>NC_135353.1:36714993-38159993 GCF_023851605.1 Tamandua tetradactyla
ATTTATAAAAATGTACTATCATCAATTGTAAAATGTCTCACAGCAAAGCAGGTAGCTGTTGGTGGGGTGGCATATGGGAATCCTGTATTTTATGTATGATTGTTTTGTAAAACCACAATTTGTTTATTAAAGTAAAAGATAACAAACATCATTATGACAGGCCTCAAACAAAGCAAAGTAATTCTTACATTTAATATGAATGAATAAAACATTCTACTTAAAAGACAGTGGTCATAAGACCATCGAAAAAGCAAGGTCCAAGTAAACATTACTTACAAGAAATGTAGTAGAAATAATAATACAGACTCTTTGAAAATGAAAGGGTGGGTCAACATAGCAGAGTTTGGGTGAAGCTATATTAATATTAGATCATTTAGACTATGTAAGTGGGAGTATTGTCAGAGAGAAGTAGGGATACTTCATGATGGTATAAAGTCTTTTTTCATTAAGATGGCATAATATTTTTTTACTAGGTATGCACGTATTTATAGAATTTCTAAATGCATAAAGCAATAACTGGCATAAGTGAAATGAGAAATAGACAAATTCACCACAAGTCTGTTGTCTTTATTATGTCTCTCTCTCTCAGTAATTGGCAGTAATGATTTAAAAATAAGTAAGTATATAGAACATTTGAACAACACTATCAAAATCGACCTATGTGACACTGATAGGGCACTCTTCCACATGTATACTATGAATTCTAGTCCTCAGAAAATCACCTAATGCAGAGAGAGATCATGTGCTAGTTTGAAAGTATTATGTACCCCAGAAAAACCATGTTTTAATCTTGAGCCAATCTTGTCGAACAGCTATTTCTTTTAATCCTAATTCAATATTGTAAATTGGAAACCTTCAATTAGATTATCTTTATGGAAATGAGACACACCCGGTTGTGAGTGAGATCTTTTGATTAGATGGAGATGTGACTCCACCCATTCTAGATGGGTTTTGATTAGTTCATTGGAACTCTTTAAAAGAGGAAAAATTTTGAGCACATTTCCTAATATAACTTTTGTAGACAGCTTAATTTAACAATATAAGTACATGGAACCTTGAGTAGGACATGAGATTTTGTTGGTTTGTCCAAAGTGATGCCCTGATAAATCCCAGAGTGATTTGATCAGTGAATAAAAATGTATTTGCAAAGTCCCCTTCGGGGAATGGTGAGAATGGGGGAAAATTCAACTTCCCAAGTTGAATTCTTGATATTTTCACAATCAGTGTGGACAACCAAAGCTATAGGCTGAGCCCTCAGTCTTGGGGTTTGTTCATATGAAACTTGGCCCCACAAAGGATAGGTCAAGCTTACTTAAAATTAGACCTAAAAGTCACCCCCAATGGAACCTCTTTTGTTGCACCACAACAAGCAAACTCACCACCCTCCCCCTGTCTACGTGGGACATGACTCCCAGGGGTGTGGCAACGTGGGACAGAAATCCTAGAATGAGCTGAGAATCAGCATCAAGCGATTGAGAAAAACCCTAGAATGAGCTGAGCTTCAGCATCAAGGATTGAGAAAACCTTCTAGACCAAAAGGGAAGAGGGAAATGAGACAAAGTGTCAATGGCTGAGAAATTCCAAACAGAGTCGAAAGGTTATCCTGGAGGCTATTCTTATTCATTAAGTAGATTTCACCTTGTTATTCAAGATGTAATAGAGAGGCTGGAGGGAACTGCCTGAAAATGTAGAGCTGTGTCCCAGTAGCCATGTTTCTTGAAGATGATTGTATAATGATATAGCTTTCACAATGTGACTGTGTGATTGTGAAAACCTTGTGTCTGATGCTCCTTTTACATACCTTGTCAACAGACGAGTAGAACATATGGAATAAAAATAAATAATAAGGGGAACAAATGTTAAAATAAATTTAGTTTGAAATGTTAGTGATCAATGAAAGGGAGGGGTAAGGGGTATGGTATGGATAATTATTTTTTCTGTTTTCATTTTATTTCTTTTTCTGAATAGATGCAAATGTTCCAAGAAATGATCATGATGATGAATATGCAACTATGTGATGATATTGTGAATTATTGATTATATATATATAGAATGGAATGATCAAAATAGGAATGTTTGTGTTTGTTTTTTTTGGTATTTGAAAAATAATTATTAAAAACAAGAGGAAACATTTGAGAGTCAGAAATGACTGCACTGACAGAAACTTCAGGGGAGAGCTGACAAGCTAGGACACATGGATGCCTGGCAATGCTTGGTGCCCAGCAGATTTTGCCATGAGATGTTACACAATCCTAAACCTGGAGAAAGCCAAGGGAAGCCAAGAGATGAAAGTCAGCCCCAGAGAAGTAGTGAGGAATCCCCAAAGGAACAGAGGCTGAAAACAATGAAGCCCAGCAACAAGGGACCAGCAGATGCCAGGCACATGAACCCAGCTAGCAGAGATGTTCCTGACCCATTGGCCTTCCTTGAGTTAAGGTATCTTTACCTGGATGCCTTAGCTTGTACAATTTTATAAGCCTAGAACTGTAAACTTAAAATTTATTAAATTCCCTTTATAAAAGCTGTTCCATTTCTGGTGTATTGCATTTCAGCAACCTGCAAACTAATGCAGATTTTGGTACCAAGTGTGGGGTGCTGCTGCAAGTTGCAAATATAAAGCATGTTGAAATGACTTTTTAAATGGATAAGGGAAGATACTGGAAGATTGTGAGGAGCTTGATAGAGAAGGCCTAGAATGCTTTGACAAGACTGTTGGTAGAAATGTGGACTCTAGAGATACCTCTGACAAGGTTTAGACAGAAATGAGTAATGTGCCATTGCAAGCTAGAAAGAAAGTAACCTTAGTTTTAAAATGGCAAATAATTTGGCCAAATTGGGTATTGTTGTTGGGTGGAACTTAGAATTTAAAGTCAATGACCCAGGATACTTAGCTGAGGAAATTTCCAAATTAAGTGGGGAGAGGGAAGTCTGGCTGTACCTTGAAGTTTATAGTAAAATGTGAAAAGAAAGAGATAAGATGAGAACACTTGGGTACAAAGAAAACAGAAATTGATGTTCTGGAAAATTCTGTATTTCCAGAAAGTGAGACCCCAGTGTAAAGGGCTGCATGTGAGGATTTCTCTAAGCATGGAAGTAGTCAGCCCTTACAGCACAAGTGAGGATGGGGATGGAGATACCCAGAAAGGATATGTAGAAATTTCTTTTGTCTGATGGGCATGATCCCAGCTTATTGCATAGGAAACCAACAAGAGTTCTGCATGATCTGTATAAAAGGAACCATTGCCATCCTGGACAAAAAGGGACAGAAAAGGGACTAAGTGAAGGAAAAAAATATCCCCTGAGGCAGAAGCATGGAAGTTAAGATCTGGAGCCAGGTAACCTTCAGCCAGGAGACCAGACTTACCAGTAAAAGTGGAAAGGGTGAGTTTGCCCCAGGAGAAGAGGGTGGGCCTTATGCCTCAATGCTCAGGAAGCATTATGCCAGCTCAGACCTTAGAGAAGGTAGAACACATGAATGGGGAATTGGAGGTAGTCTGGATGCCATCTCATTGTTCTTGAGAGGTTTAGCAAGTGCTCTGGACATGGCAGAGAGCCCGGCTGTGGCCCCGATATGTGGAGAGAGTGGAGCTGAGAGCAAGGAGGGCCCATCAGTGAGTCTCAGTGTTGCCACTCACCCCAGCATTTGGACAGAGAACAAGGCTACTGCATAGGCCCTTGGAATGGGTGGGACTGCTGCTTTCCAAAGTCCTGAGGATAAACGACTCTCAGACTGTGAAATACAATGGAATTTACCCTGCAAGTTTTAGGAAATGTACAAATCCTGTGATCCCTGTGTTCCTTCCAATTTTTTCCTATGGAAATGGAAACATGTATCCTATGACTGTCCTTCCTTTGTATATTGGCAACAGATATCTTGTTCTGAGTTTTACAGTCCAGAGCCAGAAGAAAATCTTTGTCTTAGAATAGACAATGCCTATAAATGATTTTGACAAGACTTTGTACTGATTTTAAACTTGTATTGTATTTGTATTGTTACAGAAATGGCTTAAGGCTTTTGTGATATTGTAATGTAGTGAATATATGTTGTATATGAAAAAAAACATGTCTTTTTTGGTACAGAGGGTGCAATGTGCTGATTTGAAAGTATTATGTATCCAAAAAAAGCCATGTTTCAATCCTTATCCAATCTCACTGCAGAAGCCATCTCATTTAATCTTGATTCAATACTGTAGGTTAGAAAATTTTGATTGCATTATCTTCATGAAGATGAGGCATACTCAAATTTGGGTGTGATCTTTTGATAAAATAGAGATGGGACTCCACCAGGTGGGTCTTGATTTGCTTACTGAAATCCTTTGAAAAAAGAAACATTTTGGAGAGAAGTCAGAAATGACAGAGCTGACAGAAATGTCAGGAAAGAGCTGACAGGCAGAGAACTGAGAAATGAATGTTTGGCAATGCTTGGAGGTCAGCAGATTTTGCCATGAGATATTAAGCACACCAGATCCTGGAGAGAGCCAACAGAAGCCTAGAGATGAAGGCCAGCCCCAGAGAAGCAAACTGAGGAATCCACATAGGAACAGAGGATGGAAGCAATGGAGCCCAGCAACAAGAGAGCAGAAGATGCCAACTATATGACTACCCACTGACAGAGGTGTTCCTGATCTATTGATCTTCTTTGAATCAAGGTATCTTTGCATGAATACCTTAGTTTGGACAATTTTATAGGTTTAGAACTGTAAACTTCTCATTTATAAAATTCCCTTTATAAAAGTCTTTCCATTTCTGGTATCTTGCATTCTGACAGCTTGCAAGCTAGCACAGAATATATGCTGGGCCATAAAGCACGTTTCAAAAATTTTATAGTACTGGAATAATATAATATGTTGTCTGATCATAATGGAATTAAATTTTACCCAAGGTGAAAACAATCTGGAAAATATCCAAACTTTAAATAAATGCAGCAAAAGACTCTTAAAGGACCCTTGGAATAAGTAAGTTATTGGTGGGAAATTTCAAAATTTAATTAAATACATAATAGTAATAACATATATTTATGTAGAGAAAATAAAATGTTTTCAAATAAATTATCTAAGTCTCCATGTTAAGAAGCTATAAAAATTATTGCAATTCAACCCCAAATTTACGAGGAGATAATTATAGACTTCAATCAGTAATCAATGAAAAAGAAATAAATAACATGAAAATTATTGAAGCCAAAAATTGTTTCTTTGAAAATTTAATAAAATTTATAAACCCTTAAGAAAACAAAGACCCAAATAAAAATTACCAACAGCATGAACTATTGAGGTATTTCACTACAGATTTGACAAATCTTAAAAGAATATGAGGATCATATGAAAGCTTTCATGCTAAAAAATTGGGCAGATTTATTCAATGGATAAATGAATTTAATGAAAAATTATTAAATCTGAAACAAAGAAATATAAATTTTGTATAGTATCTCTTTTCAATAAAATCACGGTAACCACAATAGAAGAAAAAAAGTTTTTTACATAGTTCAGCAACTGTTCATATTTACAATTCTTCACAAAGAAAGAATAAATGGGGACTTTGCACCATAAAATAGTGTAACTTCAGAAAGACAATATTAGCCAAAATTCAACTTTTGTGCAAAAATCAGGAACAAGGCATGATTGTATGCTATCACCATTCATATTGAAAAGTGTTCTAATAAACAAATGAATTAGCAACGTACAAAATACGAGATCAATGTATGCAAAAGTACTATTTGTTGTAACAAAAAAGTTAAATGCTTTAGATAACATTTTAAATTAGCATTGAAAAATGAGAACTGGGAAATAAACCTAAACAAATACACAGAAGACCATACACTGAAGGCTACGAATATCATTAGGACAAAATTTATAGATTTAAATAGAAATATTTGCCATTTTCATGGATCAACAAACGTAATGTTTTAAAGATTTTTTTTCTATGCAAATTTACTGATATAACTGATGTAATACTAATTCAAATCCCAGCAGGATTTTTAAAATAGAAGCTGAATATAAACTTTGTAGGTCTATGAAACAGAAGTATACACACACACACACACACATACATGTTTGACTAAATTTTTACAGACAAGACATTATAATATTTGGGAAAAAGTCATTTTAACAAAAGGTGCCAGAACGAATTAATCTCCATATAAAAGAGAACTCTGATGCCCTATATCACTCCATACATAAAAATTAACTCAAGATTACACACCTAAAGGTAAAAACTTTACCCATAAGAGTTCTAAAACATAACATAAAAAAACATATTCTTGACTTTATGATAAGTAAACATTTCTTTAAAAGGGACAAATGCACTAATGATAAAATGGCAAATGCAATTAATTCAAATTAAAATTCCACATAAAATTCATTGCAGAAATGAAAAGAAATACCACAAATGGTGAAAATATTTTCAAAAACATAAAATTTGAAAATATATTTTACCAGAATTTTTAAATAACTCATATAAAAAAATAGGAAATAAGGATTTTTTGGAAGATGGCAGAATAGGATAGGTCAAGTTCACCCTTGCACAAAGAAACCGATAGAGAAAGATGGGAAGTTTACTGGGATAACAGTTATAGGGTGTAAGTGACCTGGAGGGGCTTCTTCACCACATAGGGAAGCCCTGGGTGCAAAAGCTGAAGAATTGAAATGCAGAGAACCAGAGAACCCTCCAGATAGTGCAAAAAGCCTACTGTGCCCCTTTTAAAATGGAAGACCAGAGCCCTCAGGAGTATACAGACAAGGAGACTAGGACACTCAGAGGCTCCAACATAACATTCCCAACCCATGCCTATATCTGTGCTGCAATCTAGCACTGCACTGTGGTGCCACGCATCCTGCTATACAACCCTCCAGCAAACAGAGAGCTTTAGATTACTGAAGGAAATCAATTTCCAAATTAACCCTATCAAGATATTTACATGCTCTGAAGACAACAGAAAATCACTAATCATATGAATATGTAGACAGATATAACTCAGTTTAATGACCAAATTAAAATACTGGATGAGACACAGACTTTGGAACAACTAATCAAGGATGATCACATAACTCTACTAAATAAAATCAGTGGGAAGGCTAATGACATCAAGGAGATCAAGAAGACACTAGAAGAGCATAAAGAGGAATTTGAAAGTATAAATATAAAATAGCAGATATCACAGAGGTTAAAGATGTTGTAGATTAAATAAAAAATATACTAGAGACACACAACAGCAGATTTGAAGAGGCAGAAGAAAGAATAAGTGAAGTAGAGGACAGGACAACTGATTTTAAACACACAAAAGAGCAAATGACAAAAAAGTTGTAAAAATCTGAATTGGCTCTCAGGGAAATGATGGACAAAACAGAGAATGCAAACATAAGAATGGTCTGCAACCCTGTAGGAGAAGAGAAGAGTAAAGGGCTAGGAAGATTAGTTGAGGAAATAATGGGGGAAAACTTCCCAACCCTTATAAAGGACATAAATATGCCAATAAAAGAAGCCCAATGAACTCCAAATAGAATAAATCCAAATAGACCCTTCCCAAGAAACACGCTAATCAGTCAATCAAATGTCAAGGAGAAGCAGAAAATCCTTAAAGCAGCTAGAGAAAAACAATCTACTATGTACATGGGAAACCAAATAAAACTGAGTTCCGACTACACAACTGGCACTATGGAGCCAAGAAAGCAGTGGTATGATATATTTAAGATCCAGAAAGAGAATGACTTCTAGCCAAGAATTGTACCTAGCCAAATTTTTCTTCAAAACTGAGGGACAGATTAAAATTTTCACAGACAAACAAAACCTGAGAGACTATGTAAACAAAAGACTAGCTCTACAAGAAATACTGAAGGTAATTCTGCAGAGGGAAAAATAATCCAGGACGGGTACATCTGGAGGAGGGCATGAAATTGAAGATACCAGTAAGCATAACTTAATGGATAAAAAGAGAAAGAGAGAAAATAACATGTACATATCAGATAAATACAATCCAAAGGATAAGAGGGTAGATCCAAGAAATACCTTTACAATAATAACTTCGAATGCTAATGAACTAAATTTACCATTTAAAAGACACAGACTGGCAGAATGGATTAAGAAATATAATACAGGTATATGCTGCTTACAAGAGACTCATCTTAGACACATGGATACAAGTAGGTTGAAAGTGAAAGATGGAAAAAGATTTTCCATGCAAGTTGTAACCAAAAGAAAGCAGGAGTAACTATATTAATATTGAACAAAATAGACTTTAAATGTAAAGACATCATAAGAGACAAAGAAGGTCACTATGTATTAGTAAAAGGTGCAATTAACCAAAAGAAATAACAATCATAATTGTCTATGCTCCCAATGAAGGTGTTCCAAATTACATGAGACAGAAACTGACAAAACTAAAGGGAGCAATAGACATTTCAACAATAATAGTAGTAGACTTCAATACACCACTCTCCTCTATAGATAGAACAACAAAACAGAGAATCAACAAGAAAATAGACAGGTTAAACAATCTGAAAGATGACTTAGACCTAAAAGACATATGTGCTACTTTGAAAGGATTATGTGCCCTAGAAGAGCCATGTTTTGATACTGATGCAACTTGTGGAGGTAGCCATTTCTTTTAATCCCTACTCAGTACTGTAGGTTGGAATTATTATATTGATTATATATATATATATATATATATATATATATATATATATGATTATATATAATTGATATCTCCACAGAGAGGCGACACACTCAATTGTGGATATTAACCCTTGATTAGAGGGAGATGTGACTTGACCCATTCCAGGAGGGTCTTAATTTGTTTACTGAAATCCTTTAAACGAGAAAATATTTTGGAAAAAGCTTCAGAGCCATGAAAGCCCATGCAGCCAGGGGCCTTTGGAGATGATGAAGGTTAACGCCCCTGGGGGAGCTTCATGAAACAAGAAGCCTGCAGAGAATGCTAGCAGATGTTGCTATATTTGTTATGTGCTTTTACAGTTGAGAAAGAAACTCTGAACTTCATTGTTCTTTCTTGAGTGAAGGTAACCTCTTGCTAGTGCCTAAATTTGGACAGTTTTTTAGACTTGCTTTAATTTAGACATTTTCATGGCCTTGGTACTGTAAACATGCAACTTAATAAATCCCCATTTTAAAAGCCATTCTGTTTCTGGTATATCACATTCTGGCAGGTAGCAAACTAGAACAAAATATATAGGTCATTACAACTCAAAACACTAGGATATACATTATTCTCTAGTGCTCATGGAACATTCTCCAGGATAGATCATATGCTGGGGCACAATACAGGTCTGTATTAATTTAAAACACTTAAATTATTCAAAGCTCTTTCTCTGATCACAGTGGATTGAAGTTGGAAATCAATAACCACCAAAGAATGAGAACTTTCACAAATATATGGAGATTAACACACTCTTAAACAATGAGTTGGTCAAAGAAGAAATTGCTAGAGAAGTCAGTAGCTATCTGGAGATGAATGAAAATGAGAATACAACATATCAGAACTTATGGGATGTGCCAAAGGCTGTACTGAGAGGGAAATTCATTGCCCAAAATGCCTATATTAAAAAATAAGAAAGAGCAAATTTAGGAGGAGTTAAATTACCTAGAGAAAATTGAGAAAGAAAAGCAAATTAACCCAAAATCAAATAGAAGAAGAGAAATAACAAAGATTAAAGCAGCGTTAAATGAATGGGAGAACAAAAGAACAATAGAAGGAATCAATATAACCAAAAGTTGGTTCTTTGAGACAATCAATAAAATTGATGGACCACTAAATAAAAAAAGAGAATAAAATCAGATATGAGAGGGAGTCATTGCCACAGACCTTATGAAATAAAAGAAATAATAAGAACAAATATATGTCAACAAACAAATATACACCATATGAACAAATGCATACCCACAAACAAGACAACTTCAATGAAACAGACAAATTCCTGGAAACACACAAACACCAACTCAAGAAGAAATAGATCTCAAAAAACCAATCACAAGTAAAGAGACTCAATCAGCAATTAAAAAATATTCCTAAAAAGAAAAGCAGGGGGCAGATAATGCAGACAATGGTGGCTCAGTGGCAGGATTCTCACCTGCCATGCTGGAGACCCAGGCTTAATTCCCAGTTCCTGCCCATGCAAGAAGAAAAAAAAAAAGAAAAGCACAGGGCCAGATGGCTTCACAGGGGAATTTTATCAAAAATTCCAAAAATAACTAGTATCAATTCTGTTCAAACTTTTCAAAAAAATTGAAGGAAAGAGGAACATTGCCTAATGCATTTTATGAAGCTAACATTAATTTAACATCAAAACTGGGTAAAGACACTACAAAAAAGGAAAACTACACACCAATTTTCCTAAAGAACAAAGATGCCGCAATCCTCAACAAAGTATTAACAAATTGAATCTAACAGCACGTTAAGAGAATTATATAACATGACCAAGTGGGGTTTATGCCAGGAATGCAAGGATGGTTTGACACAGGAAAATCAGTTATGTACATTAACAAATTGAAAGGGAACAATCATATAACCCTCTCAATTGATGCTGAAAAAGCATTCAACAAAATTCAACTTCCTTTTGTGATAAAAACACATAAAAAGATAGGAATCAAAGGTAACTTTCTCAAAATGATAAAATGCGTACACGAAAAATCCATAGCCAGCATATTACTCAATGTTGAGGGGGTGAAAGCTTTACCCCTAAGATCAGAAAGAAGACATGGATGCCCTCTGTTACCACTACTATTCAACTTTGTATTAGCAGTTCTAGTGAGGGCAATCAGGCAGAAAAAAGAAATAAAAGGCATTCAAATAGGAAAGGAGGAAGTACAACTTCCATAATTTGCAGATGACATGATTCTACACTTGGAAAATTCTAAGAAATCTACAACACAGTTACTTGAGCTAATAAACACATTCAGCAAAATAGCCAGTTATAAAATTAATGTCTGAAAATCAGTAATGTTTGTATAAACAAGTAATGATTTAACTGAGGAGTCAATTAAGGAAAAAAATCCATCCAATATAGCAAATAAAAGAATCAAGTATCTAGGAATGAACTTAACTAGAGATCTGAAGGATTTATATAGAGAGAACTACATGATATTTCAAAAGAAATCAAGGAAGATCTAAATAGGTCAAGAAATTCCATGCTCATAAATAGAAAGGTTAAATGTAGCTAAGAAGTCAATTCTATCCAAATTGATTGACAGATTCAATACAGTACAAATCAAAATTCTAACAATCTACTTTGAAGACTTGGAAAAGCTAGTTACCAAATTCACCTGGAAGGGAAAAAGACCCCTAATAGCTAAAAGCATCCTAAAATAGAAGAACAAAGTGGGAGGATTAACACTCCCGAATTTTAAAACTTATTATTAAACCACAGTGGTCAAAACAGCATGGTACTGGCACAGAGATAGAAGTATTGACCAATGGAATAAAATCAAGAGCAGAGAAATAGACCACCAAATCTATGGTAAACTGGTCTTCAACAAGGCCCCCAAATCCACTGAACCAGGACAAAATAGTATTTTCAATAAGTGGTCATGGGAAAACTGGATATCAACAGCCAGAAGAATGAAAGAGGACCCTTGCCTTATAACTTATACAAAATTAACACAAATTGGATAAAACACCTAAATATAAGAATCAATACCATAAAGATCCTAGAAAAAAATGTAGGGAATCATCTTCAAGATTTATACCCAGAAGAGATAAAAGCAATGACACAAACAGACATTTGCGCACCGATGTTCATAGCAGCATTATTGACAATCATCCAAAGATGAAATAAACCATAAGCCCATCCACAGATGAGTGAATCAACAAAATGTGGTATATACATATGATGGAATATTATGCAGCAATAAGATGAAACGATGTCCTGAAGCATATGATGAGATGGATGAGCCTTGAGGACATAATGGTGAGTGAAAAAAGCTAGACACAAAGGAGAGATACTTCATGATTCCACTTTTATGACCATGATAAGGGTAAAATCAGAGGCTTATATTACAGAATATAGGGGACGTAGAGATACAAAGAAGCTTGACATGGGTGAAGGGTTAGCTAATGAATTTGAACTTATTTGTAAGTGAATAGATAGAAGGGAAGGCAGTTCACTAGTGTATCTGTAATTAATATTACCATATTAAAGGTCAACATGATTGAAAGGCATTCTAAAGAGTCATGTGTCCCTCTGATTAACACTACAAATGTAAAGAAAGTCTTGCATGAAAAGAAACAGTAGGAAACAATAAATTAATGAATGTCAGAGAGCAAATTACTTGAACAAATTCTCCCCTCAAATTAAAGGAGCAGCCCATAATGAAATGGAATTGTACTCTGCTAAGCATATTTAGTCATCAGGGAAATGCAAAATTAATCAACCACGAAATACAAATACTTACCCCAAAAGATGTCATATAACTGAAAGTAAAATATTTAGAAGAATATAGATTTGGCAGATTTCTCATACATTGCTGTTATTTGTGTAAAATATTACAACCACTATGCAAACTTTTGGTGGCTTCTTATGAAATAAACATACATCTACCCAATGTTACATCTGTCCAAATCATATATATATATATATTTTTTGGCATGGGCAGGCTCTGGGAATCGAGCCCAGGTCTCTGTCATGGCAGGTGAGAATTCTGCCACTGAGCCACCATTGCCTGCCCCAAATCATATAAATTTTAATGAAGAGAAACGAAATTGTATGTTCACTATAAGCAGATTGGCTGGAAAAGGGTATGAGTTCTCTACTACATGACGGGTATGTTTCACCTTTTTGGCATGGTGTTATACATATGCATTCATTTCCTAAAACTCATCGAACTGACCACCTATGAACTGTCCATTTTGTTACATGCAAGTTATATAATAAAAATATCAGCCTTTTCACAGTGAATTCACCAGGTTGTAAATCAATTTGTGTGTATATATTTTCAAGAGTATGAAATCATTATATTTATTCTGTTTTGTATACAGTGAGCTTATCAAATGTGTACACATATTTAATAAAAATATCAGCCTTTTCACAGTGAATTTAAAAATTTTTTTTTGCTAATACCAACATCTTGATCGTCTTGGGGTTGGTCTTCATAGATTGTATTCTCATGAATCATATTTTCCTGGCTCTTTTTGCATTTAATAAGTTTCTATTATGTCCTGGGTATTTTGAATATTATGTTGTGGAAATTCCAGATTTGTAACATTTTTTGGAAAAAGTTGTATATATTTTTTAATTTATTGAGGAGAAATTCATTTAAAAACTTAATCACTTTAAATTGAAAACTCAGGGGTATTAAGTACATTCATAGTGTTGTGCAATCACCATCTTTATCTAGTTCCATAATATTTTCATCAATTCAAAATAAATAAAAACCCCTTAACAATTAAAAACTTTCTCCCCATTCCCCCTCCTCCCAGGCCCTAGCAACTGCCAACTGGCATTTTGTCTTTATGAATTTACTTATTCTGTATGATTCATATAAATGGAATGACATAATAGGAGATCTTTTGTCTCTGGCTTCTTTCACTTAGCATGATGTTTTAGAGTTTCAATCATGTTGTAGCATGTATCAGAATTTCATTCATTTTTATGCCTGCATAGTATTTCATTATATGCTTATACCACAATTTTTTTTTATCCTTTCATCTTTTGATAGTCATTTGGGCTCTTTTCTTCTTTTCACAACTGTATAGTTCTTCTATAACATGCATGTCATGTATTTATTCAAGTATCTTTTCTCAGTTATTATGTGTATGTACCCTGGGGTGGAATTGCAAGGTCATATTGTCATTTTATGTTTAATTTATTGAGGAAGCAGTCAACTGTTTTTCACAGTGGCCATATCATTTTACATTCTAAGCAGCAATGAAATATTAGCATACCACCCTCTACACATCCTTCCCAATGGTTGAATATTGTTTTGGTTGTTTGTTTTTACTTCCAGACATCCTAGTCTGTATGAAGTGGTATTTCATCCAAGTATTGGTTTGCATTTCACTAATGAATGAGGACTTTTAGCATCTTTTCATGTGAATCCATTGCTAAATCCATAGTCAAGAACATTTACTCCTTTAATTTTCATAACTTCTGAGATGAGGAGTCAACAAAGATAACCCACATTAAGGGCTTAGCCCAGAGTTTGGCATATGGTAGCTGCTCAATTAATGAAGTCACAGACCCTGTCCTCAATTAGATTATAATCCAGAGAAGGGTGATAACAGTAAGAAAATCTGTTCACCTATCTTGCTGATCATCTACCATGTGCTTGAAGTGGGACCCCCTGACATATAATGTAGTTATCTCTAATCATCATAACTAAGCAAGTTTCCCGAGTCCCATCTTAAGCAGGAAGAAACAGATTCAGAGCCATGTGCTTTACCCAAGGCCCTGCAGTACCTGGACAGGTGGAATCTAATGTGAGCTGAAAGGCATAACCATTTCCCCTGAGTCCCTGGGGCCACTGCAGCCATTTCATTCCAGTCCACCGCATACCTAATGCACCACTGTGTGGAGATGGAAAAGTAAAAATAGGATGGGGGATGGCAGATATCTCTGCTCCCTCTGGCCATCCATTTCAGCCCTGCCCCTGGGTTGAGAAACCCTCTGCCACCTGTCCAAAGTGTGAATGGAAAATAGCTCTGCTTTGGATGGTATTGAGTAAAACTCTCACTACCTAATAGCTCCCCAAAGGAAGTATGTCTGTTTAGCCATTTTTGTATGTTACATATATTGTTTAAGAATAAAGGCAACAGTGACGATTTAGCTCCATTGTGCCCCTCTGGTCCTCCAGGGTTGCAGGGTTGTGTCCAGTTACCTCCTCCTCAGGTTCCAGAGTGTCCCTTTAAATCCCCTCCTCTGCCATTCTGGAAGCTGTGTGACATGGTGGAAAGGACATGCATTAGGGTGGGGGGATGGGGAGAGAGATCATGCACATTTGAGCTCCCTCCCGGATCAGTTATTTCCTAGCTGTGTGACTTTGGGTAAGTCACTTCACCTCTCTGAGCCTCATTCACTTATGTACTGAGCCCCACTGACCGCATTTCAGGCTCTGCTCTAGGCCTTGGTATAACTGCAGTGGATGAGAGAGGCAACGTTCTTGTCTCTATGGGGTTTTTGTGTTGATGGGGGACAGAGCAGACATAATAAACAAGTAAGTAGAGAATTTCAGAAGTGATCCGTTAATGAAGACAATCAAACAAGGTAATGTGACCATGTCTGGGGTGAAGGTGAGCTCTCTTAGATGAGGGGGTTAGGAAGAGAGTGACATTTGCACTGAGACCTGAATGATGAGAAGGAGCTGGCTATGAGACCTAGGGGAGGAGGGAATGGCAGGCACACAGGACCATGGAAGGGAACAATGAATGAGCTTGGTGGATGGACGAAGTGGGTTAAGAGAAGGGGAAGGTGAGTTGAGAGAGGTAGGCAGGGGCTAGATGGCAGAGTTCTAGGTGACGAAAATCTACCTTGTGCGCACTTGGTGAAACGATGCATCAATCGTCTAGCAAGACCTGACATACAGTGGACGCTCAATATGCAGGATCTATTATGCTTATGAAGCGCCCCTGTCCCCCTCCCCCTCCCAGAGACCCTCAGAGCCTCCACCCCTCTCTGTCTCACTGTGTCTCTCCGGTCCAAGGGGAAGGACATCTGCTAGAGGTAAATCTCATGGTGTGACGGGGGGAACATCCTCCCTTCTCTCTCCCTGCCTACTCTCTCTCCCAAACCCTCCCACTGCAGCCCAGTGTTTTTCCTGCCTCTCACAAGGCAATTTTATTAAACATCTCGAAAAAATATTCTTTAACTCCCTCTCTCTTTATTTATAAAAATCAACTTAACACCCTGCTCCTTTTGTTCTATTTGGAAACTGGAACAGCCTGGTATATATTTAGCCAAAATCCTACTCCTTTCCCCACAGATTCCTGCACAGACTGATGAACTGGAGGGACTAAGAAAGGAGGAGATGGAGAGGGGGCCTGGGGGAGGAAAGGGTCCAAAGGATCCGGAACAGTAGGAGCTGAAGAATGCTTCCCAAGGCAATGGGTGTCCCAACTCTGGGCTTTGCCACATTGGACATTCTTCTCTCTATTAATAATCCCATCATATGTCCCCAAAGGAAGAGGGATTGGGGGATAGAATAAGGATAAAGATCCAATAGGCTAGTTCCCACATGGGCTCAAACCCCACTCCTGGTACCAAGAGGTATTAGTTAGAGTTCTCTAGAGAAACACAATCAACAGGGAACAATCACAAATATAAAATTTATAAAAGTGTTTCACGTGACTGTGAGAACACAGAGTCCAAAATCTGTAGAGCAGGCTGAGAAGCTGATGATTCCGATGGAGGGTGTGGATGAACTCCACAGGAGAGGCTCACCAGCTGAGACAGGAAGAGCCTGTCTCTTCTGAAACCTCCTTAAAAGGCTTCCAGTGATCAGATTAAGCATTACTCATTGCAGAAGACACTCCCCTTTGTCTGATTACAAATGGAATCAGCTGTGGATGTAGCTGACATGATCATGATTTAATTCTATGAAATGTCCACATTGCAGCAGACAGATCAGCACTTGTCCAACCAGACAAATAGGTACCACCGCTTGGCCAAGTTGACACATGAACCTAACCATGACAGTCCACCCCTTGTGAACTTGGTAGCTATACATACCACCTAATACCATACCAAATTTCTAAATAAAACACATATTTTTTCTTTCACCTAAAAATACTCAACTGTCCTGCATATAACTGGAAACACATTAAATTTCTCCAGAATAGGGTGCAAATCCTTGGGTAATATTCATTCTTGAACTTGATATTTTATAACTTAAATAGTATAACATGAACAAAACAGCATTCCAGTCCTCGTTTCTCTAACTGATCATGTGGTCAAAGTTCATATTTATCACTACCCATTCCATGTTCCCTTTACCCTCAGCAAGCACTTCAGCTGGCCGTGGTTCTTTGCCTGGTGGGGTGACCCAAACCTTCATTCCTGAAGTTTCAGAGCCATTGGTAGTCCTGCCTGGATTGGGTTGTTGCAGTTTTTCATTGATTTTAATCACAGGGCATGGTAGTACTAAAAGTCGCCCTAAGGGATCTCTTATATTCCAAGAAAACTCTTCTTTACCTCCATTATGTAGTTGCAGTCCTACTTCCCCCTGATAACCAGGGTCAGTCACCCAGACAGTAATGTAGTACCCTTCTTGGCTTGTTCATCCAGTGGCATAAGTAGCCCAAAGTGACCAGGTGGCAGTCTTAACTTCCAGTTCAATGGAATCATTGTTGATTCTCCTGGAGGAAGCACTCCCCATTTTGGAACTAAAACCTGTAGACCAGCAGAGCTCGGGGTAGCAGGGACAGGAAGCAAAAATTTTCCTAATGGATCACTAGGGGTAATAGTGAGTGGTACCACTCCCATTTCCACCCCTTGGTTCCTGGACCTATGGATTCTGGTTATGGGAGAAACAGCACCATACAGCAGACTCTCATTCAAAGCATATACAGCTTCCTGGAGAACATTACCCCAGCCTTTCAAGGTATTGCCACCTAATTGGCACCGTAATTGAGTTTTCAAAAGGCCATTCCACCATTCTATCAATCCAGCTGGTTCTGGATGATGGGGAACATGGGAAGATCAGAGAATTCCATGAGCATGTGCCCATTCCCGCACTTCATTTGCTGTGAAGTGTGTTCCTTGATCAGAAGCAATGCTATGTGGAATACCATGATGATGGATAAGGCATGGTAGTTTTGGCAGAAGCACTGCGTGCAGGGAAAGCAAACCCATATCCAGAGTATATGTCTATTCCAGTTAGAACAAATCGCTGCCCCTTCCATGAATGGAGTGGTCCAATGTAATTAATCTGCCACCATGTAGCTGGCTGCTCAACTTGGGGAATCGTGCTATATCAGGGGCTGAGTGTGGGTCTCTACTGCTTGCAGATTGGGCACTCAGAAATGGCTGTAGCCAAGTCAGCCTTGGTGAGTGGAAGTTCATGTTGCTGAGCCCATGCATAACCTCCATCCCTACTACCATGACCACTTTGTTCATGAGCCCATTGAGCAATGACAGGAGTTGCTGGGGAAAGAGACTGACTGGTATCCACAGAACGGGTCATCTTATCCACTTGATTATTAAAATCTTCCTCTGCTGAAGTCACCCTCTGGTGCACATTCACATGGGACACAAATATCTTCATGTTTTTAGCCCACTCAGAAAGATCTATCCACATACTTCTTCCTCAAACCTCTTTGTCACCAATTTTCCAATTATGGTCTTTCCAAGTCCCTGACCATCCAGCCAAACCATTAGCAACAGCCCATGAGTCAGTATACAAATGCACCTCTGGCCAGTTCTCCTTCCAAGCAAAATGAACAACCAGGTGCACTGCTCTAAGTTTTGCCCACTGGGAGGGTTTCCCCTCACCACTGTCCTTCAAGGACACCCCAGAAAGGGGTTGAATTGCTGCAGCTGTCCACTTTTGGGTGGTACCTGCATATCACATTGAACCATCCATAAACCAGGCCCGAGATTTCTCTTCCTCAGTCAATTCCCAGGCCATAGCTCTGGTCTGGGAAAGAGAAGGTAATGTGGCAGGAGTGGAGATCATGGGCATTTGGGCCACTTCTTCATGTAACTCACTTGTGCCTTCAGGACCTGCTCTGGCCCTATCTTGTATATACCATTTCCATTTTACAATAGACTTCTGCTACACATACCCAACTTTATGGCTTGGTGGGTCAGAAAACGCCCAGCTCATGATACGCAACTCAGGTCTCACAGTAATTTGGTGGCCCATGGTTAAGTGTTCAGTCTCTACTAAGGCCCAGTAGCAGGCCAAAAGCTGTTTCTCAAAAGGACAGTATTTATCTGCAGCAGATGGTAAGGCTTTACTCCAAAATCCTAAGGGTCTGAATTGTGATTTTCCTATAGGAGCCTGCTGAGATCTCTAAACATCATCTCTATTTGTCAATGACATTTCCAGCACCATTGGATATGCTGGATCATATGGCCCAAGCGGCAGAGCAGCTCGTACAGCTGCCTGGATCTGTTGCAGAGCTTCCTCTTGTTCAGGTTCCCACTCAAAATTAGCAGCTTTTATGATCACTTGATAAATGGGCCACAGTAGCACACTCAAATTAGGAATATGTTGTTGCCAAAATCCAAAAACTCCAACTAGGCACTGTGCCTCATTTTTGGTCATAGGAGGGGCCAGATGCAGAAACTTATCCTTCACCTTAGAAGGGATAGCTCAACATGCCCCACACCACTGGACCCCTAGAAATTTCACTGAAGTGGAAGAGCCCTGTATTTTGTTGGATTTATCTCCCATCCTCTGACACTCTAATGCCTTACTAGTAAATGTAGAGAAGTTGCTGCTTTTTGCTCATTAGGTCCAATCAAGATGATATCATCAATATAATGGACCAGTGTGATGTCTTCTGGGAGGGAGAAACGATCAAGTTCCCTGCGGACAAGATTATGACATAGGGCTGGAACGTTGATATTACCCTGAGATAGGACAGTGAAAGTATATTGCTGACCTTGCCAGCTGAAAGCAAACTGTTTCTGGTGGTCCTTACTAATAGCTATTGAGAGAAAAGCATTTGCCAGATCAATAGCTGCATACCAGGTACCAGGGGATGTATTGATTTGCTCAAGCAAATCAGTTACCCTGGTAAAAGGCCATCAGTGTCCTTGGGGAAGGCTTGGAGGAAGACTAGCAGTATAGATCTGTGGCAGTGTAACAGGGTTCTCCCCCAAAGGGACCTGGCCTCCTCTTCATTCAAGGGGCTCTGGGTCTGTAAACTGTTTCAAATCTGGAAATTGATTGAGGGGCCGTGACTCTGTGCTTTTGTAATTCAGTTTAGACTTCTGTTCACTTGACCTAGAACATTTTTGTTTATACAGCTGGAACAAGAATTTAGTAGACAGCCCTTCTATTGTATTTCTAGGTACCCCATGATTTACTAGTCAATGCCACAAATCTCTGAAAGTCATATACTTTAATGCCTGCTTTGAATTTGCTGTCTTTTTTAATAGCCATGTCTATCCTGTCTTTGGCGATTAAGTGCTGCCACCCGGCTTCTGTTAACTCGCATCCTGTCATCTCTAGTGTGTTTAAGGATTCCAGCTCAGTGACAGCAGATCCTACAGAGAAGTACAACTACAGAGCTCTTCAGGGATGATGGTGCTAGTCTCACAAATTTATTTCTCACTGTTCTGGTAAAAGTTGCATCCTTCGGACATTCCTGGGCTATAAGAGCAGACTTTGCATGATAAATCCACTCTAACATTCCCATCTCTCTAAGCCTCTGGGTCCCCTCATCTACATTATACCAGGGCAGTTCTGGCATTTCAACCTCAGGTAATGTTGGCCACCTTTTGATCCATGTTTCAACCAAATATCCAAAGAAATTGTTAATGTCTTTTCTAACCCCTCAAGCTATGACATTGAATGCAGGATCTCTGCTTAATGGGCCCATATCAATAAATTCAGCCTGAGCCAGCCTTATATTCCTCCCACCATTATCCCACACCCTTAAAATCCATTGTCACACATATTCCCCTGATTTCTGTCTATATCAATTGGAAAACTCACTCAGTTCTTTTGAAGTATAGCATACCTCCTCATGTGTGATACTTTGTATCTCACCTTTAGGGGCCTGTTGGGACTTTAGTCTAGTTATAGTTCTGGAAGAAATGAGGGGTGGTGGGGGTGGGTCATGAAAAGAATTAGAAATATCTTCCAAGCCATTTACTTCAGGGCCTTCATTTGCAGTTTCATCTGGTGAGACAGGATTAACCACTTTAGGGCTAATCCCTTCCAGAGGAGGTTGGGTGGTCAACTCCTCAAGGCAGGCTGGAGGTGGCACAGTTATGTCCTCAGGACAAACTATTACAGGGTTATCTAGAGAAGACTCAGCATGACCTAGGGTTTCAACCTTACCCCCAACATCATTATCAATCTATATGTCACCATCCCATTTTTCAGGGTCCCACTCCTTTCCAATCAATGCCCTCACTTTAACGTCAGACACCATGCCAAATTGATATTTCAGTTTACATTGTAAAGTTGCTACTCTAACAATAAGATTCTGAGTCTGATTTTCAGAGATCTCAAGTCTACGCCCACAGGAAATAAGATTTTCCTTCAGTATAGTCATAGAAATGTCTACATCAGTCAGACTGTGCTTAAGCTTCTCATTTGAAGCCTTAAGCCCATCCCTTTCACTCCTTAATGTAGCAAGTGTATCTAACAACAATGAACCAACATCTTTATACCTCTTATTTCTACAAAACTCTGTAAAGGTGTCAAAAACATTATCCCCCAGAGCCTGGCTTCGTACAAGAAGCATTAGGAGAATCAAATGGTGATATTTTGACTATATCTTTTGCCAACTCACTCCATGGATTGTCATTCTGATTATGAGAAGCAGAGTCCTTAGTGCCTTTGAGTCCAGTCAGAGTAGAAAACCATTCATATAAACCCATTTTTAAGATTCTGTTTTTTAAGAACCACTCCTGGTACCAAGTTGTATTAGTTAGGGTTCTCTAGAGAAATAGAATCAACAGGGAACACTCACAAATATAAAATGTATAAAAGTGTCTCACATGACTTCAGGAACACAGAGTTCAAAATCCGCAGGGCAGACTGTGAAGTTGAGGATTCCAATGAAGGGTCTGGACGAACTCCTCAGGAGAGTCTCACTAGCCGAGACAGGAAGAGCCTGTGTCTTCTGAATCCTCCTTAAAAGGCTTCCAGTGATCAGATTAAGCATTACTCATTGCAGAAGACACGCCCCTTTGGCTGATTACAAGTGGAATCAGCTGTGGATGCAGCTGACATGATCATGATCTAACTCTATGAAATGTCCTGGTACCAAGTTGTATTAGTTAGGGTTCTCTAGAGAAATAGAATCAACAGGGAACACTCACAAATATAAAATGTATAAAAGTGTCTCACATGACTGCAGGGTCACAGAGTTCAAAATCTGCAGGGCAGATGCAACAGGCCCCTAAAGGTGAGATACAAAGTATCACACATGAGGAGGTATTCAAAATCGCAGCAGACAGGCCAGCACTTGCCCAACCAGACAAATAGGTACCACCACTTGGCCAAGTTGACACATGAACCTAACCATGACAAGGTGTAAAAGTTCTTTATATATGCCAAATCACAAATCCTTATCAGTTATATGGTTTGCAAACATTTTCTCCAATTATTTAGGTTGCATTTTCACTTTCTTGATAATGTTCTTTCATGAAAACAAGATTTTTTTAATTTTTGTGACAGCAAATTTATCTTTAATTTTCTTTTGCTGCTCATACTTTTAATGCAATATTTAAGAATCCATGGCCAAATCCATAGTTGAGAACATTTATTCTTATAATTTTCATTTGAGTTTTATTGCTTTGGCTCCTATAGCTCAATTTTTTATCCATTTTGAGATAATTTTACTTTATTGCATATGGTAGGAGTCCAAATTAATTCATTTTAATTTGCATATTCAATTTTCCAGAATCATTCCATAAAGAGACTATTCTTTCCTTATTAAATAGTCTTCATACCCTTGCCAAAAATCAACTTACCATAATTGTATGGATTTATTTCTGATCTCTTAAATCTATTCCATTGGCTTATATGTCTATCCTTATACCATTAACTGATTGCTATGATTTCTGATGACTTTGTTCTATGTTTTGAACTAATTTAAAAAGTATGAGTCCTCCAACCTTTGTTTTGTTTTCTTTTTGAAGACAGTTGTGGTTTTTAAGGGTCTTTTGCAATTTCACATGAAAATTTTAGGATTAATTTATCCATTTCTGCAAAAAAAATGCGGTTGGAATTTAGATAGTGATTGATTTGAATATGTACATAGGTTAGCAATACTAATTGTTATAATCTATGAACCTTGCTTGTCTTCCCATTTTAAAGTCTTCTTTAATTTTATTCACTAGTATTTTGTAGATTTCAGAGTCAGAGAAGCTCAACAACATGTCCAAATAAGATAATTCAACTCATGTCATTGTAAGTTTTGGCTTTTGAAGCTTTGTAATTTTGCTGGGTGGCTGCTAGAGGAAACTGGTCAAGGGGTAGTTACTCGGCATAGTGAATTGCTATGACTTGCTTCTTGATCACTGATCTCACTAGTAGTAACACTAATAAAGTGATTAAACAACTATAAATGCAATTTAATATGTCAATTCATGTACATGAAGACAAAATTATAGTCCCAAGACAGAAGTTGAACAAAAATTAAATTCAAAGTTTGGGGTGGCTCACAGTTTTCATGTACGTGAGGCTACCTAAGAAAGCAAATTATGAAACTATATTAATGAATGCTTTAACCAGTGCAGAAATTGTTCAAGTGAGAAAAAGTGGAAGTTGGATACACATTATAAGTTGTTAATGGAACTATTATTAAGGAGAAAAACAGGAGCCTACACAAACAATGTTATATTCGTAAATTTTGAGAAGGTTCTAGAATTGCTACTGAACTAATTTTTATTATTTTCTGCATTTTAAGACAGAAACAATATTCTATAAAGATAATAAAGATTTGGAGAGCCATAAGGTTCTTTGGGAACATCCTTTACTATTTTAGTAGTCACCTTTTAAAAAAATTTTGCATCTAATAGAATGAATTACAATTATTTGCTTATGAGCCTATCTTTATTTTTCTGTAGGCTCTTTTTGGATCAAAATCCTGCCTAGTTAGTCTTTATTTCCACACCAGTGCCAAGGCTTATATTAGTGACTCAAATGTTTTGTTTTAATGGCCAGGATCAATAAATAAATAAATGAATTAGATACTTAAAGAAAAGGCTTTGCTCAATTGTAATCACAATGAATTGCTATACAGTTTTAAAAATATAAAATTTAGAAAAGAAAGAGCAAAGCATTTTAGAGTTTACTAGAAAAGGACATTAGCTGTTTCATAAATCAAAGAAGATGCCTGCAAAACACTTTTCTGACCATGTGGATCTCAATCAAAACAACTGATTAAAATTCTGATTCTTACAAGACGTGTGTTCATAAAAGAATAGGTCAGGATAAATTTGCCACATATCCCTACAAATGCTAATGAATCATTTGAATATCTAACTCTTAAGTGGTTGAGTGTAAAAGAGATTATGTCAAAATATATTTACTCCAAGTTAATTAGAAAAGAGAATATATTGCATGCCATCATTAACTTCACATTTGCCCTTTCATTTAGCATTTCGATTATTTATTATTTGAAAAGTAATTATACTCAGTAAAGTATAAATATCTTAAAAACTTTCAAGAATAGAGGGGAATGATCAATTTCAGAAATAAGCTATCAAGTTCACTTAGAATGACTCCCAATCCATAAATACATATGATGGAAAAATACCACAACAAAAACATTAAACTCATGGTACTGATTTCTTTGAGCATGTCACCAAATCTGAACACTATCTCTTATTCTTATGTGAAAGCCTCAGTATTTGAATTAAGCACAATTATAGGTGCTTCTGTCTTTAATATTTTATCCTGCTATGTAAATAAAGAACAGACTCAAACAATTATCTTTTTCCATGTTCCTGTTCAGTCTGATTATGATTGAATTTAACAAACCTAATTCTGCTGCTTCAGAGGCAGACAAGTCATGACAATCTGCCACTATTTTAAAAAACATTAGATCATGTTAAGCGCTGCAGAGGTAACTCCATACTCTTTAGACACAGAGTTGGTGGTGTAGAAAGTCATTAAATGCATCCAAATAATTATGTATTATTATTAATCATTTTCTATGGAGAGTTCAAGGAATGGCCTGGCAGTGTTTTATAAAGGAAATACATTGAAGAGGGGGCATGGTTGGTTCAGTGGTAGAATGTCTGCCTTTCATTTGGGAGACCTGGGTTCAATTCCCCGGCCATGCACCTCCTCCCCTAAAAAAAGAAGTACATTGCACATAATTAAAAAAAAAATTTTCTCTGAGTGTCCACAACTTATTGAACTAGTATCACAATAGCAGCAAAATCTAATAAATAATGAAGTCTATTTGTTGGTTTTCCACAATGTAAGATATATGCATACTGATTAAAATATAGAGAAGAAAAGAGTATCACCTCTTTTGGATGATAACATATGATATGGATGTTCTTAAGTCATCCATGTACCTTGTCTTTGTTAAGGAGCATAGAGATCACAAAGGAATTGTAATGGATAAATCAAGAATTAGTACATGATTATGACTACCGAATCATTATATAAATGTTTCTTTACACTTTCTACTGTATTAGAATAGCCAGAAGGAAATACCTGAAATCGCTGAACTGTAATCCAGTTGCCTTGGTCTTTGAAAATGATTGTGTAACTATACAGCTTTTATTTTGTGACCTTGTGCTTGTAAAAACCATGTGACTGTCACCCCCTTTATCTATTTTATCAACTTGAGCAATTGCCTAATGTTAATGATGGAAATTGTGTCATCTCAGAACTAAAGATTGACTTGTTCTTGTAATGGTTAGCTAAGTTCTAGCACAACTCCACTCATTTACATTTGTAAATTGTAGCTGCTTATATTTGTTATGGTAATGGTAACAACTCCATCTTCCCTCCTTCAAATCCATAAAAACCTTGATCTCTTTAGACTCTGGGAAACTGATTTTGGGGCTAAAAGGTGCTTTGCATGTAACATTAAACTCTCTCTTTGTAGATGGATTGGCTGTTGTGCACATGGGATAGAGAATCCACTGCTTTTATTCAGTATCAGAATTTCCTGGTATATCTAAGAGAAAATCTATTCTCACAGTTAATTAACAGAGGTTTTAAATAAAAACAGGCTTATATTTGAGTGATTTGTATCAATTGCTTAATGCGCTCAAATTTTTCCAACCATGTTTTGAATGTATTAAGTTGGAAATGAATTGTGAGTACTAAATGGAATATTGTGACAGCTGCCCTTCAAATTAAATTCTTCATCATTTTAGAATTCTCACATTTTAGTGATACAGCAGTCACAAAGGAAATGGCACATCAAGGCAATCTGCATTTGTGAAGGCATTCTGTTTTCCCAAGCCAAATAGCCATGAGTCTTTTTCTACCAAACTTTCTTTACAGTGTAATTGACATGCCAGTCCTTCTTAATCCCTCTCAGTCTAATTTACAATCTTGAAGCACCCCAGAGACGATGTTGATAATCATTTAATATGAATTAAATACCATTAGAGTGCTCAAAGATATTATTTCCGTATCATTGTTACCTGAAATAGAAAGAGTATTTATCTGTCTCCCATCCCAAGAAAATGACCCAGCTGCACTACAGAAATCATTTTTGCACATAACACTACAAAATAGTTGGTAATCTAATATCTGCCATTTCCAGATAGTTTAAAGCGATGTTTAACAATTAGAATCATTTGCACATTATGACTCTGTTTGCAAATGCAATATCTTCCCAGAGTTTAGGTCTATGAAATACATATTTAATTCATTTAACTGTTAAAAAAGTATTTATTAAATACTCTATACACATAGATTCAATCACTATGCTAAGTAATATAGAAAAACAATCTAAAAAGGACATGAACATCAAGTACATAGTACATACACAAAAATGTATTATGATTTATGTGTGTGCATTGTATATTTGATGTATATGTCCTTTTATGTATGTATACTGTAAAATGACAAAGTTAAAAAGGGGATAAATGTTGCAACAGGACAAAAATGAGCATTAGATTGCCAGATGTATTGAGGATGAGAAAGCCATATAACCCTAGTGCATGGAGGCAAAGTAGATTAGTTAGATAATGTCAAAGAGGCCAGCCAAAGATGGGTGGAGCCATCACCTTCTATGACTCTGATCTTCTGACCTTCTTCATCTTATAACAACCCCTATACTTACATTGGGTCTATATGGGTTGTGCAGAATAATCTTCCCATATCAAGTTCCTTAACTTAATTAAGTCTGTCCCTTTCACCATGTAAGGTAACATGTTCATGAGTTCCAAGAATTAAGACATGGAAATCTTGGTGGGGGCATTCTTATTTAGCTTACCACAACTGGTCACAAAACTTAAGGTCTCTCTGATAAATACAATGAAGATTTGACAAAGTCAATTGTTTTAATAAGGGATTATTTGAAACTCTCCTCCTTGAGTAAATAATTTTAATAAACAGAAGTAAGCAGAGGTATACTATCACAGTCCTACTTGTATACTCTAAGTTTGAGGGATGATTGCTGGAATTGAGGCAAGGCCATGAGTCAAATAAGAAGCAGTTCACATGAAACATTTCCACTGCTATAGATCACCACCTTCAAGACATTCAAAAGCAACAGCTTTGGAATAACTTGGGAAAACATTCTAAAATCAAGTGAAAGATGAGCTCTATCACTACTAATACAATAAAAAACTTTTCAATTACATATAAGATAGTTCTTAATTGAGTGACTCAGGAATCAATATCTAATTCAGTGATTAAGGATTCCATTCAGAAAGTAGGAGAGAAATGTTGAGAGGGTAGAAAGGGGAAGCAAGGGAGGAAATGAGGAAATGTTTTGATTGGCTGACAGAAAGTTTCCATTTTATATAGGAGGATCTCACAAGATGGGGAGTATGGTGTGCTTGTCCATTCTGATAAGCAATCTCTACTCGATGAAACTAGCTTTATCATCAGGTGTTGCTTATCAGAAACTCTGTAGGGTATATTATATTTTCTTTGAAAATCCCTGCAGTAAATTGGACTTTTCTCCTGGAAAAGCCCTTTACAAAAAGGGATCATCTCACAGCAATGACCAATGCAGATGGCTGTCTAATTTACCTTAATATGAAGTTTTTACTGATATAGTAGATATCAAAGGCAAACTGAGAACAGGTACTGCCACTCTGTGTAAGCAGTATGTGGGTGGATGTATAAGAAAAAGAAACAGGATGAGAAAGAAAGGAAGGAAGGATGTAAGGAGAGGTAGTGAAACTGGTTTTGCCAAGAAGGAAATCAGCATATCCAACAGAAACAAATAATCTGCAGAAATAAATTCTCCCTGCTAGGAATGATTGATGCCACTTTACTTCCCTTATAAATCCATTCTCACCACTGCACTCAGGTTGCATAACCACTGATGAGATAATACAAAGTGACATAAATCACACTCCCTACTAAAGTATAGGAGAACTGAGGAGATTTTAGTCAAAATCTAAGGGTAAACAAATAGAACATATTCACATTGCCTTGGAGTATATACCAACTTTTCATTGCCTACCATGATTACTGTGAAAATAATTTGTGATATAAAACAAAGAACAAAATATAACTCTCAACTTCAAGCAATAGTATATCTTCAGAAGAGATCTACTACAATAAACAAAAGCATATTTTAAAAACCATCTGTGTAGTGGGTCCTATTTCTTTGTAACTTTTCAAAAAATGTGTTTCTTCTAGTGAAAAAAAAAAAAGACAAAACCTTATATGGGACCTACTTTATTCCCCAATGCAATCATGTGGTTTCCAAAGGTGTCTTACTTAATATATGAGTAATCTCTTGTTTCTGGCAAAGTGGAACTAAGAAAGAGGGTTAATCCTACTCTAGTAGTAGAAGCCCTAAAATTTTAACTTGGAAGCTGTTTAAGTATATAGTGAGTAAAAATACAGAGACAAGTATGAATAAGAATTGTAGGAAGAGAGACAGGAAGAAGGAATGTATAGAATTAAAGGGAAAGAGAGAAGGAAGAAGAAAGAGATAGGGAAATGAGAGAGAAAGAAAGAAGAGTGAGAAAAAGAAAGTTTGAAGATGGGAGTAGATGGAGGAGGAATTTATAGTTCTCCTTAAGATCTGGATTCAAGTTATTTTGGGGTGTAGCTACATTGCTGTACTTCCAAACTTCTTATTTTTCAATCTATCCAAGAATTCTACAAGTAAATCTAATAAACTGATCATTTTGTCTAATATAGTTTTAGTATGGCCTCTGTCACTTAAAACAAAAAACGTCTGCACTCATATAATGGATTTGTTAAAAAAAAAAAAAGAGAAATTTAAGTAACAGTAGAAGAAAGTTAAAAACTAATGAAGCACATTATGATAAAGGTGGCAAAAATATCTTGAAACTAATTCCATAACATAATTAAACCAAAATTATAATTAAGTAATTAAAATGGCATAAAAACCAGAATTACCATAAAGAGGTTGAGCACAGGCTTGAGAAAATGCACAAAATGCTGAAGAATAAGCAAATAGAAGACTATGTAGAGAAAGATATGAAAAAGAGAGGACAGAGAGACGAAATACAAAGTTCAGACAGTTGTTTATCCTGGAAAAGACATCACAAACTGAAACAAACTAAAACATCATGACAAGACTTCTAAGAGGAAGCATTCCTTAGGCTGAAAGATGAGAAAAAGTAAATTATGCTAATTATCTCAACATATAAATTATACAATGAATTAGTAAAAGTTTTCTCAGAAATAAGAAAACTAACAAAAACTGAAGTTAAAAGATTTAAATACCATGCCAGAGACCTGGGTTTTATTCCCGGTACCTGCCCATGCAGAAAAAAAAAAGGAAAACATTTAGATACAGCTGTATTTAAGGCATATTAATCACTTTAAAAATACTTTAATTATTAAAGTATAGTAAATTAATATAATTGATTATTCAACTAAATAAGAAAATAAAAGGCAAAATAACCTCATGGAAAGCAAAATTAAGTAGGGTAAAAATATAAAAGATAAAAGCAGCCACTGGTGTATAAGAGAAAAACATTAGATATATTAATACATTTCAGATGTTTCTTTTTCTTTTTTAAACAGTAAAATTGAAAACAAACCTTTCTTCAAGAAAAAAAAAATAAGAAACCAAATGTTATACAAAATGTCTGTGAAATCAAGTAACAGACATAGCATATTTTTGTGTTTGTATTAGTTAACGATATGTACAAATGTGTGCTAATGTATTCACACATTTTCCTAGGAAAATGAAAATAGGCTAAAAGAATAGAACAATTGAACAAGTAAATAACTTAGGAAACTTTTAAAATATTGCAAAATTACTTTCAAAGAAACTTTGCCACAGAATTTCAGGGGTGATTGTTTCAAAGTTTTATAGAAGTCCTTACGTTCCATGCATTGTAATTTGCTTTACTTGAGAAGGATTTCCAGTGTATTAAATGAACCAACACTAGCAGAATAAAATTTTGTTAAAATCATATTAAAATCATTTAATTTCATGATAATCTCAAATTATAATAACCTACATCTTCACATAATCACCAGCAAAATAAATATTACAGTAAATTGCAAAAAAAGTTAAAGCATAGACAAGTAGAGTTCAAACTAAGTAACATGGATATTATTAATGTTATTAAATATATTGTTAAAGTACTTCAGTTCATTAGCTCAAGTAAGAAAACAGATAAAATATGGCCATAAGCAAGAGGTGGAGGAGACATTTAATGAAAAATGTTTTTTCTTCATTTAGAAAATGTCTAGGACTAGTATATGTTAAACTAAGAATAAAAAGGTATTTAATAGACTAATGCAGTACTTAATCCAGAGTGATTTTAAATTTTAATGATCTTCAATTCTTTCTAGATTGGTTACTTCTTTTTCACCTTTGGAATTTCAAACCAAGAAATGAAAGGATGTTATCTCTGGTCAAAGAACCAGTAAAGGGGAAACACAGCAAAGACTTAGTGGGAAGATCTATACAGCAGATTAATCTCCCACAGCTCAGCAACAGCACAGATCATCCCATCCCCTGCTTCTCACCTGGCAACAGCAGGCTGGTGCTCATTCCAAAAGAGGAACCTGTAGGCTTCTATCTAGCAGCAGAAGTCAAACCAGGCCTTGAGTCTTCCAATACTCCACCCAATGCAAAGATAAATCCCAAAACTGGCATCTCCCAGTCTTCCACCTAATGGCAAAGAACAATCCAGATCCTGGCAGCCCTGGCTTTTTTTGTTTGTTTGTTTTTGGTTTTTGTCTGTTTTTTCAGCCCTGGCTTTTTACCAAGTAGCAGAAGGCATCATAAGTAGGTGCTTCCCTCCATCAATGGTACTAGCAAATGAAAATTGGGAAGCCCAATGACTCAGGTGGCTGGAGCACAGACCAGATGAAATACCCTCCACCATTTGTCCAACACCAACTCAAAGCTCAGAAAAAGTGCTTTATATCTCCAAAGGTGATATGACCAGGGATCCAGTCTAACCGGATGAATGAAGCAGACAAAAATAACATTGCTATGGCTCAGAAAACCAAATTTTCATTGGTGTTCAGTTCACAAAGGAAGACCATAACTGATGTGCTATTCTTAAATAGGAAGACTGCATATTAAAAGAGAAGATTTGCGTAGGATCAAGTGTTGCCTGACATACACTTTAAATGGATACATTTGAAAATCACTCGTCACAGCAAGAACCAGAATATTACAATATGAATGAATAAAGATAATAAGTAAACACCAATACCAAGATGAATCATTGTTGGAAATACTAGAAAAGGATTTTAAAACAGCAATCTTGAAAATGTTTCAAAGAGTAATTAAATATACTTTAATCTATAATTTAAAATATCAGCAAGGTAAAAGCATTTATATGAAGAACAAATTAGATATTATAGAACTTAAAAATAAAGGAACCGGTAATAGTGGTTTATTACTTTTATGATTCTTTTTTTTTAATTTTTTATTTATTTTTTTTATTAATTAATGGAAAAAAAGAAGTTATAAGTACATCTGTTTTCATTATAAAATATTAAGGATGAAATAAGTGTCCTTTTTCTGTGTGGTTAAAAATAAATAAATAAAGGAACCGGGGTGCACAGGTGGTTCAGTGGTTAGAATGCCCGCCTTCTGTGCGGGAGACCCGGGTTTGTTTCCCAGAGCCTGCGCCCCAAATAAATAAATAAATAAATAAAGCAACCAATATAAAAACCAATGAATGGGCTAAATAGTAGGGTGGAGATAGAGAATAGATCTGTGAACTCGAGAATAGATCAATTGAGTTTTCTAAATATGAATAAAGAGAGTAAATATGCTAAATAAAATAGAAAGCAGCCTAGGGAACTAACTGCAGGATGATAATAAAAGTTCCACATATGTGCCATAAAAGTTCCACATATGTGCTGGATGAGAAGAAAATAATTTTCATCTGAAAAAAAGTTATTTGAAGAGAAAAATGGCTGAAAACATCCCAAATTTGTAAAAAGTCTTAACCTACAGATTCAAGTTTTACAAACAACAAATTAGTCAAACCCACAGAAATACATATTAAGACACATTAGTTGAATATGGTTGCTACAAACAACTTTAAGCTAATAAATTTGACAGCTTACAAATTCCTCAAAAGCCACACACTTCCAAAACTAAAATAAAATGAAAGTGTCACACCATTAAAGGAATTAAATTACAATAAGTAGCTCCCTCCAAAAAAAAAAAAAAAAACCAGAGAATTTGACCAAACAATTCAAAAAGAAATAAGAGCTGCTTTACAAAATTTATTCTAGAAAGTAAATAAGGAACAATCTCTTTCCAACTAATTTTATAAGGCCAGTATTACTTTGATGCCAAAACCTAGCATATGCAGAATAAAATAAAAATACAGACCAATATTTACCAGTTAAATTATAGCAAAAATGCTCAACAAATTAGTAGAACACTGAATTCAACAATATATAAAAAGAATTATGCATCATGACCAAATAGCATTTATTCCATATGCAAGAGTATTTAAAAACTTTAAAATCAAGCAATTTAATTCACCATATTATCAGCTTAAATGAAGAAAAGTCATATGATCATATCAATGGAGGTAGAAAAAGCATTTGGCATAATCTATCACTCATTTTTGCAAAGAACTTTTAGTGCCTTACGAATAGAGTAAAATTACCTCAACTTGATAAAGCACATCTACTGATAACCTACTGCTAACATCATATTTAGTGCTCAAAGACTGAATATTTTCTCCATGAAATCAGTAACAAAGCAAGGATGTACATTCTTACCACCTTTATACAACATGGTATTGGAAGTTATAGCCACCACATTAAGGCAATAAAAATAAATAACACAGTACTTCTGAAGGAAAAGATAAAACAGTCTCTATTTGCAGAAGCAATATTTGTGTAGAAAATCCCAAATAATCGAAAAAATACCAACCCTAGAACTAATTAGCAAGTTCACCAAAGTCACAGGATAGAAGTTCAACATAAAAAAATTAAAGTCAACATATAAAAATATTTCTATATAATAGCAATGCAGATGTGGAAACCAAAATTAAAAACAACACCAATTGCAAAATCTGCCTCTATTAAATTTGACTAGTTTGGGTATTTTATATAAGAGAAGTCACACAATAATTATCTTTAGGTGTCCAGCTTATTATAGTCAACATGATATCTTAAAGATTCATCCATGTTGTATCATGTAACAGAACTTCATTCCTTTTTATGGATGAGTAATATTCCATTGAGTTTATATCACATTTTTAATCTATTCATTTATGACATGGTTTTCTTTATATTGTTATCATAAATGTTTGCTATGTCTTCTGAATGCCAAACCCTAGTGGTTCCATGATTTGCAAATTTAGATCCCAATCTGTAGATTGTCTTTTCACTTTTTTGATAGGGTCCTTTGATACAAAAAGTTAATTTTGATTAATACAATTTAATTTTCCTTTTGTTAAATATGATTTTGGTGTCATATCTAAGAAATCATTGTCAAATCCAAAGTCATAAAAATGTAAACCTATGTTTACTTCTAAGCATTTTATAATTGTAGCTCTTACACTTGAGTCTTAGACACTGACTGAGTTTATATTTGAATATGATGTGAGTTAGATTTTCCTAATTCATTATTTTGCATGTGGGTATCTAGTAGTCCCCACACCATCTGTTGATGAGTCAATTCTTTCCCCATTGGTCTTGGCAAACTTGTTGAAAATTATTGCCCATAAATAATATGAGTTGATTTCTGGTCTTTCAATTCTATTCCATTAATCTATATGTCTGTACTTAAGCCATGATCACATTCTGCTGATTATAGTCTTGTAGTGAATTTTAAAGTTGGTAAATATGATTCTTCCAATTTGCCTTGCTTTTTCAAAGCTATTTGGTTATTTTGGGTCCTTTGCATTCCTCTATGAATTTTAGGTTCAACCTGTCAATATTTTTATCACAAGGAGTTGTTTGATTCTGAAAAATCTTTTTTCTGCATTTATTAAGATGATTAGGTGTTTTTGTCCTTTACTATATCGATATTCATGTCTGTTAAACTAGCCCTGCATTTCTGAGGTAAATCTCACTTAGTCATGGTGTATAATCATTTTGGAATGTTCTAGAAATTGGTCTGCTAGTGTTTTGTGAGATTCTTTGCATCTAAAATAGTAAGGAATATTGGTCTGCAATTTCATTTTCTTGTGGTAAAACTCATTTCATACAAGTTAGGAAGTAGTCACACCTCTTATTTTTTTTTAAACCCTCTGAAGGATTGGTTTTAGCCACTCTAGATGATCTATAGAATTTACCAGTGAAGAAGTCTGTGCATGAACTTTTCCTTGTGGGAATGTTTTCAACTGCTAATTCAATCTCTTTACTTGCTATAGATCTGTTCAGGTTTTCTATTTCTTCTTCAGTCATTTCTGGTAGTTTGTGTGGTTCTAGGAATTTGTACATTTCATCTACATTAACTAATTTATTGGCATACAGTTATTCATATTACCCCCCTACCATGTTTGTATTTCTGGAAAATTGGTAGTCATGCCCTTTTTAACTCATTATTTTAGTAATTAGAATATTGTCTCTTGTTTGAGCTTGTAAAAATTAAATGTGGGCCAGTTTATTTTATCTTTTCAAAGAACCAACTTTTGGTTATGTTGATATCCTGTACAACTTTTCTATTCTCTTTGTTAATTTATTCTATAATCTTTATCATTCCCTTCCACTAGCTGCTTTAAGTTTAGCTTACTTTTCTTTATCTAGTTAAGGAAGTTGTAAGTACAAGTTATTATGTGTAATTGCTAACAAATAATGTGCAACTATTAATTTCTTTCTCAACATTGATTTCATTAACTCCTATGAATATTTTTACATTTTTTTATGTTCATAACAAACTATTATCTAATTTCCCTCATGAATTATTTTTGATGCCTTGATTATCAAGGAGTGTTTTTTATATTTCTACTTATGAATTTTGCTTATGTGAATTTTCCAAATTCCTTTCGGATATTGATTTCTAATTTCATTCCATTGTTTTCAAATAAAAAATTGTACGATTTATTTCACTTGACATTTATTGTGCCTTGTTATGTGGCCTACCATATGGCCTATCTTGGACAATGATTCATGTGCTCTTGAGAAGAATGTGTTTCCTGCTATTGTTTGTTCTACAGATGTATGTTAATTGTAGTTGGTTTATAACATTGTCTACATCTTCTATTCTCTTGCTGATCTTCTGATTAGATGTTCATATCCACTATTAAAAGTGGAATACTGAAGTCCTCAATGATTACTGTTGAACTGTCTATTTCCTTCTTTATTTCAGTCAGTTCTTGTTTCATGTGTTTTTGGGTTCTGTTGTTAGGTGAGCATGTATTTTTACTATAATATATATTTTTGATGAATTGGATTGACCCTTGTTTCACTATACACTATCCTACATTTTCTCTCAGAACAATATTAGGGTAGAGTCTTTTGTGTCAGATATTAGCATACCCACTCCAACTCTCCTTTGGTTACACTTTGCATGAAATTTAATCTTCACTTTTATTTTCAAATCATTTGTATCTTTGCATCTAAAGTGAATCTCTGCTACAGAGCGTATGGTTAGATCATGTTTCTAAGTATTCTGTCAATCTCTTCTTTTTGCTTGGATATTTTAATCCACTTATATTTGATATAATTATTGATAATAAAGGACTTATATCTGCTGTATTACTACTTGTATTCTATATGAGGCTTTTTGTTCCTCAATTATCCGTTATTGCCCTTGCTTTGTGTTAAATACATATTTTCTATTGTACCATTTTAATTATCTTGTTACATCTTTAACTATATTTTTTAGTTATATTCGTAGTGGTTGCCCATTAATTATAGTTATCATCTTAATTTACAAGATCTTAGCTCATATTAATACCACCTTAATTTCAATTTTAATACAATTCTTTTCTTCTTATAGCATTGTAAACTGCTATTATGCTGCCAAAGTCACAAAGTACGTCTTTACGTATTGTATGTGCATCTACATAGATATATAAATATTGCTTAATGCAGTTGTATTTTGAATCAGGATAAAAGGTTTTATAAAGAAAAATACATTTATTTTGTATGTTTTAGTTTTGTGAGTGCTAAAACTGATACAATACAATGGGATGGCTTAAACAACAGGAATTTATTGGCTCTTGGTTTCAGAGGCTAGAACGCTTGCCATCTCCTGGGGTTGGTATATTCTAGCTAGTTGGCTGGTAATCTTGGGGATTTCTTGGCTTTTCTATCTCATGGTAATGCACATGGTGGTGTCTTCTTTCTTTTTCAGGTTCTGTTGACTTCTGACTTCTGACTGCTCCCTGTAGCTTCTCTGTATTGAATTTCCCATGCTTATAAGAACTTCAGCCATATTGGATTAAGACCTACCCTTGTTAAGTTTAGGCCCTTCTTAACTAATAACATTTTTTTTTTTTTTTGCGTGGACAGGCTCCGGGAATTGAACCTGGGTCTCCAGCATGACAGACAAGAATTCTGCCACTGAGCAACTGTCGCACCACCTTTAACTAATAACTTTTTAAATGGTCCTATTTACTAATGAATTCACACTCACATAGCCAGGGTTTGGGACATTCTTTTTGTGGTGAACATAAGTAAACACTCATCATCTTTAGATTTATATGTTTACTTACTTTTACTTGGGTTCATTATTTCCTTGTGTAGAGTCAAATTATTGTCTAATGACTTATTATTTCCATCTGAAAAGACCTCCTTTATCATTTCTTATTAATAACATCAGCTAATGACAAATTCTCTCAAAATTTATATATCTAGGATATTTTAATTACTCCTCTATATTTGAGAGGCAGTTTTGCCAAATATACAATTTTGACTTTAGAGTTATTTTCTTCTTTTAACACAATGGCTATGTCATAGCACTGTTTCTGTCCTCCATGATTTCTGATGAAAATGCAGCTTTTTATTTTATTTATAATATCTTCTGCATGGTGACTTGCTTCTCTCTTGCTGCTTTTCAAAATCTCTCTTTGCTTTTGGCATTCAATACTTTGATTACTGCGTGTCTTTGTATGGATATTTTCTAGTTTATCCTACCTGGAGTACATTGAGGTTCTTGTATATGCAAATTAAAGATATTAACCAAGTTAACATTATTTCTTCAAATATTCTTTCTGCTCCATTTTCTCTGTTCTTTTCTTCTGTAAATACCTTTATACATATATTGGTACACTTGATAGTGTCCCATATGACCCTTACTTTTTTCTCAATTTTATTCATTATTTTCTCCTTTTGTTCCTCAGACTGGATGATCTAAATTGACTATCTTTCAGTCCATTTATTATTTCTTCTCTGTGCTAGAATCTTCCATTTATCCAATAAAGGCAATTGTTTAATTTAGTGTTTGCATCTGCTTTACTTTTATCATTTCTATCCTTTTTAAAATATTCTTCATTTTGTGAGGCATCAGTCTCATATATTTCTTTTATTGTTTAGACATAGTTTCCCTTAGTACTTTGAACATATTTATAACCAATAAAAAATCTCTCTCTAATATGTCCAAAGTCAGGGATTCCTCAGTGATAATTTGCTTCTAATACATTTCTTCCTGCATCTGGCCCATGCTCTTATTTCTTTGCATACCTTGTAGTTTTTTGTGAACAATGGCATTTTGAATATTATATTTTGACAACTCTGGAAAGAATATTCCCCCTCCTTCTCATGGTTTCCTGCAGCTAATGATTTTTGTGGCCATTTTTTGTTTAGTTAATGACTTTTCTAAACTAATGAAGTAAAAGTATATAGTTTGTAGAGTGTGGCCATTAAGTCTCTGTTCCATTAGCATAGTTGCCTCTAATTATTGTACAGACATTTACTTAAACTTCTAGAAGTAAATATCTCCCAGACTTTGCAGAGGAGTTCTGAGTACATGTGGTCACATCTCTTCAACATTCAACCAGTCACATTACAACTTTGCTTAGTCTTAACTTCCAGCTTGCGTAGATAACCAAAGTAAACCAAAGATGAGAGCTTTGTGTCTCCTCAAGTCCTTCCTGTGAATATTCACAGTGATAGGCAAGTACTAGGCTGTCTAGATTCCCAGAAATGTGCCAGAGATTTTCAAAGCATTTATATTCATCTAATTCTGCATGATTTCCTCCCAAGATTTATGGTTAGTCTATTGTTGCACCAATTGTTACCTATTGCCTCAGATTTGAGTGAATAAAATATTTGTCTGTAAATATTTCAGCATTTGCCCTCTACTTGGTGGTTTTAACATAGGGCAAGTTTCAACTCAAGCAAAAGAAGACATGTCTTTGGAAGTAGTCTTCCAGGGAGACAGCAGACACACTCAATAAAGGAAATTCTTTATGGATAGGGTTTGTTCTCCTTCAGTACCAGAATTGCTGGCTGTTATTTTGAAGGCTACTTCTGAGTTATGGAGTAGAGAATGGGACTTGGATTATTAAAAAAAAAAAGTGCAACCTGTCTCTCCTCATCAAGATTCAGCCATTTCTCCTTTTTAAACTTAATATAACATGTATACAAAACAATGAAAGAAAGATGCAATAATTTTCAAAGCACACTTCAACAAGTAGTTACAAGATGGATCCCAGAGTTTGCCATGGTTGACCATCCCATCATCTCAGATTTTTCCTCTTACCTGCTATAGGACATTGGAGGTTAGGAGGAATATTTTTTTTATAATCCCAATAAATTTTGTCTTGTTTATTTGTGAAGAATAACATATATGTGCATGTGTGTATATATATAACTTTAAATTTCAAAGCACAACACAGCAATTAGTGGTAGAACACATTTCAAAGTTTGGTATGGGTTACAATTCCACAAATTTAGATTTTTACTTCTAGCTGATCTAAGATACTGCAGACTAAAAGAGATATCAATATGATTCAACAATCATACTCATTTGTTAAACTATCTTCTCTGTATAACTCCACCATCACCTTTGATCTTTCTCCCACTCTTTAGGGATTTTGGGGGTATGGCCTTTCTAACATTTTCATGTTAAGAGGGGCTGTTCATAATATGGGGTAGGGAGATGTAACTAGTTGATGTTCTGGAGAGGCTGGCCCCTCCAGATTTTAGGATTTATCTGGTCTAGGGACCTATGTGGAGGTTGTAGCTTTCTGGAATGTTATCCTAGTGCCTGGAACCTCTGTAGAATCTTATATATCGCCCTAGGTGTTCTTTGGGATTGATTGGAATGGTTTTGATTGGGTTTGGCAATTTATGATAGGTAGCAATGTCTAAGTGAAGTTTCTATAAATGACCTCCAGAGTAGTCTATCAACTCTATTTGAACTCTCTCAGCCACTGATGTCTTATTAGTTACACTTCTTTTCCCCTTTTGGTCAGGATGCTATTGTTGATCCCACAGTGACAGGGTCAGACTCATCCCTGGGAGTCATCTCACATGCTGTCAGAGAGATTTAAACCTATGGATGTCATGTCCCAGGTACTGGGAAGAGCAATGATTTCACTTGCAGGGCTGAACTTAGAGAGAGTGAGGCCACATCTGAGCAACAAAAGAGGTCCTCTGGAAGTATCTCTTAGGCATAGCTATGGGTAGGCTAAGCTTCTCTGCTATGTACATAAGCCTCACAAGAGCAAGCCTCAAGATGGAAGGGCTTGGCGTATTGATTTGGGTGACTCTAATATTTGACACAGTATCAAGGGTCTCCCAAATATTAAAGTTTATTAGTTCTATATATGTTTTCTCCCATCCATCAAGGGACTTTGCCAATACTTTTTGATTATCTGCTTAATATATGCTGTGATGTTTCCAGGCAATACATTATGATATACAGGATTAAAGGCACTCATTCTTATTCTGGGCTCCCTGTATTTGGATTGTTTAAATGATCTATCCAGACAGGTTGAATTAGATAATATGCTACATAAAATTTAGGTTCTGGACAAAATAAATCATTCCTTTGGTCTCAAAGAGTAGATGAGGTTCTAAAATATAGACAATGTCTTCCTTACCCCTGTCTTCGGAATTACCTTAATTCTGAACTGATTGACTTCACTCTTACTTCTAAATACAGGTTATACATATACAAAATAGCCTCTCAAAATCCAGAAATACTAATTAGCACTCTAAACTAAATGTGACTGCTGTGATAGCTTACAATCTAAGCCCTGTTTTCTTATAAGTATTTTCTAAGTGAGATCATACAATAATTGCTCTTTTGTTTTTGGCTTATTTTGCCTCACCATTGTCCCACAGTTTCATTAACAATGTTGCATGTCTCACAACTTCATACTTTTTGTAGAAGCACAATAACCAATCATATGTATACACAATCATTTGCCAATGTACTTCTCAGTAATTGCATCCCTCAGCCACCTCCATTCATTAGGCATCATGTATAATGTCCAAAGTCAACAGTCCATCAAGACTCAAGTTTAGATAATTTCATTGTTCCCAAGAGAAAGATGACCAATAAACAGACCCTCATCAAATAGACAATCTAAACCTCCATGAACTCTTATCCATCCACCCACTATTTAACCCTCATATTGCTGTGGTACTGTTGGTGTTTTCCTGTTAAACATAGCCCATAGCATGCAATAGCGGTTTCCCCCCTATACCCTGACCATATACACAGTTTGCACATAATTAATACCTTTAAAATAGTTCATGCAAGAACTTATTTATATTTGTAGTGTTAATCAGTTCGACCCATTGTCTATACAACCACTTTCAATCATGTTCACCTTAAATATAGTAATATTACTTACAGACCCACTAGTGACCCACCTTCACATCTCTCTAGTCCCTTTCATTTCAGTTCAACTTCATTAGCTAATCCTTTCACTTCATTCTTCTTTTTTTAGGATGCTTTTAGCTATTTAGGTTTCTTTTCCTTCCAGACGAATTTGGTAACTAGTTTTTCCAACCTTTCAAGGTAAGATGTTGGAATTTTCATTGGCCAGAATTGACATCTTAACTATATTTAACCTTCCTATCCATAAGCTGGAAATGGAATGTTTGATAAAATTACATAAATATAAATACAAAATATGAGCACAAGTAAAATTGTGGAAATCTAAACAAGATAGCTGTACTGTACCTAGGCCAATAAACTGTTTGTGATAATGTAGTATAGTTTTGCAAGATGATATTATTGGGGAAAACTGGGAAAAAGGAGTGTGGGGTCTCTATGATTCATTTCTTAATGGTGTTTTAAAATCTACCATTATTTCAAATAAAACATTTAATTAAAAACATAAGTTAACAGATTTACTTACAGGTAAGAAAGAACAGGAAAGGGGGATTTTTTGAAGAATTAGCTTTTCCTTGATTTTTGAATTGTTAAATATACTGCTTAAGTCTATGTTGTCCAATACTTGGGGAGTTTAATAACAGCATAATATATCAAACAAAAGATCTTTGTATGTTCTATGAACGGGAAACTGAAAAAAATATTTATAATGAACATTTTCCTTGTTGTATTTGCATATTTATTTATTTCATGCAAAACTTTGAATATAAAAATATATATTAGGGAAAAGAAAAAGGAAAAAGAAAATATTAGCTTTAGTAAAATTTTATAAATCAAATAAAGTGTCTTAAATAATTTAATGGTTTCATTTGGTGATGTATTTTCAGTTCCTTGTAATATTATTATTTTATTACTGGACATGTACAATTCACATTTGTCTTTTCATATTAGTGTTAATTTTTAGGTCTCAAATGAGAGACCCACATATGTAGTTGACAAACAATGTTCTTAGGTCTATGGTTTCTGCTTATAGCTTAATATTTTACTTGATAATTCCCACTAGTCATTACAATTGTTCTTGAAATTTTTATGGAAATATGCATTTATTAGTTTGAAATTATCCTTTTTCTTGCTGTGTGAAAACTCCTCTCGATTAAATGAGGAGCAAAAAGTCACTCATGGCAGGTATAGTGACATTCAGTACAATTTCATGCAGAATAAATGGGATTAGTGGGCTTTCTACTGAACATTATTTCTGAACTCCTCAGAAAGAAGACAGACTGTGAACCATACACAGATGGGCTCTTAATCTTTTCAGACAAGCAGGAAAGAGAATTATTTTTCTTTTGGTTGACAAAGTTGAATAGCTCTGGTTTATTATCATCAGTCACTTTTATAGCTGCCCCAATTTCCTCTGTGTGTACTCAAACATAGATATTTCTTTACCTATGTTATTTCTGATACATTTATTTTGAACTAAAGTGCCAGAGAATTGATAGGATGACTACTTTGAAGAGGATGGTGTGACCAATAACGGCTGGGGAAATGTCTAAATCAAAGAACTATCAAGGCAATGCCTTTTTCCTGACACCTGATATTCTAGGAGTGACTGCTGGTGATCCTTGATCCTTGGTTTCTCTGTCACATGGTGTGTTAGTCAGGATCCTTTAGAGAAACAGAACTGACAAGAGAGATCTGTAAATATGAGATTTAAAAAGGTGTCTCACACAACCATGGTAATGGAAGAGTAAAAAATCTGTAGGGCAGATTGTGATATATGTGTCTATTATGATGGGTCTGGACTAACTCCACAGGAGAGGCTTGCTGGTTGAAGAAGCAGTGAGAGCATTTATAGCCTCCCTTAAAAACCTTCAACTTATCAGATTATCTCATTGCAGAAGACATGCCTTAGTTGATTGCAGATATAATCAGCCACAGATGCAATGAACTGACTGATGATTTAATGCATCAGCCATCTGAGTTATGAACCATCCACAGAATAACCTTTCATAAGTGTTTAGGCCAGTGCTTGCTTGACCAGACAACTGGATGCTATTACTTGGCCAAGTTGACACCAGAACCCAACCATCATACATGGCAATGGACATTGTGGCTTTGCCTAGCCTCTCCCTTCACTTCAAAGTTCTGTTAACCTTCGGTTCCTACTTCCCATGGCTAACTTTCTGTCTAGATTTCTATATTCTTATAAAGGACTCCACTGATAAGATTAAGACTTTTTCTGATTGAGGTGGGTTACTTCTTAACTGAAGTAATATCATTAAAAGGCCCTACTTACAATGAGTTCACATACACAAGAATGATGATTTAGTTTAAGAACATGTTTTTCCAGCATATAAGCAGCTCCAATCCACCAGAATCAATTAACTTTAAAAACCGGCATATTGTTTGGCCTATGCTTCTGCTGTTCCTAAATACAAGGGTCTTTTCTAATTAAAAATTTAGAAAAAAAAGTAAAAGCAAAAAACACCAAGAAAATCCAGGCAAGACTAAATGTCCAGATATTAGTTATATTTTTTCATGGTAGGTTCCTGAATGATAACATATCTGTAACCAAGCTAAGCCATCCTAGCTGAACACAAAATAGAACTGACCCAAAAGAGTACAGCGAGACCAATAGATCTTAGCCAAAGACAGGTAAGCCCAAAAGAGCTGTAGGACACCTTAAATTCTAAAGTAATGTAGGCAAGAAATGAATATGTGCTCTAAGCCACTGAGATTCTGTAGTTTTTTTCTATTCATACCATCTCTGAAATTTTACACATACAGCCTTCTAACACTATTTTGAAAAGTTTATTATTTTTTGTTTTAAATAGCCACAGATAGACTGGGAAATAAAAATGCAATTCAGTTAGATTGTCTCACTGATAGAATCACTTGCTACATTACTGAATGACAAAATGGAAGAAAATCCATAATTGATGTGCTTATGAACAGTTTGGTTAGACCACACTTAGATAACTACCAGGGAATTAGTGTATTGTACATATTCCACATAATAATGACTTCACTTTAGGCCTTACTTATAATTGATAAACTTGATTTCAAATAAAATTTTTTAGAAAGAAGTAGAAAGACAATCCTCTGTCCCAGCAAAGCCTTTATATGTTCTTAATGGTGACTTTTAAATCAAGGCACATAGCATCAATGTACAAGACATATGCCTCTTAAGGAGATAGAGGCCAAGTTTATTTCTAAAAGAATTAACACTTATATACTGAAAGAGATGATAATCATTACTATAATTTTACATAGAATTTATCAAGATATATCTATCAATTGTTCACAGTTATAAAATTCATTTTTCTGAAGAAAAAATATATTTTTATTTTAAGAAATATAAGATGATTATGACAACTTTCCTCTCTTTCTTTATATCTTTAATACATAGAATATGGAATGTCCACACACTAGTTGAAATAAAAATGACATTAAGAGTCACAGATATTGGGGAAACAACCAGACAGACAAGCAAAATACTTTAATAATTAAAAGGTCAGCATTTAGACATGTAACTAAATATTGACTTAATGGAAGCTTACCAGAAGAATGTTCCCAGAATCACATGTTAGTCTCTATTAATATGCAGCACCCAGGACTAGTGAAGATGAAGATTAAAGCAGTCTTAGCAGGCAATGAAAAGGCATTTTGTGTTAACTGAAACCAACCAGGGCCATGTAACAATAATATTTTGGTATTCATTGTAAAAATCTATTTTATGCTGTTTACAATTGTTGACTTTGCATTATTTACTTTTTAAGAAACCAGACCCAACAGAGATTGCTTCTAGCACCAACTGCTACAGGCAATTCACTTAAAATCACTAACTATAAAGGAGAGATTGTAACTCTTATTATTGATCCAGATCTGCATGCTGATGATCTGCTACATCAAAAGCCTATCTAGAGCTTTATTTATATATAAGGAATTGGACATATCACCAAGACACACAAGTGGTAAAATCTGAACAAAATACACATTATATATTTTCCCTATATTTCAGGTGAACCTCGGTTCCTCTTCATCCATTGATTTAATAAATAATTATTGAAGTACTACTAGGCACTAATTGTTCTAAGTGATCTTATATCTAGGAACACTATTATGAGGATGATATATATGTTCATGCCTATGGAATATTCTTCTTTGTACAGTTGGAGAGACAGACAATAACAAATAAACTAACTAATGAGTTCATACATGGTAGCTATAAGTTATATGGAAAAAATAAAACAGAGTGGTTTAGGAAGTGGAAATTTCATGAAAAGATTAAATAAGCATTCCAGAAGGAGAAAATATCAGAGAAAATGTTCCCTGAGTTTATACAAGTTCACTGGATCCAAGGGATAGAAATAAATGTTTGAAGCTGGACCAGAAGAATAAAAAGTCAATTTGTGGGTGAAAAGATAGAGGATTGACAAACAAGAGGGAGAGAGTGAAATGATAACAGCTTATGGAGGTCTAGGATTCAGTGCATCCTCTAGGGCAACTACTGAACACCCAGGAATTGTCTGAAACAACTCTTTGGGAGGCTTTGAAGACCAGATGCACACTGAACACCAACCAAGAATGAGTGAAATCATGAAACTGATAAATCACAGTGAAAAGTTGTAAGTAAATCATCTCATGCTACAGAGAACATCTCCCCTCCACTACTGGCACAGCAGGCTGATTCAAGAGTCACTCCTTTGCAGAAACAGAAGCTCTCTACCCTAGTTGCAGGGGGAGGAGTACAGCCAGTTACAAATTGCCACTGTTAGAATGAAACTGGGAATTCTGTTTCAGCCTTGCTTCCAGCAGGAGAGAAAACAGGGCAAAAGGAATGACAGAGGCTTCTGACAGTGGTTGAGCTCAGTTTGCTGGATGATGCCTCTTTCCCAAGAAAAGGGGTAGACAAAGCCAGGCATCAACTCTGGACCTTGAATGTCAAACATGAGATGATGACATCCAGTTTTGAAAACAGCTACATTTTTAAGCAGCCCACTAGAGAAAGCACTTGTCAGTTCCAATTTTCAGTCCTGCCCCAGGCAGGAATGGAATCAGTGTTGACTGAGAGGCATAGTAAACCATCAGAGGTTGCATAAACAAGTGAGTGAAGGGTAACACTTCCACACATAAAGGGTAGGAGCAGGGGCCAGTGCAAGTGGTGGCTGCCATTTAGAGAATTTTGATCCTAGCGACTGAGATATAAGCAACTGTTTCAACCTACAAAAAGCAGTACTTAGAATTTGCTTTAATATGCACCAGCAGGGACAAAAGTGGAGCAGCTTGAGAGACATGTAACTTTTCTGGTCAACAAAGAGTAAGGTGGCAAAGAACAGTTCCTCCTGAAGAAAAATGTGAGGCAAGGCCCAGCACAGGTGGAGGCTGTTATTTAGAGACATCAGACTGGAGGGTATTGGAAATAGAAACAGTTTCAAATAGCTTTCTCTCAGCCTCTGTCTCAAACATGTCCACATCAGTGGTGAAGTTCACTGAGAATTAAAGGCACGTTACCACCTTAAGCTTGGGGGAGCAGGGGGCTGAGGAGCACCATCTACTGTGCAGGAGAGGAAAACACAGAATTGGGAGACTTCACAGAAAATACTGATATCTTGCTGGGTCCCATCCTCAGGGAATATTGATACTGATCTTCACCATTTTTATGAGTCATGAAACAGTGTCGTCTGGGAGAAAAATGAGCTGGGTAGGTTCTCTCTGTGGGTCCCTCCTCCCAGAATAGGTTCTCCAGGGAAAAGTTGCTAGAGATAATGAAAGCTGTGCATGCTGGTTTGAAAGTATTATGTGCGCCAGAAAAACGACGTTTTATTCCTGATCTGTGCTTGTGGGATTGGCCAATTCTTTGAATCCCAATTCAGTACTGTAGTTTGGAAGACTGATTAAATTATCTCCATGGAGATGTGGCACACTCAATTGTGTGTGTGATTTTTTATTAGAAGGAGATGTGACTCCACCTCTTCCAGTTGGGTCTTGATTAGTTTACTGGAATCCTTGCAAAGAGGAAACATTTTGGAGAGACTTAGCAATGACAGAACCAAAAGAAACTTCAGAGCAGAGCTGATGCAGATGTCAACACTTGGAGAACAGAGACACAGATGTTTGGATATGCTTAGAGCCAAGCAGATATCACCATGAGGTGTTAACCTAGAACCTGGAAAAAGCCAAAGGAAGCCAAGAGATGAAATAAAGACCTGGAAAAGCAAGTGAGGAACCACTACAGAAACAGAGGGTGAAAGCAATGGAGTCCAGCAGCAAGGGACCAGTAGATGTCCTCCACATGGCTATCCAGCTGACAGAGGTTTTCCTGACCTATTAGCCTTCCTTGAAGTATGGTATCTTTCCCTGGATGCTTTAGTTTGGGCAATTGTATAGGCATAGAACTGTAAACTTGTAACTCATTCAATTACCTTTTTAAAAGCTGTTCCAGTTCTGGTAAATTATATTATGGTAGCTTGCAAACTACAACCACATGTTAAAAACAAACAGAGCAGATCAGCATTCCCTCAGGAAGAAGTAAAAGGTGCTTTTCTTGGGGACAAAACCACAGCACAAGTAGGGCAACCTCAAAAGCCTTTCCATTCACATAGGGCAACAATCATATAAATAAGAGCTGAAAAATTCTGATCAGTTAAACAGAAGATATGCTGGAAATCTAGAATAAGTTATACCAAGTGTCAAGGAAGAGTTAGAGCACAAAGCCAATCAACAAAACCTTCAGAAAGAAAGAATAAATAACCTCCAGAATAAACTAATCAATAAAATCAAATGTTGACACCAGCAAAAACTCACATGTCATACTAAAAAACATGAATATATGGTCCAATTAAGGAACAAACTAAAACTTCCAATGAGATACAGGAGTTAAACAACTAACTAAGGTAGCTCAAACAAATCTCAGTCAATTGAAAAGATGAAGGGAAGTGTGACAAAACAGATGGAGGATATAAAGAAGACACTGGGTGAGCACAAAGGAGAATTTTGAAATATGCAAAAGTGAAATTTATGGGAATGAATGTTATAATAGAAATCTTTAAAATGCAATAGAGGGCAGGCCACAGTGGCTCAGCAGAGAAAGTTCTTGCCTGCCATGCCAGAGACCCGGGTTCAATTCCTGGTGCCTGCCCATGCAAAGAAATAATGCAATAGAGACATACAAAAGCATATTTGAAGAGAGAGAGGAAGGATCCATGAACAGGAGGAAAAGACATTGGAAATCTTACACCCAAAAGAATAGACAGGGAAAAGAATGGAAAAATTTGAATAGGATCTCAGGGAATTTAAGTGTGTGAATATAAATGCCATGGATGTACCAGAAGAAGAAGACAGTGGAGAGGCGGCAGAAAGAATAATTGAGGAACTAATCACTGAAAAGTGAACAAATCTTTTGAAAGACATAAACTTACAGGTCGAAGAAATGTAACATACTCCAAACAGGACAGATCCACAAAGACCGTCACCAAGACACTTAGTAATCAGTTTGTCAAATGCCAAAGACAATGCTCAATAGGACTAAGTGCGTGTTTCTCAGAAGACATCATGGAAGAAAGAAGGTAGGGTATAATATATTTAAAAATTTGAAAGAGGAAAACTGCCAGCCAAGAATTCAATAACTGGAAAACTTTTCTTCAAAAATGTGTGAGTTTAAAAAATATATATGTAAGAGTTTAAAGTATTCACAGATAAAGAGAAATTGAGAAAGTTTGTGAACAAGACATACTCTACCAGAAATCAGTTATAGACTGATTGGAAATGACAATAGAGAGTGGTTTGGAAGTGAGTGAAAAAAATGCAAAACATTAGTAAGTATAACTAAGAGGGTAAAAAGAGAAAAATAAGATATGACATACAATAGCCTTTACAGTAATAACATTCAATGTTGACGGATTAAACTGCCTAATAAAAAGACGGAGATTGTCACAACAGAAAAAGTACAAGATCCATCCATACACTGTCTATAAAAGACTCACTTTAGATCCAAGGACACAAATGGTTGAAAGTGAAAGGTTGGAAAAAGATATTCCATGAAAACAACAATCAGAAAAGAGCTTGGGTACCTATAGGTATACTAGAAAATATAGACTTTAAATGTAAAACTCTTAAAAGAGAAAAGAAGCAAACTATGTATTAATAAAAGAAGCAATCCATCAACAAGAAATAACAATCATAAATACTTATGCACCCACCTAGGGTGCACCAAAATATATGAGGCAAATACTGGCAACACTGAAGAAGTAGACATATATGCAATAAAAGTTGGAGATTTCAATATACCACTCATAAATGGAAAGAACATCTAGACAGAGGATTGATAATGAAACAGAGATCTTGAATAATATGATAAATGGGCTATATTTGACAGACATATATACAACATTATATCCCGCAACAGAAGAAATACATCTCAAATGCTCACAGATCATATTCCAGGATAGACCACATGTTGGGCCACAAAGCAGGTATCAGTAAATTTTAAAAGATTGAATTATACAAAACAATTTCTTGGATCATAATGGAATGAAACTGGAAATAGACAGCCAAAGAAGGATAGGAATATTCATAAATATATGATGGCTAAATACACTCTTGAATAACCAGTTTGTCAAGGAAGGAATTACAACAAGAATCAGTAAATATCTTGAGACAAATGATAATGAGAACAGAAGATTCAAAACCTATGGGATGCAGTAAAAGCAGGACTAAGAGGGAAATTTATTGTCCTAAACATCTATATTAAAGAAGAAAAAAGAGCCAAAATCAAAGAAGTCCCTGCACACCTGGAAGAACTAGAAAAAGAAGAGCAAATTAATCCCAAAGGAAATGGAAGGAGAGGATTAACAAAGATTATAACAGAAATAAATGAAATTGAGAACAACAAAACAATAGAGAATCAACAAAACCAGTAAATGTTATATGATAAAATAAAATCAATAGAACTGATGAGTCCTAAAATACATTGACAATGAATAAATAGAGAGGATGAAAATAAGTGAAATCAGAGGAGGAGAGAGACCATTACTCTTGACCCTACAGAAATAAATGAGCTCTTAAGAGGATACCATGAGCAATGGTATACCAACAAATCAGAAAATAGTACATGAAATGGACCTGCTAGAAGCAAATTGTGCTGGTTTGAAACTATGTACCCCAGAGAAAACCAAGTTCTTTTAATCCACTCTTGTAGGTGCAAACCTATTGTGGGTAGGATCTTTTTATTAGAATATTTCTATGGAGATGTGACCCATCAATTCAAACAGGGATTTAATTAGTTTACTGGACTTCTAAAAAGAGTATACATAGAGAGTTGAAAGCAGAAACAGACATTTGATTGTGCCAACAGAAAATACCCCAGGAGATGCCAGAAGGACTCACAGGAAATGAGAGCTGTTTGAACCCAGAAGCTGGAAGAGGACAACAGACATATACCTTCCCATGTGACAGAGAAATACTAGACATAGTTGACCTTTCTTGGGTGAAGGTATCCTCATGTTGATGCCTGAATTTGTAATATTCATGTCCTTAGAATCACAAACTTGTACCTTACATAAACCCCCTTTCTAAAAGCCAATCCACTTCTGGTATATTACATTCCAGAAGCATTAGAAAACTAAAACAGATTTTGTTACCAGAGAAGTGGGGTGCTTCAGTTTGCAAATACTAAACATATTGGAACAGATTTTTACATGGATAAGGGGGAGATTCTGGAAGATTGTGAAGCAATGTATAGGAAAGGCCCAGATTGATTTGAAGAGACTGTTGGTAGAAATGTGGAAGCTAAAGGTGCTTCCAATGAGTCCTTAGAAAGAAATTTGTTGCAGACTGGAAGGAAGGTGATCCTTGTTTAAAGTGGCAGAGAATCTGGCAAAATTGATTATTGGTGTTGGATGGAAGGCAGAATTTGAAAATGAGGAAGCTGAATATCTAGCTGAAGAAATTTCCAAACTAAATGTGTAAAACACAGCTTGGTTACTCCTTGCAGCTTACAATAAAATGTGAAATGAAAGAGATAATCTGAAAACTGAATGCTTTGGTAAAAATAAACCCAAAATTAATGGTCTGGAAATTTCTGGGCTTCCAGAAAGTGAGACCACAGAGACTAGTGTCCCATATAAGGACTTAACCAAATATGGAACTAGTCAGCTGTTTCAGCACAAGCCAGGTTTGGAGGTGGAGTTATCCAGAAAGGATTTTTGAAAAGTTCTATTGCCTAATGGCTGTGATCCTTGTGTGCTGCATGGAGTAATCTAAGTTTGTTGCAAGATCTGATGAAAAGAACTACAGCCAGTCTAGGCTAAAAGGGAAAGAAAAGGGACAGATTGAAGGAAAAATGACTTCAAAAGCAGAATCATGGAAGCTAAGGACTGGAGACATGAAATCATGAGCTAGGAGAATTAACCCACCCATACATGTGGAAAGCATGAATTTGCACTCAAAGCAGAGGGCAGGTCACACTCTCTGATGTTCAGGAAGAATTTTGCTGCCTTAGACCTCAGAGAGGGTGGAGCACATTCTCCAGGCAAGGGGAGTGCTTAGCCACCACCACATATGCCCTGGAGATGGCAGAGGTCCAGGTGCTGCTCAGATGATTCAGGACCATGGGGCTGAGGACAAGTAGTCTCCTCAATGTTCTCCAGTGTTGCAACCCTCATCTTAGTGTTTGGGGAGAATGGTGTCACTGCATAAGCCCTTAGAGAGGATGGGACAGCCATTTTCTGAAGTCACTCTATAAACTATTCTCAGTCTTTGAACTTCAATGTAGTATGACCAACAGGTTTTCAGAGTTGTTTGGATCCAGTGACCCATGTGGACCTTTCCATTACTTCCTATAACAATGAGAATGTTTATCCTATGACAGTCCCTCCATTGTATATTAGCAGCAGATAACTTGTTCCAAGTTTTACAGGCTCATTGGCAGAGGAAATTTTGCCTTGGGACAGACCATGCATGTAACTGATTTGATGAGAATTGTACTGTTTTATAACCTTGTATTGTACCTGTATTGTAACTGAAATAATTTAAGACTTTTGTGATTTTGTGATGGAATGAATAAATTCGTACATGAAATAGCATATATTTTGTGGGGTCTGGAGGGTGGAATGTGCTGATTTGAAACTGTTATGTACCCCAGAAGAGTCATGTTTTTCTAATCCAATGTTGTGGGTGCACACTTTTGTTGCTAGGATCTTTTGATTAGATTTTTACATGGAGATGTGACCCTATCATTCAAGTTGTGCTTATTAGTTTAGTGGAGTCTTTAAAAGAGCTGACACAGAGAGCTCAAAGGAGACATAGATGTTTGGAGAAGCAGACAGAAAACACGTCAAAAGGACCTATAGGACATGAGAGAGATGTTTGATCCCAGAAGCCAGGTGATGAGGACAGCTGAAATGTGCCTTTGCATGTGACAGAGAAACCATGAACATGATCGGTCTTTCTTGATTGAAGGCATCCTCTTGTTGATTCTTGAATTTGTACATATTCATGCCCTTAGAAGCATAAACTTGTAACTTCATAAATTCCCTTTGTAAAAGCCCACCTATTTTTCATATATTGCATGTTGGCAGCATTATGTTTGGCAGCAAACAAAACACACATGAACAGCCAACATTGACTAGAGAAGAAGTAGAAGATTTCAACAAAATAACCACAAGTAAAGGTGTTGAGTCAGTCATCAAAAACCTCACAAGTAAGAAAAGTCCAGGACCACATCTTCATATGTGAATTCTACCAAGCATCCCGTGAAGAATTAGTACTAGTCTTGCTAAAACTCTTCCATAAAACTAAAGTAGAGAAAAAGCTACTTAACTCTTTTTATGCTGCCAACATCACCCTAATACTAAAGCCAGAAAAATATGCTATAAGGAAAGGTAATTGCACACCAATCTCTAATGAATACAAGATGCAAAAACCCTCAACAAAATACTTGCAAATTGAATCTAGTAACACATTAAAAATTATACAGTATGACAAAATGTGTTTTATTCCAGGTATGCAAGTGTGGTTCAACAAAAGAAAATCAACTAATGCAATACCCCACATCAACAAATCAAAGGAGAAAATAATATCAATTGACCCAGAACCATGGAGGCTGAGGTCTGAAGTCAAGAAGCCTCAGGCCAGGAGAGTGGACCTACCCAAGCATGAGGAGAGGGTGAGTTTTGCCCTGAAGGCAGAGCATGGGCCTTCCAGCTCATTGCAGTGGAAGAGTCATGCTGTCTCAGGACTTGGAGAAAGTGGAGCACGTTCTTTGGGGATTGGAGAGAGACTGGCTGCCACCACATGGTGGAGTTAAGCATATGCCCCAGAGATTACAAAGAGCCTGGGTGCAACCCCATGCTTGGAGAGGGTGGAGCCAAAAGGAAGCGTTCTCCCCAATGTCCCCCAAGGTTGCATATGGAAAGAGCAAAGCTGCTGTGTAGGCCCTTGGAAAGGGTGGTACTGATGCTTTCTAGAGCCCTGAAAATAAATGGATTTCAGATTTTGAAATCTAATGGACTTTACCCTGCAAGTTTTCAAAACTTCTTGGGTCAGATGACCCCTGTGTTCTTTCCAATTTCTCCCTATGGAAATGGTATATGTATCCTATGACTATTCTTCCTCTGTATGTTGGCAGCAAATAACTTGTTCTGAGTTTTACAGGTTCAGAGCTAGAGGAGGAATTTTGTCTTAGCACGGTTCGTAACTGTAACTAACTTTGATGAAACTTTGTACTGGTTTTAATCTTGTATTGCATTTGAAATGTTACCGGAATGGTTTAAGGTTCTCTGACTTTGTTATGGAATGAATACATTTTGTATATGGGAAAACATGTTCTTTTTAAGGTCCAGAGGGTGGAACGTGCTGGTTTGGAAGGATTTATGTGCCCTACAAAAGCCATGTATTAATCCTAGTCAATCTTGTGGGAACAACAGTTTCTTCTAATTTCTGTTCAGTATTATAGGGTGGAACATGATCAGGTTATCTCCATCCAGATGTGATTCAATCAATTGTGGGTATTAAATGTGATTAGATGGAGATGTGTCTTCTCCCATTCTACATGGGTCTTGATTAGATTGGACATGTCTATAGACTTTCATTAATTGGCCTTAGAACTGTAAACTTGCAACTTATTAAATTCCCCTTTTTGAAAGCCATTCCATTTCTGATATATTGCATTCTGGCATCTAGCAAACTGAACAATTATCATGCCTCAAACATATGGACTAACTATAATATATAAACTCAGTGAGTTGAAGTCCAGAGCATGGATTACCAGGTTGGGGGTCTATTTTAAAGGGTCATAGATTGTAAGCTCTTATAACAGTCACATATATTCAGGAGTTGTAAATGCTTGTATTTGTTAGGGTTCTCTAGAGAAACAGAATCAACAGGGAACACTCGCAAATATAAAACTTATAAAAGTGTCTCATGTGACCGCGGAATGCAGAGTCAAAATCCGTAGGGCAGGTTGTGAAGCTGACAATTCCAATGGAGGGTCTGGATGAACTCCGCAGTGGAGGCTCATCAGCTGAAGCCAGGACTAGAAACTGTCTCTTCTGAATCCTCTTTAAAAGGCTTCCAGTGGGCGGGCCGCGGTGGCTCAGCGGGCAAGAGTGCTTGCCTGCCGTGCGGAGGACCCCGGTTCGATTCCCGGCCCCAGCCCATGTAAAAAAAAACAAACAAACAAACAAAATATAATAAAACAAGAAAATGTTTAAAAAATGTTTCCCTTTCTTCCTCCCTTCCTTCTCTGTCTTTCCTTCCTTTCCTCCCTCTCTCTTTAAAAAAAAAAAAAAAAAGGCTTCCAGTGATTAGATTAAGCATCACTCATTGCAGAAGACACTCCGCTTTGGCTGATTACAAATGGAATCAGCTGTGAATGCAGCTGACGTGATCATGATCCAATTCTATGAAATGGCCTCATAGCAACAGACAGGCCAGCACTTGCCCAACCAGACAAACAGGTACCACAACTTGGCCAAGTTGACACATGAACCTAACCATGATAATGCTATTTCTAAATTCTGAGATGCTGAGCTCTTTATATATAATCCGGCCATTCCCAGAAACTTCAGATATTTATGTGACACCTGAGACTCAGAGATAGAGTTCTTAAGCCATGAAAGTCAGCATTACCCCATACAGGAAGTGTTTAAAAAGTTAAAAAAGGTATAATACTTCAACTAGAAATATGAAGGAAGCCGATCTGGATTGGAACAAGGAAGATCAAAATACTGGGTAAAGGATGATATTGTCCATATTTTAAAACTTCAACTTCTCTCTGAGACCAAAGGGAGAGATTTTTGGTGCAAAATTTATATTTTGGGTAGTACATTATTTAATTTAATATGGTCAGTTGTCGAACAACATAAGTACCTGGAATCTTGAATAGATCATAGAGATTTTGTTGGTTTCTCCAGATTAGTGTGATGTCCTGATATATCCCAGAGTAATATAGGCAGTGAATATAGTATCTGCAAGTCCCCTTGGGGAACTGGGGAGAAAGGAGGAAATATTCAACCTCCCCCTTTGTAAAATTTCTGATATTCTCACAAGCAGTGGGGACAAGCAAATCAACAAGCTGAGCCCTTGTTCTTGGGGTTCAGCACTATGAAATTAATTCCTTCAAATGTTAGGCTCAACCTACTTAAAATTAGGCCTAAGTGTCACCCACAGAGAACACCTTTTGTTGGTCAATGTGGTCGGTCCCTCTGAGCCAACTTGACAGATGAGCTCACTGCCCTTCCCTTTCTGTGGGACATGACTCCCAGGGATGTAAATTTCCCTGGGAATGTAGGATAAAATTCCCAGGATGAGCTGGAACCCAGCATCATGGGATCAAGAAAGCTTTCTTGAACAAAAGGGGGAAGACAGCAATGAACTAAAATAAGTTTCAGTGGCTGAGATATTTCAAACAGAGTAGAGAGGTTACCTTGTAAGTTATTCTTATGCATTAAATTGATACCCCTTTTTAGTTTATTGTGTATTAGAGTGGGTAGAGGGAGGTACCTGATATTGTTAAGATGTGTTTAGGTGGATTGATTCCTGAATATTATTGTATAAGGATAAAACTTTTATAATGTGAGCATATGATTGTGAAAACCTTGTGTCTGATGCTCCTTTTATCTAGAATATGGACAGATGAGTAAAAAATATGGATAAAAATAAATAAAATAAAAGGGGGGGTAAGGGGTAAAATAAACTGGGTAGGTGGAAATACTATCGGTCAATGAGAGGGAAGAGTAAGGGGTATGGGATGTATGAGATTTTTTTATTTATTTTTCTGAAGTGATGCAAATGTTCTAAAAAATGATCATGGTGATGAATACACAACTATGAGATGATACTATTAGCATAAATTGTACACCATGTATGGACCGTATGCATGTGAAGATGCATCAATAAAAATATTTTTAAAAAGATAGCCAAGAAAACCTTAATAGATGGAAGGAAATACCACGTTCATGGATTGGAAGACTAAATATATTTAAGATCAATTCTACCCAAAATAATTCCAGATTCATTGAAATACAAATCAAAACTCCAACATCTTACTTTCCAGAAATAGAATAACCAAAATCAAATTTTGTTTGCAAGGGTAGTGTGCCCTGAATAACTAAAAAATCCTCAGAAAAAAATAAAATTGGAGGTATCACATTGATTGAATTTCAATCATCGTACAAAACTACAGTTGTCCAAAGAGCATGATACTTGGATAAGTAGAGATATAATGATTAAAGGAATCCAAGTGAGAGTCTAGAAAAAGACTCTCTGTTATGTGCATAATTGACTTTTGACAAGGTGGTCAAGTCCATTCAACTGACACAAAACAGCTTCTTCAACCAATGGTGCTGAAGAATCAGATATCCATATTGAAATGAATGAGAATCCCTATTCACATCTTACAAAAATTTACACAAATGGCTCAATGACCTAAATATTAGAGCTAAATCAATGAAACGCTTAGAAAAAAATGTAAAAATCTTATACTAGAAGGTGGTTTCTGAGACTTTCCCCCCAAGGCACAAGCAATGAAAGAAGAAATAGGGAAATGGGATCTCCTCAGAATTGAATACTTTTGTGCATCAAAGAGCTTTTCCAAGAAATTAAAAAGCAGCCTACTCAATGGGAGAAATATTTGGAGAGCATATATCTGATAAATATTTAATACCCAGAATACATAAGGAACGAAAATTCAAATAACTCCACTTAAAAACTGGCAAAATACATGGATAGACACTTTTCTAAAAAGTAAATACAAAAGGCTAAAAGTCATATGAAAAGATCCTCAATTTCACTAGCTATGAGGGAAATGCAAATCAAAACCACAATGATATACCATTTCATTCCTATCGCAATTGCCATTATGAAAAAAAACACATAACTGCAAGTGCTGGAGAGGAAGTGGAGAACAAGGTACAGTTATTCATTCTTTGTGGGAATGCAGAATTGTGCAGACACTCTGGAAGGCAGTTTGGTGATTCTCAGGGGTCCAAATATAGAGTTGTCATATTATATTGTAAACCTGTTACTAAGTATATTCTCAGAAGACCTGAAGGCACGGACATGAATAAATATTACATACCAATGTTCATAGTGGAATTATTCATGATTGCCAATACATGGAAACAGCCCAAATGCCATCGACTGATGAATGGATAAACAATCTGTGGTATATACAGATGATGGAATATTATGCAGCTGTATGAAAGAATGAAGTCATTATGCATGCAACAATGCAGGTGAACCTTGAGGACATTATGTTAAGTGAAATAAGCAGGAAAAAAAGGATAAATACTGTATGGTCTCACTAATATGAACAAACTGTACAGAGCAAACTCTGAGAGTTAAATTTGAGAGCATAGATTAGCAGGAAATTGAAAGAGAGTTGAGATTGGGCAATTTATGCTTAAGGAATACAGAATGTTTAATAAGGTTGATTGTAAAGGTTTGGAAATGGATAGCACAATGCTGTGTGGTGGTAGTACAGTATATAAGTGTAATTAAGAAAGATTATCATGAGTATCGTTTAAAGAGGAAGTCTAGGGTCCTGTATGTCACCAGGTGGAATGCTAGAGTATAAATACTTTGACTTCATAACATTGCAAAATCTGGAGTGGACAATGATGATAGTTAATTGTACTAATATAAGAAAGTTTTTACGTGAACTATGATATATGTATGTCACTATTACAAGGTGTTAATAATGGGGTGGTATATGGAAAAATACAATTAACACAAACTAACCTCTGTAGTTAGTGTAACATTGTAATATTATTTCATTAAGTAACAAAGGAACTACATCAAAGCTAAATGTCAATAATTGGGGGATTTAAAAAATAGGTATGGGAATTTGGGGGAAGAAATGAGAACATTCTCATATTGATTGTGGTAATCAATTCATAACTGTGTGATTATACCAGGAATAATTGATTGTACACTTATGATGGATTGTATGGTGTGTGAATAAAGCTCTTTTTTAAAAAAATAAACTGTAAACTGAAAATATTGGAGAAGAAAAAAATTGATATAGGGTCTAGGTCAAACAAAGCCATAAAGCAGAGTAAGATCTCGTAATTGGTCTATGCCTGGACATACAAAATAACAATTGGGCATATTTGTTTGCTCATTTGTTTCATTACTTTTTATTACATACCTACTACTTATGAAGTCTATCTTTGGGCTCATAAATGGGTAAAATATCAGTAAAATACAATCTTTGCACTTAGGAAGGTAAAATTCTAGTAGGACAAATGGGATATAACACAAAACTACCTATATAATATGTTTATATTCCACAAATGAATATTCTAAGGCTTTAAAGAAAGAATTTACATATTTATATTTATATTCCAAGAATATTTCTTGAGGAACTATTATAAGGCAGATATAATTTTAAGCTCTGATCTGAGGATGATCATTGAGCAAAGCAAACCAAAATTCTTACCCTCACAGAGCTTATATTCTTATAAAAGGAGATAAGCAATAGATAATTAACCTATAAATAAATGCATTATACAATGGGCTAGAGGTTGGCAATTGTTGTGGAAAAAATAGAACAGTAGAAGGTAATTAGGTTAACCAGAGTGTGTATGGGTTGGAAGTGAATGCAACTTTTTTTCCCCTTAACATTTTATTATGAAAATTTTATAGATACAGACCATTTGAAAGAGTTTTACAATGAACACCTATATACCCACTACCTAGAGTCTATTATTGACATTTTACTGGAACTACTTATCACACCTCGGTCTCTCTATTCATCCATCCATCTAATTTTTTTTATGCATTTCAAGGTAAGTGACAGCATTTTTTAAGTATGTTTACAGTGCTTTTTGACTTCCTTAAGCCAAGTGGGTTTTTCCATTGTTGGGGACTTTTAGCAGCTTATTTGGGGAAGTGAATGCAATTTTAAAAAGGATGGTAAGGTTAAGTCTCAGCTCAAAGATGATATCTTAACAAATACTTGAAATAAATGATAGATAGTGAGATACCTCTTGGAATAACATACAAAAAAAGAAATAAAGAAAGAACATCTGACTTAATTAGGAAACAGTAATAACATTCTTTTTACTGGCAGAAACAAGACAAGGACAAAATTTCTTTCCACCACTATTTAACATTTTGTTGGAACTACTGGTCAATGCAATTAGAGAAGAGAAAATAACTAGAACCCTAAGAATTGCAAAGGGAAAATATAGTTTTAAATAATGTGGATATACATCTGGGAAACCTAAAAGAATCAATGGAAAAGTAGCAGGTAATGCAATTATTATATAAAATTAATAGCATTTATATAAAAAATATAAACCAATTAGAAGATATAAAGGAAGGGAAAATCCAATTAGTAAAAATAAGATTAAAATTGAATGATTCAGAACAGGGGCAAGAAATATGCATGATGACTTCAGAGCGTCTTTTAGTCCCAGGAAGAAAGAGAGGGTGAAAAAAATCATAATAATATGATTATATCAGAGAAACATAAAGCCAACTGTAAGATTTCTCAATGGCCAAAGCCTATTTCAGCTCTTTTTCTTGCAAAAAATAAATAAAATACTACTGGATAATAACCCAAATTGTAAAATAAATATCTATGCATGAATCTATATTGATATAAATAAATTATTGAATATATAAATAAAAGAGGAAAAAGAGAAATCTTCTATGCAGAAGAATTCAAAATAATTTATGGAGATGTTCATTCTTGTAGTAATTGAAGCATAAGTCCCCACTCCTTACATGTGGGCTACACATGGTGACGTCTTTTCAAAGATTTCAGAAAAAAAGTAACTTTACAGTGAAGAAATAGAACATAAACTGCCTCATTCAAGTGATCAAGTTTGCCATCATCAGTGATAAGTCAGTCATTTTGACACTATTTACCCTTGACATATGATGAAAATGGCACTTTGTGTCTGTGGCTTTCTGCCCAAAATATGTCACACCAGTCTTACGAGAAAAACATCAGATAAATCCCAATTAAGAGACATGCTGCAATATCTTACAATACACTTAAAAACTGACAAGGTCATCAAAAACAAGGAAAGTCTAAGAAACTGCCACAGCTGAGAAGAAATTAATCACACATGAAGAATAAATGTTGTGCAGTATCCTGGATGGGATCATGGAACAGAGAAAAATTTAAGCAAAAATTAAAAGAATCTGAGTAAACTATAGGCTTTAAGTAGTAATGATATATCCATATTAGTTCATTAATTGTGACAAATATGCAATATTAATGTAAGAAGTTAAAGAAAAGTGCATGGGGCACTGTCCTATCTTTACAATTTTTCAGTAAATTTAAAAGTACTACAAAATATACATTAATTTAAATAAGTTGGGTATAATTTTATGAAAAATGTATGAAGCCTGTATGAAAATAAATAAAAAATACTCATCAAAGATCTCCAAAACAGCTTAAGTAGAGGAAAATGTAATTTATGGTTTTAGAAAAAACTTCAATTCATAAATATTCCACTCATTACAAAGTAAATGTATAAATTTTAGATAAACTTAATATATTTTCCTTCTGTTTTTCCCCCTATAGAACTAGAAAAGTTCATAATCAATTTGCATGGAAGAACAAATTTAGTAAAAAAGCCAAAAGAAGAAAAAATAAAGAATATTGGGGTAGTCATATCTAAAATTAATGCAATCCATAAAGTCTATAGATTAGAACATACTAGATTTTAATTAATAAAGAGACAACAAATGCAATAAACTAGAAAATACAGAAGTAGATAAAAATGCATATGGTAATTTAGGGTGCAAAAAATGGCATTTCAAATCATTAAGTAAAAGATGAAAACAATTTTAGAAAGTAACATTAAGATAATTGGATACCTTATCTGAAAATATTATATTAGAGCCATTCGTATAATACAAATCAGGATAAATTCGAAATCAATACAAGGTTGAGTTCAATTCCCAGTACAGTAGCATGAGGACTCCAGAAACCAACTCTTCAGGGTAACAAACAAAGATAGTTAAAATGGAATAAAAAACAAAAACTTTTAATGTGTCTGAAAATTGTCTTCACAGTACACAACAAATGAAGAAACATTTCTTCAATAAAATCTTCTGAAACTAGATAAGAATGACAATGGACAAAGGTAATGGATTCTCTTCCTAATGGGCTCAAGTGACCAATTCCTGAGACACTTGGGTTTCAAAGAGAAAGTTTATTGCTAGGCATGAAGCAGGAGATCAGATAGCATATCAGCTTAAATATCTGTCTCTCAAAATGTCAGTAGTTCTGATACTTTTATGGTATCAAAGATGGGTAGGTCTTAGGATATTGAACACAATGGCTCTAGATGATGTAATTGGAGGTGATCTATGATGATGGTTATTTTAGTATTATAATGAGGTATAGGCCACTATAGGCTAAAGTTTAAGCTATTGCTCATGATAGGTGGTCCTATTTTGGTTAGATCCATCTTAGATTATCAAGATAAATTTCGAACTGTGGTGTGTTACTTCTGGCTTGACCCAAGGCCCTTCATTAATAACTATTAGGGGCTGTCTTTAGTAATCTTAAGATTCTAAAGTTGAAAACCAGAAAAAAAGTATATACAAATGAATATCAATCAAGAATTTTACAGTCAACAAGAGCACAAGGCAAAGGCTATACAGTCATTATCAGAAATTAAAGAAGCTAGACCATAGTTCAGCTATTTCAGGTAATTCCCTTTGTCTTCCCTAATACACCAGAAAGTAAAAAAGGAATATCTGTATAGTGAGTCAGTACACATAATCATCCCTAAAATCCTAACTTCTTAGTTCCAAGTGAAACAGGAGCTTATGATATTTGAGCCGGGATTATGCTTAAACATTTCAGTAAAGCTGTTCTAAAATTTAATTTTAATGTTTTTTAATTGGGTATAAACATAACCAGAAAAGCATAAATGTCCCACAACCTCGATCATCCCTCCCAGTTCAATTTGAAGTAAATTCCAATTTGGATAGGTGTGGCCATGACAACAGGCTCCCTCTCCCCTTAGACTCTAATCAAAAGCTACTGTATCTAACAGGAGAACTAAGGAGCAATAATTTCTCATCTCCTGCTGTTCTAGTTTGCAAGCTGCTGGAATGTGATATACAGAAATGGAACAGCTTTTTTAAAAAACAGAGTATTTAGTAAGTTGCAATTTACAGTTCTAAGGCTGTAAGAAATGTCCAAATTAAAGCAAGGTTATAGAAATGCCCTATCAAGGCATCCAGCGAAATATACCTTAGTTCAAGAAGGCTGATAAAATTCAGGGTTTCTCTCTCAACTGGAAAGGCACAAGTCAAATATGGAGATGTCTGCTAGATTTCTCTTCAGTCTTCTTGTTTCATCTCTAAATTCTCTGGCTGTATGAGCTCTCATGGCTCTGAAGATTTTTCCAAAATATTTCCTCTTTTAAAGCATTCCAGCAAACTAATCAAGATCCACTTGGAATGGGCAAAATCACATTTTCCTCCAATCAATGGTTAATATCGACAATTGGTTGTGCTACAACCCCAAGGAGATATTTTAATCAACCTACAGTACTGAATAGGGATTAAAATAAAAGGCAGCATCCACAAGATGGATCACAATTAAAACATGACTTTTCTCAGGTACATTATCCTCTCAAACTGGCACATTCCACCATCTGGACACTAAAAAAAGACATATTTCCCTATATACAAAATACATTCATTCTATCACAATGTGCGAAAGCCTTAAACCATTTCAGTAAAAATACAAATGCAATAAAAGTCAGAAACAGTACAAAATGTCATCAAAGTCAACTACGGGCATGGTCTGTTCTAAGGCAAAATTCTTCTCTGGCTTTGCACCTGCGAAACTCATAAAAAGTTGGTTTTTGCCAACATAAAAAAGAGGAACAGTAAAAAGATAAATACTCCCATTTACATAGGGAGACATTGAAAGGAACTCGGGGGCCACCAGACTCAAGCAGTTTTGAAAAACCTGCAGGGTAAGCTCCATTAGATTTCAAAATCTGAGATTTGTTTATCTTCAGGGTTTAAGAAAGCAGCAGTCCCATTCTTTCCAAGGGCTTATGCAGTGGCCCACCTCTCTCTGACTGTAATCTTGGGGAACATTGGAGAGACTACCTTTTTCTCATCCCCACCCTCTCCAAGCATCATGCCACATCTGGGCTCTGTGCCATCTCCCAGGCACAAACTCAACCCCTCAATGTGGTGGCAGCAGGGCTCTCCCCAATCCCCAAGAGAATATGCTCCACCCCCTCCAAGTTCTGAGACAGCACAACTCTTCCACTGCAATGAGGTGGAAGGCCCATTCTCTGCTTTCATGGCAATCTCACCCTCTCCAAGTATTTGGGTGAGTCAAGCTTCTTGACTTCAGATATTAATCTCCTTGGTTCTGCCTCTGAAGTCATTTTACCTTCACTTTGTCCCTTTCCTGAGACTTTTACTCTAGGCCAGCAGTGGTTCCATTTATATAGGTCCCACAGCACTCTGGTTGGCTTTCTATGTAGTAAGAAGGCATCATGCCCATCAGATAGGAGTTTTCACAAATCCTTACTCAATAACTTCATCTCCAATGCTGACTTTTTTTCTGAAATGGCTGACTGGTTCCACATTTGATTAAATCCTCACATGGGGAACTTTTTTTTCTGGGGTCTCCATTTCTGGAAGCCCAGAATTTTCCAGAACATCAATTTCTGGCTTCTTTTTACCCAAGCTCAGGTCTCAGCTTATCTCTTTCCCCTTGCATTTCACTATAAACTAAAAGGAGAGAAAAAGAGGCTACACTTTCTGCATTTAATTTGAAAATTCTCTTCTGCTAAATATCCAAGTTCATGGCATTTATAATCTGCCTTCCAGCCAAAGCCACTAGACAATTTTGCCCAATTATCTGCCATTTGAAAACAAGGATCACCTTCCCTCCAGTGTGCAATAACACATGCCTAATTTCTGTCTAAGTTCTCCTCATAGGTATCTTTAGAGCCCACATTGCTACCAACAATCTTTTCAAAGCATTCTAGACACTCTCTATCAAGCTCCTCACAACTCTTCCAAAATCTTCCCCTCATCCATTTAAGAAGGTTTTCTAACATGTTTGGTATTTGCAAACTGCAGCAAACCCCATTTTTTTGGTACCAAAATCTGTTCTAGTTTGCAAGCTGCAGCAATGTGATATATCAGACATGGAACAGCTTGTAAAAGGGGGAATTTATTAAATTGCGAGTTTATAATTTTAAGTCTGTGAAAATGTCCAAATTAAGGCAAGGCTATGAAAATTTCCAGATTAAGACACAAAGAAGAGGTTATATTCGCTCAAGAAAGGCCAGTGAAGTTCAGGGTTTCTCTCTCAACCGGAAAGGCACATGGTGAACATTGCAACATCTGCTAGCCTTCTCTCTAGGTTTCTTATTTGATGAAGCTCCCCAATGTTGTTTTCCTTCTTCATCCCAAAGGTTTCTGATTGCATAGGCTCTCCTCAATCTCGTGGCTCTGAAGCCTTTTCCAAAATGTTTCCTTTCTGAAAGGATTCCAGTAAACTAATCATAACCTACCTGGCATGGGTTGGGTCACATCCAACTCTAATCAAAGGTTAATACCCACAGTTGATTGTGCTACATCTCCATGGAAATAATCTAATCAGGTTTCCAACCTAAAGTACTGAATAGAGATGAAAAGAAATGGCTGCCCCCACAAGATGGATCAGGATTAAAACATGGTTTTTCTAGGATACATAATGTTTCAAACTGGCACAGTATGAAACATGTAAAGGAATAAAAGGGTAATGGAAACTGCCATTGAGAGTATCAAATTTAGCATATGAAGATTTCAAATAGCCATTATAAATGTACTGAAAGAAATAAAGGATACTGTCTTCATAGCAACAAGGAAAAACTTGAAGACAATATCTCATCAAATAGAGAATAGTATCAAAGAGATGGTAATCATAGTAACATGAAACAAAAAGAAATCTGGAGTTGAAAACTACGACAAATAAAATGAAAATTTACTAGAGGGACTCAAAAGTAGATTGGAACAGGAGAAGAAAAAAATCACAAAACTTGAAGATTTATAAATAGGTAATACACAATTTGAAGAAGGAGAGAAAATGAAATGAAGAAAAATTAATAGAACATCAGAAAAATCTGTGACACATTAACCATACCTACACCTTTTTTGAGTACTAGAAGAATAGGAGAAAGAGAAAGAACCAGAAAAATATACGTGAATAAATAATTCATAAATTTTCTCAAATTAGTTAAAAATCTTTAACCATTGGAGATACTGAATGAATTACTGGTAGGATAGACACAGATGAATGTCAAAAAAATGAAATTCTGAAGACAAAGAAAAAGAAAAAATCTTGAAAGCATTGAGAGAAAAGTGAAATCACATTCAAGGCATCACCAATTTGAGTACAGCTGAAATTCATTAAGTAAACGGAGGCATGAAAAGAGAGTGGGATGATGTGCCAGTTTGATATTATCAGGTACACTAAGAAAACCACGCTTTAATCCTGATCTAATCATGTGGGGGCAGCCATTTCTTTTAATCCTGATTCAATATTGTAGGGCAGAAACTTTTGAATAGATTATCTGCATGATGATGTGGCACACCCAATTGTGGCTGTGACCTCTTAAGTAGATCAAGACGTGACTCCATCCTTTCAAGGAGGGTCTTGATTAGTTTACTAGAGAACTTAAAAGATGAAATATTTTGTAGAAATACTAGAGCAGATACAGATGCTTGAAGAACAGTTCCCGCTGACAGAGACAGAGATGATTGGAGATGTTTTGCATATTGACAGAGCAGATGCTTAGACATGGGGATGGCCAAGCAGACACCACCATGCGTCTTCCCATGAGATGTAAAGCAAGCCATAATCTAGAGTTGTGCCCTGAGGAACTAAGTGAAGGACCAACAGATACCTGCCACATGCCTTTCTAGCTGACAGAGATGTTCCAGATGGCATCAGCCTTTCTTGATTGAAGATAACCTCTTGTTGGTGCCTTAATTTGGACATTTTCATTGCCTTAGAACCGTACACTTGAAAGTTATTGAATTCCCTTTCTAAAAGCCATTCCAATAATGGTATACTGCTTTTTGGCAGCATTAGTAAACTAATACAGGTTCTGGTACCAGAGAAGTGTGGTTCTGCTGCTGTTTGCCAACACCAGACATGTTGGAACATTTTTTAAAATGGGTACAGGGAAGATTCTGGAAACACTCTGAGGGACTTAATAGAGAAAGTCTCAAATGTTTTGAAGAGACTGTTGGCAAAAATTTGGACTCTAAAGATACTTCTGAAGAGGCATTAGCAGAAATGGGGAACATGCTATTGCAAAACATAAGGAAAGTAACTCTTGTTATAAGTGGCACAGAAACTTGCAAAATTGTGTACTGCTATTGGATGGAAGTAAAAACTTAAAGGTGACAACCTAGGATACTTAGTTGAAAAAATTTCCAAACTAAATGTGGAAAATGCATACTGGCTACTCCTTGAAGCTTATAGCAAAATTTGAGAGGAATGAGTTAAGTTGAGAACTGAACTCTTGGATACAAACAAAATAGAAATTGATGGTATGGGAAATTCTGGGCTTCCAGAAAGTGGCACCCCGTGAATAGGGTCCCATTTGAGGATTTAATCAAGCATGGTAGCAATCAGGACAAGCAAGGATTGGAGATGGAGTTATCCAGAAAGGATCTGAGGAAAGTCCTTTTGCTTGGTGGCTTTGATCCTTGTGTACTACATGGAAAATCAAGAATTTTTTTTTTTGCAAGTTCTGTATGAATGGACCCACTGCAAGTCAAGACTAAATGAGTTATAAAAGGGACAAATTGATGGAAAAAATAGCTTCAGAGGCAAAATCATGGAAGCTAAGGTCTGGAGCCAGGAAACTGCAGGTTAGGAGAGCATATCCATCCATACATGTGGGGAGGATGAGTTTGTCCAAGAAGCAGAAGGCAGGCTTTCTGCTTCATTGCTCAAGAAAAGTTGTGCTGGCCCTGGATTCAGAGAAGGTGAGGCATATAATCTGAGGATTGGTGGCAGCTTGGCTTCTACCCATTGTTCCAGAGGGATTGAGAATCTGCTCCAGAGATAGTAGAGTTCTTGGGTGTTGCCCCAATGTCTGGAGAGGGAGGCCCTGAGGAAAAGGTAGTCTCCCCGATGTACCCCCATGTTGCTATTCACCCTAACATTTGCAGAGAGAGCAAGACCACTGTGGAGGCCTTAGGAAAAAGTGTGACTGATGCTTTCTAGAGCTCTGAGGGGAAATGACTCTCAGAGTTTGAAATCTAATGCAGTTTGCCCTGCAGGTTTCCAATACTACTTGCATCCAGTGACCCTCTTTTCCTTTTGATTTCTCCCTAAGGTAATGGAAACATGTATTCTATGACTGTCTCTCTGTTCTAGTTCACTTGCTACCAGAATGCAATATACCAGAAACAGAATGGCTCTTAAAAAGGGGACTTTAATAAGTTGCTAGTTTACAGTTCTAAGGCCAAAAAAAAGTCCCAATTAAAGCAAGCCTGTAGAAATGTCCAATTTAAGGCGTCCGGGGAAAAATACCTTGGTTCAAGAAGGCCAACGACGTTCAACGTTTCTCTCTCAGCTGGAAGGGCACATGGCAAACATGGCGGCATCTGCTGGTTTTCTTGTGGCTCTACCAAAAAGGGACTTTCTCCAAAATGTTTCCTGTTTTAAAGGATTCCAGCAAGCAACTCCATCTTCAGTGGATGGAGACACACCTCCACAGAAATCATCTAATCAAAAGTTACCACCCACAATTGGGTGGATCACATCTTCATGGAAACAATCAAAATGTTCCCACCCAGCAATATTGAATGAGGATCAAAAGGCATAGCTTTTCTAGGGTCAACCACAGATTCAGATCGGCACAATCCACCCTTTGGGCCCCAAAAAGACATGCTCTTTCCAAATGCAAAATACATTCATTTCATAACAATATCAGAAAACCTTAAACCTTTCTACTGAAAGGTTTACAAATGAAATACAAATGAAGTACAAAATTAGAGACAGTATAAAATTTCATCAATTCAGTTACAGGCATAGTCTATCCTAAGGCAAAATTCTCTCCATTTGCTCTAGACCTTTGAAAACTCATAACAAATTATTTGCTGCCAACATACAAAGGAGGAACATTCATAGGATACATATACACATTTCCATAGGGAGGAAGGAAAACAGGGGTCACCAAACTCATATAGATTCGAAAACCTGCAGGGCAAAGTCCATTAGATTTCAGAGTCTGAGAGTCACTTCTCCTTGGGGCTTCTGAAAGCGGCAGTCCCACCCTTTCCAAGGGCCTACGCAGAAGCCTGCATCTTTTCAAATACAACCTTGGAGGATATTGGGGAGCTTAGCTTCTACCCATAGTTCTGGAGGGGTTGAGAATCTGCTCCAGAGATGGTAGAGTTCTCGGGTGTTGCCCCAATGTCTAGAGAGGGAGGCCCTGAGGAAAAGGTAGTCTCCCCAATGCACCCCGTGTTGCTACTCACCTCAACATTTGCAGAGAGAGCAAGGCCACTGTGGAGGCCTTAGGAAAAACTGTGACTGCTGTTTCTAAAGCTGTGAGGGAAAATGACTCTCAGAGTTTGAAATCTAATGCAGTTTGCCTTGCAGGTTTCCAATACTGCTTGCATCCAGTGACCTTTTTTTTCTTTTGATTTCTCCCTCAGGTAATGGAAACATGAATTCTATGACTGTCCCTCCTTTTGTATGTTGGAAGCAGATAACTTGTCCTGAGATTCACAGGTCCAGAGCCACAGTAGAACTTTTTGCCTTAGGATAGACCATGCCTGTCCCTGAATGTGACGAAATTTTCTATTTATATTTATATTTGGTATTGTATTTATATTGTTACCAAAATGGTTTTAATCTCTGTGATATCATAATGGAATTAATGTATTTTGTATATGGAAAGAACATGTGCTTTTGGGGGTCCAGAGGGTGGAATGTGCCAGTTTGAAACTATTATATACCCCAGAAAAGCCATATTTTAATACTGATAAAGTCTTGTAGGGGAAGTCATTCCTTTTAATCCTGGTTTAAAACTGTAGGGCAGATTATTTTGACTAGATTATCTCCATGGAAATATGGTCCTGACCAATGGCTTTTTGAGTAGATAGAGATGTGACTCTACCCATTCAAGGTGGGTCTTGATTTGTTTACAAGAGTCCTTTAAAATAATTTTGGAGAAACTCCAGAGTAGATGCAGATGCTTGGAGAACTAACAAGTTACTTCAGAGTTAACAGAGACACAGATGATTGGAGATTCTTGGAGTGATAACAAAGAGAGCGGATTCCTAGACAAGGTCAGAGCCCAACAGACATCACATTTGCCTTTCCATGAGATGAAAGGCAAGACAGAACCTAGAGTTGCGTACTGGAGGAACTAAGTGAATGATCAGCAGATGCCTGCCATATGCCTTCCCAGCTGACAAAGTTTCTAGATGGCATCAGCCTTTCTTGAGTGAAGGCAACCTCTTGTTGATGTCTTAATTTTGACATTTTCACAGACTTAGAACTCTAAATTTGCAACTTATTAAATTCCTTTTTAAAAAATCATTCCATTTTTGATATATTGCTTTCCAACAGCATTAGGAATCTAATACAGATGTCACATTCAATGTGTTGAAAGAATGTAGTTGAAGACTACAATAAATGAAAGAAAAAAAAAACAGGTGCTAAACAAGAATCTTATACGTAGAAAAAAGCTATCCTTCAAAAAAGAACATGAGGGAAGATAGCAGATTAAGGCATTCCATGCCTCAGTCTTTCCACTAAAACAACTGTTCAATAGGTAGGAATTTTCAGAACCAACTACTTCAAAACTGTAATACAGTAGAACACTGTGCAGCATTCACGAAAGACTTCAGGGAAAATATTGTAAATTGTAGTAAACACCAGTGAATAGCACTCTCAGAACAGTGACTACCATCACTTATGTCCTAGTCACAGGTCTGGCTAGAGTGAGGTACTTGAACACAGCCCAGCAACTTGGTGCCAGGGTGGGACATAAAGATCTTGTTCTCCAGGATTCAGAGGTGTACAGTGTGATATTTGCTCACTGTTTTTAATAGCTAATTCCTATCACTGTGGTCCCAGCTCCAAGGGCAGGCATTGATCCAACATTCCCCAAACAAATGTGGTAAAGGAGACTTAAAGATGCCTCACTTTCTCAGAGCTTTAGAGGACAACTGAAAGGCAACATTTGCTGGTTAGATGATATGCGAAGAAAGACTACTATGTCACACCATATACAAAAATCAATTCAAAATAGACCTAAATATAAGAACCAAAACTATGAAAATCCTAGAAATAAACAAAGAAAAGCATCTTTAGGACCTTGTGTTAGGCGATGTTTTCTTAGACTTTACATACAAAGCACAAACCACAAAGGAGAAAATAGATTCATGAGATCTCATCAACATTAAAACTTTGGGATCAAAATATTTCACCATGAAGTGAAAATACAACCCACAGAATGGGCAAAAATATTTGCAAACCACACATCTCAAAAGGGTTTAAAATCCAGAATATATAAAGAAACCCTACAATTCAACAAAAAATTCAAACAACCCAATTAAAAAGTGGTCAAATGATTTGAACAGGCAGTTCTGCAAAGAAGGAATATACATATATATACGCATCCAAAAAGCACATGAAAAAGCGCTCAACATCATTTCCCATTAGGGCTATGCAAATCAAAAATCTCAATGAGATGCAATTTCACACCCACTAGAATTAAAAAAAAAACAGAAAATAACAAGTTTTGGAGGGTTTGTTTTGACATCAGAAAACACATTCATTTTTGCTGTGAATGTAAAATAGCACAAATGCTTTGGAAGATAGTTTGAGGTCCTCAGAAAGTGAAATAGAGTTATCATATGACCACACAATACCTTTCCTTTGTATATATTGCCATATATTGAAAGCAGAGTTTCAAAAAGAAATTTACCCACCAATGTTCATATGGCTGTGGTAGTTAGATTCAGTTGTCTACTTGGCCAGGTGAAGGTACCTAGTTCTGTCACTGTGGACATGAGCCAATGATACATGAACCTCATCTGTTTGCTCATTACATCTGCAGTCAGCGAAGAGGCGTGCCTGCTGTAATAATGTTTGATTTAATTGGCTGGAGCTTAAATGAGAAAGTTCAACATAGAACAGCCCAAGCAGCTCAGCATACCTCATCACAGCACTCACAGCTCAACCCAGGCCCTTGGAGATGCAGAAAGAAACCTCCCTGGGGAAAGTTGTTGGAACCCAGAGGCCTGGAGAGAAGGCCAGCAGATATCATCCTGTGCCTTCCCACGTATGAAAGAACCTCAGATGAATGTTAGCTGCCTTTCCTCTGAAGAACTAATGAAATAAATCCCTTTTTATTGAAAGCCAATCCATCTCTGATGTGTTGCATTCCGGCAGCTAGCAAACTAGAACACTGGCATTATTCAAAATTTCCAAAATATGGAGGTAATGAAGTGTTGATTATCTGATGAATAACTAAATAAATCTGATATATAAAAACAATGGATTATTATTCAGCAGTAAATAGGCATGAATTTCTGCTAAATGCAAGAATATGGATGAATCATGAATACATCCTGTCAAAGGAAATAAGCTAGATCCAAACAGACATATATTGTTTCATCTCAATTACATGAAATAACTACAAAGAAAAACAAATTCATAAAGTCATAAACTAAAATGCATTTTACCAAAGGCCTGATTGGGATAGAGAAGGGAGAGTTAGCATATAATTGATACACAATTTCTATTGTGGTTTGTAGAAAACTTTTGGTAATGGATGTAGATGATGGAAACACATCACTGTGAATATAATTAATAATACTGCAAAAATATTTGAATTTGGTGAAAAGGGGAATTATAAGGTTGTATATATGTTCCTAGAATATGAATTTAAAAATATATAACTGTACATCACAAACTGCAAAATCCAATGCAAATTATGGAATACAGCTAATAGTACCACTATAATAATATTGTTTCATCAATTGTAAAAATTGTACCCACTAAATGCCAGGTGTTAATAAAAGGTGGTGGGGTATATGAGAACTCGGTATTTTATGAATGATTATTCTGTAAACCTACAATTTGCAAAATAAAATATCTATATATACATATTTAAAGAACATGAAATAAAGACATTCCCTGTTGGAAATTACTGCAGAAAATCATTGCAATCAGACCCACTTGACAAGAAAGGAAAACCTTAACCCTGAAATCAATAAACTCATATGGATATTCAAAAGTACAGGAAAAAGAAAGTTTTGGTAGAAGTGAAATATTATATAATATACGTATTTTATGTGATGTAGAACACAAAAGAGTGGGGGATGTCATCAACATGATGAGCTAAGATAATTCTTACAAAAATCCCCCCCAGATATTCAGCAAACAAAAGAACAAATCCCACATGCTTAGAACTCTGGAGGATGGTAGAGACTGCAGAAGTATTCCACAAATGCTGAATTGAAACTGAGAAAAATATAACATAAAGAACTTCCAACCTTGATCTACAGGTCTTCTTCTCTCAACATCACTTGGTTCTGTGCAGATTGGAAATTGCCCATAGAGGCCCATATCCCACTCACCTCCAACCAGGGTCACAAACTATAAAGAAACACACAGCAGTGAGTTACAACTCCATGCATATGCTGACGCAAGGACCCAAACTCACAGGGATGCGGGGTGGAACACAAGTTGGTGAGGATGGCTGTATCCTTAAGGACTATGGGAGGACATATAAGATAGATTGATCAATTGATCGATTGATAGATACATAGATAGACAGATACATAGACAGACAGATAGAAGACAGTAGAAGAGTGACTGTGAAGTGGTGTACTCACTCATTCCACATACTGATCTCTGGAACAACTAAACTCAAAATGGACATTTCACAGATAAACTGAAACTGACAGAGTATATCAGCAAAAGACCTACACTATAAGAACTGCTAAAGGGAAATCAACAAGAGGAAAGGAAAAGACAGGAGAGAGTGGCTTGGAGTTGTGTGAAGAAATGAAGACCATTAATAATGATAACTAAAAGGAGAACTGCAAACCCAATAGTACTATATCTTCAATATACAACTCCTCTTTTTAATTTATATAAGAATCCAAAACAATTGACTGAGAAAAAGGTATATTTCTAGATACTGTGCATACAAAATATACAATGGTAAATTGAGATAAAAACAACATAAAGAGGGTAAAAAGAGGGATATGGAAGCAGGAAACAAGTATGCTATTGAAGCTAAGTTGGCATATTTTCAAATTAGTAGGTTATAAATGTAGATTGTGTAGTAAAACCCCCAGGTTAACCACAAAGAAAGTATTGAAAAAACAGGCAGAAACAAAATGAATAAGGGATCAGTAAGATACCTCTAAAAAGAGAAACAGTACAGAAAGTGAGGCTTCAATAAATGAAAAGAAAAGCCAAAAAAAAGAATAGAAAAAACATGACATATAAAAAATCAAAGAAAAAAATTGGATGATGTATGTACTGTCTTTGTAGTAATAACATTGAAGTTAATGGATTAAATAGGCAAATATAAAGGCATGGAGTGACAGAATGGATTCAAAAACATGATCCAACAATACATTGTTTACAATAGACTCGTCTTAGACCCAAAGATACAAATAGGTGAAAGTGAAAGTTGGGAAAAGATGGTCTATGCAAATAGTAATAAAAAAGAGCTGGGGTAAATATAGTAACATTGGAGAAAATAAACCTGGGCTCTGATGCCTTCAGCCCCTGTTCTGTGGGGGTTCCTAACTTTGGTTTCCAGGGATGGTTTTCATTTCTTGGCTTCCCTGGGTTCTCTCCAGGTTCTGGCTTGCTTAAATTAACATCTTATGGCGACATCTGATGGGCTCCAAGCATCTCCAAACAACCGTGTCTCTGTTCTCCAAGTGTTGGCTTCTGCATCAGCTCTGGGCTTCTAGACAATAAGTCAAAAGCTCTTATAAAAGATGTGCTGGTTTGAAAGGAATTATGCCCCCTAAGAAAAGCCATGTTTTAATATAAATCCCATTTCATAAAGGTAGAATAATCTCTATTCAATACTGGATGTTTGAAACTGTAATGAGATTATCTCCCTGGATGATATGATTTAGTCAAGAGTGGTTGTTAAACTGGATTAGGGGATGACATGTCTCCACCCATTTGAGTGGGTCTTGATTAGTTTCTGAAGTCCTATAAAAGAGGAGAATGAGAGATTCAGAGAGAGCAGAGAATGCTGCAGCACCACAACGTGGAGAGTCCATTGGAGATGAAGAAGGAAAACACCTCCCGGGGAGCTTCATGATACTAGAAGCCAGGAGAGTAAGCTAGCAGATGATGCCGTATTCGCCATGTGCCCTTCCAGCTGAGAGAGAGAAGCCCTGACTGTGTTTGCCACGTGTCTTCTCACTTGAGGGAGAAACCCTGAACTTCATTGGCCTTCTTGAACCAAGGTATCTTTCCCTGGATGCCTTTGATTGGACATTTCTAATTGGGACATTTTCTCGGCCTTAGATCTGTAAACTAGCAACTCATTAAATTCCCCCTTTTTAAAAGCCATTCCATTTCTGGTATATTGCATTCTGACAGCTAGCAAACTAGAACAAAGACAAATGCCAATACATATTAACAATTATACTAAGAAGAAGTAACTATCAAAAAATATTTATGTACCTAGCCAGGGTGCCCCAAAATACATGAGGCAAACACTGGCAAAACTTAAGGGAGAAACAGACACTTCTACAATAATAGTCTGAGACTTCAGTGCACCATTCTCATCAATAGACAGAATACACAGGTAGAAAATAATAACTTTTTATTTTCTTATATCAGAACTAATAATGGATGGTAAAGCCCCTTTTGTAAAGAACAAGGAAGAAAAAGTGTTGAGAAGAGATTTATGTCAATAAATGAAATGAATGATTTTAAGTTCAAGAGAGGCATTTTCTGCATGTATGTATAATCAACATCTGTTCTAGGAAAAATATTCTATTTCTTTTCAAATATTCAAGGAAAAATATTCAAGGATTAACACACCTTGAATTCACTTAGCCACCTCTGATGTCCCAATGAATAAAGTATACTGTCATTTTTAGCTTAACTCACTACGGTTTTTGTCTTGTTTTGTTTTTTCTATAGAGAAGGATGTCCTCAATTTAAAGGATGGTGATGTTATTTTGAACTGTACCTTTTTTAATGATACTTAGATCACTAAAGCAATTAAATAAAAATATGATCCTCCATTGTTAGGATCAATACAAAGATCAAAAATCTTACCAAAGTTGTGGGTTTCATTCTTATAGCCTATGATGTGCTCTATTGGAGGCAATTCATGTAGATCATTCCTTTGTATGGCAAAATACAGAAATACAGTTAATATCCAGGGCTTAATTCAACATCAGTGATATTTAAGTAACTATAACAAATCTTTAAGTCATTAGCAATAACGTACATATGGACTAGGAGCAGACGACTCTATTTCTTGATTGCTGTATCATTCAGGGAATTTAGATTTAAGCAACAGGAAGCACGTCTGCTTAATTTAAGCAGAAAATTTTTTTTCTTTAAGGAAATATATCAGTTCAGAGGATTTTTAGAAAGACAGGAGAACAAGGCTTAGAGGCTATGCTTTCAGGAAATGTACCACAAATAATGCCACGGTATTAAGTTTATAAAAATATAATTGTTACTGCTGTTGGGAACAGACCCAACAACTTGCTTAACACTGCTTCATGTTACTGTTAGAACTACTGTTAACACTACAGTTTCTAGACCCTGGACAGATCTGCTGCCAACACTGTACCCTTATCATAATGGATTCCGCACTGGCCCTGCTTTTTCAAAGAACTATTTCTGTTTCAAAATCTGAGTATTGCATAGAATTTGTAAATAGTAGGTCACAACCCTGCAGGTTTAAGAGTATTGGGTAAATGAGTATCTGAAATTTCAACATTCATAAAATATAAGAGTTGGTGGGGATAATTACAAATAATTGCAAATATCCACTATTCCTACTAATTTTGGTCAACATCAATGTCATTTTGTTTATGAAACCTCAAGGAAAGAGTGCATCCCAATCTTCTTCAATTTTAAGGAACAAGACAGCTAATTTACAGCATAATTAAAAGCTTACAAAAAAGAGTTTACATATAATTATCATTCTTTCATACAGGTCTCAAAAATAAAAGTAGCCAGAGTCGCATAAGAGCACTGAAATATCTGTGTGTAAATCACTGTCTGGAATTAATTTCAAGTCATAGCAACTCAGCTAGAGCTTAGATAGAATGTGGTAGAACAGGTTCCCTTTCTCCTGCTCTAATAACTTTTCAGTCCATACAAAACTAATATACCAAAACACGTGGACTCATTTCTAATTCTTTAATGTAGGGGCAGAAAAAATTAATACAAAACTATTATGAAGGAGAAAAATTTAAATATCAGCTAAAGTGATTGTTTTAGTTTGTAAGCTGCTGGAATCTGATATACCAGAAATGGAACGACTTTTAAAAATGGAATTTAATCAGTTAAAAGTTTACAGTTCTAAGTCTATAAAATTGTCCAAACAAGCCATCCATGGAAAGCCATCCAGGGAATTAATAATTTCTTCTTAATTCAAGAAAGGCTGATGTGTTAAAAACACCTCTGTCAGCTGGGTAGCCATGTGACTGGCATCTGCTGGTCCCTTAAACCTGGGCTCTGATACCTTCAGCCTCTGTTCCTGTGGGGGTTCCTAATTTTGGTGTCCAGGGATGGTTTTCATTTCTTGGCTTCCCTGGGTTCTCTCCAGGTTCTGGCTTGCTTAATATCTTATGGCGACATCTGATGGGCTCCAAGCATCTCCAAACAACCATGTCTTTGTTCTCCAGAGCTCTGGGCTCTGTCAGCTCTGAGGCTTCTGTCATTTCTGAGGTTTCTTCAATTTTTTCCTTTCAAAAGACTTTAGTAAATTAATCAAGATTCACCTGGAATGGGTGGAGTCAAATCCCCACCTAGTCAAAAAGTCACACCCACAATTGGGTGGGCTATGTCTGTGGAGATAACCTAATAAAAAATTTCCAACAGGCAGTATTGAATTAAGATAAGAAACAGCTGCCTCCCCAAGATTGAATTAAGATTAAAATATGACTTTTCTGGGGGTATGTAATATTTTCAAACCAGCACAGTGATCTTCTCCCTAATATCACAAGGTAAGGCATTTAGTAATTTAAACTTTCACAAAATGGACGTTCAGCCTGCATACTTTCTCCACTACAATTGTAGCTCTCCTGCTCTCAGCTATGTACTATTTTCAAAGTATCATCTTATTCAAGTACTTCAGTCAGAAACACTATTCCCACCTTTGAGAAAATTCCACCACTTTCCAAAGAGGGTGGGGGAAAGAATATTTATTTCTGGATCTTTCTAATTCCTACAATTCAAATAGAAGCATATGATGTGTGGGCATTAATATTACTTGTTTCCAAGAATCTTCATTGTTAATTCTATTTTCAATTAAGAAACAGTGGGAATTCTTAGCCTGATAGTTATTTTATTACTTGGCCTATAAAATGTGCATATTTGCAAAGGTAAAACTTTGTTTCACTCATAAACAACAGAATAGAAATACATGTTGAAGAAAAAATATTATTTTCCGATTTTTTTTTTTTTTTTTTGCAGGGACAGGCACCAGAAAATGAACCAAGTCTCTGGCAAGGCAGGTGAGAACTCTGCCTCCTGATCCACCATGGCCCGAAAAAATATTATTTTATAACAAGGTTTTGTTCTTTGTTGAAGTTATTGTGTCTCCCATACAGAGCAAAGATATCTTTGGTCTTTCATCTACTGCCAGATTGCCTGAAATCATCAGAAAACTGTCCTACAAACCTCTCCATTTCAATAGGGAATGCAACTAGCATCAATTTAACGTTTTCCATTGAAAGACTCTAAACATTATAACGCAGAGGAATAGAAGGTGCTGTTCTTGCAATTGTTATCATCACGAATCATGCCGAAAATCAAATATGTATCTATAGAAATTAAGAAGCATTAACAAATCAGTGCATTATTTTATATATTTTAATTTTTTTTAGACATATTAGGGGTTTACAGAAAAACCATAGAAAAACAATGTGGAAAATACTGAGTTCCATGCACTCTCACTCATCCACATAGTTTACTCTAATATTAACACTTTGTATTAGTGTGGCAACTTTGTTACAATTGTTTAAGCAATGTTACAATTATACTAATAACTATAGTCCTTAGTTTACATTGGGGTTCACTGGTTGTTTCAGTCCTATGACTTGTGTTTTTGTAATTTCTATTATAGTAACATATATACTACTAAAACTCCCCCTTTTCATCACAATCACAAACACACTTCAGTAGTATTTATTACACTTATAATGTTGTACTACCATCACCACCACCCATTAACAAATCTATTCCATCACCCTAAACAGACATACTGTAAATTAAGCATTAACTCGACATTCCCTTACCCCCACCCTGGTCCCTGTCAACCTGTCTTCTATTTTCCAATTCTAAGAATATACTTATTCTAATTATTTCACATCCACAAGATCATACAATATTGTCTTTTGGTGTCTGGCTTATTTCACTCAATGTGATGTCTTCAAGGTTTATCCATATTGTTGCATATATCAGGCCTTCATTCCTTTATATGGCTGACTAATATTCAATTGCATGTATATACAAATTGTTGATGGTTACTTGAGTAGCTTCTATGGCAATTGTAAATAAAGATGCTATGAAACTCCACATCCAAATATTTGTACCTGCTTTCAATTGCTTGGGGTATATACCTAGAAGTAGGATTTCAGCATCATATGGGAATTCTACACTAAACTTTCTGAGGGGCTACCAAATTGTTTACACAGAGACTGCACTCTTTAACATTCCAAATAACAATTAAAAAATGCTCCAATTTTTCCAATGTAAACATCCTCTCCAACATTTACCTTCCATTTTTTAATAGTAGCCATTCAAGTGAATATAAAATGGTACCTCATGGTGTTTGTGCTGGTTTGAAAGGATGTCCCCTAGAAAAGCCATGTTTTAGTCTAAATCCCATTTCATAAAGGCAGAATAATCCCTATTCAATACTGCATGTTTGAAACTGCAATCAGATCATCTCCCTGGAGAAGTGATTAAATCAAGAGTGGTTGTTAAACTGAATTAGGTGATGACATGTCTCCACCCCTTTGGGTGGGTCTTGAATGGTTTGCTGGAGTTCTATAAGAGGAAACATTTTGGAGAATGAGAGCAATTCAGAGAGAGCAGAGGAGAAGGACTTAGCCATAAGAAACAGAGTTCACCAGCCAGCGACCTTTGGAAATGAAGAAGGGAAGCCAGGAGAGAAAGCTAGCAGATGATGCCGTGTACACCACATGCCTTTCCAGATGAGAGAGAAACTGTGTTCACCATGTGCCTTCTCACTTGAGAGAGAAACCCTGAACTTCATCGACCTTCTTGAACCAAGGTATCTTTCCCAGGATGCCTTTGATTGGACATTTCAATAGACTGGTTTTAATTGGGACATTTTCTCAGCCTTAGTACTGTAAACTAGCAACTTATTAAATTCTCCTTTTTAAAAGCCATTCCATTTCTGGTATATTGCATTCCGGCAGCTAGCAAACTAGAACAGTGGTTTTGGTTTGCCTTTTCCCAACAGTGAGTGATGTTAAGCATCTTTTCCTGTGATTTCTGGACACTTGTGCATCTTCTTTGGGGAAATGTCTATTCAAGCTTTGTGAATATTTTAAAATTGGAGTGTTTGGTCTTTGTTGTTGACTTGTAAGATTTCTTTATATATTCTGGATATAAAACCTTTATTGGATATTGGCTCCAAATATTTTCACCTATTCTGTAGGTTGCTTTTTTCTAATTTCATGATGAAGTCTGTTGAATCAGAAAAAATTAACTTTAATTAAATCCATTTAACCTATTTTTTTCCATTTCTCATGTTTTTGGGGTAAGGTACAAGAAACATTGCCTAACAAAAGTTCCTGATAATGTGTTCCTATGTTTTCCTGTTTTTATATATAGTTTTGGTTGTTATATTTAATTCTTTGTACAATGTTGAGTAAACTTATATAGGGGTCAGCCTTAATTTTTCTGCATGTTGAAATCCAGTTTTTCTAGCACCATTTGTGGAAGAGACTATTCTTTCTCCACTAAGTGTACTTGGCACTTTTGTCAAAAATCAATTGTGCACAGATATGAGGACTTATTTCTGAATACTCAGTTTAATTCCACTGGTCCACATTTATATCCTTGTGACAATTCCACACTCTTTTATTACTGTATATATAAAATAAGTTTAAAATCAGACAGGGCAAGTCCTGAAAGATAATTTTGGCCATTAGAGGACACTTACCCTTCCATAGAAATGTGGTAATTGCCTTTTCCACCTCTGCAAATAAATTTTTGAAATTTGATTGGCATTGCATGAATCTGCAAATCTCTTTGGGTAGAATTACACTTTAACCATATTTAGTCTTCCAATTCATGAACACTGAATGTTCTTCTATTTATTTAGATATTATTAAATTTATTTCAATGTTTTGTATATTTCCATATACAAGTCCTTTAAAACAAAGGAAATTTATTTGTTCACAATTTTGAGGGTAAAACAAAGTCCAAATCAAGTTGTCATTAAAACAGTGCTTTCTCATAAGAATGGAGCCCTTGGCCTGGCTTCCTGCAATCTTTGGTCCTTGACTCCTTTGTCACATGACAATGTATATGGCAGCCTCTTTTGGCCTCTCTGTGCTGTTTTCATTCTGTTGGATTTGAGCTTTAAGCTACTCCCTATGGTTTTCTCTGTCTGTGTTTCATTCTGATTGTAAAGGAATTCAGTAATGGGATTAAAACCCATCCTGGTTTGAGGTTAGCCACAAATTAACTTAAGTAACTCCATCAAAATGTCCTATTTACAGTGAGTTTAAACACACAGGAATGGATTAGATTTAGGAACATGTTTCTCTGGGGTACCTATTCATTATAATCACTAAATTGTCTAATGTGGAGAATGATATTTGTGCTCTAGAGAAGAATGTGTACTCTGAAGGTATATGGTGAAAGTCCCTATAAATGTTTGTTAGGTGTAGTAATTTATAGTGTCTTTCGTATCCTCTTTTTTTCTATTGATCTTCTATCAGGATGATTTATTCATTAATGAAAGTGGTGTTTTAAAGTCTCCTACTAAGAGTAGAACAGTGTATGTCTCATTTCAAATCTCTCAACATTTGTTTCATGTATTTTGGGGCTCTGTTTTCAGGAGAATATAAATTTATAATTGTTATGTCTTCTTATTCAATTGACCACTTTATCAGCACATAGTGATATTCTTTTTCACTCCTAACAGTTATTGACTTAAAATCTATTTTCATGACATTAGCATAGCTATTCTAGCTCTTTCATTTAATATTTGTATGGCACATTTTTCCACCCTTTCACTTTCAACCCACTTGTGTCTTTTAATTAAAAGTGAGTTTCTTGTAAGCAGCTTCTTTTTGGGTCATGGATTTTTAGCCATTTTCCCAGTCTCTGACATTTTTTTTTTCACATGGGCAGGCTCTGGGAATCGAACCCAGATCTCTGGCATGGCAAGTGAGAATTCTGCCACTGAGCCACCATTGCACCACCCCCTGTGCTGGTTTGAAAGGATGAATTTAGAAAAGCCATGTTTTAATCTAAATCCCATTTCATAAGGGCAGAATAATCCCTATTCAATACTGCATGTAATTAGATCATCTCCCTGGAGATGCAACCCAATCAAGAGTGGTTGTTACACCGGATTAGGGGAGATGTGTCTCCACCCATTTGGGTGGGTCTTGACTGGTTTTCTGAAGTCCTATAAAAGAGGAAATATTTTGGAGAATGAGAGATTCGGAGAGAGCAGAGAGTGCTGCAGCGCAATGAAGCAGAGAGTCCGTGAGCCAGGGACCTATGAAGATGAAGAAAAACGCCTCCGGGGGAGCTTCATGAAACTGAAGCCAGGAGAGAAAGCTAGCAGATGATGCCGTGTTCATCATGTGCCCTTCCAGCTGAGAGAGAAGCCCTGACTGTGTTTGCCATGTGCTTCTCACTTGAGAGAGAAACCCTGAACTTCATCGGCCTTTTTGAACGAAGGTATCTTTCCCTGGATGGATGCCTTTGATTGGGCATTTCTATAGACTTGTTTTAACTGGGATATTTTCTCAGCCTTAGAACTGTAAACCTGGAACTTATTAAATTCCCCTTTTTAAAGGTCCTTCTGTTTCTGGTATATTGCATTCCAGCAGCTAGCAAACTAGAACACCTCCCAAACCTCTGCCTTTTGGCTGGGACTTTAATCAAGATGTATTTAAAGTTACTACTGACAATGTAGGATTTTCCTCTGGCACTCTGCTGCTTGGTCATTGTAAATCTTATATATTTTTGATCCTTAATTCTTCATTAATACTTTTATAATTATCCATATGGTTGCCTTTAACAGAGCTCTTTATTTCTTTATGCTGTCTAGCTCCCTTTCCCTTCAGTCTGAGGGATTCCTTATAGCATTACTTATAGGGCAGATATAGTTTTGATGTACTCCCTCAGCTTTCATTAATATGGGTATATTTTCCAACTCTTCCTAATTTTTGAAAGATTGTCTCATGAGATAGAAAATTCTTGATTGGCAATTGTTTTCCTTCAACACTTTTATATTTTGTCCCATTATCTTCTTGCTCCCTTGTTATCTTATGAGAAATTGACATTTAATCTTAATGAGCCTCCTTTCTACATAGTGTGTTGTTTTCTCTTGCAGTGTTCAGAATCCTGTCTTTGTACTTGGCATTTGACAGACTAAAATGTGTCTGGGCATTGTCTTCTTCAATTTTATCCTGTTTGGTATTCTTTTTTTTTTTTTGCATGCTGTATGGTGGGGGTCACATTTCATTCTTATTTCCATGTTACTGTCCCATTATTGTAACACCATTTCTTGAATTTCATTGCTGTTGTTTTGGGGAAGTGCATGGGCTGGGAATCAAACCTGGTCTCCCACATGGCAGGTGAGAATTCTACCACTGAACTACCCTTGCAACCCTTTGTTTGGTATTCTTGATTATTTAAATTCATATATTTTGTTTAATTTGGGAAATTTTCTGCCATTGTTTATTTGAATATTCCTTCTGTCCCTTTTTCTTGTCCTTCCGGTTATCCCATAATGTCTACATGTTTAGGTTTAATGATGCCCCACTGGTCTCTTACACACTGTTCAGCCTTCTTCATTCTTTTATCTCTCTGTTCCTCAGACTGATTCATTTCAGTCATCGTGTCTTTAAATTCACTGATTTTTTTTTTTCCTCTATCAGCTTCGGTCTACTGTTGAACACCTCTAAGGAGTTTTTCATTTCAATTTTTTGGTTTTCAACTCCAGTATTTCTGTTTCTCTATTGAGAGTTTCATATAGTTCATTAATTGTTTTCCTGATAATTTATAGTTCTTGTTCTGTGTCTTCTTTATCTCTTTGAGCATATTAAGGATTGTTTTTTAAAGTCTTTGTCCAATATGTCCAAAACCTGGTGTTGTTTTTTGATGATTTCTTGAATTTTATTTTGTCCCTTTTGGATGGTTCAAAATTTCTTGTTTGTTTTCCTTATAATATTTTGTTTTGTTGTGCACTTTACATAAGAAGTGTTAACTTTGTGATTTATTGTCTGAGCTCTCTGTTCCTTAAGTTTGTATTCAATAGTTAAAAAACAAACATATGTATGAAAACACTTCACACAGTCTTTGCAAATAGAATCTTCCTTGACTGGTGTTCTCTTTCAGAGTTTAGTCTTATCAAAAGGATCAGAATAAAGCAAAAGTAAACTGCAGGGTCTTCTCCATCTATTCTGGGCTTCAGCTGACCCTTTAGATTTAGATTTAGATTTCCTCAATTTACAGAAATTTGAATGCCTAGTCTATTTTTTTATGAAACAAACTTTCTTCCCCTTTAGTTTGCTCTGTTGTATTTCTTAAAGAAGGTAATCCTTTGCCCCAGGCGATTTTGACTTGTTTCTTTAGCTGCTTTATCTGTCTGCATGGACTTCTGTCTGCAGGGCAAGTTTTATGAGGGAGAGCCCTAAATGCATTGTTTCAGTCTTTCAGACTGCCACCGGATAGATTGGCACTGATAAACATACACCACTGTATAGGCATATGGGTTACTGTGCTCCCTCCCTGACATGACCAGGGTTCATCAATGAATTTGCAGGGTGATGCTATAGGAGAGAAGATAGAGGCAAGACAAGCAAGTCTGCCATAAGCTTATCCTACTGTTTTTTAAAGCTATGTTTTGATTTGGAACTCACCTTGTTACCACAACTTCTTAACTGTTTAGTAGTTATTAAAAGATTCTGTTAGGGGAATTGCCTACTGGAGTGACTCACATTACTACCGTTTGGTCAACCAGAAGATCATACTTCATTTTGCAAATAGATACAAAGAGTTAATATTAAATTTTTAGTTTAAGTTTAAAGATTCCTAGGATCACAATCTTAAAAATAATTAAATGACAACTTTCCTTTTAGAGATGACAAAATACTGTGATGCTTTGTCAAGGCTTGATGAAGAAGTTATTTGTCCATTGGTCACATTCATAAAAACTGTCTATAGTTTGCAAGTACATGCTAACTTTACAAGTCCTGAATGTAATACTGGTAGCATAAAAAGAAAATTATTATTATAATGACTGTTAAAGGTGTGTTTAAATAAGCCCCTCTTTTAATTGGAAATAGAAGAATGGCTGTAGAGAGCTATCATACATTAGCTGATATTTAATGCCTTATAGCTAAACATATATTTCCATGTTCTATTTAAGTATGCCTAAAAATAAAAAGATTGAATACCTTTTAAGATGAGCATTAAAGGAAATAAAAATATGCAAAGAGGGCAGTTAAAATTTTGCAGAGAATGAGGGAAATAAATACCACATTTGGATTTATTATTTACTTTCGCTCTTTAAAAATTTAAATTTCCAAATGGAAGTAAAGCTTTATTCCTTCCATTTCATATGGTTTGAAATTGACTTGAAAAATTTAGTAAATTTGAATGCTTGCTTTTCACAAAATAAAAATAAATCAAATCCAGGGCAGGCCATGGTGGCTCAGCAGGCAAAGTTTTCACCTGTCATGCCAGAGACCCGGGTTCAATTCCCGCTGACTGCCCATGTAAAAAAAATAAATAAATAAACAGAAAAATAAATCAAATCCAGAGGTTACATAATTATAATGTGTTTAAGTGCTTATTTAATATCCCTGATGACTGTGAATAATATTAAAAAATATGAAGTAAACATCTAGATCGTTTATGTTTGGAATAGATAACAGATGTTTGATTACTGACAGAGAGAAGGATACAAATGCATACAATATGGTTATATGTTAGGAAAGTAATTAGTTTGCTAAAGAATTGCTATCATTTGCTGGAAGAACACCACCTTAAGTTCCTTTTCTTCACAACCTATACTAATGGAGTTTATATACAGACACTCACAGCAAATTTCATTGTGAAGAACCAGTAATATAGTGCAGTGTTTTTCTCAGTACTTCTCTTAAGGTGAAATATTTTTCCAAATTGATTGACTATAACAAATGAAAGTAGACTATTTTTCTAAGGAGTCGGATATAACCGTTGCGAATTTTAAATTAGATATTAAAACTGGTTTAAGGAGGTATATTTTAAAATAATAAATTCATGTAATTTTCAAAATAGTGAACTCATGCAAAGGTGGTATCTAGAAAAATAACTTTAATGTAACACCTTTATCAGTAGGCATATCTTTTGCCTCAAAAATTTGAAGTCACAGAGCAAATAAGCAGCTTGAGTTCTAAAAAGATACACGTTCTTCCAAAGTAACTGAATCCCCTGATGAAGAGCAATTGCTGCCAGAGGCTGGGGATGGAGGGTGAAGGGAAGAACTGACTGCATATGACCACAGGGAACATTTTGGAGTGATAGAAATGTTTTATAATATGACAGTGATGAAGATCCCATTACTATATGACCCTTTCAAAGTTCATAAAATTAAAAACTAAAAAAGAGTGAACTTTATTATATGTAAATTATTCAAAAACTTGGGTTTTTCTAAAAGTTAATAATCATAGTATTGGTGATAAAGTATTGCTGTTAGAAAACCTTGAATAAGTTTGAGCACATGCTCAATGAAATCTGTATGTGTATTAAATCTCAGAAGTCTTTCACTTTGTTTTATGTATCTAAAGATTGGAATATATATGTAAATTCATTTAAAAACATTGATAAAAACATATTCTTCTTTAGGAATTTAGTTCAACAAGTGTTTGCTGGGCAAGTTTTATTTACATAGCTATTTACTATTTATTATTTGCCTTTATCTCTCAAATATTTGTAAATAAAATTTCTATATAATAAATTAAGATGCGTTTAAAGAAAGGGATAGACGTTATTTCTGTCTTATAGGTAGGAAAACTTAGGCTTAGAAAAATTAAACCACTTCTTTAAATGTACATGGAAACAAAGAACAGAGCCAGTTTTATATTACAAGTTTTCTGACACCTGCTTAAATATTTTTAAATTCTCTCTCTTGCTTATCCACAAATCTACACTTCCTGAAATAAAAGAAAACATTTTGATAAAATTCATTCCACAATTGCATACATGCCAGGCACTGATTGGAACCCTGCAATTAAAACAGTGGATAAAACAAAATTCCTTTTCTTAGGTCATATAATAACTAAATTACCAATAAGAAGTTCAGTGATTGAGTACGTAAACTTCATCTTACTAAGACTATGTTCTCCAGCATTTTTCAGACTCTCACACTGATATACAGTCACTCATTTTCTAGCATCCTTCCATTTCTGAAACATGTAGATAGATTTTTCTCCCAAAAGAACAGAAAAAGGGTTTTACATTATTTTTCTAAGTGATCATGATTAATCTTTATATAATGCTTATTTTGTACCATCAGGCAATCTTCTAAATGGTTTAGCTATATTACCTTTCTTAATGCCTAGAACAACTCTACGAGTTATGTACTATTATATATATGCCCTTTATACAAATATAGAACAAGAAGCACGAAAGTGTTATTTAATAGAGGTGGAGTTACTATTTGAACCAGGAAATCTCTATCAAAATCCTTATTTTTAACTACTGCATTGAATGGTATTTCTATCAGTGGAGTTCTCTATACACCTCAGAAAATATCAATTTAGAATTATTGTGAATCAATACAATGAATCTTGAAAAGTAGTATTCCAAGGCACCTTAAACATAGTGCTTATTTCAGAGAATATTAAGACATTAAGCCCCACCAAGTCTCTCAATTGCACCACAGATTAAGGACTAAAAATAGCATGGTATGAGTGGTTATATGGCTCGGTGGAAAAACATTAGGGACTTGGTTAATGAAATTTTTTTCTGTTTTTATCATTTATTAAAATCTATGATTTACAAGCTACTATATCTTTCTAAGCATTAGTTTCCTCATCTATAAAAGAATATCCAATTTCAGGGGTTGTTTAATGATTACAAAATATGTTATTTACTAAATAGTATTTTGAACTTAGTACACCACATTTAACATAGCAATCAATATAAATTTATACTACTGATTTTTAAAATTTTACATTCATTTCACATTTTTAAGATGGGTCACCTTTGTTCTTGTCACATTAATCCATGCACAATGTTTAATAACATGCAATAACAAAATGATGTCAGTGGCTTTTCTTAGAATAGCCTTTTAAGGAGATTATTATTATTTTTGCTTGGGTAGGCATTGGGAATCAAACCCAGGTCTCCAGCATGGCAGGCAAGAATTCTGCCACTGAGCCACTTTCACTCCGCCTAACTGGGATATTTTTTTTGTTGTCTGTTTTTCTAATTCTGGAAAATTGATATATAATTTTTACATTTTCATCCTAAAACCTTATTGATGTGTGTTTAATGTTGATATGGTTATTAACAAGTGATTATGGGGCGATAAGCCCTCAGTCAAAATAATAAAACAAGGCTGTGCAAGGGTTTCTCGGTGGTAGCATTCTTGCCTGCAATGTGGGAGAACCGGCTTTGATTTCCTAAACTTGCACATGCCAAAAATAGGAAAAAAACTTCCTTTATTTAAAAAATCTAAATAATAATAATACAATAATTTTGATATCAGAATATCAATAGAAGAATATTTGAAAACTTTTTAGCTTTTCAGATGGGCCAGAGTATATAAATTGGAATACAAGCACATTAAATAATTTAATGTTTAAGCATCTGAAAAGTATTTTTCATATGGCATGCATACTTTGGGATGGTTTGCCTTGAAATGTAGTTATCTTGGTACTTCTAAATAGATACAATTGTTTTTAGAATATTTTTTTTTCCTTTTTTCATTGTTTCATGAAAGGAGCCAAAGTGCAGCAGAAAACCACTCAAAGGTCTTTGACAGAAGGCTTAAGAGGAACAAAACTGGCAGTAGTTAGTCTCTGGCCAGTGTCAGAGCCAATTTTACTACTGTTTCAGGAAACATCTTTTGTAGGATAGGGATCCTGGATGTAGGTGCAGTGGTTGGAAAAAAATCATGGCACAATTTAATCAGAGAATTAAAATAGTCGCCAATGAGAAAGTGCTTCTTTTCTCAAAAACAGGTTAGTTGTTACTAATGAGCAAACCTAGAGCTCATCCAGCTATGACAACAGGGATCCACACTAAAAAGTGCAGATGGGGGATGGTTTCAAATGACCACTAGAATAGCTTAATTGTGTCATGGGGCCAATTATTATCATTCGATCATTTGAACAAAATCTAATTATCTATGTTAAAATTATTAATGTTTTGGGTGTGTGGCCTAAGCATCCACCTTATTTTGACTAAAGCACTTGCATCAACACTGACCTATGACCTAGTTAATAAGCAGGTTTCCAGTCTTGTAGCAAAAGTTAACCCAGAGCTCAAACATACATTTGCTACCACACAAACCACCTACACACCTCAACCAAAATGCACAGCTTGTCCAAAATGATAAGCGAAACATCCCCACTGTCCACAGATTTCCCGTATATTTGCATTTCCCCTCTTGTTTGTTGTAGATTAACCAATCCTTGATTCCCAACAGGAAATTTACTACCTCCACCTATGGACAGCAATAAAGCCTATGGGTTGATCTTGCTCTTCTTTAGTGCTCTCCACCCATTGACAGAGACACCCAAGTTGATCACACTTTCTATCAACCCCTCGTGGCACACCTTTCTTTCTGGGGCCTCTGAGTAACAAACTACCTTTTCTCATGCATTATATCTTCAAACCCCATTGTGTCACACCTGACCTCCACCCAGACTCAAATTTAAAATCCAACTTAACTAACTGAAACAGTTTGAATTTCTACCATGGTATTTGTGTTTGTAATTATAGAGAGATAGCAAAAATGTCTAGTCATATACACAAATAAATAAATAAATTTAGAGCAGAGGAAGAAGAAATTATGACTAAGGGAGGTCTTTTAGTGTTTATTTGAATTCTGTCATAAGATAAACATAGACTTTATGACAAAGAGTGCTTCATCAAATTCTATTCATACTGATGTCATCAAAGAAATAATGGGAACATTCAAAAAGAAAATGTTCTATGGATTTTTATTATGGCTACTAGGCACAGATTACAGGTATAATAAATGAAAGCCTCTTAAAAAACATGTGAACTCTTGAGCTATGTGCTGGTTTGAAACTTTTCTGTACCCCAAAAGCCATGTTCTTTAATCCTCATTCAATGTTTCGGGGTGGGATCTTTATTATTATCTCCATGAAGATGTGACCCATCTGATTTTGGGTAGAACCTTTTTTTTTTAGGTGCATGGTCCAGGAATCAAACCTGGGTCTCCTTCATGGAAGGTGAGCATTCTACCACTGAAGCACCTGTGCACCCAGGTGGTACCTTTTGATTAGGTGGTTTCTATGGACATATGTCTCCACCCATCCAAGGTGGGGTTGTTAACTGGAGCCCATTGAGAGGAAACCGTGTTGGAATGTGCCAACAGAACCCACACAGCCCAAGAACTTTGGAGATGAAAAGAAAATGCACCTGGATAAGATGTTTGAAACTTGAAGCCAAAGATACCAGCAGGTGACAGCCACCTGCCTTCTTAGCTGACAGAGGTGTTCCAGGCATACTGACCTTTCCTGAAGCTAGGTATCTTTCTCCTGATGCCTTAGTTTGGACATTGTTATAGTTTCAAACTGTAAACTTGCAACTTAATAAGTTCCCTTTTTAAAAGCCATTCCATTTATGGCAGTTTTAGCAAACTAAAAGAAGCTATAAATATTTTCTTGCTTCTTTTCATTCATATTGGTTTATAGGATGGCACTTCCACGTTAAGTAAGCTTTCTGGAACTGCTTAGTAGGGGCTTTATCTACTTTGCATAACTTCTGGGCAAAGCAAACCAATGAGAATTAGTATAATATTGGAGACAATGGTTTCCTTAGCAAAATTTGTAGTACTAACCTGAGAAAAAGTTTATAGAAGTAATAATTACATAGTCATTGTATACATGAATATAAATACCTATATATCTATATAACATGAATATTTGTATGTATACATATGCGTATATACATATAATGATGAATAAATAAATTTTGACTTCAAGGGTGAGAAAAAAATCTTAATTGCTCAACCTTGATTATTTATTAAGGTAACATAAAACAATGCTTAATTCCTAAAATAAATTTTTGAAATACACACTTTGTGGTGGTCAATGTGCTCCCAAAAAATATGTTCTTAAAACTAATCCATTCCTATGAGTGTAAACCCTTGTAAATAGTACCTTCTGATGAGGCTCCTTTTGGTAATGTGTGGCCCAACCAAATCACGATGGATCTTAGTCCTGTTATTGGAGACCTTTGTAAGCAAAAGGAAATTCAGACAGAGTTAATGCCAGAGGGAGCAACTTGAAGCTGAACATCACCAGAACCTGGAAGACAAGGGAGAGGGCAGGAGAGGCTGCCATGTACATTACCATGTGTCAGAGAAGCCCAGAGCTAAGGATCACTGACAACCATCCCCATAATGCTGGTCTTTGCAAGGAAGGTATCACCTTGATTATGCATTAATTTGGACTTCCCTAGCCTCAAAACTGCAAGCCAATAAATCCCCATTGTTGAAACCAATCCATTCCATTGCATTTGTTTTAGCAATAAGAGATATAAATAGTTTGGGTACCAGAAATAGGGAGCCTCCCTGAGCTTCTGGAAAGTGAGTCCTCAAGGAATAGGGTTCCATGTGAGCATTTAACTGAGGATGGACATAGTAAGCCATTTCAGTGGAAGTCAGGATTGGGAAATCAGTTATTCAAGAACAATCTGTGGAAAGTCCTTCTGCCTGGTGATTTGGATCCATGTGAACTGTTCAAAGCCAATAAGATTTTCATGAAATTTGTATGAGCCAATCCACTGCCAGCTTGGATTGAAAGGAACAAGAATGGGATGAATTGAAGGAAGAATGACTTCAAGGGAAGAAACATGGAATCTGACTACTAGACCAAATAGATATCTATGGGCCAAGAGAGTGGGCCTACCCATGTGTGTGGAAAGGGCAGAATCTCCCATGCATTTGGGAGGGGAAGACTATCTGCTGTTTGGAGGAGTTATACCTGCTGCCCCATTGTTAGGTAGAGTTCAGCCACCCCAATACTTAGAGATTGTGGGGCCTGTGCTGCAGTATTCACAGAGAGACTATCTGCCATTAAAATGCTTGGGGAGGGTAGAGACTTCAGCCCAGTGTTCAAGAAGAGCTTGGCTGTTGCACAGGTGCTTGAAATAAGTAGGAAAGCTGATCCATCAGGACTGGATGACAGAGCATTGGTCTTAAGATAACTCCCAGGTTTTGAAATCTAATGAAGTTTTCCCCAAAGGATTTAAAACTTTTGAGGGTCCCATGACCCCTGGGTGTAGACGGATGAAATAAGTTGTCCAAGAATTGGGATACTACAATATTAAAAATAATGGATGGAGAAGCATTTCTGGAATGAGTAAGAACAGCAAAAGTCCATTCCTCCATAAACACAGTGAGAACACTTGCAAAAATGACCAAAACCAACATTCTAAAGAACTCTGGAATTTAATGAAAAGCTTGCAACAATCCATGGAGTATTTATTAAAGAAAAAAATAACTGAACCCCAATAAAAATAATTAAGTTTTTGGTGTTTCAATTTGTATTATTATCATCATCCCTTTGCCCCCATCTCCATAGTAGCCCTAAAAACTAACAGCCTCACAACAATGGTAGATATGAAAATCAGCAGTCAAGCAAGAATTGTGGGTATAAGAACAAGACTGGGGCCAAACAGAATCCCAGACCAGAGGGAAATGTCATTCTTTGGCCTATCAGCTACCCTGAAGCTCCATTCTCAGAGTTTGACTTTATTTTACCTCAGAGCTTGTTCTGTGAAAATAGCCATGGTCTTGTAGCAATTTTTGAATATTTTCAGCAATAACAGGTATACATTACATTTGTTGATGGTGTGATACCAGTTGAGATTAAGGTGAAGCTGACCAAAAAATTATAAAATGAAACTGGAAAATGAGATGTCTTAGGGAACTTTCAAAAACTCCAACATGTCAGTGGGAATCTTGAAGGCCATGTGAATGTCAAAACTTTTGTGCATGCCTGAAAAAGACATGACAAATCCTTCATCTCTCATTTTTGGCTGACCTTGAGGCTCTTTACTTTAAGGAATTGAAGGCTAAGAGAGTAGTAAGTTGTATGCAGAAGTATTAAACACATGACGCAGCACACACAAATAGTTTTCCTCATAAAAGACATTTATGAAAATCTCTGTCTAACAATTAGCTGATCACTAAGTTAGCTGAGCAGAGATTTCAATGTCCAAACATAGAAGAGATTACAAACTTGTGATGGTTAGGTTCTGGGGTCAACTTGGTCAAGAAATTATGGCCAGTCAACAAGCACAGGCCTGACCACTTCTGCAAGGATATTTTGTGACTAGTTGATAAACCAGAAGGCTAGTGTATTAAATCATCAGTCAGTTGACTGCATTTGTGGCTTAACACATCTGTGATCAACTAAGGCATTCTTTCCCAATGAGATAATCCATTCAGTTGAAGGCTTTTAAGGAAGAAGAGAAACTCTTTCACTGCTTCTTCAGCTGGAGTTCTTCCAGAGCCATCAAGCTAGACACCAGATTCACAGCCTGCCCTATAGATTTTGGACTCCTCCATTACCACAGTTGCGTGAGGCACCATTATAAATCTCACATTTTCATATCTCTCCTGTTGGTTCTGTTTTTTAGAGAACCCTGGCTTACACATGATTTTTCAAAGTTAACCCAGGAATTTAACTTAAAAGAATAACATATAGCAACAATTAGAATAATAAATAAGAATAATATCATACTTGGGGGTAGTGAGGAACTGATTTCCAGAGTTGCCTCATCATATTGATTTAAATGCTTATTTTTCAACAAATATCGTAAGATGTGCAAAGAAATAAGAAAGTATGACATAACAAGAAAAACAAAAAGCAAACAGGCAATAAGAACTGTTCCTGAGGAAGCCCAGACATTGAAATTATGAGGTAAAGACTAAAATCAGCTGCTTTAAATATACTTTAAAGAGGTAAAGGAAACCTTTCCTAAAGATTTAAAAGTAAATTGAGAAAATGATGTAACAAAAAAAGGCACTATCAGTGAAGTGATAGAAATTTAAAAAGGAACCAAATAGACAATTTGAAGTCTAAAAGAACAATAACTAAAATTGAAAATGCAGAAATGTGCTCAACATCAGGCTTAAATAGGCATAAGAAAGTATTGTTAGGTACTTAGGAAGTAATGAGCCCACCACATGGGAAAAGGGGATCACCCCAAAGCACTCCAGGAGGCTAGAACCACCTTTAATGGGTGGTTAACTAGAGCAAACTGCAGTCAGAATATTCCACCTTTAACAGATGGTTAATTTCAGCAAAGTGCCTTCAGAACACCCTGTTAAAGCAAAGAACAAAGGCACAAAGGAAACACCCCAAGAAAGCCCCCTAGTAAGGTGTGTGCAATACTACCATCAACTGGCCCTAGAAAACCCTGAACTAAACTGCAATCAAGGCCAGTTTGGTTCTTCACCAACTGAGCCTGTCCTTCTTTTTTTTTTTTCTCTCTGGAAGAGAAAGCCTGTCCTTCTTTAGAACATATTTCTTTCTCTCTTTACTCACTGCCTTTAAAAAATCACCTTGCTCTCCCAATTTTGACTCCCAGCCAGAGTTTCTTCCTCTCTTTACTTACTGTTTTAATAAATCACCTTACTTTCTCAAACTCTACTGGAGTTTCAATTATTTGTCTTGGTGAGTCAAGGACCAGGACTCCCAGCCAGGTATAGCCAGGGCTGAAACCCGGAAGCTATTCTCAAATCTATGGCTTTCCCTGTTGTTTGCTGTGTCGTCGCCTGTATGTTTTTTTTGTTTTTTGTTTTTTTTTTAGTTTTGGTATTTTCTTTCCTTCTCCACCTCATCTGTCTCTCTGTCCTTGAACAAATCTGCCACCTTCTCTGCCCTGTTTGCATCTTCTCTTTCATCTGGGGACACTGTCTGTTTAAGCACTGTAGGGACCTCAGAGCCTCTTTTCCTCACCATGGCTGAAAAGTTTACTATTTAATCCTGCCTTGAGGGTCTCCACTTGAAATCTGGAGTCCCCCACCCAGGAAGCTATCTCCAACAACTTTTGCAGACTTACTTTCCTCACTTTCCACCCCCTAGCCCCTGTTTTGTCCAGTCTGTTTTTTCCACATTCTGATCCAAGAAGTTACCTTGGAACATCTTTCCAGCTATTTTCTTCTGTCTCTTTCTCTGTCAGCCATCCTTTCCCCACTCAGACTTTGTTGAATACCTCAGAACTGAGGAGGGGGTGATCTGGATGTTTTACCCACATTGGTGTGTCTGTCTAATCAGAAATTACTCCAAATACTGGTGCAAGACCTCAATTTTCTGTATCTTAGGCCAAGACATTCCTTGATGCCAAAGCTAGAGGCATGCAACTGGGCATTGAGGGGAAGCTGATTGTGAGACACAAACTCTGGCACTAAATGTTTGTTCCTCTGCCCTCCTGCTCTTTCTAGTCCTATCACAGTAGAGTGTCTCACTTCTGCATCTCCCCTCCCAGCCTAACCTCATCTACCAGCTCACAGCTTCTTATGTTAAGGTCCCTGAATCCTATTTGTTAGGTAGAAAACTTTCCCTTCAGGCTGGGAAAACCGAACAAGTCATTGTCCTCTGGAAAACTCTAGCTGGACCCTCGCCTGGCTACCAGGATCACCGGACCCTCAGAGATGCACCCTCTCTGAGGCCCCATCAGGCACACCTGAGGCGTACTGGGTAATGCCTTTCCTTTTGTTTCCAGATGGAGAATGAGCCATCAGGAGCCCTCAGCTTCAACAGCCTCTTCAGTTGTCTCCTTAGAAATTGGGACAGTTTTAACCTAAACAACCTCTGGCAGAGGAGGCTAATATTCTTTGTAATACAGTCTGGACCTTATATCTTCTAGGGGATGAAGAGAAATGGCTGAAGGATGGAACCCTAATTTTTAACACCATTTTTCAATTAGATCTGTATTGCAAGCAGGAGGGCAAATGGTCAGAAATCCCCTATGTACAACTTTTCTTTGCTCTAAGGAAATCCAGAGAGTTATGCACCAAATGTAAACTAGAGGTGCCTGTACCTAACCATCAGTGCCAGCAGCTCTCACTCATCCAGCACCTTCCTCTTCTCCCAGGGTGCTTGAGTATACACCCCCGGCATATACATGGACCACTCACCAGATGCCACTGACAGAGGTCATGAATAAGGGAAATAGGGGACCCAAGATTGTAGTGGTGCACCAGGCATTTACCTTAGCAGAACTTAAACAAATAAAAGTAGAATTGGGAGATTTCTCAAACAATCCAACTAAGTACATAGAGGAATTTAATCATCTTAGCAGTGCCTTTGATCTTCACTGGAAAGATATTATGGTAATTTTAAGGCAAACCTTGACTGGTGAAGATCAAGAGAAAGTAATAAGAGAAGCAAAGAAAAGGGCAAATGAAGGTCACATGACAGATGAAACCAACTCTTCCTCGGTGAATGTGGCCATCCCCACTGCAGACACCAGGTGGAATTATGACAGTGAGGAAGACAGGGAACCAAGAAACCACTTTGTAAATTGCACAAAGGCAGGGCTTAAGGCAGTGTCACTTAAAGCTATTAATTATTTGGTGATTGCCAGCATATCTCAGGGTCCTGAAGAGAGCCCCACTCAGTTCCTACACCAGCTAAAGGAGGCTTATAAGAAACATACTCATATAGACCCAGACTTCAAGGAAGGCAAGACTGTTCTAAAAGATAAGTTCTTTACCCAATCACTCCTGGATATCAGAAGAAAATTACAAAGATTAATGCAAAAATCATGTGTGGTCCTAGATGAGATGGTCCACCATGTGAACATGGTCTTTAACAATCATAACCTGGTGCTTAAACAGACAGCTCAGGAAAAATAGAGGAAAAAAGAAATTAGATACTGCCAGATGTTAGCAATGATGTCAGGCTCCAAAGGCCAAAAGGGATCCAGTGACAAATGTCACAGATGCCATAAGCCTGGACATTGGGCAGCCTCTTATCCCAATCAGGACAAACCACCTAAAGGTCCTTACAGGCACTGCAAACAGGTGAGCCATTGGACAGCTCTTTGTCCTTCACATCCCAGGGCAAGGGGTTCAGAGGCCACTGATCCCCAAATGGTAATGCAAGACCTGCAAGACTGAGGGTGATCCTTCCAACCAGCCCCCTTGATTTCTTTCTGATTTCATTTATATCCCCAGCCCTGCTCCCTCTATCATTCTCGCATTCAGCTTCATTCAGTGTTTTGACATAATTGTATTACAGTTAGGTAGTATTGTGCTGTCCATTTCTGAGATTTTATATTCAGTCCTGTTGCACAATCTGTATCCTTTCAGCTCTAATTATCCAATATCTTACCCTATTTCTATCTCCTGATGGTCTCTGTTGCCAATGAAATTCTCAAGTTAATTCACTAATATCAGTAGAAGCACTTTTAATGGATGGTTAACTTGAGCAAACTGCAGTCAGAACATTCCACCTTTAACAGATGGTTAAATGGTCAAGTTCAGCAAAGTTCCTTCAGAACACCCTGCTAAAACAAGAAACAAAGCCACAAAGGCAAAACCCCAAGAAAGCCCCCTAGCAATGTGTGCACAATAACACCATCAACTGGTCCTATAAAACCCTGAAGTAAACTGCAATCAGGGCCAGGTTGGTTCTTCACCAATTGGACATGGTGAAGATGTCCTTCTTTAGGACATATTTCTTCCTCTCTTTACCACTACCTTTATAAAATCACCTTGCTCTCTCAACCTCAACTCTAGTTTTAATTCTTTGTTTCAGTGAGTGAAGGACCAGGACTTCCAGCCAGGTAAGGCTGGGACCAAGAATATTAAATGTGATTATTGAGGCTGAAGAACAGCAGGGAAAAATTAATAAAGAAAAATGAACAGAGCCTCAGGGATCTCAGAACCCATCAATAATTCCAACATTTGAATAATGGGAATTCCAGAAGGAGAGAGGAGAATGAGAAGGGGCAAAAGGATATTTGAAGGCATAATGGCCCCAGACTTCCCAAAAGTCCCGATAACAATTTCATATTCAAGAATCTCATTCAATTATAAGTAAGATAAGTTATAAAATATCTATAACCTGACACATCATAGTAAGACTGTTTAAAGATAAAGGGAAAATACAGTAGTATCTCATCACACACAAGGAATGCTCAACAAGATTATTAGGAAACTTCCCATAAGAAAATATGAAGGACAGAAAGCAGTGGGAAACATTAAAAGTAGCAAAATGAATAGAAAATCAACTAAGAACAGTGTATCCAGCAAAACTATCTTTTAAACATATAGAAGGAAATGGAACATTCCCCCAAAAACAAAACCTGAGAGTATTTGTTGCTAACATATCTACCCTAAAAATAAATGTGCTTCCTTCAGCCATAATAAAATGGCACAAACAATATCTAAACAATATTTAAAACAATATGGCCAGATGAAGAAATGAAAAGTAAAGATAATTAATTAGGTACATATAATGAGTATTTAAATTTACTCATAATAAATACTTATTTTTCTCCTTATTTGAAAGAGAACTACAAAAAGCCATAATTATAAGTCTGCATTGTTTAGTTTATATTAAACAAAGATGTAATTTAGTTGAAATCATTAGTACAAAGAGGTGGGGGAATAAAGGGATCTTGGAGGAAAGCATTGCTACATTATTGAAAGTAAGTTGGTATTAATTTAAAAGAGATTGTTATAAATTAAAAATTTAACTGTGGTTACAAATGCAGCCACTGAGGAAATCATTAAAAAATATACTAGAGAAATTGAGAATAGATTTTAAAGTACATACTATAAAATATCGATTGAATAGAAAAAGGCAGTAATAGAGGAATAGAAAGAAAATAAAATATAAGGTATATAATAAACACATAGCAAAATGGCAGTATTATTACCTGTGACAGTAATAAATAAATGTAAATGGACTTAAAACTTAACTCAAAAGGCAGGAATTGGAAAATGGATAAAACAAATGATCCAACCATATGCTGTATACAAGAGACACACTTTACTTTCAAATGAAGAAATAGGTTGTAAGAAAAATGACGGTAAAAAGACATTTCAGGCACACAGAAACCATAAGTGACCTTGGGTATCTACACTAGTGTCAGACAAAATAGACCTTAAACAAACAAAAGAAATTAGTACCAATAAACAGGTAAGCTTACTAATAAGAAAAGGTACAATACATTGGGAAACTACAAAAATTATAAACATTTATACAACTAACAGTAGAGTCCCAACATATATGAAGCACATACTGATGCATATGTAGGTAGAAATTGACAATTCAAAAATTATAATAGTAGTTTCCATAACAGAAAAAAAAGCTAGACAGAAAATGAACAAGGAAATAGAAGACTTGAATATCAATATAAAGCAACTAGATCTAAGGGACAGGTATCTATAGAACTCCCCAACCAATAACAAAATACATATTCTTCCAATGTGTATATGGTGTATACTCTAGGATAAGTAATATGATAGGTCATAAAAACTAAATTAACATGAAACAATCAATTTAAAAGTACTTATATCATATACGTTATGTTATTTGAACACAATATAATATAATCACAAACAATAACACAGGAAAATTTGTGAAATACAGAAATATGTGAAATTAAACAAGACAATCCACAATTTGAAAAAGGCAAAGAAATCAAAATAGAAAACACTTTCAGATGAATAAAGTTAAAAGTGCAACATACCAAAACATATGAGATGATGCTAAAGCAGTGCTTAAAATGAAAATTATAGCCTCAATTGTCTCTATTAAAAAATAGCAAATATCTTCAATCAATTACCTAATTCTACCATATAAGACTTTGGAATCTAAGAGCAAACTAAGCCCAAAACAAGCAGAAAGATGGCAATAATAACGATTATCATGCAAATAAAGAAACACAGAATAGAAAGAAACAAAGAAAAACAACAAAACAAAAAATGATACTTTGACAAGAACAACAAAATTGAGCAATCTTTGGCTATATAGACCAAGAAAAAATTATTGAAATCAGGAATGAAGGAAGAGACACAAATAAAAATCTTATAGAAACAAAAGGGAATATAAAGAAATTCTATGGCTAATTGTAAGTAAAGTAATTAGGAATCCTAGATGAAATAGACTGATTTCAAGGAAATAGTACACCAAATATGACTCAAGAAGAAATAGAAAATCTATATAGAACTATAAATAAGATTATTGAAACTAGGAATGAAAGAAGAGACACAACTACTAATCTTACAGAAACAAAAAAGAAATATAAGGAAATTTTATGGATATTTGTAATTAGGAATTCTATATGAAACAGATCAATTTCAAGAAGACAGTACACCAAAAATGACTCAAAAAGAAATCGAAAATCTATATTGACCTATCGCCAGTAAAAGGATGAAATTAGTACTTACTAGAGATGTTCAGGTCCAGAACATTTCACTGGAGAATTTTCTCAAATGTATAGAGAAGAATTGACACCAATGGTTCACGAGTTCTTCCAAAAATATAGAAGAATAGGGAAAACTGAAAAACTCATAGGACAATGGTATTATCCTCAAACCAAGTTCAGATAAAGTTATCACAAGTAATATAAAATATTTCCAATAGATACAAAAGATCTTCCATAAAATACTAATAAATTAAATCCAGCAACATAGTAAAAGGATTCTGCATCATGACCAAATAAGATGCATCCAAATACAGCAATGTTACTATACCATATGAAAATCAATCAATGTATTGTACCACATTATTTGAATAAAGAACAAATTCACATGATCAACCCAAAAGACATAGATGGAACATTTGGCAAATTCCAAAATATTCTAATAATGAAAAAATTAAATACACCAGGATAGAGAAGAGTTCCCTTATGCTGGTAAAAGACATGCACAAAACGCCACAGCTGACATCATGCATAATGATGGAAGAATGAATACTTACTCCCTAAAATAAGGGACAAAAAAAGATATCCACCCTCATCACTTATATTCAGTATTACAGTGGCAGTTTTAGTCAAGACATTTAGATAATAAAAATAAATTTAAAACATCTAGATTAGAAAATAAAAATTATCTCTATTAGGAAATATACATCATGCATTATCTTGTATGCTAAAAAATAATAGAAAATCTACAAAGATAGCTTTAAAGATGAGGTGAACACAGTTGGAAAATGGAGATTAATATAAAGGTATCAATTTTACTTCCTTACAACAGAAACGAACCATCATCCAAACAAATGTTAAAGAGATTTGATTGAAAACCGTATCAAAATAGTAAAATACTTAGGAATAAATTTAACAAAATTACAAAGCTTATACTCAGAATAGTACAAAACAGTGCTGAAAGAAATTAAAGATGCCATAAGCCATTTCATGACTGTGGGCTGGAAAACTTAGATATCAGGTGGGAAAATTGACTTTTTGAAAAAGCAATGCTCTTGTGCATGCTAAAAGGCATTTTTGTATATAAGTTCTTAACTTTATCTCTCTGTAGGTCATTTCCAATACAGAAAAAAATGGGAAAATTTTTAATGGATTTTGAAATTGACATCTAGAGTTAAAGAAGAGGTTAAAAGTTACACAGATATTAAGTAGCTTATCAGAGTTTTAGATCTAAGCTAATTCAAAGCTATTATTCTTAACATTTTGGAGAAACAGCAGATGCTTGAAGAACAGCTGCTTCAGAGTTGGTGAAGATGTGAATGTTTGGAGATGCTTGAAGTGCTGTCAAAGAGAGCAGCTGCCTAGACACATACAGAGCCTAGCAGACTTTACCATGTGTTTTCCCATGAGATACTAAGCAAGCCAGACCCAGAGTTGTGTCCCAGAGGAGCTAAGTGAAGGCCCACAGACACTTAGTAAGGAAACTGCTGGCATCAGAAGCTGGAAGCAATGGAACCAGGGACAGGGATCAGCAGACACCAGCCATGTGTCCTCCATGTGAGAGACAACAGCCGTTCTTTAGTCAAAGTATCTCTTTCTGGATGCCTTAGTTTAGACATTTTTCAGGCCTTAGAACTCTAAATTTGTAACACGAATTTCCGTTATAAAAGTCACTCCATTTCTGGTATATTGCATTATGGCAACTTTAACAAACTAATAGAGCTTACAATAAGTTGAAACAAGTGTCAAAGAAAAGCTATATCACAAAGATAAACAACAAGAAAACACTAGGCCAGAGAATAAATAAAACAAATCAGATGCCTAGACACTGGTAAAAAATTAAAAGCCATACTAAGAATTATGAAGAAATGGTGTAGTCAAAGGAACCAACTAAAACTTCAGGCAATGTAGGATTTGAAACAATTAATTAAAAGATGATCAAACAAATCAACTAATCAAAATAGGAACACTTATTTACTAAGGATGGAATGTAGAATAGTGGAGCTGCTTTGAAAGCGACTTTGGCATTTTTTCAGGAAGCTAAGTTAAGAATTGCCATGTGATCCAACAGTCCCTTTAACAAGGTATATATCAGAAGAACTGAAAGGAGGGTCTCCAAAAGGCATTTGAACACTGATATTCATAGTGGCATTACTCACAATTGCCAAAAGATGGAAATAACCCAAGTGCTTATCAACTTAAGAATGTACAAACAAATTGTAGTGTATACACATGATGGAATATTATTCAAGTGTAAGAAAGAATGAAGTCCTGATGCGTAGCACAACATGGATGAAACTTGAGGACGTCATGTCAAATGAAATATGCCAAACACAAAAGGATAAATATTGGATGGTCACACTAATATCATTTAATTATAATGAGCAAACTCTGGGAATTGAAATCTAGAGTATAGGTCACAAGGAGATATAAAGAAGTATAGAATGTAGAGATGATGCTTAAGTATACAGAATTTTTAATAAGGTAGACTGTAAATGTTTCAAAATAGGTAGAGGTGATGGTAGCACAATATGATGGCTGTGGTCAATTGTACATATATAATAAAGTTTTTACATGAGCTAGAACAAATGTATATCATTATTACAAGTAGTTAATAATAACGTGTTTTTTTTTTTAGCTTGAAAGCTGCTAGAATGTGATATACCAGAAGCAGAACAGCTTTTAAAAGGGGGAATTTATTAAGTTGCAAATTTACAGTTCTAAGGCCATGAAAATGTCCAAATTAAAGCAAGGCTGTAAAAATGTCCAAAGTAAGTCATCAGGGAAATATACCTTGGTTCAAGAAGGCCAATGACGTTCAGTTTTTCTCTCTCAACTGGAAAGGAAAAACAGCAATGTCTGCTAGCTTTCCGTCCTCATTTCACAAGGCTTCTTCAACAGCTTCTCTGGGGCTCTGTACATTCTGTAGGCTCTGCTGGTTCTTGTGGCTCTCATGACTCTGAAGCTTTTTATAAAAATAGTTCCCTTTTAAAGGGTTCCAGTAAGCAAACCCCACCTTGAATGGATGGAGACACATCTTAATGGAAACCATATAATCAAAAATTACCACACACAATTGAGTGGATCACATTTTCATGGATACAATCAAAAAGCTTCCACCCAGCAATACTAAATGAGGATAAAGAACTTGGCTTTTCTGAGGTACACAACAGACTCAAACCAGCACAGCTGGTATATGGGAAAATTACAACTAACTCAAACTATGAACTGTTTTTAACAGTAACATTGTAATGTTTATCATCAATTATAACACAGCTACTATACCAATGCCAAGCATCAATATCCTCAAAAATTTAAGCATAGAGTTATCACATGATCCAACAATCTCACTTCTTGTTACATCACCCAAAGAACTGAAAACAGGGACTCAAATGGATATCTGCATACCAATATTAATTGCAGCATTATTCACAATTGCCAAAGGATGGGAGCAACCCAAATATCTATCAACAGATGAATGGATAAGCAAAATATGGCACATACTTACAATAGAATATTATTCACCATGAAAAGGAATTATGTTCTGATACATGTGACAACATAGATGAAACTTGAATACATCATGTTGAGTGACATATGCCAGATGTATGATCTCACTGATATTAAATAGTTAGAATAAAAAAATTCTTGGGCCACAAACTAGTATATAATTGGAATGGGATTAGGAAATGAAGAGTTAATGCCTATTTGGTGCAAGGTTTCTTTTGGGGGTGGTGGTGATGGATTCTAATGGATGATTGTGGTAATGGATGGTGGTGATAGTAACAAAATATCATGGATATAATTAACAGCACTGAATTATGTATTTGAATGTGATTAAAAGGGGAAATTTACATTGTAAATATGTTACTAGAATAGAGTTGTTAAAAAGAGAAACTATAGGGCTATAGAACACAAATAGTGAGCCCCAATGTAACCTATGGACTACATTTAATAGCATAGTTATGATAATATCAGTTCATCAACTGTAACAAAGTTAAGATACTAATTCAAAATGTTAATAGGGAAAACTCTTCAGAGGCCAAAGTATATGGGAACCCTGCATTTTATGCATGAATTTGTAAATCTACAACTTCTTTAATAAAATCAATGAGTTAGGGCGGGCCGCGGTGGCTCAGCGGGCAAGAGTGCTTGCCTGCTATGCCGGAGGACCTCGGTTCGATTCCCGGCCCCAGCCCATGTAAAAAACAAACAAAACAAACAAAATATAATAAAACAAGAAAATGTTTAAAGATGTTTCCCTTTCTTCCTCCTATCCTTCCTTCCTTCTCTGTCTTTCCTTCCCTTCCTCCCTCTCTTTAAAAAAAAAAAAAAAAAAAAAAAAAAAAAAAATCAATGAGTTAAAGAAAGATGCATAAGATATATATTAATGTGAATACTCCTGGGATTTGTACACATTTGAGATTCCTATAACTTGGTCTTCATTCAAGAGAAGAGGTTCTAGGAGAAATTGCAGAGGAAAATAAACAAAATAAAACTGTATCAAATCCTATTTTCAACCTGCAAAAGACACTTTAATAGTCACTCCTCATCATTATCAAATAAAAAATGAATAGGGGCGGGCCGCGGTGGCTCAGCGGGCAAGAGTGCTTGCCTGCCATGCCGGAGGACCCCGGTTCGATTCCCGGCCCTAGCCCATGTAAAAAACAAACAAACAAACAAAATATAATAAAACAAGAAAATGTTTAAAGATGTTTCCCTTCCTTCCTTCTATCCTTCCTTCCTTCTCTGTCTTTAAAAAAAAAAAAAAAAAAAAAAAAAATGAATAGAATGGTGGATATTATTAGAAGAATTTACTGTTCACCAGGAATTAGAAATGATAGAATAATTCACTGGCCCCATATTTCTAATAAAAATAAGATGAAAACAGTCAGGTTTTAGTCTCCAGACTATTAGAATGGAAAGAAAATTTCAGTAAGTAAAAAAAAGGCATTCAGCTGCATCTGTTATCTTTGTACACTGTAGGTTTCTTTGTTATAAAAGCTTTCACAAAGGAAATAAGCATCAGAATAATTTTTAACTGTTTTATCCTGACTGCAATCCATTGGAAAATTCAAAAGAAGCATAGATATCAGATTTGGTTTAGCAAAATAATGCATGCTTTTATGCAGCTAAAAAGACATAATTATCTATTTAAATGTAAAGTAAATTGTTACTCAAGCATTTTCATAGATCTAAATCACATCTAGAACGATGTGGAGTAAAGAATGATCTTTCCTCCTATGATATACTCATTATGCCGCACAGATATTATATTACATTTATCCCTTTATCAATGGAAATGAATTGACAGAAATTGCCTATGTAAGTGCTGTATGAATAAGGGTTACATCTGTTTAGCAGTGTGGTACATGTCATGGTTTGCTAAATGTAAAATGTTTTTGTTTCCAATGTTGGAAGCACAGATGTGAAAACACACCCAAAAAACAATAGGGACAGTATAGTGCCCTCTTCCTGTCATTTCTTATTCACTTAAATACTTCAAGGTCAGGGGAAGTTAAAATCACTATTGTATTGGTTATATTACTAAATTATTTTGCTTCTTTACTTTTCAAAAAATGAAAAACTGAGAAATAAAGGCACCGAGGCACCACTAACAAGGGATGTAGCTGAAGTCAGTTCCTCATGACATGATTTTCTGTAGATTATCCTGACTTTATGGGGCATCACAATGTAAAGAAACCGCACAGGGAGTCCTTGTGTGACTTACCAGAAGATGTGATTCAGGGTGAATTATTCATGGGATAGATGCACTTGCATATCAAAATAGTTATCCTGAAGCTTCTTAAGTAAAACTAGATTTTCAGGTACCATGGCATTTATAAATAACCTGGTCCAGCAAGTCGCCTTCTGGGGAACCTTGGAGGATCTTCTTCATCTGAGTAGAAGGGGATGCATACAAAATGATCACTGCAGCATCATCTAAAATGGCAAACAATGACAATGGTGCCTTCTGTATTGCCTCCCCCCTTTAAATAGTTCCTTCATTCAATCCTTTTCCATTTTGAGTGCTCCACCTGTTTTCTGCCCAGACTCTACCTGATACACCAATAAGAAAAGAGATGAACAGAATGTGATATTAACTTACCATGGAATGTTATACAGCTTGTAAAAGGAATATGTGAGATCTGTGTGTCTATAAGATGGGTCTCTGAAAAACACAATGTGTTTCATTTTGTATGGCTTCTGTTGCTATGTTTTCAAGTTCACTAATATCTTGGTATACAGTGCCTATTTTTTCTAGTATATTTTTCTTCTTATATATTGTAGATTATTTCATCTCTAAAGTATGAATATATATATATTCATATGTATATATCCATCCCAGGGTTTTCTTGAGGCTTAGAGAGTATAGGTCAAACAGGTCTGATCTGGTCATCATTATTGCAGGTTTAACCTTAAAGTGACAAAAATATTTTAGTAGGCTTTGTCATAAATAGAAACTGATTTTGATGGTTTCTTTCTTGCCAATAGTCAAAATGTGTGTTGATTATAACCTGCTCACTAAGGTTTCACAGTCATTTTTGTAATTGCAAATGTTCTTAGAGAAAAATGAGGAATTGCAATTGACCTACATATATAGTTCCAAAAGGTAAAAGTGCCATTACATAACTGGACAAAAAGAATGGATTCTCTCCCTCAGGCTACTTAAATACCTGTATAATATATTCCACTACCTATAAGTCTTTGCAGCTACACGGAATCTACAAGACACACAAATTAAAATGGAGAAGATATCACAATTCTGGTATTCTTTGATCATAATAAAAATATATAAATAGTGTTTGCATGCTTCAAACAATTAATTTTCTTAGATATCTTTATTACAGGTTGAGTATTGACTTTAGGAAACAAAGATGAAGACTATAGAGGTGAACATGCTTTTCTATTATCAGTTACAAATAAATACTGCAACCAGTCTACATTAAAACGATATCTGGAATATAAAATTGAACTCAAAGTTATGTACTAACAAAAGAAAGAATTCTTCATTGAGTGAATTTTTGTAGCCAAAATTTATTGGTTTTTATGCTGATGTTGGTGCCTTACTGGGAATCAAAATTACACATATGCATCACATCTTTTAAGCAATATTTGATTTTGTTCCTATTATTCTTTTCTTAGGAAAATTAAACTTTCTGAATATGAATGAACAAAGTAACAAACTAAAAGCACAAAATATAAAATGTGGCAATATTGTTCTTTCTGGCCCTAAACCTACTTTCAGCTTGATTCAGAGAAGAAGGATTCATCCCTGTAATAATGTAGGAAAATATTTTACAATAAAATATTATTTTTATAAGAATATATCTAGTTATATTTATAGTTATTTACATTTCTAGTCTAGAGATCATTCCCAATATATTATTGACCCATATTCACTTCCCTCTTGAAGCTTTATGTATAGCTATGAATTGAATAATATAGAAAAAGAATCAAAACTAAGTGCATTATTGATGACTATGAGTTACAAGGAGAAGCAGCTGGGATTAATAAAGCTTGGAAGAAATTACTATTGAGAATGGTGAATCTCTCACTCATTGTAGTAAGTCAGACCTGGCTAAAAGGTAGGGGCACTGACTGGGTTTATTCTTGATAAAGATATTTTTCTTTTTTTTTTTTTGTATTTTTATATTTCTTTTGTGATAAATATTTTAATTTGTGTTTACATAATAACTTTACATAGGTCATTATAATTTATAAATCCTGGAAATGCATGTATAGTGGTAAGAGCATGAGGATTGAAATAGGATATATCTGGTTTAGAATTATCAATATACAGTTGAGTAATCTCAGGGAAATTATTTAAATTTCCTAGTCATAAATTTCCTCATCTACAACGTTACTACATAATCTGTCATCATATGCTGTAGGGTGGGGGTCACATTTCATTCTTTTTCCATGTGAGTATCCGTTATTGCAGCACCATTTATTGAATTTTTGTTTTATTGTTTGTTTGTTTGTTTGGGAAGGGCATGGGCCAGGAATCGAACCTAGTTCTCCCACATGACAGGCGAGAATTCTACCACTGAACTACCCTTGCACCCCACAAGTCAGTACACTTTTGAAAGTGAAAATGGAGTGCTACAAAACTAAGATTATACAATTTTTGGAATATTTATTTGGTGGCAGATGAGATACTTTGTTCTAATGTTATACATAGAAAATATTTTAATCCAAATATATTTTCAAAGATAATTTAAAAATAAAAATACACTTCTTAATGCAAATAAAATGCAAAGTTTTTGACTATATTAATTATCTCAGTATAAAATAGCAGAATAATAATTTTGTTAAATATTCATATACTTTAATTAGTTCACAGAAATATTGGTCTCTAATACTATGCCACTACTATTTTCTGAAGAATATGTTCTTTTACAATGGTCTTAAAATATTAATTACACTGCCTGCAATACTTGTCAAAGTGATTTGCAGTCAATATATTTGAAATTATTGGAATCATCAATTAAATTTTCATTTTAGACTATAATATTTCAATTTTATTTTTAAATTTTACTTACTCTTTTTGGTATACAATTTTATGCAGTGTGACACATGCATAATTCTATAACTGCAACTGCAATAAAGATATGGGAAGACTTTCATAACACCCTGTAAACTTCCCTTGTTCAACCCCACAAACTTAATCTTTAGTAACCACTGATGTGTTCCCTCCTTTTATTTTTGACTTTTCCAAATGTCATAAAAATGAAATGATACAGTCCTATATGCAGTGCACCACCATTTGGAACACTTTTGACTCACTCATGGTCAAAAACCAATTTAATTGAACATTGATTTGGTGAATTTTTTGTTTGTATGTAGAAGTAGCAATTTGCTAAATATGAAACAAAAATCTACACAAAGTGATCCATAAATGAATATATAATTGTTTAAACAACTTTTAGCCTGCTATAGACAAATTATTAATTGTGATTGTAAATTCCTTCTTTAACTTAATAATTTTAAGTGCTCCTCCCACTTCCTCCTATATTATCATCAATTTCTTTAAATCTTAACATTTATCATATAATATAGGCATCATTTGTTTATTTGCTACTCTTCCAATAAAATACAAGCGCTTCAAGACAAAGACTACACATGTCTTGCTCAATATTACATCTTTATTGTATAGTACGGTTCCTGGAATTTAGAAGAGAATAAATACATCATGATGAAGCAGTGACAGAAACATTATAATGCCTTTCTGCTAAGTGAGAAGTTTCATATTCAAACTCAAGTGAAAATGCTAATGCTTTTAGTTATAAGGTATGACTTTTAATAAAGTGACGGGAAAGTATCAACTATCTTAGAGAATATGAAGAACCATATGAATTTTGTTGTGTAAACAAATATTCTACTATGCTACAGGAATATATAAAATATTGGTTATTGTGGTGGCTTGGGATCATTATTGAATGATATGGAAACAATGAGCTAGCAATTCTATTTATGCTAATATTTGTCTCATGATAGAGTTGAGAATATTCACAATTTACTTGCAAAGATAGTGAAGAAGAAAATTTAGTGAGATGATGAAGGTTTGTATAGGTGGAGAAATAACTGAAAATTATAAACAAAACTGAACATCACAATGAAGAAAATATGATCAAGATTTTAAATAATAAGCCCATAACCATGTATAAATTTCCCCACAAAATTAGGAAAAAACCCTGGAATAGGGAGAGGGATTTGAGGGAATGGATTGATACATTTATTTGACTCTACAGGTATCCAGGAGAGAGAGGAAACAAGAGATTATCAAGATGCCAATTGTGAATAAGTAGGAAGTGTATGAAATATTATTAAATGTGCAATCAACAATGAAATTAAACCAGAAATTCAATTAAACCTGTGATGAAAACTCTCTTCAGCTCCCTTATGAACAAATTAGCTACAATTAATGAATTACCCTTACTCTGAACTATCAGTGAAAGAGATTCTATGCAATCGTATAAATGCCTGTGAATGATATAGGCTTATTAATAATGTATAAATCTAATTAAAATCAAAACCCATATATATTATTGATCTTCACTAAACCCTTTTTTCTGAATCGAATATTGCTAGAAATTACTGTTTTTCTTTCTGTTTAATATGCATATGTGAGGGGAAGGACAAGCTGATGTTGTAAGGTTCATTCTAGTGTTATGATTCAACCCAATATAAATCCCAGCATGTAGGGTGGTGCAATGGTGGCTCAGTGGCAGAGGTTTCACCTGACATGCCAGAGACCTGGGTTCAATTCCCAAAGCCTGCCTATGCTAAAAAACAAATGCCATCATATCTATATGCATTTTTCTCACATTAAGTAAAAAAAAAAATAAACAACCAATCAACAAACTTAAACATTATTTTTGGAATTCAAAAAATGTTGAAAAAAACTCCATAAATTGAAATGTTTCCCAGTATAGCTCTGATAATTTGCTGAGGTTTATTAGAAAAGTTTCTGTATCAGTAAATAAAAAAACACAAAATATCTATTATTTATGCTATAATCAAATTACAGCCTTGATTCAACATTAGATGAAATCTAGTCTTTGTAGACTATTTTACTTTCCTTGAATGCTCAAGAAAAAATCATGCAAGGAGGTGGCTTAAACAATGAGAATTTTTGGGCCCATGGTTTTGCGGTTAGAACAAAGTTCAGCTCAAGGCATCATCAATGTCATGCTTTCTCCTTGAAGACTGTGACATTTTGGGGCTGGCTGCTGGAGAGTCATGGACAGGGGCTTTTTCACTACATGGCAATGCACATGGCAGGTTCTCCTGGCCTCTACCTTCTAGTACAGATTCCATTGATATTCAAGCTTCTAGCTCTTCCCTTTTTGGCTTTCTCTTTCTCTGTCTGAATTCCATTCTGTTTATAAAGCACTCAAGTAATAAGCTTAAGACCAACCCTGATTGAGGTGGAATACACCTTACCTGAAGTAACCTTATTAAAAAGGTCCTACTCACAATGGGTTCACACCTATGGGAATGCACTAAGTTTAAGAACATGTTTCTCTGGGGTACACACATTTCAAAACCACCACACAGACTAGTAAAAATTTCTCCTAATAGATTTTTAAAAACTCTCTAATTGTATAATATAATATATATACACAAAGTAAAGAAGAAGAAAAAAATACAATAGTTTTCAAAGCACTCTTCAACAAGAAGTTATAGGACAGCTACCAGAGTTTGTCATGGACTACCATACCATCATCTCAGTTTTTCATTCTAGCTGCCCCAGGACATTGGGGGCTAGAAGGAATTTTTTTAATCATCACAATCTACTTTTTTTTTTCTTTTTTGTGAAAAATAGCATATATACAAAAAAGCAGTAAGTTTCACAACACAGTAGAACAATTAGTTGTAGAACAGACTCCAGAGTTCAACATAGATCACAGCTCCACAATTTCAGGTCTTTACCTCTAACTGCTCCAAGACACTGGAGACCAAAAGAAATATGAATATAATGATTCAGCAAACATACTCATTTTTTAAACCCTACCATCTCTGTATAATTCCATAATTACCTTGACCTTTCTCCCACTCTTTAGGGATATTTGGGCTATGCCCATTCTAACTTTTTCATGCTGGAAAGGGTTGTCCGTAATATGGGTAGTGAGATGGAACTAGCTGATGTTCTGGACAGGTTGGGCCCTCTAGGTTTCAAGACTTATCTGGTCCAGGGACCCATCTGGAGCTTGTAGGTTTCAGGAAACTTACCCTAGTGCGTGGAAACTTTGTAGAATCTTATACACTACCCTAGGTGCTCCTTAGAATTCACTGGAATTGTTTTGGTTGGGGGTTGGCAAATTATGATAGGTAGTAATGTCTAATAGAAGCTTGTGTAAGAGTGACCTCCAGAGTAGCCTCTCAACTCTATTTGAACTCTGTCAGCCACTGATACCATATTAGTTATGCTTCTTTTCCCCCTTTTGGTCAGGATGTCATTGTTCATCCCAAAGTGTCAGGGCCAGACTCATCCCTGGGAGTCATACACCATGCCACCAGGGAGAGTTTCACCCCTGGATGTAGTGTTCCATGTAGCGAGGAAGGCAATGATTTCACTTGCAGAGTTGGGCTTAGAGAGAGTGAAGCCACATCTGAGTAACAAAAGAGGTACCGCAGAACTCTTAAGCATACCTATAGGGAGGCTAAGCTTCTCTGCTACTTATATAAGCTTCACAAGAGTAAGCCTCAAGATCAAGATCTTGGCCTAATGATTTGGCGATCCCAATATGACACAATGTCAGGGGTTTCTCTGGTGGTGAAATGTTCATTCCATCTTTTCTCTCCAATCCTTCAAGGGACTTTGCTAAAACTTTTTGATTATCTGCTTAATATACTCTAGGATGCATCCAGGAATTACATTAAGCTATACAGTATTAAAGGCCCTCCTTCTTATTCTAGACTCCCTGTGCTTCAATTGTTTAAATGAGCGATTTATACAGGCTGAGTTACCTATATGCTACAGAAAATTTAGGTTGAAGACAAAATAAACCTTTCTTTCTTTGGTCTCAAAGAGTAGGTGAGGTTCTAAAATATAAACAATGTCTTCCTTACCCCTGTGTTCTTAATTACCCAACCTGACCTGATCAGCTTTCTACTGACATCTAAATACTAGGTTGCACATATATAAAAGAGTCTCAAAAATCCAAAAGTAATAATTACCACTCTGGAATAAATGTGACTGCTATAAGAGCTTACAGTCTAGGCCATATTTTCTTACAAGCATTTTCTAAAGTAGACCATACAATATTTGCTTTTTTGTTTCTGGCTTATTTGGCCTCACCAAACGTCCCTCAGGTTCGTTCACAATGTGGCATGCCTGAACTACTTTGTTGTTTTTTTTTTTTTTTTGTAGCAGCACAGTATTCAATAATATGTATACACCATCATTCCCCAATCTACTTCTCAGTCAGTGCATACTTCAATCACCTGCATTCATTAGGCATCATGTATAATGCCCAAAGTCCACAGTCCATCAACACTCTCAATTTTAGATAATTTCATTGTTCCCAAGACAAAGATAACCAAATAGAAAATCTAAACTTCACCAAATAGAAAATCTAAACTTCCCTTTAACTCTTTACCCTCCCTGCATTATTTATCCCTATTGTTCTTGTGGTACTGCTGATGTTTTCCTATTAAACATAGCCATAGCATGCAATAGCAGTTTTCCCCCATACCATGAACTTAAACACTCTTTGTACAAGAATCATACCTTTGAAGTAATTCATGCAAGTACTTATTGATATTTGTAGTGTTAATCAGTGGTACATATAGGTTTTTACAATTCCTTTAAACCATGTCCACCTTCAATTTGGTAATATTACTGGTAACCACCTTCACTTCTATCTATTCCCTTACATTAGAGCTCAACCTCATTAGCTAACCATTCACCCATCTCTAGCTTCTATGTATTTCGAAGTGCCCTATATTCTGTATGATAAGCCTCTGATTCCTTCCTTACCATGGTCATAAAAGTGGAATCATACAGTATATATCCTTTCCTGTCTGGCTTATTTCACTCACTTCAGGATGTCATTTCATCTTACTGCTGCATAATATTTCATCGTATGTATATACCGCATTTTTAATCTACTCCTCTGTTGATGGGCATTAGGATTGTTTCTATCTTTTGGCAATTGTGAATAATGTTGCTATTAACATCAGTGTGCACATGTCTGTTTGTGTTATTGCTTTCATGTCTGCTGGTATATAACAAGTAATGCTATCACTGGGTCATAGGGCAATATGATATTTACTTTCCTAAGGAACTGCCAAACAGTCTTCATTAGTGGCTGTAACATTGCACATTCCCACCAGCAATGCGAAAGTTTCTCAATTTTCCCACATCCTCTCCAACATTTGTAGTTTCCTATTTGTTTAATAGCAGCCATTCTTATAGGTGAGCGGTGGTATGTTATTGTAGTTTTCATCTGCATTTCCCTTATAGGTAATGAAAAGAAGCATCTCTTCATACATTCAAAAGTATGTAGATGCTTTTGAGCCATCTGTATTTGCACTTCAGAAAAATGCTTATTCTTATTTTTACCCCTTTTATAATTGGGTTTCTTGCTCTTTGATTGCTGTGTTGTATGGTTTCTTTATGTATATAGGATATCAAATCTTGTTCAATGTGTGATTTCTAAATATGTTCTCCCATTGAGTTGGCTGCTTCTTAACCTTTTTGACAAAGTCTTTTAAGGAGCAGAAACATTTGATTTTGAAGAGTTCCAATTTATCTGTTTTCTTTTGTTGCTTGTGCTTTGGATGTAAAGTTTAGGAAGCTACCTCCTATGACTAGGTCTTGAAGATGTTTCCCTATATTTTCTTCAAGAAGCTTTGTGGTGCTAGCTCTTATATTTAGGTGTTTGATCCACTTTGAATTAATTTTTGTATAAGGTGTAAGGTAAGGGTCCTCTTTGATTATTTTGGCTATTGATATCCAGTTCTCCCATGCCGATTTATTGAAAAGACTATTTTATCCCAGTTAAGTGGACTTAGTGGTCTTGTCAAAAATCAGTTGACCATAGATTTGGTGGTCTATTTCTGCACTCTCGATTCGATTCCATTGGTCAATACTTCTATCTTTGTGCCATTACCGTGCTCTTTTGACCACTGTAGCTTTATAATAAGTTTTAATATCAGGAAGTGTTAATCCTCCCATTTTGTTTTTCTTTTATAGGATGCTTATACCTATTCAGGGTTTCTTCCTCTTCCTGATGAATTTAGTGATTAGCTTTTCCAAGTCTTCAAAGTAGGTTGTTGGAATTTTGATTGGTACTACATTGAATCTGTAGATCAATTTGAGTAGAATTGACATCTTAACTATATTTAATCTTCCTATCCATGAGCAGAGAATGTCTTTCCACCTATTTAGATCTTTTTTTATTCCTTTTAGCAATGTTATGTAGTTTTCTGCATACAAGTCCTTTACGTCCTTAGTTAAGTTCATTCCTAGACACTTGATTCCTTTAGTTGCTATTTCAAATGGAATTTTTTTCCTTAATTGATTTCTCAGTTAAGTTGTTGCTGGATTCAATTTGCTAGTATTTTGTTGAGAATTTTTGCATCTGTGTTCATTAGGGAGATTGGACTGTAGTTTTCTTATAGCATCTTTAAAATGATATTAGCTTCATAGAATGAGTTAGGTAGCATTTCATTTTCCTCAATTTTCTGGAGATGTTTGAACAGGATTGGTGTTAGTTCTTTCTGGAATGTTTAATAAAATTCCCCTGTGAAGCCATCAGGACCTGGGCTTTTTTCTTTATAGAAAAATTTTTGTTGACTGATTGAATTTCTTTACATGTGATCGCTTTTTTTCTTTTTTAAGATCTTCTATTTCTTACTGAATCAGTGTAGCTTGTTTGTGTGTTTACAGGAATTTGTCATTTCATCTAAGTTGTCTAGTTTGTTGGCATATAGTTGTTCATGGTATCCTCTTATGATTTATTTCCTCAGGGTCTGCAGTAACACATCCCTTCTCATTTCTGATTTTGTTTATTTGCATCCTGTCTTTTTTTTCCTTTGTCACTTTTGCTAGTGGCACCACAATTTTATTGATTTTCTCAATGAACCAACATTTGCTTTCATTGATTCCTTCTATTGTTATTTTATTTCCGTCCATGTAACCCTATTTTAATTTTTTCTTTCCTTTCTTTTCTTTCTTTCTTTTTTCATTTTGGCATAGGCAGGCACCAGGAATCGAACCCGGGTCTCCAGCTTCTGTTTTAATTTTTGTTATTTCTTTGCTTCTTTTTGCTTTGGGGTTAGTTTGCTGTTCTTTCTCAAGTTCCTCCAGGTGAGGAGTTAAGTCCTCGATTTTTGCTCTTTCTTGTTGTTTTTATATATATATATAGGCATTTAGAGCAATATTTCCTTCAAAGCATATCCTTTGCCACATCCCATAAGTTGTGATATGTTGCATTATCGTTTTCATTCATCTCCAGATAGGTACTGATTTCTCTAGCAATTTCTTATCTGATCCACAGGTTAAGAGTGTGTTATTTAATCTCCATATATTTGTAAAAGTTCTCGTTCTTTGGTGGTTATTGATATTCAACTTCATTCTATTGTTATCAGAGAAAGTGATTTGAGTAATTTCAATATTTTTAAATTTATAAAGACCTGTTTTGTGCTCCAGCATGCGATCTATTCTGGGGAATAGTCCATGAGCACTAGAGAAGAACATATAACCTTGTGTTTTAGGGTGTAATGACTTATATATGTCTGTTAGGTCTAATTCATTTATCAAGTTGCTTAACTTCTCTATTTCCTTGTTGAGCATCTGTCTGGTTGTTTTACCTATAGCAGAGAGGGCTGTACTGAAGTCTCCTACTATTATTGTTGAAACATCTATTGCTCCTTTCAGTTTTGCCAATGTCTGTCTCATGTACTTTGGAGCTTCCTGACTGGGAGCATAAACATTTATGATTGCAATTTTTTCTTGGATAATTGTCCATTTTATTAATGTATAGTGTCCTTCTTTGTCTCTTACTTTGTCTTTGCATTTAAAGCCTATTTGGTCTGATATTAATATAGCCACTACTGCTTTCTTTTGGTTAAACTTGCATGCAAAATCTTCTTTTTTCTTTTCACTTTCAATTTATTTGTATCCTTGTGTCTAAGATGAGTCTCTTGTAAGCAGCATATGTCTGGATTATATCTCATAATCCATTCTGCCAATTTGTATCTTGTAATTGCTAAATTTAGTCTATTAACATTCAAAGTTATTCTCAAAAGGTTTTTCTTATTCTTTGGATTTTATTTTTCATATCTATATATTATTTTTCCTCTTTCTGTTTTATCCTTTAAGTAACCCTTAATAGTACTCTTCAATTCTGTGCCTTCTTCCAGACCTCCCTCTCCTATTTTTTTTTCAACTGGCAGAACTCGCTTTAATATTTCTTGTAGGGCTAGTCTCTTGTTGACAAATTCTTTCAGGACTTGTTTTTCTGTGAAAATGTTAACCTCTCCCTCTGTTTTGAAGGACAATTTGGCTGGGTACAGAATTTTGGCTGGAATTCTTTCTCTTATATCATACCTCTGCCTTCTCACTTCCAGAACGCCATTTGAATAGTCTGAACCCAGTCTTTTGCGGTTTCCCTTAAGTGTAGTAGATTTTTTTTTCTGGCTGCATTCAGAATTATCTACTTCTCTTCAACATCTGGCAAACTGATTACTATGTCTTTTGGTGAAGGCTTATTTGGATTTATTCTATTTGGAGTTCATTGGACTTCCTTATTTACATATTTATGTCCTTTATAATAGTTCAGAAGTTTTCACCCATTGTATCTTCAACTAATCTTCCTAGCCTCAAAAGATTTTTTGAATAATTCAAATGGGATGATACTAAGAAATATATGGTACTTAATGGATAAAAAACATTTTCCATGCCCCTACTCTTTTTTATAATTAATTTTTCCTTCATTGAATAATATCATGTATTTAATTTTTGAATAATTCAATATTTTACAATGCCCAGCCAAAACGTACAAACCAATTTAATGAAAGCATGAAAAATATTCCTCAGATTCTACTATGGAGAGGGATTCAAAGTAAGCATCCTGTTTTGCACAGAACATTAAAGAGGCAGCATTTGAAAATCTATAAAGGCAGTTAATGTCTTCCTTTCAAGGTATATGGAGGGACACTTAAAGGGTTGATGTGACTAATAAATTTTGCACAGTATTTCTAGAATGTGATGGAGTGTCTGATAAATGTGCCAAATCTTCAGACTACTTCGCACTCTTGTGGATTCAGGGATAAATATTAAGAGTAGTGGATCCCTAGGAAATATCTTAAAAGATCATGCCTAAGCCTATACTTGAAAGGGCACTAAAAAGTTAAAATCTTACTCTTCCTTAAAATGGAAAAAACATTATCTATGAGTATATTACTATGGAAATGTCTTGAGTTTAACAAAAATTCTCAGATTTCCACATATACTGTGTTTTCATGCATCCAATTTTGTTTGAATAAAGATAAATATTAGCAAAGAAATGAGCAGCAAAAAGAAATGAATAGCATAATAGATAAAGAAGCAATATGTCCTCAATTGTTTATGCATGTGTGTAATCTAATAGACAAAGTATAAGCAGGACTGTCTATTTATAAATTAAATACAAAATCAAAAGAAACTGAAAACTTGGTTCCATCCCTTTTAGTGGTATGGATCATAGTTTTTATGACACTCAAATAATGGAATTTTAATTAAGAATCAAGGAGTGCCAGGCAAAAATCTGCTGTCATTTCATAATCTGATCAAAAGTACTTAAACTAATAAGGGAGTTGAAGGAAGAAAAAATCCAAGATTAAATTATAAATAAAATTATGGTGGAGGGTATCAGATGAGGATGAGGATTATACTCTTGAGGATAATGAGTAGCCTTGGAGAATAGTCACAGGACCTCAGAATGGAAAGTTAATGTGAATAATTATAAATAAGAAAAAGAACACGTATTATGGAAAATTACCTTTAGATTTTACCAAAAAGACATATATTTGATCCCCATTGGGATCACTGAGAATTAATACAATGGGGTCTAGGACTTAAATTTATCTTTGGAAGATAATTTTTTCAGAAAATATACCCTTATTAGATTATAGTAAAGTAACACTGTGCATGTTTAATCGCATATATACATAAAATCTTAAAGAGTCAAAGATCTGGGAATAACAATAGAATAAGAATTAATGTAGAGTGACTATCACTTTCAAATGTGTATGGTATCAATCCTGATCACAGAGTAAAGTAGGAAAATGGATAATGGGTTTCTGGATGTAGAATTATAGGCAATTTCAAAAATATGTACATCTTCTTGAAGGCACCTTAGGCTAAAATTAGTATATGGGATATATTTTTCCTTTTATTTACTGACAATTTCATAGGAGAAGTAAATAAGAGAATGATTAAACGTGGACCTAATTCCGACCACCAAGTTTAAAATAAGTTAGTTAAATTGAAATGAAGAGAAATTCAAAGAGACAATGAGCACAAGAAAGGATGTGTTAATGAAAACAGTCAAATATGTATCTAAGTCTTTGAAGAGTCAGAGTGCAAAATTCATGATCCATGGGTTGAGAGTCTTAAGACTGAATGTATGGGTGAGGGGGAAATGGCAGCATAAGGAGTTGTGAAATGTGTTCCTCCTTGAGAGCAGCTAGTAAATAGCCAATAGCTGCCTGAAACAGTTGTTTGTGGGAGTTCTGTGACCAAACACATATTACTGTGAACAAATTCAAGACTACACCAGTCCTGAATGAGTGGAAGGGCCAAGATCGCATACAGAACTTTAAGATCTCTTGAACTGTGGAGGCTGGTGGCACTCCCCCACAGGCATGGCAGGCTGTTTTGGAGTCACTTCATTATATGAAAAAGAAGCAATATCCTCTAGGAGCAAGGCAAGAAGACACAAATAAGCTTTAACTACTGATTAATTAACAAATTCAGACCACTGTGCTCTGAGCACAGATAAACCCAGAGTAATCACGAAAGGAACCCTGAGGGCTCTCTTAGCAGTGAGGAGGAAGGGCTGAGCGAAAAAAAAAACAGAGATTTTTGGAGTTGGCCAAACTTAAAAAAGTATGTGCCCTAAGAAAAGATGCACATAGATCCAGGTAGCAATTCTGGCTCTTGATTTGCATACCCAGGTGGCTAGGGGCTGGTCCTAAACAGGATATTTTTTCCTATTATTTCCTTTTTCAAAAAACTTTTTAGCAGCCCGTTAAAGAGAGTCCCAGGGATTTTCATTTGTCAGCACTGCCTGAGGGCAAAGGTGGAATGAAGGGATGTCTGAGAGAAAAAGTAACTAGTCAGCCGAAGGAGACAATTCTCTAAGGGGCTTATCCCCAAGAAAAGGGAGGCAGGGCCTAGCACAAGTGGTGGCTCTCATTCAGAGAATCCAGATCCCAGGAGGTGGAAAATGGCATAACTTAAGCTCACATTCTGCCCAGGCCACTATCTCAATCACACCCGTGGCAGGGGCAGGGTCTGCTGAGAATTAAAGGCAACTAATCACTTAACAAGTGTGAAGCTGTGGACTGAGAAGTGCCACCTGCTGGGCAGGATAGGAAAAGCACAGATTCAAGAGGCTTCACAGGAAAGAATGGCACCCTGCTGGGTCATGTCCTCAGGGAACCATAATACTGATTACACCTCTTCCTGTAACCTGGTCCTGATTTATCTGGGGGATTCTGATTGAGGTCAATAATATCTAGGGAGAACCTCCACAGAAAATCTTCCATATAGTCATGGCAAGAACCAGAAAAGCAAAAGCTGAAAAATTCTGATCAAATAGAGGCTATGCTAGAGGTCTAGAGTAAGTTGAACTGAATATCAAAGAAAAGATAGAGAACAAATGCAACAAGAAAATTCTAGATAAAAGAAAGAAAATGACTTTCAAAATAAACTAATCAATGCAATCAGAACCTAGATACCAAGAAAAAGTCATGAGTCATACTAGGAAGCATGAAGAAAGGCTCAAACTAACACTTCAAACGAGATACAGGAGCTGAAACAAACAGTTAACAGTTTCAAACAAATCTTTCAAACCAAATCAATGAGTAGAAGGAATATATGGCCAAAGAGATGAAGAATATTAAGAAAATACTGTGAGATCATACAGAAGAACTCAATGCTTGAAAATAAATGACAGAACTTATGGGAATGAAAGGCACAATAGAATAAATAAAAACAAAATGGAGACATACAACAGCAAATTTGAAGTGGCAGAAGAATGGATTAGAGAACTAGAGGACTGGAGATCTGAAATCAAACATACAAATGAAAGATAGGGAACATAATGGAAAAATATGCAGGGTCTCAGGGAATTGAATGACAACGTGAAGAATAGGAATACACATGTTATGGATGTCCAAGAAGGAGATGAGAAGGGAAAGGGGGGCAGAAAGAACAATGGAGGATATAATAACTGAAAAATTCTTAACTCTTATGAAAGACATAAAATTACAGATTTAAGAAGCACAGCATACTCCAAAAAGAATAGATCTGAATAGACCTACTCCAATACACTTACTAATTGATTGTTAAATGTCAAAGACAAAGAGAGAATTCGGAAAGCATTAAGAGAAAATCAATCCACTACATACAAGAAAAGTTCAATAAGACTATGTGTGGATTTCTTAGCAGAAACCTTGGAGGTGAGAAGGCAGAGGTACAATATATTTAAGATACAGAAAGAGAAAAATTGCCAACCAAAAATTCCATATTCAGCAAAACTGCCCTTCAAAAATGAGGGAGAGTTGAAAATATTTTCAGACAGTCAGACACTGAGAGAGTTTGTGAATAAGAGACATGATCGACAAGAAATATTAAAGGTAGTGCGACACAAAGGCAGGAGAGGAGGCTTTGAAAACAGTGTGAGTATGGTTAAAAGAGGTAGGTCAGGGGCATGTGTGACACCAGGAAAGATAAAGGTTAAAAACTGAGACAGTATAACTTTAAAAAAACTCGAGTGAACAGTGGTAGTGATTAAATTGTACAAATATAAGAAAGTTTTAACATGAGAGAGAAAAAAATTATTGTTACCATTGCAGGGTGTTGAAGACATGATGGTATATGGAAAAAACACAATCAAATGCAAACTAGGATCTACAGAGTTAACAATTACATTGTAATATTCTTTCATTAATTGTAACAAAAGCAATATACAAAACTAAATGCAAATGAGAGGGGGCTATAGAGGAGAGGTATGGTATTCTTGTAGTTGTTTCTATTTTTATCACTTTTATTCTTCATTCTAAAGTTTTTTTTTTCCATCTTCTTCTTTCATTGTGGAAGAAATGGAAATTTTCTCACATATATTGTGGTGGCCAATGCATAACTACATGATTATACAAGAAAACATTGATTCTTCAGTTAGGATGATTGTATGGTTTGGGAATAAAGCTTAAAAATGCGCAGAAAAATGCAAGTGTTGAATAAGATGTGGAGAGACAGATATACCTATCACTATTCGTAGAGAAGTAGAGTGGTGCAGGTTCTCTGTAGGGCAGTATGGTGGTTCCACAGAAGGCTAGACATAAGGTTGCCATATTATCCTGCAACCCCATTATTAGGTACATGCTTGGAAGAATTGAAAACAGAGACAGATATGGTCAACTACACACTGGTGTTTATGGTGGAATTACTCATGATTTGCAATAGGAGGAGGTGGCCTAGGTGTACAGTCATTCATGAATGGAAGGACAAATTGATGTATACATACGTACCATTTGATTGTGAAAATCTTGCGACTGACACTCCCTTTATCCAGAGTAAGGATAAGTAAGAAAAAAATGACAATAAGTAAATAAATAATTGGTGGGTATATGGGGTATGGGATGTCCTGGGTGTTCTTTATTATTTTTATTATTTTGTAGTAAGGCTAAAATTTTAAAAATATGATTTTGGTGATGAATGCACAAGTATATCATGATACTGTGACCCATCGATTAGATACTTTTGATGACTATATGGTATTTGAATATATCACAATAAAATAGCATAAAACATGTTAACAGAGCTCCACTTAATAGATTTCCTAATAATATGCTTTGTCCAGATATCTGTTTGAGTGTGAACATTAATTTTGACACCAATAGTTATTTTTGTTTTGATGTATATATGTGTATATGAAAGTATCTATGTATTTATTTACTAAGTCCACAGCAATGAATCCATCTGCTAAGGAAGTAAAATTACTGAGTTATCTTCACATTTGTTTTATCTGTATGAATCCAAACAATTTTCCTGGTTCTTCTCTTTACTATATTGACGAAATTTTGTGGCATCTTATTAACATAGTCTTAAATACAAATCTGAAATGACTTAGCTAACCTGATGGCAGACTCAGTTCAGAGAGTGGAAACCATTAGGACAAGTAAAATAATCTCCTTGAGTGGACAGAATATATCTTAACCACAAAGATCTCACCAAACTCTTTAGGGTTTCCCTTGAAAATAATTAAATCTTTTAAAAAAATAATTCATGGTTTATGAAACAACTGACCAGTGTTGGAATAAATTAAAGCCATCCTTTGGAATTTGAATGGTCAAGATTTCTCTAAAATCTTGCTGCAATATCCAAATAGAATCACCCTGAATTGTTTAGGCAAACAAATCAATAGGTATTCATGAGGAACATTTGTATTCCCCTTTTATACTGAAATACTCATTTTGTAAGTGTTAGTAACATGTATGTACACAAATCAGGATTTTTGTATCTTTGTCATTACATAAAATAATGTGTTGATTGCCAAGACATAATTTTGAATGAGTCACTGAACTTTGATTGCCCTATAGAGTCAAAAGTAACATTCTGAGTCTAAATATAGCGTTCTGTTATAACAAGAATTCTACTCTCCTCTCCACCACCTTATTTTAATATCTTTTTTAATTGAACTTAATAAAATCATTTCTTTCAAAAGTGAGATTCCAAACACAATCACCATTGCCTTACCTAAGAACTAATAAAACATATAATAATAAATTAATGCATTATAATGAATACTCCATCTTAAGCTTTGTGTTTTTAGGTGTGCCCAACTTTTTCAATTCTTATGTATATATAGAGAGATACACATGCCATATGTAGAGAAGAGTAATCCATTTAGTGTGTGGATAAAAAAAATGAAAATAGTGTATTCCATGTATTTTATAACAGGGACATGAGGAAAAAATTGCTTGTATATCAGTTTTCACAAGTCATGGTATAAAAGCCAATATTCATTTTGCTATAGGCTTTATAAACATATAGGACTTATTTGGGTACACATGACTTTTACAATATATTCAGGCTATCATCACCTAGAAACCAATCATTACCAGCAATTAGTTGTTAGTTTTTTAATGCTTCGACACAGTGACATCTAAATAAAGCAGCAGTAACATGTAGAGCTGGCTATTAGAATTGGATTAACCATGTAATACAACACTTTTCCCCTAGTAAGAGAGCACATACACATAAATTTTAACAAGATTTTGAATGTAAAAATTTTATTTTTGACAAATGCCTTATATTCTGTATATTTAAGGGTTATAACACCTAGAATATTTGCATAAGAAAATTATATACTAGCTCACATGAATTGGTTTTATTGCTCTCAAACTCATCCTAGCAGTGTACATTTATTCATTCTTGACTATGTGTATTAATGAAAGGTGCTCATGGCTAAGAATGATGTATATCACCTCATCATAATACCACACTTGGCTCTGGAAGAGACTTTCATTCTCACCCTTAAATGAGATTTTTGGAATAGCCAACAATGTAGTTCAAAAACAAGCTCACACAAGAAAATTTTTAATAAATAGCATCTGCATCTTTTTTTTTCTTTACTCATCCTCTCTTTTTTTCTTTCCTCTATGTGGGCACCTGATTTCATGCATAGAACAAGAGAGTCTCACAACTTGGAAAGATTATGACCAGGAAAATGCTTAAATCTTCATTATATCTCTGCCAAGTGATCATCAGGACTCAGCTATAACATTTCAGGAAGAGGAGTCATGATCTCCCTTTGGGCTCCTTTGGACAACTCTGACTATGGAGAAATTATTTGGTATTGAGCTGATATCAGATTCCACAGAGTAGTAGCATAGTTTTAAGTGTTTTGGTTCTGAAATAAGAAAAATCTAGTTTTGAATTTTAATTCCAGTTTTTAAACTGGACAAATTTCTTACACTCTGTGAGCTCAGGTACTCACATGCAAAATAGAAAAATGATAGAATTACCTTATAGCATTGTTGTTGTGATGGTTTAGTAGACTAATATACTTCCATTGCCTAGTTCACTGACTTGAAAATGCTAAACACTAAGTAAATGTTCACTATTTTATTATCATTAGATGTCACATACTAATCCCAGTTCTACCTATCAAATTATGGCAAAATTAACAAGTTATGAGTGAAAAAGAGTGTGTATACAATATCATTTTTTTTAATTAAAGTTGGTCTTCAGACTATCTCCTATCAGAGAATCAAAATTTTCTGCATACAAACAATACCATCTGTAAGATATATGTTTGTGTATTTACATACAAACACACACAGATGCACACAAATATACTCCCAAATTCCAGAGCCAGAGAGTTTGATAATGTGAAAAAGTGAAGAGAAAGTATTTTCCTATACTTGAGAATTTTCTCTGCCTTTGTTGCTTACTTATAATGGAACAGCTGGGTAACTGCAAAGTTCCTCAAATCTTCACTTCATTCCCTAGAAATCTAGGTTCCCTGAGCTACTGAAGAAGTGTGTGTTCTTCATTGCTAATCTGATGTAAGTGTAAGTGCAAAATAAAACCTTCATCATATTTTCACTTTTATCAGGAGTTTTTTAATGACTAGTTCCCAATGTGCGACTAACTTTGGAAATGGCAGGCTTTCATCTAAGCTGGTGGAAGAATTTTGTAAGACCTCTAAGAAATTCTTCAAGTCATGTCTTTCAGATGCTTATACATGTGGTTGAGTTTTTACATTATCTGTAGATTTGCCACCATAATTTAGAACATTATATTTCTAAAATAGCATATGGTATGATTGGAGGAATATTACTGTCTGTATTATATGACTTATCTATTAAACAAATAAAAATGTTCCAAGGAAGATCATCAACGTTTTTTTTTTTTGTATTTTTAAAAAATTCTAAGGGATAGATGTTCAGGAATATTGGGGACTGATACAAAAAATAGAGAAAAATTCAATGGTTTAATATTTTCATAGGTCTGTCTAGCGTATGCCGTTCTGCTTTCTAGGTTAATGACATCAAAATGGGAAGAAAAGTAGAATGATACCATTTGGGTAACTGTTTTGTTCTTTTTTAAAAAAGTTGTAATAGTAGATAAAAATATTTTGTTCACTAGTTCAAACAGTGGTTGTGTAAGTTTGGCTAATAAAGGTATGGTAAAGAACTCACCAGGCTGAATGGATTTTTTCTTTTGTTGGCATGGATAGGCTCCAGAAATCGAACCTGGTTCTCCAGCATGGCAGGTAAGAATCCTGCCACTGAGCCACTGCTGCACCACCCCATGAATGGATTTTATCATGGTCTATTTTATCGCCCAATGTAAGGTAAAGTGGAGTTAAATGTCTCTCTGAGGAGCACAAAATTAAGTACAGAGCACAAGTTTCATTTCTTGGAAAATAAAAGGGAACAGGAATGTGAAAGAAGTAATGTAGGACTGAAGAAGGAATCTGATATTGAAAATATTTTTGTTTAACTTCTTTGTTACCTTATAAACTCTTTAAAATAATTTAAACAACTACAATAGAAGTGTTTATATCCCTTGTAGATGAAAAGTGGAATGACTTCTCAATACTATTTAATGTGCACTTTTTTAAAATGCAATTTATTTGTTGTTCAGCATGCATTCTCTCAAATTTGCTTTTGGAAAGAATGTGACAGCTTCAAGCCTTAAGGCAGATTTTCTTCCATGACTTAAATGGTCCGTAGTTTTTCATGCAGGTTATATGTTAAGTTTCTTAAAAATTATGGTTTTCATAGTGACGTCACTCAGTTATTTTATTCAATTCAGTTTAATTTTTCAGTCCATATACAATTTTAAACTTTTCCCAACAATCTTGTAAATATGGTAAAAAATAAATATGCCAAGAAAGACATAAGAAGAATGGCATTAATTTCATATTACTTTTGTAAGTATATATTATAAAGGAGATTCAATTAGTAAAACCTAAGTTAGATCTACGAAAGAAATTAATTACACTTTCTCAGGACCTTTTTTTAAAGTAAATGGGAATACACATTCAAATAAACATTAATATCAACTACATATTATCACATAGAAAACCACATGTTATGAGTTTTGGTCAGAATCAAAGAAAGAAATAGCAGTGCACTAATTTTTAAAAGAGGAACAATTTTATCACTAATTCTTACCACTCAATGCTAAAATTATATTGATGTCTAGAGAAATAATTGTTGCTCTACTTTTCAGTGCACAAATCTATGTATAAGAAAGTTTAATAAAATTGATCCCCAAAGAAGAATGCATTCCTCATCATTGGTTTCCATATTGTTCTACTATTAATTATATTATATTAACTCCATCATTGGTATGAAAGCTTTGAATTATTTTCATCCAAATTTAATGTTATAAAAATGACAACTGTAGGATGGATCTAATGAAATAAATATAACAAATATTGGTGAAGATGTGGGGAAATTAAAACCCCTGTCCGTTGCTGGAGGGAATATAAACTGGTGAAGCCACTGTGGAAAACAGTTGGATGGAGCTGTAATAAGTGTAAAACATGGCATTACCATACGACTTAGGAATTGCACTTCTTAGGTATTTACCCAAGATAATTCAAGGCATAAGTTCAAACATGAACTTGCATACAAATGTTAATTGTAGCATTGTTTACCATATCAAGAAAGTAGAAACAACTCAACAAGTCAAATGTCCTTCAACCAATAAATGGGTAAAGAAAATATGTTCTATCTATAAAATGTAACATTATTCATGCACATAAAGGAATGAACTACTGATGCATGCTGCAACATGTATGAACATTGAGAAGGTTATGCTGATTGAAAGACGCAAGGCACAAAATACTATATATTTTGATTCATTTTATATGATATATCCATAATTGGAAAATGCATACATGTAGATAACAGATTAGTTTTCTCCAGGAACCTGGGAGAGGAGGAGAGAATTGGGAGTGAATGCTTACTGGGTTCTTTTTTATTTATTAGGGAAGTTGTAGGCTTGCAAAACAAATATACATGAAATACAGGAATCTCGTATACCACCCTTCCACCAACACTTTGCATTGGTGTTAACACTTGTGACAATTGATAAGAGTACATTTTTATAATTGTAATGTTAATTAAAATCCATTGGTTAATGTCAGGGCTATGGTTTGTGTTGAGTATAATAATCTAAAGATTATTTTAAAAATTTTCTTCTGTTATATATACAATCTAATATTCCCCCTTTTAATCATATTCAGATATATTTAAGTTTTGTTAATTGCTTTCACAATATTACCAAAATACTTCCATCATCCCCAACAGGAACCCTGTACATTGTAAACCTTATCCCTACCCATCCTTATCCCTACCCTGTCCTCTAGTATTCTATATTCTAGATACTGATTTATGAGATTGCTTTTCTAAGTCTTTTTGTATCTGGGTATTTCACTAAAACATGATGTCGTCAATGTTCATCCATGTTGCTGCATGTATTAAGACTTCATTCCTTTTCATGGCTGAATAATATTCCATCACAAGTATATACCACATTTTATTTATCCATTCATAAGGTGATGGACTCTTGGATTTGTCACCAGCACTGAATGAATTTTCCTATTTCTTCACACCCTCTGAAACAAATGTGATTTTCCATTTTTTTATAGCACCTATTCTAATGGGTGCAAAACAGAATAACAGTATAGTTTTGATTTGCATCTTCTTGATGGCTTATGAGGTTAAGCATCCTTTCATGTGCTTTATGGTCATTTGCATATGTTCTGGGGCATATTTGTCTGTTCAAGTAGTTTGCCTAGTTTTCAGTTGGGTTGCTTGTCTTTTTGTTAAGTTGGAGATTTTCTTAATATATCCCAGCTATTAAATGTTTACCAATACATGGTTTCCAAATATTTTCTCCCATTGTATAGATTGTCATTTTACCTTCATGATAAAGCCCTTTGAGGAGAAAAAAAGATTTTAATTTTAATGAGGTTAAATAATTTTTTAAATTTTTGTTTCTAAAGGTTTGAGTGTAAAGTCTAAGGAATCCATTCTAACTTGCTAGCTGCCAGAATGTAATATACCAGAAATGGAATTGCTTCTAAAAGGGGGAATTTAATAAGTTGTCAGTTTACAGTTCTAAGGCTGAGAAAATGTCCTAATTAAAGCAAATCTATAGAAATGTCCGCTCTAAGGCATTCGGGGAAAGGTATCTTGATTCAAGAAGACCTATGAAGTTCAGGGTTTCTCTCTCAAGTGGAAAGGCACATGGCGAAAATGGTCAGGGTTTCTCTTTCATCTGGAAAGGCATGTGCCAAACACAATGTCATCTGCTAGCTTTCCCTCCTGGCTTCCTGTTTCATGAAGCACTCCGGGAGACATTCTCCTTCTTCATCTCCAAAGGTTGCTGGTTGGTAGATTCCCTGCTTCTCACGGCTATGTCATTCTGTTCTCTCAGAATCTCCTTTTCTCCAAAATGTTTCCTCTTTTACAGGATTTCAGCAAACTCATCAAGACCCACCCAAATGGGTGGAGACACACCTCCACCTAATCCAGTTTAACAACTCTTGATCACTCAAGATCATATCAAGATGTGACTACTTAAGTCACATCTCCAGGGAAGTGATCTAATTACAGTTTCAAACATACAGTACTGAATAAGGGTTAGACGAAATGGTTGCCTTTACAAAATGGGATTAGGATTAAAACATGGCTTTTCTAGGGTACATACATCCTTTCAAACCTGCACAGAACCTTTGCCTAATGCAAGGTCCTTAAGATGCTTCCATATGTTTTCTTCTAGAAGTTAGATAGTCCTAGCTCTTATATTAAGTCTTTGATCCATTTAGATTTGAATGCTGTATGTGGTGTGAGGTAGGTGTTCTCCTTCTATTCTTTTTGCAAATGGAAATCCAGTTTTCCCTGCACCATTTATAGAAGAGACAATTCCTTCCAATTAATTAGTCTTCACCACCTTGTCAAAAATCAGTTGACCACAAGGGTGAAGATTGGTTTCTGAGCTTTCAATTCTATTCCATTGGTCCATAAGTCTGTCGTTGTGCCAATATGCTGCTGTTTTGATTATCATGGCTTTGTAATAAGTTTTAAGATCAGGAATTTTGATCCACACAACCTCATTCATCTTTTTCAAGATGCCTTGGGCTATTCAGGGCCCTTTAACCTTAAATACAAATTTGTTGATTTGGCTTTTCCATTTCTGCAAAGAAGATTGCTGGAAATTTTATTAGGATTGCATTGAATCTTTAAATTGCTTTAGGTAGTATTGACAGTTTAGCAATATTTGGCTTCCCAATCCAAGAACATGAAGTGGCCTTCCATTTATTTAGGTCTTCTTCAATTTCTTTTAGCAGTGATTTTTAGTTTCTGTATACAAGTTCTTTACATCTTTCCAATTTTGATTCTCTTTATCTCTTTTTCTTGCCTTAGTTGCTCTTGCAAGAACTTCCAATACAGTACTGAATTACAGTAGTGAGAGTGGGCATTCTTGTTTTCTTCCTGATCTTAAAGGGGAAGTTTTCAGTCTTTCACCATTAAATTAAATATGGATTGTTGACTTTTCATACGATACCTTTGTCATGTTGAGTAAGTTTTCTTCTATTCCTAGTGTCCTAAGAATTTTTATCAGGAAAAGGTGCTGTATTTTGTCAAACACCTTTTTTGCATCAATTGAAATGATCATGTGTTTTCTTTCCCTCATTCTGGTAATATGGTACATTAATTGATTTTCTTATGCTGAACCAATTTTAAATACAAAGGACAAATTCTACTTCATTGTGATAAATAATTCTTTTAATGTGCTGAGGAGTCAGTTTGCTAGTATTTGGTTAAGGATTTTTGCATCTATAATCATAAGAGTTACTCAACTGTAGTTTTCTTGTGTTCTCTGTATCCAGCCTTGGTATGAGGATGATGCTGGTGTTGTAGAATGAGTTAAGGTGTGTTCCCTCATTATTAATGTCTCCTTTTCATATCTGATTTTCATTATTTGTATCTCTTTTTTCCTTTGCCAGTCTAGATAAAGCTTTGTCAAACTTATTGATCTTTCTCAAAGAACCAATTTTTGGTTTTGTTGATGCTCCCTACTATATTTTTAATTTCTATTTCATTTACCTCTGCTCTGATCTTTATTATTTCCTTCCTTCTTTTAATTTTGGGTTTAGATTGCTCTATTTTTTCTTGTTCTTACAATTTGGAGGTTAGGTCTTTGATTTGAAGTATTTTTGCTCTGTTAATGCAATCATTTAAAGCTGTTTCCCTCTCAGCATGGCTTTCAGTACACCCTGTAAGTTTTGGTGTGCTGTATTTTCATTTAATTTGCCTCAAGATATTTCCTAATTTGGCTTTTGAATTTTTCTTTAACTCATTAGTATTCATTAACTTAAGTTCCACATATTTGCAGAATTTCCCTTTCTCATTCTGTTATTGATTTCTAACTTCATTCATTTGTGGTTGGAGAATATACATTATATGATTTCAATATTTTTGTAATTTATTAAGACTTTTTACAACCCAAATTATGGTCTATCCTGGAGAATGATCCATATACCCTCAAGAAGAATATGCATTCTGTTTTTTGGGTGCAGTGTTCTATATATGTCTCTTAGTTATGTTTGGTTTACTGTTCCAATAAAATCATGTTTTTACTTATTGATCTTCTGACTAGATATTCTATCCAATATTGAGAGTTGTGTATTAACATCTCCTACTATTAATGTAGAACCATTAACTTCTCCCTTCTAATCTGTCAGTATTTGCTTCATATATTTTAGAGTTCTGATTTTAGGTACTTGTACTTATTATTTTTACATATTCTTATTGGACTGTCACCTTTTTCAGTGTTTATTGACCATCTTTGTCCCTCATAACTTTTTTTAAATTTTTTTTTAAATTTTTTTTATTAATCAAAAAAAAGAAAAGAAATTAACACAACATTTAGAAATCATTCCATTCTACAAATGCACTCAGTAATTCTTAGTATCATCACATAGATGTATGATCATCATTTCTTAGTACATTTGCATCGATTTAGGAAAAGAACTAGCAAAACAGCAGAAAAAGATATAGAATGTTGATATAGAGAAGAGAATTAAAATAATAATACTAATAAAATATATATATATAAAAAAAGGAAAAAGAAAAAAAACAAAAACAAAAGATACAAACACACAAACAAACAAACAAAAAAACATATTTCAGGTGCAGCTTCATTCAGTGTTCCAACCTAGTTACATTACACTTAGGTATTATTGTGCTGTCCATTTTTGAGTTTTTGTATCTAGTCCTGTTGCACAGTCTGTATCCCTTCAGCTCCAATTACCCATTATCTTACCCTGTTTCTAACTCCTGCTGGTCTCTGTTACCAATGATATATTCCAAGCTGATTCTCGAATGTCGGTTCACATCAGTGGGACCTTACAGTATTTGTCCTTTAGTTTTGGGCTAGACTCACTCAGCATAATGTTCTCTAGGTCCATCCATGTTATTACATGCTTCATAAGTTTAGTCTGTCTTAAAGCTGCATAATATTCCATCGTAGGTATACGCCACAGTTTGTTTAGCCACTCGTCTGTTGATGAACATTTTGGCTGTTTCCATCTCTTTGCAATTGTAGATAATGCTGCTATAAACACTGGTGTGCAAATGTCCGTCTGTGTCTTTGCCCTTAAGTCCTTTGAGTAGATACCTAGCAGTGGTATTGCTGGGTCGTAATCCATTCTGCCATTCTATGTCTTTTGATTGGGAAATTCAGTCCATTAACTTTTAGTATTATTACTGTTTGGATAATATTTTCCTCTACCATTTTGGCTTTTGTATTATATATATCATATCTGATTTTCCTTCTTTCTACACTTTACTCCATACCTCTCTCTTCTGTCTTTTCGTATCTGACTCTAGTGCTCCCTTTAGTATTTCTTGCAGAGCTGGTCTCTTGGTCACAAATTCTCTCAGTGACTTTTTGTCTATAAATGTTTTAATTTCTCCTTCATTTCTGAAGGACAATTTTGCTGGATATAGGAGTCTTGGTTGGCAGTTTTTCTCTTTTAGTAATTTAAATATATCATCCCACTGTCTTCTAGCTTCCATGGTTTCTGCTGAGAAATCTACACATAGTCTTATTGGGTTTCCCTTGTATGTGACAGATTGTTTTTCTCTTGCTGCTTTCAAGATCCTCTCTTTCTCTTTGACCTCTGACATTCTAACTAGTAAGTGTCTTGGAGAACGCCTATTTGGGTCTATTCTCTTTGGGGTGCGCTGCACTTCTTGGATCTGCAAATTTAGGTCTTTCATAAGAGTTGGGAAATTTTCAGTGATAATTTCTTCCATTAGTTTTTCTCCTCCTTTTCCCTTCTCTTCTCCTTCTGGGACACCCACAACACGTATATTTGTGCGCTTCATATTGTCATTCAGTTCCCTGATCCCCTGCTCAAGTTTTTCCATTCTTTTCCCTATAGTTTCTGTTTCTTTTTGGAATTCAGATGTTCCATCCTCCAGTTCACTAATTGTAGCTTCTGTCTCTTTAGATCTACCATTGTAGGTATCCATTGTTTTTTCCATTTTTTCTTCTTTGTCCTTCACTCCCATAAGTTCTGTGATTTGTTTTTTCAGATTTTCTATTTCTTCTTTTTGTTCAGCCCATGTCTTCTTCATGTCCTCCCTCAATTTATTGATTTGGTTTTTGAAGAGTTTTTCCATTTCTGTTCGTATACTCAGCATTAGTTGTCTCAGCTCCTGTATCTCATTTGAACTATTGGTTTGTTCCTTTGACTGGGCCATATCTTCAATTTTCCGAGCGTCATCCATTATTTTCTGCTGGTGTCTGGGCATTTGATCAGATTTCCCTGGGTGTGGGACCCAGCTGGTTGAAAGGTTTTTCTGTGAAATCTCTGGGCTCTGTTTTTCTTTTCCTGCCCAGTAGGTGGCACTCGTGGCGCTCGTCTGTCTGCACGGCAGTCGGCCCGGGAAACCGCGCGTGGAGGCGGGGGTCGCTGGCCGCCGCGGCTTGGGAGAGTGCCGGTCCTAATTGCCCAGCTGGCCCGAAACGCCAAGCGTGACGGCAGGGCCCCGCTATCCAACGTTCCCAGTCAGACCGGGGAGCCACGTGCGTGGAGGGGACCCCAGTTGCCAGCCACCCCGGCCGGGAAAATGCGCGCCCCTCGGGTATCTCACCGCAGCGGATTCTCCCTGCCCGTTCAGCCATTCCAGAATGGGGTACGCTGTCTTTTTGGTCTCTGTCGTGACTCCGGGAGCTGTTTCGTATTGTTTCTGTTTCTTTAGTTGCTTTTCTGGAGGAGGAACTAAGACCCGCACGTCTTACTAAGCCGCCATCTTCTCCGGAAGTCCTATAACTTTTTTTAAAGTATGTTTTATCCAATATGAGTATAGCCACTCCAACTCTCTATTGTTTAGTACTTGCATAGTATATGTATTTTCTATATTTTCACCTTCAATGTACTTGTGTCTTTTACTTTAAATTGAGTCTCTTGTAAACAGCGTATAGTTGCATCACATTTTTCTTCATTCTGCCAATCACTGCCTTTTGATTGAAGAGTTTAATCTATTTACATTTAAAGTCCCTACTAATAATGCCAGACTTTCTTCTTTCATTTTGTTATTTAGCCTTTCTAACTCATGTGCATTTTGTTGTATGTTATTTTTGTCAAAAACTCCTTTTCATATTTATTTGCTTCAGTGTAATGCCCGATATTGAGTGCCTTCTCATTTTCATCTGCATATATTTTTCATCTGTTTTCCTTGTGGTTATCATGGTGTTAAAAGTTAACATTCTATATATGTATAACAATCATATTTGGTTTGATACCAACTTAAATTCAATAGTATGTACATATAGTTTTCCTATACATTTCTATCTCCCCACTATTTTTGTACTTTTTACCACTCATATCTTTTTATTTATTATGTCCAAATACCTAGATTTCTCTTTACTTTGCATGCATTTGCATTTTAGCACTTGTAGGAAATAAGAAGAGGATACATATCAAGCAATATAATAAAATAATATTGGCATTTTTAAAAGACCCAAATGGTTACATAAATTCAGTTCTTTATTTATTTATGCTGCTTTGAAACACTGTTTAGTGTCCTCTCCTTGCAGTCTGAAGAACTCCCTTTAGCATTACTTGTAGTGCAGTTCTAGTAGTGATGAAAACCCTCAGTTTTTGTTTATCTGGGAATGTCTTTATCTTTCCCTTATTTTTGAAAGAGAATCTTGCTGTTTATAAATTTCTTGGCTGGAAATTGTTTTCCTTCAGCACTCTGAACTATTTCAGCCCACTGCCTTCTTATCTCTATGGGTTTTTTTGATGAGAAATTGGCATGCAATAATATTGGGATTTCCTTCTGCAGGACACATTGCTTTTCTCTTGGCAGTTTTCAGAATTCTCTCCTTGTCTTTGGCATTCAGAAGTGTGATCAATATATGATGTACTTTTGTTCATATTTATCCTATTTGTGTTTCCTGAACTTTTGAAAGTGCGTGTTCCTTTCTTTTGCTAAGGTTGGTTAGTTCTCTGTACATTTTTGAGTATTCATTCTATCACTTTCTGTCCTTCTCTTTCTGAGACTCCCATATCATGCATATATTGTTGTGCTTGATCTTGTCCCATAGCATTCTTAGGTGTTCTTGCTTTTAATACTTCTTTTCTTTTTATTCCTCAGCCTCACACATTTCCAGTGTCTTACCTTCAAGTTCCTTGATTATTTCTTCTGACAGCTTTAATACGCTCTTGGGCATTTCAAATTTGAACCGTTATGGTCTTTTTCTAACTCCAGGAGTTGTTTGATTTCTTTTCAAAGTTTCTATATTTTTACTTAGACTTTCATATTGTTTGTTTATTGTTTCTCTGATATCCATTTTTTCTTTCTCCATGCTTTCCCTTCGTCTCCTTGAGCATTTGTAAGATCATTTTCTTTAAAGGTTTTGTCCAGTATGTCCACATTCTCATCTTCTACATTGCTATTTTCTGTATCTTTATCTTCTTCTTTGGAACCGTCATCATTTCATGTTTCTTTTTTATTTTTTTTATATTCTTTTGAGTGCACTGTACAGTTTTTTTATATTTTAGGAAGTTTATTCTGGTGTTTACTCCCTGGGATATCTGTTTCTTGGTTTTATAACCGGCTAATGATAAGACAGATTTTTAGCTTCAGCTGTCTTATCAAGAAATTTTGCCCAATGTACATGCAGTATGCTGCCCTTCTAGGATCTGTAAAATTATGCCTTTCACATGAGATGGAAAATTTTCGGTGACTATTTTTTCAATTATTCTTTCTGCCCCTTTTCCCTCTTCCTCTCCCTATGGGACACATATAACATGTATATTCATGCACTTCATGTTTTCATTTAATTCCCTGAAACCCTTCTAATATTTTCCACTGTTGTCCCTCTCTTTTATTTTGCGTTTAAGATTTCAGGTATCCTGCCCTCTAATTCACTTATCCTTTTTCACCCTCTTCCACTCTGCTCTTATATGTCCCACATATCATTTTTTCATCTTTTCTACTGTTCTTTTCATTCTCCTAAGTTCTTCTATTTGTTTTTGCAAGCATTCAAGTTTTTCTTTAAGGTCACCCAATGTCTTCCTTATGTCCTTCATGCCTTTTGCCATCTTTCTTCAACTTGTTGACTTGATTTAACATGTATGTCTGAACATCTTTAATTCATTATTTCAACTCCTGTATCTTATTTGAAGTGTTAGTTTGTTTCTTTGACTGGGTCATATCTTTGTTTTCCTAGTATAACTCGTAATTTCTTACTGGTGTCTAGGCATCTGATTTCCTTCATTAGTTTATTCTGGTGGTCATTTTCACATTTTTACCTAGTGTTCTCTTTTTGGCTGGCTTTATTCTCTATCTGTTCTTTGAAATTCAGTTCAACTTATTCTAGATCTCTAGCATAGGTTCTGTTTAACTGATCAGAATTTTTCAGCTTTTGCTTTTCTAGTTCTTGCCCTAACTACATGGAAATTTTTTATTGAGTAAGGTTTAACTAGATATGATCATCCTCAATCAGATTTTCCAAGATAAGACAGGCTCAGTTCTCAGGTGAAGGATAAACTCAGTATCAGGTTTCTTTGAGGATGAGACCCAGCAGGTTGTGAGACTTTCCTGTGTAGCCTCTAGAGTCTGTGATTTTTCTATTCTGCCTGGTGGGTGATGGTTGTTGGCCCACAGCTCTCCACTTACATAAAGTGTTGCGGTCCCTTTAATTATCAACAGACCCTGTCCCTGCCAAGGTGGTTGAGAAAGAGGCTGAGGTTGAAGGCTGGCTTATCTGTTTTTTTGTTTGTTTGTTTGTTTTTATGTTGGGGGAAGGAAGAAATGTGACGCTGCCTCAGGAGGGGTTGACAGCCTTGGCTTCACTGGTCTTAGGAATCAATTTAAGAAGAAAGTGAACTTGGGGCCACAACCCTGGATACCAGCCCTCACCTGCTCATGAGGGGTCTTGCTGGGGGAACCTCTGAATTCTCTGAGAGACCCCTTCCCAGAGAAAAGTGTAATACTCTGAGAGATATGCTGCCTCTGGGAAAGGTGCTCACTTTGGTAAACTTATGATTCTTCAACAGATACCCAGTTTTTCCGGGAAATCTCTGGGACCTTGTGGAGGTTTATGGCATTGGATGAAATCACCTCTAGATCCTTTTTAATTCTTCCATTTCTAAGAGGTTTGGTTTCTCTGGGAGAGCTGCAGTCCCTTGGGTGATAAGCTATAGAAACTGGAGGTGTTTCCTATCAGACAGAATCAGATGCTTTAAACTAGAAAAAGTGGAATTTTCCCCATGTCTTTGGATTTCTGTCCTGTCCCCAGACTGGTTACTTTGCTTCCCTAATGAGGGTGTCAGCAGGATGTAATGGGTGTGAGCATGGTTGACCGGGTTCAAAGCCTGGCTCCACCACTTTCTAGTTGTATACCTTAGGCAGAATTCTTAATTTCTCTGCACCTCAGTTCCTTCATCTATAAAATGGAGAAAACAAAAAAACCCTATGCTGTAGGGTTATTGTGGAACAAATTTGTAGATATGAGAACCACACACAGAAAGTAGCTGGCACTGAGTAGCCCCTGGGAGCTGCTCATAGCAGTCTTACTGTTATTAAGTTAATTAACTTCCCTTGGTGAGTGCCTGGTTCAACAGGGACCTCGCCACCTAGACTGGTGAGGCTCCAATCCAAATGCAAACCCTACCCTCCACCATTCTCCTCCTCTCACCCCCTACCTTGCTAAGAAGTTCTAAGATGGATCCAGGACTTTAGGTCAGCCAAATGAGGGATAAAATGGTGGCACTGCCCCAATGTAGATGTGAAACCCATCCTCTTAAGCTAGCTCTAAGCTCCTCAGAAACCTTGTGGAAAGCGACAGTATTCAGAGAAGGCCTCTCAACCTTGTGCCCCCTGGGAGCTTAAAGATGGGGCTGGAACTCCAGAGCTTCTCTCTTTAAGTAACAGTAATAGTAATTACAACTTGGCAGCCACTATTGACTGCATTTTATATATATACATACATATATATGTATACATATAAAATTTCTCCTTTTATTGGAGTCTCACAAAAACTCTCTGAATAGATACCATTATTACCCTCATTTTAAAGATGAGTTAACAGAGGCCCAGAGAGGTTAAAGAACCAGCCCAGGGACCTACAGTAGGTAAATGGCAGAGCTTAGATTTGAACTCTCTCCTGGAGTTGGACTCCCAACCCCTGTCTGACGATTTCCCATCAGTGGACAGCTGAACCCAGTTCTGAAGACTCTCTTCTCACTGCAGTGCCTTCCCCTCCTTTTCTCATGCCCCTGACCAAATTGTCTGCAAGAAAAAGGCCTAGGGTGCTTTGCAGGGATGACATGCTCACGTGCCCAATGAGAAGCTGGTAGAGGTAGCTGTGTTGTGTTCCTTTTTCACAGCCCTTGGTGTCTGAGTCCTCTGAATGAGCACTGCCACTTACACTGGGCCCACCCCCTCTTTGGGGGGGAGTGTGCACCCTTTAGGGAATTATATCATTCACTTGACTACTTTGTCTCTGAATCTATCATAACTCCACCAGTGCCTGGGTCAGTGCTGACAACTGAAAATGGCTGATGCTCTCTCTAATGAACTACTAATAGTTAAAAAACATAAGAAAAAATAGTTAAAAAAAAATAAGAAATCCCTTTTCATGGCCAGCCCTCAGCCCCCAAGTTTTGCCAGTTAGAAACTGGAATTAGTACTCAACAACATGGGTCTCTTTTCTTTGGGGATAGCCCTTTTACAATATTCTGAACGTGGTCAGCTCCAAAAGCCTCTGTTTTTGTTTTCTTTTTAACTCTCAGCCCTGCCTCCTTTCTTTTGGGAGAGTTCTCAGGGCTCCTTTCTTGCTTGCTCTGGGTTTATCTGTTATCAAAGCTTTATTCAGCAGTCCAATTGAAGTTTTATTAAGTAAAACTTATTAATTAAACATCAGTTGGTGCTTGGTTGAGCTACCTTCCCTTGTTCCTAGTAGAGACTACTTTTTTCCCATGGGGAAATATCTGGAGTTGGCCATGCCTAGGAGGGAGAGGAACCTGCCTCTGCAGTTTGGGAATTTTACTTACAGTTCTGCACTGTAATGTCAGCCCTTCCACCCATTCCAGGCTGGTTTATGATGTGTGTCTGGTCATGGACATCCCCTAAACAGTTGTTTCATACAATTTCTTTCTATTTATTAGCTGCTCTTGAGTATAAACTAAATTCCACACCTCTCTAGGCCTCATCTTTCTCCAAGTCCAATCTATTAACATTTATATAAACAACCTTGATCATTAAATTGCATGACACTCTTCTGTCTTATGTTTAAAAAGTATTGCCAGATCAAGAAGTATATTTTTGAATTTTGCATTCTTATATGTTTCAACAAGTATTCAGAATCAGTCAATATTCCAAAATAGTAATGCCTGTAGTTAAATCAGAGAATTTAGCTTAAGTAAAAATAATTATTTCAATAGTCCTTCAATAAGACTCATAAATTTTCTAATTATCCTTCCTTAGCATATCAATTAATCCTTTTTCAGTCTTTAGTCATAACTCTTACAGTAGACTTTTCACTGAATTCTGTAAAGAAAGCATTTGTGACATGCACTTTTTCAGCTATTACTGGTAGCAATATGGTACCTGGAAGTTATTGATCCCAAACATAATTACTAGAGTTTACCTAACTGAGTATAATGTTGGCCAAAGAAGCAAAGTAGGAGAGTCAGTATGCATTGGAAATTTGATTAGTACTATATTTTTAAACTCATATTAATGTGTGAACATTTTAATGGAACTAGATCTTCTGCAAAGACTCTATATTTGTTAATCACAAATTAAGAAAAAAGAAACATTATAACTTTAATTTTCCTTAGAGGCCATTCTAATATTAACCTGAAAACTGAACAATATAACTATAGAAATGACTTTAATATACTACCTCAAGAAAAAAAAATAGGAGAATTGTCAAACACCTGATTTTGGCACATAGGCCTTTTAAGGTAACAAAAAATTAAATAAAGACTATATAACTTCCACTGAAATAATTCCAGATTGAAAATTCCCTTCTCTAATTTAAATTTAAAATATAAAGTAAAGGCTTGAACTTAATTGAAATAAATATCAAGTGAAATATGAAAAAATAAGAGAAGAGCAAAAAATGTACATCATATTAGGAGCTGTCCAATAAACTACTTATTCTCTAATTACCAATTTACGGAATGAAGCAGAGTAAAGTGAAGAATTTTAACATCTTCAAAATACAAATTCCAGTAGGTAAAAGAAATGGAAAAAACATATATTGCTGAAAGTATACATCTAAAAAATGGCAAAGATATCAATCTTTTGTAAAATAAAAAAAACTTTCACTAAAGAAAAACTGCTGAAGAAACTGAATTAAATACGCATAAGTGTCCAGAAACCTAAAACAATATATTAACTTATGGCATATCTTTTATTTCCTTAAGTCACTTTCAACCCACTGTACAGGACAAAACATATGACATCATGTTTTATAAAAGCTATTGCAATGCTGTTCTTAATTAAGCAAAGCAGCTTTTCTATAATTACAAAAGAGCTATTATTATTTTACTAATTTGGGACATGGGTTCATAGAGAGGCAACAGCTGCAGTTTTGCCATTGCATTCTAATGTGCCCCACACATCTCTGCTCAAGAAGGTGGAAGCAAAGACTGCCTCCTTTGATTGCACCAAGTTCCCTCTCCTTTCCAAGGAGTTAGCTGAAGGTCATTAGCAACGAAGTTGCAACGAAGTTGCAACGAAGTTTCACCAAAGGCTATTTCATTCTGTGACAGGTGGTTGATATCTAGAAGACAGCACTAGATTATAACATGGAAAATAATGATTTAGAGGAATTAAAAAAGAATTAGAAAGAATTTCCTACCTGGTACAAGTTCCTACTTCTTTTCATAGCATGGAAACATAGTCATTGGAACTTCGGCTTAATTGCTGAGATAAGACTTTTTTTCCCTAGTAGGAAATGGGAAAAAAAAATAAGAAAAAGGTTCTATTCTTTGCTGACTTCTGTTAAAAAGTTACTTCATGAAGGGCTACAGTAGCTCAGCAGGTAGAGTGCTTGCCTGCCATGCCCAAGGACCCGGGTTTGATTCCTGGTGCCTGCCCATGTAAAAAAAGTTACTTCATGAATCCCCCTCCCATTCTCTGTTTTTCAATGTCCCTATTTATTTTCTCTCCCTTTCAGAACAGCAGTTTCAAGAGATAGTAAGGGCATATTTATTCCGGCTTAGAGGATGCAAATTTGTGTGATAGCAGTTTTCTCACTGCAGTATAGCTGGCACGATGTGATGTGCATGCTAAAGTAGATTGTATTAGGCAAGACTTAACCAAGCCAGAGTTTCAGTCTCTACCTTTTCTGTCCTGGAGCAGATTTGATTTGTAGTACTGGAGTACTCTGCTGACACAAGAAATTAGCCTAGTGTTTTAACATCTGGGTTTGTAGGGAAAGGTTACCAAGAATGTGTTTACATCCAGTGAAAGGTTATCTGTCCTTTCCCTTTCAGCCCAGATGTGGGTGTCACAGATATGCAAATAATCTCTAATTCTAAGTGTTTCTAAAATGTGGCAATATTTTTGTATGTAAGCAATCACTGATTTCTACTGCTGTTTCAATCGGTTGAATACTGTGAAGTAATTCTTTCAGTTTTTCAATAATCAACTATCATACAAAGCTTACTCCAGACCGCCCTGGTAGTCCTTATAGCCTCAGGCATGAGCAATACTTAAGAGAACAAGGTGCAGGGAAATATCCTTTGTGATCTTGCTTGGGCAAGTCTTGGTGAAGATTTAATATGGACAAAATCTCCAACACTGATGTGTAAGTATAAAAAGCCTCCACATTTGTTTCAGTATATATGTATAAAATTTTAAAAAGTAATTAACAAGCCCAGTTTATGAAACAACTTAGCTTGCTGGCAGATATAAAATTAAGAGAAGCAAATTAAAAGTTATTAATATTAATATTTAAAATGCATAAGGCTCAGAGGATAACAACTATTGTTCTCCTGACATACTTTAGCAGTCATTTAAGTTTGCTTAATACAAAAAAAAAAAGAATAACCAAAAAAGCAAATGCAGATCTATATTCTCCTAGGTTATAGTCATAGATGCTGCACAGAATTATTTGGTTTGTGCTTCAGTCATAACTGCATTTAATTTTTTCAAAGATAATTACTTTAAGCTTCATCCTACCCTGGATCAGGACCCTAAAACTGCCTTCTTACATCTCATTTATGAATGGTGATATCTCTCAGAGATCAACTAATTTCATAAGCTAGCTACACGGAAAATATCATTGCATAAGAACCCTTTTTGAGATTTGACACCTTATATACCATTTGTAAACACCTGGTAGGTGAGACTTCATCCACCAGCAACTATTCAACTTAATATCATTAACATCTTCACTTGCACACGTACAATGCAGGGTATATGGCATACATATAATGACATTATATGTTTAGTCTCTGAAATTTAGGATTATTGATAGATTTCCAATATTTTCACTCTTTTACAATGGGCCCACTCTTTTACTCTGATGATGCGCCATAAGACAGCCCTAACTAGGCAACAGACTGATTTAAATTAGCCACATCTAGTTCAAGAATTTGTGTCAGCATAAAACTAGTAAAGTGTTTTCTCTCCAAATGCATTTTCTATTTAAACTTTAAAACCTTAAAATATCTCATAAGATTAAATCCTTCCCATTATATTGGTGGAAACATACATTGTCCTAATAATGATAATAATATGTAACCTGAAAGGAAATTCCATGTTTGAGCCTTCCATGAATAGTATATAAAAATAAATGTTGAGAAAATGCTCAATATAATCCTTTAGCATGAAAATGCTTAGCATAGTCTTTAGTAGTTAGAAGATGTTTAACAACTCACTCAAGCAACCTTGGTTCAGTTTGAACCTAAAAAAGACCCATGTTAAAATAAACTTGTTGTGGATCAAATATCAGCAACTCACTTTCTGTTCCTAGTTAGATTAATGAGGCCTTCCAGCTCTCCTTGCAAAGATAAGAAAGCTTCCATAGGCAGGATGGTGCGATGCCAGGAATACCATATGGGCTAAGAAATAAACGCTTTCCTCTCCTTGAAGGACAAGATCGAAGCCCTAATGGTCAATGAGAGAAGAGGAATTATAAAATAACAAGATAAGCTGACCAAACAAAATGAAGACTCAATTGTAATGAATCCTATGGCTTTTACTTACATCTTTTTCCCAACTTTCTTTGGGCTCCGGCCATATTTTTGTCTGTTTGGACTTTAAAAGCCAAAAGTACCTTTCTCGGCGACAGCTGCGCAGTGGCAGTCGGCGCCTGCTGTGGCCCGCGCTCCGTGAGTGAGCCGGGACTGTGGGGAGCGCTGCGCAGGCGGCCCAGTTACCAGTGGGAAGGCGCCGCCACGAGTTGCCGCCTCGCTCGGTGAGCGCAGCTCCACTGCCAGAGCTGGGCCTCCGCGGGCCACCGGCACCATGGGCTAGTGTGGTATCACCTCCTCTAAGATCGTGGTGGTCTTTCTCAACCTCATCTTCTGGGGGACAGCTGGCATTTTATGCTATGTGGGAACCTATGTCTTCATCACTTAAGATGACAATGACCACTTTGTAGATGTGTACACTCTCATCCCTGCTGTAGTGATCATAGCTGTAGGAGCCCTTCTTTTCATTATTGGGCTAATTGGCTGCTTGTGCCACAATCCGGCCACTGCAGACTTGCCATGTTTGTCATCATCCTCCTTTTGGTTTTTGTCACAGAAGTTGTTGTAGTGGTTTTGGGGTACGTTTACAGAGCAAAGGTGGAAAATGTGGTTGATCGCAGCATTCGGAAAGTGTATAAGACCTACAATGGAACCAGCCCTGATGCTGCTAGCCGGGCTATTGATCATGTACAGAGACAGCTGCACTGTTGTGGGATTCACAACTACTCAGACTGGGAAAATACAGACTGGTTCAAAGAAACCAAAAACCAGAGTGTCCCTCTTAGCTATTGCAGAGAGACTGCCAGCAGCTGTAATGGCAGTCTGGCCCACCCCTCTGACCTCTATGCTGAGAGGTGTGAGGCTCTAGTTGTGAAGAAACTACAAGAAATCATAATGCATGTTATCTGGGCAGCACTGGCATTTGCAGTTACTCAGCTGCTGGGCATGCTATCTGCATACATCGTGGTGTGCAGAAGGAGTAGAGACCCTGCTTATGAGCTCCTTATTACCGGTGGAACCTATGCATAGCAGAAAATTCAAACCTGAGCTTTTTAGTCTTGTTTTTCTGATTTGGAAGGCAAATTGAGCAGGTCTGCTACTGTTGGCCTCCTGAGTTCATTTAGTTAAAGCACATGTACACTGCCATTGGGCAAAGCAGCTTGACTCTTCATGTAAGTCCTTTCCTACCTACCTTCCCACCTGCTTACCCATAACTTTCTTTTCCCTTCTTTTAGCTGACTCTCCATGTTTAAGTTTTTCAAGTATGATGGTAAATGTTCTAATTTCAGAACCATTTGCAAATTATTTAGTGTGGTAGTATTGAAGGAGGATGTGGGACTGCTTTTGTTATCTCCAGTTAATGAACTGATTCTGAAGTATATCACCAGATCCTTTCAGTCTTTACAATTAGAATTCTTGGCCAGAAGTTATGGGGAGAACGGGGAAGAAGGCAGCTCTCTGGTTGAACTTAACAACAGATGGTACCCCCTCATCAGTGTCCTTTAAAATATATATATGTTTATATACATACCATAGTCCAACAAGATAGCAATTGTACAAAATGTATAAATGTACATTTGTACAAAATGACTAAAATAGACTTTAGAATCATATGGTGTGTATCTTGGTTCATCTTCAAAATCAGAGACTGATCTTTGAAACGAGTGGTTTTTAATCAAAGATGGCTTTATAGGAGGAATATAATGTCTGCACTACTGTTTTAAAACAATTAGTGTGAGTGTGTATGCTTTTATATGATTGAGCCTTGTTCATCATAAGTCTTAAACGCATTTGGAAATAATGTACCCATGTAGACTAGCAAAATAGTATATAGATGTGAGCTCAGTTGTGGAGAGCCGCCTCCCGGGTCGGGCCTAGTGGACACGCCGCAGCCTGCTCTAGAGTTTCCCCCGCCCATCGAGTGAGCCAAGATGGCGCCCGCATCCTGCCTCCGCGTATGACGTACGCGCCCGCCAACCCTGTCTACCAATCACCCTTGTATACGTGGCGTTAGCCCATTGGGTTTGGATTTTGTATATAAAGGCGTTACCCGGACGGGGAAAGCGAGATGACCCGCAGGGAGCCGTACCTGACGGCCGCATAGAGGTTGCTCCCCCGTGGGGTATTTTAGCCCGCGCGGAACCTGTTACAAAGAATGCAAGCTTAGCTCCAGTAAAGGTCTGTGCTCACAACCGCCGCGTGTTACGGATTCGTGTCTGCCATTCAAGTCGGTTTGTCTGCGTCTGTCTCTCTCTCCTCTGTCCCCTTCGCCGGCCGGGGGCTTGACGCTGAGCGAGAAGTCCCGGACAAGTGGTGGCCCGTACGGGGAACCTTCTTCTGCTGCCTCTCCCCGAGCTGGTGAGGACGTGCTTCTCGGGTTCACGGCGGACCCTCCGCGCCTGATCAACGTGAGAGGGTAAGTGCTTCCTATTATGTGAGAGTTAAGGGCTGTGGGCGTTCAGGTAGCCCCAGTGAGTCGGGAGAGCTCCCCGATTGGTTAAGGTCCAGTGCCGACTGCAAGCATGGGGCAGTCAGGAAGTTCACCTTTGTTAGCTCCCTTAAAGACCCTTTTAGCGGACGGCTCCTGTGAAAGTGAGCCGCCCACTTGTAAGCCGCCAGAGTCAAGCACTAGTTCAGACACCTCTGACTCAGAGTCAGATGGTGATGAGACCGAGGGTGCAGACGCGCCTCCGCTGATCGATTGGGGGAGGCCCCCTGTCTTACCCACGCAGCCTTCCGCCCCGCCAGCGCCTGCTGCAGGGGCGCGGCGGTTTCCGGTGAATGGTTTTGGCGATCTCGCCAAAAACCCTCACCACGGGCTCCCTCTGGTTGCCGAATCAGGTAATTACAGTGGCCCTCCTTTGCGAGACCCGGAACCCCCTACAGGCTGGTCTAGGGAGGGGCAGTTACAGCTGTGCCCCCCGCCTGCGTACGCAGGCCCTCAGGGTCCCACGTCATCAAACAATAGAGGGAGGCATTTCTGGAATTGGATTCCTTTTTCAACCTTTAGACCTTTCGGTATGCTGGGTGGTTACCAACCGCTTAAGCCAGAACCAGCTTCAGAAATGTACCCGGTTATTATCAATCCCCAAGGTAATAATCAGTATGAGTCATATGATTACAAAGTCTTAAAGGAGTTGAGGCAGGCCGTCCATCAGTATGGCCCCAATGCCCCTTTTACATTGAATATGGTTGAAAACCTTTCCGCCCTGAATCACACACCCGCAGATATATATCAGTTGGCCCGTGCTTCTTTGCCACCAGGCCGATACATAGATTGGAAAGCATGGTTTGAGGAATTGGCTGAGGAACAAGCCGCAAAAAACGCAGCGGGGAGACGTGGCGGGTGGAATGCAGATATGCTATTGGGGAAAGGTGCCCATTCCCAGAATCAAACAGGGTTCCCTCAAGAAGTCTATGGACAGATTTTCCGCTGTTTCATAGGCGCCTGGAAAAAGTTGACAGGCCAGGGAGAGGCTCAAGCTTCACTCAGTAGCATACACCAGGGCCCCACTGAACCATTCGTGGATTTTGTAGCCAGAATGCAAACTGCGGCTGAGAGAATTTTCTCAGACCCAGGAGTAGCAGAGACCGTAGTCAAACAAATGATATTTGAACAATGCAATAAAGAGTGTAAAGCTATCCTGGTACAAAACAAGGGAAAGAGCATGACGGAGTGGGTTCGTCTCTGTAGAGACGCTGGCAGCCCGTTAACTGCTGCAGGTCTAGCTGCCATGCTAGCCAGCTCCTTACAAGTAAATACAAAGAAAACCAAAGACTTAGGAATAAGACCTAAGGGATGTTATCACTGTGGCCGGTCGGGACACATTAAGAGAAACTGTCCCAATAAAGACCAACCACCCACCACTCAACAATATGATAGGCCGCATGCGATGACCAGACTATGTGGCCGTTGCCGCAAGGGACCCCATCGCGCAGAAGACTGTAGATCAGCCTTCGATGCGCAGGGCAAGCGCATTTCTGGCCGTCCTGAGCAGGTTCCAAAAAACGGGCAGAGGGGGTCCGCCCTTCCGGTGGGCCCCCTTGCTTGCCATACGACGACACAACACCCGTCCACGTTCGTGCATCCCCCGGATCAGCAGGACTGGACCTCTGTGCCACCTCCAGGCTTGTACTGACCCCCTCCATGGGAGTCCAATTGGTGGGGACCTCCTTTAAAGGGCCCTTACCAACAGGTACTGTGGGGCTCCTATTAGGGAGAGCATCCACAGCCTTGAAAGGATTAACAGTTATACCAGGTATTGTAGACTCAGATTTCACAGGTTATGTCCAGATTATGGTACAATCTCAGCAAGGTACTCTGGTCATTGCAGAGGGTGATAAGCTGGCACAGCTCCTGCTCTTGCCCAGCTTACATCCGCTCTTTCCGAGTAAAGCCAGACAAAGAGGAGATAAGGGATTTGGGTCTACTGGAGAAGTTTTTGAGGGCCTCCATATGTCTCTGGAGTCTCGACCCATGTTGACTATTAAGGTACAAGGCAGACCCTTCCTGGGCCTGCTAGATACCGGGGCCGATCGGTCGATTATAAGACAACAAGAATGGCCCTCCGCCTGGCCGACGTGCAAGGCGGAGGACACCATTAGAGGAATAGGCCAGGTCTCAGCACCCATGCTGAGTGCAACTGCCCTTCATTGGGCAGATGAAGAAGGACATCAAGGTAGCTTTCAGCCTTATGTGTTAGCCCTGCCCGTGTCCTTATGGGGAAGAGACATTCTAGCCCAGATGGACGTTACTTTGACCAGTAACTGTTCTCCAACTTCTAAGCATCTGTTAAAAGGAATGGGATATGTCCCTGGCAAAGGCTTAGGAGCCTCATTGCAGGGGCGCACAACACCTATACAGGCTGTCTCCAATTCTGATAAACGAGGCCTGGGTTTTTCCTAGGGGCCACTGAGGGGAGATTCCCATCCACACCTATAAGACTAAGGTGGAAAACCGAAACCCCGGTTTGGGTGCCTCAGTGGCCCTTACCAAAGGAAAAACTCTCAGCGTTACACACTCTTGTGTCAGCACAACTAAAAAAGGGCCACATCATTCCTTCCACATCACCTTGGAACACCCCCGTATTTGTCATAAAAAAGAAATCAGGTAAATGGAGACTGTTACATGACTTAAGGGCTATTAATAACTGCATGGAGCCCTTAGGACCTGTTCAGATTGGGCTGCCCCTCCTCTCAGCTCTACCAAAACATTGGCCTATTGTCATCTTGGATCTCAAGGACTGCTTCTTTTCCATTCCACTTCACCCTGAAGATACCCCAAAATTTGCTTTTACTGTGCCCTCTCTTAACCAAGAGAAGCCCTGTCACCGCTTCGAGTGGACAGTCCTGCCCCAGGGCATGACTAACAGCCCTACCATGTGCCAGTTGTATGTTGCTGCAAAACTGGCCGATACCCGGCAGCACTTCCCCCAAGTAAAAATCCTTCATTATATGGATGACATTTTGCTGACTCATAAAGACACAGATCTCCTTAAGACAGCGCTGTCACATTTAGTCCTTACACTTAGAAAAGCCAACCTAGAAGTAGCCCCTGAAAAAGTCCAGATAGCAGAGATTACCACCTTCCTGGGGGCAAAAATTACACCTACTCATGTATCCCCCCGAAAGGTGTCTCTTAGGCTAGACAACATACATACCCTCAATGACTTGCAAAAACTTATGGGAGATATCAATTGGATTCGCCCGTACCTGAAATTACCTAATGCCAAATTAGCGCCTTTATTTGACTTGCTAAAAGGGGATTCGAACATAACTTCGCCCCGGCACCTCACTCCCGAAGCGAGGCAAGCACTATATCAAGTAGAACAGGCACTCAGTAGCGCTGCTTTAAAAAGAATAAACCCCCATGAGCCCTTTGAGGCCTGCTTACTGCCAACAGAGCTACAGCCCACGGCGGTGCTGTGGCAACAGGGACCATTACTCTGGGTCCACCCCGGAGTTTCTCCTAAGAAGAGTTTAGAGCATTATCCTACGGCGATTGCAGAGTTGGCCTTAGAAGCCATAAAAAGGGCCGTACAACATTTTGGCCAACAACCTAAAAACCTCAGAGTACCTTACTCTTCCCAGCAACTTGAGACACTTACTGGATGTATAGATCAATGGGCCATTCTCCGGTGTACCTTTTTAGGAAGTATTGACAACCAATACCCAAAAGATCCCCTCTTGCAATTCGTTACCCGACACCCAGTAATCTTTCCTAGAGTGACTTCACCCAAGCCACTAGTGAACGCCCTCACCGTGTACACGGACGGTTCCAGCTCCGGTTCAGGAGCATACTGTGTGGAAGGGAGTACTCCCAAAACAGTGTTCTTCCAACCACAGAGACCTCAATGGGTAGAATTACAGGTCATTATTACAGTCCTGAAAGAAATTACCGATCCCCTAAATATTATATCTGATTCGATTTATGTCGTAAATTCTGTAAATATTTTAGAGACGGTGGGCATTATAAAATATTCCTCCTCAGTAAGACCATTCTTTATCAAACTTCAAGAGACAATATGTGCCAGACAACATCCTTTCTACATAACTCACATTAGAGCGCATACAGGCCTGCCTGGCCCCATGGCACAAGGAAATCACATAGTAGATGTAGCCACTCGACAGCCACACATCTTCCCTGCGCTGACACCATATCAGCAAGCCCGAGAATTCCATGACAGATTTCACATCAATGCAGGTACCCTAGCTAGGCGGTTTAATATACCACGTGCGACAGCTAGAGATATAGTCCGAGCGTGCGGAAATTGTGTAGAACAAAGAGCAGTCCCTTCAGTTGGGGTTAACCCTAAAGGTCTCATCCCGGGAGACATTTGGCAAATGGATGTCACCCATCACTCAGAGTATGGTAAAGTTAAATACCTGCATGTGTCAGTGGATACTTGTTCTCAAGTTTTATTTGCCTCTGCCGAATCAGGAGAAAGAGTCCACCAAGTAATTGCACACTGCCTTGCCGCTTGGGCAGCTTGGGGTAAGCCGAAAATATTAAAAACAGACAACGGACCCGCTTACACCAGCAAAGCCTTCCAAAGCTTTTGTGCAAATATGGAAGTGCAATTAAAACATGGTATCCCCTACAACCCTCAAGGGCAAGGAATCATTGAAAGAGCACACAGCTCTCTTAAAGACTTGCTCAAAAAACAGAAAGGGGGAATAGGCCACGGCCTGTCCCCGAAGGCTCAACTGTCTGTAGCCTTATTTACATATAATTTTTTAAATGAAAATTCACTAGGAATGACACCTGCTCTTCAGCACACTACTCCGAGTCCTCCACATAGAGGTCTAGTCCGTTGGAAGGATGTCCTGTCAGGACAATGGCAAGGCCCTGACCCAGTGCTCAGCTGGGCCAGAGGCTCTGTTTGTGTTTTTCCCCAGGAACCAGGACGTCAACCTGTGTGGGTTCCGGAAAGACTGGTGAGAACCGTGACGTCGCCCGAGGACGCCAAGGAACTGTTGCCCAGAAAATTGATAAGCCTCCAACCAGAGCCACCAGATCCGGTCTCCAACTCTGCTGATGATGGCGACGAACGACAAGATGACAACAGGAGCGCTAGTCACCCTTCTATCGTATAGAAAGGGGACCAGCTTTAAAACCTCCCTACCTTTACTAACCTCTCCCAACAGGTGGATTCAGACCTTCGAGTGCTTGGGGATATCAAGTTGACCCCCGTTGATTTCGACCTTTCCAAACTGGGCGAGACTGTACAAAGTCTGTGGAACCGAGTCACCTCATGGTTCTCTTGGCCCAATTTGACTACTTGGATCCTCGTGGCAGTGGGACTATTAGTGGGTTTAGTCACTGTTAAATGTTTGTTAGAACGCTTGCTCCAGACACAGCAGCAATTACGTGTCACTACCATGTTGGCTATGTCACTCGCCCCTGATGCTCCTGGCAACGACCGTCCCGCTACCCAGTCCTTCCCCTCACTGTATGACCCGTCCCGGCCACTCAGGGCAGGGCGCTCGAAAACAGGATCTGCTGCAAAGCCCATGGCCGTGTCCCGGGTGTAAAAGGCGGCACCAGAAGTCATAATTTTTGTCTAAAGGATGATCTCTACGGCGGAGTCACGGTCCTGGCCAGACTAGACTCCGGCCATTGCACAGAGACACCTAATGACGCTCTCGGCTCTGGTTGCCGCTCTCCTGCCCCCCTACATAACCCAGTTGCGAGGCGAAGCACTGCAGGGAGAGTCACGTTGTTTCCAGTTCACGGGCTCTCCGGTCTCTATATGAGGAGGCATTCTGGTTGGTGCCTAGCAAGCCTAGTCCAGACTCCCCAAAGCACCAAAACATGTAGTGGGCCTGAGTGGCCCACGGGAGCTCACTCATCAATGGAGACACTGGGTCAAAATGAATAAAAAAGGGGGAGATGTGGAGAGCTGCCTCCCGGGTCGGGCCTAGTGGACACGCCGCAGCCTGCTCTAGAGTTCCCCCCGCCCATCGAGTGAGCCAAGATGGCGCCCGCATCCTGCCTCCGCGTATGACGTACGCGCCCGCCAACCCTGTCTACCAATCACCCTTGTATACGTGGCGTTAGCCCATTGGGTTTGGATTTTGTATATAAAGGCGTTACCCGGACGGGGAAAGCGAGACGACCCGCAGGGAGCCGTACCTGACGGCCGCATAGAGGTTGCTCCCCCGTGGGGTATTTTAGCCCGCGCGGAACCTGTTACGAAGAATGCAAGCTTAGCTCCAGTAAAGGTCTGTGCTCACAACCGCCGCGTGTTACGGATTCGTGTCTGCCATTCAAGTCGGTTTGTCTGCGTCTGTCTCTCTCTCCTCTGTCCCCTTCGCTGGCCGGGGGCTTGACGCTGAGCGAGACGGCTACCGACACTCAGTTGTAAATAGAAAAATCTAATTCAATAAACTCTGTATCACCCCCTGAAAAAAAATTAAAAAGTACCTTTCTCACTTCACAGTGGTCTTGGAAAATATGTCCTTCAGTTCCTTACATGTGCACCTGTAATAAAACTCATCTTCTCAACAAAACAAAGAGATTGTTTCTCTGTTTGATGTGGGATCAGGTGGGCTTAACTATTGAAGATTGTGTTTTCTGATGGAAACAAATCCAAGGTATTTGTAACCAGTTGATTTACACATGCAACTGTTAAAAATATAAAGTTCTAACCTATGCATCATCTCTTCCCTGAAGAAAATGATCATCATCTTCTGTCTTTCAGTGGCTACATTCTAGGTTTTTTTTTTCTTTTATATTGAGATTTCTTCATCAGTGATGGAAAAATATTTTGCAGTTAATATCAGGAGACCCAATAAATGACTCCTGCATTTTGGGCAGTTTTTTCACGTTTGTAATCTTAAATTGAATTCTTGAAAATGGTTGCAGCTGACTTATAAAGATCTCTTGATAATAATTATATGGAACAACTCGGCCGGTGGAATCAATATATGCACAAGCTGACCTATAAGAAGTTGTAAAGTCTTCTTAATGGCACTATAAACACTAACTACTTACTTAAAGATATGCCTCCTTTTGGAATTTTCAAGACAAAGAAGTCTTTAAACCTGGGTTATTTCTAGGAGATATTTTAAAGACATTTTAGGTCAATAACAGCAAACCTCAATTCAATTAGAAAAAAACTTTAAAATCCTGTTTTATGCCCAACTGTCACCAGTAGTTAGTAAAAAGGGCAACAATATAAAAAAGAAAAAGAAAAATTCTACTGCCTATTTTCTTGCTACCCAGTACCTATTCAAAATATGATAAATATATTTTGAATGAAATAGAAGTAACATTTGGCTGCCAAAAGAAATCTTTACAAGGAATAGTGCAAAAAGATATTATATAATAGCATTGATAATGTCTGGTATTCATTGTGCAGCTCTTGACCTTCAGTTTTAACTTAGAACTATGGTTGATTTTATAGCTTCTGTAAAGTTGGGTAACAAAAGCAAAATTTGGATTTTATGAACCCATTGATAAACCGCTTCATTCTTCTATAACAGATCTGGGGAAACATATGAAAGTACCAATAATAGAGAAATTTAAAACAGAATTGAACACTGAAATTTTATAGTGAGTATGCTAGTTCAATGAAGATGATAGAATTTGCTCATTTCAGCCAAAAAAAAAGAATGTGTCCACCTACATAAGTTTTTCAAACTTCCGAAATCAAGTTATCATTGTATTTTGTTGAGAAATGCAAACATATTTGAGTATTTTCTACACCTAATTAGGATTTATGGCATGCCTAATTCCCAAAAGACTTAAAATTGCTTTCACATAAGCAAAATTAAATCTGTATCATAATGACAAAAAGAATGATGCTAAGGAAGAAGGAAAAAATAAGGAAATATATAAGTATATATTTTTTCATATTTATGAGAGAGGAAAATATAAAATTAATAGAAAATTGCTTCTTGTAACTAAGCTCAAGAAGGCATTTATCTCGTAGGTTATTGTATAAGAGGGGTTCTGTAAGATTAGGAGCAATAAAAACCTCAATCTGTAACTACTACAATGCAAAAGTGAAAAATATGAAAGATTCTCTCTATGGTAAAGTATGTATTAAAATATTTTACAACTTTACATATAACATTCAAATTTGCTTCACTTGTACAAAATTTTTTGGAAACACTTGTTTCTCAAGATTTTCAAGGAACTTCACTGAACATATTTACAATCAATCAACAACTTTTCTTAGATCAGAATTTCTCATCCTCATCCCTATTGACATATTGATCCAAATATTGTTTGTTGTGGGGGACTGTCCTATATATTGTGCAATGTTAAGCAGCATCCCTAGCTGTTACCCACTCTGCTACCCAGAGTTACATTCCCACTAGCTCTCTCCCATTTGTTGCAAGGAAAAATGTTTCCAAATGTCCCAAGTGGAGCAAAAAGCACCAATTTAGGAATTTAAAGAGTTAATGGCCTAGAAGCAAATAAATAGCTTCTAGGTCAATGTATGATCCACACCAGGAAATTCATATTAAACTGGGAAATATCAGTAAATTATGCAACTAAATGAAATGTACACACTCCAACATATTTTAAGGTATTACTACCTCATATCCTGGTACAGTGATTTCTAAAACCATGTTAATATCATAACATAGTTATTTTTGTCATATTCACTAAATTGTTTTATGAGACATATACATTTAAGTAAATTAAAATATCCATTCTTGAATAAGTTTTGATATGGTATGAGCGAAGAGACTTTGAAAATGAAACAAACAAGCAGGCAAACTAGAAATAAATATATTTCATTCTGATTTGGTTAGTAAATCAGAATGAAGTATATTTATTTTTTTTCTTTTATTTAAAAAGAGCAATGGACAACTGTCATCTCACAGAAAATTATAAAATACTAGTTAAGTCAATGTGATATTAAGCCATGTCTGCAATCCAAGAATTTTTTAAAATAATCTATAAAAAAATTCAAAGAAATTATTTTTTATTTAATTATAAATACATGCATTCTAATCCAAGGACCTCTATAAAGAAGGTTGTTTATATGTATTGACAGAAACAAATTGTGGGAGAAAACAGTGGTCTTTTAAGAAAAGATGACATTGGACTATCACAAGAATCTCTTGGATAAGTATGGTTATTAAACTTGAACACACATCAGAATTTTCCGGGAAGGCTTACAAATTGGTCATTTCAACTTTTCAATTCTAGATATTATGATTTAGTACATCTTAGATCTGATGCTTACATTGGGAATGATTTCAAGAGAATTTAGACCTAGAGCCATATTTGGAGATTATTGAACTTGGCTATCACTTTTAAAATTAAAAAAATAAAACAAGAAGTTGTAATATGAAAACATTTGTCATGGAAGTTTGTATATGTCATGTCAGAAAACACATTGGCAAAGTAGAAATCTCAAAAGGTTTGAGGCCATTTGATTACCAAGGAATTTATGTTTTATGGTGTTGTTATAATCAAAGGACACTACCCCAAATAGATATAATAAATTCACATATTTAACATCAAGAAATTATAGACTGGAACATAGTCTGCAGCAAATTGGGGAGAATATGCTAAAATATTTCATATGCTCTCCTTCATTGAAAAACCATATAAAATACGAGTTATGGATACTTAAATATTTCAATATTAAGGTTAAATTTCAGGTTTTATGGAAATTAAAAGTAAAGGAGGGTGGGTCACAGTGGCTCCGCAGACATAGTTCTCGCTTGCCATGCTGGAGACCTGGGTTCAATTCCCAGTGCCTGCTCATGCAAAAAAAAAAAAGGAATAGGAACAAGATGGCATTGCAACAAACTCCACTGTGCCAAATCCCCACAGCTTCTTTGAACAGGTACCAAAAGTGGGCAGAGCTATCCTCCTCAATACTCTGGAAAAGGTTTAAAGTGTTGAAGTAACTGGGTAAGTGCCAAATAAAGAAGACAAAATTTAAAATGGAAGAAGAAACTTGTGGCACTTTTATCCTCCTCAATACTCTGGAAAAGGTTTAAAGTGTTGAAGTAACTGGGTAAGTGCCAAATAAAGAAGACAAAATTTAAAATGGAAGAAGAAACTTGTGGCACTTTTATTGGATCATCCCCAAATCAGATATGAAATGAGGGATATTAATACCAACACAACAGGAAAACACATGATAAGAGGATACTATTGTGCCAGTTTGAAACTGTCATGTACCTCAGAAAAGCCAAGTTCTTTAATCCTGATTAACTAGTATTGGGTGCAATAGTTTTTATAAAGTTATTTCCATAGAGATGTGACCTATCCAATTATGGGTAGGATCTTTTGTTTAGGTGGTTTCCTTGGACATGTGTCTCCACCAATTCAATGAGGGTTGCTTACTGGTATCCTTTAAGAGGTAATCATTTAGGAAAATGCTTAGAGCTGTCCCAGAGATACTTGGAGGTACAGAAAGAAAATGCACCCATGGAAGCCATTTTGAAAATGAGAAGCTGGGAAAGAAATATAGCAGACATCACCATGTACCTTCCCAGCTAAAAGAGAACCCCCCAGTATCATCAGCCCAGTATTGAATCAAGGTGTCTTTCTCTGAATGCCATCATTTGGACTTTTTTTTTTTTTTTTGGAGGGGAGCACAGTCCAAGAATGAAACCCTGGTCTTCTTCATGAAACATGAGCATTCTACTACTGAACCACCTGTGTACCTGAGTTTGGACATTTCTATAGCCTTAGAACTGTGAGCTTGTAACTTAATAAATTCCCTTTATAAAAGCCAAACCACTTCTGGCATATTGCATTTCTCACAGCATTAGTAAACTGAAACAATTATGAACAACTCTCCACCAAAAATAATATAAACTAGATGAAATGGAAAAGTTTCCAGAAACACGCAAACAACATAAACTAATCCAAGAAGAAATAGAAAACTACAACATATCAATAACTTAAGAGATTGAATCAGTAATCAAAAACCTCGCAACAATGAAAGACCCAAAAACCTAATACAACACATTGAAATAATTTACACCATAATCAAGAGGAATTTATCCCAGGTATGTTAGAGCAATTCAACACAAGAAAACCTATTAATATAATAGCACCCAAAAAATAACGGAATGATGGAAAAACACATAAAAACAGGATCATCTCAATGCAGAAAAGGCATTTTGCCAAATCCAATAAATACTTCTTGACAAAAATACTTACAAAACTAGCAATGAACGAATTTCCCAATATGACAGAGTATATATGAAAAACCCAAAGCTAATATATTCAAAGGTGAAAGACTGAAAGTTTTCCCTCTAAGATCAAGAAAAACCCAGGAAAACTGTTGTAACCACTGCTATTTAACATGGTACTGGAAGTTCTAGACAGATCAATGAGGCAAGAGAAAGAAAAAAAAGTCATACAAATCATAAGGGAAGAATTAAAATGGTCTCTATTTTCAGATGACATAATTCTATACACATATAATCCTGAAAAATGCACAACAAAGATATTAATGCTGATAAGCAAAATCCGCAAATTTGTGGGGTACAAGATCAAAATGCAAAAATCAGTAGTGTTTCTATGTAATAGTAATTAACAACCTGAAGAGGAGATCAATAAATAAATTCCATTTATAATAGCAACCAAAGGAATCAAATATCTAGGAGGAAATTTAACAAATCATGTAAAGAATCTGTCAGCAGAAAACTACAAAACATTGCTGAAGAATGACTGAAGAAGTGGAAGGACAATACATGTATAAGGATTACTAGACTAAGTTTTGCTAAAATGTCAATTCTTCCAAAAGTTATTAACAAATACTACACAATCCAAATAAAAATTCCAATAGTCTTCTTCTCAGAAATAGGAAAACCAACCATCAAACTCAAATACAAGGGTAGGGGGTCTTGAATAGTCCAAACCATTTATAAAAGGAGAATCATGCTGGAGGTCTCATACTTTCCAATGTTAAAACTTATTAAAAATACATTGTAGTCAAAACAGCACGATACTGACACAACGGCACACATATAATGCAATGGAAGTGAAAAGTGTCCAGAAAACAGCATTCACCTCTCTGGCTAATGTTTTTTGTTTTTTTGTTTTTTTTGTCTTTTGCCTATGGATTTTTGACAAAGGTGCCAGGTCAAAACGAGGGAAGAAGTGGCCTATCAATAAATGGTGCTAAGATACAGCATATGCATATGCAAAGGAATCAAGGTGGACTCCTAATTTACATCATATAAAAAGTCAACTGAAAATGGATCAAAGATTTAAATATATGAACAGTATTATATAGAGAAGCATCTTCAGGACTTTGTGGTAGGTAATGGTCTCTTAGACTTTAAAATTAAAGCATAAGCAACAAAAGAAAAAATAGTTAAATGTAACCTCATTAAATAAAAAAACCAGCTTGTGGCTCAAAGCACTTAATAATGAAAGTAAAATGACAACCTACACAATGGGAGAAATATTTGGGAACCAGATATTGGATAAGAGTTTAATATCGAGAGTATATAAAGAAATTTTACAACTCAGCAGCAATAAAACCAACATTCCAATTTAAAAATGGGCAAAAGCCTTGGTAGACATTTCTCCAAAGAGAATCTAAAAATAGACAAAAAGAAAATGAAAAGGTGCTCAACAGCTATTAGGGAAATCAAATCAAAACCAACTTTCACTCCGACTAGAATGACTGCTATTATAAAACAGAAAATAAGAATTGTTGGACAGGATGGGGGGAAGGGGAGCCCTCATATATGTTTAGTGTGGATATAAAATGATGCAGCTACTACGAAATAAAGTTTGGCAGTTCATCACATAATTAAGCATAGAAATACCATTTGACCAGGTAAGGTGGTTTGGAGCCATGTACCATAGAAAAACATGTTATTAAATTTGATCCATTCCTGTGGGTGTGAACTCATTGTAAATAGGAACTTGATGATGTAGCTTCAGCTATATTGTGGTCCAACTGACCAAGATATACCTGAAACTTATTTCTGAAGATCTTATGTGAAAGGCCACAGATATAGAGGAAAAGCCATACAGGGTGCAGCCAGAAGCTGAAAGTCAATCGAACAAAGAAGCCAGGAAAGGTCATCATTTTTGTTGCCATGTGACAGAAAGCATAAGGACAAAGGCTTGCCAGCAACCAAACCCAGAACATCACAGCCTTCAGGGAGTAAGCTTTGTATTGATGACACCTTGATTTTGAAGTTCCCCAGCCACAAAACCACAAACCAATAAATTCTCATTTTTGATGGTTAATCTCACATGTCAACTTGGCCAGATTATGGTGTCCAATTCTTTATATTGGCCTGATTTTATGGACTGAAATAATCAATAAATGGATTGCATCTACAGCTGACTCCATTTACAATCAATTGAGGAGACTGCCTTTAACAATGAGAAAAGTCTCATTCAATTAGTTGATGTCTTTGAAAGGAGAAGTGATTATTTCAGCAGTCAAAAGAGAATTTACAACCCTATTTCAACCCACCAACTTCTCCTGGGCAAGTCACCAAAAACCTTCTTTGAAGTTCTCAGTGTGTGGCCTGTACTACAGAATTTGGAATTGCCAATGCACACAATTGAATGAGATAACCCTTATAAAAATCTCATTATATACACACACACACACACACACACACACACACACACGTGTGTGTGTGCGTATGTATCCAATTGGTTCTATTTCCCAAGAAAACCCTGAATAATACATATTTGGGAGTGGGAGTTGTTCTTGATAAAAATAATGTTAAAAAGGAGATTTATGATTTGGTTTGGGGAGTTTGGAATTGGTTTTCTAATCTGATGAGATTCAAAGGCATTAAGGACTCTATTTCCAACAATCAAGGTAGCACTAAAAATCCATGGCATGAATAAGCTGCCATAATGCAATATACCAAAAACTGAATGGCTTTTACAAAAGGGGAATTTATTAAGTTGCAATTTTACAGTTCTGAGGCCATGAAAATGTCCAAACTAAGGCATCCAGGTAAAGATATCTTCACTCAAGAAAGGCTGATGGATCCAGAACACTCTGTCAGCTGGGAAGGCACAAGATAAAAATCTTCTAGCTTTCTCTCCTCATTTCATAAGGCTTCCCCAGGGACATTTTCTTTCTGCATCTCCATAGATTTCTGGTTGTGTGGGCTCTGTTGGCACTAAACCTTTTTCCAAAATGCTTCCCTCTTAATGAGCTCCAGTAAGCAACCTCACCTTGAATTGGTGGAGACACATCTCCTTGGACACCTTCTAATCAAAAGTTACCTCTTACAATTGTTTGGGTCACATCATGGAAACAATAAAAAATAAATCCACCCAACAATATTGAATAAGGATTAAAGAACATGGCTTTTCTGAGGCACAGGACAATTTCAAACCAGCATAGTTGGCTATAGAGACATACAGAAAATCAGCAATGATAAATGTGTGACTGCTACAATGCTTATAAGAAGTGTGGCTCTGGGTGAGACTGATTTTGACAGCTTAGCAGAGCAGAGTTTCTTGAATTTAAAAAGTATAATGACATTGGTTGGTTGTTCCTAAATATGTTAGATAAAATTTTAAAAGAAAGGAATGTGTTCAAGGCTTAAAATTTCCAATTAAGTGGTGCATCAAGAAAAATAAAGTTTCTACATGTGCCCTGAAAGGAAAACTTGTTTTGCATAGCCAATGAGTTGAGATTTCTGAAAACCATACCCAGGGTCTCATTTTCTGTATGGCTGAATATTAACATGAATTCTCCACCTTATAGGATGTTTGCTGATTGGAAAGGAATAGAATCCTAAAACTTGGAAGGGGAACATATGGGTTGATAATTATGATGGTGGAGGCATTGAATCCATATATTCTTCTGAGTCTGTGCCAGATGTTATGCCCTGAGAAAACAGATTCCAGACCTCCAGTCTGCCCTGAGGAATCTGGCATCCAATTTCCACCTTAAGAGATTAACCATGCAGTGCCTGATAAACCTGTTACCACCTCCCCTAAGGAAAGAGCTTCTGCTAATTGTTTCTCTGTCTGAAGAGATTAATCCAGTTTCACCAGATGAAACTGAAAAAGAATTTCCTTAAGTAGTTGAGTTGTAAAACACCTGAATTCTTCTTACAACTCAACCCAACACTGGTCTTTTCTTCCAGACCTATAATAAGACTGATGTCCAATCAAGTCCCAAAAGGTAATGACCAAAGCATGTCCCTGGGGAGGTGCACTAGGCTCTAAGAGAACTGTAAATTTTTTCCAATTTACAAAGAAAAAAATGAAGAAATGTGTGTGGGAATGGATATTAAGGTTGTGTAATAATGGTAGAATTAATAGAAAGTTAGATTAAGCTGAATTTATGCATATGGGCCCACTAAGCAGAGATCTTGATGCAGTGTTGTAGCTTGAATGGTTAAAAACAGCTCTAACATTTGTTTGGGTGATTGGATGAAGTATGGACAAAAAGGTTGCACATATTCTCTGATGTTGAAATGTAAGATCTGCCCTTGTATAATGTAGATTAGGGGAGCCAAAGGCTTCAAAAATTGGACTGAGTGGATTTATTACGTAAGACATGCTCACCCTGCACAGAATGTCCAGAGGGGAAAAACCATTGACAAAGACGGTGAGGAATATTTTTGTGAGATCAGATTCATCATCCCTAAAGAACTCTGTGGTCCCTCTTTTCTGTAGGTCAGATGTTATTGTGGGAACTGCTGTCACTGAACTGAGATCCTTAAACACAGTGGGAATGATCATAATTCCAGGTTGGCAGAAGCCAAGTGGTAGCAAATAATCACAAAGGCAATGTGAACATAGATACCATAATGGAAAGCAGACTCAAAGCAATAATCAAAATAATCTGCCTCACAGAGACCTATGGCACTGGCTAGTAGATCATATAGGGTAGTCTACTAAACTGTTAATTAGTCGGTACACACCAAAGAATTCTAGTTCAAGTAAATGAAAGCCTAACTTGATTTAAAGAAACTAAGAGTCATGGTCTCTTAATCAATTCTCATAATTAAGACAGTTTATAGAATTGAATGAAAAGAAAACTGGGTCAATTTAGGAAAGGACCCTGCTACACTGCCAAAAATTTATACTGTTAATCTTCGTCACAGAAGTTCCCAAAAAGATCTACAGCTTTTTACAAGGATAACTGTGCACTGGGAAAAGGAAATAATCAGACAGTTCAAGGATCATTAGACACTGGCTCTGAACTGATATTAATTCCAGGGTGCCCAAAACAGCACTGTAGTCCAATATTCAGAGAAAGGTTCATGGAAGTCAGGTGATCGATGGACTTTTAGCTCAGGCCCATTTCACAGTGAGTCCATTAAGTCTCTGTATCAATTCTGTGAATATTACCCAAGCTCCAGAATGCATATTTGGAATAGACATGCTCAGCAACTGGCAGAATTCCCACATTGGTTCATGACTTTAATCTGTTTTACAGCTACATAATATTCCATTGTATATACATATACCACATCTTGTTCAGCCACTCATCTGTTTATAGATATTTGTGCTGTTTCCAATGCCTGACAATCATAAACAATGCTTCTGTAAACAACAGTGAGCAAATGTCCACTTGTTTCTTTGCCTTCAGTTCCCCTGAATGTATGCCTAGTAGTGGGATCACTGGATCATGTGGTAATTCTATACTTAACTTTCTGAGGAACTACCAAACTGCCTTCTAGAGTGATTGTAATATTTTACATTTCCAACAACAGTAGATATGTGTCCCTCTTTCTCCACATTCTCTCTAGCACTTTTTGTTTTCTGGTGTTTTTTTTTTTATAAAGACCAATCTAGTGAGTATCAGATGATATTTCATCATGGTTTTGATTTGCATTTCCATAATAACTACTGAACTTGAGCATATTTTTGCGTGCCTGTTAACCATGTGTATTTCCTCTTCTGAGAAGTGTCTTTCATGTCTTTTGCCCATTTTTTAATTGTGTTGCTTGTATTTTTTTGGTTGAATTGAAGAATCTCTTTATATATTCTGGATACCAAACCCTTATCTCACATGTGGTTTCCAAATATTATCTCCCATTGTGTAGGCTGCCTTTTTACTTTCCTGACAAAGCTCTTTGATGCACAAAAATGTTTAACTTTGAGGAGATTCCATTTATCTGTTTCTTTTTTAGTGTTCATGCTTTGGGTGTAAACTCTAGGAATCTGCCTCTTATTACAAGATTTATAAGATATGTCTCTAAATTTTCTCCTAAGCATTGTATGGTCTTACCTCTAATATTTTGTATTTAATACATTTTGAGTTAATTTTTGTTTTATTGTGTGATATATGGGTCCTGTTTTATTCTTTTGCATATGGGCATCTAGTTCTGCAAATACAATTTGTTGAAGAGGCAGCTCCGTTCCAATTGGGTTAGCTTGACCACCTTATCAAAGTTCAATTGTCCATAGATGAGAGGGCCTATTTCTGAACACTCAATTAGATTCTATTGGTCAGTATATCTATCTTTATGCCAGTTCCATGCTGCTTTGACCACTGTAGGTTTTTAATATGCTTTAAAGTCATGTAGTGTGCAACCTCCCACTTCATTTTTCTTTCTCAAGATATTTTTAGCTACTTGTGGCACCCTGCTCTTCCAAATAAGCTTGATCACTTTTTAAAATCTATTTCTGCAAAGTAAGTGGTTGTGATTTCAATAGGTATTGAATTGAATTTTTTAATCATCTTGTGTAAAATTAACATTTTACCTATATTTAGTCTTCCAATCCATGAACACAGTATGCCCTTCCCATTATTTAGGTTTTCCATGATTTCTTTAAGCAATTTCTTGTAGTTTTTTGTGTATTGAACTTCTGTGTCCTTAATTAAATTTATTCCTAAATATTGGGGGGGGGGGTTGGATGCTACTGTAAATGGAATTTTTTTTTTATTTCCTTCTCAGATTTCTCATCCCTAGTGTCTAGAAACAGTACTGATTTTTGGCCATTGAATTTATACCCTGCAAATTTATTGTGCTAATTTATTTGCTCTAGTGTCTTTGCTGTAGAGTTTTTGGGATTATTGACATATAGTACCACGTCATTTGCCAAAAGTGAGGGTTTTACTTCTTTTCCAATTTGCATGCCTTTTATTCTTTTTCTTGTCTGATTGCCCTGGCTAGAACTTCCTGCACAATATTAAATACAAATGGTGACAGTTGGAATCCTTGTCTTATTCCAGATCTTACAGGGAAAGATGTGAAGACTTTCCCTTTGAGGAAGATGTTAGCTCTGCTTTTTTTTTATATTCTGCCTTTATCATGGTGAGAATATTCCCTCCTATTCTTATCCTTTGAAGTGTTTTCATCAACAAGTGATGTTGAATTTCGACAGATGCCTTTTCTGCATCAAACCAGATGATCATGTACTTTTTCTGCTTTGATTTGTTGATATGGTGTATTACATTAATTACTTTTCTTATATTGAACCAGCCTTGCATACATGGAATCAATCCCCCTTAGTCATGGTGTATAATTCTTTTAATATGCTGCTGGATTTGATTTGCAAATATTTTGTTGAGGATTTGTGCTTCTGAATTAATTATATAGATTGACCTGTAATTTTCTTTTCTTGTAGTATCTTTATTTGACCTTGGTATTAGGGTGATGTTGGCTTCATAGGATGAGTTAGGCAACTTTCCCTCTTCTCAATTCTTTTGAGGAGATTGAACAGTATTGCTACTAATTCTTTCTTGAATGCTTGGTTGTCTTCATATGTGAAGCCATCTGGTCCTGGACATTTATTTTTGGGAAGGTTCCGATGACTGATTCAGTCTCTTTACTTCTGTTTGGTTCACTGTGATCATCTATTTCTTCTCAAGTCAATGTTAGTTGTTCATTCACTTCTAGGAAGCTGTCCATTTCGTCTACATTGTCTAGTTTATTAGCACATAATTACTCATAGTATCCTCTCTTTATCTCCTTTGTTTCCGTGCAGTCAGTGTTCAGGTCTCCTCTTCCACTTCTGATTTTATTTATGTGCATCTTTTCTCTTCTTTTTTTTTTTTTTTTTTTTGTCAACCTAGCTAATGGTCCATCTATTTTGTTGATTTTCTCAAAGAACCAACTTATTGTTTGGTTGATTTTCTGGATTGTTTTCCTGTTCTTAATTTCACTTATTTCTGCTCTAATCTATGTTTATTTCCTTTTCTTTGCTTTGGGGTTAGTTTTCTGTACTTTCTCTGGTTTTCCCAAGTGAACAGTTAATTACTTGACTTTTGCTCTTTCTTCTTTTTTAATATAGACATTTAAGGCAATAAATTTCCCCCCCAGCATTGCCTTTGCTGCATCCTATAAATTTTGATGCTGTGTTTTCATTTTCATTTGCCTCAAAATATTTACCAATTGCTCTTTTTTTTTCTTCACTGACCCACTGGTTGTTTAAGAGTGTTGTGTTAGAGAAAAAGAAATAAAAAAGAGTGTGTAGTTTAGCTTACATATATTTGTGAATTTTCTGGCCCTCTGCCTGTTATGATTTCCAAATGTATTCCATTATGATACAAGAAAGTGTTTTTTTAATGATATCAGCCTTTTAAAATTTATTGAGACTTGTTTTCTGACCCAACATATGATCTATTTTTGAGAATGACCCAAGGGCACCTGTGAAAAATGTCTAATGTTCTATAGATGTCTGTTAAGTCTAGTTCACTTGTCGTATCATTAAAAATGTCTCTTTCCATGTTGATCCTCTGTCTAGATTTTCTATCCATTGGTGAGAGTGCAGAATTAAAGTCTCCAACTATTACGGTAGAGGTCTCTGTTTCTCACTTCAGTGTTGTTAGCATTGTCTCATGTATTTTGGAGCACCCCGGCTGGGTGAATAAATATTTTTGATTGTTATATCTTCTTCTTGAATTTTTCCTTTTATTTATACATAGTGTACTTCTTTGTGTCTTCTAATTGTTTTACATTTGAAGTCTTATTTGTCAGATAATAGTATAGCTACCCCTGCTCTTTCCTGATTGTTGTTAGCATGAAATATCTTTTCCCAACCTTTCAATTACAACCTATTTTTGTCCTTGTATTTAAAGTGAGTCTTTTGTAGGCATCATATAGATGGATCCTTTTAAAAATCCATTCTGCCAGTCTGTGTCTTTTGACTGGGGAATTTAATCCATTAACATTTAATGTGATTACTGTAAGGGCAGGAATTTCTTCTACCATTTTCTCTCTTGGATTTTATTTGCCATATCTAACATTTTTCTCCTTTTACCTTTACTAATAGTCTTCATTTCTATATTCTTTCACAGTCTTCTCTCTCCTCTGTTTTCCTATCTGTCTGTAGTGCTCCCATGAGTATTTCTAGCACAGTCAGTCTCTTCATCATAAATTCTGTCAGCCTTTCTTAGTCTGTTTTAGAATCTTAAATATATCTTACCACTTCCTTCTTTTTTTTTTTATTAATTAACGGAAAAAAAAGAAAAAAAAGAAATTAACCCAACATTTAGAAATCATACCATTCTACATATGCAATCAGTAATTCTTAACATCATCACATAGGTGCATGATCATCGTTTCTTAGTACATTTGCATCGGTTACCACTTCCTTCTTGACTCTATGCTTTCTGCTGAGAAATCCATACATAATTTTAAAGGACTTTCTGGTACATGATGGACTGCTTTTCTTTTGCTGTTTTCAAAATTCTTTCCTTGTCTTTAACATTTGACAATCTAATCAGTAAATGTCTTTGAGTATGTGTATTTGGATCTATTTTGTTTTGGGTAGACTGCACTTTTGGATCTGTAATGTTATGTCTTTCATAAGAGATGGGATATTTTCAGTGACTATTTCTACCATTAGTCTTTCTTCCCCTTTTCTCTTCTCTTTTCCATCTGGGAAAACAAACAGAAAAATGTATAAGTGTGTGCTTCATGTTGTCATTCAATTTCCTGAGACTCTGCTCATATTTCTCCATTCTTTTCCCTAAATTTTCTTCTGTGTGTCAGATTTTAGATGTCCAGTCCTTTAGTTCACTAATATTTTCTTCTGCCTCTTCAAATCTATTGTTGTCGGTTTCAACTGTTTCTTCATCTCTTCAATTGTGCCTTTCATTCCAATAAGTTGTGTGATTTGTTGTTTCAAACTTTTGAGTTCTTCTTTTTGTTTGCCCAATGATTTCTTTATATCCTCCCTCAACCCATTGATTTGATTATCAATGAGATTGTCCTTGTCTGTTCAAATATCCTAAGTTGTTTCAACTCCCATATCTCATTTGAAGTGCAGATTTGTTCCTTTGACTGGGCCATAAATTCAATTTTCCTTGCATGGCTCATTAGTTTTTGCTGGCATCTAGGCATTTGATTTCCTTAAGTAGTTGATTCTGGAGGTTGTGTTCATTTTTCTACATAGGGTTTTCTTGCTGGATGGGTTTGTTTTCTATTTATTCCTTGAAATTCATTTCAGCTTTTTCTAGACCTATAGAATAGGGTCTGTTTAACTGATCAGTATTTTTCAGTTCTCGTTTTTCTGTTTCTTGCCCTGACTATACAGAACTTTTTTTCTTTTGAGGAGGGTATTCCCAGATATTAAAGACCCTGGTAAGATTTTCCCAGACTACACAGGCCCACATTTCAGGAGTAAAGAGCACCAGCATCAGCACTTGTGAGACATAGTAAGTTGTCATTATTTCCTTTGAAGCCTCTAGACTCTGTGCTTTTCTTATCCTGCTTAGCTGTGGCACTTGTCTGTCAATGGGATCCTACCATCTTAACATCCTGTGGTGGCTATAGTTTCAGCAGACTCTACACGCCATTTGTGTGGTTAAGACAGAGATGAAGTAGTAGGATGGCTTAAATTGCTTCAGTTTTCCAGTCCCTGGGGCCTGAGTTCCTTGAAGGAGGGATTCCACTTGAGCTTGGCACCACCCTTTTTCTTGGGGAAGAGACACACTTTAAGGGATTAAGTTCTTTTACCTAACTAGCTACTTTTTCTCTCAGACAAGCTTAATTCCACCCTTGCATGGGACAGTGCTGGAGCCTGAGTTTGCTTCCAGTTCTATCTAATGAGCTGTTTAAGAAGTAAAGTAAAAAACCTTTTCAGAGCTGGACCTGAGTTTGTTAATCAAGAGCTTGAGTTGGTACATGGCTTTATACATCTCCAGGTTTTATGTGCCTCTTTTTCTTGGAGTCCAGCCCTTTTCCAATATTTTGTGTTGTCCAATTAAAATAGCCTCTGTTCATCTTTTTATTTTTCCATCAGGTCAGCTCCCTCTCTGCTGGAACAAAAATCCCTTGTCCCTTTAGTGCTTATTCCAGTACTACAAACAGGGGGCCTTTTTTCAGTCATCAGAATGTGTTAATTAATTCCACAATTGTAGCTTGGTTGAGTTAAGCCCTTGCTGCTAGTAAAGTCTGTTTCCTTTTCTCTCAGGGAACCAGCCTTCCATGCCCATGCTAGAGGGGCACCAGCCTCCGTTACTTTGGGGGACTTACATTTCTCTGTGGGACCTGACCCATTCCATCTTGTCCAGACTGGTTTACACTCTATGTCCTGTCACTGATGTTATCCCAGCCTTTATTCTGTACCATTCATGGCTATTTACTAGCTGCTGTATATGAAGAACTAAGCTAGCTCCACAACTCACTATGGTGCCATCTTGTTTTGCCTCCACTCAGCATTCTTTCTTGAGTAAAACATTTCAGATGATGTGAGTAGATGGAAACATCATGAACATCATAAAAAGAATATATGAAAACTTCATAGCTAATATCATACTCATTGGGGAAAATCTGAGAGCTTTACCTCTAAGATCAAGAACAAGACAAGGATGCCCATTGTCACCATTGTTATTTAATATTGTGCTGGATGTTTTAGCTAGAGCAACTAGGCAAGAAAAATAAATGAAAGTTATCCAAATTTGAAAGAATGAAGCAAAACATTCACTGTTTTTAGAAGACTTGATCTACATGTAGAAAATCCAAAAACTCTACAGCAAAGATACTAGAGCTAATAAACAAGTACACTGTGACAGGATAAATGATCAACATGCAAAACTCTGTAATATTTCTAAACACAAATAATGAGCAATCTGAGGATGAAACCAACAAAAAAAACTTCAGTTACAACAGCAGCCAAAAGAATAAAATATTTAGGAATAAATTTAATCAAGACCACAAAAAAAAAAATATACAGAAAACAACAAAACATTACTAAACAATATTTAAAAAGAGCTAAATAAATAGAAGGATATAGTGTGTTCATGGCTTGGAAGACTAAATATAGTTAAGATGTCAATTCTATGCAATTGATTTATAATTTCAATGCAATACCAATGAAAATACCAACAACTTACTTTGCAGAAAAAATAAAACCAATAATAAAATATATTTATTTTTATTTGTCTCCCTAGATATCTGTATTTCTACTTCTATGCATACATACATACACACACATGCACAGGCAGTTAAATGATATGTATATCATAGAGAATATTTTCTATTTGTGAAGGAGGGGGAAGCGCATGGGCCAGGAATTGAACTCGAGTCTTCTGCATGGCAAGCAAGAATTGTACCACTGAACTACCCATGCACCTAACTATATAGCTTTTATCATGTGACCTTGTTATTGTGAAAACATTGTGACTGATACTCCTTTTATCCTGTGTATGGGTAGATGAGTTATAAAATAAAGACATGCATAAAAATAATATGGGAATATGGGGGAAAATATCCCTATGTAAATTAAGGACAATAGTTATAGCACTACTTTAATAATCTTTCATTAATTGTAACAAATATAACTACTGTTAAAAATATTAGAATTTCAACAAAAAATGTTATAATCAATTTTAATAAATTTTCCACACCAATGTCAGTGTTTGTGGTGGAGTCATGTATGGATATTATGTATTTTTTTTTTTTTTGCATGGGCAAGCACCAGGAATCAAACCTGGGTCTCTGGCATGGCAGGCAAGAATTCTGCCACTGAGCCACTGTCACACCACCTAGATATCCTGTATTTTATGCATGATTGTTTGTAAACCTAAATTTCTGCAATAAAATTTTAAAGAAAGCATGTATAATCTCTATTATTTCCTTTATTTTCTTGAACATGTTAGTTATAAATATTTTGAAATTCTCATCTAATTTTTCAAATATTTGCATTGCTTAAAGGTACATTTATTTTACATGCTTTCTCTGTTGATTTTTTATCACATTATCTTGCACTTAAAATTTCTAAGTTTTTTTTGCAGATTCCAAGCACTGTGTATGAAAAATCATAAATGCTATGGATGATGTTCACACATTGTTTTGCTAGGTTAAAATAGTGAGGCTTAATCACTTGCATATGTTCAATGTTATCTTTATTGAAGGTATGCTTGTAGTATTTGGCAATCTCTATCTTAGTCCAGTTCAGGCATACTCTGAGGGTGTAGCCATCCACAGCTTCCAAATGATGCCTAATGTTGTTCACTAGGTCCTATCCCTACTTATATTTCTTCAACTCGATTTCATTTCTTCTTAACACCAAGGTTTTCTGAAAACAGTTCTCTAATTTTCAGATGTTTTCTACTTAGGCTCCTAGCTTCCTGTATGTGACTACTTCAAGCTTCATTAAATGCTTAAGAAAAAGGACAAAAGAAATTTTGGCTTAGGTGTCAATATAAAACTCCCAAAGAAGTTAACTGTGTACCCCTCCCGACCCAGACAATTTGCTTGGATTATCGTGCTCTTGTTCTACTCCAAACCTGGAGAGGAAGGATTTAGGTACACAATATTGATTCTCCATTTTCTACAGTTTTGTCTCCTTAAATGCTGATAGCTTCCACAATGCTTCTATTACTTTAAATATATTAAATATTAAATATAAGGTGATATTTCCTTTATTTATCTGGAATTTTTCTCAGGGATAACATTGGCGTACTTTACAGTTCTCCATTATATCTGGTTTATCTTGCCATATGTGCTCTGAATTCTGATTTATATACCATTATAATGTAACTATTGAATACATCTATAACTTCCCATTTTTTGTGGTTTCAGTGCTTTACTTTTTACTCCATTGTGTACAGCATTATGAATTTAGTCCTTGGAAAACCTTGTTTTTGTCATTGCAGTTTCCAGCTTAAGAATTTAGAAGGGCTGTGTAAATTCAGATCCTCAGAAAAGTATTCATAATAACAATATTAGAAGGGAAAATACAAGGGATGACAAGGACCTAGAAGAGGTTGCAAGTGCTATCATCATATGTTGATGTCCATCCCCTGTGAAGGAGTGAGAGAATTCCTAGGAAGATTCTCAGACTAACTCACAGTTCTAAGAAAATGTAGGTCAGATAATTATGAAATATTGGGCAAAATGGATCTGAGATGAGTTCCATGTCTTACAATGGTGGACATGTCTTAGCATATTCGTAGCTCTCTATCATCTGCTGGAAACTGTCCATAGGAGGCCAAGTTTTGTGCAAACATGGTGGAGGATTTAGAGCATAGCACCTGTGGTCTTGAATCACTCCTTACATTAGGAGAGTTGAGAGCTGTGCGTTCATAGTTTCTGCCACGGCACATTGTAAATGACCTGAACAATCCAAATTCCTCAACACTTCATAAAATTAGCCTCCTTCTTTTAAAAAACTTAAAACCCACTACCCCTTCCACAAATCTCTTGTTCTAGTCTCTTTACTGTCCTTTTTCCTATGTCAACTTCCTTAACTGACATTTTGTGACTGCTCCTGTATTATAGATTATACTTTTTAACTCTAATACTCTTGCCCTATACTACTATTAACTGAAGACCAATGCTGTTTTCAGAATCTGGCTCAAATTCCATCTTTAGCACTATCACTGCTGATTACAGAAGCTCCAATTTATCTTTACTCTTTCTAAAATTAATTATAATGTGAATCTTATACCTCTCCTTTCTTCTTGTTTTCTTGGTGTGCTAATAGATGGATGCATAGTTTGTTTAATGACACAAGTTATCTGAGAAAATAAATTGATAATTAAACCTTCTGTGTTGTTTTGTCTTCTAGAGATTAAAATCCCTCATGTGTTCATACAAAGCACCATATGTCTCCTATAATTTTCATTTATCAAACTGCATTAGACTTACCTCACTGTTAGGTCTCTCATAGTGTCTTTCATGCATAACCTGAACAAATCATTGAATGTTTCTTGTTTTATACTTATTTCAATATTTACATTTTTACATTTTTAATGTTTTAATAATAAAAATTCTGTTTTGACTTCAGTTTTCTCAGATTTATAACTCATTCAGTTCCCAGTAGTTTTGAACAATATCACTGAAACAGGAAATGTACATTTATTGATGGAATATGACATACCTGTGTACTGTTATTGTCATTCTTTCAGTGAAATATTTAAAAATAGAGATGTCACGCGCTGCCTTTGAGCCCCCGCTGCGCCTGCGCGTGGCGCCGGGGGTTAAGGGGCAGCGCCAGAGCACGCGCTTGCGCAAAACTGGGGCTGCCCGCTCGCCACGGGCGGCGCCTTTAACCGCGAGCGACGAGGCGGCCCAGGCTGTGGGACGGCGAAGCTGCGCGGAGGGTGTAAGAAGGCCTCAACCTTTAAACCCGAGGCTGGAACGTCTGGTAGGACAAGGGTGGTGGTTGCTACTTGGGGTGTATCCCGTGTTCGTGCCCCGTGAACGTTCCTCTTCCACGACTTCCTTGGCAGCGCGCTGTGCATCGCCGTGAGGCCCCAGCCGACCCTTAGGTGAGGAAAGTACGCCGTGCAGGTTCAGTTAGATGAAGTGGGATGTCTGCAGGGATTGTGGAGGGAGCTCTGGCTTTGCCCTGGAGCAGTTTAAGGGCCGTGGTCTGCTTGGCATATTTGCTTCCGTCGTGAGCTGTGAGGTGCACCTAGCTCACCTACCTGTTAAGGAAAATATACGGCACAGTGCTTTACTACTGTCAGGGATGTGACTAAAGCTTCGTGAGCCTAAAAGGTTCACAGAAGTGAGACGCTTGTAAAGGTGAATTAGATTTTAAATATGGTTGGGCACAAAGCCGGCAAGATAACCCTATAATCAACTTTTTACAGCAAGGCTCAAGTAAAATGTGCATTGAGTACAAGGCTGAGCGTATCAAAGGGCCAGGATTAACAGGACTTAATAGCATCTACGCCAATTGAAGGAGTTGGTGAGGATTCCTCAGGACAGCCGAGGAAATAAGTGAAAGCTACTGGCAGATGAGGTCCACTTGCGCTTCTGTCCCTGATATTTAAGCAGTTTTCAGTAGAAATAAATTAGATGCTTACCTAGTAAAAAAAAAATAGAGATGTCTGATTTTTACACACCTTTATAAGATTGTTGATAAAGTACTAACAGGTAAAATTTATAGTATGGACAGGGAATATTTTTTAAAAAACTATTTCAAGCATAAAATTTGAGTACCTCCTACTATAAGATAATGGAACTCTACAACTGTATAAAATGATTGAACCTCCCTACTTATGGTTGCAAGCTTACTCAAGAAGAATTGAAAATTTTACATTGGAAACACTATTACAAGTAAGTACTATAACGCTATGACCAATCAACAGTAATGTCCAGGTTAATTACATTTGTTTGAATAGCCAAAGGTCATGATTATTGAGAACATGAAAACAAAAAACTAAAATAAAAATTAAAAGCTCTGCATATTTCCATTTCCATAGCCGAAGACAAGGTAAATTCTGATATTATTTCTCAGGACATTTTCATATTTGAAACCCCAATATGACTTGTGAGTTATTATAATAAAACATAATTTGACTATTTTAAACTAATCTAATTATTCCAATATAATTCAAGTTATTGTGTTTGACTTGTTTTAACTTCAAATGATTTTACACAAGCACAATACTGGAAAAATATTATCAAAATTGAGCACAAAGGCATATATTACGCAATTCAAGTGTGATTAAATTTAGTATGCTTTCTATAGCTATACATTTCTTTCAGCAAGAATTATATCAATATTGTCTGTGATTTCAGAAATATCTTGGATACAAATTTGAAAATTAAATATTCTTGTTTATTATTTCATTATGGACATGGAACAGGCTTAGAACACAGGACATCATAGATTTCTGTAGTGTGGGTGGCAGAATAATACTTTCACAGTGGTGTCTGAATTCTACTCCGTGGTATCTGTGGTAAATTATGGAAATGTGTGAAGATGGGTTTAACTTTAATAATCAAATGACCTTGAGATGATGAGATAACCTGGGATTATCTGGGTTGACTCAAAGTAATCACAAGCATATTTATATGTAAAAGAAGGAGGCAGGAGAATCAGAGTTAGTGTGATGCAAAGTGAAGAAAATGCAAATGGCCATGGCTGCCTATGAAGATGAAAAAGGACCGTGAGTTTTTAGAAGCTGGAAGAGACAAGAAGATGGATTATCCCTGTATTGAACTGAATGGTGGCACCCAAAAAATATGCCTGCAGAAAATCCCTGAAAATTATAAATGTTACATTATGTGTTAGAAGAGTCTTTGCAGATGTTACTAAGCTAAAGATCTTGAATGAGATCGTCTTGAATTATTCAGATTGGTCCTAAATTCAATGCCAACTATCCTTATAGAAGAAAGGCAGAGATGAATTTGAAACAGACAGAAGGGGAGAAGACGGAGGAAAGGTGAGACCACATAAGGATAGAAAGTTGGAGGCAGAGATTGGGGTTGTGTAGCCACAAGTCAAGAAAAGCCTGATGCCACCGAAAACTGGAAAAGGCAAGTAAGTATAATTCCATAGAGTCTCAAGATGGAGTCTTGCAATGCTGAAGTTTTATTTCAGACTTCAGGCTTCAGTAATTGTGACAGAAAGTATTTGTGTTGTTTTAAGCCACGGCATTTGTAGTGATTTACTATGGCAACCTTAGGAACCAATATACTCCCCTACAGCCTTCAAAAAATAGCCTGCCAAGACCTTAAATTTAGTCAACATCTCTTTTGAACTTCTGGCCTCCAAAACTGTAAGATATATTTGTACTGATCTTGTATCTTATTCCTTTGCTGAATTTCTTTATTACCTCGAAGTATTTTATGGGAATTCTTCAGAATTTTGTACAGATGAGTTCAGGGCATCTGGGAAAAGAGGTAGTTTTACCTCTTAGTTTTCTATTTGGATGCATTTAACTTCTTTTTCTTGTCTGACTGCTCTGGCTAAATTGTTCTGTAAAATGATGAATAGATGTGCTTATATTTGACACCCTTTACTTGTTAATAATCTTCTGAGGAAAACTTTAAGGTATCATCATTGAGTATGGTGTGAGCTGTGAGTTTTTCATGTACAATCTTTATCTTGTTCTTTTCTTTTCCTTGTTTCTTGAGTATTTTTATATGAAAGCAAGTTAGATTTTGTCATGTGCTTTGCCAGCATTAATTGGGATGATCATGTGGTCACTTTCTTTCATTCTATTAATGTGGAATGCTACATTAATAGATTTTCATAGGCTTGACCACCTTTTCATTCCTAGGATTAATCTTACTTGGTATTGTTAAGAAAAAATCTTTTAATATACTGCTGGAATTTGCTATTATTTTGTGGAGGACTTTGTGTCTATTGTTATAAAGGCAGTTGATGGTATTTTTATTCATTTGGAATGTCTTCATCTGGCTCTGGTGATGAAGAATTTCACACAGGTGAAATTGGTTTCATAAAATTAGAAGGTGTGCCTCTTCTTCTGTATTTTTTGGCAGACTATGAGAATATTAGTGTTAATTCTTCTTTAGATGTTTGGTAGTATTTCCCAGTGAAGGCATCCATTCCTGGGATTTTCTTTGTTGGGAGGTTTGGATTACTGACTCAAAAACTTTACTTATTGTAGGTCTATTCATATTTTTTATTTATTAAATTTTTATATTTTATTGAAAAAACAAAGCAACATATAAACACAAACATTCTTAACATATGAACATTCCATACTAGGTGTACAATCAATGGCTCACAATATCATCACATAGTTATGTATTCATCACCATGATAATTTCTTAGAACATTTGCCTCACTATGGGAAAAGAAATAAAAAGAAAAAAGGAAAAACTCATACATACCATACCCCTAACCCCTCTCTCTCATAGACCACTAGTATTTCCAACTACTCAATGTATTTAAACCTTCATTCTCCTATTTTCTTCCTTTACCTTTTACCCCTCTCTTTCACCGATCACTAATATTTCAAACTACTCCATTTATTTTAACATTTGTTACCCTATTATTTATTTATTTTTAATCCATATTTTTTACTTATCTGCCCACACCATAGATAAAAGGAGCATCAGACAGAAAGTTTTCACAATCACAGTCACATTGTGAAAGCTATATCATTATACAATCCTCTTCAAGAAACATGGCTACTGGAACACAGCTCTACATTTTCAGTCACTTCCCTCTAGCCTCTCTAATACACCTTAAACTGAAAAGGGGCTATCTATATCATGCATAAGAATAACCTCCAGGATAACCTCTCAATTGTGTTTGAAATCTCTCAGCCACTGACACTTTGTCACATTTCTCTCTTCCACCTTTTTGTCGAGAAGGTTTTCTCACTCCCTTGTTGCTGAGTCCCAGTTCATTATAGGATTTCAGCCCCACATTGCCAGGGAGGTTTATATCCCTGAGAGTCGTATAACCATGTAGAGAGGGGGAGAGCAGTGAGTTTGCTTGCTGTGTTGGCCGAGAGAGAGATAGGCCACATGTGAGCAACAAAAGAGGTTCTCTGGGAATGACTCTTAGGCCTAATTTTAAGTAGGCTTAGCCTATCCTTTGCAGGGATAAGTTTCATATGAACATACCCCAAAATTGAGGGCTCAGCCTATTGATTTGTTTGTTCCCACTGTTTACGAGAATATCAGGAATTCTCCAAATGGAGAAGTTGAATTTTCACCTTTCTTGCCATTCCCCCAAGGGGACTTTGCAAATACTTTTTATACACTGTTCAAATCACTCTGGGATTTATCAGGGCATCACACCAGACAAACCTACAAAATCCCATGCCCTATTCAACATTCCATGTATTTATGGTGTTCAATTAATGTGTCCATATAAGGTATATTAGGAAATGCACTGCTCAAAATAAAAATTTTGTACCAAATAGACATTTTTTGCCTTAGTCTCACACAGAAGTTGCAGTTTTAAAATATGAATGACCATCTATTTTCAACACCGTGTACTATTGACATTCCTTTGTTCTTCCTCATGCAAAAACATTTTTTAATTTGTACATTTAGTCACTATCATTGTACACTCTAGACATTCTTAGATTATACCATCTCAGTCTATCATCTGTCTTTCCTTCTGGTACCATTTGCGTCCCCAGCCCTTCTCCCTCTTCGTTCTCACGTTCAGCTTCATTCAGGATACTTACATTATTGCACTACAGTCAGGTAGTATTGTGCTATCTATTTCTGCATTTTTACAATCAGTCCTGTTACACAATCTGTATCCCTTCAGCTTCAATTACCCAACATCTACCTTACTTCTATCTCCTGATAATCTCTGTTCTTAAGTGAGTTTCTCCAAGTCCATTCATTAATGTTAGTTCATATCGGTGAGATGATACAGTATTTGTCCTTTTGTTTCTGGCTAATCTCACTCAGCATAATGTGCTCAAGGTTGACCCCATTGTTACATGCTTCAGGACTTTATTCTGCTTTACAGCTGCATAATATTCCATTGTATGTATATACCACAGCTTGTTTAGCCACTCGTGTTTTGATGGACATTTGGGCTGTCTCCATCTCTTGGCAATTGTAAATAATTCTGCCATAAATATTAATGTGCAAGTGTCCATTTGTGTCCTTCCCGTCATGTCCTCTGAATAGATATCTAGCAATGGTATTGCCAGATCACATGGCAATTCTGTTTTTAGCTTTCCACAGAGGTTGTACCACTTGACACTCTCACCAGCAGTGGATAAGTGTGCCTCTTTCTCTCCATCCTCTCCAGTACTTGTCATTTCCTGTTTTATTGATAATGGCCATTCTGGTGGGTGTGAGATGCTATCTCATTGTGGTTTTGATTTGCATTGCCCTAATAGCCAGGAAGTTGAGCATATTTTCAGGTGCTTTTTAGCCATTTGTATTTAGTCTTCTGAGAAGTGTTTGTTCATGTCTTTAACTCATTTTGGTAATTGGTTTGTTTGTCTTTTTCTTGTTGAGTTGAACAATCTCTTTATATATTCTGAATATTAGACCCTTATGTGATATGTCATTTCCAAATACTGTCTCCCATTGTACAGGTTCTTTTTACTTTCTTGACAATGTTCTTTGATGCACAAATATATTTAATTTTGAGGAGTTCCTATTTATTTCTGCAATGTGCGTGCTTTGGGTATAAGATCTAGGAAATCACCTCTTATTACAAGTCTTATAAGATGTTATCTTGTTCTCAATTTCACTTATTCCTGCTCTAATCTTCATTGTTTCTTTCCTTTTGCTTGCTTTGGGTTAGTTTGTTGTTCTTTCTCTAGTTCTTCCAAGTAAACAGTTAATTCCTTGATTTTTGCTCTTTCTTCTTTTTTAATATAGGCATTTCAGGCAATAAATTTAAGCACTGTCTTTGCTGCATCCCATAAATTTTCATATGTTCTCTTTTCCTTTTCCTTTGCCTCAAGGTATTTACTAATTTCTCTTATAATTTCCTCCTTGTCCCACTGGTTGGTTAAGAGTGTGTTGCTGAGCCTCCATATATTTGTGTATTTCCTGGCCCTCTGCCCATTATTGATTTCCAGCTTCATTCCTTTATGACCCGAGAAAGTGTCGTATTTGTATGATTCCAATCTTTTTAAATTTATTGAGACTTGCTTTGTGACCCAGCATATGGTCTATTCTTGAGAATGATCTTTGAACACTTGAGAAAAAGGTATGCCTTGCTCTAGTAGGATGTAATGCTCTATAAATGTCTGTTAAGTCTAATTCATTTATTGTATTATTCAAATTCTTTGTTTCTTTATTGATCATCTGTCTAGATGGTCTGTCCTTTGATGAAAGCAGGGAATTGAAGTCTCCAACGATTATGGTAGATGTGTCTATTTCTCTTTTCAGAGTTTTCAGTGTTTGCCTCATGTATTTTGGAGCACTCTGCTTGGTGCATAAATAATTATGATTGTTATCTTCTTGTTGAATTGTTCTTTTTATTACTACAGTATCCTCTTTATCTCACTTTTAATTGTTTTACATTTGACGTCTAATTTGTTTGACATTAATATATCTATTCCTCTTTTCTGATTGTTGCTTCCATGAAATATATTTTCCCAACCTGTTTGACCTTGGGTCTAAAATGTGTCTCCTGTAGACAGCATATAGATGGGTCTTGCTTTTCACTCCATTCATCAGATGGTGGACACTTGGTTTGCTTCCATCTTTTAACAATTATGAGTAGTGCCACCATGAATGTCAGTGTGCAAATATCTTTTTTGAGACCCAGCTTCAATTCTTTGGGGTATACCTAGTAAAGAGATTGCCAGATAATATGGTAGTTCTTTATTTAGCTTTCTGAGAAACTACCAAACTGTATTTCATGACAGCTGCAGTATTTTACATTCCCAACAGTAATGAATGATTGTTCCTATTTTTCCACATATTCCCCAAAACCTGCAATTTTCTGGTTTTTTGATTTGCACTTCCCTAATGGCTAATGATTTTAGCGTCTCTTTATGTGCATTTTAGCCATTTGTATATCTTTTTGAATAAATGGTTACTAAATTCTTTTGCCCATTTATTATTGGATATTTTTCTTTTCAGTAAGGAGTTCTAGGATTTCATTATATAGTCTGATAGTAATCCCTTATCTGATATATGGTTTCAAAATACATTCTACAATTGTGAATTCACATTGATGCACCAAAGTTTTTAATATTGATGTCCCATTTATCTATTTTTCATTTTGTAGCTTGTGCTTTTGGTGTAAAGTCTAAGAAACAATTGCCAAGCATAAAATCCTGAAGAAGCTTCCCTACATCTATTTCTAGGATTTTTATAGTCCTAATTCTTATATTTAGGTCTTTGACGCATTTTTAGTTAATTTTTATAGTGAGAGTGAGATAGGGCACTCCTGCATTCTTCTGCTAGTGGATATGCAGTTCTCCGAGCATCATTTTTTGAAGTGACCATACTTGCCCGGTAGAGTGGACTTGCAACCTTGTTAAAAATCAATTTGGCATGTACGTGAGGGTCTTTTGGTGAACTATCAATTTGATTCCATTGGTCAACATGTCTGACCTTGTACCAGTACCATGCAATTTTGACCACTGTAGTTTTGTAACAAGCTTTACAGTCAGGAAGTGTAAGTCCCCCAAGTTCATTCTTAACTTTTTTGTGGTAGTTTTGGCTATTTGGGATCCCCTTACCATTTGAAGCAAACTTTATAACTGGGTTTCTAAATGTTTTATTGGGATTGCAATGAATTTATAAATCATTCTTGGTATAACTGACATCATAATATTTAGTCTACCAACACGTGATCATGTAGCTACTTTGCTGAGTTCATTTACTAGGTCTGGGAGTTTTATTGTGCATTTTTCAGGATTTTATGTAAGTAAGACAATGTATGTAAATAAGGAATGTTTTACTTCTTCCTTTACAATTTGGGTGGCTTTATCTTATACTTCAATAATTGCCCTAAGAACTTCCAGTACAAGGTTGAATAATGATGGTGAAAGTGGACATCATTGTCTTGTTCCTGATCTCAGAGGCAAAGCTTTCAGTATTTCCCCATTACATAGGAAGATAGCTGTAGGCTTTTTGTTTATGTACTTTATCATGTTAAGGAAATTCCTTCCAATATTAATGTTTTTATCAAGAAGAGGTGCTGGATTTATGCATAAAATGCATAAATTGAAATGATCATACTTTTATGCATAAATTGAAATGATCATATTTTTCCTTCATTCTGTTAATTTGTGGAAATGCATTCATTGTTTTTCTACCTTAAGCAACCTTGGAGGTTTTTGATAATGGATTCAATCTCTTTTCTAGTAATTGGTTTGTTGGGAAGTTCTAGTTCTTCTTGAGTTAACATAGGTAGTTTTTGCGTTTCTAGAACCAGTCCATTTCTTCTGGTTTATCTAATTCATTGGCATTCATTTGTTCTTAGCAACCTTAATGTCCTCTTTTATTTCAGCGAGGTCAACAGTAATGTCCCCATTTTCATTATTTGTATATATATATTTCTTTGACAGTCTAACTAAAGGTTTGTTAAATTTATCCATATTTTCAAAGATCTCAGTATTGGTTTTGTTGATTTTATCAATTGATTTTGGGATTCAGTTTTATTTTACTCCACTGTAATCTTTTTATTTCATTCAATTTCCTTGTTTTTGATTAGTTTTTTATACAACTTGTAGTTCCTATTTTTTTTTTTTTTTACCTATTTTTTAAGTGTATTTATCAAAAAAGGATGTTGGATTGTGTCAAATGTCTTTTCTTTGTCAATGGAGATGATCATGTCTTCTTCCCTTTGTTTTGTTAATGTGGCATATTGTATGAATTGATTTTCTTTTGTCAAACCATCCATGTATACCTGAGATCACATTCACTTGATCATGGTGTCTAATTCTTTTAATGTGCTGTTGGATTTAATTTGCAAGTGTTTTTTTTTTTGAGTATATTTGCATCTATATTCACAAGAGAAATTAGCCTTTGCTTTTATTTTCTTGCAGTATCTATATCTGGATTTGATATTAGGATGATGTTGGCCTCCTAGAATGAGTTAGTAGTTTTCCCTGTCATTCATTTCATCTGGAAGAGTTTAATCAGTGTTGGTATCAATTCTTTGTGTAGTGATTGATAGAATTAATCTGTCAAACCATCTGTTCTTGTGCTTTTTGTGTTTGGAGATTTTCAATGACTGATTCAATATCCTTTTATTAATTGGTTTATTGTGGTCTTCTGTTTCTTGTAGAGTCAATGTAAGCAGTTAATATAATTCTAGGATTCTGTCAACCTCATCTAGGTTGTCTAATTTTTTGGCATACAGTTATTCATAGCATCCCTTTTATGATAATTTTTATTTTTGTGAGGTCAGTAATAATGTCTCTCCATATTTTCTTTGTCTGTCTGAATAAAGTTTTGTCAATTTTATTGGTCTTTTCAAAGAACCAAATTTGGTTTTGTTAATCTCTCTGTTATGTTTTCATTCTCAATTTCATTTATTTATGTTCTTATCTTTGTTATTTCTTTTCTCTTGCTTGTTTTGGGATTAATCTACTGTTCTTTTTCTAGATCTTCCAGGTGTGCTGTTAGGTCTTTGGTTTTAGCTTTATTCTTTTTTAATGTAAGGTTTTAGGGCTATAGATTTCCCTCTCAACACCGTCTTCACTGAATCCTTTGAGTTTTGATACGTTGCATTCTCATTTTCATTCATCTCAAGCTATTTATTGATTTTTCTTGCAATTTCTTCTTTGTGCAACTGATTGTTTAAGATGGTAGATTTTCCAGGTCTCCACAGATTATAGATTACCAGCTGCATCCCATTATGGTCAGAGAAGAAGCTTTGTTTACTTTCAAACTTTCTAAATTTATTGACCTATTTTTTGACACATCTTGTGGTTTATCCTGGATCTATGTGCAATGAGAAGACTGTATATCTTACTATTTGAGAGTACAATGTTATAATCTATTAGCTGTAGTTCATTTATGATATTAAAGTTCTATGGTTCCTTATTGATCTTCTGTCTGAGTTATCATTTATTGATGACAGTGGTGTATCAATGAACTATCACTGTAAAGGCATATATTTCTGCCTTCATTTTTGCCAGTTTTTTGCCTCTTGCAGTGTGGGGCACCATGGTTAAGTGCATAGATATGTATGATTGCTGTTTCATTTTGATGGATTGTCCCTTTTATTAATTTATAGTTTCCTTCTTTGTGTCATAACAGATTTTGAATAAATTTCTCTTTTGTCTTGTGTTAGTAAATCTACCCCAGTTCTTTTTCTGGTTACTAACTGCATGGACTATCTTTTTCCAAACTTTCACTTTCAACCTATTTATGTCTTTGCTTCTAAGGTGAGTCTCTTGTAGAAAACATATTTTTGATCATGCTTCTTTGTCCACTCAGTCAAAATGTGTCATTTGGTTATGGAGTTTAGTGCATTAACAGTGTTATTACTGTAAAGGCAGTATATGCTTTAGCCACTTTGTCCTTGGTTATTTTTAGTCTCTCTTTTACTTTATCTCCTTTTCTGTACAGTTGTCTTTGTTTGGTGTATCTGTCTGATCTGCTTCTCATTTCTGTTTCCATATATTTTGAAATACTTTCTTTGTAGTTCCCCTGGAGTTTATGTTACACAAACGACATCTATAACCTACTAATTCAGAAAGTTACCAACTTAGCTTTGATAGCGTACATATTATCTGAATTTTCATTTCTTCACGATATTCCAAGTTTTTCTCTCCTCTTTTTTCCTTTCAACCTGAAGATCTTCCTTTAGTCATGTTTGACTGGTGGGTTTTTTATTGACTAATTCTCAGTTTCTGTTTATTTATGAATATTTTAAACAGTCTTATTTTCTCAAGAAAAGAATTCTATTGACAATAGCATCAAAATGTATAAACTACTAGTAATAAAGTTAACATAACAAGTACAGAGCTTAAACTCTGAAAACTACAAAATCAGTGTTGGAAGAAATTAAAGGTCCAAAAGTACTGGTAAAACATCCCATATCCAACTGCTGAGTCTTTAAACTTCTGTAGGTGAATCTAACAGTGTGTATGGAGTCTGAGCCTGGCAGCATAGTGGCTCTGTGGCATGATTTTGTGTTTCAAAATGATTAACTGCTGAACCTTCTTCTTGGTGCATGGAGATACTGTGAGTTAGCCAGAATCCTTCAATAAATTATTTGATTGGCTTGTTGTCCAGAATTGACTTCTGTGCTTGAAATCAAGAGTCCTGACACTCCTAAAAGCATGAACATAGTTTTTCGTGAGGAGTGGCAGATGACAATGGGAAGTTGGAAGGAGAAGTCTTTTCCTTAATTTTCTGTCCATTTCCTCTCCATACATTTACATCATTCTTCTTTACTTGCAGACCAACATATTTGGCTTAGGTGGGAAATGTCTGCCCCACATCTCATAAATTTGGCATGTCCTTCATTTAAGAAGCCAGCCTTGATTGAGAATAGTATTTCTTAACTTTAATTCAAAATTCCAGGGGAAGGAACTATGTCCCAGATAGGATGCTAGTCAACTGCAGACATAGGCAACAAAATTTTCTGGTACCCTAGTTTGCAGGTGCAGTTTCAAAGAGAAGAACCTTTAGGGCATGCATTGTATTCAAAGGTGTTCACTACAAAATGCAATGAGTATAATGAAATAGGGTGGAGAAGGGGGCGAGGAGAAAGAGAGTATGAGGAAGGTGATTGGCAGTTTTGCTGGATAAAGAAATTTTGGTTGGCAATATTTCTCATTCAATATCCTAAATATATTACTCCACTGATTTCTCCCTTCCATGATTTATGATGAAAAATTGACACTTGGTTTTACTGAGGATGCCTTCTATATGACAAATCATATTTCTCTTGCTGCAGAATTCTCAATTCATCTTTGGAATTTGACATTCTGATTAGTATGCATCTTGGAGTGGTCAATTAGAATTTTCTATTGGAATATGTTGTGCATCCTGAACATGTATATTTATGTCTTTCATAAGAGTTGGGATTTTTGGTCATTATTTCCTCAAATTTTTTTTCTTCCACTTTTCTCTTCTCCTTCTGGAACAGCCATGACTTGTGTATGTGCTTTTTTTTTTTTTTTTTTTTTTTTTTGCTGTCTTTCAAATCCCTGAGACACTACTCAATATTAAAAAATATATATATCTGTCTCTTCTCTTTATCGTATCTTTTCCATTGTCTGGTCTTGCACTTCAGCAATTCTTTCTTCTCTCCATTAAAATCTGCTGGAATATGCCTCTGCTGAATTTTTAATCTCTTCTATTGTGTAGTTCATCTCTATAATTTCTGTAACTTTTCTATATGTACTTTCAAACTGTTATGTTCACACAATGTCTTTATATTATCTTTTGTCATTTTAGTTATATTTTCTTTCATATCCTTGAACTGATTTAAGAGATTCTTCAATTGGCTGTTCCAAAGTCTTGTCTCTCTGAAGCTTTAATTTACTCCCTTAACTGATCCATATCTTTCCATTTCCTTGCCAGTTTTTTTGGTTTTATTTTGTTTTCATGGGCAGGCACTAGGAATCTAACGCAGGTCTCTGGCATGGCAGGCAAGAAGTCTGCCTGCTGAACCACCACAGCCTGCCCCCATATCTTTCCATTTCTTAGTGTGGCTTGAGGTTTTTTTTCTGCTGTCTAGACATATGATTATCATGAAGTTAAATCTTACGGACAGTTTCTCCCTCTTGAGTAGGATTTTATCATTGATTGGCTTTGTATTAGTGTTCTCCTTTGCCTTTTTTCCAACTTATTCTGGACCTTTAGTATAGTCCAAGTTTAACAAATCAGATTTTTTCAGCTCTTCTTCATCTGATTCTTGCTCAGGATATGTGGTATAATTTTGGAATACACTGTTTGGGTGATTGTTTCATCTGAAGTGTAAAACTTCCTTTCTCCTATTACTTCTCTGGAAATCTTGATCTATTCTGCTCATTTCTGTGCAGATTTTTCCCCCCCAGCTCCTATAATATGTTTAAATCATCTTCCTCGGTCATTGTCCACCTTTCCTTATACTTCAGTTTTGGGACCCATCCTGTCTTACAGCAGTCCAGTTCAATTTCTTTAAATTCTTTTTACTAACTCAGATTTCTTTTCCATTATGGTATCGCTCCATGGAGAGCAAAATGACATCAATTCAGAAAGGTGGGTCACTCAGGAAAAGGCCATTTTGTATTTAAGGAATCCAGACAAAAGTAACTGGAGTGAGTGAGTGCATCACTTGGCCACAAATGTGCTGGTTTGAAACTGCTATGTACCACAGAAAATCCATGTTTTTTTTTAAAGAAGATATATTTGATATTTATTAAACTTAGTTTCTATAACTATGGTTTAGAATCATAAAAAGCATCTTAATGATGCAGTACATTTAAAAAGATCTTTACAATTGAAATGTGATGCACTTGTCTCCAAATATTTTAGCTGCCATAAATTTGTTTAAAAATACACATTAAATGAATGTTTGAGACTCTCAATTTTCTATAATCTCAATGCCACAAACTACATATATTATACAGATGTGGAAGCAACTAGTTACTATGTAATACTTTTCTCACCATTAACAGCTTTATTATGTGAAATACACATACAGATTTAGAAATCTTAGCTTTTGAGCCCCAAAAAACCTCTGAAATTTTAAGGAATCATTATAAATAAAAGAAATAAAAATCACAGTATATAATTGAAATTTTGGTTGAAAATTTCAGATGCCTAAATATTTTGGATAAAAGAAATGTAAAAGAAGATTCAGATCATGTGCAATTCAAAGGCATTCTATCAGTCACTAACAGTATCTTTATGCAGAATCAACAATGTTTTTAATTCATCGGTGCATTACCTCTCCTTCATCCCCCCCAATATCAAACCATTATTCTCCAAATAATTTTAATTTCAAATAAGAAAAAGGAACTTTCAGCAGTGTGTTTGATATTCCTGTTGTCCAGGATATGGACAAATGAGTAAAAATATATGGCTAAACCTAAGTAAATAATAGGGGGATAAGGGGTAAAATAAATTGGCTAGATGGAAATACCAGTGATCAATGAGAGGGAGTGTATGCCAGTTTGAATCTGTGATGTACCTCAGAAAAGGCATGTCTTTTAATCTTCATTCCGTATTGCTGGTTGGGAGCTTCGTATTATCTATGGAGGTGTGACACGCAATTGTGGGTGGTAACTTTTGATTAGATGGGCTCCATAGAGATGTGTCACCATCCATTTAAGGTGCAGTTGCCTCCCTTTAGGATGGAATTCCTTGACAAAAGAGCTAGAGAGCCATGAGTGCTCACACAGCCAGAGACCTTTGGAGATGAAGAAGGAAAATGCCCCCAGGGGAGCTTCATGAAACAAGAAGCCTGGAGCAAAAACTAGCAGAGGTCACCATGTTGGCCATGTGCCTTTCCAGTTGAGAGAGAAACCGTGAACATTATCAGCCTTCTTGAACAAGGGTTTCCGTCCCTGGATGCCTAAGATTGGACATTTCTATAACCTTGCTTTAATTTGGACATTTTCATGGCCTTAGAACTGTAATCTCATGACATAATAAATTCCCCGTTTTAAGGGCCATTCCATTTCTGGTATGCCAAATTCTGGCAGCTTACAAACTAGAAGAGATCTAGGTACCAGAGAAGTGGGGTGCTTTAGTTTGTAAATACCAAACATGTTGAAATGGCTTTTTAAATGTATAAGGGGAAAATTTTGGAAGAGTTGTGAGGAGCTTGGTACAGAAGGCCTAGGATGCTTTGAAGAGACTCTCAGTAGAAATGTGGTCTCTCAAGATACTTCTGATAAGGCCTTAGGCAGAAATGTGAACATGTTGTTCCAAACTGGAAGGAAGGCATTCTTTGTAGGTGAAGAATACAATTTGAGAATGATGAAATTGGATATTTAGCAGAAGACATTCTCAAACTAAATGTGGAAAATGCAATCTGACTGCTCCTTGAAGTTTATAGTAACATGCAGAAGAAAGAGATAAGCTGAGAATGAACTCTTGGGTACAAAGAAAACAGAAATTGATGTGCTGGAAAATTCTGGGTTTCCAAGAAGGGAGACCCCAGAGAACGTGCTCCACATGAGGATTTAACCATATATGAAACCAGTCAGCCATTTCAGAAAAATCCAAGATTGGAGATGGAGTTATCCTGGAAAGATTTGTGGAAACTCCTTCTATCTGATGAGCACGATCCAAGCCTACTGCATAGAAAGCCAACGAGAGTGCTGTGGGATCTGTATAAATACACCAAGGCCAGTCTGGACTAAAAGTCTCAGAAAAGGAACAATGTGAAAGCAAAATAACTCAGAGGCAAAACTATGGAATCTAAAGTCTGAAGTCAAGAGGCATTGGGCCAGGAGAGCAGACCCACCCTGGCACTTGGAAAGAATGAGTTTGCCCAGAAGGCAGAGGGTGGGCCTTCCACCTCATTGCAGGGGAAAAGTTTGCCACCTCCGGCTATGGAGGGAGTGGAGCACATTCATTGGGGATTGGGGAGAGCCTGGCTGCCACCACATGGATATGTTTAACAAGTGCCCTGGAGATGGCAGACAGCTTGGGCATGGCCCTAATGCTTGGTGAGGGAGGAGCTGAACAAAAGTTCGTCTCCCCAATGTCCCCCGAGGTTGCATTTGAAAAGAGGCCTTGCAGAGGCCTTTGGAAAGGGTGGGAGTGCTGCTTTCCAAAGCCTGGAAGATTGTGTTCAGATTTTGAAATCTAATACAGTCTGCCTGAAGTTGTTTGAAACTGCTTAGATCCATCGACTCCTGTGTACCTTCCAATCTCTCCCTATAGAAATGGGAATATATATCCTATGATTGTCCCTCCTTTGTATGCTGGCAGCAAATAGCCTGTTCTGAGTTTTACAGGTCCAGAGGCAGAGAAGAGATTTACCTTAGGACAGACCATGCCTGTAACTGACTTTGATGAGATTTTGCACTGTTTCTGACTTTGAATTGTATTTGTATGGTTACTGAAATGGTTTAAGGCTTTCTGATAATGTTGTGGGATGAATGTAGTTTGCATTTGGAAAGAACATGTCTTTTTGGGGTCCAAAGGGTGGAATGTGCCAGTTTGAATCTGTGGTGTACCCCTGAAAAGCCATGTCCATTAATCCTCATTCAATGTTGCTGCTTGAGAGCTTTTTGATTATTCATGGGGATGTGACCCACTCAATTGTGGGTGGTAACTTTTGATTAGATGGGTTCTATGAAGATGTGTCTCTGTCAGTTAAAGTGGGGATGATTGCCAGAGCCATTTTAGAGGGAGACATTTTGGAAAAGAGCTAGAGAGCTTCAGGAAACTCAAGAGTCCACATGGTCAGACACATTTGAAGATGAAGAAGGAAAATGCCCCTGGGGGGGATTTCATGAAACAAAAAGCCTAGAGAAAATGCTAGCAGACACCACTTTGTTGAACATGGCCTTTCCTGTTGAGAGACAAACCCTGAACATCAATGATGTTGAACCAAGGTATCTTTCCCTGGATGCCTTGGATTGGACATTTCTACAGGCTTCCTTTAATTTGGACATTTTCATGGCCTTACAACTGTAAACTTACAACACAACAAATCCACCCTTTAAAAAGACATTTTGTTTCTGTTATATCACATTCCAGCAACTTGCAAACTAGAACAGAGGGGTAAGGGATATGGGATATATGAGTTTTTTTTTTTTCTTCTTTCTTCTTTCTTTTTATTTCTACTTCAGGAGTGATGAAAATGTTCTAAAAAATAATTTGTAGATGAATACGCAAGTATGTGATGATATTGTGAGCCATTGGCTGTACACCATATATGGACTATATGTATGAAGATTTGTCGATAAAAATATCTAAAAATAAAAAAAGACTTTCAATAAATATATAACATTTCCATCCTTCATATACAAAATTTCTTTCAAAATGGTGACTACACAGAAATCTTCATTCAATGTTTACCAACCCTTTATCTGGTCCTAAAATATGGTGCCTTTTCAGCAGTGCCACCAATTGAGCCAACTCTCTTGGTGTGCCTCTCTTCCCCATGCCCCACACTGAACCCTAGTATTGATGCATGCTCATGTTCAGTGATTTTCTAGGTGTGTGCATAAAGTTGTAAGATAGTGTGCGAGTTTGAAAGGATTATACACCTTAGAAAACGAATGTTTTAATCTTGATCCATTCCTTCTAGCAGTGCTGTTTGGAAACTTGATTAGATTATCTCCATGGAGATGTAACACACCCAATTGTCAGTATTAACTTTGATTAAAGGGAGATGTGACCCCACCCATTCCAGGTGTGACTCGATTCGTTTACTGGAATCTTTTAAAAGAGAAAGCATTTTGGAGAAAGCTTCAGAGTCATGAGAAAGTCACAAGAGAGACACAAGAGAGCCATGAGCATCAAGAGAGCCTATGCAGCCAGATACCTTTGGAGATGAAGAAGGAAAATGCCCCCAGAGGAACTTCATGAAATAAGAAGTCTGGAGAGAAAGCTATCAGACATCTCCATGGTGGCCATGTACCTTTCCAGTTGGGAGAGAAACCCTGAACTTCATTGGCCTTTCTTGAGTGAATGCAATTTCTATTGGGGTCTTAATTTGGACATTTTGATAGGCTCACCTTAATTGAGACACTTTCGTGGTCTTAGAATCATAAACTTGAAACTTAATGAATTCCTCCTTTTAAAAGCCATTCTGTTTCTGGTATATTGCATTATGATGACTAGCAAACTAGAACAGATTTTAGTACTGGAAAAGTGGGGGTGCTGTTGAGGTTTGAAAATATCAAACATGTTAGAATGGCTTTTTAAAAAAAATGGGTAAAGGGAAGATTATAGAGGAGTTGTGAGAAGCTTGATATAGAAGGCCTAGAATACTTTTAAGAGACTGTTGGTAGAAATGTGGGCTCTAAAGATACTTCTGATAGGACTTTGGACAGAGATGAGGCACATTATTGTAAGCTGGAAGGAAGGTGATCTTTTTTTAAATGGCAAATAATCTGGAAAAATTTTGACTACTGACTTTGGCTGGAAGGCAGATTTTCAAAACCATGACCTTGGATATTTAGCAGAGGAGATTTCCAAATTAAATGTGGAAAATGCAGCCTGGTGTCTCCTTGCAGCTTATAGTGAAGTGCAACAGGAAAGAGATAAACTGAAAACTGAATGCTTTGGTAAAAAGTAACTAGAAATTGATATTCTGGAAAATTCTGGCTTCCTAAGAAAGGAGACCCCAGAGAACGGTTCTCCACATGAGGATTTAACCATATGTGGAACCAGTTAGCCATTTCAGAACAATCCAGGATTGGAGATGAAGTTATCCAAAAAGGATTTTTAGAAACACCTTCTGTCTGATGGGCATGACCTGAGGCTACTGCATAGATAGCCAACGAGAGTATTGCAGGATATGCACAAACAGAACCACTGCCAGTCTGGACTGAGAGAGATCAAGAAGAGACACATTGGAAGAAAAATACCTCTAGAGGCAGAATTATAGAAGCTGAAGTCTATAGTCAAGAAAACTTCGGCCAGGAAAGTGGACCCACCCAAGAACTTGGAGAGGGTGAATTTGCCCTGAAGGCAAAGGGTGGGCCATCCACTTCATTGCAGTGCAAGAGTTGTGCTACCTCAGGCCTTGGAAAGAGTGGAACACATTCCTTGGAGATTGCGGAGAGCCTGATTGCCACCACATGGAGGGGTTGAGTAGGTGCCCCAAAGGTGGCAGAGAGCCCATGTGTGGTCCCAATGCTTGGATAGGGTGGAGCCAAGAAAGGGTGGTCTCCCCAATATCCCCCATGGTTGCATTCAGGGAGTGGCCAGCTGCTGCATAGGCCTTTGGAAAGGGTGGAACTGCCACTTTCTGAAGCCCCGAAGATAAATGACTCTCAGACTTTGAAATGTAATGGACTTTACCCTGTGGGTTTTGGAACCGCTTAGGTCCGGTGACTTGTGTGTTCCTTCCATTTTTCCATATGGAAATGGGAGTATGTATCCTATGGCTTTCCCTACTTTGCATGTTGGCAACAAATAATTTGTTCTGAGTTGTACAGGTCCAGAACCAGAGGAGAATTTTGCCTTAGGACTGTCCATGTGTGTTGCTGACTTTGATGAGACTTTGTACTGGTTTTGACCTTGTATTGTATTTGCATTGTTACTGAAATGGTTTCAGGATTTCTGATACTTTGATGGAATGAATCTATTTTTTATATGGGAAGACATGTCTTTTTTGGGTCCAGAGGGTAGAATGTGTCAGTTTGAATGGGTTATGTACCCTGAAAAAAGCCATACTTTAATCTTAATCCAACCCTCTTCAGTACTATAGTTTGGAAAATTGATTAGAATATCTCCAAGAAGATGTGACAAACTCAATTGTAGGCATTAACCTTTGATTAGAGGGAGATGTGACTCCACCCATTGCAGGTGGGTCTTGATTAGTTTATTGGAATCCTTTAAAAGAGGAAGCATTCTGGAAAAAGCTTCAGAGCCAGGAGAAAGCCACAAGAGAGCCATGAGAGAGCCAGGAGTACCATGAGAGCCTATGCAGCTAGAGACCTTTGGAGATAAAGAAAGAAAATGCTCCTGGAGGAGCATCATGAAGTGAGAAGCCTGGAGAGAGAAAGCTAGCCGGCATTGCCATGTTTGCCAAATGTCTTTTCGGTTCAGAGAGAAATCCAGAACTTTATTGTTCTTTCTTAAGTGAAGGTAATCTCTTGTTAGTGCATTAATTTGGACATTTTTGTAGACTTGCTTTAATTGAAGCACTGTCATGGCCTTAGAACTGTAAACTTGCAACTTAATAAATTCCCCCTTTTTAAAGTCATTGTGTTTCTGGTATATTGCATTCTGGCAGCTAGCAAACCAGAACAGATGGGGACACTTGTGAACACTGTGTTAGTTGGGAAGTGCTGGAATGTGATATATCAGAACTGGAACAGCCCTTAAAAGAGAATTTAATAAGTCAAAAATTTATAGTTCTAAGGAAGTGGAAATACTAAAATTAAGTCATCAAAAAGAGGTTACATTCACTGAAGAAAGACCTATGGGTCTGGAATACCAACGCTAGCTGGGAAGTCATGTGGTAGGCATCTGCTGGTCCCTTGTTCCTGGGCCCTGTTGCTTTCAGCCTCTGGTCTTGTGGGGATTCCTAACTTTGTTTTTCTGGGACTGGTTTTAATCTCTTGGCTTCCCTTGACTCGCTCAAGGTTCTGGCTTGCTTAACATCTCAAGGGGGTGTTTGCTGGGATCCAAGCATCTCCAGACATTTGTGTCTCTCTTCTCCAAGTGTCACCATCTGTGTTAGCTCTATTCTGAAATTTTTGTCAACTCTGAGGCCTCAGTCATTTTCTGACTCTCTCCAAAGTGCTTCTTCTTTTTAAAGAATTCCAATAACCTGATCAAAACCTACCTGGGATGGGTGGAGTCACATTTCCGTCTAATCAAGAGTCACAAACACAATTGAACATGTCACATTTCTGTGGAGATAATTTAATCAAGTATCCAACCTACAGTACTCAATCATGATTAAAAGAAAAGTCTGCTCCCATAAGAATGGATCAGGATTAAAAAAATAGCTTTTCTGGGATACACGATAATTTCAAATCAGCACAAACACCAACAAAAAACTCAACAGTGTGGATAATCATGGGATTGATTGGAAAGGCAGCATTAACATATAGATACTTTCTAGGGGGAACAAAGCAGGTAGAAAATTCCAATGGTTGACAGCAAAAAGGAAACCCCTTACGGAAGTAATAAGGGGCCGAAATTGGATATTACTAACATTTCTGCCTGGAAGCTTTCCTTTCCATACTGAGAGCTTTGTCACTAATTTCTTTTTAAAAATGGTAATTTGTGCTTAGTTGCGCAATGGTGGCAAAGAGAGTTCAATGCTGAAACTCTTAATAGTCAACTTAATTGCATGAAGATTACTTAGGCTACTGTTTTAGGATACTTAAAAATCTATAAGACTTTGTTTATCCCTTTCCCTAATTCTTTGAGATTCTGCGACCAAATTCCTTGAAAAAGAAGATATTTAGTTATTATTTCCACTCACTTTCCTGGAAACAAGTTCTTTTTAATGAATCATGGGTTTCATTTGAATGGGTGCCTGGTAGGCTGGCATTCACTTTACCAACTATTAACAGCTATAAAAACTTCCCTTTACTTGCTTGCTTGGTTTGAAGGTACAGAGTGGTCTGAAGTCAATTTCTCCATTAGTGAATATGTGAAAGATACAGTCACACACATGGGAAGTTTGGCCTTTATTCACTACATATTACGAGTCATTCAAAAGTTAGTGTTAGTTATATCTTATATTTATTTTATTGACTAACAACCTTAGATGTTGTCCTAGTTTTCTAGCTGCTGGAATGTGATATGCCAGAAGCAGAATGGCTTTTAAAAGGGAGAATTTATTAAGTTGCTAGTTTACAGTTCTATGGCCATGGAAATATCCTAATTAAATCAATTCTACAAAAATGTCCAAATTAAGCCACCAACAAGAGGTTACTTTCACTCAAGAAAGGCCGATGATGTTCAGGGTTTCTCTCTCAACTGGAAAGGCATATGGTGAACATGGCAATGTCTGCTAGCTTTCTTGCCAGGCTTCTTGTTTCATGAAGCTCCCCAAGGGGCATTTTCCTTCTTCATCTCCAAAGGTCTCTGGCTGTATGGACTATCTGTTTCATGGCTCTATCCTCTCGTTCTCCAGCTGTCTCCAAAATGCTTCCTTTTTTAAAGAATTCCAGTAAACTAATCAAGATACACCTAGAGATAAAAGGAGCATCAGACACAAGGCTTTCAAAATCACATGGCCACATTGCAAAAGCTATATCATTAGTCAATCATCTTCAAGTAACATGGTTACTGGAACACAGCTCTGCTCTAGCCACTCTGATACACCATAAACTAAAAAGGGGATATCTATATAATGATCATGGTGATGAATATACAACTGTGTGATGATATTGTGAGCCATTGACTGTACACCAAGTATGGAATGTTCGTATGTTAAGAACGTTTATATTTGTATGTTGTTTTGTCAATAAAAATATTTTTAAAAGGAGAGAGAATAGGGAAAGTAATGCTGTAATAGGCTCTTAGTCCTTCACTGAGATTATTGCTTAAAAAAAAAAAAGACCTGCCTGGAATGGATGAAGTCATATCTTCCCCTAATCAAAGGGTAATACCCACAATTGGAGGAGTCACAACTCTGTATAGATAATCTAATGAAGTTTCCAACTTATACTGCTGAATAGGGGTTAAAAGAATAAGCTGCATCCACAAGATTGGATTGAGATTAATGGCAACTTTTCTGGGGTAAATAAATTCTTTCTAACTAGCACCAATGTGTAATTTTATTATCGGAAAAAAATCTCCCTCTGCACCACATTAATACATGAAGTAGAAATGAAATCTGTGTTCCACATAATCACAAAATTGAGTCACAGTAGTTCAGAAGAATTTGAAATATTTTGCTCCCCAAATTACTTCAATTTTTAAAAAATATCATCACAGTCTGCCTGAAACAGTCAGTCATCCACTTCATATGTTCCTGGGGCCCCTATAATTAAAAACACATAATGAGGCAACTTGCTCAATTAACAACTGGAAAATCAAAATCATTCCCACCCTGTGAGATCCTTATGTTAAGACATAAAGGCTCAAATATATTTTAAAAGTTACTACAAATCATGCTAATTAAGCTTTAGCAATCTTAAAGGAATACAAATGGCACGCTTGAATATTAATAGTCGAGGTGTCAACAAGAAAGTGTCAGATCAATTTACTAAATATTGTGGAAATAGTTGCAATAAGCTAAAATACTAAACAAACACATTTTTGACAAACTAATTTCATGTTTTTATGCATACATACACACATACATATATAAAGTGTTTATGTGTACGTAATTTTAAAATTGAAAGTTGGATACCATCACACCTAGAAGAAAAAAGTGTACTCCTCCCCTAAACAATTGGACATTAGTGATTGAAGTGATCACTTGGCTGCTCTGCAACTCCACAGACTGCTAAAGCCATGTTCTTTTAATCCTAATCCAATCTTGTGGGGGGGCAGACCTACTTTAAGCTATGATTTTTTTTATTAGATTGTTTCCATGGAAAAGTGACCCACCCAATTGTGGGTATGACCTTTTTATTATTTCAATGAAATGTTGACCCTGCCCATTGAAGCTAGGTTTTCATTAGTTTACGGGAGCACTTTAAGGTGCTCATGGAGAGAGATAAAGTTCAGAACAAACACAGAGAGCAAAAGAGACACAGACTTTTGAGATGCATGGAGAGCCAGCACAGTGAGAAGAGAGATGTAACCAGGTGACAGATATTTGGAAATGCTAAACAAAGAGATGAAACCCAAAGTTGCCACAGAGAAGCTTAAGTTCTTTAGAAAGAAAATCAGTGGAATCAGAGCCATTTGAAACCAGAAACCAAGATAAAGAGACAGCATAAGTTGCAATCTGTCTTCCCATGTGACAGAGAGACCCCAGTCAATACCAGCATTTTATTCACAGCCAAGGTATCTTTCTTTGATGGCTTAGTTTGTATGTTTTCATGGCCTTGGTAAGGTAAATTTGCAACCTACTAAATCCCCTTTCTTAGAGTGAATCCATTTCTGGTATATTGCCTTCAAGAATAGAAAATCAAAACATATTTTGGTACCAGAGAAGTGTGGACTTCAGTTTGCAGACACGCAGAAAAAAAATGCTGGAATGGTTTTATAAATTGATAAAGGAAAGATTCTGAAAGAATTGTGAGGAGAATAAAGAAAGGCCTAGATGCTTTGAAGAGACTGTAAGTAGAAATATGGAGTCTAAAGATACCTCCAATGAAGTTTTAGGCAGAAAATGATGAATGTGGTGTACCCAACTGGAAGAAAGGTCATCCTTGTTTTAAAGTGATAGAGAACTTGGCAAAGTTGAGTCCTGGTATTGGATGGAAGCTAGAATTTGAAAATGATGAGTTGGAATACTTAGCTGAAGAGATTTACAAATTTAATGTGGAAAATGGCAGCCTAGCTGCTCCTTGTAGCTTCCAGTAAAATGCAATAGGGAAATGATAAACTGAGAATTCAACTCTTGAGTAAAGAGAAACCAGAAATTGATAGTCTGGAAAATTTTGGGCTTCCTAAAAGTGAGGTCCCATAGCCCAGTGCCTCACAAGAGGATTTAACCAAACAGAAGAATTCATTCATCGCAGGACAAGTGAGGACTGGAGATGGAGTTATACAGAAAGGATTTGTAAAAAGTCCTATTGTCCGATAGGTTTGATCGCTGTCTGCTGCACACCAAACAAACAGGTTTCTTGCAAGATCAGTGTAAATGGAACCACTGCCAATCTGGACTAAAAGGCACAGAAAGAGACAGATTGAAGGAAAAATTACTTCAAAGGCAGAACCATGGATGCTGATGTCTGAAGCCAGTAAAACTCAGGCCAGGAGAGTGGGTCCATGCATACACATGGAGAGAGTGAGTTTGTTCTGATGTCATAGGGCAGGCCTTCCTCCCCCATGTTAGGGCAGGCCTTCCTCCCCCATGTTTTGGAAGAGTTTGGGTACCCCAGGCTTTAGAGAGGATGAAACACATTCCCTGGTGATTGTGGGGAGCCTAAAGAACATTCCATTGTTCTGAAGGGGTTGAGAATGTGCCCTGAGATGTCAGAGTATCTGGATGCTGCTTCAATGTTTGTAGAGATGGGAACTAAGAACAAGGTGGCCTCCCCACCGCTTGGATATGATATAACCCTCACCCCAGTGTTTGGAGAGAGAAGATAGCACTGTAAACCCTTGGGAATTGTGTGACTGCTACATTCTCAAGCACTGAGGAGGAGACATCATCCTATAAATGACTCCCAGACTTTGAAATTTAATGTAGTATGCCCTGCAAGTTTTCAGAAGTTTTTGGGTCTGGTGACCTCTGCCTCTTTGTTTTTCCTCTCAAATTCTCTCTATGGAAATGGGAGTATTTTTCCAATGAATTGCCCTCTTTTATATAGTCACATCATATAACTAGTTCTGAGTTTCAAAGGTCCACAGCCAGAGGACAACTTTGCCTTAGGACTGACCACATCTCTAACCGACTTTGGTGAGAATTTATATTATTTTTGACTTTGTACTGTGTTTGTATTGCTACTGAAGTGGTTTAAGACTTTTGTAATATTGTAATGGGATGCATGTATTATGTATATGGAAAGAACATGTCTTTTGGTGGTCCAGAGTGTGGAATGTGTTGGTTTATAACTGTTATATACCCCAGAAGAGCCATGTTCTTTTAATCCTAACCCAATCTTGCCTGGGCAGACGTATCATAAGGCAGGATCTTTTTAATTAGGTTGCTTCCATAGAGGTGTGACCCACCCAATTGTGGTTGTGACATTTTTATTATTCCCATGGTAACATGACCCTGCCCATTCAAGGTGGGTCTTAATTATTATGGAACCAGGTGAAAGATATTTGGAGATACTAAGCTAAGAGATAAAACCCAGAGTTTCCCTAGAGAAGCTAAGTGAGGACCCATAGACACATAGAGAGAAAGCCCCTAGAATCAGAGACTTTTGAATCTGGAAGCCATGAGAGAAGGACAGCACACCTCATCATATACCTTCCTATATGACAGAATCCCCATATGACATTGATATTTTCTTCAGAATCAAGGTATCTTTCTCTAGATGCATTACTTTGGGCATTCTCATGGCCCAGAACTGCACATTTGTTACCTAATAAATTCCCTTTGTAAAAGCCAATCTATTTCTGGTATATTGCATTCTGGCAGCATTAGCAAACTGAAACAACCACTGTTCTACTGCGGCTTCTTTTATCCTTTCCTCCGAAGGGGCTCCTTTAATTTCAACATTTTTCCTTGACTTGGGTTCCACACTGGGCCTCTCCAGACATGGGTCCCTGTGCCTGGAAAGCCTGGGGTTTTATTTCAGTGCTGTGAATTCCTCTATATTCTGTGTCCCCAGTGAAAGGGGAATGGGCCACTGCCTCTGGGGCATGCCCAAGCAGTGTGGGACCTAGTGAGATAGAGTAGAGTACCAGCCAGTCCAGGATAGAAATTTCCTACCAGAGATTTTTTTCTTTCTTTGATTCAGCATTTGTGGAATCTATCTCAAGTCTCTACCTTCCAGCAGAGTACTAAGAAAGTAGAATTTTCCTTATATTCAGTTATTTTCTGCTGAGATTTTTTTCTGGGGATGTCTTATGTTGCTATGTTGATGATGTCACCCTTATGTACCTTTTATTTCTTTTACTTTCTTAATTATTCTGGCTAGTACCACCAGTACAATATTAAACAATATTGAATAACATTGGTGACAGTTACTCAAATGTCCTGATCTTAGAGGAAAGTCTTTCAGTCTTTCAACATTAAATATGTTGTCAGCTGTGAGCTTTTCATGCATTCCCTCGGCAGGTATTTATTCTTAACTTTGGTAGGAAGAATAATGGTCTCCTAAAATTGATCACATTCTAATTCCCCAAACTTGTGAATTATTTACTTTGCATGGCAGAAATGAATTAAATTTGCGGCTGAATTAATATTGCTAATTAATTAACCTTAAAATAGAGAGATTATCCTGCATTATCTAGGAGGGTAATGTAAGAACATGGTGCTTAAAAGTAGAAAAATGAAACTGAGCAAAAAGTAGAACATAGAATTACCAGATTATCTAGCAATTACACTGTTGGCATATATCCCAAAGAAATCAAAACAGGGACTCAAATAAGTATTTGTTCACCAATGTTCATAGCAACATTATTCACTACAACCAATTGGTGTGAAGACCCCAGTTATCCATTAACAATAAATGGATAAACAAAACATGATGAATACATATAATTGAATATTATACAGCCATAAGGAACGAGGTTCTGATACATTCTATAGCATTCACAAACCTTGAAAATTGATGTTAATTGAAATAAGCCAGAAAAGGAGAGACAAATATTGTATGAATCCACTTATATGCAATATGTAAAATAAGCAAATTCAAAGAGACAGAAAATTAATTAGAGATGGTCATGACTAGAGGGAGTGGGGAAAGAGGTGGTATTGCCTAATTTGTAGGAAGTTTCTATTGTAATGAAAATGTTTTGATAAGATAGTGATGATGGTAGCACAATATTTTAAATTTAATCAATGCCACTGAATTATACACTTAAAATGGGGAATTTGCACACACACACATACACACACACACATATATAGAGAGAGATAACCAAAAAAACATACATTTTATGTAGAAGAGAGAACCAAAATAGAGGTCAGAGAGATTTGATGCAAGAGTTAATTCACTGTTGCTTATTTTGAAGATGGAGAAGTTCCAGCAATGAATGTTGGTACTCTTTAGAAGCTGGAAGGGGCAAGAAAATGAATTCTCCCTTAGAACTTCCAGCAAGTAAAGTAGCCAACTTGATTTTCACCCAGTAAGACTTGTGTCAGTCATCTGATGAACAAAACTTCAAGAAAATAAATCTGTATTATTCAAGCCACAGCATTTTTAGTAATTTGTTTCAGCAGCAACAGAATACCAATAGGAATGGAGGTAAAATAAGATGGAATAGTGTCATATTTAGAATTAGAATTAGGTCATATGCCAAGGCAAAAGATATCAGGATCATAGATATTGGAGGAGATACAAGATGTCAGAATTCAGGCAAGCTATTTAAACAACAGCATTATCAATGGCAATAAAAATTTGACCTATACTAAAGACTTTGTCTTGTATTTCCCAGTACACTTTGCATTCAGTGAAGGAACTGGAGTAAAATTGAGGTCATTTTTGAGGAAAAGAGTGGAAACACACTGTTTATAAATAAACATGGTAAATCCTGAAAGCTCTTATACAGTGCGTTCCTGAATATAGAGAAGTTGGTTTAATGCAAGTGTTCGAAATGTACCAATAGCCATGCACTGTCAATTCATTACCTGCTAATTATAGTAAAATTTAATGCTCTCAATTTTGAATGGCATCAGAATATTAATCTGAATTACAAAAGACATTTACAAATTTGGTGTAAGAGAGTATTGGACATGAACTCAATTTACTGCTTTTAAAATTTATTTATAGTTTTATAACATGGTAATACTTACTAATTGTATATCAGCCTTCAGTTAAATATAATATTCATTTGACACCAACGCAGGCATGAATATTCACTGATGGCACTAATCTTGTTGTTTCCAGAGGATCAAAAGATTTCCAGGATAAACTCTGACAATATCTGTCTTTGAAAATAGACTATTATTTTTCCTGGAATCAACTGGGCCCAGTCCCTTATGCCAATGAAAATAAATCCTCAATGGCTTGGAAATAATGATTCTAATTATCTCATTTACATTTACTGTTTCTACTCCCAGTTCAGCCTTTCAACAGAATAGTGTTTACCCCTCATTTATTATCAATATACAATAGTGTCTCCATCTCAATGAATAGGACTGTAATTATTAAAATATAGGCAATTATATTATAAAACAGCAGTGACCAGGCTAATGCAAAATAAAATAACCAGGCAATTAGCCATTGTGTCAAGCAATACACTTATAAACAATGAAAATAGTATATTTGAATATTAATAAGGTAGTTTCTTTCTCTCATGGAACATCAGGGAACTGATTTTTTTATAGCTATATCAGTGTATGGTTAAGTACAATTGCAGAGAAATAGTAAGGAGCCCTTGACAAGAACAAAATGGTGAATATTTGACATATCATCACCCATGAATATAAATTTCAAAGTACTTTGACTTTGAGTATATTTTCCACCAAAACAATGAATACATTAAAATATTGTCAAGTCAGTTGAAGGTTGAAGTGACTTTAATGTATATTCCATCTAACCACACACTGAATGATTGAATTTCCTCTGCAATAGCAATGAAATATATTTTTCTAGCCTCTGCATTAAATCCTCAGTATTATTGAACACCCAATCATCCTAAATAGCCCATTCTGTTCCTGGACAGCTCAAAACTGAAATTTACATCTTCTTTATTGAGAAAAATCTGTGCCCTGACTTTTTGTCTATTTGATAATCATTCTTCTCTTTTGGTAATCACATAATCCTTCAAATATGTGAAACCAGTTAAATGTGCACCACACCAACCAAGTCTTTTAAAGTACAATATGATCAGTTTCTTCAAGCAACCGTGCTTAAATCAAATTACTGATTAAACTGTAGGATTTTATATTTGCCTATAATAAATTTCACATTTTTGAGTAAAGAAATTTTATCTTCTATCAAAATATGTTTTGGGTTCTGACATATTAATATTTCTTCCCATCCTAATGCCATATGCAAATTATAATAGAAAACTATTGATATTCACCTTAAGAGCTATTATATATTATTTTAAAGTATTTTTATTTGAAAATATTCAACATACATACAGTCCACCCACAGTATATAGTCAGTGCCTCACAATATCATGACAAAGTTGTGTAGCCATCACCATGATCATGTTTAGAACATTTGCATCACTCCAGAAAAAGAAATAAAAAGAAAAGGGAAAAAAAACCTCATATATCCCATATTCCTTACCTCTCCCTCTCTTTTACCAGTAGAATTTCAATCTACCTATTTTTAAATCTCTTATCCCACCTATTATTTATTTATTTATTTATTTATTTTTCCTTATTTTTTTAATACTCATATTAAAAAATATCCTGGATAAAAGAGCATCAGGCAGAAGGTTTTCACAATTACACAGTCGCATTGTAAAACCTATATAGTTATACAATTGCCTTCAAGAATCAAGACTACTGGAACACAGTTCTACATTTTCAATACTTCCCTTAAGTCACTACACCACACCATAAACTAAAAAGGGATAGCTATATAATGCATATGAATAACTTTCAGGATAATTTCCTGACTCTGTCTTAAATCTCTCAGCCACTGAAAATGTATTTTCTATCATTTATCTCTTCCCCCTTTTGGTCAAGAAGGCTTTCTCAATCCCATGATGCTGGGTCCCAGTGCATGCCGGGAGTCCTGTCCCACATTGCCAGGAAGATTTTCATGCCTGCAAATCATGTAAAGGAAAGGAAGTGAGATCACTGGCAAAGTTGGCTTAGAGAGAGAGAGCATATATGAGGAACAGAAGAGGTTCTCTGGCAGTGACTCATAGGCATATTTTTTAACTCGGATTAGCTTCTCCTTTGCAGAAATAAGTTTCATAAGGTTGAACTCCAACATTGATGGCTCAACTTATTGAATTCCTTGTACCCAAGGCTTGCAAGAATATCAGGAATTCCTCAGGTGAGGAAGTTTAATATTTCTTCCTTTCCCCTAGTCCCCCAAAGGGACATTACAAATACTTTTTTATTCTCTGACCAAATTATTCTGGATGTATCAGAGCATCACATTAATCTGTACAAACTAACATGATCTCACACTATTCAAGATTTGATGTAATTATGGTTATCAAGTAAACTGAACATATAAGTTAAATTAGATAATTCACCACCCACAATATATATTTTACACTAAATAAACATCTCTCCCTTTGGTCTCACACAGAAGTTGAAATTTTGATATATGGGCCACATCATTCTTTATCATGTGTTCTGATTTAAATTAGTCCTATCCAGATGAGCTTAATTCATATCTCTAGTCAGTCTTTCAAATTTTCAATGTTTCTAAGAGTTGCTGTATGGGGGTAATGCTGCCTTTCATAACTTCAGGGTTCTATCTCTCAGCCTCAGTTGTCACATAAATACCAGAAATTTCAGGGGATGTTCAGATTACACACAAATAACTCAAAATCTCAGAATTTAGAAATAACAGTTACAACTCCTTATATGTGACTGCTATAAGATCTTACAACCTAGGATCATTTGCAATAACCCCCAACCTGATAACCTATGCTCTCGAGTTCTGTTCTCCACCTTTGTATGTTATAGCTCATATGAGTGAGGTATGGTAATGTTTCTCTTTTTGTTTCTGACACTTCATTCAACATACTGTCCTCAAGATTCATTCACCTACTTGCGTGCATCACAGCTTCATTCTTTCTTGCAGCCACTCAAGAGTCTGTGGTGTGTATACACCACAGTTGTACCTTTCATTCCTCAGTCATTTTACCCTCATGCCATTTCCATCCATTATAAACTATGAATGCTGACACCATAAACACCAGTGTGCAGATTTCCATTCACGTCCTCACTCTCAGTTCCTCCAGGTGTACACATGGCAATGGGGTTGTGGGATTATATGGCAACCCCAATCATAGCCCCCTGAGGAACCACCACTCTGCCTTCCAGATGGGCTGCAACTCTCAGCTTCCCTACTAACAGTGAATAGGTACATCACTTTCTCCACATTTTCTCTTACACTTGTTTCTCTCTGTTCATTTTTAAAGATTAATTTGCACCTCATACAATCCATTCTAAGTAACTAAGCAAGGCTTTGCCATCATAATCTATATGAAGACATTTCCTTTTCTTCCACAAAGAGTCCATACCCCTTCCCCATATTCCCCACTTGCTGACATTTAATTTTGGCATCATTCCTTTGTTACATTCAATGGAAGGGTATTACAATGAAATTGTTGACTAAAGACCCTAGCATGCATTGATTGTATTTTTTCCTGTATTCCATCTCATTTACAACACCTTGCAATGTTGACATTCATTTGTTCTCACACATGAAAAAATATTTTTACGTTTGTACATTTAATCAGCATCATTGTCCTCTCTAGACATTCCTAAGTTATCTTGTCTCAGTCTTTATACTCTATTTTCCCTTCTGGAGTCATACATACCCCCAGCACTTCTCCCTCAATTATATTCATATTCAGCTTCAATCAGTGCATTTATGCAATTGTGTTACCATCAAATAATATTGAGATACCCATTTCTGAATTTTTATACTCATTCCTGTTTCACATTCTGTACTCCTTCAGGATCAAATGATAATATTTTCTCAAAGTTAACTCTGAAATATCACTTATTAGTGTTAATTCATATTAGTGAGACCACACAATACTTGGCTGTTTCTGGAGAATTTCACTCAGCAAAATGTCCACAAGATTCATCTATGTTGTTACATGCTTCAAGATGTCATTCTGTCTTACAGCTGCATGATATTTCATCGTAGGTATATACCACAATTTTTGTAGCCCCTCGTAACATTGATGGACATTTGGACTGTTTCCATCTCTTAGCAATTGTAAATAACATTGTTACAAACATTGGTGTGAAAATGTCCTTTTTCATCTTTGTCTTCAATTCCTCCTAATTTATACTGAGTAATGGGATTTCTGAATTGCTGGATCATATGGCAGTTCTAATCTTTGCTTCCTGAAACTGCTAAATTGCCTTACACAGCAATTGCACCATTTTGCATTTCCAAAAAGAGCGGATGAGTCCCTCTTTCTCCATAGCCTGTACAGGACGTGCTTATTGTTTATTGTATAATGACCATTCTAGTGGGTGTGAGATGATAGCTCATTATAGTTATGATTTGCATTTTCTTAATAGCCAGTGAAGTTGAACAGCTTTTCATATGAATTTTAGCCATAAGTATTTCCTCTCCTCAGGAGTGAATGTACATATCTTTTCACCATTTTCAATTTGGTTCTTTGCCTTTTGCTGTTGGCTTGTAAAATCTCTTTATATATTCTAGATATTATGCCCTTATCTGATAGGTGGTTACCAAATATTGTCTCCCATTGTGTAGGCTGTCTTTTTTCTTTCTTGACAAAGTTCTTTGATGCGCAAAATTGTTTAATTTTAAGATCATATTTATCTATTTCTTTTTTCATTGCTGTGCTTTGGGTGTAAGATCTAGGAAATCACCTTTCATCAAAATACTTATAAGGTATTTCCCTATATTTTCTTCCCAAAGTTTTATTGCCTTAACTGTAATGTTTATTAATTTGATCCATTTTGAGTTAATTTTTATATAGGGTGTGAGGTATGGATCCCCTTTCATTCTTTTGCGTATGGATATCCAGTTCTCCAAACACCATTTATTGAAGAGGTTGTTCTCTTTCAGTTGGATTAGCTTGACCACCTTATCAAAGCTCAATTGTCCATAGATGAGGGGGTCTTTATTTGAACACTTTATTCAATTCCATTGATTAGTAAATCTATCTTTATGCCAGAACGGTGTTCTTTTGACTACTGTAGCTTTGTAATATGCTTTAAGGTCACATAGTGTGAGACCTCCCACTTCATTTTTCTTTCTCAAGGTATTTTTAGCTATTTGGGGCACCCTGTTCTTCCAAATAAATTTGTTTTTTGGTTTTTCTATTTCTGCAAGCTAAGTTGTTGGGGTTTTAATTGGCAATGTATTGAATCTATAAGCCAATTCGAGTAGAACTGACATCTTAACTGTATTTAGCTTCCCAATCCATGAACACGGTATGCCTTTCCATTTATTTCAGTCTATCATGATTTCATTTAGTGACTCTCTGTAGTTTTCTGTGTATAGGAATTTTGTATCATCAGTTAAATTTATTCTTCAATAATTTGTTATTTTGGTTTTGCTGTGAATGGAATTTTTTTCTTGATTTTCTCCCTAGATTTCTCATTATTAGTGTATAGAAACACTACTAAATTTTGTGTGTTGATCTTGTACCCTGGCAATTTGCTGTACTGATTTTTAGCTCCAGTTTGTTTTGTGTAGATTTTGGGGAATTTTTGACATATAGTATCATATCATTTGCAAAGAGTGGAAGTTTTACTTCTTCTTTTCAAATTTGGATGTGTGTCCCGACCTGCGGGATGATCAACCGAGGCTCCAACTCCTGTGAGGGAAGAATGAAATGGGACAAAGAGACGCGAAGAATGACAGCAAGACAAATATTCTGATCAAGCCGCAAAAGTTTGTTGAAAAGGCTGGGTATATATATATACTCTAGGAGAGGGGGTAGCTAGTAGGGATAGGTGACGATCTCTGATTGGGTGAATAAGGACAAAGGGATGATTTGGGATTGGTGACTGCTGTTGCTAGGGTGGAGGGCAGATGTATGGTTAGTACTTTTGGCGCGAACTACTACTACTTCCGTGAAGAAGGCTGATTATAGCTTAGGCTGTTCTTTGTTTCAGCCCTGGTGGCCATGTTGCATGTTTCCGGCATTGCTGAGGGTGGATTTTATACATGCTACCTTAATTGTCCCCAACAGATGTGTTTTATTCCTTTATATTGTCTAATTGCTCTGACTAGAAGTTCCATCACAATGTTGAATAACAATGATGACAGTGGGTGTACTTTTCCTTTCCTGATTGTAAAGGGAAAGCTTTCAGTTTTTCCCCATTGAGAATGATGGTAGCTCTGTTTTCCCTATATTCCCTTATCATATTCAGCAAACTCCCTTTGATTCTTACCCTTTGAAATGTTTTCAGCAAGAAAATGTTTAATTTTGTAAATGCCATTTGCTGCATCAATTGAGATGATAATGTGTTTTTTCTGCTTTGTCTTATTGATATGGTGTGTCACATTAATGAATTTTGTTGTGTTATACCAGTCTTGCATACCTGGAATAAATCCCACTTGGTCATGGTGTATAATTATTTTAATGTACAGCTGGATTCAACGTCCATGTATTTTGTTGAAGGTATTTGTATCTATATTCATTACAGAGATTGGTCTATAATTTCCTTTTCTTATATTATCTTTGACTTTGGTGTTAGGGTCATGTTGGCTTCATAGAAAGACATATGTAGCTTTTCCTGCTTTTCTATATTTTTAAAGTGTCTGAGTAGGATTAATACTATTTCTTTCTTGAGTACTTTGTAGATTTCACATGTGAAGCCATCTTATCCTGGTCTTTTCATTTGCGGGAGCATCCTGAAGGCAGACTCAATCCCTTTACTTGTGATTATTTTGTTGAGGTCATCTATTTCTTCTCTAGCTAATGTTGATTGTTCATGCCTTTCTAGGAAGTTGTCCATTTCTTCTACATTGTCCAGTTTATTAGCTTGTAGTTGCTCATACTATCCACTCTTCACATCTTTATATTTGCTGGGTCAGTGGTTATGACCCCTCCTCCATTTATGATTTTAATTATTTGCATGCTCTCTCTCTTTTTTTTGTCAGAATAGTTAAGGGTCCATCAATATTATTGACTTCCTCAAAGAGCCAACTTATGGTTTTGTTGAATTTCTCTATTGTTCTCATATTTGCAATTTCATTTGTTATTGCTCTAATCTTTGCTATCTTTTTCCTTTTGTTTCTTTGAAGTCAGTTTGTTGTTTGTTTTCTAGTTCTTCCAGGTGAGCAGTTAATTCTTTGATTTTTGCTGTTTATACTTTTTTATCATTGGCATTTAAGGATATAAATTTCCTTCTCAGTACTGCCTTTGCTGCATCCCTTAAATTTTATATGTTGTGATTTAATTTTCATTTGCCCTCTGTATTTACTGGTTTCACCTTTAATTTCCTCCTTGACCCACTGGTTGTTTAAGAGTGTATTGTTTAACCTTCATATATATGTGAATTTTCTGGCCCTTTACTTTTTATTGATTTTCAACATCATTCCACTATCATAGCAGAAAATATTTTGTATAATTTCCATCTTTTAAAATTATTGACACTTACTTTGTTACCAAGCATATGGCTTACCCTTGAAAATGATCCATAAGCACTTGTGAAAAATGAGTATCCTTCTGTTGTGTGGTGCAATATTCTGTAAATGTTTGTTAGATCTAGTTCATTTATTGTACTATTCAAAATCTGTTTCTCTGTTTATTCTCTATTTACCTAGATGTTTTATCCATTGATAAAAGTGGGGAATTGAACTCTCCACCTATTGTGGTAGATGTGTCTACATCTCCGTGCAGTGCTGTCAGTATTTGCCTCATGTATTTTGGAACACTCTGGCTCAGTGCATAAATACATTAGATTGTTTTATCTTCTTGTAGAATTGTTCTTTTTATAAATACATAATGTCCTTCTTTGATCCTTTTGGTTGTTTTACATTTGATGTCTAATTTGTTGGATGTAAGTATAGCTACCCCTGCTCTTTTCTGGTTATTGTTTGCGTGAAATATCTTTTTCCAACCTTTCACTTTCAATTTATTTTTGTCCTTGTGTCTAAAGTGAGTCTCCTGTAGAAGCATGATGGATTGTTCCTGTTTTTTAATCCATTCTGTCAGTATATATCTTTTGGCTAGGGAGTTTAATCCATTAACATTTAATGCTATTACTGTAAAGGCAGTACTTTCCTCTCCCACTTTGTCTTTTGGGTTTTAAATATCATATCTATTTTTTTTTCCTCTTTTTACCTCTACTGATAGTCTTAATTTTTACATTCTTCTCCAAACCCATCTCTCTTGTCTTTTCCTATCTGCTTGTAGTGTTCCATTTAGTATTTCTTGCAGAGCAGGTCTGTTAGTGACAAAATATCTCAGTGACTATTTGAAAATATTTTAATCTCCTCTTCATTTTTCTGAAGGACAGTTTTACTTGGTATAGAATTCTTGGTAGGCAGTTGTTCTCTGTCTCTTATATATATCATACTACTGCCTTCTTGCCTCTATGGTTTCTGCTGAGAAACCCACATGTAATCTTATTGGCGTGCCCTTGTATGATGGATTACTTTGCTTTTGCTGCTTTCAAAATTCTCCTTTGCCTCTGACATTTGTAATTTGGATTACTCAGTGTCTTGAAGTAAGTGTATTTGTGTCTTTTCTGTTTGGAGTATGCTGCATTCTTGGTACCCTAATTGTATGTCTCTCATAAAAGATGGAAAATTTTTCCTGATTGTTTCCTCCATTAGTCTTTCTGCTCCTTCTCCTAACTCTTCTGCATCTGGGACACCCATCCATGTGTTTCATGCTACCATTCAATTCCCTGCGATCCTGCTCATATTTTCCCATTCTTTACCTTATATTTTCTTTTTTGTGTCAGATTTCTGGTGTCCTGTCCTTTAGTTCACTAATCCTTTCTTCTGCATGTTAAATTCTATTGTTGTAGGTCTCCATTGCTGTTTACATCTCTTCTATTGTACCTTTCATTCCTATAAGTTCTGTGATTTGTTTCTTCAGATTTTTGAGTTCTTATTTATGTTTGCCCGACAAACCTAAACCCTTCTTTATATCCTCCCTCAACTCATTGATTTTATTTTATTTTATTTTATTTTTTTATTAATTAACGGAAAAAAAGAAAAAAAAGAAATTAACCCAACATTTAGAAATCATACCATTCTACATATGCAATCAGTAATTCTTAACATCATCACATAGATGCATGATCATCGTTTCTTAGTACATTTGCATCGGTTTAGAAGAACTAGCAACACAACAGAAAAAGATATAGAATGTTAATATAGAGAAAAAAAATAAAAGTAATAATAATAGTAAAAAAAAGAACAACCAGACAGACAAAAACAAACGAAAAACAAAACAACAACAACAACAAAAAAAACCTATAGCTCTTAATGAATACCCTGAATTAGTTGTTTGAACTCTTGTATCTCATTTGAAATGTTGTTTTGTTTATTTGACTGGCCATATCTTTGCTTTTCCTAGTTTGACTCATTATTTTTTGCTTATGTCTACACATTTGATTTCCTTAATTACTTTATTATGGAGATTATTTTACTCTCTTACCTAAGGTTTCCTTGTTGGATGGCTTTGTTCCATATCTTTTCTTTGGCATTCAGTACAACTTATTCTAGACCTCTAGCATTTGTTCTGTTTTACTGATCAGATTTTTTTCAGTCTTGTTTTCAGTTTCTTCCATGCCTTTATGGAGCTTTTCTTTTTGAGGAGGGTCTCTTCAGATATGATCAACCCCAGTCAGATTTTCCTAAACCAGACATACCCATGTATCAGGAGCAGAGAGTAATCAGTATCAAGTTTCCTGGAGGATGGGAATGAGCAAGTTGTGAGACTTTCCTATGAAGTCTCTAGAGTGTGTGCTTTTCCTATCCTTCCCAGCATATGGCATTTGTCTTCTTGCAGCTTCCTACTAGTGTAAAGTGACCCAGTGCCATTACTTTCAACAGCCTCTCCTTGCCAGGGGCATGATTAATAGCAAGACTGAAGTAGTACATGGGCTTTAATTTCTTTTGTTTTCCTTTATCTGAAGGAGGATCTTCACTTAAGTTGGGCCCTGCCCCTTTTACTTGGGTAGATATATCCTTTAAGGAATTGTATCCATCCACCTGACAATTTACTTTGTCTCACAGTCATACCTTAATTCCACTGGAATGGTACTGGAGCCTGAGACTGCTCTCAGTTCTATCTAATGAGCTGTTAGGAAGTGTTTTATTTTTTTAAGGGCTTTTCAGATCTAGACCCCACTCCCCAGGTTATCCAATCAAGAGCTGGAGTTGGTACATGGTTCTATGTGTCCCTAGGTGCAACATGCTCCCTTTACTTGGGGTCCAGCCCTTTTCCAGTATTTTGTGATGTCCAACTCAAAAGCATCTGGTTGTAAATTTTTCTTCTATCAGCCCCATCCACTCTCTTATGGGGTGAAAACTCCTACTTCCATTAGTGCTTACTCCAGTTTTACCTTTGCTCAGGACTAGTTTTCAGCAGTCCAAATTTGTTAATTAATTACACAATTATAACTTGGTTCAGCTAACGCCTTACTAGTAAAGTCTTTTTCTTTTCCCTTTGGGAAACCAGTCTGCCCTGCCTGTGGGAGAGGGTTGCCAGCCTTCATGACTTGGGAAATTTACAGTTTTATGTGGGATATCAGCCATCATACCCTCTCCAGACTGGTCTATGATGTGTATCTTCTCTCTGCTGTCCCCTCAAAAGAGGATCTGTTCAGTTACTAGCTTTTTACTACCTGTTCTGGAGGCTAAACTAAATTCCACACCTCACTATACCGCCATCTTGCCTAAGAGCTGCTATATATTAATAGGAGTAATGTCTGAGGTATGTTTTTTGTTATGCTGTTTGGCAGGGTCACATTTCATTATTTTTCTATGTAAGTATGATTATTCAACACCATTTGTTGAATGTTTTGTTTGTTTGGTTTTCATTTGTTGTTGTTCATTTTTGCTTATTTGCTTGTTTTTTGGGAAGTGCATGGACCTGGACTTGAATCTGGGTTTCACACATGGCAGGAGAGAATCTGGGTTTCACACATGGCAGGAGAGAATTCTACTACTGAACTTTCCTTGCACCACCCCCCCCAAGGTATGATACTGATGAATGGACTCTAAGTTTATAGAATCCAGTAATCAGCATTTTAGTGTGAAGTTTTTTAATAAGTTACAGATAAATTGCCCCAGATCATTCCTTCTATCCTTGAAAGAGAGATTAAGTCTCCCTGACTAAATATATATTTCTAGTGTTATATTTACTTCATGCATTAGTCTAGTAGCCAGTCAAAAATCATATAAATTATTTATTAGTGCTCATTGTTTTCATTTCAAAATATTCAAAACCTTATTTAGTGTTTCATTTGGTAATTTTTCTGAAATGAAGACAGATAAGCAATCTGCTACTTCATTTCCCTATAAATCAGGACCAGTCTTTCCTATATTATGTCTTCTGACCCCTTTCAAATACTTGACAATGACAGACTTGGTGATGTATTTTTTATGATTTCTTATATCTTCTTATTAAATTAATTTGAGTCAGGAGATTTTAGAACTCTGGAGTAACCAGGTGTTCTCTTAAAGCTTCTTGTTATATCTTTGGTTTCAATATTGTGTTACCAAGAGTAATTCCATAATTTCTAATCTGAAACTTATTTTCCTTACCTAAAACAAAAATGCAATGAAAATTGAGATGTTTCACTTTTTCTTATCCATTGAAGTAACATTCACCTCCTTAAGTATCACAATTCTGCTTTTTTTGTAATTTATTTGTTTTGCTTTTAGCTTAACCATTATTTTAAGTACGGTTTTAATGATTTTATTCCTTAAACATTTGCACATATTTTACTTACAGTATCATTCTTACTATGCAATAAAACTTTAAAAATGTTTATCCTTGGTTTTATATTGTCTGCCATTTGTAATTCTGACCTTTAAAAGAGAATTAACTCATGGGTCATGTAATCACACTTCTGATTTGTTTTTGTTTAAATGTTTTCCTCATTGCAATACTCCTAAATTAAATAATTTTTATTTTAATTTCAAGGTACCAAGCCCTGTGAATTCTATCTCAAAATTAATTCTCATATATATCCTCTCTTTTAAAATCTTGTTTTTACTTTTTAAAATCCCTGAACTATTCATATCTCAAAGGAGGTTCTTATTAATCAGTATCTCCTACTGCCCTCAATGTTTTTTTTTCTTTTTTGTGGTCATGGGCAGGCACGGGGAATTGAACTCGGGTCTCTGGCGTGGCAGGAGAGAATTTTGCCACTAAGCCAGCATGTCAGTGCTCCCTCAATGTTCTTTTAAATCTCAGTTTTTAAATACCAAAACTGTACATGTAAATATCCATCATTGAAACAGTTCACCATGTGTACCATTGACATATTTCCAGTATGAATTATTTGTTTTCTTTTCCACTTGTTTTTTCTAGCTTAGAAAATTAATATAACTCTTCTAAAATCTGCAATTTATTCCTCATGTTTTCCTAAACGTTCTCCACACCCTATCTAAAATTTCATCACACACACATACATATCCAATGAAATTCAGCCTTTCTTAAATATATCATAATCTATTAGCTGTCTGTGACTATATCATGTTATTCTCTCTTCTTTTAGCTCTTTCATGGAAAGTTTCCAAGAATCATTTATGAACCATCCAAAATGTTACTATCTTATTCAATACTTCATGAATAGCTCTTATGGGTTATTTGTTTACTCAATAGAATTATTAAAAATTATGTTATCCCTTTAGAGTATGATTATTTATTTACATGTTGTTTCCTACTCTCATTGGAATAATAGCTCTTTCCAGGAAGAGAGATTATCTTCAATTTTATTCAGTGACCAGAATAATAATGTGTACATACCAATTATTCAATATTTTTATGTTTTGTTAACCTGTTATTGGGGAAAATATTCAATCACTTTTGAAAAAAATGAATAAATGAGTGAATTAATCTTTTAAAAAATATGTTACTCTTTCATCTTCCGTCTTTAGAGACTGGTTTATTTTAAAGGCTATATTTTTCTTTTTTCATAGTCACGGTTTACCCTGACTGGTCAGAAATTGTCTTTGAAAACTGAAGTGCAAGCTCAATAGGTTATTATTTATGATTTGTGCATTGAATGTTATTTTTCAGCTATTTCCTAAATTCTTTTTAATAGACATACCAAAGCTAATACATTGCCATCAAACCAGTTTAATTAACACATTAAACATTTTTTTTTGCCTAATAGCAAGCACTTTGCATGATTTTTTGTTGGACACATTGCTTTTCAAATGTCATTCTCTGAGAATTGCAACTCTGTACTAAAATTGCTAATATGGCAATATCTACAATTTTTGCCATCATCAAAGAATTTTTTTCTTCTTCCATATGACATAGTATAGCCAAACATAAGAAATTCTTTAGCAGAATAATGATGTTTTATCACTGCAATAAAAATATGGATGGGGGATTTTCACTATATTCAAGTATTTCACTGAAATTTTAAGTAGGTTATTAATTTTTAGCCAAGTTAACACCATCTACATTTTCCATTTTCTATGATGAACTGCTTAAAAAAGTCACTGATGTCTCCTTTTATATTTAAGAACTCATCATTCTATCATCTCAAAAAGTCATTAAAATATTATAAAATTTAATATTTTTACAATGAAATCCATATTAAGCTAATTGTTTTTATTACTAGTAAATACATTAATATATTCTCATTGGCCAACTTCGAGCAATATTGATTTTTACAATTAAGTGCATTAAATTTGGATTTTCGCCCCATTATGTTACTACTGCTTTCCTCAGAATGTAATTTTTGTCAATATTCTATTTTAGATTTCCCAGTTCCTTTTATCTATCTTGTCTGTCTTTCTATATATCTCTGTATCTGTGTGTATATGTATCTGTATACCATCTGTCTGTGTTTTTAACATGATTAGAAAAACATAAATAGTTTTCTGTGATTGCTTTTATCTCAATAAATGTATTTTACAGTTCTTTGCATTACTACATATAAGATTATGCCATTATTTTAATTATAATTGAGTATTGCATAGAGAGATAATATTTCAGTGTGTTAGGGGAGGTAGTTAAATTTCTGAAGTCAAACAGTTTAGTTTAGAATCCTTGTTCTTCATTCACTAATTGTGTGACTATGGCAAGTTGTTTAACCACACTGAATATGCTTTCTCTTCTATATACTAAAGGCAATAATAGAAACTTTCCCATAGGTGGTCCTAAGTACCAAATGAATTAATTAATATAGATCATTTTGAGTTTCAGGTTTATAGTAAACACGCATTTAAAGTTAGAAATTTAGTTAGTCCTCTAGAACAGATAGTAAATACACAGGTACTCTTTACAACAACTGTTTTGGAGACATCTGTGACCAGACACATTTGTCTAACCTTCTGGAATGGGTGGAATGGCCGAGATCACTGCACAAAACTACATTAAATTGCAGATCTAAGAATCACAGTGTAACCTAAACAGAGTAGATCAAAACTGACCTACTAAAAAATGCTTACCATACAGATTGTCAATTGTCAAAGACAAAGAAAGAATTCTGAAAGCAGCAAGAGAAAAGCAATCCATCACATACAATGGAAGCTTGACAAAATACCGTGTGGTTTTCTAGAAGAAACAATGGAGTTTAGAAGGTAGTGGTATAATATATTTAAGGCACTGAAAGAGAAAAACTGCCAACCAAGAATTTTATATCTGGAAAAACTGTCCTTCAAAAATGAGGGAGCATTTAAAATGTTTTCAGACAAACAAATACTAAGAGTTTGTGAACAAGAGACCTGATCTACAAAAAATATTAAAGGGAGCACTACAAGCATATATGATAGACAGAAGAAAGAGGTCTGGAAGAGAACATAGAAATAGATTGTTTTAGTAAGGATAAAACGGGAGAAAAATAATAAGATATGTTATATCAGAATAAAATCCTGATGTACCTAACAATGTAGATGAACCTTAAGGACATTATGTTGAGTGAAATTAGCCAGAAACAAAGGAACAAATATTCTTTGGTCTGACTAATATGAACCAACATTAATGAGTAGATTTTGAAAGTTAAAGTTGAGAACACAGGTTATCAGGAGAAAGAAAGAGGGCAGAGATTGGATATTTGGTGATGAAGTAATACAGAATGATCAACAGAATTGACTGTTAAGATCCTGAAGTGGATAGCACAATACTATGTGATGATAGAATAATATTGTAAGAAAACTGAACAAAGCTTAGTATGGTTGAAAGAGGAAGCAAGGAGTATGTATGACATCAAAAGGAAAGATAGAAGACAAATTCTGGGATGGTATAACTTAGCAAAAATGATGGTGATTAAAGGTACAAATATAAGAATGTTTTTACATGAGGGTGAACAAATGAATGTCTACAACATAAGGTGTTGAAAATGGGATGTATACAGAAAAAAATAGAATGAATGCAATCTAGAGACTATAGTTAACAGTAACATTGAAATAATGTTCCATTAAGTGTAATATAACAAAGGCAATATAACAAAGCTAAATGTCAATAAAAGAGGGATATAAGGGTGACATACAGGATTCCTGGTATTGTTGTTTCTCCATTTAATTTATTTGTATTTTTATTATAAAATAGTAATAATTTTATATACTTCTTTGTGGAAGAAATGAAAATGGCCTCATATACGTTGTGTTGGTGACTGGATAATTATGTGATTACACTGGGAAGCATTGATTGCTTATTTAGGATGGACTGTACAATGTGTGAATAAAACTGATTAAAAATAAACAGAAAAGGTGGGCCTTGGTGGCTCAGCAGGCAGAGTTCTCGCATGCCATGCTGGAGACCCGGGTTTCATTCCCAGTGCCTGCCCATGCAAAAAAATGATAATAATAAACAGAAAGATGAAAGCACTGGAGCAAATGTAGAGAGAAATGTATCTATTCACTGTTGATAGGGAAGTTGAATGTTGCAGTCACTCTGGAGGGCAGTGTGTTGGTTCCACAGAAGGCTAAGTATAGAGATGCCATGTGATCCTGCATCCCTGTTTTTAGATGTATATACTTGCAATAAATGAAAGCAGGGACGTGAATGGACATTTGTACTTGGTGTTTATGATAGCAGTATTCAGAATTTGCAATGGATAGAGGTAGTTTAAGGATGCATTGACTGATGAATGGAAGGGCAAACAGGTATATGCATATAATGGAATATTGAGTAGCTGCAAGAAGGAATGGACCTTTCCTTTGAAGAGTTTTCAAATAGAGTTGAGAGGTCTTTCTGGAGGTCATTCTTATGCATTATATTCATATCTGTTTTCAGTTTTTGGTGTAGTAGAGTAGCCAGAGGGAAATGATTGAATTCATTGAACTGTAATCCAATAGCCTGGATTCTTAAAGATGATTGTATAACTATACAGCTTTTAAAGTGTGACTGTGTGTAAGTCTTGTGACTGACACTCCATTAATCTTGTATATGGACAGATGAGTAACAAAATAAAGACAAAAATATAAATAAATAATAGGTAAGCATAGAGGTTATAGGATGTTTTGGGTATTCTTTTTTTGCTTTTACTTTTTTGTATTCTTATTTTTATTGTTTATAGAAAATGAAAATGTTCAAAAACCTACTGTGCAAATCAATACACAACTATGTGATGATACTGTGAACAATTGACTGTGTACTTTGGATGATTATATTGTATGTGAAATATGTCTATCAGTAAAATTACATGAAAAAAGATCCAGTGAAAGCACAGCTGCAGTTGCATATTGCATCTTAGTAGGTGATTTACATGTTGTTACACTTACATTTGTTTAAAGATAAAGAAAAGAAAGCAACAGAACACCAAAAGGTAAACATTGCCTTTCTGTGCATAGTGAGGTTTTTTTTGTATTCATTAATGTATTTTTTGACATTTTTCTTTAATGAGCTTTATTTACTCTAAAATAAAAGAAAACATATTTTTAAAAATTTTTAAATAAAAAAGCTGCTGAAAAGACAAAAAATGTTAGATATATTATGGTGGTAGTGAGACACCATAATTTAGTTAATCTTTCCCTTCCTATTAGATCTCATGCAGATTTTCACTTTAGCAAAGAATTCCACATTGAATATCCTTGCATATGTAAACCTGGCACTTGCAGAACTACTGGAAATTGGACGGCTAAGTCAAAGCACATGTGTATCTAAAATTTTGCGTGTGCTGTCTGTGTCATATTGAATCTATGGTGTACCCCAGAAAAGTGATGTCCATTAATCCTCATTCAACATTGCTTGGTGGGAGCTTTTTGATTAACCATGGAGATGTGACCCACCCAATTGTGGGTGGTAATTTTTTATTAGACGTGTACCATGGAGATATGCTTCCACTCATTCAACATGGGGTTGCTCACTGGAGCCCTTTAAGAGGGAAAGAGTTTGAAAAAAAAACTTTAGAGCAACAGAGCACATGCAGCCAGAGACCTTTGGAGATGAAGAAGGAAAATACCCTGATGGAGCTTCATGAAACAAGAATGCTGCAGAGAAAGCTAGCACACTTTGCCATGTGCCCTTCCAGCTGAGAAAGAAACCACAAACTTCATTGGCCTTTCTTGAGTGAAGGTAACCTCTTGCTGATTCCTTAACTTGGACATTTTCATACCCTTGCCTTATTTGGACATTTTCATGACCTTAAAACTGTAAACTTGCAACTTAGTAAATTCCCATTTAAAAGGCCATTCTGTTTCTGGTGCATTCTATTCTGACAGCTTGCAAATAGAACACTGTCCAATTGCCTTCTATAAAAGACTATTTATAAAAAAAAATTGTTGAGATAATGTCATATACATGTATTCCATCCACAGTATATGATCAATGGCTCACAATAGCATCATATAGTTGTATATTAATCACTATGATCTTTTTAATAACATTTGCCTCACTCCAGAAAAGCAAGTAGAAAGTAAAAAGAAAAAACTCATTCATTTTATATCCCCAATCCCTCCCTCTCATTGACCACTGGCATTTCATCTAATTTTTTGCCTTATATCCCCTTATTATTTATTTATTTATTTTTCTTTATTTTTTTACTCATCTGTCCATACCCTGGATAAAAGGAGGATCAGACACAGGGTTTTCACAATCACATGTTCATATTGTAAATGCTATATTTATACAATCATCTTCATGATCAAAGATACTGGAAATCAATTGAACAGTTTAAGGTACTCCCCTCTAGCTACTTCAATACACCATAAATTAAAAAAAGATACCTATATAATGCTTAACAATAACCTGCAAGATAACCTCTAGACTATGTTTGAAATCTCTTAGCCACTGAAAATTTATTGTATCTCATTTCTCTCTTCCCCCTTTTGGTCAAGAAAACTTTCTTAATCCCATGTTTCTGGGTCCTGGCTCATCCCAGGAGTCCTGTCCCTTGTTGTCTGAGAAATACACAACATTGAGAGTCATGCCCCATGTAAGGGGGGCAGTGAGTTCAGTTGTTAAGTTGACTTAGAAAGAGAGACCATATCTGAGAAACAAAGAGGTTTTCTGGGAGTGACTCTTAGATATAACTATAAGTAAGTTTATCCTTCCCTTTGAACAAGTTTCATAGGGTCAAACACCAAGATAGAGGGCTCAAACTCTTGACTGGATTGTCCCCACTGCTTGAGAGAATATCAGGAATTCCTCATAATAGGAAATTCAATATTTTACCTTTCTCCACAGTCCCCCAAGGAGACTTTGCAAATACATATTTATTCCTTGCCCAAATTACTCAGGGATAGATCAGTCATCACACTAACTTTAACAAACCATCAAAATCTCTCCTGCTATTCAAGATTCAATGTAATTATGCTGTTAAAGTAAACTGACAATACAAGTTAAATTAGATATTTGCTACCCAAATATAAATTTTGAACCAAATAACATATCTTCCTTTGATCTCACATAAAAGTTGAAGTTCTAAAATATGGACCATTCATCCTATCTGCTATATTCTAATTTATCTCAGCCCTATCCAAATCAGCTTCATTCATTTATCTAGTCAAAATCAGATCACTTACGCCAACTCTTTTAACAGTTACTCTCTGAGATACTGCTGACTTTTATAGCTTCAGAGCTCTAACTTGGAGACTGAGGTGTCATATAAGTACCTGAAGTTTCTTGGAACAACCAGGTTATACACAAATAATGTGGTATCTCAGAAATTATAAATAACAGTTACAACTCCAGAATAGATGTGACTGCTGTAAGAGCCCCAACCTGGTACCCCATGCTTTCAAGTTCAGTTCTCTGAGTTTGTATATTATACTTAGTCCATATGAGTGAGGCATGATAATATTTGTCTTTTTGTTTCTGATATTTTATTCAACAAACTGTCCTTAGGCTCATTCACGTAGTTGAATACTTCACAACTTCATTCCTTCTTGCAACCACTCAGTAGTCAATTGTATGTATATGTCACACTTCCCTGTACGGTTCTTCAGCTTTTGTACCCTTAGGCCACCTCCATCCATTGTGAATTGCAAATACTGCAGGCATAAACACCAGTGTGAAATGTCCATTCTTGTACCCCCTCTCACTTCCTCCAGTTATATACCTAGCAATGAGGTTGCAGGACCATATGGCAACCCCACCCGTAGCCTCCTGTAGAACAACCACACTGCCCTCCAGAGAGGCTGTGCCACTCAGCTTCCCTATTGACAATGAATAGGTTCATCTCTTTGTCCATATTTTCTCTAACACTTCTTTCTCTCTCTTAGATTTTAGAGTTTTATTCACAGATCGTACAAACCAACATAAATAAATACCCTTGCCTTAACCACTGTAATCTACATGAAGTCCTTTCCTTATCTTTTGCAAAGAAGCCATACTCCTCCCCTATATCCCCCACTTCTAGATATTTAGTTTTGACATAACGCCTTTGTTATATTATGTGAAAGCGTGTTACAATGTTACTGTTGACTATAGACCTTAGCTTGCATTGATTGTATTTTTTCCTATACACCATCTCACTTACAACACCTTGCAATGTTGACATTCATTTGTTCTCCCTCATGGAAAAGCGTGCCTATATTTCTACATTTCATTACCATCATTGTCCATTCTAGACATTCCTAAGTTTTATCATCTGAGTCTTTATTCTCTATCTTTCCTTCTGTTCTCATATGGGCTCTCAGCCCTTCTCCCTCAACCACACTCACCTTCAGCTTCATTGAATGTACTTACATGGTTGTGCTACCATCAGATAATAATGTGCTGTACATTTCTGAATTTTTACAATCAGTCCTATGCACAATCTATATTTCTTCAACACCAAATACCCATTATCTATTCTATTTCTATCTGCTGATAACCGGTATTCTTACTAACTCTCAAAGTTCACTAATTAATGTTAGTTCATATTAGTAAGACCATATAGTATTTGTCCATGTGTTTCTCACTTATTTCTCTCAACATAATGTCATCAAGGTTCATCTATGTTGTTACACGCTTCATGACTTTATTCTGTCTTACAGTTGCAATCCATCATATGTACATACCACAGGTTGTTTAACTACTCATCCATTAATGGACATTTGGGTTGTTTCCATCTCTTGGCAATAGAAATTATCCTGCTGTAAACATTGGTGTGCAGATGTCCATTTGTGCCCTTGCCTTCAGTTCCTCTGAATATACTCCTAGTAATGGGATTGCTTTGTCATATTGAAGTAGGGAAAACTCTGATCAATACCTAAGAGGGCACCTGAGCCTCTGAAAAGTGGACAAAACTTTTATTGCTGGCAGGCCCAGAGGACTTCCATTCAAAGTCTGAACCCTAAATATTCTTTGTTTCTAGATTATATAGGCTAGTAAGCAAGGTGTGAGTTGCTATGGGAATGAGCAGTACAAACTGGACAAGTACAGAAATAGAACTTGCGAGGTGAGAGTTACCATCTAATCCTTAACTGAACTCTTTTGTCTGAGATAAGGGTAGCTTCTGGACATGACAAGAAGCAGGCCTGGCAGTTTCCCTGTTTGCACACCAGTATCTTTGGAAATGCTTGAGTAAGCCTGAATGTGATTTACAGCATAGCAGACATCCTGTCTTCCTTCTTTTGAGAAAGCTTGCATTTATATTCATTTATCAACTCATAAATTTAGAAAGTGATGCACACAGATACACAGAGTAATATGTATAAATACATAAAGTGATACACATAACTTCATAAAGTTATGCAGAAATAATACTGAGGTGATACATATAAATTCATGAAGTTATACAATAATACTGAGGTTAAACTTGTAAACAACTCAATATGGCAGTTCTGTACTTAGGTTCCTGAGGAACCACAAGACTACCTTCCAGAGTGGTTGTCCTGTTCTACATTGCCACTGGCAATGGATAAGTATGACTCTCTTTCTCCATGTACTCTCCAGAACTTGTCACTTCCTGTTTTGTTTTTTTTTAATAATGGCCATTCTAGTGGGTGTGAGATGAAATTTTATTGTGGTTTTGATTTGCATTTCCCTAATAACCAGTAAATTTTAGCGTCTTTTCATGTGCATTTAGCCATTTGTATTTATTCTTCTGTGAAGTGTCTGTTCATGTCTGTTAACTATTTTTTAATTGGATTGTCTGTTTTTCTGTTGTTGAGTTATAGAATTTCTTTGTATATTCTGGATATTAAACCCTTATCTGATATGTGGTTTCCAAATATTTTTTACCCATTGTAGAGGCTGCCTTTTTACTTTATTGGTAGAGTGCTTTGATGCATAAAAGTGTTTAATTTTGAGGAGATTTAATTTATCTGTTGCTTTTTTCATTGCTTGTGCTTTGGTTGTAAGGTCTATTATATTCTATATTCCTACATTTTGTTCTAAAAGTTTCATGGTATTAGCACTAATGTTTAGGTATTCGATCCATTTTGATTTAATTTCATGTAGGGTGTGAGATATGGGTCCTCTTTCATTCTTTTGCATATGGATATCCAGTTCTCAAAACGCCATTTATTGAAGAGGTTGCTCTGTCCAAGATGGATTGGCTTGACTGTCTTATCAAATATCAACTGTCCATAGAAGTGAGGGTCTATATCTGAACAGTCTATTTGATTCCACTGATCAATATGTCTATCTTTATGCCAGTGCCATGCTTTTTTACCTCTGTAGCTTTGTAATATGTTTTAAAGTCAGGTAGTGTGAGACTTTACACATGATTTTTTTCTCAAGATATTTTTTAGCTTCAGGGCACCCCACCATCAAAGTAAATTTGGTTGTTGTTTTCTTTATTTCTGCAAAGTTATTTGCTGTGACTAAAAAGATTATTGATTTGTAGGAAATTTTATTCTCTGGATATGAACTCTTCATCTGTTATTAAATTTTTATGGTATTTCTCTCATTTTATTTTTTCTCCTTATTAGAGAAGCTGTGGTTTTACAGAAATATCCTGTATAAACACAGAATTCCCATATAGCATCCCACCATCAACAACTTGCATGGTGTGGAATATTTGTTAAAATTTATGATAGCAAACTTTTATAAATGTACTATTAATTATAGCCTATGTTTAACTTAGGGTTCACTGTGTAGTTTAGTTCCATGGGTTTTTAAAATTATTCTGATACAGTGTACAAGCTAACATGTCCTTTTTTTTTCTTTTTCTTTGCATGGGCAGGCACTGTGAAATGAACCTGGGTCTCCAGCATGGCAGGCAAGAACTCTGCCTGCTGAGCCACTATGACCCACCCTAATATGTCCCTTTTTATTCATGTTCAGATATGTATTTCAAGGTTCTTAAATGCATTCATAATATTGTGCTACCATCACCACCATCCATTGCCAAACATTTTAAGATTCTAAATAGGGATCCTGCAAATTTAGACCTTACTTCCCATTCTCTATTCCCACCCTGTACCCTGGTAACCTATATTCTAGATTCAGTCTCTATGAGTTTGTTTATCTTAATTGTTTCAAATCAATAAGTTTATACAATATTTGTCTTTTTGTGTATAACTTTTTTACACAACAGGATGTATTCAAGTTTCATTGATGTCACTTTTAAAACTTAGTATCTGGGTGGGCCATGGTGACTCAGCAGACACAGTCCTTGCATGCCATACCAGAGACCTGGGTTCAATTCCTTGTGCCTGCCCATGCAAAAAAAAAAGTAAAAACAGTATCAATTTGTCTTTTATGAAATAGAAATGCTAAATTTTGATTAGATTAAATCATTTAGTTTTTTCATTAATGACGTTTGGGTTTTGTGTGTTGCTCAAGATCAAGGGTTGACAAGATTTTTATGTAACCACATATGGTCTTGGTAGCATATATTTTTAGTTGTTTTAACAACTTTTCAGAATCTAAAACTATCTTAATAGACTGGATTTAGCCTGCAAACCAAATTTGGCCTAGAAACCAAAATTTCCTGACTGCTGCTTAAGCATTATTATAAAACTGTTCCATATTTTCTACTAATCAATATAAAAGTTGATTGGTCAATTTAAAATAAAATTGTAATCTAAAATAATTTTCTCACACATAATTCCATGTAGACAAAAAATTTTTACTGAGAATTTGTAAACATGGACTGCCCTCATTTAAATCTGTGACTCAAGGCTACATAACCAGTGTGGTACAATAAGTCTATAGCAAAAAATTAATTGAAATCATTTTGAATTCTTAGCCGTGCAGGGTGCACAGTATGAGGAATTTAAAGAAATAGACTCTGAAACCAGGGTACTTATAATTCTCACAAACTTAAGTTACCCAAATATTAAAAGATATAAAGCGATAAAAAGATATAAAACTACAAAAATAGCAAGAGAAAATATACTACCATGAATGGGTCAAGAAAAATACACAAGAGCAAACTGCCGAATATCCAGATGTTAGTTTTGTAAGCTACAGCACATGCTGATTAAAGAAATACAAAGAGTTGAAAATACATTGTTTTGAGAAACAAACAATTAATTTCATAAAATAGAAAATAATACTATTGAAGTTAAAACCCATTGAGTGTGATTTCAGGTCATGTATAGAGTTCAAAAGAATGTCATTCCCCCAAAAGATGGACTAATTGCAAATTAATGACTTTTCTTAAACCTGTCTGAGAACAGAAATGTCAAGGAAAATACCAGTCCTATATCTGGAGTAAGACAGGTACTTCTGTGGAGAAACATGACTCAAATATTTGCTTAGGATAGACTGAAGCCACATAATTCCATATAAACCGGTAAAATGACTCACCTGCTTATGCTAAATTAATTTCAAAAGGTAGAGAGTGGGCTAATATGAGAAAGTAAAACACTTATGCCACAAAAATAGGAAGATTTGTATCTTCTTGCAGGACTTTTCTCCAGGAACCCACTAGACATTGACAGAGAAATCTGGGGAGAATCTTGAGAAAGCTTCCAAGATGTTGGATTGAGAAGGGGAACAGCAACTACTGTCAATATTTCACAGACCTATCTTCTCTATTTCCCCTATAGAGAAAAAAAGTCATCAATATTTAGAGAAGGACAATAAAAATTGTAGACTGAGTGTAGAGAGGGAAATGATTGAATTTCACTACATCCTGGACAGGAGACTAGAAAAAATAGATCTACCTTGAGAGGAGGGAAAATATATATATCTAACCCAACCTTAATTCTTGAGGAGGGAAAGGAACAGTTGTGAAAACCACAACCACAAGACCAAGTTCACAGTTCTTTGTAAGATTGAGGTTTAAATAGAACACCAAAGTACATGCTCCACTTCTGTCTCCACCACCAGCCTATTATTAAGCATCATGCAAAAATTATAATGGAGTACATCCCAAGTCATAAGAGACAGCTTCTTTCTACGGAGTAATAACAAAAGGAAGGTACAACCCAGGTGGGGAGATTCAAAGTCAAGGAGGGAGAAGACATTCAGAAAAAAAAAACCCTGAAATTACCCCACACCATGTTCAGAAGATATTTATTAGAACAATTTTAAGTCTCCGATTCATGAGGAAAAGTGTAAGAACAACAAACTTCAAAACCAGCCAATCTTTTGACTATACTAACACTCTGACCGTAAAGTCTGAGGAGAAAGATACTTGTGCTTACATCCCATTATATATGTATATACCCAGTATATACATGGACTATCCTCATATGTATGTGTGTGTGTGGTGTGTGTATATATATATATATATTATATATATAAAATATACCTTCATATGTCTTATTCAACATGATCTTCTTAAAGCAAAACATTTCCATGCAAATATGAAAAAACTGATATAATAGTAATAATGGGTAATAATGTAACTTACAGTAGAAAAACAATGAATGGGTAAAACAGGAGATTGCACCAAAGAGAATAAAGAGTTATTGAGCAAAAGGATTAATAATATAGAAGAAAAAAGAGGATAAAGAGTTGGGGAAAATATACATGAGTGTATTAGTTAGGGTTTTCTAGAGAAACAGAATCAAAGGAAATATTCATAAATACAAAATTTATAAAAGTGTTTCACATACCGTGGGAATGTAGAGTCCAAAATCTGTAGAGCAGGCTGTGAAGCTGATAATTCTTATGGACAGTGTGGATGAACTCCACAGGAGAGGCTCGATGGCTGAAGCAGGAAGAGAGGTTGTCTCTTCTGAATCCTCCTTAAAAGGCTTCTAGTGATTAGATTAAGTATCATTCATTACAGAAGACACTCTCCTTGGCTGATTACAAATGGAATCAACTGTGGATACAACTGACTTGACCATGATTTAATTCTATGAAATGTCCTCATGGTAATAGACAGGCCAGCACTTGCCCAACCAGACAAACAGGTACACAACTTGACCAAGTTGACACATAAACCTGACCATGAGAGTCCACCCTTGTCAACTTGTCAGCTATACACATCACCTTAAACCATATCTGATTTCTAAAAAAAAACAATAAAACACACATTGTTTTCCTTTGCCTAACAATAATCAACTGTCCTGCATATAACTGGAAAGACATTAAATCTCTCCAGAATAGGGTGCAAGTCCTTGGGTAATATTCATTCTTAAACTTGATCTCTTGCAACTTAAATAGTATAACACAAACAAAACAACATTCCAGCCCTTCTTTTTGTAACTTATCATGTGGTCATAGTTCATATTTATAACTACCTTCTTCCACTACCCAGTCCATTCTCCCTTTACCCTCAGCAAGCACTTCAGCTGGCCATGGTTCGTTGCCTGGTGGAGTGACCCAAACCTTCATTCTTGATGTTTCAGAGCCATTGGTAGTCCTACCTGGATTGGGTCATTGCAGTTTTCCATTGATTTTAATCACAGGGCATGGTAGAACTAAAAGATGCCCTAGGGAATCTCCTATATTCCAGGAAAAGTTTTCTTTACCACCACTGGGTAGTTGCAGTTCTATTTCCCCCTGATAGTCAGGGTCAGTCACCCCAGCCAATAATGTAATCCCCTTCTTGGCTTGTTGATTCAGGGGAATGAGTAGCCCAAAGTGACCAGGAGGCAGTCTTAACTTCCAGTTCAATGGAATGATTGTTGTTTCTCCTGGTGAAAGCACTCTCCCTTTTGGAACGAAAGCCTGTAGGCCAGCAGAGCTCAGGGTCACAGGGACAGGAAGCAAAAATTTTCCTAGTGGATCTCTAGGGGTAACAGTGAGTGGTGCCACTCCCATTTCCACCCCTTGTTTCCTGGACCCTTGGATCCTGGCTATGGGAGAAACAGCACCATACAGCAGATGCTGATTCAGAGCATACACAGCTTCCTGGAGACCATTACCACAGCCCTTGAAGGTATTGCCACCTAGTTGCCACTGTAATTGCGTTTTCAAAAGGGCATTCCACCGTTCTATCAATCCAGCTGCTTCTGGATGATGGGGACCATGGTAAGACCAGAGAATACCATGAGCATGTGCCCATTCCCACACTTCATTTGCTGTGAACAGTTTCCCTTGATCAGAAGCAATGCTGTGTAGATAGCATGACGATGGATAAGGCATTCTGTAAGCCCACAGACGTTAGTTTTGGTAGAAGCATTGCATGCAGGGAAAGCAAACCCATATCCAGAGTATGTGTCTATTCCAGTTAGAGCAAATTGCCACCCCTTCTGTGAAGGGAGTGGTCCAATGTAATCAACCTGCCACCATGTAGCTGGCTAGTCATCTTGGGAAATGGTACCATATTGGGGGCTGAGTGTCTCTGCTGCTGGCAGATTGGGCACTCAGCAGTGGCTGTAGCCAGGTCAGCCTTGATGAGTGGAAATCCATGTTGCTGAGCCTATGCATAACCTCCATCCCTACGCCATGACCACTTTGTTCATGAGCCCATTGAGCAATGACAGGAGTTGCTGGGGAAAGAGGCTGACTGGTATCCATAGAATGGGTCACCTTATCCACTTGATTATTAAAACCTTCTTCTGCTGAAGTCACCCTTTGGTGTGCATTCACATGGGAACCAAATATGTTCCTGTTTTTAACCCACTCAGAAAGATCCATCCACATACTTCTTCCCCAGACCTCTTTGTCACCAATTTTCCAATTATGGTCTTTCCAAGTCCCTGACCATCCAGCCAAACCATTAACAACAGCCCATGTGTCAGTATACAAATGCATCTCTGGCCAGTTCTCCTCCCAAGCAAAATGAACAACCAGGTGCGCTGCTCAAAGTTCTGCCTACTGGGAGGATTTCTCATCACCACTCTTCTTCAAGGACACCCCAGAAAATGATTGGAATGCTGCAGCTATCCACTTTCTGGTGGTACCTGCATATCGTGCTGAATCATCTGTAAACCAGACCCAAGTTTTCTCTTCCTCAGTCAATTCACTGCAAGGAACTCCCCAAGAGGCCATAGCTCTGGTCTGGGAAAGAGAAGGTAATGTGGCAGGAGTGGGGACCATGGGCATTTGGGCCACTTCCTCATGTAACATACTTGTGCCTTCAGGACCTGCTATGGCCCTATCTTGCATATCCATTTCCATTTTACAATAGAGTGCTGCTGTGCATACCCAACTTTATGGCTTGGTGGGTCAGACAACACCCAGCTCATGATAGGCAACTCCAGTCTCATGGTAACTTGGTAGCCCAAGGTTAAGTCTTCAGTCTCTACTAAGGCCCAGTAGCAGGCCAAAAGCTGTTTCTCAAAAGGAAAGTAGTTATTTTCATCAGATGGCAAGACTTTGCTCCAAAATCCTAAGGGTCTGTGCTATGTTTCTCCTATAGTCACCAAAATCCAAAGAGACTAATTAGGCATTGTGCTCTTTTTTGGTCATAGGAGGGGCCAGATGCAGCAACTTATCCTTTAGAACATCTTCACCTTAGAAGGGATATCTCGACCTGCCCCAGACCACTGGACACCTAGAAATTTCACTTAGGTAGAAGACCACTGTATTTTTGTTGGATTTATCTCCCATCCCCTGACATGTAAATGCCTTACCAGTAAGTCTAGAGTAGTTGCTACTTCTTGCTCACTAGGTCCAATCACATGATATCATCAATGTAATGGACCACTGTGAAGTCTTGTGGGTGGGAGAAATGATCAAGTTCACTTCGAATAAAATTATGACATAGGGCTGGAAAGTTGATATACCTGAGGTACGAAAGGCAAAGTATATTGCTGACCTTGCCAGCTGAAAGCAAAGTGTTTCTGGTGGTCCTTACTAACAGCTATTGAGAAAAAGCATTTGCCAGATCAGTAGCTGCATACCAGGTACCAGGGGGGATGTATTGATTTGCTCAAGGAATGATACCACATCTGGAATACCAGCTGCAATTGGAGTTACCACCTGGTTGAACTTACAATAATCCACTGTTATCCTACAAGACACATCTGTTTTCTGCACAGGCCAAATAGAAGAGTTGAATGGGGATGTCATGAGAATCATCACACCTGCATCCTTCAAGTCCTTAAGAGTGGCAGTAATCTCTGCAATCCCTCCAGGAATCCAGTATTGCTTCTGATTTACTATTTTGCTCAGCAGGGGCAGTTCTAGTGGCTTCCACTTGGCATTTCTCACCATAACAGCCTCACTGCACGAGTTAGAGAGCCAATGTGGGGATTCTGCCAGTTGCTCAGTATGTCTATTCCAATTATACATTCTTGGACTGGGGAAATAACTATAGAATGGGTCTGGGGGCCCACTAGACCCAGTGGGAGATGGACCCGAGCTAAAACTCCATCAATCACTTGGACTTCATAAGCCCCCACTCTGACTGGTGGACCAGAGTGATGTTTTGAGTCCTGGAATTAATTTCATTTCTGAACCAGTGTCTAAATCCCCAAAATATCTGATCATGTCCTTTTCCCAATGTATGGTTACCCTGGTAAAAGGCCATTGTCTCCGTTGGGAAGGCTTGGTGAAATACTAACAGTATAGATTTGTAGCAGTGTAATAGCATACTCTGCCAAAGGGAGCTGGCCTCCCTTCATTCAAGGGGCTCTGGGTCTGTAAACTGCCTCAAGTCTGGAAACTGATTAAGGGGCCAAGACTCTGTTTTGTAATTCAGATTAGACTTCTGTTCACTTGACCTAGAACTCTTTTGTTTATAATGCTCAAATGAGAATTTAATAGACTGCCATCTATTGTACTTCTACCTACCTCATTATTTACTAGTCAACACGACAAATGTCTGCAAGTCAGATTATTTTGATTCTTGTTTTGAGTTTACTGTCTATTATTATAGCCACGTCCAACCTGTCTTTGGTGATTAAGTGCTGCCACTGGCTTCTGCCAACTCAGGACCTAGTCATCCCCTTTGTGTTTAAGGATTCCATTTCAATGACAGCAGTACTCACAGTAATATCTGACCTACAGAGAAGTGCAAGAACAGAGCTGTTCAGGAATGATGGTGCTAGTCTCACAAATTTATTTCTCATTGTTCTGGTAAAAGGTGCATCCTCTGGATATTCCTGGGGTGTAAGAGCAGGCTTTACATGATAAATCCACTCTGACATTCCAGTCTCTCTAAGCCTCTGGATCCCCTCATCTACATTATAGCAGGGCATTTCTGGCATTTCAACCTCAGGTAATGTCAGTCACCTTTTGATCCACGTTTCACCCAACCATCCAAACAAACTGTTAATGCCTTTTTTGACCCCTCAAGCTGTAACATTGAATGCAGAATCTCTGCTTAGTGGGTCCATATCAATAAATTCAGCCTGATCCAGCCTTATATTCCTCCCACCATTATCCCATACCCTTAAAATCCATTGCCACATATATTCCCCTGTTTCTGTCTATATAAATTGGAAAATTCATACAGTTCTTTTGAAGTATAATGTACCTCCTTATGGGTGATACTTTGTACCTCACTTTTAGGGGCCTGTTGGGATTTTAGTCTAGTTATAGGTCGGAAGAATGAGGGATGGTTGGGGTGGGTCATGAAAAGAATTAGAAATATTTTCCAAGCCATTTGCTTCAAAGCACTCATTTACAGTTTCATCTGGTGAAACAGGTTTAATCACTCTAGGGCTAATCCCTTCAGGAGGAGGTTGGGTGGCCAACTACTCAAGGCAATGGGGTGGCTATGTCCTCAGGGCAGATTATTACAGGGTTATCTGGAGAGGACTCACCATGACCTACGGTTTCAACCCCCCCTAACATCATTATCAATCCATATGTTTCCATCCATTTTTCAGAGTCCCACTCCTTTTCAACTAATGCCCTCACTTTAATGGCAGACACCATGCAAGATTGAGATTTCAGTTTACTTTGTAAAGTTGCCACTCTAACAATAAGATTCTGAGTCTGATTTTCAGAGATCTCAAGTCTACAGCTGCAGGAAATAAGATTTTCCTTCAGGACACTCAGAAAGTTTTACATCTTTCAGCTGGCACTTAAGCTTCCCATTTGAAACCTTAAGTCCATCCCTTTCACTCAGTAATGTATCCAGTATATCTAACAACAACCAGCCAACATCTTTATACCCCTATTTCCACAAAACTCATAAAGGTGTCAAAAATATTATCCCCTAGAGCTTGGCTTTGTATAAGCGAAACATTAGAAGAATGGAATGGCGATATTTGATTATCTCTTTTGCCAACTCACTCCATGGATTGGAAGTGTCATTCTGATTATGGGAATCAGAGTTCTTAGTGTCTTTGAGTCCAGTCAGAATACAAATCCATGCATAAAAACCCATTTTTAAGATTCTGTTTCTTAAGAACCACTCTGGTACCAAGTTGTATTAGTTAAGGCTTTCTATAGAAACAGAATCAAAGGAAATACTCATAAATATAAAATTTATAAGTATCTCACATAACTGTGGGAACAGAGAGTCCAAGATCTGTAGGGCAGGCTTTGAAGCTGATAATTCTGATGGAGGGTCTGGAGGACTCCACAGGAAAGGCTCACCGGCCAAAGCAGGAAGAGATCCTGTCTTTTCTGAATCCTCCTTAAAAGGCTTCTAGTGATTAGATTAAGCATCACTCATTGCAGAAGACATTCCCCTTGCTGATTACAAATGGAATCAGCTGTGGATGCAGCCAATGTAATCATGATTTAATTCTATGAAATGTCATTATGAAGGGAACTTCCTTAGCATTAAAAAAGGCATTTATGAAAAACCCATAGCCAGCATTATTTCGAACGGTGAGGGATCGAAAGCATTCCCTTAAGATCAGGACTGAGACAAGCATGCCATTGTCACCATTATTATTAAATATTGTAGCAGAGGTCCTAGCTAGAACAACTGGACAGGAAATAAAATAAATAGGCAAGGAAAGATATATATATATACATATTATATTGAACCATATGAAATTACCATTTTTGTAGGTCAAAATGGCCAAATATCAACAATTTCATGTGATTCATGTTATCCCCTTGTATTGGATTGAATAGCAAAATAAATCTAAATGTAAAGATAACTGTTAAAACTTTAAAATATTGCAAAACCAATTCTCCATCAAATGCATCATCATTCTTTATTGAAGTGGCAATAAAATGTATATAAATAAAACTTATTGAATTTTCTTTTTAACACATATCCTAATGTCCATCATTTCCATGTTTACCACTCTATCCTAGTCTGAGTGGTCCCAAATTATATCAAGTATACAGTTTTACAGTTCCTGCTCATATTTTTGCTGCCTTGACATTATGATAAATGCACAAGATATTGGTGTGCATATGACTTCCTTATTCATAAAAACATTAAAATAAAGTTCATATTTTTTCTACTATGATCTATTTTGAGATGTATCAAAAGTAATTGGTTAACTCTGAACCAACATTTACTATTGCATTAAATAATATATTCTACTATATTGGTTATCACCCACAGAAATGGGTGGGGCTAGACCTACTACTCTCAGAATTGCACATTATCTCTGGGTACACCAAAAAAATGTGTTGTTTATCTGAATACCATCCATGAGATATTCTGCCAAGGGAAATGATTGAGAACTGAGATGCTAAAAGATAAATATAGAAACATTTCAGTCTGCCTTCATATATTTCCATAAGTCACCCACTTTACCTGTATCAGAAAGAATTTTTCTTAGAGAATGCTTCTTCTCTAGCTCAGCTGAGAAATTTATCCTATGAAGTATATGCAATATACATTCATGCCTCCACTCCAGTAATGAAAATCAACCTTATCAAAAGTGAAAACCCTGATTACTTGGTGATGGTTGCCTAACAGTGTTAATAGTAGGATGTCAGGATTTCTGCCACCTACGTCTTAAGTCAATTTGGATGATATTCCACCAATTGGAGTGTCCTTCAGTTCTCTTCAAAAAGTGATTTATTTCAGTTTTATGTATCCTTCAAGGTCTAACTGAATCCGAATACCTGAATTTTAAATAATAATGAATGAATACTCATTATACTAGGAGCACTTTTTTCATTAGCCAGGCAATGTTTGCCTGTAAATGTTATTTCTAAATTAGTAGGTTCTTGATATTTATTCTTAAACAAGCGAAGTTATTTTCTTATGTGTACTTGGATAAGATAAACTTATCCAAGCACACCTGAGTGATCATAAATTCCAAATTACTGGAGTGATTTCATTATGCCATTTTATTGCATGTAGTTCAGCCATTCACAAATGAATGCATGAGAAAAGTTAAGTATTTGATCTTCTATTTTTTATTAAATAAAAAATCTGTGACATTTGCTGTAAGGTTGGAAAATATTAATACAATATTCAGAAAAGCAAACACTGTATACACTATTGTATGTAGCTCCCATGTAAAGAGAGCTTAATAAAATCCCTTCAACACATGAATTAAGATCATTGCTTTTAAAAGCTGTCCAACTAACCTCTAATCAAATGCATAGATTGGTATTTTTTTTTAAGTTGTCCTTTTTGTGGTGAATTTTGCATTGCCAAAATAGAAGTGTTGATGTTAACATAGTTCTGAAGTTGTTGTATTGAAATATTCCAGTTAACTTTGATTTAATTTATGTTTAAGAAGACAGTGCCAGTCCATACTAGCTTTGTTTGTAAAGGAGTGTCGTTCATATTCTTCTTGGCACTGAGTTTGGGAGGTGCTCTACAAGTGACTATTGTAATTAAAGATGGCTTATGGAAATGAGTCTTGATTGATCATTTCTGGCAGATACAGTACAACACTTCAGCATTTTCCTATTTTTTTAAATTTTGACATTGTATTTAAGTTTGACTATTTTCATTTGGGGAGAAATTATGGGTGACACAAGAGTTTTTGAAGATGGTAGAAATAATACATTACAGTATTGCCTCATTATGAAGAGAATGTTCTAGTTATGGTCATTGACTCTTTCATATCTGGGGGAAACTTGAAAACTCTTTTACATAGCTCTTAAGTGCTTTTACTTAGAAATAGCTGCTATGACAAGATGTTTTGAGTGCCCTGATCCTCCTTTTTTATGTTGAACTGGAATTTTATCTCCTTTGTAAAATTATCTTACACTAATTTTCACCTGTTTTAATTGTATTTGTCTTATATTTACTCAATAAAATTTTGATAAGCATTAAAATGAATCTTTTGTTCTGTTTGTTACCTGTATCTTCTACATATTCTAACTTCTGTAGATGCTATGCATGAGGGTACTAAGCTATAATCATGACATTATAGTGAATAATAATTTAAAGGCCTAAATTACTTTATTCTACCTTTCTTTATTTATGATATAGGTTAAAAATATTTTTCCTTACCTGAATACATTTTTTTCTAGTTGCATAGACAAGTTCTGATTATGATGATAAAGATTAAAACCACAGTGTTAATGCTTATAATGTAGATTACTATAGTCTTCTTCTATGGATGATTTTCTATATTTTTATATCTTATTCATTTTCCCCTTTCCTATATTTTATTCCCTTTAGAAGATGATTTATTAAAAGAAAAGAGCTAACATGGCAATATGGTCATCACTTTTTAGCATTATTGTTTATTTATGAAAATATGTAAACGAGAGCCCTGAATTATTATCTTCCTTGTATATTAATTCCTTAAAGAAAAACAGCTTTTCTTCTTTCATTTTAGACCATATTTCAGTCTTGGTGTGTAGGCAAAGGGGGAAAATTAAGTAGTTTTGTCATTACAAGATGCATCAAACATTAAAATTCACAGGGGAGGATTCAGAGAATTTAAATTTTCAAACAATGAGTTTATTGCATCTTTTAACTCTTTCTTTAGTTATTAGAAATATTTAAACTTAAATACTTGGACTATTCCCACAGACATCAAAACATATTCAGGACTTATTCAAAGCAAATATGATTGTTACTAGACTCCATGACTGCAGAAACTATTCTATGTTGTTAAATATTAGTTTCAAATATTTAGCATAATGTTATTTTTGAATGATCAGAGTACAGAAAATAAACAATAGAAATGAATGCATGTTTTATTGTTGAAATAAAGACTACCACTTACCTTTCCAAAACCCAATAAATTTTAATAATTCCAAAACATTTCATTAAATGACTCCATGAGTACCATATGCTATTATTAGATACTCTTCCAGAGACATTGCCTTTTTAGCACCAAAATAATGGCAAACTGAGGAAGCTAGCTTGAAATGATCCATGTTGAATCACATTAATCTTTAATGTTCTTTGTTCAAAACAAAAAGCAAAAAAAAATAATGAGAATCATAAAAACAAAGCACAGATACTGCCTTAAAGAAAAATCAGCCTAAATTAGATGAACAGGCATTCTTTTGTGAGCCAAGCAGCCTAATGTTTTGTAGTTCCATGTACTGTGGAGGTATAACATTCAATATTGAAAAAGATAAACAAATGCACATGGCAATATTCATTAAATTTTCTATATAGGCAGTAAAGTAATGGCCCTTTAACATTAGGTAAGACATAATCTTTGATTATTAGAGCTATTAAAAATTATATCAGTATTCTACGCTAATTTTATGGTTTTATGATTAACCAAGTCCAATGATACTTAGAATCAATAACCTGATGAATCAACATAAAAAGAAGATGTAAATATGTCAAGGAATTGATCAATTAATAATTGTTTTGAATATTTATCTCTTGAGTAGGAAATATGGAATTGAAAATTGCCTGGTCTTAGTTTTATTGCTTTTTGTGTAAAATTTTAATTCATGTGGTAATTACCTTCTCATGATGTTCTTTGTAAAATATATACAACTAACGTTCTATGTATATTAGTTTTCTATAGGATGCCAGAATGCCTTATACTAGAAATGAAATGGCTTTTAAAAGGAAATTTATTAGGTTACAAGTTTACAGTTCTAAGGCCATAAAATGTCCAAAATAAGGCATGCAGAGAAAGAAACATTTACTCAAGAAAGGCCATTATCTGTCACATGGGAAGGCATGTAAATGGCATCTGTTGGTCCTTGTCCCAGGTTTTGTTGTTATCAGCTTCTAATGCCAGTAGTTTCCTATCTAAGCACCTGTGGACCTTCACTTAGTTCCTCTGTGACATCATTCTGGGTTCTGCTTAGTACCTCATGGGAAAGTATATGGCAATATCTATTGGGATCTGCATCTCCAAACTTACCTATCTAGGCATCTGCTCTCTCTGACAGACCAAAACATCTCCAGATGTCTGTGTCTCTGTTGGTTCTGAAGCAACTCTTATCCAAGCATCTGAGTTTCCCTAACATAATTCCCCCTTTTGAACGACTCAGTAGACTAACCAAGATTCACCTTGAATGGGCAGAATTACATCTCCATATAATCAAAAGGCTCTAGCCACAATTGGGTGTGTCACATCTCCATGGAGTAATCTAATCAAAAAGTCCCACTTACTATTGATTGGAAACAATCCAGTCAAAAGTTTCCACTCTACAATATCAATCATGCACAATAAACAAATACTAGGAGGAACAGAGGTTAAAATAAATTGAGTAGATTGAAATACTAGTGGTGAGTGAGAGGGAGGGGTAAGGGATATGATATGTATGAGTTTTTTCTTTTTTCTTTTTTATTTCTTTTGCTGGAGAGATGCAAATGTTAAAAAAATGATCATGGTGATGAATACACAAATATGTGATGATATTGTGTCATTGATTGTACACTGTGTATAGAATTATGTCAAGAATGTTTGTAAGTTTGCTTATTGTTTATGATAAAAATAAAAAACAAAAAACCTGGCCATGCCACTTGTTAACTGGATGATTTTTGGCAGATTATTTATGCTGTTTGAACTTACTTTTCTAATCTACAAAATGGGACTAATAATATTTTTTATTAATTAAAAAATTAATAACAAACAAAAATATTAACATATCATTCCATTCTACATATATAATCAGTAATTCTTAATATCATCACATAGTTGCATATTCATCATTTCTTAGAACATTTGCATCGATTTAGAAAAAGAAATAAAAAGACAACAGAAAAAGAAATAAAATGATAACAGAAAAAAAAATTATACATGCCATACCCCTTACCCCTCACTTTCATTTATCACTATCATTTCAAACTAAATTTATTTTAACATTTGTTCCCCTATTATTTATTTTTATTCCATATGTTCTACTCATCTGTTGATATGGTAGATAAAAGGAGCATCAGACACAAGGTTTTCACAATCGCAGAGTCACATTGTGAAAGCTATATCATTGTTCAATCATCATCAAGAAATGTGGCTACTGGAACACAGCTCTACATTTTCAGGCAGTTCCCTCCAGTCTCTCCACTACATCTTGAACAACCAGGTGATATATACTTAATGCGTAAGAATAACCTCCAGGATAACCTCTCGACTCTGTTTGGAATCTCTCAGCCATTGACACTTGGTCTCATTTCACTCTTCCCCCTTTTGGTCGAGAAGATTCTCTCAATCCCTTGATGTCAATTCTCAGCTCATTCTAGGGTTTTTCTCAGTCCCTTAATGCTGAATCTCAGCTCATTCCAGGATCTCTGTCCCACGTTGCCAGGAAGGTCCACACCCCTGGGAGTCATGTCCCATGTAGAGATGGGGAGGGTGGTGACACTGCTTGTCATGTTGGCTTGAGAGAGAGGCCACATCTGAGCAACAAAAGAGGCTCTCTTGGGGGTGACTCTTAGGCCTAAATTTTAAGTAGACTTCACCTATCCTTTGTGGGGTTGTTTCATATGAACAGACCCCAAGACTGGGGGCTCAACCTATAGCTTTGGTGGTCCACACTGCTTGTGAGAATATCAAGAATTCAACTTGGAGAAGTTGAATTTCCCCCCCTGTTCTCACCATTCCCTGAAGGGGGCTTTGCAAATACTTTTTGACTCACTGATCGAATCACTCTGGGATTCATCGGGGCATCACTCTGGACAAACCAACAAAATCTCATGTTCTACCTGAGACTCCAACTATTTATGGCATTCAATCAAACTATCAACAATAATATTTATTTTATACAGTCTATTGTATGAGTTAAATAAGCAAGTATAAGGAAAGTGCTTATAGCAGTATCCAGAATAGAGTAAGTGCTCTATAAGTGCTAACTATTATGGTTATTTTTGTTGTTATTGTTGTTATCCCATAACTTTCCGTTCTACCCAATAATCTTGAAATGGAGGATTCAGATGACCTGATTTTGAATTCTAATTCCTCAATGTATTGGTGTCTGTCTTTGAATGATGATATTTGACTTCCATCAGCCTTATTTCCAATGTCCAAAAAAAAAAGGGTATAATAATAGAACCTACCCCATGGAAAATAAAAGTTACTTGCTTTTATTATTTTTCTTATAATTGCCACAAATGTAATAATTTATGGTCTTCATTTTACTAGTAAAGAAATCAAAACTCAGAATTGTTAAGTATCTAGTTCATGATTCTACTTCAACTATTTGAGAAGGTTGGGATCTAACATAAGCCAATATTCTTATCCACTTTATTTCCTACCTTAATGACTCCAAAATCATTCCCTTGATTTCTATTCTATTTCTGCTACTGTTATTATGTAATTTGAGGGTTACCATCATTTACTGGGTTACTACAATAGGAGGCAAATCTTGTCACTGCTTTCCAATTGATTTTCTGTTATTGTTTCAAGGAATGAATTTTCTAAAACTCAACTCTGGTCATTTCACACCTGTGCTTAAAACTTTTTAGCACTCAACGGTTTTTGTTGTCTTTACACAGGATGTCTTTTTAAATGTATTTAAAGCCAGCTCAGATATACTGAATCAGAATCACAGTTGCTGAGGCCAGGAAATTATAGGATGACAGTATAAATTTCAAGCTACTTAAAAGAAATGTAAGATTCTCCATTACCTAGACTTTGCCTACCACTCTTTCGTGATCCACATACTTCCTTTGTACATTACCCCTTCATCGAACAGCACATATGTGGTTATAAATACACACATACACATAGACAATTGCACTTACCCATAAGCAAATATGTGTGCACACACATGTCCATTATTGAATAGCTTGGTATTTGGGACAAGGAATTAAATTTCTGTGTGTTTATTTCCTTATTTGAAATAATAAAATTTTACAGATAATAAAATTTTATTGTGAGGATTAAAGAAGATAATGAAATTAAATATTTAGCATGTTAACAGAGGATATGTTCTGAATTTTTATTATTATAACTATTAACATATATTACTTCAGGAAACACTTTTATTACAGGAACATCAGTTTCATACATGCCAATGATTTTAAATTGGCATGATAATTAATGGTGGCCATGGAATAAATATTAGATTCATTAAAATTTATGATTTGGAAAGCCTTCAACTATCAAATTTCAAAACAAATCGTTTACTAGATATTTTTTTCCTGAAAAAGAAAACCTGGTAGCATATACACAAATAAATTTCACATTTTATCTACTTTCAGGTACACAATTCAGTGGTGTTAGTTTCGTTCTGAGTGTTGTGCCACCATTACCACTATCTACTAGCAAACATTTTCCATCACCCCAAACAGAAATACCATGCCAATTAAGCATTAATTCCCTTTCCCCACCTTGATCCAGCCTGTGGTGAAATGTTTTCTAGTTCTGACTCTATGAATTTACTTGTTCTTATTATTCCATATCAGTGAGTTCACACAAAATTTGACCTATTGTGTCTGGCTTATTTCACTCAAGGTTCATCCATATTGTAGCATTTATCAGAACTTCATTATGTTTGGCAACCAAATAATATTCCATTGCATGTATATAGCATATTTTGTTTATTATTTATTTGTTGCTGGAGACTTAGGATGTTTCCACTTTTTTGAAATTGTGAAAAATGCTGCTATTACAATCAGCTTGTAAATATGCCCTCAAGTCTCTGCTTTTATGTCTTTTGGGTATATAACCGTTAGTGGTATAGCCATGTCATATGATAATCCTATGGTTAACTTCCTGAGGAGCAGAAAAACTGTTTTCCACAGTGGTTGAGCCATTTTATGTTTTGATTTGAATTTCTCTAATGGCTAATGATATTGAGCAATATTTCATGTGCCTATTGGCCATCTGAATATCTTCTCTGAAGAAATGCCTCTTTAAAATTTCTGACCATTTTAAATTGTGTTTTTTGTCTTTTGTTGCTGAGTTATGGAATTTCTGTATATATTCTAGATAGTAAATCTTTTACAGATATATGGTTTCAAAATATTTTCTTCCATTCTGTGGATTGTCTTTTCACATAGTAATAAAGCTCCTTAATGCAAAGAAGATTTAAATTTGATAACAACTTATTTATCTATTTTGTTGTTTTTGCTTGGGCTTATGTTGTAAAGTCTAAAAATCCATTGCCTAACCAGAAGTCTTGAAATTGTCACCATATATTTTCTTCTAGGAATTTTATAGTTTTGGTTCTTACACTTAGGTCTTTGACAGATTTTCAGTTAATTTTTATTTACGGTGTGAGGTAGGGGTCCAAATTTTTCCATTGCAAAATAAAGTACAGTTTCCCCAGAAAATTATATTGAAGAAATTATTCTTTTCTAAATGAGAGGTCTTGGAAGCTTTGTCAAAAATTAGTTGACTGTAGATATGAAGCTTTATTTCTGAACACTCAATTTGATTCCATTGGTGTATATTTCTGTGTTTGTACCAGCACCATGTTGTTTTGATTTCAGTAGCTTTCTAATAAGTTTTAAAATTGGCAAATGTGAGTCTTTCAACTTTGCTGTTCTTTTTCAAGAAGATTTTGGCTACTTGGAACCCCTTACTCTTCCATATGAATTTGATTGACTTTACAATTAACACAAAGATGGCTGTCAGGGTTTTGGTTGATATTGCATTGACTCTGTAAATTGCTTTGGCTAGAAATGACATCTTAACATTACTTAATCTTCCAATCCAATGCTGTCCTTACATTGATTTAAGTGCTCTTTAATTACTTTAGCAATGTTTGTAATTTTCCATGTAAAAGTCATTTACATCCTTGGTTAAATTATTCCCAAATATTTCGTTCTTTTAGTTATTATTGTAAATGGCATACTTTTATTGATTATACTTTAGGCTTATTCACTATTAGTAATAGAAACATGACTTACTTTTGCATGTTGACCTTGGAACTGCTGTTTTGCTAAATTTTTTTCTTATCTCATAATATTTTGTGGAATTTTCAAAATTTTATATTTAGAAGATTGTGTCATAAGGAAACACAGAAAATTTCACTTCTTCCTTTTCAATTAGGTTGCCTTATATTTATTTTCCTTACGTAACTACTCCAACTAGAACTTCCAACTCTATGTTGAATAAAATTGATGAAAGCAGGCATTTTGACTTGTGACTTATTTTAGGGAGAATGCATTTAATCATTCAACACATTCAACATTGGGTATGAAGTTAGCTGTGAGATTTTCATATATTTCCCTTATAATGTTAAGGAAGCATCCTTTTGTTCTCAGCTTTCTGAGTGTTTTTATCAAAAAATGGAGATGTTGCTTCGAGAAGGAATGAAGTTGTGAGGCATGCAATTAGGTGAATGAAAATTAGTGACTATGTTGAATGAAAGTGCAGAAACAAAAAGTCAAATACTATCATGCTTCACTCATGGTCTACCTATAATGTGCAAATTCAGTTAATTGAAGTCCAGAGCATGGATTATGAAGCTGGAGCCTATAGTAAAGGTTCCTAAATTGTAAGCTCTTATGGAAGCTACATATATTCAGAAGTTGTAATTGTTATTTCTAAATTCTGTGATACTGAGCTGTTTGTATATAACTTGATCATTCCCTGAAACTTTTGGATTTGACACCTTTTGGGACTCAGATTTGGAGCTCCAAAACTATGAAAGCCAGCATTCCTCCATAGAGGAACAGTTTAAAAAGCTCAAAAAGTAATCAGACTTCTCTAGAGATATGAATGAAGCTGATCTGGATAGGACTAAGGTAGATAAGAATATAGGGTAAAGGATAATATTGTGCATATTTTAAAACTTCAACTTCTGTGTGAGACAAAAGGGACAGATATTTACTTGGTGCAAACTTTATATTTTGGGTAATGCATTACCTTATTTAACTTGTATTGTCAGTTTAGTTGAACAACATAGTTACATGAAATCTTGATTACAGCATGAAATCTTGTTGGTTTGTACAGGTTAGTGTGATGCCCCAATATATCCCACAGTAATTTGGCAGTGGATTAACTGTATTTGCAGAGTCTCCTTGGGGGGGTGGGGAGAATGAAGGAAATATTTAACTTCTCCATTTGGGGAATTCCTGATATGCTCAGAAGCAGTGGGGACAACTAAATCAATAGGCTGAGTCCTTGATCTTGGGGTTCACCCCTATGAAAATTATTCCTGCAAAAGAGAAGCTAAGCCTTCTTGTAATTATGCTTGAGTCACCCTCAGAGAGCCTCTTTTGTTGCTCAGATTTTTCCTCTCTCTAAGCCAACTTGGCAGATGAACTTATTGCCCTGGCATCATGGGATTGAGAAAGTCTTCTTGACCAAAAATGGGGAGAGAGAAATGAGAAAACACAAAGCCTCATTGGATGAGAGGTTTCAAATAGAGTCTGGAAATTATCCTGGAGGCTATTCTTATGCATTATATTGATATAGCTTTTTATTTTGTGGTGAATTGACTGGAGGGAAGTACCTGAAACTAGAGCTGTGCTCCAGTAGCCTTGATACTTGAAGATGACTGTATAATGATATAGCTTTTACAATGTGACTGTGTGATTCTGAAAACCTTCAGATGATGCTCCTTTTATCCAGGGTATGGACATATGAGAAAAAATAAGGATAAAAATAAATAACAGGGGTTAAAGGGTAAAAAACTGGATAGATTGAAATACTGGCAGTGAATAGAGGATGGGCAAAGCGTATTTGATGTGTAATTTTTTTCTTTTTATGGAATGATGCAAATGTTCTAAGAATGATTATGGTGATGAATGCTCAACTATGTGATGATATTGTGAGGCATTGATTGTACACTATGTATGAACTGTGTGTGTGAGGATGTCTCAATAAAAAACTTAAAAATGAAGCTTTATTTTACAAATAACTTTTCTGTGTCAAATGAGATATTATGTATTTTATTCCCTTGTTCTACTACGTGATATATTACATTATTTGATGCTCTTGTTCTACTATGTGATAGATTACATTATTTGATGTTCTTATGCTGAACCACCACTACATAGCTGAGATAAATCCAAGTTGATCATGGAGTGAAATTCTTCTAATGTACTATTTGCTGTTATTCTGTTGAAACAATTTGCCTATATATTCATGAGGGATATCGGTCTCTAATTTCTTTTTTTAGGATGTCTTTATCTGGCTTTGGAATTAGTGTGATATTAGTGTGGTATTGGCTTCATAGATTGAGTAAAACCATAATGAAAGATCATTGCACACTCACTTGAATGGCTACTATATGTGCAGGACCAGTGTTATTTCTTTTTGGAATGTTTGGTAAAATTCATTAGTGAAACCATCTGGTCCTGGAAATTTCTTTTTTGAGAATTTTATTACTATTATTATTATTGATTCAATATCTTTCTTGTTCTTGGTTTACTGGAATCTTCTATTTCTTCTTGAGTCAGTGTACATTATTTGTGTGTTAATAGGAATATTTCCATTTCATACAGGTTGTCTAATTTCCTGGAATATATTTGCTCATTGTTTACTTTTTTAAATTATTATTATTATTTTGAATGAGAGGGCAACGGGAATCGAACCCAGGTCTCCCGCATTGTAGGCAAGAACTCTGTGGCCTGCCCCAATTTTATTACTAACCTCAAAAAATAAAGACTATAAAAGTAATGATTTCATTTATTTGTGCCCCTTCTCTTTTATTTTTTATAGCCTAGCTGAAAGTTTATCAGCTAAACTGATAAAGAATAAAAGGAAAAGTATTTGTTCAAAGGATCAACTTTTGGTTTCAGTGATTCTCTCTTGCTTTTTTATTCTCTGTTTTATTTATCTTTTAATTCTGTTCTTTGTTTTATTCCATCTGCTCACTTTGGTTTTAGTTTGCTTTTCTTTTTCTAGTTTTTCATGTTGTGATTTTAGGTATTTGATTTCAGACCTTTCCTCTTTTTCAATATTTACATAAAAGCTATTAATTTCCCCCTCAGCATACCTTTGATGCACCACATAAGTTTTGGTGTGTTGTGGTTTTGTTTCATTTGCTTCAAGATATTTCCTTATTTCCCTTGTGCTTTCTCCTCTGACCATTGGTTAAGGGTGTGTATTTTAATTGCCACATTTTCATGAGCTTCCCAGTTATTTTTATGTTATTTATTTATTTTTTTCAAGTCCATTATGATTGGAGAAGATACATTGTAGGATTTCAATATTTTTAAATTTACTGAAACTTTTTTTCTGATTTATTATATGGCCTATCCAAGAGAATGACCTATGTGCAGTAGAGAAGAATGTATATTCTGCTATTTCTGTTGAAGTGTTCCAGTTGATTTAAAGTATTGTTCAAGTCATCCATTTTATTACTGATCTTCTGTCTATTATTAAAAGTATTGAAATACCCTACTATTAATATGCCACCTTCTATTTTTCCTTTCAATTTTTTCATCATATTCTACATATAGTTAAGTGGCTAATGTTAGGTGCATTTGTATTATAATAAATACATAGTCTTGTCGAATGGACCACTTTACCCATATATAGTGCCCTATCTGTACTCTAACATTTTTTTACTTAGTCTGCATTATCTTATATTACTATAGCTACCCCAGGTTTCTGTAGGTTACTGTTGGTATGGAACATTTTTCTCATCATTTCACTTTCAGTATACTTATGTATTTGAATTTATGTTGAATCTTTATCCAACAGATTTTTTTATCAGAAAAGTTGAAGATTAAAATGCAGAAAATACACAATTAAAGAGTTCTCATATTGAGTAGTCAATGCTTTATCTTACTGGGGTTCCCTTTTAGATAACATGCTGCTTTTATCTTGCAGCTCTCAGAACTCTCCTCTTGTAGTTGATAATAAAAGTTTAACTACTATGTGTCTGGGCATGGTTCTTTTTTGTATTTATCCTCTGTGTGGCTCAACAGGATTTATGAATTTGTACATTCATGCCTTTCGTTAAGTTTTGGAAGTATTCTGCCATTAGTTCTTTGAAAGAAATGACTTTTCTTTTTTTTCTCATAATGCAAATATTGGTTCCTTGATATATCCCAAAAGCCTCTTAGTCTTTGTTCACTTCTCTTCATTTTTAAATTTATTCTGCTTAGCCTGAATTTTTTCAATTGTCTTTTCTTTGAGTTCATGGATTTCTATTTCAGCCAGCTTCTATCTGCTTCTGTAATACTTGGGATATATTATTTTTAATTTCAGTTATTGTTGTCTTTCACTCCAATATTTCTCTTTATAATTTCTATCTCTTTTTTGATTCTCATATTCTGAATTTGTCTTTTTTTGTGATAGTTCTTTCTCCATGTTTTCCTTTACCTTCTTCAGCATACTGAAGATCTTTTTTATTAGAGAAATTGTGTGTTTACAAAACGATCATGCATAAAATACAGAATTTCCATATACCACCCTATTATCAACAACCTGCATTGTTATAGAACACTTGTTAATTTGCCAATAGCCCATTTTTATGATTGTACTATTAACCATTGTTCTAGTTTGCTAGCTGCCAGAATACAATATACTAGAAACAGAATGGCTTTTAAAAAGGGAAATTTTAAAAGTTTCTAATGTACAGTTCTAAGGCCAAGAAAATGTCCCAATTAAAACAATTGTATAGATATGTCCAATCAAAGGCATCCAGGGAAAGACACCTTGGTTCAAGAAGGCCGATGAAGTTCAGGGTTTCTCTCTCAAGTGAGAAGGCACATGGTGAACACAGTCACAGTTTCTCCCTCGGCTGGAATGACACATGGCGAGTATGGCATCATCTGCTAGCTTTCTCTCCTGGTTTCCTGTTTCATGAAGCTCCCCAGGAGGCATTTTCTTTCTTCATCTCCAAAGGCCACTTGCTGGTAGACTCCCTTCTTCTTGTGGCTATGACATTCTACTCTCTCAGAATCTCTCATTCTCCAAAATGTTTCCTCTTTTATAGGACTTCAAAAACTAATCAAGACCCATCCAAATGGGTGACGACACACCTCTACCTAATCCAGTTTAACAACTACTCTTCATTAAATCACATCTCCAGGGAGATGATCTAATTAGAAGAAACAGCTGCCTTTAAAAAATGGGATTAGGATTAAAACATGTCTTTTCTAGGGTACATACATCATTTCAAGCCAGCACAACCCTAAATCATTTTTAAGTCATTTTGACTATTTCCAAAGTCTGGTCTTCCTCTTAGGTGGCTTCTGAAGTTTTATCTTATCCTTTGAATACCAGCTGCTAACAAAAACAAATAAACCAAACCAACAAAATGACTTTCACAGCCTTTTCATATTGGCCCTGTATTTCCTATTACACTCCATCAGAATTTACCTGTTCTACCAAGAAGATCAGCCTGAGGCTAATATGTGAGGTCCTTTCTGTCTTTTTGGAGCACATATCTTGTCCTGTGCATGACTTGTGGTCTTAAGAATTTTGCCATTTCCACGAATCCAAATGCCCTCATTTTCTCCCAAAAGAATAGAAATCAAACTCCTTCACAGCTGCTCTGTTTTATGTATTGAAGCCGGTAAACTTTTAACCCAGGCTATTTTTATTTTATTGGCTCATTCACTACATTAGCTGTCAGTAAACTACTTCTGCTTCAGAGCAAGTTCTGAGATGGTGATCCAGAGAGAAATGCTCCAGTTCACTCCTTCAGGATGCCTGCTAACAGATTGGCACCAATGTATAGGAAATCTAATATGTGCATAGAAGTTATTCTGCTCCTTCTGGAACAGGGCCAGTCACCCACAATGAGAGCACAGTCGGGCTCCACCTCATGCCTTTTAGAATGTGGAGAAGGAACCAACAAGGGCAACATTTCTAGTTGCTCAAACATTCCAATAGAGAAATGCAATCCTGGAGCATTTTATGCCATCATCTTGGTTGGCTAGATGTCTTATTTGATACTTTTTAACTTTACTAAAAATGTAAAATATTACTGTCATTTATCTTGGTATAAGGCAAATTGTTAGATAATTTTTCATATACCTGTTAGTTCTGGAGTATGCTTGGAACATTCTTACTGCAACTTGAGCTTTTTTCTGTGACCTGGTTGTCCACTCACCACCACAACCTGCTCCCAGTCTGCAAAAAGCTAATTAAAATCGACAAATTCTGTTTGGGGTTTCAGTTCTATATATCCTTTTTTACTCTTGTAAGAGGAAGTGGGCATTAAAATATCTGGAGATTTTCTTCCCACACTGGAAAAAAATGCTGTATATGGAATTCTTCCTCCATATATAGGTAGTGAGTAGGAGTGAAGGATGTGACACTAAGGAGACATTTAGATTACAAAGTTCAGAACTTAAATTTTTCACTCTTCCATTCCTGCAGTATAATTTCTCATGTAAACAAACTCTATAGACCCTGCCATTCTGATATTGTTAAAGTGAATCTAATAAAATCTAGTGATAATAAAGTGAATCTAATAAAAAGTGGTTTGCAAATGATGTCACAATTAAAAATACATATTTAATTAATGACTTATCCATAATGGAAAAGTTTAACAGTTGATTATCAAAGCACTTGGCTTAAGTAAACTAGTTTTCCAATCAGTTTATCTTCTGTTCTATGAGCAGTGTATATAAGAAAGACAAAACATAGACATTTCTGTTTTTCTCCATCACCAACATAAAATGCCAAAAATGTTCCTATGAAGCTTACATATCAAACATCCTTTTAAGATTGAGATAAATTTGGGTACCTCAGGAGAAATTTCAGAGCCATCTCTGAGACTTCTGCAAATTTCTAGCAGGATTGCTTACTGTTCTAGTTGGTAGCTTCCTCTCCAGCTCCTCGGGAGGCATTTTCTCTAAAAGTCACTGGTTGGTGAACTCTCTGCTTCCTGGTTCTGCAGCTTTCTACTCCCTCAGAAACTCTTGGTTTTTACTTCAGTCGTTCTCTGCTTCTGAACCTTTCTCCAAAATATTTCTTCTTCTATAAAATTCCAATAAACTAATCAAGAGCCACCTAGAATGGGTGGAGACATGTCTCCACCTAATCCAGTTTAACACCCACTCTTGAGTGAGTCGCATCTCCATGGAGATAATCTAATTAAAGTTTCCCACATACAGTACTGAATAAGGATTAGAAGAAATGGTTGCCTTTACAAAATGGGATTAGGATTAAAACATGGCTTTTCTAGGGTACGTACATCCTTTCAAACTCGCACACTTATATTAGCATGGTTCCCTCAGTCTCATAAGTATTGCCTTATTACTTATGAGTAATATCATAAAGGTTTGCCTAATATCATCCTTTCTCTCTTCCCTTCAATGATCCTAAAATTAAGGAATCATTCATCAAATTTCATACTCACAAATCCCCTCCAGTGTAAAATTAAATACTATTTATCTGTGTTTAATAAATATCAATATGGCTATTCCTCACTATTGTGAGGGCATTCCTCCCCTTTTCTTTACTGTTCTCACCCATTCCCAAAATTTTGACCCTTCCTTACATAAAATAATTCACAGGTCCCTCATTTTGCCTTATTTCTCCTAAAGCATATCTTCCAAATATCAGTTCCATGACTCTTAGTCAAGTATTCCTAAGCAAAGCAAGTCCCCTGCAAGAGGACTTTTATTTCCATATGTTTAGAAATTATTGTCTCCATCCTACTGCCTATGCAGCCTTGACATTCTTTCCTTGTAGTTGAGCTTCTCTTTCACATTCCTGCCTCTAATAGCTTTGTAGTGCAATAGTATTCTATTTTCTCCACTACTACTTTAAAATCTTACATAAGATTTTCATGCTACTGCATTATTTCATTTTGTGCTCTTCACAATTTTCAATAAAAACATATCACTAATTACATATATAATACCAAATAATGGTGTAAATTTTCAAAATTTCATTTATTTTAAATTAAACATACTAATAATAACTGCATTGTATTACATTTCAGTAATATGCTCTTCACTTACTGATGCTTGTTCTCTTTAAAAGGATGGAAACCTAAATGCAAATATTTGTGCTGTAAGTGTGGAAGAATGTTGTTTAATTTTCAGATATTTGGAAATTTCCAATATCTTTCTGTTATTAATTTCTAGTTTAATGTCATTACAATCTGAAAACATTCTTTTTATGATTTAATTCATATTACACTTATTGAGGCCTATTTTATACTACAGTGTATTGTCCACCTTGATAAATATTCTGTTTGCAGTTGAAAATATATTTCTTCAATTGTTATTAGGAAAAGTTTTCTATAAAGGATAATTAAGCAAGTATTATAAATCCCAATTGATTTTCTTTCTTATCTGTTTTATAATTATTTACAGAAAAGTGTTGAAATGCACAAATATGATCATGGATATTTCTAGTCTTCTTTTTTGTACTTTTTTTGGTTTCATTTATCAAACTATGTATTAGGTTCAGGGTCATTCAGGGTTTTCATAAATTATTGATGAATTGATTACTTTACTATTATTGAATATCCCTCTTCATCCCTAGTTATAATCCTTGTTTTGAAGTTTACTTTGTTTGATATTAATATTGCCACTCCAACATTATTATGATTACTGCTTTTGGAACATGTTTTTCATTTTGTTGTTAACTATCATTACTTTGTATTTAAATTGAGCTTCTTAGAGACAGAATTTAGATTTGTGTTTTGATATTTTTAACCCCATTAGATGACCTCAACCTTTCAGTTGGGGATTTACATCTGCATGTAATATATTTACTGTTATAATGGTTTTATTTTGTTTTTTCATTTTTAAAAATATTTTATTAGTATATCTTCACACACATACAGTTCATTCAAATTGTAAATCAATGACTCACAATGTCATCACATAGTTGTGCATTCATCACCATGATCATTTTAAGAAAATTTGTATCACTCTAGAAAAAGAAGTAAAAAGAGAAGAAAAAAGTCATACATCCCATACCCCTTACCCATCTCTCTCAATGACAACTAATAATTTAATCTACCCATTTTTTTACCCCTTATACACCCCTATTATTTACTTATTTTTGTCTTTATTTTTTTACTCTACTATCCATACCCTGAATAAAAGAAGCATCAGACACAAGGTTTTCACAATGAATGGTCATGATGTAAAAACTATATAGTTATACAATCATCTTCAAGAATCAAGGCTCAGGAATACAGTTCAATAGTTTCAAGTACTTCACTCTAGCCACTCTAATAACCATAAACTAAAGAAGGATATCTACATAATACATACAAATAACATCCAGGGTAACCTTTCAATTCCATTTGAAATCTCTGAGCAACTGAAACTTTATTTTGTCTCATTTCTCTCTTCCCCATTTTGGTCAAGGAGGCTTTCTCAATCGTGTCCCATCTTGCCAGGGAGATTTACACCCCTGAGAATCACGTCCCACATAGGGAGGAGAGAAGTGAGTTCATATGCTGAGTTGGCTTAGAGAGAAGAGCTACATCTGAGCATAACAAAAAGTTCTCTTGAGGTGACTCTTAGGCATAATCATAAAAAGGCATAGCTTCTCCTTTGCAAGAATAAGTTTCATAGGACTTAAACCTATAGAATTGGTTGTCCCCAACTGCTTGTGAGAATATTAGGAATTCCTCAGATGTGAAAGTTTAATATTTGCACTGTTCTCCCAAGTCCCTCAAGAGAACTTTGCAAATTTATTTTTTATCCTCTGCCCAAATTACTCTGGGGTATAGTAGGGCATCACACTACCCTGGACAAACTGACAATATCTCATGCCATATTAAAGATTCCATGTAATTATATTGTTCAAATAAAGTAACTATACAAGTTAAATTAGATAATGCACTACCCAAAATATTGATTTTGCACCAAATAAATATCTTTTCTTTTGGTCTACACAGAAGTTGAAGGTTTAAAGTATGGACCATATTATCCTTTATCCTATAATTCTGATTTACTTTTGTCCTATCCAGATCAGCATCATTCACATCTCTACTCAAAGTCTGCTCATATTTCATAATTTTTAAAAAGTTGCTGTGTGGGATAATGTTGACTTTCATAGCATCATAACTTTAACTCAGAGTCTCACGTCTCACCAAGAAAAATACCTGACGTTTCCCAGTATGACCAGGTTACACACAAATAGGTCAGTATCTCTGAATGTAGAAATATCAGTTACAACTCTGGAGTACGCATGACTACTGTAAGAGCTTACAATCTAAGACCCTTTACCATAGGTCCCAACTTAATTACCTATGCTGCCAAGTTCAGTTCTCTTAGTTTGTATATTATAGTTAATCCATATGAGGTGAGGCATGAAAATATTTGTCTTTTTGGTTCTGATATTTCCTTCAACATACTGTTCTCAAGTTTCTTCACTTAGCTGCATGCATCATTCTTTCTTGCAGCCACTCAGTTGTCTGTTGTATATATACACCTCAGGTCCCTCTCTGTCAGCCATTGTACCCTTAGACTACCTCCATTCATTGTGAATCATGAACACTGCCACCATAAACACCAGTGTGCAAATGTCCATTTGTGTCCCCATTCTCAGTTGCTCCAGATATATATTATTAGGTCAGGGGAATGGGGAAAGGCACTGCAACTGGAGCAGCAGAGGCTGTGTTGCCCCTCCCAATATGACTTCCGGAACTGCCCCTTCCGACCACCTGACTTCAGGAGAACTGCCCCTTCAGGACACATGACTTCCAGAGAATCGCCCCTTCCGGACGCCACCTTACCCGCTTGCTTAAAAACTGTCCACGCCATCACCCAGGCGCAGACTCACCTCCCTCCATCTTGGATTCCGTGAGCTCTGCCCAGGAGCGCAGAAATAAACCCACCTGCTTTAAATTTCCCCATCTACCTTCCTTCTTTCTCACCCTTTTGCCTCCTAAACCTTTCATATATATATATGAAATTATATATATATTATATATATTATGTATATGCATATGTATTTGTATATGTATATATCAATGGAGTTTCAGGATCATATGGCAACCCCACCCCCTTAATCTTCTGTGAAACCACCACACTGCCCTGCAGAGGGACTACACCTCTCAGCTTCCCTACTAACAGTGAATTGGTACATCTCTTTATCCACATTTTTATAGCACATTTTTCTCTCTGTTCATTTTTAAACAGTTTTAATCACACATCATACAACATAACCTGAGTAAATATCAATGGTTCTTGGTATAATCATATAGACATGGCTTTGCAACTCTAATCTTTATGAAAACATTTTCTTTTCTTCAGCAAAGAATTCCACATGACTACCTCATATCTCTGGCTTGTTGACATTTGGTTTTGGCATAATGCCTTTTTACATTGAGTGGAAGCATATAACAATGTTACTGTTGACTATAGACGATAGCTTGCATTGATTGCATCTTTTCCTGTGCAGTATCCCATTTGCAAGACCTTGAAATGTTGACATTCATTTCTTTTCCCTCATGGAAAATATTCCTATATTTGTATGTTTAATCACCATCATTATGCGTTCTAGGTATTTCAAGGTTATGCCATCTCAGTCTTCAGCCTCTCCTTTTCCTTTTGGTGTCATACATGCCCCCAGCCCTTCTCCCTCAAACATACTCACATTTCCCTTCATTTAGTGTACTGACATTATTGTGCTACCTTCAGAGAGTATTGTGCTACCCATTTCTGAATTTTTTTGTGGTGGAAGAAGTACATGGGCTGGGAATTGAGCCCAGGTCTCCTGCATGGCAGGCCAGAATTCTGCCACTGAACTACTCTTGCACCCACCATCCCCATTTCTGAATTTTTAAAATAAATTCTGTTGCACGTTCTGTTAGTACCAAATGCCCAATCATTGCCCTCTTTCTGTCTCCAGATAACCTGTGTTCTTAACTTTAATTTTCAAAGTTCATTCATTAATGTCAGTTCATATTAGTGAGAAAACAGAATTTTTCCTTTTGTTTCTTGCTATTTTCATTCAACATTATGTTCTAAAGATTAATCCACATTGTTACATATTTCATGACTTTATTCTGTCTCACAGCTGCATAATATTCTGTCATATGTATACACCAAAGTTAGTTTAGCCAATCATACATTGATGGACATTTGGGTTGTTTCTATCTCTTGGCAATCATAAATAATGCTGCTATAAATATCAGTGTGAAAATTTCTGTTTGTGTCTTTGCCTTCAGTTCCTCTGAAAATATACCTAGTAATAAGATTGTTGGATCATATGACAATTCTATACTTAGCTTCCTGAGAAACCACCAAATTGCCTTGTAGAGTGCTTGCACTATTGTACATTCCCACCAACAGTGGACAAGAATGCCTCTTTCTCCACATCTTCTCCAGCACTTTTGTTTTCTGTTTTGTTTTTATAATGGCCAGTCTAGTGGGTATGTGATACTATCTCACAGTTTTGATTTGAATTTCCCTAATAGTCAGTGAAGTTGAGCATCTTTTCTCATGTCTTTTAGCCATTGGTATTTCCTCTTCTGAAAAGTGTCTATTCATGTCTTTTGTCCATTTCTCAATTGGGTTGTTTGTCTTTTCATTGTTGAATTGTAGAATCTCCGTATGTACTCTGGATATTAAGCTCTTATCTGTTATGTGGTTTCCAAATATCTTCTCTCATTGAGTAAGCTGCCTTTTTACTTTCCTGACAAATTTTTAATGCACAAAAGTGTTTAATTTTAAGAAGATCCCATTATATCTATTTCTTTTTTCATTGCTTATGCTTTGGGTTTACAGTCTAGAAAACCACCTCCTATCACAATATTTTAAAGATATTTCCCTACATTTGTTCCTAAAAGTTTTATGGACTTATCACTAATGTTTAGGTCTTTGGTCGATTTTAAGTTAATTTTTGTATAGGATGTGAGATATGGATCCTCTTTCATTCTATTGCATATGGATATCCAGTTCTCCAAATACCATTTATTTAAGAGGCTGTTCTCTACCAGTTCAGTTGGCTTGGCCACCTTATCAAAGATCAATTGTGAATAGATGAAATGGTCTATTTGTTAACACTCAATTTAATTCCATTGTTCACTACATTTATATTTAAGCTAGTCATTGCTGTTTTCACCACTGAGCTTTCTAAAATGCTTTAAAGTCAAATAGTGTGAGATCTCCCATTTCATTCTTCTTCTCAGGATATTTTTAGCTGTGCAGGGCACTCTGGCTTCCAAATAAATGTGGTTATAGGTTTTTATATTTCCGAAATGTAAACTGTTCAGATTTTATTGGTATTGCAGTTAATCTCTTAAATCAATTGGGCAGAATTGACATCTTACCTATATTTGGTCTTTGATTCCATGAACACAATAGGCCCTTTCATTTATTTGGGTCTCCCATGAATTTTTTTTAGCAATTTCTTATAGTTTTCTGCATATAGTTCTTTGTGTCTTAGTTACATTTATTCCTTCATATTTTATTCTTTTGGTTTCTATTCTAAATATATATTTTTTCTAGACTTCCTTCTCAGATTGCTCATTACTAGTGTATAGAAACACTATTGATTTGGGGGTGTTGATCTTGTACCCTGCTAATTGCAATACATATTTATTAACTCTAACAACTTTGCTATAGGTTTTTGAAGATTTTTGACATATAGTATCATGTCTTCTAAAGAGAATGAGTATTGCTTCCTTTCAAATTTGGATGACTTTTCTTTCTTTTTTTGTCTGATTATTCTGGCTAGAACTTCCAGTACAATGTTGAATAACAATTGTGACAGTGGGCATACTTATCTTGTTCTGATCTTAGAGGGAAAGCACTCAATCTTTCTCCATTGAAGATGATGTTATTTGAGGGGTTTTCATATATTTCCTTCATCATGGTGAGGAAGTTCCCTTGCATTCTTATTCTTTAAAGTGCTTTCATCAAAAAAGGATGTTGAATTTTGTCTAATGCCTTTTCATAATCGATTGAAATGATCAAGTGGTTTTTCTGGTTTGATTTATTGATATGGTATATCACATTAATTTGATTTTCTTGTGTTGATCCATCCCTGCATACCTGGAATAAATCCCACTTGTTCATGGTGTATAATTCTTTTAATGTATGGCTGAATTAGATTTCCAAGTACTTTGCTGAGAATATTTGCATCATATTCTTTAAAGATTGGTCTGGAATATTCTTCTCTTGTAGTGTCTTTGTCTAGCTTTGGTATTAAAGTGATGTTGGCTTCATGGAATGAATTTGGTAGCTTTCCCTCCTGTTCAATTTCTTGATGAATTTCAGTGACATTTGTACTAATTCTTTCTTGAATGCTTAGGAGAATTCACATGTGAAGCCTTCTGGTCCTGGACTTCTTTTTTGGGAGTTTCTTCATGACTGATCAAATCTCTTTACTTGAGATTTGTTTTTCAGGTTGTCTATTTCTTCTTGTGTCAATGTTGTCTGCCCATGATTTTCTAGGAAGTTGGCCATTTCATTTACATTGTCTATGTTATTAGCATGTAGTTGCTCAGAGTATCCTCTCATTAGCTCCTTTCTTTATGTGGGGTCACTGTTTATGGCACCTTTTCCACTTCTGAATTTGGTTATTTGCATCCTCTCTCTCTTTCTTTATCAGCCTAGTCAAGGGTCCATCATTTTTATTTATTTTCTGAATGGACCTCCTTCTGGTACTGTAGATTTTCTCAACTGTTTTCATTTTCTCAAATTCATTTATTTCTGCTCTGTTCTTCCTTATTTCTTTTTATCTGCTTTGGGGTTAGTTTGCTGTTCTTTCTCTAGTTCTTGCTGATGAACTGTTAATTCCTCAGTTTTTCCTCTTTCTTCTTCTTTCTCTTTCTTTATTTTTTATTTTTTATTTTTTTGCTTGGGCAGGCACCAGAAAATCTTTCTTCTTTTTTGATATAGGCCTTTAGAGCATTAAATTTCCCTCCCAACATTGCCTTTGTTACATCCTATAACTTTTGATATATTGTCATTTCATTTTCACTTGCCTCAAGATATTTACAGCTTTCTCTTGTAATTGTTTTCATGACCCACTGGTTGTTTAAGAGTATGTTGTTTAGCTTCCATATATTTGAATTTTCTGGCTCTGTGCCTGTTATTGATTTCCAATTCCTTTTCATTATGTTCTGAGAAATGTGTTGTATAATTTCAGTCTTTTTAAATTTATTGAGACTTACTTTGTCATCCTGCATATTGTATACCTTTAAGAATGTTCCATGAGAACTTGACAAAAATGTGTATGCTGCCATTGTGGGTTGTAATGTTCTGTAAATGTTGGTTATGTCTCATTTATTTATCATGCTATTCAAAAATCTCTGTTTCCTTATTGATCTTCTGTGTAGATGTTATATCTATTGATGAGCTGGGAACCGAAGACTCCAACTATTATGATACAGGTGTCTACTTCTCACTTCAGTATTTCCTCATGTATTATGGAGTACTTAACTCAGTGCATGATTGTTATGTCTTCTTGTTGAATTGTTTCTTTTATTAATCCATTAATTCTTCTTTGTCTCTTTGAATTGTTATCCATTTGAAGTCTAATTTCTCAGATATTAGTGTTTTTTTCTTATTATTTGCATAAAATACATTTTTCCAACCTTCCCTTTCAATCTGTCTTTTTTTAGTTGGGCCTAAAGTAAGTCTCCTGTAGACAGCATATAGATAGGTCCTGTGAGGGCAGTAATTTATTCTACCATTTTGTCTTTTGGATTTTGTATGTCATATCTAATTTTTTTCTTTTTTTACCTTTATTTATAGTCTTCATTGCTACACTCTTTTCCAGAACTCTCTCACCTCTCTTTTCCTATCTGCTTGTGTTGGCCCCTTCATTATTTCTTTTAGAGTCAGACTCTTAGTCACTAATTCTTTCAATGACAGTCTGAAAGTATTTTAATCTCCTTCCCTTTTTAGAGGGAAAATTTTGCTGGATATAGATTCTTTGTTGGCAATTTTTCTTTTTCAAGAGTTTAAATGTATCTTACCACAGCTTTCTCATCGCCACGGTTTCTGCTAAGAAATGCACACATATTCTTATCAAGATTAACTTGTATGTGATGGGTTGCTTTTCTCTTGCTCCTTTGAAAATTCTCTCTTTGTCTTTGATATTTGACAAGTGGATTAGAAGGTGTCATGGAGTAGATCTATTTGGGTCTATTCTGTTTGGAGTATGATACAGTTGTTGGATTTGTAATTTTATGTCTTTCATAAGAGGTGGGAAATTTTCAGTGTTTAATTCATCCATTAGTCTTTCTACTCCATTTTCTTTCTCTTCTCCATCTGGGACACACATAGCATGCATATTCATGCACTTCATTTTGTCATTCAGTTCCCTGAAATTCTGCTCATATTTTTCTATTGTTTTCCCTATCTTTTCTTTTGTGTGTAGGACTTCAGATATCCTGTCTTCTAGTTCACTATTTCTTTCTTCTGCCTCTTTAAATCTATTGTCCTACATCACCCTTGTTTTTCCCTCTTATATTGTCTTTCATTCCCATAAATTCTACTATTTGTTTGCTTAAACTATCAAGTTCTTCTTTATGTTCACCCAGTATCTTCTTTATATCCTGCATTTTCTTCTTCAACTCGTAGTTTTATTGCTTATGAGATTTGGCAAGTCTGTTTAAATATCCTAAATTAATTGTTTCAAGTACTGTATCTCATTTGAAATGTTAATTTCTTCCATTGACTCAGCTAAAACTTCGATTTTCCAACTACGTCTTGCTATTTTTTCTTGGTATCTAGGCATTTGATTCATTAATTAATTTATTCTGAAGTTTGCTTCCCTCTTTAACATAGGGTTTTCTTGTTGTATGGCTTTGTTCTCCATATGATCTTTGGCATTCAATTCAACTTATTCTAGACCTCTAGCATAGTTTTGGTTTAAAAGATCAGATTTTTTCAGCTCTTGTTTTTCTTTTTCTTTCTCTGCGTATATGGAACCTTTTTGTGAGGATGTTCTCATCAGATGTAATCAACTCCTGTCAGATTTCCCTAAACCAGACAGGTCTAAGTGTCAGGAGGAGAGAGTAACCAGTATCAAGTTTCCCTGAGGGTGAGTCACAACAGGCTTTCAAACTTTCCTAAGCATCTAAACTCTGCTTTTCCTATCCTGCCCAGCATGTGACAGTTGTCTGCCTGTAGCTGCCCACCAGCATGAAGTGATGTGGTGTTTCTAATTTCAGCAGCCTTTCCCTTTCAGTGGTGTGGTTGAGACAGAAGCTGAGGTAGTAAGTGGGCATAGGTTGCTACTGTTTTCCAGCTCCTGGATTCTCCTATAGGAGGCCTGCTACTTGAGCTGGGCCCCACCCCCTATTTTCTTAGGGAAGATGCACTTTTCAGTAGATTAACCCCATTCACCTGACTAGATACTTTGTCTCTAAGATATGCCTTAACTCCACCATTCTTCCCGGCAGTGCTGGATCCTGGCAGTGCTCACAGATCTACCTACTGAGCTGTTAAGAAGTGAAAAAAAAGTCTTTTTAGAGCCAGACCCTATGTTCCAGGTTTGTCAATCAAGGGCTGGTGTTGGTATGTGGCTCTATGTGCTCACATGCTCTGTGTGCCCCCTTTTCTTGGGTTCCAGCTCTTTTCCAGTATTTTGTGCTATCCAACTCAAAAACCCTCTGATTTTTTTTTTCTGTCAGCCTGTCTCTCTCTGATGGAGTGAAAACTTCTGGTTCCTTTATGCTTACTTTAGGATTATCTGTTCTCTAGACCTGTTTTCAGCAGTCGGAATTTGTTAATTAATTCTGCAGTTGGATCTTGGCTGAGGTAACTCCTTGCTACTTATAAAGTCTGTTTCCTTTCACCTCAGGGAAGCAGCCTGCCCTGCCCATGAGGGAGTTGTACCAACCTCCATGGTTTGGAGACTTACAGTTCTGTGTGGAAAATCGACTATTTCACCTATTGCAGACTGGTATATGATGTGTGTCTGGTCAGCGATATACCTGCAACCATTATTCCATGCAATCCCTGGTGATTTACTAGCTGCTCTGTAGGATGAACTAAATTTGATACCTCACTATGCTGCCATCTGTTATAATGGTTTTAAATTTATCAACTTCTTTGTAATTTTCTCCTTTTTATTGCTAAACTTTGGATTAATTTTATATTTTAGTGTTCTATTTTTAGCTTCACTTTTTGATGTACTGGCTATATATCTATTTCCCACTTCCAGCCCTTTCCAACATTGTTTATTGTTTTACATTTTGATTCTATGCAAGTTATGAAATAATGACACATACTTATTTTTGATTCATATTTAAAAGTTTAGAACTGAGAAAAATATTTACATTGACTTCTTTATTTGCCAATTTGTGTGGTCCTTATTCTTTCTGTTTTTACAAGTTTACATGTAGTTACATTTTCTTTCTTCCTGAAGAACTACCTTATTTCAGCATCTCTTGTAGTGTAGATCTGCTGGTCACAATTGTCGCTAAATTTTTTTCTTAAAAATTCCTCCAGTTTCTTTTCATTTGTGAAACAAATTTTCACTTGGTATGCCATTATAACTTTTCAATGTTTTTGTTTGTTCCTTTTTCTTGTTTTGTGTATCTCTCAGCACTTCACAGGATACCATTCCATTGTCACCTAACTTACATGGTTTCTGACAGAGAGTCTGCCATTCTTCTTGTTACATAGAAAATGTGTCTCTTTTATCTGTATATAGGATTGTATATTTATCACTGATCTTCAGAAATTTTATTTTAATCTGCCTTTGTTTATTTTGTGGTTCACTTGCTAAAATTTCTTTGAGGTTGTTGGCTCAGTGGTTTTATAGATTTTGTGAAACTTGAAAGATGATCTGTTATCCTTTTATCAAATACTTTGTGTGCATCCTATTCTCTCTTCTTTCCTTCTGATATTCCATTTGCATGCACATTGGATTATTTAATTGAAAAATAACTGAGGACATCTTCATTTTTTCAGGCTTTTTTTATTTTTAGGCTTTATTATAATTAGGTTCTAATGCTAGGCCATCAGCCAGACTTATCTATCTTTGGCAATCATGAAACTTATTAATCCAATCCATTAACACTTTGATTTCCTATATTATACTCTTTAATTTCTAGAAGCCTCACTTGGTCATTGTTGTTATGTATTTCACTTTCTTACACATTAAGTGTGTGTTTTCCAATAAATACTTGAACACATTGATTATATTAAAGTTCCTATCTAATAATTCCAGTATCTCTGTGATTTCTGAGTCTGCCTCTAAGGATGGAGAGTTCCCTTGCTTATGGATCACTTTTTTCTCATATATAGTGATTTTTATTGGATGCTAGATATTTTCAATTTTACATTTTTGAGAGTCTGAATTTTCATTTTCATTTAAATAGTGTTGGACTTGTTCTGACAGATAATAAAGTTAGTTGAAAATTAGTTTGAACTTTTAATGCTCACTTTTTCTAGGGGCAACCCAGAGGATCTGATAATAGAAGAGTTTATTTAATTCCATTACTACAATGTGATATTTCTGTGGCTTACAGAATGACTTCTGTATTTACTCTGAAGGCTGGAATCTTGAATGATTTTTTACCTTATCTGAGATCTGGAAATTTATCAGGAAATTGCCTCCTGATATTTTCCCTCCTGAATGTTATTGTTTGCCTAGCCCCTTGCAGTTTAACAATGTGTGTGTGAAAAAATGGAATTAAACCCAGAGACTTGGAGGACCCCTACACTGTTTTATTATGCTCTGTCTCTTTGTAGCTTTCTCCTTGTTCTACTTTGCAACTTTTAGCCATCTTGGCTTCTCCAAACTTAAACTGCATTTCCCTCAGTGCTGCAAGACTTAGGGGACTTGTTTGAATTACCCCAATCTTTTGCATGTTACACAATTGTTTCTAGGCAAAAAGTTAAAGTAATTGTGTGGTTCACCATTGATGTTTCCCTATTCTCAAGGATCACAATACTGTCATGTCTATTTACCAATATCTATAAACAATTTTATACATTTTTTCTAGTTTTCATTAGTTAAAATGCAAAGGCAAGAAGTACAAGTGGTAGAATTCTCACCTGCCATGTGGGAGACCCAGGTTCAATACCCAGCCCATGCACTTCCCAAACGAACAAGGAAACCAACACAAACAAACAAACAAACAAATGGTACTGCAATAACAGGATACTCACATGGCAAAAGAATGAAATGTGACCCCACCATACAGCTTACGTAAAAAAGAAAAAAAAGAAAGGCATGGCCAAACCCTATTACTTCCTCACATGGAAGCACACATATTTTTATACTATCATATTAAACTCAATGACAACCATGGAATATACTGTGTGCTGTCTAACCCTACTTTGTTCATGAGACAATTGAGCCACAGAGAGGAGTAGTACCTTACTTAAGTCACACAGCTACTACACAGTGGTGGAGTAGAATTTAAAAGTCATTCAGTCTACAGCTTGTCTGCTTAACCATATTAGTTATCCTATTAACTTATTCTTATGAATAAATTATAAATTTAGGTAATCAGATATCCCTTTGGCATAGAGCAAATTAATTAATGTATTTATATTTTTCCTAATATACTTAATATCCATATTTAAACCCAAATGCAATTATTGAATTATGGCATTGGCCTGAAATGAAGCAGGAAATTTTTAATCTACCTTTGAAGACATGAAGGTGAGCATCATTGTTTCTAAACAAAACACCTAATCATTCATTCATTCAATAAAGATTTATTGATCTTGGCACTAATAAAGTTGCTGATGACAACATCTTTATAGAAATGAAGAATTTTACAGAAATTTAATCAGTAAACCAAAAACTTTCTTAAACTTTTAGTTGTTACTTGAAGTGTTAAATGCAAAGAAGTCTGTAGGCTTTTATAAAATGGAAAACAGGACTGGATTATTTTCATATCACCCAAAAGACCTAGCTCACTCACTAACACTAGTTCAAATAATACTAATTTTAGATGCAATCTTATTAAGATATATTCAAACACCATATAATCTACCCAAAATATATAATCAATATCTCACAGTTTCATCTTATAATTATACATTCATCAGTGTGATCAATTTTAGAAACTTTTCATCACTCCGGAAAGAAAGAAATAAAACTTAAAAAATGAAACCCCAAATATATCATACCTCTTTTCCCCCTTATTCATTTTTTAAACAGTTTTATTAACCCACCATACAGTCCATCCTATGTTTACATCAATGGCTCTTGGTATAAGCACATAGTTATGTATTCACCACTACTGTAAATATGAGAACATTCTCATTTCTTCAAAAAAATAACCCCTTGTATCTCCCTATTACTGACATTTAGCTTTGGTAAAGTACCTTTGTTACAATTGATTAAAGAATATTGCAATGTTACTGCTAACTATAGATGTTAGTATGGATTAATTTTATTCCTCCCCTATGTCACCATATTATTAACAGTTTTTAACAATGATGTGCAATTGTTCAAGTTCATGTAACAATTTTTGTATATCTGTACTATTAGCCACCATCAGACTCCACTCTAGGTTTCATTAAGATATACATTCCACGTTTTTAATACCTTAGCTTTCCTTCTGGTGACATGCATCACCCTAGCCTTTTCTTTCAACTATACTCACATTCAGCTTTGTTAATTACACTTAAAATATTGTGCTACCATTACATAGTATTATGATATCCATTTCCAAACATTTACAATCAATCTTATTAAGAATTTTGTATGCCTTTTGAATCAGTTACCCAATTTCTGCCTTTTTATGTCTCTTGACATCCCATGCTCCTTAATTTACCTCTCAGAGATTGCTCATTATATTTAGTTCATAAAAGTGAGATGATAAAATAATTGTCCTTTTCCTTGTGGCTTATTCTGCTCAACATAATGTCCTCAAGTTTCATTCACATTGTTGCATGCATCATTGCATCATTTCTTCCTACAGATGCACAATATTCCATTCTATGTATAAACCACAGTTTACCCTTCTGCTGATCAGTCAATGAACCCTTGGGCCACATTTATCAATTGGCAACCCTGAATAATTCTGTCATAAACATTGGTGTGTAAATGTCTGTTTGTGTCCCTGATTTCAGTTCTTCCAAGTATTTACCTAGTAACAGGATTTCTGGATCTTATGGCAGTTTTATACTTAATGCCCTGAGGAATCACCTCACTGTCTTACAGCGTGGCTGCACAATTCTACTTTCCCACCAACAGTGAGAACGTACATCTCTTTCTCCACATCATCAACACTTGTAATTTCATTTTTTGAAAACAGTTTTAAACATATACCGTAAATCCATCCTAAGTGTACATAATGTCTCCAACTATAATCCCATAGTTATGCATTCACCATCACAACCTATATGAGAACATTCCCACTTTTTCAAAAAAGAAAGAAGAAAAATATCCCATACCCCTCCCTTATATCCCCCAATTATTGACATTTAGCTTTGGTATAGGGCCTTTGCTGCAGTTATTGAAAGAGAATTATGTTACTGTTAACTGTAGAACTTAGTTTGCATTAATCGCATTTTTTCATATTCCTTCCCAATTTTAACACCCTGAAATAGTGACACATTTGCAATAATTCATGTAAAAACATTTTTGTATTTGTAAAATTAGCAACCATCATCTTATACTCTAGGTTTCACTAAGGTATTCAGTCCAGTTTTTTTTCTCTAGCTTTCCTTCTGATGATATACATTCCCGTAGCTATTCTTCTTTGACCATACTCAAACTCGGCTTTGTTCATTATACTTCCAATATTGTGCTATCATCACACAATATTGTGTTATCGTTTTTGAAACTTTAAAATCAACCTTATTAAACATTCTATATTTCTTAAGCATCAATTGCTCAATCTCTGCCCTTTTTCTATCTCCTAATTACCTGGGGAATCAAATTTAGCTCTCAGAATTTACTCTCCATAGTTACTTTATATTTGTGAGACCAAACAGTATTTGTTCTTTTGTTTCTGGCTTATTTCTCTCAATATAATGTTAAGATTCATCCACATTGTTGCATGTACCCTGACTATATTCTGTCTTACTTCTCCATAATATCCCATTGTATCTTTATGCCACGGTTTATCTATTCCTCAGTTGGTGGATATCCTTGACTTGTTTCAGATCTTAGTTAGAAATGAATAAGATGTCTTTCCCCATTGAATATGATGTTAGCTGTTTACTTTTCATATATGCCATCTATCGTGTCGAGGAAATTTCCTTCTATTATTATCCTGTGAAATATTTTCATGAAAAAGAGATAGTGAATTTTGTCAATTGCCTTTTCTGCATACATCAGGCTATCCATGTGGTTTTACCTCTTATATTTGCTGATGTGTTGTATTCCATTAATTGATTTTCTTGTGATGAAACACCTTTGAATACCTCAAATAAAACCTACATAGTTATGGTGTATAATTCTTTTCCTTGTGCTGCTGGATTCAATTTGCAAGTATTTTGTTGAGGATTTTTGCATCTATATTTGTTAGAGAGATTGGTCTGTAATTTTTATTTTCATGTAGTATATTTGGCTTTGGTATTGTGGTGATGTTGGAATTATAGAATGATTTAGGTAGCTTTTCCTCTTCTTCCATTTTTCTAAAAGAATTTGACCAGGATTGAGACTAATTCTCCTGGAATTCTTGGTGAATTCACGTGTGAAGCCATTTGATCCTACACTTTTATTTCTTTGGAGGTTTATGATGACTAATTCAATCTCTGCAGTTGTGATTGGTTTGCAGAGGTCTTCTATTTCTTCTTGATTTAATGTTGGTTGTTTTTGTGATTCTAGGAATTTTTCCATTTCATATAAGTTGCCTTGTTTGTTTCCATATAGTTGTTAACAGTTTCCTCTTGTTATCTTTTTTATTTCTGCAAGGTCAGCAGTGATTTCCCCCTCCTGTTACTGATTTTATTCATTTGAATCTCTTCTCTTTTTTAATTCTGCAGTCTATCTAAGGGTTATTATTTCAAGGATTTTCGCAGAGATCCTACATCTGGTTTTGTTGGTTCTCTCTATTGTTTCTTTGTTCTTAATTTCACTTATTTCTACTCCAATCTTTGTAATTTCATTCTGTTCACTTTCTGATTAGTTTGCTGTTCTTTTTGTAGTTGTTCCAGTTGGGCAGTTAAGTCCTCAATGTTTACTCTTCCTTCTTTTTAAATATAGGCTTTTATAGTAATGAATTTACCTCTCAGCCCTGCTTCATGCATTCTATCACTTTGGATATATTTTGTTGTCATTTTCATTTGCCTTGATATAATTACTGATTTCTCTTGTAATTTCTTCCTTGACCTACTGGTTGTTGAGGAGTGTGTTCTTTAGCCTCCATTTATCTGTGATATTACCAGTCCTCTGCCTGCTGTTGATTTCCAGCTTCATTCCATTATGATCTGAAAAAGTGTTTTGCGTAATTTAATCACTTTGAATTTACTGAGACCTGCTTTGTAAACCAACACGTGGTCTATGCTGGAGAAGCATTCATGAGCTCTTGAGAAAAATGTATATCCTGCTCTTAAGGGGTAAACTTTTTATATCTGTTAAGTCTTGCTCATTTATACTATTCAGTATCTCTGTTTTCTTATTTATCCTCTGTCTACAGGTCTTATCCATTGATGAAAGTGGTATATTGAAGTCTCCAACAATTATTGTAGAGGTGTCTATTTCTCTGTTCAGTGTTGCCAGTGTGTGCCTCATGTATTTTGAACCACTCTAGTTAGGTGCATAGCTATTTATGTAATGTCAGATTTAATCAAATGCAGATGGAAAAAAATTTATTTTTAGTGCATTTTTGCCTATATTTATTTGATTTTCTTATAAGTCTAATAGGGTTGCTTTTGACCTTTAAAAAGAAGTAGCATTTTTTGATGTGTTGTCAAATGATAGCTAATATTTCCCAGAGTAAAAATTACAAAAAAGAGGGTTGTAAGAATATCCACATTTTTTAATTATGTTTAACATATACATTTTCTATTCAATGCACTGCATTTTCTAGAATCACACTCTATTTTCCAATGGTTCATTTGTTTATACTTTATTTTTCAATTTGGTTCAGAACTGCATGGTGGCTTAATTTTTCTTACTCATTAATTGACAATTTAGTGTCTTTGCACTATTGAGAAAAGAATACATGTAATTGTTTTGATTGTTTGCAAGAACTAAACCATAAAAAGGACTTTTAAAACAATTTAAGAAAGCCCAACCTGGTTCCTTTCAGAAGGTGACTACAGGCATTTACTAATTCAAAATTCATCTCTCTTCCATAATGTAGCTCATTAGAAAAGTCATATGATTGAAAGGTGGGTAGGACTGCCTCTTTTCAGGATGATAGTCATTGTTTGGTGTACTGTCCAATCTTTGAGGTAGAGTGATTTAGAATGAGAAATTAAATAGGTATCTTTTCTGTACTGGATTTTCACTCCAGCTTTTAAAAAAATTCCCAGTGGATGTTACTTTTTAATTTAGACATTGTACATGTTTAATGATAATAAGTAATTAAAAAAACAGATAAAATGGTCCTTTAGACTGTTTAGAAGGAGGACTCTACTTCAAACTCAAACTTTATATTCACCACATCTGACCTCCATAGTTTAAAAGATTTACCCAAAGTAATACATAGCTTGTCAGAGAGACCACAGATTATTCCATCAATCAATACTAAGTGTTTTCTTTGCCTTTAATTAATAGTAAGAGACCAAAATCACAATTTCTTTCTAACCTTCAGAAAATGTTGTCTTTGAGTAGCACACCATGTTAGGTTGAGAAGCAATTCCACACATGGGCGTTTGCACTTCACGGGCAACTTCCCATGGGAGATGAAAGTGGAGTTGAATGCAGAAAGAAAGTAAAGAAGATGAAAGATAGAAACATGTATAACCAAAGTAGCAGTAGAAAGAAAGGGCTACATGAGAATTATGTTAACTGGTTCTGATCAATTGGCAGAAAGGAATAAATTGAGGATCTTTAAATAAAGCATATACTGTTGAAAAGGTCAAAGTTGCAACCAATCTAAGACATATACTAACTCTAATTTGAATCACACGCTGATATTTTTTATCTTCCCATAATATTGTGACCCCACGTGGAGAAACATTTTATGAGAAATTCAAGCTTTGAAACTTTACCTACATTTAAAAAGCTGTTATAAAATGTTTCAGTTTGGAAGTCTTTTTTCTAAGTATTTGTTTTTGTTTTTTTTATTTTTGATTTAATCAGAATTATTTGATTTATCCTTTTAAAGAGACCAATTAAATGTTTCCCAAGCATGAATTCACAGATCAAAAAGCAATGTATGTCTCTAAGTGCCACTCTTAGTATCAGAAGGAACTAAAAGAATGCAAAACAAAAATTCCTGATATAACATAGATTGATAAATAATGCTCAATTTTTCCCTCAGTTCTCTAAGTAAAAAAATGGACAGATTCTAATATGCATAACACATTTACCAACAGATATTGTTAAATGATTCCATGAAATATTTGAAAATCTAACTTCTGTAATTTTAAAGATCAAATATCTAAGCCTAAAAGTATAGCTTTAATAATGTCACATCCTATTTCATATTACATAAATGTAGGATAATATTTCCTTTACCACACTAAGGAAGGTGAGTAAATAAATTTCAGGATTAAAAGTACAATTAAAAGTAGTAATTTTTGCTGGTGGTTTTTCTAATATCAATTCTATTTCCTGGTCTTTGGAAGAGGACATTGAACATTATTTAAGCATTTATTGATTATTCTGAAAGAACAATACCAGTATCATTTACTGTAGTGTTAAAAAAAATTATAACTGTTTTTAGTTATTCTGACTCCTTTGTTGAAGTCACATTTTGAACTGTTACTTCTGCTGTTACTGCAATTGGCATTATCAGTTTCCTCCACTGTTTTTCTGGTTTGTTACTTCTAATGTCTTCTGAACTAGGAACCCAGATAACCAGATGATATGCTAAAGCAAAATATTGTGCCTCTGAGAAAAATAGAGAATTTCATACTAGCATTTTCTGACTACTGTTTTAGGAGCTCTGAAACTTCCCATACCCTATTCTTGGATTATACTATGTTCTTAAGATCTGAAATTTTGTTTGAATTTTCTTTGAACATTGACATGAAATATGCTGATAAATGTGTACTTTAGAAAGTTTTATTTAAATCAAAGCTAGCCTGAAGCTAAAAATAGTGCTCATTTTAGAAATGTTACATTGCAAAAGACCATAGTTAAATTATGGAAGAAAAAAAATAAGCATAATGGTAATTTGTCCCTATCAGAAGATAGAATTATCCTTCAAGGTTGAGTGGATATAATTGGCCATCATATAATTCTCTTGACAAATAATGCCTTCAGGCAGCATGGCTGTAATAATTATTCAATTACGTATTTTGAGCTTACAAATGACCAAAGTCATTATTATGCATCATATTAATAGATATTCAAGAATATTTTAAGCACATGGATAAAATGTTTTCCTTTGCACGATGAGTTTAACTTTGAAATTAGGCTATATTGTAATTACCTGCAATTTGTAGTAATTGTAATTCAATTCCCTCTAATCTAATAATGATAATTATTCACTAATCAAATCATTTTATCAAATGCAATCTCTGCCATTCAATCGAACTGCAGGTGGAATGATCCTTGTTGAATTGAATAAAACTGGTGAAAAAGTATTTTTATTAATATAAAATTAAATTCAAGCAATTTAATCATAGAAATTGAAATATATTGGCTGGCTCTCAAGTCCTCTAAATACAGAGAAGTTCAAAGAACTTGAAGTAATCTTGTTTTATAGAATAATCTTATTGACTGCAAATGTTTTATTTTACTATTTTAAAAGACAAACCCACCAACTTCTCCCCTATTCCCTTCCCATGGAAACATTTAATATCTTTCTTTCTCTGTGAGTTTGATATTTGCTATCATTTCTTATAGATAATAAAATTCAGTATATGTCCTTATGCACCAGGTTTATTTAACTGAGCATAATGTATTCAAGGATCATCCATGTTGTTGGATGAATGAGAAGTTCATTCCATTTTAGTGATGAATAATACTCCGTTCTATGCATATACCACATTTTGTTAACCCCATTCATCAGTTGATGGACACTGGGGTTGCTTCCATCTTTTGGCAATTGTGAACATTATTGTACAAATAACTGTTTGTGTCCCTGCTTTCAATTCTATTGGGTATAGACCTAGTGCAGGGATTACCAGTTCTAATGCTAATTTTATACTGAGCTTTCTGAGGAACTGCCAAATTATCATCTACAGTAGATGCACCATTTTACATATCAACCAGCAGTGAATGAGTGTCCCTCTTTCTCCACATCCTCTCCAAAACTTGTAACATTTTGTTCATTTTTAAATTGTAGCCATTCCATTGTATGTGAAATGATATCTCAGCATGGTTTTGATTTGGATTTCCCTAATAGCTAAAGATGCTTATCATCTTTTCAGGTGCTTTTTAGCCCTTTGTATATCCTCTTTGAATATGACTTTTCAGTCTTTTACCCATTTTTAAATTGGGTTGTTGGCCTTTTAATTGTTGAGTTATAAGATTTCTTTATGTATTGAGGTTATTAAGCCCTTATTGGAAATGTGGTTTCCAAATATTTTCTCCAATTGAGTAGGTTTTCATTTTACTTTTATGATGAAGTCCCTTGTGCCACAAAACTTTTAATATTGATGAACAAATTTAATAATTTGTTTTCCTTTTGTTGCTTGGTGGTAGGTGTAAAGCCTAAGAAATGTTTTTCTAACACAATCTACTGAAGATATTTCTCAAAGTTTTCTTGTGGAATTTTATAGACCTGGTTCTTATTTTTAGGTCTTTGATCCATTTTGAATTTTGTTTATGGCATGAGATAGGAGTTCTACTACACTCTTTTGCATGTGGATACACAGTTCTCCCAGCACCTTCTGTTGAAGTGATTATTCTTTCCTACTTGAGTGGGCCATGTAGCCTTGCAAAAAATCAACTGGTAATAGATGTAAGGGTCTATTTCTGAACTCTCAATTTGATTCCATTGGTTGATATCTCTATCCTTGTGCAAGTACCAGGTTTTTTTCACCTCCGTAGCCTTGTAATAAGCTTTAATGTCAGCAAATATGAGTCCAACAACTTTATTCTTCTTTTTCAAAATGTTTTTGGCTATTCAAGGTTTATTACCTTCACAGTAAGCTTAATATTATGCTTTTACATTTTGCAAAGTAGGGTCTCAGAATTTTGATTGGGGTGGCATTAAATCTCTAAATCATTTTGGAAAGAATTTACATCTTAACAATATTTGTTCTTCCAATACATGAGCACAGAATGCCCTTCCATTTATTTAGATCTTCATTCATTTTTTTATCAATGTTTTCTACCTTTCTGTGTAAAAGTCCTTTGCATCCTTGCTTACATGGAATTCTTTTTTTGATTTGCTTCTTAGTTTGCTTATTATTTGTGTATAGAAACTGCTAATTTTTACATATTTATCTTGTACCCCAGCACTTTGCTGAATTCATTTATTAGCTCTGGAAGATTTGTTGTGTATTTTTCAGGATTTTCTGAATATAGGAACATGCCATCTGTGAATAGGAAATGTTTTACCTTTTGCTTCTGATTAGGTACCTTTTCTCTCTTCCTTTTTTTCCCCCCAAGATCCCTTTTATATAATGAATTGCTCCTCTCTTGCTGCTTTCAGAATTCTCTAGTTAATTTTGGCACTTGATATTCTGAGAATATGTATGCCTCAGAGTACTTTTATTAAGATTTATCATTTGGAGTGCATAGAAATGTATATTTATATTTTTCAAAAGATTTGGGAACATTTTGGCCGTTATTTCCTCAGATAATATTCCCTACCCTCTTCCATTCTCTCCTTTTGGGACACCCAAGATGTGTACGGTTATGTGCGTTGTGATAACATTCAAATCCCTGAGACAATGCCCAACTTTTTCTATTTTTTGTTTTATCTGTTCTTCTGACTCGGTGATTTCAATTGTCCTATCTTCAGGTTACTGATTCTTTCTTATACCTGTTCAAATCTGTTGTATGCTTTGAATGTGTTTTTAATCTCCATTATTGTCACTTTTATCCCCATAATTTGTTTTTTTAACTTTCAATTTTTTCTTTCTGTTCACACATTTTCTTCTTAATATCATTTAGCTCTTTATCCATACTTACCTTGAATTGATTTAGCTGATTTGTTTGAACTTCTTAGGTTAGTTTTTTCCAAAGTTTGAGTCTCCTCTGAAGTTGCAAGTTGTTCCCTATTTTCAGTTATATCTTCTTATTTGTTAACATGACTCATTATTTTTTGATGATGCCTGGGCATCTGATTATCTTGATGAGTTAACTCTAAAGTTCAGTTTCTCCCTCTTACCTAGGGATTCATTTTTAATTGGCTTTGTGTTAAGGCTCTTCTTTGATGCTTGTTCCAAATTTTTCTAGAAATTTATAGTAGCCCCTATAAAACTGTTTCAATTTTCTTAAGCTCTTCTTCATCTAATTATTTCCATGGATATGAGTTCAATTTTTATAATTGTAATTTTTGTGCAGTTGTTTCATCTGCAGGAGAATGCTATCTTTCTTCTGTTCCTTCTCTGGGGACCTTGATCCATTATATTATTTATGCAGAATTTTCTCCCCAACTCCTATAATTTGTTTAAATTCTCCCTCTCACTCGATTTTCCCTTTCCTTTTCACCTGCCTGTTCTAGGACCCTCTTGACTAATAGTAATTCAGTTTAACCTCCATTTTTTCTGTGAAGTTTTTCTGCCTCTGTTTTCTTCACCATTAGAGCATCCCACCCTAGGGAACCAGATGGGGTGAATATATAAATCATGGGTCACTACAGATAAGTCCTTTATATGTGCAGGTGGTCCAGTCAACAGAAACTGGATTTAATAAGTGCACTTTTTGCCAACATTTCTGGTAAGGTGTCTTTTTTCCCCACCCAGGGCCTTTTGGTATGCAGTATGGATTAGTGGCTTGTGTTCTACCCTGGGTCTCTGTGTACTTGGGTCACTGTTCTTAGATATGCATGGGGTTCTATCTTGCTGCAGTAAAAGGCTTTATAGTCTGTGTCCACAATGAGAAGGACTTAGGCTGGTATCCCTCTGTGCTGCTCCCAAGGAACATAGAACTGAGTGAGGGGAACGGGTATGGACCAGTGGTCCAGGATAGAAATTTCTTACCTGCTCTTTTAGTTTCTTCTTCTTTTTCTCAGATTCATCATTTTGGGAGTCCTTCTCTAGTCTGTATTGTCCTCGGAAGTTCTAAGCAAGTAAGATTTGTCCTTTAGTTGATTCTGAGTGGAAGACTTTTCCAGTGGTTATCTTACTTTGCCATATCGATGATGTCACTCTTCATTTTTTCATATAGCTAAATATTATTCCATTGTGTGTATGTTCCACATTTTGTTTATCATTTAATATGTTGTTGGAAATTTCAGTTGTTTCCATGTTTTGGTGGTCAATGATGCTGCTATAGACATTAATGCATGAGTACCTGTTTGCAACACTATTTTCAGTTTTTTGGGGGATTTGTCTAGAAGTGTAATTGCTGGTCATATGGTAATTTTATATTTAATATTTTGAGCAATCATTATACTGCTTTCTACAGTGGATGCACCCATTTACATTACTAAAAGTAGTGCCCTAGAATTCTAGCTTCTCTGCATCTTCTCCAACGATTTTTATTTTCCTTTTTTTTATAATAGCCATCATTAAGAGTGTGGATTGGTATATTATTTTGGTTTTGATTTGCATTTCCTTAATGGCTTGAGTTTGAGCATCTTTTTATGTGCTTATTGTGCATTTTATATCTTCTTTGGAGAAATATCTTTTCAAGTCCTTTGACCATTTTTAAATTGGGTCATTTGCTTTTGTTGTTGTATTATTTGAATTGTGTGCTGTTTAATTTTTACATACTTGTAAATTTTCCAATTCTGCTTGTGTCTTTGTTTCTAGCTTCATTTAACTGTGATTCAAGAATTTACTTTGTGTTTTTTTTTAATATATTTTTTAATTTACTGAGATATCTGTGTCCTAACATGTGCTCTGTCCTGGAGAATTATCCATTTGCACTTAAAAAAAATTGTGTATTCTGCTGTTGTTGTGTGAAGCGTTCTACATATATCTATTAGATATAGTGAGTTTATGGTGTTGTACAGGTCAATTATTTCCTTATTAGGCATCTGTTTAGATGTTCTGTCTAGTTTTGAAAATGTGCTGAAATCTCCAACTATTATTGCAGAACTGTCTATTTCTGCCATCAATGCTCTCAATGCTTAATTCTTAAAATATTTCAACTTTTAAAATTATTATTATGTTTGTTATGGTGATATGTTACCATGATCTTTGATGTTACTATTGTAATTGTTTTGGAGCCCCACCAACCATGCCTATATAAGATGGCAAACTTAATTGGTAATTATTGTATATGTTTTGTCTGCTCCACCAACCATTCTTCCATTTCTCTCCCTCTCCTCAAGCCTCCCTATTCCTCAACTCACAGCAATATTGAAATGAAACTAAATAAATTGTAATGGCTGCTAATTGTTCAAGTAGAAGAAAGAGTCATGTGTCTCTCAATTAAAACAAAAGCTATAAATAATTAAATGTATTGGAGAAGCCATACTGAAAGTTGAGATAGGACAAAATCTAGGTCTCTTGTGCCAAACAGTTAGTCAAGTTGCAAAGGAAAAGTTCTTGAAGGAAATTAAAAATAAACTACTCTAGTGAATGTATAAAAATGACAAGAAAGTGAAACAGCATTATCAATGATGTGGAGAAAATTTTAATTATCGGGATAAAAGATTTAATCAGCCATAACATTCCCTTAAGTTAAAGCCTAATCCAGAGCAACAGCCTAACTCTCTTCAATTCTATGAAAGATGAGAAGTTGAGAGTTGCATAAGAAAAGTGTGAAGGCAACAGAGGTTGGTTCATGAAATTTAAGCAAAGGATCTGTCTCCATAACATAAAAGTGCAAGGCAGAGCAGCAAGTGGTGACATAGAAACTGAAGCAAGTTATCCAGAAGGTCTAGCAAAGATAATTGATTAAGGTGATTACATTAAACAACAGATTTCCAATGTAGACAAAGCAGCCTTCTATTGGAAGTGCTAGAGAGGAGAAGGCAATACATGCCTTCAATGCTTCAAAGGACAGGCTAACTGTCCTTTATTGTACAAAGGAGCTGGTGACTTTAAGTTGAAACCAGTGCTCACTGACCACTTAGAAAATCCTAGGGCTTTAAGAATTATGCTAAATCAGTTCTGTCAGTTCTATATAAATGGAACAACAAACTCTGGATGAAAGCATATCTCTTTTACAACATAGCTTAATGGATATTTTAAGCTCAGTGTTGAGATCTACTGTTCAGATCTCAACAGTAACATTTTCAAAATAACACTGCTCATTAACAATACACTTTGTCATTTAAAAGCTGTAATGGAGATTTACAATGACATTAATGTTTTCATGCGTGCTAACACATCAATGATTTTACAGCCCATGGATCAAGGGCTAATTTTAATTTTCAAGTATTATTATTTAAGAAATAAATTTTGTAAGGCTATAGATGCCACAGTTAGTGATTCTTCTGGTGGATCTGGGCAAAATCAAGGGAAACCTGTCGGAAAGGATTCATATTCCTAGACACCATTAAGAACATTCATAATTCATCATAGAAGGTTAAAATATCCACATGAACAGAAGTGTAGAAGTTGATCCAAATCCTCATATATGATTTTGAGAGGTTCAAGATTCCAATGGAGGAAGGAACTGCATATTTGGTGGAAGTAGCAAGAAAACTAGAACTAGAAGTTGAGGCTGAAGATGTGACTAATTGCTGTAATCTCATGATCAAACTTGAATGTATGAGGAGTTGCTACTTATGGATGAGCAAAGAAAACAGTTTCTTGACTTGGAATCTACTCCTAGTGATGGTGATATGAACATTGTTGAAATTACAATAAAGGGTTTGAATATTACATGAACTTAGTTGATCAAGCAGCAGCAGGGTATGAACAAAATGACTCCAACTTTGAAAGAATTTCTACTGTGGGTAAATTTCTATCAAAGAGCATTGCATGCTGCAGAGAAATCTTTCATGAAAGGAGGAGTCAATCAATGTGGCAAACTTTATTGCTATATTATTTTAAGAAATTTCTATAGCCACCCCACTTGTAGCAACCACAACCATTATCAGTCAATAAGAAAAAAACATTATTGAGGCAAGACTCTCTACTAGCAAAAAGATCATGACTTGTTAAATGTTCAGGTAATGCTTCACATTCTTTAGCAGACAAGTAATTTAAATTAATCTATTTATATTATTCTTATATATAATGATTTGGGCACTTAATATACACCAATACGTTGCAAACATAACTTTTATATGTAGAGGGAAACCAATATATTTGCATGACTTGCCTTATTGAGATATTGATTTTATTGCAGTGGTCTGTAAGCTAACACAAAATATCTCTAACTTATGACAGTAAGTTTATTTACTCTACTAAATTTTTCTTCTTTTGCACAGGATGTTTCTCAAGAATCACATTGTATTTCAGTAGCAATATGGTCTGTGCTTCTTGAAGGGCTATAGCCTATGTATCCCATCAAATGAGTGAGATAGTAGGGCACATTTCGAATTAAAATAATAGGTGGCTTGGCACAGGTATTTTAGCAAACTTGGAAATTGTGACAAATTTACTCTTATACCTGTGACATGTGGGGTTTATGAATTGTTATTTAGAAAATTATTAAAGGATTTGTTATGAACTAATAAATTCATAGAGTGTAATGAAATTTTAACTCAGAATCTCAAAAGTGCTAAACATAATTGAGACTGATGCAATGAAATAAGCAAAACAAAAAAGTTTTGTAACTGATTATTTAAAGCCAACAAGGTGATGTTTATATATATATATTTAATAAATGTGATGTATTTTTTCAATTGAAGCTTATATTTTCATGAGATGAAATGTAATTGTTCTGCAGAAAATCATTTCTACTACATTTCTTGACTCCTAGATCCTAAAATATTTTCAGTTGGAATAAGTACTAAAAACATTCCTCTATTATTTAACTACATGAAAGGCTATCGCCAAGTTTTCTACTTATTTAGCAATGACATCCTTTAGATTTGTGCCACTTGCATATGAGGCACAATTTATTGTCCAGTTAGGTTAATAAATATATATTATATATTTACAAAATATTTTCCAATCCACTTTATCATTTAATATCCTTAATTATTTTTGTTCTCTATGATTTAAAATTGTGAAATTTGACTGGGTTGATAAGGCTAATTTGGTTCATTGGCAACTTTGCTTTGAAATACAGGTAAAGGCCTTCAGTTTTAAAAAGAACATGCTCATGACGTCCCTGAAAGAATCAAGATGGAAGTCTTGTTCTCAGAAAGAGAGAGCCTTATATTTCTTCCATGATCTTTTACCACCTAAATTTTAAAGTGGGGATTTTCTTTTATTTTTAATCCATTTTAATTTTATTTTATAATGGTTACTAATTAATATTTTAATAAGTAATTTCTCTAAGTTTGTACATATAAATTCACACACATGTGTGTATATATATCTATATATATAGATCTAGATAGCTAGATATCTAGATCTAAAATATTTATCTAGATATATATTCATGCCGCTATTGCTCATTCTGCATCCCTTTGACAAGGGATAATGTAAATATGCAAAAAATAAAAATTATAGCTCTCCTGTGTTATTGATGAAAGTTTACATTAACAAAAGATCACTGGAGAGCAATTTATAGTATCTGGCAATATGTAAGATATTCATATATTGGGGGGGCAATGGTGGTGCAGTGGCAGAGTTTTCACCTGCCATGCTGGAGACCTAGGTTCAATTCCTGGTGCCTGCCCAAGCAAAAATATATATATATATATTAGCACCATCTATCAAATCAACTTTAAGGTATATATCCAAGAGAAAATATTAGACATATGCACAAGGAGTCTTTCATAAGGGAATTGTTTGTATTAGCAAAAAATAATAAATAAAACATTGAAATCAGTGTAAATATCCATAAGTAGAAGAGCATACAAGCAAATTATTGTATATACATACAATGGAATTCTATTAAAGATGTTAAAATGATTGGGCATGTCTATACATATCAAGATGAATACATATTGAGAACAAAATATTAAGTGAAAATACAGACAGTATAATTGATATTAATATTTAAAATGTATAAATATAAAATTCCCATTATTATATATTATTGTCATATATAAATATTATCAAACATAAAATTCAATATTTTATGTATAAAATATTCATAATGGTATTCTCTGATGAAGTTAGGAAATCAGACTGAGGGAAAAACAAAGGGGATTTAAATGATTTTTTTGCATTAAACATTATAATATGAAATACATGTTAAATTTTATTAATTCTGGTTAATGATATACAAGGTGTTTGTTGCAGTTTTCTATGCATTTTCCTGAATTTATCAGCAAATATAGATGAACATAAGCATGAAGCTTTAAAGAATGACTAAATTATGTCCTTTATGAAAATCTGTGCTCTTTGCATCATTATGCTATTCATATGCACTTTACATGAATTAAATACAGTTAATTAAATATATATATATATATATATATCACTTAAGATTGAATGACCATTATTCAGGGCATTTTGTGAAAGTGCTTTTTTCATTTCTAGCCTTTCATGCAGACCAAGTTGTAGCTTATTTTTCTCGTTTCTGTTCTGGTCTGATGGCTTTCTGTATGTAAAGACAAGGTCTGCTGAAATGTATAGACAAGTGGGAATTGTTGAGCAGAAGGATGAGCCCTATGGGTAATTTCACCAGTAGTTTCTACTAGGTAAGCACATAACTTCTAAATTTCTCTTGGATGAAAGTAATGCATGCACTACTCCAAATATTTCTTGAAATTTAAAGTTAGAGCTGACTTTGCTTAAAATGCAAATTTTGCGATCTACCTTAAAGTAAGTTGGTATTGTAGTATTACAGGACAAAGGCCATGGATTCTTTTGCTGGACATGCTCAATAACCAATTCCTGAGACACCCGGGTTTCAAAATAAGAAAGAGTTTAATATTGCATGCATAGTAGGAAAGCAGACAAGCTAATGGCTCAAAATCTGTCTCTCCAAGTTTAGTGGGTTCAAAGTTTTTAAGGATTTCAGGAAGGAGAGATGAGGTCATTTTGAATACCAATTTCAAAGCAAGAAAGGAGACAGTGCTATCTTTATCATTTCAATGGGAGAACATAAGTTGAAAGGAGGGAAGCAGAGCTACTACTTCAATACTAAAAGTGTAAATCAAAAGGAAGGAAGACAAGTTATCTTTCAATAGCAGAATCTAGCTGATATAATTTACAAATGTAGAGGGCTGAAGCTAGTTAATGGCTGACTTCATTAGCATTAGGGCCTTTGTCTTACAAGTAAATGACCAGATAAAGGGCATAACAGCTTCTACAGTCACAAAGGCACAAAATAAGGACTTTTACAATCATTTCAGATATCAGGGCAGCTTAATTATAGTTTAGGGCTTTCAGATATCCCCCTCTTTCTAATCCAATACCCCAGAAAGTAAAAAGGAATATCTATATAATAATTCAGTATTCAAAATCACCCCTTAAATCCTGATTTCTCAGCTACAGAAGTAATTTACCAACCTTTACAAAATCGATTTCTAGCCCATTCTGCTTCCCAAATTTTGCATTTTTGACATTTTTTTCCAAATTATCTCGTAACATCTCTTTAGTAATTTGCATTTATTGCAACGCACCTGATCAGAGGCAAAGTAATAAACTGCAGGCTTTGATGTTACTAAAGTCAGTTACAAATAAGCCAGTTATGGTTTCGTTTTTTATTTTTGCCTTTTTAGGTCTATTTTAAGCTTTGCAACACAGAACTTTGTGCTCTTGAACTTCAAAACCATTTTCACTCCAGGCCTGGTTAAACCATTTAAGCTAATTTCATTATCCAAATGTTAATAATTGCATTTCAATGATGGCTTTCATTAAAGTATCTCTAGGCACTTAACACATCAATTAAAGTACAGCACATCCCTGTGAAGCAGGTCAGAATTATATCCTCTGACACACAATGAGGTTACTGACTGAAGGTTGTGAAGCAAATTAACAATGAAGTAAGTAAAAGAAGAGCCACAATTCAAACTGAATACTTGCTTTCTCTCTTAATATTATATTTGGTTTCCTAAATACTATCTGCATTTCATTTGTCTGTAATTATAAATGGCAAAGGGATTCAATACATCAAATACTACAAACTTAAAATATATAACTATAGGTAATCTGTTCATGTCTACAAATGCTTAGTCAATTAATGTGGATTTTAAACATTACTTGAGTTTTATAATTCACGCTCATGATAAATTAATTCATGCCAGTTGGATTTTAAAAATTAATGCGGATATTTTTCCTTAAGAGTATTTTTCCCATAAATCTACCGAGATTATACTTAGCTATAGGTTATATCGCTCTTTCCATTTCCTCTCCGCTGGGAGAAGTTAAGTCTGTCAATCATGATTCCACATAGTGGATCACAGATCACGTCACACCCTGACAGACAAGAAATAATTGATAAATATTTCCTCCTTTCTAGATTGCTTAGCAGAGCAAACTCGGAAAAGATACTAACTTTGACAGATATTTGAACAGAATCTAGAGAAACTCAGATGTGAAAGGTATAGAAAAGGGAAATTAAAAATGATGAATAGTTTGAAGAGACATGCAACAGTACGTCATGCAACAGTATTAAAGCTTGTGAGTATATGAAGATGAAAGTTGTGGGTAATATGATAAAATTTTATAAAACCAAGAAGTGTGTGGCAAAGACCTTGAAATACAAGAACACCTTGAAACTTTAAAGAAGTAGCTTAGAACAGCAAGGAGTTTTCACATGATGAATGTGTTATCACCCAAAAATCACACTAGCTAAATTATATAAAGATTCCAAATAATGTGGGATACATCCCTGAATAGTGATTTTGATCTATACATATTTTATTCGATTGTACATGTAAATGTAAAATTATTTTTCATTTATGCATATGCTATTTGAGTTGTTTATAGAACTTATATCTTGGAAACTAAATATTGAATATTCCACTTGTCTAAGATGATTGCCACATAGACCACTTAATTGATTTAGACAAATCATTTGGTCCTTGACTGTATTCAGTTAGAGATGCACTATTTTCCATGACATATTTTATGGTTAGTTTTGTCACCAAACCTAGTCTCAACTTCTGTAGCACTGTTCTGTAATAGGAAAAAAGGTTATATATATTTAGTTGTTAAATATCACAGACGTATCTGTGTATAAAAACACTTCCAAACATTTCTATATTCATTCAGTTTAGTTCACCATGTAATTAAATTAAAATTTTCTATATAAGGTGGGCCATGGTGGCACAGTGGCAGAGCTCTTGCCTGCCATCCTGGACACCTGGGTTCAATTCCTGGTGCCTGCCCATGCAAAAAATATACATACATACATACATATATATATATATATATATTCTATATAAGTTCTCTTCCTCTCTTTCAGGTTTTCTTATGCAGTCTGTAGTTTTGTTTTAGCCTTTTTATTAATTCAGAAAATCAGCAAAGAAAGAAAATATTTGAGCATGCAAATTAAAAAGGCAGAAACACTTAATGCAGAAAATAATAATTACTTTAGATAAACTGTGTAAAAGACAATGTTAATGATGAAATGATTTGGCTCTTAAAAGTCCATTTTTATCCCAGGATGGTTCCTCAGTTCTCAGTAAAAGCTTTTTAATTTCAGAAGAACTTGGGCACTCTAAGCAATTGTGCATGGAAGGTGTAACAGACTTGCTAGAGGATGATACACGGTTCTCAGAACCAGACATATTGCAAACTGTCTGCTCATTATATTTCAATCATAGATGAGGTTGATAATCATGGAGGGATGGCAGTATCTACTAAATTTGTATCCTGCTGAATTTTATCTAGAAAGCTCTGACTTTCTATTTTTGGTGGCCATAAAATACAAAGAAACTTTGAAAATAACTCTAAAACAAAATTCAAAAATGTAAATCAACATTATATATTGATACAACCAATATATATTTAAATATATATTTAAGTATATATAAATAAATATATAATTATAAATATATACATATATACATGTATATATACAATATATACATATATAAACATAAATATATATATAAATATATACATTTAAAGAAGAACTTATTTAAAATCCAGTGGAATTGTAATATTTTAAAAAATTTTAATCGTGTTGATGCACATCTAAATATAAAACAAAACAAACTTTTAACCATTCCAGAAAGTAGTATGCAATAGCAAAATTTATAGCAAGTGCAGTTAGTCATTTCATACTTGTTAGAAAGAACACTGCACCTGAAGGAGAACAAACGTTCATCTGATTGTGGAGGAGAAAATAATTTATTCATGATTTTGCAAGAATGGGCACACAGTTGAACACAAGATGGTGGCTGGCTGGCATGCCAAACAATAGAATGCTGAGACAGTTGTACCTGTGCCTGACCCACAGACCCTCCCCTGTTTCTCCACTGACTGGGTACTACAGACGTTACAACCTATCTGGGAATTCTAACTAATTTGAACTTCCCATCGAATGTTTCCCCTTTGGTTGTGTTTCACATTTTTAATGACCCTGGACTTTAAGGATTTGGTGCCAGTTTTAAGCTTGAGTCAGAGGCCCTCCCCTTTCCCTGCCTGTGTCAATTTTGTGACAGCTAAGTGTAAAGTTTGATTCTTACAATACTGTATGCTAGTTATGATCAAATTAGGGTGGGCTGAGTAACAGATAGGAAAAAAACCGTAACTACTGCTAATTACAAAAGATTAATTTTGAACTTTATTTATATACTAGTGTTGAAGTAGTTATATTTTAAAGGCCATAGATGAAAAGGAAAATATCAAGTAAAATTGCATATTAATGTAGGGGAAGGTTAATTGGATTCACTTATTCTCTGACAAGACCTAACTTAAAATTGTGCATTCTAACTGGCCATCATATGAAGATAAAAAATGTGATGAGGGAAAGTCCATTCAAATCACAGAGATGAAAAAGTAACTGATATTTCCCTTTCTAGCTTCATTTGAGTACTTTTAAGTGGAAAAAAGAGAGGTGGTATAAAAATTTGAGATAGTGCATTTCACACTGTCTGAAATTTTGGAGAAAATTTCAGACAAAATTGAAATCTTCATTTTATTGCAGATAGCAGTACAATGAATAGAGTTGAAATTTGTTTTTTTTAAACATTCAAAAATCAGAACACAGAAATGTGAAACAACTGCTTGGGTTCCCAAAGTTCTGACAATGAACCGGTGATTCACCAAGCCAGCAGGATTCTTGTTCAAAACCACTAATAGGGAATTTTGCTGAGACTTCTGCCAGCTACCCATTTGGAAGGATGTTTGAGATTTGATTCAGTGGTTTTACATAAAATGAAATATCCTTTCTGGTATATTTCATTTGTGTAGCATTAGCAAGCTAAAACAGAAGTCAATGGGCTAGGGTAGTGTAACACAGAACTAATATAACAAAACGCAAAGAGGAAATGTGCATTGTCTGCAGTTTCCTTTGCCACAGAAATTAGACTGGGGCTGAATCTCCATGGCACAGAGCATATATCAGCTCCTATATCTGTGCCCTCTGTCTACAGGTGATCTTAATGATAGCACAAGACTGAAACTTGACACACTGACAGAGTATAAATTTGATTCTGGAATTGTCTCCCATTGGCAAAGAGAAAAACCCAATACTGAAAATCAGCCTATAGGCATGGCAAAGGCAGATTGCATGACCTTAAAGAAATTACAGCTTGCAGAAAGGGAGGTCACAGGCATGCAAATAGGTACTCTGAATACAAAGGAGGATTACTAAATTCTAAGCAAATTTATGGTAAAGTGATGTAGGAGTAAAGAGAAAGAAGTTATTAATGTTGATAACCATCAATAATGGCTTCATTGAAGAAATGGTACTGAAGTAATTCTTGAAGTGGGTCCTGTAGATACGGAGCTGAATGTAAGAAGCACAAGCAGATGAAGACTTGGGTGGTAAGAATAACATTATGGGTTAAAAGGGAGACAAATTCAAAACACTGGAAAATATCTGTAATTAAAGGGTATAAAAAGAGAGAGGAGCTACAAAGCAAGATGGAAAAGGTGTGATTAGATAGACAGAAGGAGCGCCAGGAAAGGAAAGTCGCTCATAAAAGAGAATGGGGGGAGAGTAGAGTATTTAAGAAATTGTTTGATAGACAAATGCTGCTGAGAGATGGAATGAAGTCAGTAATATGCCTGATGGATTGGGAAGTAGGCAATTACTATATTTCCTAAATAATTCGTAGGTGAATCAAAAAATCAGCATACCAAAATTTGTGGAATGCAACTAACGCAGTGCTTACAAGGAAACATTTAGTTTTTAATGCTTATATTAATAAAAAGGAAATATCTTGAATCAATAACCAAGGTTCCAATTTAAGAAACTTTTAAAGAGCAATGTGTACCCAAAATAAGGAGAGGAAAGGGAATGAAAAACATTAGAGCAGAAGTCAATGGCATAGAAAATGTAAAAATAAAATAAAACTTCCACAACGATAAGAGTTTCTTCTGTAGAAAAAGCAAGAGAAAGAGGTCGGGGGGTCGGAATCTCTAGATAAGGGCTTCTCTAGTGCAAAAATGTTGATATTCTGGATGGGATATTTCTTTGTTGTAGTTAATGTCCAGTGTATAGCAGTATTCTTAGCGTTATCCCTTCATCTCTGGCTTTTACTTAATAGATTCTAGTAGGACCTTCAAAGTCATGGCAATCAGAAATGCCTACAGATATTGCCACATGTTTTATTTCATATATAAAAAAGCAAGTTGAAAAATTGTGATTTATATAAATCAGAAGATTTTGAAGAATAAAAAAAAAAATAAGCCAATGATAAAATATTTTCAATCAGACAAACGACCAGTAACCAGCTATACATATATATGTATATATGCAAAATATACATATACATGCAAAATATTTAGCAGAAACTTCAAAAAAGAACCTACATAAATGGCTTATATATGAACACATGAAGAGATAGGTAATATTATGAATTACCAGACAAAAACAAATTAAAACTACAATGAGATACAACAACATAACAGCATGCAAAAGTTTCAAAACCATCACACCTATCAAGATTTAGCAAGGATGCAGGTCAACTAGAACACTCACACACTGCTGGTGAAATAGTAAAAATTTACTGCTACTTTAGAAAATGTTTCAAACAAACTTACAATATCACTCAGGTATTCCAATGCTAAATGCTTTATCCAAAAGCAACAAAAATCCATAGATCCACATTAAGACTTGTATACAATGTTAATGGCAACTTTGTTTGCAATAGTCAAAACTTGCATACATATGGGTGACTATATCATGATATATAAGCATAATGAAATAGAACTCAGCAATTAAAAGGATAATTAAAAGGAAAGCTGCAACATAGGCATATAACACAATTTTTATGCTGAGAGAAATAAGGCAGATCATTTTGAGTTGTATATATTTTACTACAATAAAAAGTTAAAAATATATGTAAGCTTAGAAATCATGTACTGCTATGATGTGTATATTTGCGATTTTAATAAATAGTATTTTGCTATAAAAAGAGTATATAAAATATGAATTCTAGAAATTGCAAATTAATCTGCCATGACACAAATCAGATCACCTGTTGCCTGGAGACAGAAGAGGAGGTAGCTATGAATGACAGAAGGGCAGAAGGAGAATTTAGGGGTTACCAAAGGGTTTGCTGTATTGATTTGGGAGATGTCTTCTCAAGTGTGTACATATGACACACTTATCAAATTGTTCACTTTAAATATGTGCAATTTATTCTATTTCAGTTACAGTTAAAGTTGAAAACGGGATATATTGAAAAATCACGAGGGTGTACTTTCCACTTCTGGTCGGTGGTCATAGATATTACATGTCCATCTCTTCTAACTAATTTTAAGAATGTGACAGAATTGGGAGCTATATTTTTGTGCACAAGAGACCTTTTCAAACTAAAAAAATCATAGGCCAAGAGCAAAACTTTTATAGTAATTTGCAACATAAAATGTCTACTGTTTATTATCTTGATTAAATACACTTTGTGAAAGAATCATATAGGGGGTAGTGCAGAATCTGGATACTTTTTGCTTAATGAAGTATGTGCTGTGTTATTGAGAAATATGTTCTCACATAATTTTTGTTATGGAAAACCTAGAACTAGACAACAGAAGGATTGCATCCCATATAGAATTATTTTTTTAATAATTGTATGATTAGATGAAGCGGTATCCTCTGGAAAAGATTTACTTTAAAAACTTTGCATCAGCTAAACTGAGCAAAAACACTAAAGCTACTGAAGTGAAATTATTTAAAAAAATACAGAAAACCTATATTTATGCATGATCTTTTTCAGGGCTCCTCACAGCATTGAGACAGAAAGTTTGTACAAGAGAGGGACTTGTTTGTACTTCACAAATTGAGGATATTTGACCTCCAACAGGTGTTCTGCTTTCAGTTGTGAATTCCATCAATCAATGTTTTATCAGAAGGTGCTCTAACATTTGCTTCAAAATAATCTGGATGTGGATGGAACTATATGGTTTTATAGATGAAACAAACTGTTCATAAGTTGATAATTGCCTCTGCTATATGAGGGATATATAAGTTTTTATGCTATTCTCTCTACTTTTCCATATGTTTGACATTTTCCTAATAAAAAATAAAATAAGAAAAAGAAATGTACAACATTAAATACATAAATATATATACAACATGAACTTAAGCAAAGGAATTTGGTAACTAAAGTACATTCTATATAGTAAGACTGTGAATAGACCATAACATAGTCCCGTAAAACTAAAATATCTTAAGGCTTGAAAAGAGTTTTAAGACAATGGAGTAATTAGGAAAACAATTCCTAAATTGCAAATGTTTCTATCAATATGTTATATTCTAAGGGATCCCAGTTTGTATCGGAGTACAGACAAAAGCAAGCAAAAATAGAAATGACACAAAGTCAGTGATTATACGTGAAGAAAAATAAAATAATTAATGCAAATTGAGAATTATTGGGGCTTGAGGATTTTAAAGAAATGGAATGGGATACCATTTTAGATAAGATGATGAGATAAGTCCTCACTGAAAAGGGAAAGAAAGCTAACGTGATACCATCTATTGAAGGTTGTAAGATAAATCTAGTAAGGTCAGTTTAATATTGAACTCAGTCCCTTTTCCTTTAGGCTACAATTCAAGTAGAAACAAAAGATGAAAGTAGCATGCAAATAAAGAGGAAACATGAAGATAAAAAGGTAACATTATCTCTTTCCCAAGGTTACAAAATAGAAAGATCTGAAATAATGTGCTTTAATTGCTGCAGGACTGCTCGTTGTCATGGTTATTCTATACAATATACATTGGAAAAGGGCTCCCAACATGATTTTGTGTACTAACTTATTCCACTAAGCTTCCTTCTGCACCCAATCAGAGTACTGTAGAAAACACCCAACTACTACAATACTCTCCTGCTAAGCTTTTGGAATGAAAATAGAAAAAAAATAATTTCATATATCTAGGTGTTTACCAATTACTATGTAGTGTTTTGTCTACTGATAATACTATGCACTTATCTTTGTTGAGCTTTCTCATAAAGAGATGAAAATCCTTGCACAGACTAGCAATGAGAAGAAATGAAAATGTAAGCAGTATTTCAAGAGTAAACACTTTCAAATGTTAAGGATGAATAATTTTCTTATAGGCCCCAATATGTTTAATCAGAACATTATTTCTCTTTTTGAATCTGCCAGAAAAGTCAATATTTATATGCATATACTAAATAATATGAAAAGCACCTTCAATGCTAAAAGCAAAGGCCCAGGGGCCACTAAATAGAAATATTCAATATTTTAGTTAAGTTTTTTATCATATAGCTTTGCTTTTTCGTTATATAATATTTACTCTTTATTACACAGCTCAGAACAGAGTCATTACACTTTTTCTAAATGTTAGTGGCTTAAATCAAATGGTACTTACACAGGAAGAAAAAAGTAAGTGAATGGATATGGACAGATTAAATTGTCAATGAAAAACTCTCTAAAACTGTGGAGAAAAATGTTTTTTTATCCTTTGTTAGTCTAACCACAATTTCTTATTCTAAGAGAGAGAGCTGTAAGGTGGAGGCTTTGATGCTTCACTCAGATCCTTTTCAGGAATAACAGGCTGTTGATCCTCAGTTGTCAGACCTCTTTGGGTATTTCCTTAATTGAAGGAAACTGCCTCACTCAGGGTCTCCTTAACTGTGACCAGTTGCCAGTCATTATAAATGTATAAAGTCTCATCCCGCTTTCTCTTATTCAGATAATTCTGAAGATCTATCCCAGCTCTACAGCTCCTCATATCTGTTAGCTAAAACCATTCTCTTTATTATATGACAGCTCAACTTTTTCTTATGTCCAATCATCTTTTTCTTCATCTACTTTCCACAGGGTGTTGATTATAAGAGGATTAACATCCTGCACATTAAATTCTGTTAGTTTGCTTCTCAGAGTTCTCGATTTTTGATTCAGTGTGAGAATAATGTTATGAGACTGAGATTTCATTGTTAGAAATTTTTAAATGAATCCTATAGCTTGCTACAGATAACCAAAATTTTCTATAAACAAAAGCATACCATTTCTCAGAAATTTCAAGTAATCAAAAATGTTTTTTTATCTGGTTCTGGCCTTGTTGCTAAAATAGGAACTATCACTAGGAAATTTATAAATGCACTTTTGTGTTATTTTTATCTCTGTTATATCGTTCCTAATGCTTGATAAGACAAGGATACAATAATTCAGAATTGTGGAAGATTTGCACACATTTACTAATTGCAACAAATTCCTGTTAATATTATACTGAAAATGGATCTTATTGACACATTGTAAATGTACCTGGATGATCATGATACTCCAATGCTCTTACTTTCCATTGATTTGTGTTATAGAAATAGTTTCACTTATATGTAGTTAGAAATAAATTGTGGAGTATTTTTCAACAAATAATATGTATCCGATGCCTGATATTTAGTGAAAAGACTGGTGGTTGAAATATTCATGCCATAAAATGGTTTTTGCATAATAGTACCTGATTAAAGTTTTACTGTATAATTCCAGACTCATGAAACCATGACATTTTCTTTCCCTGGGTGAAATTTTTTAGAGAAAATCACTTTAAAATGACCTGTGTACTTTAAGCACCTACTTTCTGTTGATGAGGCAATCACCTGTTTTGAAGAGTGTTTTAACCTTTCTTTCATGTGGTAATGTTAGAAAAACTGGAATAACTTTATTTTACACAAGAAATTACCCTGCCAGCTAATGTACTGTGCTACATTAGCTGAAGTACAAAATTTGTTAGAATTTAAAATGTACATCTATATAGATTTAATCTCTTAGACTCCATGAGGCCATTAACTTTGTATTTCCAATATTTTATTTTTTTTCAGTAATATATGCTATCAAAAATCCAAGAAAAATATAAGCAAGATCATCCTATCACACCCAAATAATAATCTAAGTAAATGCTGATGGATGTGTAGGTATTTTATTATACATAGGCTTACATTCTTAACCTATATTAGGAATATAGCATAGAGTGAATTGATCAAAGCAGCTTATATATCCATCACCCTTCCAAGCCCAAGAAGTAGGGAAAGAAAGATTTCTTTCCGCTAATGTTTCTAGCATATAACACTAAAATCTGTTAAGGAGTCAGAGAGGAATTTATGAGACGTATTCATTCTAATGCTGTGCTATAGCCAAATGTACTGGCTTTCAAGAACTGATTGCATGTGTCTATTCCCAATTCCATGTTCAATGAGATCACATTGGTAACTTGAAATTGACTATGGTAGGAGTACATAAACCATGGAAATTGGTATATACTAGAAATCAGAGTTTGATCCCCCTAAAAGCCAATTGTTACACATTTACCAAAACACCACTACAATCCTTTATAACCAGTGCTATGCTGGTTAGCCAGCTCTCTACAAGTTGAAATAAATAAGTAAATAAATAAATAGCCTGATTTGTAACATTTGCTGATTTCCATGGTAAAAATATTCCCATCATGGACAATTTTTATGTACCTACAAGACCCTACTGGTAGCTCAGTTGGGAAAAGATATGCACAATCAACTCTATTAAGCAAGCATAAGCCAACTCCAGAACACCACTGCATATAATTGCATTCATCTTATTTATATAACAATTGTGAATTTATATGCATGGCTCCTTCATTATGAAGAAAGTTTTTATTATCAGTATCATGAACTTTTAAATGCATTTAAAAGTTAATTAGTGCATTTGAATGTAATCAGAGTAAAGAGTGCCTTTGTCATCCCACCTTTTTTTGCATTTGTTACCTTTATGTCTTTGCAGATTGTATGTCAGAAACCATAGATTTATCATTGTTTTTATGCATTTTCGTATTATCATTTGTAGGAAGTGGAACTAAATACCAAGCAATGTACTACAATTATACTGGCATTTGTAATTACCTGAATGATCACCGTGCTGGTTTGGAGCTGTTATTTACCCCAGAAAAGAGCATGTTCTTTTAATCTGTCCCTGTGGCAGCAGACCTATCATGAATGGGATCTTTTGATTGAATTGAGATGTGACCCAAACAATTCAGAATGGGTCTCGGTCCTGTATTGGAGCCATTCATGAGAACAGAGAGAGAAATGCCTAGAGATATTTTAGGAGAGAACTTAAAAAGACAGAAGCCAGGGGAGAAAGATCAGCAGACATTGACATGTGCCTTCCCATGTGACAGGAACCCCTGATGCCATCAGCCTTTCCTCAGAGAAGGTTTCTTCCTCTTGATGCTTTAATTTTGACATGTTCATGACCTTAGAACTGTAAATTTTTAAATTAATGAATCCCCATTATAAAATCCAAACAATTTCTTGTATATTACATTCTTGCATCTTTAGCAAACTGAAACAATTACCATTACCACAGGTCTTTATTTCTTCATGCTGCTTTCAAATACTCTCTAGTGTACTTTCCTTTCAGCATTGATTGTAGGGCTCATCTAGTGTTGATGAATTCCCTCAGCCTTGGTTTATCTTGGGATGTCTTAATCTCTCCCTCATTTTTGAAAGACTCATAAGATAAAATCTTATCTGGCAACTGTTTTCCATCAGCACTATGAGTATTTCAAACCACAGCATTCTCACCCCCCATGGGCAAAATAAATCAGCTCAAAATCTAATTGGGAACCACTTATAGGTAGAATGATGTTTTGCCCATGCAGCTTTCAGAGCTCTCTCCTTCTCTTTTGTATTTGATAGTGTGATCACTATATGATAGGGTGTACTTTTCTTTATCTTTATCTTGGTTGGTGTTGTCTGGGATTCTTGGATGTTCATATGGATGTCTTTTGCTAAGTTTGGGAAGTTCTCTGTCATTACTTGTTTGAATATTCCTTCTGCCCCTTTCTCTCTTTCTTCTCATTCTGGGACTCCCATATTGATATACTTGATGTCCAAAAGGTCTTTTAGGCTAGTATAACTTTGAAAAAATCTTTTTCTTTCTGTTCCTCTAACCGACTCATTTCAAGTGACTTCAAGTTCCCTGATTCATTCTTCTGCCAAATCCAATCTTCTCTTGAAGCCTTCTTGGACATTTCTCATTTCAATTATTTTGGCCTTTAACTCCAGTAGTTCTGTGCACTTTTTTAAAAAAATTGATTTATTAATTTAAAAAAATTAAGAACAAATACCTTAACATATCATTCCATTCTACATATATAATCAGTGATTCTCAATATCATCACATAGTTGCATATTCATCATTTCTTAGAACATTTGCATCAATTCAGAAAAAGAAATAAAGACAACAGAAAAAGAAATAAAATGATAACAGAGGAAAAAAACACAATTATACATACCATATCCCTTACCCCTCACTTTCATTCATCACTATCATTTCAAACTAAATTTATTTTAGCATTTGTTCCCCCTATTATTTATTTTTATTCCATATGTTCTACTCCTTTGTTGACAAGGTAGATAAAAGGAGCATCAGACACAAGGTTTTCACAATCACACAGTCACATTGTAAAAGCTATATCATTATTCAGTCATCCTCAAGAAACTTGGCTGCTGGAACACAGCTCTACATTTTCAGGCAGTTCCCTCCAGCCTCTCCATTACATCTTGAATAACAAGGTGATATCTACTTAATGCGTAAGAATAACCTCCAGGATAACCTCTAGACTCTGTTTGGAATCTCTCAGCCATTGACATATTATTTTGCCTCATTTTCCTCTTTCCCTTTTTGGTCGAGAAGGTTTTCTCAATCCCTTTACGCTGAGCCTCAGCTCATTCTGGGATTTCTGTCCCACATTGTCAGGAAGGTCCACACCCCTGGGAGTCATGTCCCACATAGAGAGGGGGAGGGTGGTGAGACTGCTCGTTGTGTTGGCCGGAGAGAGAGGCCACATCTGAGCAACAAAAGAGGCTCTCTTGGGGGTGACTCAGGCTTAAATTTTAAGTAGACTTAACCTATCCTTTGTGGAGTTAAGTTTCATATGAACAAACCCCATGACTGGGGGCTTAGCCTATAGCTTTGGTTGTCCACACTGCTTGTGAGAATATCAAGAATTCAACTTGAGGAAGTTGAACTTCTCCCCGTTCTCACCATTCCCCGAAGGGGGCTTTTGTGTAGTTCTTTTTTAAATTTTTTATCTACTTACTAATATTCTTATATTGCATATGCATTGTTTTCCTGATACCCTTTAGTTCTTCCTCTGTATTTTCCTTTATCTCCTTGAGAACATTTAAGATCTTTTTTTAAAGGCTTATTGTGTATGTCCACCATCTTTGCTTCTCCATTGATGGTTTCCAGATTGTTATCTTCTTCCTTTGCATGGGCCATCATTTCCTTTATCTTTGTCTTGTACTCTTTTGCTGTACATTGTACATTTTAATACTTCAAAGTATTTAACTTTTGGATTTATTCCCTGAGATGTATGATACTTGATTCTGTAAGCTGTTGATAAGATAGTGATTTTATTGTGCTTCAGCCATTCCATCGGGTGTGTCTGCCTCATCATGAATGCAGTGTGCAGGGTTTTCCTAGTCTTTTTGGGGCTGTCATTACCTGGGCTTTTAATTTTTAGTTGTTTGGAGTCACTCTGTTTGCAAGAGTTTGCTGCCCTCTATTTTCCAGGAAACAGTTCTCCATCCCCTGGGCTTTTGAAGCTGGCAAGCCTTTGCCCCAGATTGTCTGACTCTGTAGTTTATTTCATTCCTTTCCTTGTTTCAACCTGCTTTTTTCCTAGATAACAAATTCTTGGAGAGGGAGCACACTGCAAGGACTTCCTCAACTGAAGCAATATTTTCCAATTGAAGCAGGGACAAAGACTCATTAACGGGAATAGACTAGCTCCAATGTTCCTTGTAAATGGGTCCAGTAAGGGCACCAAGATCTTCCTCTGCAATACCCCAAACTGAGCTTTCTTGGCCTGCCCAGCAAATGCAGACTTTCAACTAATTGTAACCCACAGCCATGAGGAACTATGGCATATTTACATTTGCTCCATTGTAGCCATTGTCCAGGGAAGCTTGAAACAATGACTGCCCACAAACAGACCCCCAACAATCCACAGTCACTTATTAAGAGTGGTGACCAATGATCTGTTATGTCAACCTCTTGTCTCATGGAAGTAGTTTTTATGTCCCTTTCTATCACCATTGATAGGTTAGTGGTTAACCTTAGATATTTAACATGTATTACTGATTTTTCAATTTCTTCGTGGCCTACTGTGAAAGTGGTGGATAGGCATTTGGAGCTGTGCGAGAAGCAAGTAATTTACTGTTCTTTATGATAATTTATCAGCCTCTTCCTTCCACACTTCCCTGAATACTATACAGTGTTCTTCTGAACTCTGGATTTCCAAAATATTTGTTTCAGACTGCTCCTGTCTGTTTTTTAGTAGTTGTTCTGGTGGAAGTATTGAGCCCTGCTCTTAATTTTCCCACAATCTTCATTTGGTTTTAATCTATGATTCTTTTAAATGATGTAGTTGAGTTGGAATCTCAGTTCATTATATTCTTGAAATTATGTAACATGTTAGTACTTGGCTGCATCTAAGTTTTGGCATGTAGTTTATTAGATATTTGTCAATGTTTTTTTCCTTTCCTTTATGCTTTCTTCCATGATCCATGAATTATTTTAAAATAAGTTTTGATGATTGTGCACTTTTAGTTTTATCTTTAAATTTCTTTCCATCTTTGGCTTATTAATTTTTAGACAATATGGTTAGATTCTGAAAAGTACATGACAGTTACAACTGCTTAGTGAATTTCTTCCTTTATCAATATGTAATATATATCTTTATACACGTATCTGTGTGACTAAATATAGACTGATATCAATAGAGGTACATCATCTTTTTTTATGGTCATTACATTCCTGGCATTTCTTTTTTCCATCTGTCCATTCATTTATGCTCACTTTTATGTGTCATGATTTTTAAGTATAAAGCTTTATCCTTTAATTTTAATCTATGTCTAAGAGTGTCTTTTAGCTGATTCTTTAATCTATTTATTGATTTTTGTAATTTCTGATATGGTTGCAGACTTATATATACCATCTAGTTTAGAAATTTCTATTACTATTATGTTTCATTATCTTTTGCATTTTTTCCTCTCTTATCCCCTTAGTAATCTGTAGTTATACTTTCTATTTCTATTATTTTAGTGGTCAACTTTAGATATTTAACATGCATTACTCTTTTGTGCCATTTTAATGCTAATCATTTATTTCTCATAATTCTCATTAATTGAAACATCTTAGAGTATTTCTATTCTTATCATTCTCTTTCCTAATAATGAGTTTCATTTTGTTTTATTATGTTTCCAGTGTAATCTTTAATAGTATTATTACTATGGTCAATGCTGGTTATATTTCTCTATGTAAATTCCAGTGTATTTGATTACAATTGCTTCCAACATTCATTGCTACACTTTGAATTCTACTTTCTCCTTCCTAGAGGTATTTTGTAGAAGTTCTTTACACATGGGTCTGGTCTGTGAACAGTAAAATTTATCAGTTTTTATGGAAAAGTCTTTATATAATGTTCACAACATAAAGAAAATTTAGCTCTAAATATAATCCTAAATAGAATTATTTTCTTCTGTGCTTTAAAAATATTAATCAGTTCTCTTTGGTATTTTTGTTTGTTTCTAGAAGTCTCTTGAGGGTATAATTATTGTACTATTCTATGTAGTCCTTTTTTTTCTTTGGGTGCCTTTCAGATTTTCCCTTTATCCTTGATTTCTGAAGTTTCAATACACTATATCTAAGTATAGATTTATTTACTTTATCCACTTTTCTAGATATATAGTCAGTATATTACTCTGTAGACAAGCTTCATCTAAAGAACTATTAATTTTGTTCTTATTTATATTTTGGGGTTGCTGTAGATGCTGTCTCTGGCCCATCTCTATTTGACCTTAAAGCAAGTGTCAAGTGTCCCATACTTTTTTGACTAACTCAGCCTTTGTCTCAACTCCAAATTTGCTGAAGAAAAGCAATTGGATAGTCTCAATTTGGTTCAGGTACTATGGCTCTTGTACTAACATCCATGGCCAAAACATGATAAATGATATTTCTCTTCTATAATATATTACTTATATGTATTTCACTGATTATAATGATTCTCTACCATTATCCATTTGAATATTGCTTATTTATTCTTCTCTTTAATGCTCTAGGCCTTTTGTATCTGCAGAACATATCTCTGCTCTTTCATATTGTTTATCACTTTATTGTTTTGTGCTACAGTATGGAAACTTTACATCACTTCAGATAAATCATGAAATTCACTAATCCTCTCTTTGGCTATGTTTAATCTCTTTCTCCATTCATTGGGTTTTAAGTTTCATTGTTTATATTTTTGAATCTGTAGATGGCCTACCCAGTGCATATTATTATTTTTTTGTCATATTCTGGAATCTTTTCTCACATAATGTAACCATTTTATCACACTCATTTCAAGTGCTTTTTAGTCGTGATTTATCTCAAACCACTGGAGTGCTGAGCATTTGTTTGGTTTTATATATGAATTGTACTTCAAATTAGATGCTTTCTTTACATGTTTTGTCATTTTTTGTTCTGAGTTTACAGACAGCAGAGATGTGCATCATTGTGTAACTTTTTAAATCATTCTTTCATGGAGGATATAGTTCTTCTATGTCTCCATCTTTATTTGATTGTGCCAATTCTAGTTCTCTGACTCATCACTTGTCACTATTGCCCCTGAGCACTAACACACACACACATTTCCTCTAATCAGCTGTAACTGCATTAATTTTTCAAAGAAGCCTTAGTCTTTCTTAGCTCTGAGTCTTAGTTCTTGGTATTTTCTCTTACTAAATCACTTATTTCCTCATTACATTTTCTAATTAACTCCTATATTTGCAGTAAAGCCTAGTCATGAACAAATTGATAAATTATCCATTATTTCCATAGGTTGTGGCCACTTTAAACAGTTTTAATATGTGTGGTTTATATTGGAATTAAATGCCATAATACCATAATTAAATGCCTTAATGTCATAGTACAGATTGTTTCTACTGCATGAGTGCAAATTTTAAGCACTTATCCAATTTATTCACTGTATTTTAAGAGGGCACCTCACCTACTTCAGAACATGCCTCATAAAATAGGTGACTATTCAACTGCCTTAAAAGCAAGTAGTATCCAAGCAAACACCTTCATTTCTGGGGTAGTGAAGAAATGAAAAACATAAAAACAAAGCTAAAAACCATTCTTCTCATCAGGGACACATTAATTGCTAGAACCAAAAACTTGAGCTTCATTATAAGAGTACAACTTACTGCAAGGAAACTAAAAATGGGTTTCAGATTTTATAACCAGACTTCTAATATATAGTCTGTAAGACTACATCTCTCATCATATACTATATGCTTAGTGAATTCACTTTTCTGGATATATACAGTCTATATATCAGTTTGTAGAAAAGCTTCTTCTTTAGGGCTCTTAATTTTGGTCTTGCCAATATTTTGAGTACCATTTCTGGCCCATCTCTATTTGACCTTATAGCCCAGGAGCAAGTACCCAATACCCTTTGACTAACTCAGTCTTTCTGCCTCGATTCCAAAATTGCTGAAGAAAAATTCCGCCTCAATTTGGATCAGGTAAATGGTCCTTGTACTATCAACCATGGTCAAAACATAGAGTTAAATGACATTGGGCCTGTAATTTTCAAATAAATTTAAGAACGGACTCTATGCAGTGAGGAAAGAATGGACATCTTTAATAAAACTATGAAACTAGTGTACTGAAATGATTGGCATCTATGCATGGTACTTATTTTCTCCCTTTCCTCTATCCCAAATTGTAAACATCTTTCAATGCCAACATCCCATTTTTACTCAAAGTACAATTTTGACACATAACTGCCAATACTGAAGCACATACATTATATGTATATGTGTGTATGTATGTAAATGAATGTGTGTGGCTAAACATGCATACTTTTTCTTACTCTGTATATTTTATTTAATCTTTGGTAATTATGTGTGAAACATGGCAAAAATTAAACCATGTATTTGAATCATAGTACAAATGTCAGTGTCTTTATTTGGAAAACAGTCCCTACAAATACACATCTGGCCCAACTCCACATTTCTGGAGTCTAATTATTAGCATCCTCTTAAAGGTTTTGTAACTTAATCTAGATATATTGCTTTTTTTCACATGCATTTATCTACATATGATTGAATTTTCTATAGATGTGCTGCTTGAAAATTTATAATGGAGTATGGATAAATATAAATCAGAAATATATGCTAATTTAGTATTTTGGAGGCATATTCTTTCAATCACCAAGTAATACTGTAGAGTATATCAGCATAATGATGAACATAATCTAATAACATTTGTTCTGTATGTCCCATGTGCAAGAAAATGTGCTAAGTGATTTATATGCTTTATCACAAAAATTACTTTTAATACATCCATATTGAATCAAATTGAATTTAGCTGAAAATGTTGGGCCAAGTATTTCTTAAAGCAGATGGCATTTTTTCATAAATACTAAAAATAATTATACAGAAAAGCCAACTCTTTCTGACATTTTTAGATAAATAATTTCTTATCACTGAGGTGAAGTTAGTTGATGTTTTACTTAATACCACCATTCCTAATGTGATTAGTTCAAGAAAGAATGCCCACCTATATTTGAAACATAGCTTACTTGTCTGTGTAGGAAAAAAATGTTTGTTGATTTCAGTAGAAAAAAGGGCATAATGACTGAAACACTGAGTCTTCTGTAATATTTATATCCAAGCCAAGGTACACAAATAATTCTCCAATTGATTTCGTATTTAGTACAAATTATACGTTGAATAATATTATGGTTGAAACATACATTAACAAAAGCAGCCTTTTCCAGAGGGAATATTTGCTTGTCACACTGCTGAACAATAAGCGTTTCACCTGGATGGTCCATTTCAGGACTTCTGTACTGTCCGTCTCAGGGCTTCCCTGTCAGAATGTTTAGTGTTTTTGTCAAGTCTCTACAATGTTTAAATTCATTATTTGTTAATAATAAAATTCTATATGGAATTATCCTCCATATAAAAAAGGGAAAGAAACTTTATAAAGAACAATATAAAGAAGATGACTCATACAAAAACCCTGAACATTTAAGCTCTAGAAATTACTTATGTAATACTACATATGCACATATATATATAACATACATATTACATAAATAGATTAATGGTATTGGCCCACATAGAAACTAATTAGATTGACTACTTTGATTAGAATTACTCAATCACACAAATAAGCAATTCAGTCAAATAAATATAGATAAATAAGTAGATAGAAGGATATTTTAATTTCATTGATTTCTCAATTCAGTGAAAGGCCTAAATTTGATGTTATGTGTAGGCATGACTTCTACATAATAATTTGGGGGCCATTGTTTTTGCTGTTTAGTATGGTTATAAAAATATGCAGATGTTATTCACCCCCCTCCCAAGGTAGGCATAATCTTCACACTTTTCTGCTGACTTTCTCAGTTATAGAAGTTGTTTGGTGACAGTCATAGCTCCTATGTGAGGTGCTGCATTTGAAGATAGCATTGTCCTTCAACATGACTAAGAATATTGGACAGTGATTGAATGTCTTCTGGTGCTTATTAATATGCATGCAGTCATTTATTATCTCAGTCATCACTGACACTTTGTCATTTCATTATTGTAAGCTTCACATTGACTCTGAGTTGCTAGATTTCAGACCCCGTCTTGCTTGCAAACTCATCAAAATTACAGGTTACCATCTTCAAAAGGACTTGCTAGTGAAAAAAGATTGGCTTAAGTAGTTTGACTCATTCCATCCTTTAATACAATGCAGAAGAGAACTACAACTGTTGTAAAGAAGAATAGAAGAACATAAATTGTTCTTTTTGTCTTTTTAATGGATTGTATCAAAGTGTACTGATCATCACATGAAACTGTTGCATATATTTTTCCAAAGATATCTAAAAATAGTTGTTTTAAATAAGATAGTACTTCTATGCCAAAGAACTTCTATATCTCTTACCTTACTTTAACATGCCAATGTCTATTGGAATAATTATAGTTAAGCAATAGTATCCCTATGTAGTTAGGAAACATTAAATTCAGATATTTTTAATTATTTGCTTAAGAACTGCTTTTTAAATGTGAAAACACAATTGATTCAATGTATCCTGACTCTCAAATGTTCCACATGGCATTTCTCTTCAAATAATTCAGTTTTTCTTATTCATAATTTTTTTAGAATGATGACAGATCTTGATGTATGTCTATATGACATTCATTAACCTTTATCTCCATCCTAAAGGAACACTCGTTTTGTACAGATATCTGTGCCCTCCAGAATATAATCATGTGCTTCAAGGGGAGCTGACAGAAGGTATATAAAATTTCATTCAATGCACTCATGGTAATCGCATCATTCTTGATAGTGATAGTTTAAAAATAAACATGTGACCAATGACATATTAGTGACGTCTGTTCCTGGGGTTTTAGAAATACTTTCCTAACCCCTAAGAAACACACATTAAAAAGTGGCCATTTTCTCATGGACATTGCCTTGCCTGGACTAATCATAGCTGCTACAACCATCTTTCTATGAGACTGTGAACACAGAAAATATCTGGAAGCATTCAGAGTCAAAAAATAATAATTACTGGTAAGCGAAACTAGAATTCGCATGTAGTATGCCCAGGGTCTGCCTTGTTTTTGAATCTTGTTATATGTCTTATGTTTTTGTGTTAAAACCAATTGAGATAAATATTTGTTATTTGTATGCAAAAACATACTGACAGAGATAAACACTACCAAAGGCTGATTTGTACAACAATGATAATAAATATTAAACGAATGTTTGTTTCAGTCATAGCTTTAAAATACCATTGAAGAGAAATCTCTCCTTCTTCATTTCTATCTCTCCATGAGAGTCTGTGCATCCTTTTACATATATTTTCAATAAATTTCCTATCTCCTTACTCTCTTGCCAGGCCCTTGAATTCTTTGTTGCAGCATGCCCAAGAACCTAGAAACCAAAATCTGGCAACATGTTTTGGCAAGCCAGCCAGGAGACACTTCTGTTCAACCATCTGAACTTGTTAGTACTAGAGGCTTAGCAATGCGTTTTCTCTTTTTCTTCTAATTTAGATCAATATTATCCTCTCCTTATGGCCTCATACAACTCTGCGTCCTCCTGAAAGGTTGGAATCATTTTCACTGTTCTCTCTAGGAATCTAGGGGTTCTGATCTCTCTCCCTCAGGACATAAACTTGGATCACTCTGAGCCTCCAGCTAAACAAGGAGGCTCAGGGTGGTGGGTGATATGGCCCTTTGGGACCTGACTGTGCACTTCTCCCCATGTTGTGCAGGAGTCCAGTGGAAAGCAAATCAAGCCCCCCCCCCCTAAATTCCCTCATACTCCCTCATATCCTCTTTTCTTCCCCCACGAGGAATCAAACCCTTCCTCCTGCTTAATTTGTTCTTCTTTTCATCTGCACAGAGGTCCTCTACCCTACCCCCATAAAATCTTCTCTTTCTCCTTTGTGTGACTTGCAATGCCTTCTACAGCATCCCATCTGTTTTAACCCAAAATTCTGAGCTAAAGATTCTTATATCAAACAAGGTGTTGAGTCACCTCTGGTTTAGGTTACAATATGTCCATACGTAACCCCCTCTACTTGCCTGAAAAGCATAGTAAGCCACATTTTTAAAGGAGTCTGATTTCCTTGCCACATGATATTTCCATTCTAGCCAGTTCTGGCAACAACCAGGGGAATCCCCTCCTTAGAGTTTCTTTGTTTGTGCCAAACCCTTCCATTCTCTTAGGCAGTACTCTTAAAAAGTAAGTTAAGAGCATAAACACTTCAAGGAAGACGAGTGGGTCAGCTGAGCAGCATCAGGATGGTGATGTGCCATCCTTCTCCTGAGTCTTCAAGGACCCCAGTGACACCTGAGGATCGGGAGCCTGATACTGTGACACCAAGGCATCAGCATTTGGAACATCAGGCCAGTGACCTGGTACATAAGACAGCAGTACAGAGGTCTCCCTTTTTATTCTCTCTCTTCCATACATATGGGGGATGTTCCAATACTCCAACTTAGCATCCATTGGGCTGCCTGCTATGAAATTAAGATAATTTTCCTGCCACAGAGCAAAAAGGTTACTGTAATACTGTCTAGCCTCAGTATCACCTGGAGGACAACCAGCATTAGTCCATGAATGGAACAGTCATTTATAACCCTATCGTACACTTAAATATTTTTTGTAAAAGGGAGGGAAAGTGGCGAGAAATTCCTTTTGTACAGATTTTATGACCTTATATCAGGACAAATTCATGGAGGGCTCTTGAAAATTATATAAGGCCCAATAAGGACTACTGAAAACTTCTTCCTCATAACTTTTCTTTGCATAAAGAAGCAAAAATTGTAAATAACACTTTTTTAAACCTCTCCCCTTCCCAGAATCCTTGTTTAGTCTCTATTAAAACCCATTGGGGCTGAAAATAAAGGCCAACAGTTCATATAAGCTAAAGGATGGAGAAGCATAGCCCTCCATCGAGTTGTTCAATTACAATAAGATCCTTCAGTCTATAAAAGACAGGGAAAGTAGTCAGAAATTCCCTAGGCCCAGATATCTGTAGCTCTCTATCAATGCAAGTACCTTAAAAAAGACTTGTCATTTGTGTTATGCCCATGTCTCAATTTCCATTATAAGAGAAAATACATGTTTGCTACAAAGCATAAGGTGTACAACCTAACTGGTTTATTGGGAAGAACTAAGGGAAATCACCTAGGAGAAAGAAGAAAACCTGGCTCTTTTCTAGGAGAAGCTAGCAGAGGTCTTAAAAAGTTACTGATGTAAACCTAGATTTCCAGAAAAGTTAAATGTTGCTGGGCACCCATTTCATATGTCAGTTTGCCCCTGACATTCGGAGACAGCTGAAAAAGCTCTCCATGGGCCCACAAACTCAAACAAATGACTTATTAGCCACTGCCTTTTTCTGTTTTTAAGAATCAAAACAAGGTTGAGGAGGAGAATAAATAAAAAAGAGGTAAGCAAAGGAAAAGAGAACAGGTTCAACTTATTGCAGTCACTGTTAACAGTGCCCTTTCCTCTCAAAATCATCCAAATCATGGCTCCAGGACTCAAGGACCTTGCTTCAACTATGAGTCACAGGGTCATTGGCAAAGAGGGTGCCAGAAACCTTTAGACAACCTTCAACCTTGGAACCCACTGTGGTCTTACCCCAGGTGCCACCAGCATGGGCTTCAGGCTTAGGGAATGCACTTTCTCTGGAAGGGGATGGCAGAACAGCCCCTCAAGCCCTGCTCAGGGCAACTGAAGAAGACTGAGGGTGCCCAAGGCTCTGCTAACTTCACATCTGGCAATCGTAGGAGAGCCATGGGTGATACTCGACATGCCAGGTAAAATTATTAATTTAACATTAAACCACTGTGTCCTAAACTGCCACTCTGAACCTATCTTCACTCAGACTTGCTTAATTATGGGACTTGATGGTAAAGACTAACTAAAACCTTCACTACCCCTCTCCTTGGTAGGCTCAAAGGTATTCTAGTATCAATTACTCATTTTGCTTGAATGCCTCAGCCCCTTTCTAGTTCCATGTGCACTTGAGTATAATTCATATTCCACTGTTAGTTGAAATTTCTTATAGAGGTTTGTTAGGTTTGGTTGGTTTATTGGTATGTTCAAGTCCTCTATTTCCTTGCTTTTTTATCGATTATTGAAAGTCTGGTATTTAAGCCCCAATTATATTTTTGAACTGTCTATGTCTTCCTTCAATTCTGTCAATTTCGGGTTTATGTATTTTGGGGATTTGATGGTAGTTGCATATATAAATATTGTTATATCTTCTTCACAGATTGACTATTTTATAATTATATGATGTCTTTCTTTGTCTCTAGTAACAACTTATGTCTTAAAGTCTATTGTGTCTGATGGTAATATTATCTCCAGCTTTGTTTTGGTTACAGCTTGCATGGATTTTCCTTTAATCCTTTGCTTTTAACCTATTTATGACTTTAAATCTATAGTAGCTCTCATATACATCATATAAGTGGATCAACTTTCCTTTGTTGTGACCTATGTTATTAATTTTGACATATTAATGGGAAATTTTAAACCATTTGCATTTAATAAAATTAGTGATAAAGAGGGTCTTGCTTTTGTCATTTTACTGTTAGTGTTCTTTATGTCTTAGGCTTTTTTGTTCTTCAATTCCTCTATTAATATTTTTGTATTAGATATTTTCTACTATACTATTTTCATTTCCTTATTGTTTCTCTTACTACATATTTGAGTTACTTAATTTTTTTTCCTCTGTGGATTGCAATTAACATTTTATCACAATCTAATTTACATTAATACCAACGAAATTTCAGATATATGCAAAAGTTTTGGAATATATGCATAACTGTTGTGCCCCTGAAATTTTTGCTGTTGTTGCATATTTATACAAATGTGACCATTAACCTTTTATATACAGTTTTCTTTATCCAATTTTCTTTAAATCATTTTGATAAAAGGAGTTACAAACAAAAATCTCTTTATATCATCTTTTATATATACCTATGAATTCATATTTCCCAATGTTTTTATTTCTTCACTTGGTTTTTAATTAGAGTCTGGTGACTTCTTACATGAAAAGGTTAGAAAGTTCAAGGGCGATGATTGAGTTATACAGAGAATGTAGGGTTTAACAATCTGTGTAATGGCGGACTCATTATACTGAGATTTCTTTTCGTCTCCAGTATCTTAGAGGAGCTAGAAGTGAAAACCTAAAATTGTGGAACTGTAACCCATACCAAAATCTGAAATATGTTCTAGAACTAATTGTTGTGGTGTGCTTTGCAATTTATTGCTTTTTTTGTATACATATTATTTTTCACAAAAAAGAAAAAAAGATGTAACCATCAAGGAAAAATTTGGTGGTTATTTGGGACTTCATTGTACTATCATTGCAACTTCTTGTGAATATATAAATATTTCAAAATAAAAAATACTAATACTCTGAAAATGAATAAAAACTTGTTGAAAAAAATTAAAGTAGATAATTAATAAAAAGATATCCAATGTTCATAGACCAGAGAATTTAATTTTATTAAGTATAGACTCAAATTGTTATTATGAAGAGCCCAGATTGATTTTCTGAAAAAAAATAATTGATGAGCTGATCCTAAAAATCACATGGAAATGCAAGGGGAGAAGAATAACTAAATTGTGAAGAAGACCTACAGGGAGAACCCACACTTCCAAATTTAAAATAAAGACCTATAGTAGTAAAAAGATAAATATATTGACTCATGGAAACAAATTGACAATTCAGAATTAGACCCATACAGCTATGGTCAATTCATTTTCTATAATACTGCCAAGACAATTAATTGGGGAAAAAAATAGTCTTTTCACCATACGGTGCTGGGACAACTTTCAAGAAAATATGTTAGATCCCTAGTTCACATTATATACAATAATTAACAGAAAATGAATCAAAGGACTAAAATTAAAGGCTCAAAATGAAAAAAGAATAATGAAAGAAAAATATTGATATAAATCTTTATGTCATACATTCGACATTGGGTCTCTAGATATGTCAACAAAATCATTAACAAGAAGCCAAAACAAGTGATATATTGAATATCATCAAAATTGAAACATTCTGATTAAAAAGATACCATTAAGAACATGAAAAGCCAGGCGGGCCATGTGGCTCAGGAGGCAGATTTCTCGCCTGCCATTCTGGAGACCCAGGTTTGATTCCCAGTACCTGCCCATGGGAAAAAAAAAAACATGAAAAGTCAATTCACAGAATAAGGGAAAAATTGCAAATTACATATCTGATAAGGGACTTGTCATGATTATATAGAGAACACTTAGACGTCTACAAGGAAATGAAAAATTACCAGAGTAAAAAAAAAATGGGCAAAAGGCTTGAATAGTGTTTCTCCAAAAGTGTCTTAAAATGGCCACAAAGATTTTAAAAAAAGATGCTCAACGTAATTAGTCATCATGAAAATGCTAAGTACAACTTTAATGAGATAGTCACTTCATAACCATTAGTATGGTTATAATAATAATTTTAAAAACAACTGAGAATTACTATGTTAGAGAAGATGTGGAAGAATTGGAGTAGTAGTGCAGTTGGTGGGAATGTAAATGGTATAGTTGTTTTACACATACTAGGATGATAATATTGAAAAAGACAATTGTTAGGAAGGAATGGAGCCCTCATATACTGCTATTGAGAATGTAAAATAGTGCAGGCAGTGAGTTAAACCATGTGAGAGTTCTTCATAATATTGAATATAGAGCTATTATATGACCTGGCAATTTCAGTCTTAAATATATAACTAAGAGATATTAAATATATGTCTCCTCAAAAGCCACCAAATGTCAATCAAGAATGAAAAACAAAGTACTGATACATACTATAATATGGTTGAACTTTAAATTCTTAATGCTAAGTGGAAGAAGCCAGGTCATAATATAACCATATAGTTTATGATTCCATTTATATGAAATTTCCTGCAATGGCAAATTAATAAAGCAAAACATTAGATGAATAGTTGCTTAAGGCTGGGAGAGGATTTTTAGGAAAATGGAGAATGGCTGCTAATGGATATCATGTTTCACTTTTGGGCAATGAAAATGTTTGAAATTGTGGTCATTGCTGCACAACAATAGGTATATATTAAAAAGCATTGAAAGTTACACTTTAAAAGGGGAGATTTTATGGCATGTGGATTGTATATCCAACAAATCTATTATAAAAATTATAAAAGGAAATTTAAGGGGGAAGAAAGGTCAACAGAATACACAATTTAATTGACTTTTTCCAACTTTCACTCAGAATTTGGTTTTTATTTGCAATGATATCAGAATTGGAAGAAATTTTAGTTAATATCACTTTCATCTGTTATTAGGAGACCTGAGTCCAAGAGCTGGAAAGTATATTTCTAAATTAGCAGAAGTGGCTAAGGATTAAAATCCAGAATAGAATGTATGGAATATTAATTTATTTTAGAACAGATTAGAAGTGTGAGAAAATCAGTTCTCAGTAGTATAAAGTGCAGTTACATGAATATTTAATCAGCACTTAATAAATGCAATTATACTGTAGTAGGTGCTGGGCTACAGAAATGAATAGAACATGCCCTCGTTCTCATGATATATATCATCAAGTCAGAGAGCTTAGGGTGACTGTTCAGCACGTCTAAAATATTAGTGCCTATAAAACAACCAAAAGGAAACACCCAGTAAATCTGCATCTATAATGAAAATTATAACTGGAAATAGGAATCTGTCAGTCATGAACAGAAAAATAGTAATTAAAATATTGGAAAAATAGAGGGTGCACATAAGAAGAGCATGTAGAATGAAAAGATGGCAAAGCATATGATCCTTGAGAGTATCAATATAGGTCAAGTAGAATAAAGATGTACTATAATGACATTTCAGAAGGAAACCAAATTTTAAAAAATATAGGCACAAAAATGTTAATATGAAAAATGAGTCCATGGTGACATATAATGTAATATCTTTGGAGAATGTGATGGAAAAGTAGAATGCTTAAATAAAATTTAGTATAAAAAGAGAGGTAATATATGTCACTAGGCATTGAAAGCTCATATTACATCTGTATCCAGTGAGTAAGACCGGTATTTATGCCCAAGGTCACTGGAAAAATAAAATAAAATTTTAACACTATTAAATTCTGATGTTGATGCAACTCAGATAAATAAATAGAGAATGTCTTCAAGGAAATTTATGAGAATGTAATCTTGAGAAGTTTCTGAAAAACAAAAGTATTCTTATTAGGTTACCACATCAGACATAAGGTTATACTTACTATTTTGGGATCAACTTCTCTTCAAATTCTTGCAATTTATCAGTAATCTGGCTACAACTACTATTTTTCTGTTCATATTTCATGTAGATTATTGGGAGATAATGTTCTAGTTTGCTAGCTGCCAGAACGCAATATACCAGAAATGAAATGACTTTTAAAAAGGGGAATTTATAAGTTGCTAGTTTACAGTTCTAAGGCTGAGAAAATGTCCCAATTAAAAGAAATCTACAGAAATATGCAATTTAAAGCATCCAGGGAAAGATATCTTGGTTCAAGAAGGCCAATAAAGTTCAGGGTTTCTCTCTCAGCTGGAAGGGCACATGACAAATTCTGCTAGCTTTCTCTTCCAGCTTCTTGTTTCATGAAGCTCTCCTGGGGTTGTTCTTCTTTTCCAAAGGTTACTGGCTGGTGGACTCTCTGCCTTTCTCACAATCTCAAGCCTTTTCCAAAAACACTTCCTGTTTTAAAGGATGCCAGTAAAGTAATCAAGACCCACCTGGAATGGGTGGTGACATGTCTCTACCTAATGAAGTTTAGTACACTTGATTGAGCATTTCTCCATAATCTAAAGTTTCAACCTATAGTACTGAATATGGATTAGAAGAACCCATTGCTCCCATGAGGTTGATTAGGATTAAAACATGGCTTTGCTAGGGTACACAAACCTTTTCAAAACAACACAGATAGGTACGTTTGTAACACAATAACCATCCAGAGTCCTGTGCATACATTGTAATCATTAGTATCTTTAGTTCCAAATGTGCTTAAATACTCTAAGGTACTTTAAATTGGATGGATCAGAGATGAACACAAGAAAATTTTCTCTGGATCAGGCTACTTATTTACCAGGAGCTAGTATTTTAAAACATAACCAGAATAATATTTTTAGTGTCAGTCATTCATTAAAGAATAAACTATTTTCAAGCTTCTAAATATTTGATATGGTCAAACTCAATTTGGAAATTAAGCATTTTTCACTCATAATCATCAACATAGATTTACACTCTCTCTACAGAAAATACTCCAGGAAATAATTCTAAAAAGTGCATTTGAGTGTTCCAGAACTAATGAGTCAGTTACTTCAGAGACCTGTCTGAAAATTGTTACATATTTAGACCCATTCCTTTAGATGTATATATTCCATTCATTTAGGGCCTCTCAGGTGTCAAGACTGTGATTTTGAAGTTATTCCCATTTATGGGAACATGAAAGGTGGTAGGAATGAACCTTCTTGCCTTTTTCATTTTTAATATTTAATCAAATCAAATCAACTAAATATTTCAGATAATCTGCATTTTCAGATTGCTATTCCTACATCTGGGATGCTGCAGACCTGTACTATAGAGTCCTAGTTTAGCATTTTTAGAATAAAACTTTCTATAATGTAATGAAAAGCCAGGGAATTGATATATTGCCAAATCACTTTTAATTTTATTGCTTTAGTTCTCTAGATTGCTACATTGTTTACCAAACAATGCAATAAAGCAGTGGAAATTAATTACTGTGTCCTATAAATAATAGGGTAAAATGTGAGATAGAGCAATAAAAACTGATCAATAGAAAAATGAAAGAACACTTCTTAACTATTCCCAAAGAATATGTGATCGTATTCATTTTGGGGGTAAGTTGTTTGCTAAAATTTGGGGTAAATCTACTTCTTTGGTTGGAAAATATATTAAATACTAAGTGGTCTTTATTTTTTATTTTAATATTAGTATTATAGTCCTGTGATTATGATTAAATGCCTTGAAATATTTATTTGCCTACTTTGTGGGCCTTTTGAGTAATGTGGGCATATGTAATGCATTTAAAATTGTACAATTTTGGACCATCAGACCAGCTTGGTCATGTGCAAAGAATAGTAAAATTTCAATTGCAGATTAATTTGGATCACCCTAATTTAGAATAGTAACATTTTTTACAAAGAAGATCTGAAATTGATCTCCCCAGTGATGTCCAGCACTCAAAAGGTCATTAAGTAACTAAATACATATAACATGCCAAAAGGGATATTATTTCTTCAATGTTAATTTTGTTCAATGTTTGAATTAAGTAGAAGAAACATGGAGAGGTGGTGGGGGAAGAGAGGGTCAATATTATCCTTTTTAACAAATGACATTGAATTATATTTCAATAAATTTTTAAAAAGAAGTATGCATATAAACAAAGCGTCATACTTTCCTTTTAAAGAAGAAATACAATGTGTGGCAGTTTGAAAAGATTATGTGCCCTAGAAAAGCCATGTTTTAATTCTTATCCATCTTGTGGAGGCAGCCATTTCTTTTAATCCTTATCAATACCGTTGGTTGGAAACTTGATTAGATTATATCTTCATGGAGATGTAGCACACCCAATTGGCGGTATTAACCTTTGATTAGAGAGAGATGTGACTCCACCATTCCAAGTGGGTCCTCATTAGTTTATTGGAATCCTTTAAAAGAGGAAACATTTTGGAAAGAGCCACAGAGCCAGAAACCTTTGGAAATGAAGAAGGAAAGTGCCTGCAGGGGAGTTTCATGAAGCAAGAAGCCTGGAGAGAAAGCTAGCAGATATTGCCATGTTCACCATGTGCCTTTCCAGTTGAGAGAGAAACCCTGAATGTCATCAGCCTTCTTGAATCAAGGCATCTTTCCCTGGATGCCTTAGATTGGACATGTTTATAGCCTTTCTTTAAGTTGGACATTTTCACAGCTTTAAACCTGTAAACTTGCAACTTATTATATTCCCCTTTTTAAAAGCCATTGCATTTCTGGTATATCACATTTTGGCAGCTTTCAAACTAGAACACAAAGTGAAAAATTATTTCAAATATCTTGTGATTTTGAAATTAAAATTAGAGACTCCACAGTGAACACTCCTACTTTTATTACATTGTTTCAGGGTAGAAATCATGACTATGCTAACAAAAATATTTTTATCTCTTGATTAAAGTAAATCCTACTAATAAAATATATGTTGGCATAGATCAATACACACAAACACACACATCAATGTATTGAAGCAGTGTTTATTAATCTTTTTTAAAATTTAGACTTTTACTATTTATTCAACAGCAATTCATTATTCATTTCCTATTGTGACTTAGAAACAGTGACTTCAAATAGATAAAGTTTATACAATTGTCTTTGGAGAATGCAGGATCAGATAAGCCCAGATCAGATAAGCCCAGCTATTTGTTTTAAGCACTTGAATGGAAAAGAGGAATCTATTTTCATTTCATTCATGAACCCCTCCCTCCAAATTGCTATCCACATTTCCCTAGAACAAAGTATAGTGCTTAAATACTGAATGTACATGGATGGTAGAGTTCTTAAAAAAAGGAAGTGTATTTTCAGATAGAGAGTATACACATTCTGGAATATTTGTTTCATGAAGCTCCCTGGGGGGGCATTTTCTTTCTTCATCTCCAAAGATCTCTGGCTGTGCAGGTTCTGCAGTTCTTGCGGCTCTGTCATGGCTCAAAAAGGGACTTTCTCCAAATTGTTTCCTCTTTTAAAGGATTCCAGTCAAGGCTCACCTGGAATGGGTGGAGTCACATCTCCCTCTAATCAAAAGTTAAAACACATAGTCAGAAGAGTCACATCTCCATGGGAGCAATCAAAAAGCTCCAAGCCAGCAATATTGAATGAAGATTAAAAGACATGACTTTTCTGGGGTCCACCACAGATTCAAGCCAGCAAAACTCCCTTCTCTTACTCCAATACACACATTCTACTGGTGATCCCATCTAGTCCCAATACGCTGTTAGGCACATAAAAGCAAGGACAACGTTAGTCTTGAAAATGTTATATCCCCAGTATCAGTGACTAGCACAAAGTAAGGAGTCATTAAATATTTGTTTAATATATTAATGAGAAAGCTTTAAGTAATATGATATTGGTGACTTCCATATATATATATTTCCAGTATCACCTTCTTTTGTGAATTCAAATCTTAAATTGCAAATTATTATGGTTCATTCAATAAATATTGGGTGTTAATAAGGGCAAAACAATGCTCCAGGGTCTGCTGATACTGTAGTGAATAAAAGAGACAAACATCCTTCTTTCATGGAATTCATATATTAAAAATATAAGTCTCTTCTTAAAAATAAGGAGACAACGAGCCTAAGGCTTTTAATTTTTGAGCCTGATTTGAAGTTTCTTGAGGAGATATGAACTATTGTGAAAAAGAATCTTAAAATACCTGAGATTCCTCATTAATAAAATGGTAATAATAATGGAACTTATTTGTTTGGTGTTGTTAGTGTTAAATGAGATAACATAAGCAATAAATTAGATCCAATAATACCTCAAGGATAATTAATTATTGGTAATTTTTATTATATATTTTCAATTGGTAACATGGTGTAGGCATCAATTATAATACATTTTGATAATTTTTACTTATTACATACCCTTTATTTTCCCAAATTGTTGTATTTATTTTTTAATACAAATTTTCAATTAACTCAATAAATATCCACTTAAGTGCTAGGCACTGTAGTTTCTGCCTGGATGTTCAAAAACAAGTAAGGTATCACTCCTGCCTTGATAAAACTTGTCTTTCAATAGAGGTCAGAGACAGACAAACTATTGATGTGCCTTTTATTTATATTTCCTCCTCAATAGCATATTGTAAATAGCTTTTCAATCGGTCATTTGATATTGAGCATCTTAATGTGACAGGCACAGTTCTTGGTAGTCAGAGTACTGAAATGGACAAAATCAAACCATATCTCTGTTCTGATGCAGCTTATAAGTAAAATCGACTGAATTATGTTAGATAGTGATGGAGAAATAGAAATCCAGGAAGGATTAAGATCATTTTTACTAATTTGAACTGGAACACAGAAAATATTGTTGTTTTGTGTATTCTTCACAGGCTCTTCCATTCTCATTCCCATATAGAATTTTATATTTTAGGATTGCTGCTCCAAGAGCATCACATCCTGTCTCTCCCATTGGGCTACCAATGTTTTCTGGGGATTAACATTTATCCAATTATGGATGGATAGTGATAGATAGATAGATAGATAGATAGATAGATAGATAGATAGATAGATAGATAGATAGATAGATGATAGGTAGATAGATAGATAGATAGATAGATAGATAGATAGATAGATGATAGGTAGGTAGGTAGGTAAGTAGGTAGGAGATAGATGATTTAGGCAGGGTGCAGAAGATAATCACTAGGGCAGAGGAATACTTGCCCAATTAGCTGGTTGGTACCTAATTGGGATGTCTGATACACTTGGTACTCAGTAGAAAACTAAAAGAAATTAGTTTCTTAGAGCTGCTATAACAAATTACCAAAAACTTGGCAGCACAAATGACCACAAATTTAGCTGCTTAAAACAACAAAAATGTATTCCCTCACAGTTCTGGAGGCTTCAAGTGCAAAATCAAGGTGTCAGTAGGGCCATTCTCCCCTATCTGAAACTGTAAGGAGGAATCCTTCCCTTCCTTTCCCTAGTCTGGTGGTTGCCAGCAATCCTTGAGGTTCCTTGGCTTTTTGATGAATCTCTTCAATTACTGCTTCTGTTTTCATATGGCTTTTTCGCTGTGTTGTCTGTGTTTGTCTCTGCTTTCTCTTCCGATAAGGACATAAGCTTTTGGATGAGGGACCATGGTAATCCAGTATGACTTCATTATTTTTGGCTTTTCCAATGGGGATATATTAGATTACAATTTACAGTTATTAGGCTGTGAAAAATGTCTCATCTGAAGGCATCAACAGCAGAATACCTGGACTCTGAAGACAGGCTGCCTGCATCTGGAACACTTCTGTCATGTTGGAACGTACATGGCTGGCATTTGTCAGTCTTTCACTCAAAGATCTAGTTGCTTTCAGCTCCTGGCTTCAGTGGCTTACTCTCTGAGCTTCTGTGGTGCCCCTTTTACCTTCTCTGGGGATTTTCCCTACAAGTTTCTCTTAATTTCATCTCCCAACTTCTGTGTGTCTTATCTTCTGTCTTTTATCCTCTTTAAAAGAATTCCAGTAAGGGAATTATGACCCACCTTAAATGGGGCGGGTCACATCTCAATGGAAATAATCTAATCAAAATTTCCCACCTACAATAGTTCTGTACCCACAAGAATGGATTTAAAAAACATGGTCTTTTCTGAGGTACATAGCTTCAAACTAACATATATAGTAAGTAGGCTTTTTTATCTGGCTTTTTTCACTTAGTATCATGTTTTCAAGTTTCATCTATTTTTAACATGAATCTGTAAATCGTTCTTTTTTTACTGTTGAAAATATTCCATTGTACAAATATACCTCATTTGTTTATCTGTTCATCAACTGATGAATTTGGGTTATTTCTCCTTTTTTTTGGCTCTTATGAACAATACTGCTATGAACATCCATGGACCCATGTTATAATTTCTCTTGGACATATATCTAGAAGTGGATTTGCTGGATCATATGGTAACTCTCTGTTTCATATTTTGAGAAACTGCCACATTGCTTTACATCCTCACTAGCAATATATTAATGTTCCAATTTCTCCACATTCTTCTCAACTCGTTATTGTTTACCTTTTCTATTATAACCAAACTAGTGGGTATGAGGTGGTGTCTGTATGAGGTTTTGATTAGCATTTTCCTAATGGCGATGGCTATAGAGCATCTTTTCATGTGCTTATTGGACATTGGCATATTTTCTTGGGAGAAATGTCTATTGGAAGATGTTGCCTATTTTTATTTGGGTTATTTATGATTTTATTACTGTAAGAGTTCTTTATACAATCTGGATACTAGTGCCTTACTGTGATTTGCAAATATTTTCTACCCTTCTATGGGGTGTCTTTAAAGCTCCTTGATTAGAGTCATTTGCAGCACAAAAGTTTCAATTTATGATGAAGTTCAACTTATCTATTTTTTATTTTGTCATTTGTACTTTTGGTGTTGATCTTAGTAGGCTTGCTTAACTTAAGGTCACAGTGTTTCACTCCTGTGTTCTCTTCTAAGTGTTCTGTAGTTTTAGATCCTACATTTAGGTGCAGGATCCATTTTGAGTTCATTTTAAAAATGCAATTTTATTGAGATATGTTCCCGTACTATATAATTATCCAAAGTGTGCAATCAGTGGTTCACAATAACATCATATAGTTGTGCATTCATCACCACAAAAACATTTTGACTATTTCATTACTCAAAAAAAATAAAAATAAAAATAAAATAAAATGAACACCCAGAACACCCTATACCCTTCCTCCCTCCCCCATTATTTATTTACTTATTACAATATGACTTCAATTTAATTTAACTAATTACATCTGCAAAGACCCTGTTTTCAAATAAGGTCACATTCTCATGTTTCAGGTGAGCATGAATTTGGCAATGGACGCTATTCAACCAAGTGTGTCTTCTTTCAAGTCATGGACGCTATTCAACCAAGTGTGTCTTCTTTTAAGTCATGTCATGTTTCATAGATAGGCCAACAATATTACCCTGAAACTTTTTCCATTAGTCTTATAATTAGTGAAAATTCTTCATAGAACCTGATAATAGATTATTAACCATTTCTTTTATGACTCTTGATCACTTTATACATTTTCTTTCTCAGTGCTTCAGTGGGAAGTTAGAAGTAGCTGTTTGTTTTCTCTGAAACTTTCTCTAACTCTTCACCTTCCAAACTTTTTCCCTATTGTTATAATGTTCCTTCTTGGATAAATGAAGGAAATGCTCAATCCACCAAGCAAAATTATAGTGTATTGTCCAGTCCTTTTGTAATCCTTTGAGAATCATACCTAAGAGGGGCAAAGAAAGTACAGTTGTTCTATGTATATGGACTATAAAAATATATTTAATTTCCACTCTGTGTGCTTAAAGTACTTTCACTTTTGTGGAAACTAAACTTCACCAAAAGGGAATGAAAGCAAATATGGTACATGCATTGAATGCAGAAAAGCTTTTAAAGAAAGAAATCATTTTGAAATGAAGAGAGAAGGAAAATGCAATGAAGTGTTTATTAAGAGGAACACTTGCCTGCTAATAGCTACTTAAAACAATGGCTACTCTGGTGCATAATAGAAGCAAACTGCCTAGAATATTTCAAGTTATTTGATACAGATAAACATAAGGAATGATCAGATAACTATGTACCACCTAAGCTTTCTTTGCAAATATCTTTTCTGTTTAATAAAGGAAAAATAAGAAACACATAATTCTGGAGAATAATTCTCACGTGCTGAAAGTTATTATGTATGTTTCTTTCTGTGCTCTTTCTTCTTTAAAAATGTACAGGGTTGTTTCAAATATAACTATTGGGATTAAACAAGATGCACTAGAAATGGATTCATGTAAGATTTATTTTTTGGAGATCATATTAAGTATAATTATACATTGCATAGAATGTAAGAGAAATAATTTTGTCTTCTTGTTCACTGCTATACATTCTGGGACTAGAATGATGCCTGACAAATGGTAAGGACTCAATCAGCAAGTATTTGTGAAGGGGTGGATGGAGGGAAAGAAGGAAGGAAGGAAGGAAAAAAGGAAGGAAGGAAAAAAAGGAAGGAAGGAAGGAAAAAAGGGAGTAAGGTAGGGTGACGCTATACAGTGGAGCACTTCTTTGTCATGTCAGTGGCGGTAAAGCCCATGTTTTCTGTCTGAGTGCAACACTAATATCCATAGTGAGAGATCTTTCAAACATTCATACTTCTTTTAATGACTCATCATAGACCTAAGTAACTTGAATTTATTTAACCCTATTTTCAAAGTCAGGTTGATTTCAGAATAATTTCCTTATGCAAATTATGTCCTTTTGGATTGTTTCTAGATTTTACAATTATGAATAAAGCTGTTAAAAAGCTTTGTGATAACTCTTTTTATGGGCGTGTGTTTTCACTTCACTGAGATTGATAGGTCATATGGTACACATATGTTTTACTTCTAAGAAACTGCTAAACTCTTTCCAAAGCACTTGTATGCTTTTGCATTCTCATCCGCAACATCCATATGAGAATTACAATTGCTCTGCATTATCACCAGAACTTTGTCAGTTGTTTTTAATGTTAACCATTATAGGAGATATGTAGTGATATCTCATTGTGTTTTAGCTTTCATTTCCTCTATGACTAATGATGTTGAGCATCCTGACATACACTTAATTGCCTTCTGAATATATTCTTTGATGAATTGTGAAGTACTTGCTATTTTTTTCTTTGGGTGGATTGTCTTCTTGTTATTGACTTATTAGTGTTCTTTATATATTCTGGATAGATGTGCTTTCTCAGATACGTGCTGCAAATATTTTTCCCAGCCTGTGAATTCTCCTTTCATTTTTTTTATACAGAGTCTGCTGAAGATATTTTAATGTGTATGATATTCAATGTATCTTTGGTTTTATTTTGTGATTCATTCCCTCTGTTTCATATCTAAGAAATCTTTGCTTAACCCTCATTGACAAAGATTTTGTCCTATGTTTTCTTTTTAGGATTTTGTCAGGTTAATAGCCTAAAAGGCCCAATGTTTCCTGTCTGAATGTAACACCATCTTTATTCTTAATGATGAAGACTACCAAACACTCAGACAGAAATTTTAATAACTCATCATAGATCTGAAGCCCTGAAATTTATTTGGAATTCCTTTTATTCAATTTAAGCTTTCAGCCTATAGAAATTAATATAATATGCACTAAATGTTATATTTAATATTTTCAAATAAAATGCATATTTTACATTTGTGATCATTTATATAAAGTTTAAGCAACACTAACAGTCATAAAAAGTTCTTAAGAAGAGAACCAATCATTCTTTTTTTATTCTGTTCTTTATTTTCCCAACCAAACATGAGGCAGCTTATCAGTATAAATTGGCTTATACTGCTATCACAAACAATCCATCTGTGTTTCTTTGGCACTAAACTCTCTTTAAAATGTATTACGCTTATTTATTTATTTAGAGAAGTTGTAAATTTAAAGAAAAATTATGTAAAACTTACAGCATAACTGTATACCCCCTATGGTTGACACTTTAGCATGGTACATTTGTTACAATTGATGAAAGAACATTAAAACTGTACTATTAACTATAATATGTAGTTCACATTGAGTGTATTTTTTTCTCTATGCCACCCTATTATTAACACCTTGCATTAGTATGGTACATGTTATAATTCATGAAAGAACATTTTTATACTCATGTTATTAACTATAGTGTGTCATTAACAATTGGGTTCCCTGTGTTGATGCAATCCTGTTTTCTCTTTTAATTTTTATTCTAGTAAATACATATGATCTAAAATTTCCTCTTTTAACATCATTTATATATTAGATTCAATGCTGATAATTGTAATCACATTTAATGTGCCAGTGTTACCTCCATCAACATCAAAAAGTTTCCAATCAACCCAAATGGAAATTCTTTACAAATTAAGAATTAACTTCCCATACCTAACCCTAAATGCAGTCCTAGTAAACCAATAACTTATATTCTAATTTATAAGTTTGCTTATTCAAATTCTTCCGTATCAGTGAAATAATAACATATCCTTTTGTATCTGGCTTATTTCACTTAGCATAATATCTTCAAGGTTCATCCATGTTGTCAAATATATCAGAAATTTATATTTTACAGCTGAATGACATTCTATTGTACATATAATAAACATTTGGTTTATCATTCATTGACTGATGAACACCTGGGTTGCCAGAATCTTTTGGCAATTGAGAAAAATGCTGCTATGAACAGTGGTGTGCAAATACCTGTTTGAATCCCTGCTTTCAGTTATTTTGGGTATAGACCTAGTGGAGGGATTGCTGGTTCATAAACTAATTCTGTACTTACCTTTCTGAACTTCTGCAGTGGCTGCACCATTTTAGTTGCTACCAACAATGAATGAGTTTTGTGATTTTGCAGCATCCTTCCAAAATTTGTAATTCTCTTCATTTTAATAGTAAACATTCCAGTGAGAGTTGAAAATGCTATCTTATTTTAATTTTGATTTGCATTTCCATAATAGGTAGTGATGTTGGGTACCTATTCATGCAATTTTTATCTTTGTGATTTTAGCCTCTTTGGATTATGTATATTAAAATCTTTTGCCCATTTTTCAAATTGGGTTGTTTGTCTTCTTAGTGTTGAGTTGTAGGATTTCTTTATGTATTCTGGATATTAAACATTGATGGGGTATGTGCTTGCCAAATATTTTCTCCCATTCAGTATGTTTTCTTTCTTTCATGATGAAGTCTTTAGGTGCTCAAAAGTTTAATTCTGGTATGGTACCATTTATCAACTTTTTTATTGCTTGTCCTTTAATGTCAAATAAACCATTGCCTAACACAAGACCTTTATTCCTTCTATTTTCTCCTAGGAGACTTATATTCCTAGTTCTTCTATAGGTATTTGATTCAATTTTAGTTAATTTTTGTATACATATGAAATAAGGGTCCTCTTTCATTTTTTTGGTATTAGATAGCTAGTTCTCCAAACACCACTTGTGATGAGACTGTTCTTTCCTTCTTGAGTGAACTTAGCTGCCTTGTCAAAAATCAATTGATAATAGATGTGAAGGTTATTTCTGAACTCTCAATTCAGTTCCATTGATCAATATATGTATCCTTGTGTCAGTAACATACTGTTTTGACCACTGTATCTTTGTAATAAGCTTTAAGATCAGAGGTGTGAGTACTCCAGCTTTGTTCTTCTTTCTCAATATGTTTTTGGATACTTGTGCCCAATTTCCCTTTCCAAACAAACTTTGATAATTTGCTTTTCCATTTCTGAAAAGTAGACTGTTGGAATTTTGACTGAGATTACATTGAATCTGAATCATTTTAGGTAGAATTGACATTTCATTGATATATAGTCTACAAACTGATGGACAGGGAATGTCTTTCTTTGATTTATTTTAGCAATGTTTTCTAGTTTTCTGTGTACAACTCCTTTGTATCCTTGGTTCAGTTCATTACTAAATATTTGATTTTTTAGTTCTATTGTAAATGAAATTATTTTCTGGTTTCCTCTTCACATTTCTCATTACTAGTATGTAGAAACACCACAATTTTTTTTTTTTTTGCATGGGCAGGCACTGAGAATCGAACCCGGGTCTCTGGCATGGCAGGTGAGAATTCTGCCACTAAGTCACCATTGCACCACCTAACACCACTGATTTTTGTATGCTGATCTTATAGCCCCAAATTTTTATTAGGTCTAGTTGCTCATTTCAGATTTTGGGGGACTTTCTATGTATAGGATTATGTTATCTGCAAATAGTGAAAGCTTCACATTTACCTTTCCAACTGAGACAGTTTCTATTTATTTCTCTTGCATAACTGCTATTTCTAGAACTTTCAGTACAATGTTGAAATGGTGGTGAAAGTGGGCATCTTAGAGGGAAAGCTTTCATTCTTCACCATTGAGTATGCTGTTACCTGTGGGTTTTGCATATATGCCCTTTATCATGTTGAGTAAGTGCCATTACAGTCCTAGTGTTCTAAGTGTTTTTATCAAAGCAGCATGCTGCATTTCATCAAATGCTCTTTCTGCATTAATTAAGATGATCATGTGTTTTTTCCCCTTCATATGGTTAATGAGGTGTATTGCATATACTGCTGTTCTTATGTTGAAACACCTTTGTGTAGCTAGGTTAAAACTCACTTGATCATGGTGTATTCTCTAAGGTGTAATTGGCTTGAATTTGCAAGTATTTTGTTGAGGAATTTTGTGTCAATATTCATAGGAGAAATTGGTCTGCAAATTTCTTTTCATATAGTATATTTATCTGGCTTCAGTATTAAAGTGATCTTAGCTTCATAGAATGATTTAGGTAAAAAAAAAACTTCTTCAGTTTTATCAAAGTGTTTGAGCAGGGTCGATATTGATTCTTCTTGCAATGAATAGTAGAATTCACCTGTGGAGCCATTTGGCAATGGGCTTTTTTTTATTGGGAAATTTTTTGATGACAAACTCAATCACTTCATTTGTAATTGGTATGTTAAAATCTTCTATTTCTTCTAAACATTTGTCCATGTGTTTCTTGGGATTGATCCATTCCGTCTAGGTCATCGAATTTGTCGCAACACTGTTGTTCATCATACCCTTGTATGAACATTTTTATTTTTACCACCTTTTCATTTCTGATTTTATTTGTTTGCGTTCTTTCTCATTTTCTTTGTCAGTCTAAGTGGGAAATTGTCAATTTGGTTGATCTTTTGAAATACCAAATGTTTGATTTTGGTTTTGTTCTCCATTTCATTTATTTCTTTTCTAATATTTGTTATTTCTTTCCTTCTGTTTGCCTTGGGTTTAGTTTGCTGTACTTCTAGTTCCTCCAGGTGTGCAATTAGGCCTATGATTTCAGCTTTTACTTCTATTTAACATAAAATTTTATGGCAATAAAATTCCATCTCAGTACTGCCTTCCCTTCATCCCATAAATTTTGATATGTTGTGTTCTCCTTTTCATTCATCTTAAGATATTTACTGATTTATCTTGCAATTTCTTCTTTGACTCACTGATTCTTTAAAAGTGTGCTATTGAGACCATCAGGAGATAGAAGTAGGGTAAGATATTGGGTAATTGGAGCTGAAGGGATACAGATTGTGCAACAGGACTAAATATAAAAACTCAGAAATGGACAGCACAATACTACCTAACTGCAATACAATTATATTAAAACACTGAATGAAGCTGCATGTGAGAATGATAGAGGGAGGAGGGCTGGGGACATAAATGAAATCAGAAAGAAAGATAGACAACAAAGATTGAGATGGTATAATCTAGGAATGCCTAGAGTGTATAATGATAGTGACTAAATGTACAAATTTTAAAAATGTTTGTGAATGAGGAAGAACAAAGGAATGTCATTACAGCAGGGTACTAAAAATAGATGGTAATTAATATTTTAAACTTTCACCTTATGTGTGAGACTAAAGCAAAAAATGTTTATTTGGTAAAAAAATTATATTATGACTAGTGCATTTACTTATATAACATATGTAGATAGCTTGATTGAACACCATAAGTACTTGGAATCTTGGGTAGGAATGAGATTTTGTTGGTTTGTTCAGAGTGATGCCCTGATGAATCTCAGAGTGATTCGATCAGTCAGTGGAAAAGTATTTGTAAAGTCCCCTTCGGGGAATTGTGAGAATGGGGAGAAATTCAAATTCCCCAAGTTGAATTCTTGATATTCTCACAAGCAGTGTGGATGGCAAAGGCTATAGGCTGAGCCCCCAGTCTTGGGGTTTGTTCATATGAAACTTAACCCCACAAAGGATAGGTCAAGCCTACTTAAAATTAGGCCTAAGAGTAACCCCCAAGAGACCCTCTTTTGTTGCTCAGTCGTGGCCTCTCTCTCAGCCAACACAACAAACAAACTCACCACCCTCCCCCTGTCTATGTGGGACATGACTCCCAGGGGTGTGGACCTTCCTGGCAACATGGGACAGAAATCCTGGAATGAGCTGAGACTCAGCATCAAGGATTAAGAAAACCTTCTTGACCAAAAAGGGGAAGAGTGAAATGAAAAAGTGTCAGTGCTTGAGAGATTCCAAACAGAGTCGAGAGGTTATCCTGGAGGTTATTCTTATGTATTAAGTAGATATGACCTTGTTATTCAAGATGTAATGGAGAGGCTGGAGGGAACTGCCTGAAAATGTGGAGCTGTATTCCAGTAGCCATGTTTCTTGATGATGATTGAATAATGATATAGCTTCCACAATGTGACTGTGTGATTGTGAAAATCTTGTGTCTGATGCTCCTTTTATCTACCTTGTCAACAAATGAGTAGAACATATGGAATAAAAATAAATAATAGGGGGAATGAATGTTAAAATAAATTTAGTTTGAAATGCTAGTGATCAATTAAAGCAAAGGGTGAGGGATATGATATGCATAATCTTTTTTTTTCTGTTTTCATTTTATTTCTTTTTCAGTTGTCTTTTTATTTCTTTTTCTGAGTTGATGCAAATGTTCTAAGAAATGATGAATATGCAACTATGTGATGATATTGAGAATTACTGATTATATATGTAGAATGGCATGATCATACATTGTTTTTGTTTGTTGTTAATTTTTTAAATTAATAAATAAATAGATTTTAAAAAGTGTGCTATTTAACTTATATGTATTTTTGGATTTTCCGGTTCTTCACCTGTTATTGTTATCCAACATCTCTCCACTATGGTCAGTGAAAGTGATTTATATAATTTCAATCTTTTAAAATTTGCCAAGACCTCTTTTATGATTCAACATGTGGTTCTTTTGGGAAATGATTCATCAACACTGGAGAAGGATGTATAATCTGCTGTTGTGGGGGTACAATGTTCAGTTTATGTCTGTTAGGTCAAGTACATTTATCATAATACTCAAATTCTCTGTTTCACTACTAGATATTTTATCTATTAATGAGAGTGTTATATTTGCGTCTCCAGCTATTATTGTAGAGGTACCTATTTCTCCCTTGCATTTTGCATCATGTATTCTAGGGGCAATATGGTTATGTGCATAAATATTTATATTTGTCTTTTCTTCTTAGTGATTGTCCCATTTATTAATGTATAGTGTTCTTTGTTTCTCATAACAGCCTTTCATTAAAGTCTATTTTGTCTGGTATTAGTATAGCTATCCCCAAATTTTTAGTTATTAATTTCATGGGATACCTTTTTCCATCCTTTCATTTTGGACCTATTTTTGTCTTTGTGTCTGAAATGAGGCTCCCACAAACAACAAATAGTTTGATCATCCTTGGGGTGTGGTCAAGATGGTGGCTTAACAATGTCTGTGTCTTAGTTTGTCTTCCAGAACAACTACTAAATAACCAGAAACAGTACAGAACAGCTCCCGGAGCCACATCAGTGACTGGACACACAGGGTACCCCAGTCTGGACCAGCTGGACTGGCTGCAAGCTCCTGCAGAACGGTGAGTTCCCTAAAGCACCCCTCCCCCACAGACTGCTTCCCACAGGGGAAAGGAAAGAGACTTTAACAGCAGCAGGGACTATGCACAATTAAACACCTGTTGTGGAATTAATTAAAAAATTCTGACTACTAAAAATAGGCCCAAAGCTCAGGTGTACCTGGTCAAGGCAGAGGTCACTCATTGGGCTAATAGAAAAAGAGGAAAAGGGAGGAAATGGAGGTTTTTGTGGCTGTGCTTCTATGGAGGCTTGACTGCCTCTGGATTCAGCGGTGAGAGTTTTCGGGCTGCAACTGCCCCAGGCATCGGCAGAAACGGACTGCTTTCAGGGCTGTCTCCCACCTTTGCCTTCCCCAGGGTAGTGGTGAAGCCCAACTCAGGTGGAATCCCTCCCTAAAGGAATTCAGACCCAAGGGCTTGGCAATTTGAAGCCATTAAAACCAGCCTACAACCTCTCCTCTGTCTCCACCACACCCCCAGCAGGGAGAGTCTGCCAAAGTTAAAGGTGCCGCAACATCTTTTGCTGGTGGGATCTGCAGGCAGACAAGTGCCACATACTGGGCAGGATAAGAAAAACAGAGCCCAGAGACTTCACATGAAAGTCTTTTAACCTGCTGAGTCTCACCCTCAGGGAAAACTGACACAGGTGACTCCTTCCCCCTGATAGGAGGCCAGTTTAGTCCAGGAAAACTCAGTTGGAGTCTATAATACCTAAGCAGACCCTCCTAAGAGTGGGGAGGGAAAATGTACCATACAAACAGGGCAAGAAACAAGAAAACAAGAACTGAAAAATTATCCTCTGTTAAACAAAACCTAAGCTAGAGGTCCAGAAAAGCTGAACTGAAGGTCAAAGAACAGATAGACAACAAATTCATCTAGCAAGAAAACCCTAGGTAAAAGAAGTGAAAGCAATCTCCAGAATAAACTAATTAAGGTAATTAAATGTCTAGACACCAGCAAAAAATAACAAATCACACCAGGAAAATTGAAGACATGGCTCAGTCAAAGGAATAAACCAATAGTTCAAATGAGATACAGGAGCTGAAACAATTAATTCAGAATATACGAACAGACATGGAAAACCTCATCAAAAACCAAATCAAGGAATTGAGGGAGGATATGAAGAAGGCAAGGAATGAACAAAAAGAAGAAATGGAAAGTCTGAAAAAACAAATCACAGAGCTTATGGGAATGAAAGGTACAGTAGAAGAGATGGAAAAAACAATGGAAACCTACAATGGTAGATTTCAAGAGACAGAGGTTAGGATTCGTGAACTAGAGGATGGAACATCCGAAATCTGACAAACAGAAACTATAGGGAAAAAATGGAAAAAAATGAGCAGGGACTCAGGGAATTGAATGATAATATGAAGCACACAAATATACGTGTTGTGGGTGTCCCAGAAGGAGAAGAGAAGGGAAAAGGAGGAGAAAAACTAATGGAAGAAATTATCACTGAAAATTTCCCAACTCTTATGAAAGACCTAAAATTATAGATCCAAGAAGTGCAGCGTACCGCAAAGAGAATAGATCCAAATAGATGTTCTCCAAGACACTTACTAGTTAGAATGTCAGAGGTCAAAGAGAAAGAGAGGATCTTGAAAGCCGTAAGAGAAAAGCCATCCATCACATGCAAGGGAAACCCAATAAGACTATGTGTAGATTTCTCAGCAGAAACCATGGAGGCAAGAACACAGTGGTATGATATTTTTAAATTACTAAAAAAGAAAAACTGCCAATCAAGAATTCTATACCCAGCAAAATTGTCCTTCAAAAATGAGGGAGAAATTAAAACATTTTCAGACAAAAAAAATCACTGAGAGAATTTGTGACCAAGAGACCACCTCTGCAAGAAATACTAAAGGGAGCACTAGAGACAGATACTAAAACACAAAAGAAAGAGGTGTGGAGATGAGTGTAGAAAGAAGGAAAATTAGATATGACATATAAAACCCAAAAGGCAAAATAGTAGAAGAAAGTACTACCTGTACAGTAATAACACTAAATGTTAATGGATTGAACTCCCCAATCAAAAGACATAGACTGGCAGAATGGATTAAAAAACAGGATCCTTCTATATGATGTCTACAGGAAACACATCTTAGTCCCAAAGATAAACATAGGTTGAAAGTGAAAGGTTGGGAAAAGATATTTCATGCAAATAACAACCAGAAAAGAGCAGGAGTAGCTATACTAATATCCAACAAATTAGACTTCAAATGTAAAACAGTTAAAAGAGACAAAGAAGGATACCATGTACTAATAAAAGGAACAATTCAACATGAAGACATAACAATCATAAATATTTATGCACCGAACCAGAATGCCCCAAAATACATGAGGCAAACACTGCAAACACTGAAAAGGGAAATAGACACATATACCATAATAGACACTTCCCCACTCTCATCAATGGACAGAACATCTAGACAGAGGATCACTAAAGAAACAGAGAATTTGAATATTACAATAAATGAGCTAGACATAACAGACGTTTATAGGACATTGCACCCCACAACAGCAGGATACACCTTTTTCTCAAGTGCTCATGGATCATTCTCAAAGATAGACCATATGCTGGGTCACAAAGCAAGTCTCCACAAGTTTAAAAAGATTGAAATAATACAAAACACTTCCTCAGATCATAAAGGAATGAAGTTGGAAATCAATAATAAGCACAGCACCAGAAAATTCACAAATACGTGGACGCTCAACAACACACTCTTAAACAACCAGTGGGTCAAGGAAGAAATTACAAGAGAAATCAGTAAATATCTCGAGGCATAAAAATGAAAACACAACATATCAAGACTTATGGGATGCAGCAAAGGCAGTGCTAAGACTGAAATTTATTGCCCTAAATGCCTATATTAAAAAAGAAGAAAGAGCAAAAATTCAGGAATTAACTGTCCATTTGGAAGAACTGGAGAAACAACAGCAAACTAACCCCAAAGCAAGCAAAAGGAAAGAAATAACAAAGATTAGAGCAGAAATAAATGAAATTGAGAACACGAAAACAATAGAGAAAATCAATAAGACCAGAAGTTGGTTCTATGAGGAAATCAATAAGATTGATGGGCCCTTAGCAAGATTGACCAAAAGAAGAAGAGAGAGGACACAAATAAAAAAGATCAGAAATGGGAGAGGAGACATAACCACTGACCTCACAGAAATAAAGGAGGTAATAACAGGATACTATGAACAACTTTATGCTAATAAATACAACAATGTAAATGAAATGAACAACTTCCTGGAAAGGCATGAACAAATAGGTTGATCATCCTTTTGTGCCTATCCTGCCAATCTCTGTCTTTTGATTGGGGAAATTACTGCATTAAGATTCAGTGTTATTACAGTAAAGGCTGTGCTTAATTTAGCTACTTTTACTTTCTGGTTTTTTTTTTATGTCATATCTTTTTGCCTTCATTTTCCTTTATTATAGTCTCCTTTTCTGCATAGTTGATCTTCAGTGATATATCTGACTGGTGTGCTTCTTATTTCTCTTTCAGTCATATTTTTAAAACACTTTGTAGTTACCCTTGGGTTCATATTACACAACTTATATCTATAACCTATTGTGACAGTTTGAATCTGTGGTGGGCCCCAGAAAAGCCAAGTCCTCATTCAATATTGCTGGCTGGGAGCTTTTTGATTGTTCCCATGGAGATGTGACCCACCCAATTGTGGGTGGCAACTTTTGATTAGATGGCTTCCATGGAGTTGTGACTTCACCCACTCCAGGTAGGTCCTGATTAGTTTACTGGAATCCTTTAAAAGAGGACATATTTTGGAGAGAGTCCCTTTTGAAAGCCAGGAGGCAGAGAGCCCATGCTGCCAGAGACCTTTAGAGAAGGAAAACACCCCTGAGGGTGCTTCATAAAACAAAAAGCCTGGAGAGAAAGCAAGCAGATTTTGCCATGTTCACCCTGAGACTTTCTAGTTGAGAGAGAATCCCTGAACTTCATCGGTCTTTCTTAAGTTAAGGTAACCTCTTCTTGGTGCCTCAATTTGGACATTTTTTATAGACTTGCTTTAATTGGAACAATTTCCTGGCCATAGGACTATGAACTTGCAACTTAATAAATTCACCCTTTTAAAAGCCATTCAATTTCCAGTATATCACATTCTGGCAGCTTGCAAACTAGAACACCTACTAATCTGAAAAAGATAGCAACTTAGCTTCAATAGCGTACATGTTTTCTGCTCCAGTATATATTCAGATTCCTGGGATGCTGCTAATTTTTTTTTCTATTCTTTTGTCTTTTGTCTATCTGTTTTTCTATCTGTATGGTTTCAATTGTTCTCTCTCCTAGTTCACTGTTTCTATTTTCTGTCTGTTCAAATCTGCTGTTATTTCCTCTAGTGTATTTTTATTCTCTATTATTGCATCTTTTCATTCCCATAATTTTTGTTATGTTTCCTTTTATGCTTTCAAATCCTTATTTATACTTACACATTGTCATCTTAATATCCTTTATCTCTTTAGCCATTTTTTCCTTCACCTCTTTGAATTTAGTTAGGGGATTTTGTTTAATATTCTTTGATTAGTTCCAAATTTTTTGTTTCCTCTGAAGTTTTAATTTGTTCCCTTGACTGAGCCATATCTTCCTGTTTTTCAGTATGGTTTGTAATTTTCTGCTGATGTCTTGGCATCTTATTATGTTGATGTGTCAACTCTGAAGGTCAATTTCTCCCTCTTGTCTACAGTTTTATTGTTAATTGGATTTATGTTAAGGCTCTTCTTTGTCATTCTGGTCCAACTTATTCTAGAGCTTCAGAGTATCCCATATTTAACTTTTCAGAATTGCTAAGCTCTTCTTTATTTATTTTCCTGGAAATGTGGTACAATTTTAAGTTCAGACTTTTTGTGCAAGTGTTTTACCTCCAGAAGAAAGCTTCAAATGGTGTTTCTCTTCTAAATTATTCCCCCTCATGGCCCTTTTGTATGCAACATGATTTAGTGGCTTGTGCTTTGCCCTTAGTCTCTGCAGAATTTGGCTCTTTGTCTGCGATATGCGTGACCTTTATCTTGTTGCTGTGCATGGCTCTATAATCTGTGTCTGTAGCAGAAGGAGCCTGGGCAGCCCAGTCTCCATGAGTCTCTCAAGCTTTGTGAAACCAATTGAAGGGGAGGGGTGAGGTTTGGCACATCCAGGGTGGAAATTTCTTACCCGCTTTTGTATATAACTTTTCTTTTTTTTTGGACTCAGCATTTATGGGTCCTTTTCCAGTCTCTATTGTACTTCAAAATTCTATGCAAGTGGAATTTTTCCTTTTATTAGCTGATTCTGAAGATTCTCAGGGAAGATTTTTCCAGGGGATGTCTTGATGACATTTTGACGATGCCACTTTATTGGGCTTTTTATATATTAGATCCCAATCAGGTCTATGTGCTATTGGCCAAATCCATAGTTTATCAATGTTATTTTTAATATGGTATGTTTTTACTTTCTTATCCATATGCACCTATCTGTGAAAATCAGTTGCCCAGAATTTGTAGACTATTTCAATTGCTTTCATTCCTCTCTACAAAAAATAAGTGGGGAGGCAATTATTTTCTGAGCACATACTTTTCTTGTAATACCTCCACACTCCACAGACATAGCCAATAGCCAATAGCAATGTGTCATTGTTTGAAACATTCTTTCCATAAAATTACAAACAGTTCATTTAGGCACATTATATGCTTTCCAGATTGTAACAAGTAGCCATTTTGCTACTATTGTGTCATTCATCAAGACACATCTCTAACTCTCAGGCTTCCACTTCTCACAGCCTGCCACCTGATCTTAAGCCATTATCACACATTTTAAGGAATTTTTTTGTGAAACCAATGCAACACTTCTAAGTATTTCTTTGTCATCAATCATATTAAATTATATTATGTAGAAGTAACTAACAGTTTTGAACCATAAAGTTAAAATAATAAATATTAATTTCTGGCCCATACTATATGTCCATGATGGTTTGTCTGATTACATTTTCCTTGTTCCCACTCTGGGACCCAGGCTGTGGAAGCCATCTAGGATACTGATCATCACTTTGGTAGAGGGAAAAGTGATAATATGATGGGTTATATACCAGCTTTGAAGTTTTGACCTGAAGTTTGCAAATACCAATAAACACTAACAGTTAATTGGTCAAGATAAGTTACATGGCCAATAAAATTCTGAGGGGACAGATAAATGGAATAGTACCATGACCTCAAGAATAATGATAAATATTTGAGGAACAGAACTCATAACTATCTAGGTATTATGCCTACAGTTATGGCTATGAGATTTTAAGAAGGGTACCCAGAAACAGGAGTACATCCAGAGGAAAATTACCCTTATAGAAAAGAGGAACTGAAGGACTGTTTTGCTGAAAGGAGAAAGCACATGGTTATGATCCCCAAAGACATGAAGGGCTATGTTGAATAAAATGGCCAGATAAGCCATTAGGGAAGTATGGATTCAGAGGCAATAAGGAACCCATGTCTCATCTGAAGGAATTATATCTGTTCTTTATAGACATTCTGCTGTTGAACAAAATAGTTTTTCTGATTGAATTCATAAAACTGGCTCTCAGTTTGGAACCCTTACAAGCTGTTTTAGAAATAATTTCCAATGCTAGTTGTTCAGATCTTCTTCTTCTTTTTTTTTGCACACATGCATTTTTTTTATTATTTAAAAAAATTAACTAACAAAACATTTAGAAATCATTCCATTCTACATATACAATCAGTAATTCTTAATATCATCACATAGTTGCATATTCATCATTTCTTAGAACATTTGCATCGATTTAGAAAAAGAAATAAAAAGACAACAGAAAAAGAAATAAAACGATAATAGAGAGAAAAAAAAAAACTATATGTACCATACCCCTTACCCCTCGCCTTCACCTACCACTATTTCAAACTGAATTTATTTTTAACATCTGTTCCCCCTGTTATTTATTTTTATTTCATATGTTCTACTCTTCTGTTGATATAGTAGCTAAAAGGAGCATCAGACATAAGGTTTTCGCATTCACAGAGTCTCATTGTGAAAGCTATATCATTGTTCAGTCATCATCAGGAAACATGGCTACTGGAACACAGCACTACATTTTCAGGCAATTCCCTCCAGCCTCTCCACTACATGTTGAACAACAAGGTGATATCTACTTAATGCGTAAGAATAACCTCCAGGATAACCTCTCAACTCTGTTTGGAATCTCTCAGCCATTGACAGTTTGCCTCATTTTACTCTTACCCCTTTTGATCGAGAAGGCTCTCTCAGTCTCTTGATGTTAATTCTCAGCTCATTCTAGGGTTTTTCTCAGTCCTTTGATGCTGAGTCTCAGCTCATTCCAGGATCTTTGTCCCACATTGCCAGGAAGGTCCACACCCCTGGGAGTCATGTCCCACGCAGTGTTCAGATCTTCTTAATCTGGATCTTTCTGGTGTTAATGTTAAAATATTTATTGTACTTTGCTTTACCTTTTTTAAAAGTGGTTGAAGAAGATATGGATTTCGTAATTTTAAATTACAACAGCTTTTCAATGCATGAATATCTTCTAAAGAGATTACAGAAATGGAAAACTTGCATCCCTAAGAGAAGTATAAAGGAGGCTATGGCAATAATATTATTTTTATAGTAGCTGAAATTTTATGCGAGGTATTAAGTTCCAGGAACTGTGTGCTAAATATTTTATTTCCACTTGTTAATGCAATTGGAGTTGTGGACATAATGCACATAGAATGGAGATTAATGCATGACAGTAACAAATAGTAGACACGTATATGCTAGAAAACAAAGGGCAAATTATCTGTCATATTGTGATATAAACACTGATTTGGATAAAAAAAAAAAAGCCAAATGGCCAAAGAATTTCAGAGCAAAAATTTATCTTCTGATTACCCACATCTGGTGAAAATCAAAAGTTAATGGAGTAAAAGTAGGCTGCGCTCAATTAACTAAAGACTGCCAGACATCTAGGGGAAGGAAAACCGAACTATCCATAAATAAAGCAAAAAACTGTCTACAAAGGCATAGGGACTCCATCTACACTTATGAAAAAGTGAGGTAAAATTGATTTTAGAAAATAATCATGTTGGGATGCTTTTGCATTTGAAATCTCACATTTCACATCCTTTCTTTAAAAGAATAGGGAATGATAAAGTCCAATGTGGCAATTAGTGGTTCATGAATTACTTTGGTTTCTTAAGTGTGCCATGTTTTGGTTTGACGCTAGTCTAATGCTATCAACAAAAGACAATTATATAACATTTTTATAATTTATTTGTTAGCTAAGGCACAGGAAAATAAACCAGTTGGCATACCTTCAGATAATTGAAGCAAAAGATTAGTATCTTGTAGAAAATAGGTGAGAATGTTGATGGTTTGTAAGATTAAGAACACTAACAACCCAGACCAGATTAAGCTGATTATCTTGTCCTTCACATTTGGAATTTTCTCTGGAATTCCTTAGTTTTCCACAAATTTTAAATTGGCAACTCTCTTCTTTCATATTTACCAATCAGGCTACTGGCATTGAACACTGAAGAGCGTTTAGAGTCATTATGAAAACATAAAGGGGAGATGATGATAATGAATGAAACCTCCACCCTCAGGCCCAGCTAACAACTGAAAGACCACAATCTATAGAAACTAAGAAGTAATTTGTGATAAAGAGACACTTATCCACTGGACAAAGGAATACCTTCTACTATTTAGTGCTTGGAAGCAATGTATAATATTTTCATAAGTTCATTAATCTTTCATTGCTGAGGTGATTTTCTTTGATCCGAATAATATGAGTTAATGTTTTTGCAAAATACCTATCTTACTCTTTCAAATTTAATGGACAAACACTAGGGAATGGTGCAATGGGATGTAGGATATGCCAGGGCATGAATAACTATAACTACAACACAGTCTGTGAAGCCACATCTGTATGATCATTATTCCTACTTTGAAAGCATTTTGCTTTAATTTGCAATTGTTACCACATGATTTCCAAACTGACCAAAAGAATACACAATGTCAGGGTGTGTGAAATATTGTTTTGCCCTCTCAGGTGAGAAAACATCCTCTTGGACCCATTTGCTTTTGAGTCCAATCTTTACTATGTGTCTATTAATAAAATATTGATATTGAGAGGCTGGCTCAATACATGTGTTATAGTATATCTGTATTAAAACAGCATTTACAACTTATAGTTATGTTTTGGGAAAATAATAACCTAACCTATTATGTAGTTGTTGGTTTATAATAATGAGCCAAATATACTTATGCATAAAAAGCAAGTTAAATTGAAGTCTGCTATACTAAAGTTCACCAGATTTTAAGATTATTTTATAACGTAGATTTTAGGAAATTTTATCCAGGTAGACCTTTTTTAAAGTATAAGTAATTATAGTAAATAAATCCAAGGAATCCTCTGTACATGAGTTGCTATGAATCCTTAAATATGTCACAATCCCCTTAAGTCTCTATTCAGTTGTGTTATAAAGATAAAATTATTGCCATATATAATATGTGCTTTGAAGTATTATTTTGAGGATTATTTGAGTATTATAGTTTTAAAATGGAAATAAAACTTCTAAATCACCTAGTTGACTACAACTTTCATTATGTTTATACGGAAATTAAAATATATTTTAAGTGATTTACCCTAGGAGCCAGGTCTTCACTTGTCTATTGGTATTTCTATGAGGCTACACTACTCATGTAGAAGTATACTCCAAAAAAACAGTAAAAGAGGATGAAAATTCAGAAATACATTAATCATAATAATAATACTGACAATGTTGAAGACTGATATTTAGGAGCTATTCATTCTCAGAGAAAGATGGCATGAAAAGAACTAGAGTTGTTTTGGTGGGAAGGAGGATTAGATTTTAAGAACCAAAAAATCCCTTTTTCCGTCAGGGAATTAAGAATTAAGAACAATAGCTACTGCTTTAAAAGATGACCTACAACAGTAATCCACACAGGTATCCCATGGCAACATGGTATGCTGCCAAATTTCAGTAATGTGAAAATTATACCTTTGCTACAGCTAAGTAAACACGCTTTTATGGCAAATTTTTCTGATATTAAATCAAATCAAAGACTAATTATGCTTTTCTTGAAACACAAAGGAACTTTGCCTTATTTGAATACTGGAGCATGAGGTCAGGGTTTTAAACAAACAGTGACACCGTGTCTGAGAGCCACCAAGTGAATGGTATAGTTATATGATGAGATATGAGTTTGCTATAGCAGTGATATTGTCATAATTATACCATATTTTTAAATACCATTTTTCATCTTTTTAATCTTTTGGTCTTTTTATTCTTTTTTATCTCTTCATGAATGCTAATAATGTTTTCTTCAATATTCCACTCTGAAGAGAAAAACGTTGGGTATCAGTGACTGATAGCACCTCTTTTTGGAAAAAGATCTTGTGATATATACACATACAAAAACATAATTGTTTTCCTTTGCCACACTGATTGTCAGGCAAGCCAGCCGGTTTGTGTGTGTGTGTGTGTAATAACATGATTGGTGCACTGAACAGCATAGTAAGATGGTGAGAAATTCAAGACCATTGGCTGCCTGCTGTTTACCCTTTGCACTTTATTCAGTAATCTATGCAAGAAAATGGAATACGTGAGTAAAATGTCATCATAACATTACAGTTTGTTCCTTATGTTTGCATTACTTGTTTTATTTTATTATTATTTTTTAAATTTAAAATTATTTTTTATTTTAAAATTATTTATTTATTTATTTTGTATGGGTAGGCACTGGGAATCGAATCTGGGTCTCTGGCATGAGCCACTGTGGCCCGCCCTACATAACTTTTTGCTTAGGTTGCAATGAAGATTTATTTGGGGTCTTGTGTGAATATTCTTTTGATTTGGAAAAAAATAATTCACCCTTCCTTTGTGTTGGCAAGAGGCAAAAAATTAATAAGACTGAAAGATTTATCAGGAAAAGAGCAAAATCACAAAGCATTACTTTGATGCATAAAGATTAAGCTTTTATTATCTTCAATTGGAATAAACATGAACTAGGATAATATGTCTCATGGCTCAAAAGGTACTAATAAAACTATGCTAGAGGAATAATATCCAGTGATGAAACTTTTGACTCATATAAGCATGACTATAATAGCTATTAGTCTTTGTGTCACTTGCTTTATAAATTAGTTTCAGTTTCCATTTTAGTTTATTCCATTTTGCTTTCATGTGAGTTGTTGGGAAGAAAAATTATTAGCTTACACTGTTTGCATTAAGACTGGGAAGTAGGGATAGTTTCTCTAAGTTGAATAACATTGCTGATTAATTTAAAAAGGAGAAATTATCATAGGTGTGAAAATGAGTAGACGTGGCATGCTAAATATAATTTATTAACCAAAGTAGATAAAACATTGCCTTCATAGTTAATTCAACTAAAATTATTTCTTAAAAGAGTATTAGAGAAATGTCAATATGCTGGTAATGTTTTTAAAACCTATTTGTCTTATGTTATCAAATTTCCACACTTGAGATGGATAATGTGGGGTATTTTGAATAAGAATTTAATTTTATGTCATCTTAGGAGCTGCTATCTTAAACTGCATGATAAATTTCTTCAAAAATTTTCAGTGGAAATTCAAACTATGTGCATACAGAATAAACAGTTTTGACCAAACTGCATCTTCCTCCATAATGATGATCCCATACTTCACTATATTTGACACAATGCTATAATCAGAGAACATTTTTGACTGATTTGGAAGAAACCAGAATTTGAATCCAGCTTCAAATTCAATTATAGGATTTGAGCAAAAATCTCCTCCAGTCTAGCCCACAGTGCTTCAAATTGGGTCTACAGGCCACTGTCATTAATAGAAGAGTAGCAGCAAGGTAAACTCATTCATTTGGCCCCAGCCTGTCAAGATTTGAGACTCAATTTATCTTACTTTTAAAACTAATGAAAGGAGTATCTCCAGTCTCATCTTTAGAATCTGCTGCTTATCCAGTGTAGAGGTTTGATTGGTTCTGACACTTGTATATACACTGCAGCATACCTCCTCAAAGCACAGGGTAAATAAACAGCTCATCCCCAGGAAAAAGAAAATCCTAAAATAAGTTTCTATATTATTTGAATTACTTTATGGCTGTATTTTTCTAATCTGTGTGAATCTAGGTTTAGGAGGCTATGCTTTATTTGATATCTAGTCCATTCAATATGCCCCAAAAAGGTAGCCCAGGAAAAGTATTCATCATTTTAGACTTTGGAAAAACATTGTTGAAATAAATCAACATGACATCCTTCTAATAATTAGCTGTGTACACTAATTTGTAAATTAAATTTGCAACTCCCAAAGAAAGGGCATAATTTGAACATTTACTCTTCCATTTATAAATGATATAATATCAAAAATTCAACATTTTTTTCTGTAAGAACAGACAATAAAGCCTCAAGCAAATATGTAAAATATTGTAATATAGCAAGCTTTGCATTTCTTCTATTCTATATAGGCTTTGAAGTTCTTCAGCTTTATGCATATTCAAAGTAGGAGATGACAGTAAGACATCACTAGAAAAAGGTTTTTCCTTACCACATCTGATCATATATTTCTAGACTGATGTGAAAATATTGTAATGGGTTGTGTTCATATACATAATACTCATGTTGTACTATTAGGGTTTGTCTCATAACCTAAAATAAATGTAGGCAATGAGATTGAGCATGATGCAAGTGAAGAAACTAATAGGGAAATTTTAAAGATATTGCAATGAGAAATAGTGAGGCATTAGAATTATTTTCTGTGAGGAAATTGCTTTCCTAGTTATATTTAAGAAAACTAAACGTTTTTCATATCATGGTAAAGAGTACATATGTAGTATAAAAAGTAAGGGCCAAGAGTCACAGCTCCTTTTTGTTTACATCTTTTAAAAATGTTTTTTATTACGAAATATAATATATATATATAAGCAATATGTTTCCAACTACATTTTAACAAGTAGTTATAGAACAAATTTTAAAGTTTGGTATGGGTTACAGTTCCACAATTTTTTGTCTTTTCTTCTGGCTGCTCCAAGACACTGGAGACCAAAGGAAATATCAATATAATGATTCAGCTTTCATAATCATTTTTAAATCCTGTCTTCTCTGTTATAGTCCTCTTTTTTTTTCTTTTTTGTGAAAAATAACATATATAAAAAAGCAGTAAATTTCAAAGTACATCACAACAATCAGTTGTAGAACAGATTTCAGAGTTTGGTATGGGTTACAATTCCACAATTTTAGGGTTTTATTTCTAGCTGCTCTAAGGTCCTGGAGGCTAAAAAATTATCAGTATAATGATTCAGCAATCATACTCATTTGTTAAACCATACTTTCTCTGTATAACTCCACCATCACCTTTGATCTTTCTCCCCCACTTTAGGGATATTTGGACTATGCCCATTCTAACTTTTTCATGTTGGAAGGGGCTGTCAATAATATGGGGTGGGGGATGGAGCTATTTGATTTTCTGGAGAGGCTGGCCTCTGCATTTCAGGACGTATCTGGTCCAGGGACCCATCTGGAGGTTATATAGTTCCAGAAAGTTACCCTAGTGTATGGAACCTTTGTCGAATCTTATATAATGCCCTAGGTATTCTTTAGGATGGACAGGAATGGTTTTGGTTGGGGGTTGGCAAATTATGATAGGTAGCAATGTCTAACCGAAGCTTGCATGACTGACCTCCAGAGTAGCCTCTCGACTTTATTTGAATTCTCTCTGCCACTGACACTTTATTAGTTACACTTCTTTTCCCCCTTTTACTCAGGATGGCATTGTTGATCCTATGGTGCCAGGACCATGCTCAACTCTGGGAGTCACCCGCCACACCGTCAGAGAACATTTTACCCCTGGGTGTCATGTCTCACATAGAGGGAGGGCAATGGTTTCACCTGCAGAGATAGGCTTAGAAAGAGAGGCCACATCTGAGCATCAAAAGAGGTCCTCCAGACATGACTCTTAGGCATACATATATGTAGGCTAAGCTTCTTTGCTACATACATAAGCCTCAAGATCAAGCCCCGAGATTAAAGGCATGGCCCATTTATTCAGGTGTCCCCAGTGTTTGACACAGTATCCAGAGCCTCCCTGGTGGTAAATTTTAATAGTTCTGTATTTTTTCTCCCATCACTCAAGGGACCCTGCCAGTGTTCTTTGATTATCTGCTTCATATACTCTAGGATGTATCCAGGCATGACAAAGAGCTATACAAGATTAAAGACTCTCATTCTTATTCTGGGCTCCTTGTGTTTGCACTGTTTAAAAGATCTATCCAGACAGGTTGAGTTAGATTATGTGCTACAGAAAATTTAGGTTCTGGGTAAAATAAACCTGTCTTCCTTTGGTCTCAATGAGTACGTGAAGTACTAAAATACAGACAACATCTTTCTTATCCCTGCTCTCTGAACCACCTTTATCCCGAACCAGTTGTCCCTGCTCCTATCTCTATATACCAGCCTATCAAAATCCAGAAAAAAATTACCACTCTGAACTAAATGTGACTGCCATAAAAACTTAATATCTAGGCACCAGTTTATTATAAGTATTTTCTAAATGAGATATAGTATTTGCTCTTTTTTATGGCTTATTTTGCCTTACCAAATGTCCCACAGGTTCATTAACATCATTGCATGTCTCATGACTTCGACCCCTTTTGTAACAGCACAATGATCAATCACATATATGCACCATTGTTTGCCAAACTACTCAGTCATTGCATCTTTCAGCCATCTACATCTACTGGGCTTTGTGTATACCAGTATACAAAGTTAACAGTCCATTATCACTCTCAATTTTAGATAATTTCATTGTTCTCAAGGGAAAGATAATCAAAAAACACACCCTGACCACATAGCAAATCTAAACCTCCCCCTAATACTTGTCCTTCCCCCCATTATGTACCCCTGGAATTGTTGCAGTATTGTTGATGTTTTCTTGTTAATCTTAGCCCATAAGTTTAGTTTCCCCCTAAATGCTGAAAATATACGCTCTGTGTACAAGATTCATACCTTTGCAATAGTTCATGTAAGAACATGTTTATATTTGTAGGGTTAATCAGTGTGAAATATGAGTCTGTACAACCCCTTTCAATCATGTTCACCTTCAATATGGTAATATTATTTATAGACCCACTACTGAACTGTCTTCACTTCTACATATTCCCTTACAATTAAGTTCAACCTCATTAGTTAACTATTCATCCACTTCAAGCTTCCATGTATTTCTAGGTCCACTATATACTGTATTACAAGCCCCTGATTTTACCTTTACCGTTGTCATAAAAGTGGAATCGTACAGTAACTCCTTTTGTGTCAGGTTTATTTCAATCAGCATTATATCCTTAAGGCTCATCCATCTTGTCATGTACTTCAGGATGTCATTTCATCTTAATGCTGCATAATATACCATATAAGTATGTACCACAGTTTGTTAATTCACTCATCTGTTGATGGACATTTGGATTGTTTCCATCTTTTGGAGATTGTGAATAATGCTGCTATGAACATCAGTGTGTAAATGCCTGCTGTGTCAACATTTTCAGCTCTTATGTGTAAACACCAAGTAGTGTTATTGCTTGGTCAAAGGACAGCACATTATTTAGTTTCCTAAGGAACCACCAAACTGTCTTCCATAGCGGCTGTACTATTATACATTCCCACCAGCAGTGCCTAAGTGTCCCAGTTTCTCCACATCCTCTCCAATGTTTATAGTTTTCTGTTTGTTTAATAGCAGCCATTCTTATAGGTGTGAGGTGGTATCTCATTGTAGTCTTTATCTGCATTTTCCTTATAGGTAATGAAAAGGAGCACCTCTTCATGTGCTTTGAGCCATCTGTATTTGCACTTCAGAAAAATACCTACTCATATCTCTAGCCCATTTTATAATTGGGCTGTTTGTTCTTTTGTTTTTCAGTTGCATGATTTCTTTGTATATAAAGGATATCAAATCTTTTTCTGATATACAAGTTTCAAATATTTTCTCCCATTGAGTTGGCTGCCTCTTCATCTTTTTGACAAAGTCTTCTGAGTCACAAAAGCATTTGATTTGAGGAATTCCCATTTATCTATTATTTCTTTTGTTACTTGTGCTTTGGGTGAAAAGTTTAGGAAGCTACCTCCTATTACTAGGTCTTGGAGGTGTTTCCCTGTATTTTCTTCTAGAAAACTTATGGAACTGATTCTTATATTTAGGTGTTTGATCAAATTTGAGCTAATTTTTGTATAGGGTGTAAGGTAAGGGTCCTCTTTCATTCTTTTGGTAATTCATAAACAGTTCTCCCAAGCCCATTTATTGAAAAGATTATTTTGTCCCAGTTCAGTGGATTTTGGGGCCATGTCAAAGATCACTTCACCATAGATTTGGTGGTCTATTTCAGCACTCTCAATGTGATTCCATTGGTCAATATGCCTATCTTTCTGCCAGTACCATGCTGTTTTGACCACTGTGGATTTACAATAAGCTTTTAAATTGTGGAGTGTTAATCCTCCCTCTTTGTTCTTTTTTTTTTTTAAGGATGCTCTTAGCTGTTTGAAGTCTGTCTCCCTTCCAGATAAATTTTGTAACTAGCTTGTCCATGTCTTCAAAGTAGGCTACTGGAATTTTTATTGGTGCTGCATTGAATCTGTAGACAAATTTGGGTAGAATTGTCATCTTAATTACATTTAACCTTCCTCTCCATGAGCATGGAATGTCTTTCCACATATTTAGAAGTTCTTTGATTTCTTTTAGTAGTTTTATGTAGTTTTCTGAGTACAATTCCCTTACTCCCTAGTTAAGTTCATTCCTACATATTTGATTTTTTTAGGTGCTATTTCAAATGCTTTTTTTTCCCCTTAATTGACACCTCAGTTAGGTCATTGCTTGTGTAATGAAACATTACTGATTTTTGTATATTAATTTTATAACCTGCCATCTTGCTGAATTTGTTTATTAGCTCAGGTAACTTTGATGTAGATTTTTCAGGATTTTCCAAGTATAGTATTATGTCATCTGCAAATAATGAAAGTTTTAAATTTTCCTTTCCAATTTGTATACCTTTTATTTCTTTTTCCTACCAGATTGCTCTAGCTAGTACTTCTAGTACAATGTTGAATAATAGTGGTGACACAGGGCATCCTTGTCTCATTCCTGATATTAGAAGTAAATCCTTCAGTCTCTCATCATTGAGTATGATGCTGGCTATGGGTTTGTCATATATGCCCTTTAACATATTGAGGATGTTACCTTTAATTCCTACCTGCTGAATTGTTTTTTTCAGAAAAGAATGCTGAATTTTGTTGAAAGCTTTTTCATCATCAATCAAGATGATCATATGATTTTTCTCTTTTGATTTGTTAATGTGCTGTATTACATTAATTAATTTTCTTATGTTGAACAATCCTTGCATTCCTGGTATGAACTCCACTTGGTCGTGGTTTATAATTCTCTTATTGAGCTGTTGCATTCTATTTGCTAATATTTTGTTGAGAATTTTTGCATCTATGCTCATTAAGGAGATTGGTCTGTAGTTTTCCTTTCTTGTAGCATCTATACTTGATTTGGTATTAATGTAAACTTACCTTCATAAAATGAGTTACATATTTTTCTTTTATCCTCAATTTCTTTTTGGAAAAGTTTGAACAGGATTGGGATTAGCTCTTTTTGGAAGGTTTGAACTAATTCCCCCATGAAGACAGCTGGCCCAGGGTTTTTCTTTGTAGGAAGATTTTTGATAACTGATTGTATCTCTTTATTTGTGATTGGTTTGTTGAGATCTTGTGTTTCTTCTTGAGTAAGTGTAGCTTGTTTGCGTGTTTCCAGGAATTTGTCCATTTCATCGAAGTTGTCTAGTTTGTTGGCAGATAGATGTTCATAGTGTCCTGTTATGATTTTTTATTTTTATTTCTTTAGGGTATGTGGTAATGACCCCTGTCATTTCTGATTTTGTTTATTTGAGTCCTTTCTGTTTTCCTTGTTCAATCTTTGCTAGTGGCTCATCTATTTTATTGATTTTTTCAAAGAACCAACTACAGTTTTATTAACTCTTTCTATTGTTCTTTTGTTCCTCCATTCATTTAACTTTGTTTAATCTTTGTTATTTCTCTTCTTCTATTTGCTTTGAGGTTAGTCTGCTATTCTTTCTAAAGTTCCTCCGGACAAGCAGTTAAGTCCTTGATTTTTGCTGTTTCTTATTTTTTAATATAGGTATTTACAGCAGTAAAGTTTTCTCTCTATGCAGCCTTTCCCATATCCCATAAGTTCTGATGTGTTGTATTCTCGTTTTCATTCATCTCCAGATAGCTACTAATTTCTGTAGCAATTTCTTCTTTGACCCACTCATTATTTAAGAGTGTGTTATTTAATCTGCATGTATTTGTGAAAGATCTCATTCCTTGTGGTTATTAATTTAATCCTCATTACATTGCGATCAGAGAAATTGCTTTGAATCATTTCAATATTTTTTAAATTTATAAAGACATTTTTTGTGCCTTAGCATATGATCTATCCTGGAGAAAATTCCATGAGCATGAGCGAAGAATGTATATCCTGGCATTTTGGGGTGTAATGACCTATATATGTCTGTTAGGTCTAATTCATTTACCAAATTGTTAAATTTCTCTATTTCCTTGTTGATCCTCTGTCTTGGAGTTCTCTATATAGAGGAGAGTGGTGTATTAATCCTACTATTATTGTTGAAACATTTACCAGTCCCTTCAGTTCTTCCAATGTTTGTCTCATGTATTTTGAAGCTCCTTGATTCGGAGCATTGACATTTATGATTGTTCTTTCTTCTTGGTTGCTTGCCCCTTTTACTAATCTATACTGTCCTTCTTTGTCTCTTATGATATCTTTACATTTAAAGTTTATTTTGTCTGATATTAGTATAGCTGTTCTGCTTTCTTTTGGTTACAGCTCACATGGAACAGCTTTATCCATGCTTTTACTTTCAAACTATTTTTATTCTTGTGTCTAAGATGGGTCTCTTGTAAGCAGCATATTGCTGGATTATATTTCTTTATGCATTCTGGCAATCTGTATCTTTTAATTGGTAAGCTTATTACATTAACTTTCAAAGTTATTTAAAAGCATTTCTTGAATCCACCATCGTATCCTTTCGATTTTATTTGTCAGATATTCTTTTCCCTCATTCTCTTTTTATCCTTTAAGTAACCCTTACTGGCACTCTTCAATTCTGTGCCCTCTCCAGACCTGCCTCTCCTGTCTTTTTTCTTTTTCAGCTGGCAGAACTCCCTTTAGTATTTCCTGTAGGTTCAATCTTTTGTTGACAGATTTTCTCTGCCTTTGTTTGTCAGTGAAAATTTTAATCTCTCCATCAGTTTTGAAGAACAATGTTGGTGGGTACAGAATTCTTGGCTGGATATCTTTCTCTTTCAGAATCTTAAATATACCATGGTATTGACTTCTCACCTCTATAATGCCAGCTGGGTGGTCAGAACCCAGTCTTATGTAGTATCCCTTGTGCGTAGTAGATTGTTTTTCTCTTGCTGCTTTAGGATTTTCTGCTTCTCTTCAACATTTGACATACTGATTAGTATGAGTCTTTGGGAAGGCCTATTTGAATTCGTTTTATTTGAAGTTCATTGGACTTCTTTGATTTACATATTTATGTCTTTTATAAAGGTTGGGAAGTTTTTTTCCATTATATTGTCCACTAATTGTCCTAGCCCTTTACTCTTCTCTTCTTCTGTGACACCAATAATTCTTATATTTGTGTGCTTTGTTTTGTCCATCAGTTCTCTGAGATCCAATTCAAGTTGCATTTTATCCTTTTTTGTTATTTTACTCTTTAGTTTGTTCAAAATCAGTTGTCCTGTCCTCTAGTTCACTTATTCTTTCTTCTGCCTCTTCAATTCTGCCATTGTGTATCTCTAGTGTTACTTTTTATTTGATCTACAGCATCTTTAATCTCTGCAGTATCTATTTTTAATTTATTTTTTCAAATTCTTCTTTATGCTTTTCTACTGTCTTCCTGATCTTTATGTCATAATCCATCCCAATGATCTTATTTAGTAGAAGTTTATGAACATCTCTGATTAGCTATTCCAAAGTTTGTGTCTCCTCTGGCTATACCTGTCTGCATCCCCATATGGTTAATGATCTTCTGTTGTCTTCATGGCATGTAAATATCTTGATAAGATTTCTTTGGGAGTTGATTTCCTTCAGTAATATAAAACTTTGATTTTGTGGGATGCATGTGGAGCAGAATGTGGGGTATGGTGAGGGGCACCAACACTGTGGTGATGGGTTATATCACAGGTATATGCATGGGTCAATGACACTACACTGGTGCTTCTTAGCCTGGGGTGTGGGTTGTGGGGTTGTGGAGGTATGGAGCAGGGACTGTGCGCTCAAGGTGCAGCTCAAGCAGGCCTTGGAATGAAGGAGCAGAGTGCAGCATGGGGGACACTAAGGTAAGGTGTGGCAGGAAGTGGGTGGGGAAGCTGAGTGGATGTGCTGAGGCTGGTATGTGGGGAAGATATGGATGGGCACGTGGGGCATGTGGGTTGTGGGTGTCAGAGTGTGGGGTACAAGGCCAGAAGTCGGGACAGAGGGAAGGCAGTGTGTGGGTGCGTCTTTGCACAGGGGAAAAGGGTCTGGGGGCCTGGATGTGGATAAGTGCTTGTGTAGGGGTGGGGCACAGGTCATGGAGGTTGCAAAACTTGAGTCAAGTGTGGGTGATACCAGGCATGTGGGGCTGTGTCATGGTGCACAGGTGTGGTGGTGGAGTGGGGCAGTGATGCACAAGTATGCAGGGTGGGAGCTATATGGCACAGATGTGCATGAGAGCACCTGCAAAGTGTGAGATAAGAGCACTTTTGCTGGGGTTGAGGCAAGGGTTTGCATGTGTGTGGTCCATAAGGGATGTGGTTCAGGAGTCAAGATGTCAGTGCACAGGTATGTGGATGTCTGGCAGGTAGAATGTGGCTATGCACATGCGTATGTCTGGGGGTTGGGGCCCTAGTATACAGGGGAGGCTAGGGGGAAGAGCCCTGGTTTTCACTCGCACAGTGCTCATGGGTAGTGGGGTGGGATTGCAGTTGTGTGGGCTGGGTGTGTGTGTGGCCTGAATGCACCGTTCAGTGCTTCCCCGGAGCTGAAGGGGCATGGTGTATGTGGGTGCATGCGTGTGTTTGGGTTTGGGGGAGCCAGGTGTGTGTGCATGTGCACAGAGCTCAGGGGGTGTGGGGTGGGGTTGCACGGCTGTATGTTCTGGGGGTGAGTGTGGCCTGGGTGTGAAGGTGAGCACCTGCAGGTGAGCACCTGCAGGGGGCAGGGAGGAGGAGTGAGGTTTGAGGGGCTGGATACAGGTGCAGTGGTCTCCAAAGGGGCCAGTGAGACTGTGTGCTTGCATAAGAGAGGTGGGTTGGGCTAGGACAGGCATGTGCTCATGCATGGGACTGGGGTGTGGGGGAGGGGATGTGGGGATTGTGGTCATGCAGGGCTGCTTGGAGCACAGTTGAGGGACATCTGACAGGGTTCAGGTGTGTGGGGTATGGGGGTAGTTGTGGGTCATGGGGTGGAGCAGCACTTATGAAGGTAGTGCTTTCAAGGAATATGACTTGGCTTATGGCCTTATCCCCATTTCCCTGTCCTGAGGGCTCCCAGCCTCCCTTTGGAAAGTGCTGCATTAGGCTGTTTGTACTAGCTGGATGGTTTTAGGTTCTCTGTGTCTCAATTCTTCTGCTTTTTCAACCAGGGCCTCCACATATGGAGTAGAAGGCACTCCTAGGTCACTTACACTCCTGAATCATTGTCCTGGTCATTTTTCTGTCACTCCTCTAGCTATTCCTTTGAGCAGGGGTGAACTCAGCCTATCTTGTTCCACCATTTTTCAGAACTCCAAATCCACAACTCTCTTTTGAGTCATTTAGTCTGGATATGATAATCAATCCACCAAACACTTACTATTCCTCTACTGGGTACCAGAGACCATGGTCTTTATATATCTTGCGCTGCATTCTTCATGACATTGTAATAAATTATTTATTTTAATGAGATTACAAATAAACAACCAGGAAAGAACATTCATGGGTGTAATGGAAGGCCCATTAAGATTTAAAAATATGATATTAAGAACTATGAGCAATAACATAATTACAGAACATATCAGTTTCCTTGATTTTTCATATGAGATTTGCATGAACAAGTTGATGAATGCAGAGTATTCATCTATATGCATTTTACATCAAGAAGATTTTAATATGTGTGAAATCAATTTGTATCAATAATTGAGGAAAAAAGTGCCATGAAGGAACATTATTTGCATTTCTATCAAGCAAGATAGTAATTTTTCTACATAATAGGTAATACCTTATTTTGTGGTTTTTGTAGGAATTGGCACATTCCAATTAATTTGAATCTAAATGTCTTTGAATTGCTAAGTGGAGGCCAGGTCTGTCAATGGATTTATATGCATCAAACTTTTTGCATGACAAGGCATGCAGAATTTGAAAGTAAAGTATAAATGTGGTGATAACATGATTTTTTAAATCTTCAAACCGAACTCGATATTTAGGCCAAACCATTTTTAGCAAAATCAAAGACAAATTCACAAAATGCACTTTAAAATAACTTCATTTATCTCAACCTCTGTGCCATTCATTCATAGCTATATATTTTGTTTTTTAGTGCAGGAATTAAGTGGAAATAGTAGATTTGTCATTACCAGAGATTCCGAAACCAATGTTTTGCGAATTGTGAGTGCAAGCACATTAGTGATTTCTGCCATAATTCCAGGCTGCAAATAGCAATTAAAACAATTGAAGTAGAATAGAAAGTACTAGAAAACATTGTACATCATAAATAGTTTTATTAAATATTATGTGTGATATGTTTCTTTAAAGATTTTCTATGTAAAAAGTATTTCTTGCTGTTTCTTAATGTGGGTCAACATAAAAAAAAAAGAAAACTGTGTAAATCAGGTCCCATTATCCATATAGATGTGACCAAGGAAATGTGACTTCCTTGAGGGGGAATGGAAACCTGTTTTATAAGGACCTTTCAGGCTTCCTCCAGTCCATTTTGTGAGCAATGACAGAATATGGAGAGTGAACCTGAGGTGGATTTGACCCAGAGTTCTCAAGTCATTTCCAAATAGTCAACAAATAAATGTTATATTTTGGATACTTTCAGAGTTTCCTTCATGACTGAAACCATTCAACCCTGTGGTGACAGCTGGGTGGCAGCAGCATCAGCTCCACCATTACAAAATTATGTGCCTAAGATCCCTTGATTCTGAGAAGGTGTTCTGGGTCTCTTCAACGCAAATCACAGCTAATTTAAAAATTATCTGTTGTCTTAAAAGTTGGCATATAAGGGGAGCTCTATACTTCCTATGGATTGAAACAATTAGCATGACTATTACAATAGCAAATTGTTTTCCATCATTATTTCTCAAGTGTACCTTGTGATTTTTAATTTTGTTTTACTTATAAATCAAAACAATTTTGCATGTTTTCCTTTTTAAACTGAAATGAAAAAAAAATCCCACTGCCTAACTTAGTGAGATATTTCATTTTTCTTGAACAGCTAAAGCTATTTTGTGTTTCATGTGGAACAAAATGCTTCCATAGCTCTTTAATGTGATAACATGAATGGAGTAAATGATGTCATCTTATGATAGGCCAGAAGAACTGCTTTGAGACATAACAGCATGCAGCTTGGAAGAGACTAAGATAATTAAAATTTTCTAAATAAACTTGATGAACTGATTTTCCTTTAGGCACATATCTTTTCTCATTATGTTTGCTTATGTAAATGCTTGACAGTTTCTTATTACTTTTCAAACAAATATGACCATTTTCAATTACCATGGAAAGCAAATCAGTTGTTCTTGCTCTGAAATTGTTTGTCTGTACGTAAACCATATGCGAGTTAGAGGACTTTTTGCTCACAGCCTAATTCTTTCAATACGGTCTTCAATTCCTATTGCAGTTTCACTTAGTAATACACAATTTATTTTTATCACATGTTTTTCTTATGAGTTCATTTTTCTTTCTTCCAACATAACTTTCTCAGTGTCTTGTGCAACGCTTGGTTTATAGTAAACAGTCATTAGCTATTTGTGTTGCTTTTAATAGTTCATTTCCATCTTCACATATTCAGAAAACCACAGGTACATGGCAGATTACAACTTTCTTTCCCTGAAGGGAATATATAGTAGAAAATGATAAGTAACCAGATGCCATGATGAATTGTTCATCTGCCTTAATAAGATATAGAGAGATAATGTTTTGCAATGAATATAACTCTGGTCAGATGACCTGGTTGTAGTCTTCACATATAATGCTGTGAGAAAAAAAAAAAAAACTGTAGGTTCACTCAGCCTTGCATAAACTTTCCTACCCTTCATAGTGTTTTAAAGCCAAACTGAGTTAAAACATGGGAGAGGTCTCAATTAACTGTACTGTGCTATACATAATCATATTTATAGTCTCATTTTCTGCATAAAAATCTGTGGGCATTTATTAAAATACCCACTGTAGTAATCAGGGTTCTCTAAGGAAACAGAACCAAAACGAGATATTTGTAAATATGTGATTTTATTAAAGATCTCATGCAACTGTGGTGATGCACAAGTCCAAATTCCATAAGTCAGGCCATGAGCTGGCAACTCCGATGAAGGTCTTCAAAGAATTACCCAGGAGAGCCTTACTGGCTGAACTGGAAAGAGAGATTCTCTCTTCTGATTTCTCCTTTAAAGCAATTAACTGATCAGATTAAACATCTCTCATTGTGGAAGGCACTCCCCTTAATGACAGCAGATGTAATCAGCCATAAATGCAATCAATGTGCTAATGATTTAAGTCCACAAAATGTCCTCACAACAAAAAATAGGTCAGTGCTTGCTTGACCAGTCAAATGGGCACCATCAGCTAGCCATTTGGCCAGGTGATGGTACCCCATTGTTCTATTGTTGTGGACTGAAATCATCAGTATGTGAAAATCATCAGGGACTGATTTCATCTGCAATTGGCTAAGGGGAGTGCCTTCCACAATGAGTGATATTTAATTTAATTAGCTGGAGGCTTTAAAGAAAGAGGTCAGAAGGGAGCTCAGTAGCTCAGCATACTTCAACTCAGCAGTTAGAGCTCACATCTAGATGTTTGGAGATGCAGAAAGGAATCACCCTGGGGAAAACAATATGAACACAAGCCAGGAGGGAAGCCCAGCAGATGTCCACCATGTGCCTTCCCATGTGACAAAGTCAGAGGGAAACCAGCTGCCTTCTTCTGAGGAACTGTAAATTTGTAACTACATGAATCCCTTTACTAAAAGCTGATCCATCTCTGCTGTGCTGCTTTCCAGCAGCTTTAGCAAACTAAAACACACACCTTTATCATTTTCTTTGCTATTATTCTCTCCTCCTAAAAAGCAAAGGAGATGAGAAGGCAGTCTTAAGATACAGATAATGGTTTTGTCATGGTCTATTCTCTCTTACCTAGCTTTGTTATTGATTATGACACTGCCAAAAGTCAAATTAAAACAGAAATATGTTAGGGATGGTAAAATATAATACATGAATCTGAAAATGTTCACATGTTTTGCACATCATTGAAAAGATGATCAACCGTAGTTTAGGAGGTACTCTAATACATTGCAGTCTCTCTAGCATCTAGTCATTCATACTGTGCCTTTTGCCTTGAACTTTTGCATCTCCCTCCCATGCCATCAAACAGCAAATCCCTATTCAATTTAAACTTAGGTGATATAAACTCAAACAAAATTTTCTACATAAAGTTTTTCCTTAAAAACTCAAGTCTTTATCAGGGGCCTTTCCAATGTGTGCTCATTTAATTTTGTATAATAATTGCCTCTGTACCAATCTGTACCACTCATTATGCTCAAAGATCCTAAGAGAAAGCACTACATCTTTCATATATTTATGTAGCCAGTATTTACCGAGTGTCTCACCCATGTATATATGTGTTACCACTTTGACCCACAAAAATAAATATTCAATTAATATTTTTTAAATAAACAAAAGAAAACCACAAATAATTTCTTTTGTTTTATAGGCAAAAAAAAAACCCCCACAGAATTTAATACATCTCTTGACCAAAATTTGTAACTATATTAGTAACAGCTTTAGGATAAGAAATATTTGGCTGTCACTCATTAATCAAATTACTTCAGAGTGTCTTAATAAATCTTAATATTATGAATTAAAGAAATATGACATATGCTGTAAAATTCCTCTCCTAATCATATAATTCTGTCAACTATCATTTCCACACTAATAAGAATCACTTATACCTCCTGCTTCTTCTGTGTATACATTATATAAATGTGCATATATTTTAAGAAATATCATGGTGAAGTCATAGCAGTGGATTATTAAAGCTTGGGGGTTGAATTTTTTGTGCACAATGTGGCTAGATAAACAATTTTTGTTCATTGCATTAGGAAGATAAGAAGTTGGCAGTTAAATGAAAGATGACAGGAGCCATCAAATTATAAATATCTAATCTACATGCCTTGTCAAATGTATAAATTACAGTACTTCAATCATTGAGCCACAACTCTACAGGTAAGACGAGGCATTAGTGTAATAACATTTAAATATATTTTTCAAAGGGATCCTTGAGAAATATTAAAGTGGAATTATTATACATACACTATTTTATATACTCATTTTACATATTATATATATTTATATATAATATGTATATAAATATATATGTATAAAATGTTATAATGCATTTTCATCATTCTTTAACAGCAAAAATTAAATGAGAACCCAAAACATATAGTTACATTTGATTCACTTTATCACTCATATTTTTAGAATTAAATATCAAGGATTAGGCAGGGCAAGACGGCAGTTTAAGGGAAGTTTGCAATTTACTTTGTCCTATAGAGCAGCTAGTAAGTAGGGATTATATGTAACAGATGTTTGCTAACATTTGTGACTGGACACACATTGTACACCAATCTGGAATGGGTGGAAGGGCCAAGATCACAACACAGAACTCCCATTAGAGAAAACCTCAAGCATTTTCAGTTGTCAGCACTGACCCAGGCATGGGTGGGGTTAAGATATATCTGAGAGACAAAGCAACTAGTTAATTGAAGAAGATAATTCTCCCAAGGGCCTATCTTCCCCAAGAAATGGGGTAGTGGGGTCCAGTGCAAGTGGCAGCTCTCATTCATAGAATTCAGATACCAGAGGCTAGAAAATGGAAACAACTTAACACTGCCTTCTACTTAAGCCTTTTTCTCAACAACACCAGTGGGAGGGAGAAGGATGCTGAAAATTAAATGCACTGCACCACTTTACACTGATGGGGAACTGCAGGCTGACAAGCATGACCTACTGGGGAGGTTAGGAAAATGTCAGAGTAAAGAGGCTTCACAGAAATATCTGGCAACCTACTGGGTCTCATCCTCAGGGAAACTTGATACTGATTATACCCTCCTTCTAAGACCTGGGCCTGTTTTGGTAAAATCTAATTGGGGTCAATAATATCTGGGGATTCACTCTTCCACAAATGCTCTGTATAGGCAGGACGAGAACCAGAAAACAGGAGCTGAAAACTCCTGATTAGTTAAGCAGAAGCTACACTAGAGTTTTAGAATAAACTGAACTGAATGATAAAGAGTAGATAAAGAACAAAGCCAATCAACAAGAAAACCCTAGTGAAAAGAGTGAAAATGACTTCCAGAATAAACTAATGAAAGAAATAAGATGCCTTGACACCCATAAAAAGTTTTGTGTCATGCTAAGAAAAAAGGAAGATATGGCCTAGTCAAAGGAACAAACTAACACTTCAAATGAGATACAGGATTTAAAACAACTAATTAAGGATATTCAAAGAAACATGCTAAATCAAATAGAAAATCAAATCAACAAATTGAAGAAAGATATGTCAAAAGAGATGAAGAATATAAAGAAGACATTGGGTGACCATAAAGAAGAACTTGAAAAAACAAATTATATAACTTATGGGAATGAAAGGCATAATAAAACTCATGAAAAACACCATGGAGAATTACAGCAGCATATTTGAAGAGGCAGCAAAAGAGATTAGTGAGATAGAGGACAGGACATCTGAAATCCTACACACAAAAAATCAGGTACAGGAAACAATGGAAGAATATGAGCAGGGTCTTAGGGAATGGAACGATGACATGAAACACATGAATATGCATGTTATAGATGTCACAGAAGGGGAAGAGAAGGAAAAAAGGGCAGAAAGAATAATGGAGAAAATAATCACTGAAAATTCCATCTCTTATGAAAGACATAAATTTACAGACCTCAAGAAGTGTAATGTACTCCAAAACAGAATAGACCTAGTCCAAGACACTTACTAATCAGATTGCAAATGTTAAAGAAAAGAGATAATTCTGAAAGCAGCAAAAGAAAAGTGTTCTATCACCTACAGGGGTTGCTTGATAAGACTTTGTGTGGATTTATCAGCAGAAATCATGGAGGCTAGAAGGCAGAGGTACAATATACTTAAGATACTGACAGAGAAAAAATTGACAACCAAAAATTCTATATCCATCAAAACTGCCCTTCAAAAATGAAGGACAGTTTTAAATATTTTCAGACAAAAAGACACTAAGAGAGTTTGTGAACAAGATACCTGCTTTATAAGAAATACTATAGGGAGCATTAGAGGCAGATTGGACAAGACTGGAAAGATGGGTTTAGAGAAATGTGTAGAAATGAAGACTATCATTAATGATAAAAACAGAAAAAATAAGATATGACATATGAATTAGGGCTCTCTAGAAAAACAGAATCAGCAGAATATATCTGTAAATATGAGATTTATAATGGTGTCTCACATGACCTTGGGGATGGAAGTGTCCAAAATCTATAGGATAGTCTGTGAAGCTGGCAGCTCCAACTAAGGGTCTGGATGGACTCCACAGGAGAAGCTCACTGGCTGAAAAAGCAGTGCAAAAGTCTCTGTTCTCATTTAAAATTTTATTCAACTGATTGGATTATCTCATTGTGGGAGATATGCCTTAGTTGATCACAGATGTAATCAGCCACTGCTGCAATCAACTGATTGATGATTTAGTACACCAGCCTTTCTTGTTTATCAACAAGCCACAAAATATCCTTTCAGCAATGGTCTGGCCAGTGCTTGCTTGACCAGACAACTGTGGATCATCACTTGGCCAATTTGACACAAAAGCCTAACCATTAAGGGTAAAAAGAGAGAAAATTAAGATATGACATACAAAATTCAAAAGACAAAATGGTAGAAAAAAGTATTGCTTTTCAGTAATGTCGTTATATGTTAATGGATTATAGTTCCCAATCAAAAGAAATAGACTGGCAGGATGTATTAAAAAGATAGGACCCATCTATATGCTTTCTACATGAGACTCACTTTAGATCAAAGTAAAAAATAGATGGGAAGTGAATGGTTGAAAAACATTTCATGCAACCACCAGAAAAGAGTGGGGTAGCTATAATAATATCAGACAAATTTGACTTCAAATGTAAAACAGTTAAAAGAGACAACAAAGGACTCTATGTATTAATAAAAGTGATGATTCATTAAAAGGCAAAACAATCATAATATGTATGCACTGAGATCGAGTGCCCAGAAATACATGTAGCATACACTGACAACACTGCAGAGAGAAGTAGACAGCTCTACAATAATAGATGGAGACTTCAACATACCACTCTCATCAATTGATAAAACATCTACAGAGAATATCAATAAGGAAACAGTGATTTTGAATAGTAGGCTAGGTGAAATAGACTTAACAGATATTTACGGAACATTGCACCCAAGAACAGCAGGATCCACATTTTTCTTCAGTGTTCATGGATCATTCTCCATGAAAGCCCACATGTTGGATCATAAAGAAAGCCTCAATAATTTTTAAAAGATTGAAATTATACAAAACATTTTCATGGATAATGGCAGAAGGTTGGAAAATTCACAAAGAAATGGAAGCTAAACAATATACTCTTAAGAAACAGTGGGTCGGGCGGGCCGCGGTGGCTCAGCGGGCAAAGTGCTTGCCTGCTATGCCGGAGGACCTCGGTTCGATTCCCGGCCCCAGCCCATGTAACAAAAACGGAGAAACAGAATACAATAAAAACAAGAAAATGTTTAAAAATGTTTCCCTTTCTTCCTTCCTTCCTTCCTTCTATCCTTCCTTCCTTCTCTCTGTCTTTCCTTTAAAAAAAAAAAAAAAAAAAAAAAAAAAAAAAAAAAAAAAGAAACAGTGGGTCAAGCAAGAATAAAGGAGAAATCACTAAATATCTTGAGGCAAATGAAAATCAAAACACAACATATCAAAACTTATAGGATGCAGCAAAGGTGGTGCTGAGGGGGAAATATATTGCCAAAAATTCCTGTATTAAAAAAGAAGAAAGAGCAAAAAAGAAGAAAGAACAAAAATTGAAGAATTAACGTCCTCAAAATGATAAAGGGAATATATAAAAAAACCCACAGCTAACATCATTCACAGTGGGGAAGGACTGAAAACTTTCTCTTTAAGAACAGGAACAAGACAAGGATGTACACTGTCACCATTGTTATTCAACATTGTGCTAGAAATTCTAGCTAGAGCTGTTAGACAAGAAACTAAAATAAAAAGCATTCAAATAGGAAAGAAGACATAAAACTTTCACTGTTTGCAGACATCTTGACACTATATGTCAAAATCCCCAAAACATTACAGAAATGATGCTAGAACTAATAAATGAATACAATAAAGTGTCAAGTTACAAGAGAAGCATGCAAAAATCAGTAGTGTTTCTATACACTATCATGAGAAATCTGAGGTAGAAATCAAGAAAAAAATTTCCATGTACAGTAACATCCAAAGGAAACAAATATTTAGGAATAAATTCAACCAAGGACACAAAGGTCCTATATACAGAAAACTACAATAAATTGCCAAAAGAAATAAAAGAAGATCTAAATAAATGGAAGAACATACCATGTTCATGGAGTGGAAGACTAAATATAGATATGATGCCAATTCTACCCAAATTGATTTGTAGACTCAATGCAATCCCATTAAAATCTCAACAACTTACTTTACAGAAATAGAAAAAAACAATAACCAAATTTATTTGTAAGGGCAGTTTGCTCTGAATAGCAAAAAAAACATCTTGAGAAAGAGGATTGAAATGGGACTTCTCACATTACCTGACTTTAAAGCATATTACAAATCTACAGTGGTCAAAACAGCATGATACTGGCATAAAGATAGATATACTGACCAATGGAATCAAATTGAGTCTTCAGAAATAGACCCACTCATCTACGGACAATTGGTCTTTGATAATGAGGTCAACTCAACTCATCTGGGACAGAACATCCTCTTTAAAAAGTGGTGTTCGGAGAACTGGATATCCATATCTGAGTGAATGAAAAACTACTCCTATCACAACTTATATAAAAATTAATTCAAAATCGATTAAATACCTAAACATTACTGCTAAGAACATTAAACATTTAGAAGAAAATATAGGGAAATATCCTTAAGATGTTGTGATAGGAGGTGGTTTCCTAGACCTTATACCAAAAGCACAAAAAAGGAAGAAATAGATAAATGGGATCTCTTAAAAAATGATCACTTTTGTGCGTCAAAGGACTTTATCAAGCAAGTAAAATGGCAAGCTATGCAATGGGAGACAACAATTGGAAAACATATATCAGAAAAGGGTTTAATATTCAGAATATATAAAGAAATCATACAAATCAACAATAAAAAAGTCAAACAACTCATTTTAAAAATGGGCGAAATACATGGACAGATACTTTTCCAAAGAGGGAAAGCAGATTGCTCAAAAACATATGAAAAGAAGATAAACTTCACTTGCTATTAGGTAAAAGCAATTCAAAACCAAAATGAGATATTATCTCATATGTACTCAAATGACAATTATCATAAAAAGAGAAAACTACAAGCATTGGGGAAGGTGTGGAGAGCCACACATATTTACTGTTGGTGTAGATGTAGAATGGTTCAACTACTCGGAAAGGCAACTTGGCAGTTCTTCAGGAAGCCTAGTACAGAATTGCCATATGATCAGCATTCCTATTACAAAGTATATATTATGCAGAATACATAGATGAAGACGTTTAGACACAGATGTTTATTGCAGCATTATTCATGATTGTCAAGAGATGGTAACATCCCAAGTGTCCCATCAACAGAGGGGTAGATAAACAAAATGTGGACTATACGTTTGATGAAATACCACACAGCTGTAACATGGAATAAAGTCATAATGCATGCAACAATGTCGATGAACCTTAAGGACATTATATTTCTTGAAATTAACCAGAAACAAAATGACAAGTATTGTATATATTTTTCATTTGTATACAAATGACAAAAAATGTGAGCTAATATTTATGAGAAAACTTTGAGAATTAAATTGAGAAATCAGGTTTTGGGGGCATAGAAAGAGTGTAGAGATGGGGCATTTGATGGTGAAGAACAGAATGTTCAACAGGACTGACTGTAAATATCCACAAATGGATAGCATAGTCTATCTGATGGTAGCACAATATTGCAAGTACAGCGAACAAAGCTCTGTGTGAGTACGGTTGAAAGCAGAAGAACACTTAGGACACCAGAGAGAAAGATAGAAGATAAAGACTGGGACTGCATAACTTAGGGAAACTAGAGTGGACAGTGATGGTGATTAAATACTCTAATATAAGAATGTTTTTATATGCGGGTGAAAAAATAATGAATGCCAACATTGAAAGATGTTGAAAATGGGATGGTTTATGGAAAAATGAAACCAATGCAGACTAGGGGCAATAGTTAAGTGTAACAGTGTAATATGCTTCCATTAAATGTAACCAAGGCAGTATACCAAAGCTAAAATTAAAGAACTTCGGGATATAAGGGAGGGATGTAGGATTGTTGCTGGTAGTGTTTTTGTTTCTCCTTTTATTTTATTTATTTTCATTTTATTTTTTGTTCTTCATTTATTTTCCTCTTCTTTCTTTGTGGAAGAAATGGAAATGTCCTCACATAGAATGTGGTGGTGAATGCATAACTATGTGATTATATCAGGAAACATTGTTTGTTAACTTAGGATGAATAGTATGGGGTGTGAATAAAAGTGCTTAAAAAATTAAAAGGAAGATAAGAATGCAGGGAAAATTGTGGAGAGAGAGATATAAACTCCCTGTTGGTAGGGAGGTTGAATGGTGCTTTCTTCTGGGGGCTAGTGTGGTGGTTCCAAAGGAGGCTACGTGTAGGGCTGCCATATGATCTCAGAACCCCATTATTTGGTTTATACTTGGGCAACCTGCAGTCAGGGTTATGAATTAACATTTGCACATTGGTGTTTATGGTGGCAGGATTTATGATTTGCAGTTTCAATGGGTGTGACCTAAGGGTACATTGACTAATGAACTGAAGGGCAAACTGTGGTGTACAATGAAATATTGAGTGGCTGCCAGAAAAATAATAAAACTGTGAGGCCTTGAAAATAGGTGCATGAACCTTGAGGATGGTATTTTGAGTGAAATAAGCCAGTCACAAAAACACAAATATTATAAAATCTCACTAATATTGACTAACTATAATGTACAAATTCTGAGAATTGTATTTGACAGCATAGGTAATTAGGAGAAGGAGTATTGTAAGGGTTCCTAGATTGTAAGCTCTTACTGCAGTGACATCTATTCTTGAATTGTAACTCATTTCTAAACTCTGAAATGCTGAGATCTTTGTGTATAAATTGATCATTCCCCAAAAGTTCAGGTATCTGTGTGATACCTGAGACTCAGAGTTAGAGTTCTGCAGTTATGAAAGTCAGCATTACCCCATATAGCAATGATTAAAAAGCTGAAAAAGTGATCAGACTTCAGTTAGAGCTATGAATGGAGCTGATCTTGTTAGGACTAAGGTAAATCAGCCTAAAGGGTAAAGGTTGATATTGACTGTGCTTTCAAACTTCAACTTCTGTGTGAGACCAAAGGAAGACACACTTATTTGGTACAATATTTATATTTTCTGTAGCATGCTAATTAATTTAAAGTGTATGGTCAGTTAAATTGAACACCTAAGTTACATGGAACCTTTAATAGGAAATTAGATCATGTTGGTTTGTAGAGATTAGTGTTATGCCCCAATACAACAGAGAGTTATATGGGAAGAAAATTAAAAAAAAATGTATTGGCAAAGACTCTTAGAGGGACTGAAGCAAAATGTGAAATTTTTAAACTTCCCCACCTGGGGAATTCCTGATATTCTCACAAGCACTGTGAATGATCAATTTAATAGATCAAGCCCTCGATATTGGGGCTTGCCCTTATGAAACTTAATCCTGCAAAGGATATGCAAAACCTACTTATAATTATGCCTTAGTCACCCCAAGCTCAACTCTTTTGTTGTTCAGATGTGGCCTCTCTCTCTCTAAGCCAACTAACTCTGCATATAAACTCGCTCACCCACCCCCACTATGTGGGACATGACACCCAGGGGTGTAAATCTCCCTGGCAATCTGGAAATATGGGACATGACTCCTGGGGATGAGCTTAGCCCTGGTATCATGGGATTGAGAAAGCCTTCTTGACAAAAAGGAGGAAGAGAAATGAAATAAAGTATCAGTGGCTGAGAGATTTTAAATAGTGTCAAGAGGTCATTCTGAGGTTATTATGCATTATTTAGGTATCTCTTTTTAGTTTTTATTATATTGTAATACCTAGAAGGAAATACATGAAACTGTTGAATTGTAATCCAGTAGCCTTGATTCTTGATTATGATTAGATAACTTTGTAGTTTTTACTGTGTGACTTTGTGGTTGTGAAACTTTTGTGACTCATACTCACTTTATCCAGTGTAAGGACAGATGATTGAGAAAATAAAGTAAAAAAGTAAATTAATAATAGGGGGATAAGGGGTATGGGATATTTGGGGTGTTCTTTTTTATTTTTATTTTTTTTGGAGTGATGAAAATGTTCAAAAATTGTTCATGGTGATGAATGTGCAACTATATGATGATACTGTGAACCATTGATTGTATACTTTGGATGATTATATAGTATGTGAATATATATCAATGAGATTGCATTTAAAATCAAGGAATTCTTGCATTGATACATTTTAGGGAGAAATTTTTCAAAGTAGAACTCTAGCTTTGGCTTTTTAACCAAAAAGTCTAAGAGTTAGAAAAGGATAGATGGTTTGAGATGTTTGGATTCTTTGTAAGCAATGAATAGACTGATTTAAGGGAAGCCCAAAAGTGTTCAAGGGTATAAACCATTTCTTTTAATTTCCTTATTACCCTTAGTCAAGTAATTGCAAGACTTACCAAGGGGGCATTATGGAATAATCAATAGTAATACTATAAATTGTGAAACACTGTCAAACAAGGCATGAATAGTGTTGCCCTACAGAGACAATTTTACCAAGAAAAAAGAGCATGGTTGACCAGCAAACCCTCTCAATTCTACATGTAACACTAAAAGGAACAAAAAATGAACAAAATAAAAGTAGATCCCATTACCTTTCCTTTCTGCTCCTAGAAGATGAAAATATAAGCCATATCTCATTCTTGAGGTATTTATAAATCAAGTCTGAAGAACTAATGGGAAGGATAACCATAATAGTTTGGATGAAATTCTGAGGAAAAGTAAAATATTCATTAGTTAGCTAAGTATAACAAAACTCATGACCTATCAACTACCCACTAATAACAGAAATGCAAATTGCCTATGCCAAATATTATCACTATTTTTTTAAAAAACACATGAAAGTTTCCTTTAAGTTGTGAAAGAAGCAAAAAAAAAAAAGAGACAAAAAAAAAAAAGAGACAACAAAAATGCATAAAAATGCATTCTATATTGTATTGCCCTGTGGATACTCAGTGATGCCATTGGAATATTGCCAAAAAATAGCAGGTGGGGGTGAACATAGTCAAAACAGGAATATCTTTAATGGTGCTTTCTGAGTACATTTAACTGCATAAAAATAGGAATGCACAAATTTCGTCCATTATATAAGCATGTTTTGGTCTCAAGTCATAAATCATGCAACTCTGAATGGGTGTCTTATGTCCTACTAGTTATTGACAGAGCAGGACTAAAATTGTTGTATTAATTCCCCTGGTTCTTTGCCCTAATTCTCAGAGCTGGGGCAATTTAAATCTGATTTGCAGGCTTGATATTGAACTTGACCCTAGGACAGTGATCATTTAATGCATAGTTTGATGATGAAATGAACAGTCAGAATTGCCACTCTAACCTTAAACCCTTGTTCTATCACTGAATTCATTCTTCTTTCTTTTGGCCTAGCACTTTGCCTTCCAGGAATTGTATCTTTTTCTTTTATTTCGTGCTTGAGTCCCTAACTTGGCATCTAATTCACAGTCTGCCTTATGCTACTCTATCATCCTCAACACTGGTGTCCTTCTACAGTCCCCAGACTAGATCTCAACTAATCCAAGCCTTTCCTGACTTCCACTTTCTGACAACCTGGACACTTAACTTATTTACTGTCATCATTATATAAAGTTTTTCTTATATCAGGTATTAACCACATCACATCTAGTGTACTGCTAATCTTCCTTAGTGGCAATTGCCCACTATTCTGGAATTACTTGCATTTCCTGTTGACACATATGTCCTGTCCTATTGTCTAAATTCCAGTCAATCTGCTAAAATCTTGGTTCTTTATCATTCTTGATGCTGGCCATACACAGGTGTACCTCAAGGTCCTATATTTCCTTAGCATTAATGAGTCTATTTTCCTGCAAGAAAGAATGAAAAGGAAAAAGAAAACTGTTCTTTTTATCAGATATATTTGATATTTAAATTGTGTGTTTTTCTTACTACTAGGCTATGAAAACATGTCTTATTCTTTTCTATATTCTAATAGAATATAGAATATTCTCTTTGCCCAATATTCTCTTTGAAGTGGAGGAAAATAAATCATTGAATTAATAACTAATGTTAAGTGTTTTAGTGCCCAACAATTGCAACCCATTCCTCTTGCCCATTTAGGATTGATTGAGATATATGCTCAGGAGTGAAAAATATCAAGATGAAAATAGTATTTTCATCAATAAAAGCTAAATTTGAGGATGTGAGTTACAGTTATCACTGCTTGCTAGCATTCCAATTGTTTAGACTTGTCCATTCAGTCACAGAGAGCTCTAAACAAATTATTTTATTCCCATCAGAAAGACAGCCAGTCTCTGTATGTTTAACAAATGACCTAGAGAGCAGAACAGAAGGCACCCTTTCTGGGGGCAAGACACAACAGAGGAAAGATAGAGGAAAGGGCTGAGTTAATGATCCAGCACTCATCCTAAAGGAATGGGGAATTAGTGTGGCTTGATAACGAACAGATACATTATCATTAAAAAGCAATGCTTATTAGTGTGAGTAGAACACATCCATTAAAATAAGATGGCACAGAATGGTCACATAGGAAGCATTTTAATGTATGGATTGTGGAGGCAGCAAATCTAGGTTTTTATGCTGATTCTGCCAATTACCATGGTGCTTACTTAATTTCTATATTTTTGGAATGAGGAGATACTTGTCTACCTAGTGGTCATGTAAACAAAAACTGAATGATTTGATTTAACTCTATTATTCTTCTACATAAAGCACAGATGGGAAACCCCCTGAGAGTAAATCTCCAAGAAGAAAAGAGGGACATGTTCATATTTTCTAAATAATTCTTAGAATATTTGGGTAACTGGATAATGTAGTTCATCTTACTTATATTTGAATACAAACATAGATTTATGAGTGCTATCATTATGCCTCCTTCAGGTGTTTTTCTTGGACTGCTTCCTTTTTATAAATTTTGCTCCTTATTTCTCCCAAAGTCATTAGTCAAACCATTGATTGATGCTTGAAATAGTGCAAGTGATACTATTGCATATTCATCATTAATCAAATTACTTATTCATCCCAGCAGATTCTACATGAACAATACATATCTCAGTATCCCTGACATTATCCAGAATATGAAATTTTTCACAATGATATTCATCAAACATTTTATTGGTGTTATGAAATGACAACTTCTCAAGTCATGAGTTCCAGGGGTCAAGCTTCTCTGCTGTTAGTTCTTAAAAAACATTGGTTCTGCTGTCTTATTTTATGAAATATGTTATATTTTTAAAATTAAAATTCTGTTCAGTTTTCCAAACTCTAGTTTCCAAACTCTAGTTTGGAAAACTGAACAAAATTTTAATATATATGTATAGATGCTGTATAGTGGGGGGTCACATTTCATTCTTTTTTCATGTGCGCATCCCCTTATTGCAGCACCATTTGTTCTACCACACAGCAGGTGAGAATTCTACCACTGATCTACCTTGTACCACCTGGGATGTTATTTTCAAATGCAGATTAGTATTTTAAAATTATTCTCTTGGAGTTATATAGGGGTAAGATCTCCACGATCACCTAGTTTAACACTTTCAGTTTGCAGGCAAGAAATTTAGAGAATTAGAGAGGAGTAACTTGCTCAAGATGACAGTGTACAGAAGCATCTGGTTGTTGAGGTCTGTTTTATTTCCAATGCTTCCCAATGTGGTGAGGATTATTGACTGAAACTTGGATAAATGCTATTTATGATACTAAATCAGAAATATGAATATGCCTGTTTGGCAAGGGAAAGCATTTCAAATTTTGCTAGGCAAAATTCTAACAGATGACTTCAAATTGGTAGTGCATATAAATGAGACCTGTTAAGATGCCTTGTATAAAGTTAGTACTTAATGCAAATTTGCTGAAGAGAGTTTTTGTCCTCTTATTCTGCAGTTGGAATAGCTTTTTACCTTAGGTACACATGGTATCCCTTAACATATCTAGGTATATTTTAAATGTATGGGCAGAATCTTGGAGATGTTGCAGGTTCCATTTCAGACCATCACAACAAAGCAAATATCACTATAAAGCAAGTCACACAATTTTTTTGGTTTTCCAGTGCATATAAAAGATATGTTTACACTATACTGCAAAATATTATTTTGTCAAAAATATACATATTTTAACAAAAAAGTCTTTATGGCTAAAACTGTAAACCATCATCTGGATCTTCAGCAATTGTAATATTTTTGCTGGTGGAGGGTCTTGCCTCAGAGTTGATGTTTACTGGCTAATCATGATGATGGTTGCTGAAATTTGGTGTGGTTATGGCAATTTCTTAAAATAGGACAGCAAATGAAGTTTGCTGCATCAATGGACACTTTCATGAAAGATTTATAAATAGTATATGACTCTATTTGATTTTGTTCTCACAGTAGAACTTCTTTTTAAATTGGACTCTATCCTTTCAAACCCTTTCTATCCTTTTTCAACTAAGTTTAGGTAATATTTTAAATCCTTTAAATCATTTGAACAGTATTCACAGCCATATCACTAAGAGAAGATTCCATCTCATGCATAAGAAGCAACTCCTCAACCATTTAAGTTTTATCATGACATTGCAGCAATTCAGTCACATTTTCAAGGTCCACATCTAATTCTAGTTCTCTTGCTATTTATTACCTTTGCTATTTCTTCCTCCACCAAAATCTTGAGCTGCTCAAAGTCATCCATGAGGGTTTGAATCAACTTCTTCCAAACTGCTGTCCATATTAATATTTTGACCTCCTCTCATGGATCACAAATGTTCTTAATTATTCCAGAATGTTGAACAATTTCCAGAAGGTCTTCAATTGATTTTGTCCAGATATATCAGAGGAATTTATGGCAGCTATAGCATTATGAAATATATTTCTTAAATATTAACACTGGTAAATCACATTTACTTTTTGATCCATTGGTTGCAGAAAGGATTGTTGCATTAATCTTCATGCATGTCTCCCACAGAACTCTTGGGTAATCAGGTACATTGTCAATGATCAGTAATAATTTGAAAAGACTCTTTTTTCTGAACAGTAGGCCTCAGCAGTGGGCTTAAAATATTCAGTAAAACATGTAAACAGATACACTGTCATACAAGCTTTGCTGTTCCATTTATAGAGTGCAGGCAGAGTAGATTTAGCATAATTCTCTAAGGGCCCTAGGACTTTCAGTATGGCAAATCAGTATTGACTTCAACTTGAAGTCACCAGCTGCATTAGCCCCTAAAAAGAGAGTCATCCTATTCTTTGAAACTTTGAAGTCAAGCATTGACTGCTCTCTAACTATGAAAGTCTTAGATGGCATCTTCTTCTAATGGAAGGATGCTTCACCTACATTGAAAATCTGTTCTTTAGTGTAGTCACCTTCATCAATTATCTTATATAGAACTTCTGGATAACTTGCTTCAGCTTCTACAGCAACACTTGCTGCTTCACCTTGAATTTTTACATTATGGAGATAGCTTATTTTCTTTAACTTCATAAACCAACCTTTGTCAGCTTAATACTTTTCTTCTGTAGCTTTCTCAACCTTCTCAGCCTTCACAGAATGAAAGAGATTTAGTGATTTGCTCTGGAGCAGGTTTTGGTTTAAAGAAATGTTGCAGCTAGTTTGATCTATCCACACCACTAAAACATCTGCTCAGCAATAAGGCTTATCATTCATATGTTCACTTGAGTAGCACCTTTAATTTACTTCAAAACATTTCCCTTTGTATTCACAACATAACTAACCACTTGTCAGAAGAGGCTTAGCTTTTGATTTATCTCAGCTTTAATCAAGCCATCCTCTAAAAGCTGAAGTATTTCTAGCTTTTGATTTAAAGTGAGAATGTTTGATTCTTCCTTTCACTTAAACATTTAGAGGCAATTATAGGGTTATTAATTGGTCTAATTTCAAAATTGTCACATCTCAAGGAATAGAAAGGTCTGTGGAGAGGAGGGAGGTGGAGGAATGGCTGGTTGGTGGAGCACATGTTTATTAAGCTTGCCATCTTATATGGCCATGCTTCATGTTTCTCTAAATCAACTATAATGGTAAGATCAAAGATCACTGATCATAGATCACCATAACAGGTAGAATAATGACAAAGTTTGATATATTTCAAGAATTTCCAAAATGTAATGCAGAGACATGAAGTAGCAAATGCTGTTGGGAAAATGTTCCCAATAGACTTGTTGTTACAAACCTTCATTTTTTTTTTTAAAAAAAAGCAATATCTGAGAAGATCAAAGCAAACAGCAGTAAAACAAGGTATGCCTGTGTATGCATTATTACTGTATCATTGTGTATAGATATAAGTATTTTATGACTTCTTTAGAAAAACCTTGAAGTTAATATCTTACTTCAATTCATTTGGTAGCAAAGACTTCAGCAATGAAAGACAGCATACATTGTACTGTTGCTAGTTCATTTGAAATTGAGAAAAGTTTAAAATAATTTGAAATTGAAATAGAAAATTTCTTTTAAAAAGCCACTAATTTGCTTGTATAGAGCCTTAAATATATCATCTCCCTCTTTTTAAATTTAATCAAAATCTATTGAAAACATTTTGATTTAGAGATCATTGCTGAGTATATTATTTTCCTAGATTGTCATTAGAAATTATCACTAATTGTGTGACAATACAATAAAATATATTTATTCTTACAGTTCTGTAGACTAGAACTCCAAAATTACAGGGTTGTTTGGCAGATCCATGCTCCTTTCACAGGTTCTATGGCAGAACCCTTCTTTACCTCTTCCAACACCTTGGCTCTTGGTTTCCCTTGGCTTGTTAGCATCCTAACTACATTTTCTGCCTCCAAATTCACATGGCCTTCGTTTTCCCTGTGTGCATTTTTCTGCATGTCCTCTCTTCTTATAATGACACAAGTCATTGTATTTAGGGTTCACCCTTACCCACTATGACCTTATTTTTAGTTTGATTAGAACTGCAAGACCCTATTCAAAATAAAGTCACATTCACAGATGCTGGAGGTTAGGGCATGAACACATCTTCTTGGGGGACACATTAACTGCATGTCATGAGGAAATGAGAAAGCAAAAACACTGTTTTTCTCAGAAAGTGTGTTCTTTATTTGTAAATCTATATTATATATGTGAGGGAAAGAAAAAAATTTACTGCACAGCTTTTAAAATTATTAGACCTATTTTTGTTATTTCTCTATCATGCACTTTGACTTTACGTCTATCCATTTCAAGAATACTCTAAAAAATCACCAGTGACTTCTTAACCACCAGAATGTTTTGTTTGTTATTATTGTCATGAGTAATATAACAAGCACCGAGTATCCAATACATAAAATTTTTAAATGTTACCAACTTCCTAGGGTTACTGTAAGATAAAATAATATAACATGTAATAAGTCCTTAGAACAGTGCCAAAGTAACAATAAATATTAAATACAAATGAGTTAGTATGATACCATCTTAATTTTTCATATTTTCTTAGGATATTTTAAGAAATGACACATTACATTTATAGTTGAAGTTCGCACTTTAATGTTCTCAACCTATGTTTTTATATATTATTACATAGATATGTATTCATAAAATATAAAATATATGCATTCATAAAAAATAAAATACAAATATAAAATTCATAAAATAGAAAACACAAAATATAAAAGTAAGTTTTTAATCTTAGATACATGATAACATACAATAATATTTTTCTGTAATTTTTGAAAAATCAGCATCATGTTTTTATCTACCCATGGTAAGATTCATAGATAGGTGATAGATGGAGATATACATAGATAGAAACATACAGATAGATAAAGTTAATTTATTTTTTGAATTATTTATTATTCCATCCTTTGTACCAGTTTGCTTTTGGTTAATACCATGAATACTATTATGGTGCATATTTTTCATATCTTGTCTGATTTATTTCATTACCATGCATACAAATTGTATTATTGCTTCATAATGGATTCATTTTTGCTATTTCCTGTTGTGTTTCCTTTATTCTCTGTGTTCTGTTCTTTGTCTCCTTTCTTGTCATCCATATAATCGATCTTGTTTTCATAATATACCTTATTCATTTTCACATTCTTTTAGTAGTTTGAAATTTATATTTTTCATTTCTATTATTTCAGTGGTTTCCTTTAATTTCTAACATGTATGCTTCACCTAACAAAGTTAAAAGTATTTAATTTGTATATATCTTCTTTTCCCTCCAAAAATAAAACAAAAATACCTTAGAATACTTCGACTTAAATGTATTTCTTATTATCTTATATATTATTGTTTTCCAGCATTTTAAATGATGTTATCTTTAAATCCTCAGTAATCATTAGTATTATTGGTTATTACTTTTATTTAGAGTTACCCATTACTTCTTTAAATTTACCCATGCATTTTCCTAATTTCTACCTTCATCATTACTTTTGCACCCTAACCTTTCATTTTGTATAAAATTTCCTTTATACTGACTAAATTATCATTAAAAATTATTTAGTACTTTTACTTATTGAAGTTGTAGGTTTACAAAAAACTATGTAAATGACAGTGTTCCCAAATATCCCCCATATTATTAACACTTCACATTAGTTTGGTACATTTTTACAACTGATGAAAAAAATTACATTTGTACTAAAAACTATATCCCATGGTTTACATTATGGTGTATTTTTCCCATGTACCACTCTATTATTAATACCCTGCATTAGTGCCGTACATTTGTTACAATTCATGAAAGGAATTTTTATAATTGTACTATTGACTATAGTCTATCATTTACATGAGAGTACACTGTGATATACAGTCCTATGATTTATCATTTAATTTTTATACTAGTAACATATATATGACCTAAAATTTCCCCTCTTAACCACACATACATATATAATCCAGTGCTCTTAATTACACTGCCAGCACTGTCTTACCATCACCTTCATCAATATCCAAAATTTATAATCAACCCAAATAGGAATTTGGTACAAATTAAGCAATAACTTCCCATCACTTACTCTCAACCCAGTTCCTGGAAACTTATTACAACTGTATGATTCTAGATTCTAGATTCTAGATGCTTATTCCAATGATATAAGTTTGTTTATTCTGATTATTTTATATTAGTGTTACCATACAATATATGTCATTTTGTATCTGAATTATTTCACTACCCATTACGTCTTCAAGGTTCATCCATGTGGACACACAAACCAGAACTTCATTCTATTTTAGTGTTGAATCACTTTCCATTTTATGTATATTCCATATTTTGTTTATCCATTTGTCAATTCATGAACACTAGGGTTGCATGTGTTCATCTTTCAGCAATTGTGAAAAATGTTGCTGTGAACTTCAGTGTGCAATTATCTTTACAAATTCCTGCTTCCAATCTTTATAGATGTAATAGATGGATTTCTGGGTTATAAGGTTTTTCTATGCCAAGCTTTCTGAGGAAATGCCAAACTATCTTCCACAGAAGCTGCACCATTTGATATTCCCACTACCCAGCAATAATTGTTCCTATTTCTGCACATTCTCTTCAACACCTATAATTTCCTGCTTTTTTTTCCTAAATAGTAGCCATTGTAATGGGTGTAAAATGGTACCTCATTGTGGTTTTGGTATACATTTCCCTAAAAGCTAATAATGATGAGCCATTTTTCATGTGTTTTTTAGCCATTTATATATCCTCTTGAAGACATTACTATCCAAGAATTTTTCCCATTTTTAAATTGAATCATTTGTCTTTTTCTTTTTTAATTGAAGGATTTATTTATGTATCCTAGATATTAAACCCTTATATGATATGTACTATCCAAATATTTTCTCCCATTGAGTACATTGTCTTTTCATTTTTATGACAAAATCCTTTGATGCACAAGAGTTTTTAGTTTTGATGAGGTACCATTCATCTATTTTTTTTTCTTTTGCAACTTGTACTTTGGGTGTGAAGTCTAAGAAACCATTGGCTAATGCAAGGTCCAGAAAATGCTCCCATACATTTTCTTCTAGGAATTTTATAGTCCTGGTTTTTACATTTAGGTTTTTGACCCAACTTGAGTTAATTTTTGTATATGGTATAAGATAAGGGCCCATCTTCATTCTTTTGCACACGGATATCCAGTTCACCCAGCACTATTTGTAGAACATAATATTGTTTTTCCAATTAAGTGGGCCTTGCAGACTTTGCAAAAATCAAAAACAGGTGATGCCATCAACATGGCAAGTGTAATACCACCACTGAATAAACTCCCCAGGGATTCAGTGAACAAAAAGACAAAACACACTTGTCTAGAACTCTAGAGGACAGTAGAGACTGGAGATGGACTCCACAAATGTTTAATCAAACAAAGAAAAATATCAGGTAGGAAATTTCCATTCCCAACCTGCTAGTCCCTTCCCCTCCTACTAAATTTGGCAAAAGCATCCTAGGGGACACTCAGAGTCACGGTGGCAAAGCCTGCCCCACTCTGGTTATAGACTGTAGAGTCCCACACAGCAATGAGTAAGAACCCTATGCATATCAAAGCACAAGGACCCAAGTCATACAGAGACCCAGGGCAGAACACAAGCAACTGATATGTGCTGCATACAAAAGGGTCCCCAGGAGGAGAATAAAAAAGACCACAGTGGAATGGTGGCTAGCAAATGGTGTGCTTGCTCAATAAACTTTCTGTTGCTTGAGCCACCTAAATGTAAAACAGAGCTTTCTGGAGTGACCCATAATTTTTGGACTGTCCCCATCTGTCTTCTTCAGGTGGGATACCCTAATGCCGAATAAACCAGAGGTAGAAAAGCTTCACAAGAAAAGCATGTGGGGTTAAACTGAACTGCTATAAGACAGAGCATCCCAGAATTAAAACATTTTCTAAAAATGGGACCCTGATTGAGAGAGGGTATTTAAACAAATCACATGATCTGGGGAGAAAATTCTGCACAAAACCAGAAAAGATCAAGATTACTGGATAAGGAAGAGATCAAAGAAAGCTTTCACCTGGAAGTGAAACATTTACACAAACAGGCAATCTTAAAAATTGTACTACATATCCAAGTCAAAAACTGGATGACAAGCTGAAAAAATCTGATTAGTTAAACATGGGTTATTCTGAAGTTCTAGAATAAGTTGGAACAAATATCAAAGAAAAGCCTTAATATAAAACCAATCATCAATTAAACCCTGAAGAAGAGGGAGAAACTTGACTTTCAGATTTAACTCATCAGGATAATTAGATGCCTAGACAACAGCAAAAAAATATAAGATATTGTAAGAAACAGGAAGATATGGCTCACCCAAGGGAAAAATTAAAACTTCAGAGAACATACAAAAATTAGAACAATTAAAGAAATTCAAGAAATCTAAATCAATTCAAGGAAATGAAGGAGAATATATATTAAGAGGTAAAGAATATTGAGAAGACAATGTGTGAGAATAAAGAAAAAAATTAAAAGCATAAAAAGAAACATAGAAAGTCTGGGGACAAAAGGCAAAATAGTAGAGATTAAAAGTACACCAGAGGCATACAACATATTTGAACAGGCAGAAGAAAGAATCAGTGAACTAGAAGACAGGACAATTAAAATGATGTACTCAGAAGAACAAAAAGAAAAACAATTATTGAAAAAAATGAGCAGGGCCTCAGTAATTTGAGTGACACAACATATACTAACATACCCATCATGAGTTTCCAATAAGGAAAAGAGAAGGAAAAGGGGACTGAAAGAATATGTTAGGAAATAATGACCAGAAATTTCCAACTGTTATGAAAGACATAAATATAAATATTCAAGAAGCATCATATACTTCAAACAGATCAAATCCTAAAATACTTACTCTGACATACATACTAATCAGAATGTCAAATACCAAAGATAAAGTGAGACTGTTGAAAACAACAAGAGAAATGCAATTTGTCACATGCAAAATATTTTCAATAAGTGCCAATTTTGCAACAAAATACATGGAATGTTTGTACATCACTTCTGAAGTGTCTTGAAGAGGACCCAGAAGGACACCAGTTCTCTATAATCTCTCCCGAGTTCTGTGCTTTCTTATGTATACATCATATGGCACACTTATACCACCTATTCTCCACAGTTCTCAGGTGGTACTATTCTTTTAATTCTCAACTGACTCCTCCCCTGCTGTGATTGTGACTGAAGCAGAGGATGCAGCTGCTTTTGGCCAGGGTAGGTTAAGATTGTTGCTCAAATACAGACCCTGTGATCTGTATTCTCTAAAAAACAGCTGAAAACTGAGCTGCACTGATTACTCACTATTTGGGGGGAAGAGCCACTATTCAGCAACTTGTTCCCTGCTGCCTTGAGAAGGTTCTGTTTCTCTCATTCAGCCCCACTTCTGCCCCTGCAGAGGGAGAGGTTGAAATGGAGGGTGTCAGCTTCTTTCTGTCCTGTGTGGGTTAAATCTGTAGCTGTCTTGGGAGCTGGAATCCAGCATTCTGATTTCATCAATCAAAAGCTGCAGGTGGTACCCCTGCTTTTGGGGGAAGAGCCATCTTCAGCTAACTAATCCCCACTGCCTCCAGATGGTTTACTCTGTTTCTCAATTCACCCCACTGTCACCATTCCTGGGAGTGGAGTTGAAATATAATTTGATGGCTGCTTTCCATCCTGGCCAAATTGTACATTTAGCTCTGACTGGAGCTGGTATCCAGCATGTTACTTTGATTATCAGAAGCCACAGTTTTACCTGACCATGCCCCTCACCATTGTTCCTGGGAGAGAAGGCTTCTATTTCCAGCCAGGGAGATAGACTGACTTTAAGGGACACTGGGTTCATTTTCACTGAAAAAAAATTGACTTGGGAATGTCCTTTCAGGGGGGAACTCCTTCCCAGAATTAGCCCTCTGTGTAAAAGTAACTAGAGATAATGAAAGGAATGTTAACAACATATAGACACAAATCAAAACCAAACAGAGCATGTCGACATTTCTAGAGGAGGTAGAGAGGAAAGGAAGCTGTCTCCTGGGGGTAAAAAATTGCCACAAATAGTGCAATCTCAAAAATTGTATCATATATGTATAGGTCAAGAATCAGATGAATAAGAGATGAAAACTATGATCAAACACAAGTTATTCTACAGGTCTGAAATAAATTGACCAAAGTGTCAAAGAAGAGTTTTAGCCAAAATCAATTAACAAGAAAACCAAAGGCAACTGATAGAAACTGAGATACAGAGTAATCTCACCAAGAATATCAGATGCCTAGACACCAGCAAAAAATTTCAAGTCATACTATGAAACAGGAAGATATAGCCCATTCAAAGGGAAAAACTAAAACTTCAAATGAGATATAGGATTTGAAACAACCAATCAGTGATGTTCAAGCAAATCTCTCAAGTTATTCAAGGAGATGAAGGAAAACATGGGAAAAGAGACAAAATAAATTGACATTGGGTGAGCATAAAGAAGAGTTTGAAAGTGTGCAAAAATAACAAAACTTATGGGATAAAAAGGTACAAGAGAAGAACTAAGGAATACACTAGCAGCATAAAAACAGCAGATTAGAAGAGGCAAAATAAAGTATCAGTGAACTAGAGGATAGGACATCCAAAATACAGATAAAAGAACAGGCACAGATTTAAAAAAATGAAACAGGGTTTCAATGAGTTGAAGAACAGCATGAAGTAGGCAAATAAATGCATCATGGGTACCCTATAAGGAGAAGAGAGTGCAAAGGAAAGAAATACTCTTTCTGCCCAAAAGTATACCCCAATAATAATGTCCAAAATATACCAAATCTCAGGAAGGACACAAAAATTCATGCCCAAGAATCACATTGTACTCCAAACAGTATGAATCCTAATATGCCAACTCTAAGACACATACTAATCAAAATGTGAAATGCCAAAGGCAAAGAGGATTCTGAAAGTAGCAAGAGAAGAGAAAAGCAAGTTATCACATATAAGGGACACCGAATAAGTCTAAGTTCTGATTTCTTATTAGAAACAATGGAGGTAAGAATGCAGTGGTATGATACACTTTGGCCAGTGAAAGAGAAAAATTGGTAGGCAAAAACTATTTATCTGGAAAAACTGTCCCTCAAATATGAGGGGGGATTTAAAATATTTTCAGTTAAACAAAAATGAAAGAGGTTTTGAACAAGAGAACCACCTTACAAGAAGAGCTACAAGGACTGCTAGAGACTGAATGGAAAGACTGAGAGAGAGGCTTGGAGGAGTGCATAGAAATGAAGAATTTCTGTGAGGCTAACTCAAAGTGTAAGAAAAAAGACAGAAAAATAAATTATGCCATATTAAAATCAAAGGACAAAATTGCTGTAGTAATGAAAGACTTTACAATAACAACATTGAATGTTAGTGGATTTAACTCCTGAATCAAAAGACACAGATTGGAAGAATTGGTTAAAAAAAATGACCTATCAATTTTCTGTCTACAAGAGACTCACCTTAGAACCAACAACAACAAAAAATAGGTTGAAAGTGAAAGGCTGGAAAAAGATATTCCAATGAAAGAGTAGCCAGCAAAGAGCTGGTGTAGCTTTACAAGCATCAACTGTTAATGCAAAATCTTTAAAAGAGCCAAAATGGATTACATGTTATTAAAAGGAGCAATCAATCAAGAACGAATAAACAACATAAATATTTGTGCACTTAACTAGGGTACCCCAAATATGTGAGGCAAATAATGTCAATAATAAAGGGAGAAATAGACTTTTCTACAATAATATTTGGGGACTTCAATACACCATGCTCAATAATAGATAGAATACCTAGACAGATGATCAATATGGAAACAGAGGCTATCAATAATATGATAAATGAACTAGACCTAATAGACATTTACAGAATATTGCACACTGAAACAGGGGATATACATACTTCCCAAGTACTCATGTACTTTCCCCATGATAGACCACATTATGGGTCACAAAACAGGTCTCAATAAATGTAAAAATATTGAAATTATATGAAGCACTTTCTTTGATCACAATATAATGAAGCAGAAAAAAATAACAGGAAAAAAATGGAAAAGTTGCAAACACAACATGCTCTTAAACAATCAGTTGGTCACAAGTAACGAGATCGAAATGGTCACCAAAAACCTCCCGACAAATAAAATCTCAGGACCAGATGACTTTACAGAGGAATTTTAATAATCATTCCAAGAAGAATTAATAGCAATCCAGTTCAAACTCTTCAAAAAATTTCAACAGAGTGGCACACTACGTAACTCATTATATGAGACCAACATCACTCTAATACAAAATCCATACAAATATAGTACAAGAAATGAATATTACAAACCAATTTCTACTAAAAGTATAGATTCAAAAATACTAAAAAATGTAGTGAAAATCGAATCCAACAGCACATTTTAAGAACTATATGCCATGTTCAAGTGCATTTATCCCAGGCACAGAAATGTTGTTCAACATAAGAATGATCTAATATAATACACAAAAATAGCAAATTGAAAGAGAAAAACAACTTGATCATCACCATTGATGCCTAAAACTCATTGAACCAAATCCAGCATTCTTTCTTGATAATAACATTTACAAAAATAAGAATGGAAGTAAATTTCCTCAACACAATAAAGGGTACATATGAAAAACCTGCAGCTTATATTACACTTCTATGGTGAAAATGTGAAAGCTTGTCCTCTAAGATCTGGAACAAGGCAGGATGCCCATTGTCACCACTTTTATTCAATATTGTTCTGAAAGTTGTAGCAAGCAGTTAGGCAAGAAACAGAAATAAAAGTCATCCAAATTGAAAGGAATAATTAAAATTTCCTGGTTTGCAGATAGCATGATCCTATACAAATAAAATCCAAAAAAAAACACATCAAAGCTTCTAGAGCTAATACACAAATTCAGCAAAATGGAGGTAGTCAAGATCAGCACCCACAATTCAGTAGTGTTTCTATACACTAACAAAAAGCAATCTGAGGAAGAAAGCACAATAAACTTTCCATTTACATAGCAACTAAAAGAATTGAATGTCAGGAATAAATTTAACCAAGGATGTAAAGGACCTGTATGCAGAAAACTACAAAATATTGCAATAAGAACTCTAAGAATAACTAAATAAGTGGAAGGGCATTAACTGTTGTGTTGGTTAGGTTCAGGTGTGAACTTCACCAGGTGATGATGCCTCATAGTTCTGTTGCTGCAGACTTGAATCATTAGCATGTGAAATTCATCTGTGGCTGATTACATCTGCAATTGGCTAAGGGGAATGCCTTCCACAATGAGTGCTGTTTAACCTAATTAGCTGGAGGCTAATTAGAGAGAGCCTAATGCAGCACAGCCCAAGCAGCTCAGTTTACCTTATCTGAGCACTCACAGGTCAGCCCAGATATTTGGAGATGCAGGAAGGAATCACCCTTGGGAACACCATTGAAACCCAGATGCCAGGAGTAAAGGCCAAGAGATGTGACTGTGTGCCTTCCCATGTAACAGAGAGCCTCAAATGAAAGTTAGCTGCCTTTCCTCTGAAGAACTATAAATTTATAACACAAACCCCATTATTAAAAGCTGCTGTATCACTGGTGTGTGCCTTCTGGTAGTTTTGGCAGATTAAAACACCTGTTCATGGATTGGAAGACTAAATACCTTTAAGATATGAACTCTAACCAAAATCATTTACAGAGTCAGTGGAATCCCAATTAAAATTCCAACACACAACTTAGCAGAAATGAAAAAGCCAATTATCAAATATATTTGAAGTGATAAGGGGATCCAGTAGCCAAGCTATCTGAAAAAGAACAAAGTTGGAGGACTCACACTATCTGAATATAAAGCTTATTACACAGATACAGTGATCAAAACAGAATGGCACTGGCACAGGGTTGGAACAAAGGAATGGTATTGAAATCTATTGTCAATTGATTTTATTTATTTGCAGCTTTTTTCTTTTAATATTTGTCAGTCTAGCTAAGGGCATGTAAAATTTACTCTTCTTTTAAAAGTAACAACTTTAGGTTGTTTAAAAATGCTTTCTATTGCTTTTATTCTCTATTTCATTGATTTCTGCTCTAATATTTATTTCTTTCCCCTGCTTCCTATATTTTATCTAGCATTTTTATAGTGACCCCAGCTCATCATCATTAATCATGCTATTTCCAGTAATCAAGATGGCACTGACAATCCATGGATGAGTTCACAATAGAAATACAGAAAATATGTCAATTTGATTCTGCTCAATGTTCACTTATATGAGGCAAGACTCTGGGTGACAGTGTTTTGATGTCTTAGTTTTGTGGAGTTAAGAGGTGTAATGATATTAGCTGGTTGTTCTTTAAATACTGGATACAGTTATGAGAGAAAGCTATGAGCTGAAGGTTTCAAATCTGTATGCAAGATGTAAAAGATTCTATCTGTACCCTGAAATAAATTTTATTTCCTGTGGTCATGGACTTGAGATCTCTGAAAACCAGACCAAAAGTCTCATCATGTGAGTAGCAGATTTACAATGTTAACTAAACTCTCTACGCTGCTGGATATTTGCTGTTAAAGTAAAGGCATTGTTTGGAATATAATGGGATCCCCAAAATTGGGATGGGGCATATGGGTTGATAATGATGGCAATGGGGATATTAGAAACCTGGATTCTGCTGAATCCTTGGTAAATAAACCTCTAATGGCCTGCCTTGAGGAACGAGCACCCCCACTTCTGAGGCTGCCCTGAGGAAACAGCAACTTAATTTCCAGTCTGACTTGAGGGACAGCTACCTGACCTCCAATCTCCAGGGAATGGACTCCACCCTCTCTGAGGCCTTAGGGGAAAAATTTCCTGAGGAACAAAGCAGAAGGTCCACCCTCTGCTTCCAGTGCAAATTCACCTTCTCCATATGCATGGATAGATCTGCTTTCCTGGCCTCAGTTTTCCTGGCTTCAGACATTAACTTCCATGGGTCTGTCTTTGAAGTCCCTTTTCCTTCAATCTGTCCCTTTTAGTCCAGACCGGCAGTGCTTCTGTTTATACATATCTCACAAAAATTTTAGTTGGTTTACCATGTAACATACTGGAATTGAAACCATAAGATAATAGGACCTTCCACAAATCCTTCCTGGATAACTCCATCTCTAATCCTGTATTTTTCTGATATGGCTGACTCGTTCCATGCTTGGTCAAATCCTCACATGAGGCAATATTTTCTGGGGTTGGTCTCATTTTTCAAAAGCTCAGAATTTTCCAAACTATCAGTTTCTAATGTCTTTGTACCCAAGAATCCAGTTCTCAGAATATTCCTTTCCTGTCATATTTTACCGTAAACTGCAAGGAACAGCCAGACTGCATTTTCCAAATTTAGTTCAGAAATTTCCTCAGATATATATCCAAACTCATTGCCTTCAATTTCTACTTTCCATTCAACATAAGATTTAATTCTGACAGACTTGCCACCACTTTAAAACAAGGATCACCTTTCTTCCATTTTGCAATGACATATTAATTATTTCAGTCTAAGGCCTTATTGGAAGAAACTTTAGTATACATATTTCTGTCAACATATCTTCAGAGCAATTCTCTTCAAAGCAATTCAGGGCTTTTCTACCAAGCATATCACAATTCTTCCAGAATCTTTCCCTTATGCATTTTAAAAAGTAATGCCAGTATTTTTTGGTGTTTGCAAACCTTAGCATCCCACTACTGGTGTCAAAATCTGTCTTAGTTTGTTAGAGCTACCAGAATGCAATATACCAGAAAGGAATTGGCCTCCACAAAGGGGTTTATTAAGTTACAAGTTACAATTTTAATGCCATGAAAATGTCCAAATTAAGGCACCAAGAAGAGGAGAGCTTCTCAGCTAAGGCAGCATCTGGGGTTTCTCGTCACATGGGAAGGCACATGTTGCTGTCTGTTGGCCCTTTGCTTCTGGGTTTAATTGCTTTCAGCTCCTCATTCCAGTGGCCTCCTTTCTGCTTCTCTTCTGTCTGTCTCCAAGCATCTGCTCTCCCTGCTCTTTGTATCATCTCTTTTAAGGTATCTAATAAACTAATTAAGATCCACCTTGAATGGGTGAAGCCATATCTCCATCTTATCAAAAGGTCACATCCACAATGGGCATGTCACATCTCAATGGAGGCAAACTAATCAAAAGCTCCCAACCAAACAGTAAGTCTGCACCCACTAGATTTGAGGAGAATAAAAGAACATGGCTCTTCTTGGGTTCATAAAAGTTTCAAACTATCATAGGCTCACCAAGCAGAAATTCTGCATTCAATGTTGTAGTTCAAGGAATTAGAAAAAACATCAATAGTTTGTTTAGGCAGTTGGCTCAAACATCAATCAAAAGTTGGCTGACATTACCTGAAGTGCAAATGCAGAACTGCCTGCCCTGGTATAATGTAGAGGAGGGGATTCAAAGGCTTAGAGGGATTGGAATGTTGGAGTGGATTTATCATGCAAAGCCTGCTTTTACACCCCAAGAAGATCTAGAGGATACACCTTTTACCAGGACTCTGAGAAATAAATGTATGAGTCTAGCTCCATCATCCTAGAAGAATTATACAGCCACCCTTCTCTGCACATCAGATATTATGTAGGAACTCCTGTAACTGATCTGGAAAACCTAAACACAATGGGGATGTTCAAACCCCAAGTTGGCAGAAGCCATGGGGCAGCACTTAATCACTAAAGGCAAGTTGGAAGTGGCTACCATAATGAACAGCAGACACAAAGCAGCAATCGAAATAGTCTGATTATCAAAATAATCAGTACCTAGAATGGGGTACCTAGAAGTAAAGCAGATGGTCAACATACTAAATTCTTGTTTCACATGTATAAGCAGAAGAGTTCCAGGTCAAGTGAATAAAGTCTAACTTAAATTACAAAAACAGACAGTCATGGCCACTTAATCAATTACCAAACTTGAGAGAGTTCATAGACCCAGAGCAGCTTGAATGAGGGAAAAACTAGGTACCCTGTTACTCTGCCAAAAATATATACCATTAATCTTCTTTGCAGCCTCCACCAAGGAAGCTTATGGCCTTTTTAGCATGGTAACTGTGCAGTGGGGAAAAGGAAATGATCAGATATTTTTGGGATTGGTAGACAATGGCTCTGAAGTCACATTAATTTCAGGAGACCCAAAACATCATCACATCTATTAGTCACAGTAGGGGCATATGAGGTCAGGTGATCATCGAATTTTTTAACTCAAGTCCATCACTCAGTGGATCCAGTGAGTCCCCATATACATTCTGTTTTTTTTTTTCCAGTTCTGGAAAGCATAATTGGAATATTCATGATCAGCAGAACTGGCAGAATTCACACATTGGATCCATGGCTTGTGGAGTGAGGGCTATTATGGTAGTAAAGGCCAAGTAGAAGCCACTAGAAAGGTCCACACCTAGAAAATAGTAAACCAAAAGTAATACTGGATTCCTGCAGGGGTTGCAGATTAGTGCCACTCTTAAAGACTTGAACAATGCAGGGATGGTTATTCCCACCTCATCCCCATTCAACTCTCCTATTTGACCTGGACAGAAATCAGATGGATCTTGGAAGAGCACAGAGAATTATCATAAATTTAACCAGGTGGTGACTCCAATTATGACTGTTGTCCCAGATATGGTATCATTGCTGGAGCAAATCATCACATCCTCTTGTACCTGTTATGCATCTATTGAGATGACTAATGATTTTATTTTCTCAATAGCTATTAGTAAGGACCACCAGAAACAGTTTGCTTTCACGTGACAAGGCCAGCAGGATACCTTCCCTGTCGTACCTCAGGGGTATATCAACTCACCAGCCCTATGTCATAATCTTGTCTGCAGGGAATTTCATAGTTTCTGCCTCCCACAAGCCATCACTCTTGGCCATTATATTGATGATATCAGGTTGATTGCTCCTAGTGAAGAGGAAGTAGCTGCTATCTAGATTTCTTGGGAAGACATTTACATTTCAAAGGATGTGAGATAAATCCAACAAAAGTACAGAGGACTTTCACCTTGCTAAAATTTATTAGTGTTCAGTGGTGTGGGCATGCTGAGATATGCCTTCTAAGATGAAGGATATGCTTTTGCATATGACCAAAAATAAGCACAACGCCTAGTTGGCCTCTTTGGATTTGGGAGACAAAAATATTCATCACCTGGGTGTGTTACTCCAACTCATTTACTGAGTGAACAGAAAAGCTGCTAGTTTGGAGTGGGGTCCAGAACAAAAGGAGGCATTGGGCAATCTCAGTCTGCTGTGCAAACTGCTCTGCGACATGGGCCATATGTTCCTAGAGGTGTCCCTGGTAAATAGACTTGCTGCCTGGAGCTTTTGGTGGGCACCTATAGGAGAATCACAATGCAGGCCCTTTGGATTTTGGAATAAAGCCTTATGATCCTCTGCATATGATTACTCTCCTTTTGAGAAACAGTTTTTGGCCTGCTTCTGGGCCTTAGTAGAGACTGGATGCTTAACCATGGGTCACAAATTACCATGAGAACTGAGTTGCCTATCATGAGCTGGGTGTTGTCTTACCCACCAAGCCATAAAGTTGGGTGTGTACAGCAGTACTCCATCAAAAATTAGAAATGGCATATACGAGATAGGGCGGCCCAGTGTGGGTCCAGAAGGCACAAGTAAATTACATGAGGAAGTGGACCAAATGCCCATGGTCTCCACTCCTGCCATGTTATCTTCCTAACAGCTCAGAAATTTGGCCTCTTGCATGCTGCCTTATGATCAGTTGACTGTGGAAGAGAAAACTTGGGCCTGGTTTACAGATTTTTTTGCATGATATGCAGATACCTCCAAAATTGAACAGTTGCAGTACTTCAACCCCTTTCTGGGATGTCCCTATAGGATGCTTGTGAGGGGAAAACCTCCAAGTGGTTAAAATTTTGAGCAATGCACCTGATTGTTTATGTTTCTTGGAAGGAGAACTGGCCAGAGGTACATTTTATACTGACTCATGGGCTGTGACTAATGGTTTGGCTGGATGGTCAGAAACATGGAAGGACCATGATTAGAAAATTGGCAACAAAGAAGTCTGGAGAAGAATTATGCAAACAGACTTCACTGTATGGGCAAAAATCATGAAGATATTTGTGTCACATATAAATGTCCACCAGAAGATTACTTCAGCAGAGGAAGATTTAAAAAATCAAGTGGATAAGATGACCCTTTCTGTGGATACAATTCATGCTCTTTCCCCAACCACTCCTTTCATTGACCAATGATCTTGTAAACAAAGCAGTCATGGTGGTAGGATGGAGGTTGTACATGGGTTCAACCACATGGAGTTCCACTCACCAAGGCCCACGTGACTATACCCAATGCTGAGCGCCCAAACTGCCAGCAACAGAGACCCACACTCAGTCCCTGACATAGCACCATTCCCTGAGGTGATCAGCCTTTACATAGTGACAGAATGATTTTATTGGGCAACTTCCATCATTGAAGAAGTAGCAATTCGTACTGACTGGAGTAGACACACACTTCTGGTATGTTATTGCCTTCCCTGTGTGCAATGCTTCTGCCAAACTACCATCCACGAACTTATAGATGCCTTATCCACTGTTCTAATTTGCAAGTTGCCAGAATGTGATTTACCAGAAACAGAATAGCTTTTAAAGGTGAGAATTTAATAAGTTGCAAGTTTACAGTTATATGGCCATGATAATGTCCCAATTAGAACAAGTCTATAAAAATGTCCAAGTTAAGGCACAAACAAGAGATTGTCTTCACTCAGGAAAAACCAATGAAGTTCAGTGTTTCTCTCTTAACTGGAAAGGCACATGGCAAACATGGCAATGTCTGCTAGCTTTCTCCCCAGGTTTCCTGTTTCATGAAGCTCCCCCAGGGGCATATTCCTTTTCATCTTCAAAGAACTCTGGCTGTGTGGGCTCTGTGACTCTGAGTCTCTTGTGGCTCCCCTGCTGGCTCCATCATCATTCTCTTCAAAAAATGTTTCCTCTTTTCAAGGATTCCAGTAAACTAATCAAAGTCCACGTGGAATGGGTGAAGTCACATCTCCCTCCAATCAAAGGTTAATACTCAATATAATTAAGTTTCCAACATACAGTACTGAATAGGGATTAAAATAAGCAGCTGCCTCCATGAGATAGATCAGGATTAAAACATGACTTTCCTAGGGTACATAAAAACCCAGGACATCCCCCACTATCATGGTATTCCACATACAACATTTCTTCTGATCGTGGAACCACTTCACAGCAAATGAAGTGTTGGAATGGGCACGTGATCATATAATTCTCTTGTCTTAGCATGTTTCCCATCATCCAGAGGCAGGAGATTGATAGAACAGTGGAATAGCATTTAGAGGACTCGATTATAGTGACAAATAGGTGGAAAACTGTGCAGGGCTGGGACATTGTTCCCCAGAAGGCTGTGCATGCTCTGAATCAACATCCACCCTATGATTCTGTTTCTCCCATAGCCAGAATTCAAAACAGGTTCAGGAATCACAGGGTGGAAATGGGAGCAGCATCACTCACTATCATACCTCGTTATCCACTAGAAAAAAATTTGCTTCCTGTACCTGTACTTGAAGTTCTGGTCATCTACTTGTCTTAATTCTAAAAGGAGGAGTGCCCCTAATAGGGGACACCACAACGATTACATTGAACTAGAAGTTAAGACTGTCACCTAGCCACTTTGGACTTCCCGTACCTCTAAAGCAACAAGCAAGGAAGTGGGTCACTGTATTGGATGGGGTGATAGCTCTGACTATCAAGGGGAAATAGTACAGCACTACATAATGGACATAAAGAATTGTTTTCCTGGAATGCAGGTGATCCCTTAGGGCATCTCTTATTACTACCATGCCCTGTGATTAAAGTCAATGGAAAACTGCAACAACCTAATCCAATCAGGACTACCAATGACCAAGAAACTAGTAATGAAGGTTTGGTTCCCCTCAGCAGGCAAAGAACTATGGTCTGCTGAAGTATTTGCTGAGGGTAAAGGAATCATTGGACGGGTAGTGGAAGAAGGCAGGGATACATACGAGTTTTGACCATGTGACCAATTACAGAAATGGGAACTGTGATGATATGTAAATTTCCTCCTTATTTTGTTATAAGTTTGAATTTGTACATAAAACGAATATCTTTGCATTCTTCTCTGTCTTATTCCCTTATCATATGATGTAAGTTGTATTGTCCATGTTATAGTATTTAAACTATAGAATGTTAAGTTTAAGAGATTCAGTACCCAAGGACTTGCATCGTATTCTGGAGAGATTTAGTGAATTTCTGGTTGTACACAGGATAGTCGAGTATTGTTAGGCAAAAAATATGTTTGTTATTTTGTTCTACTGAGTGATTATGTATGGTTTAGGGTGGTGTGTATAGCTGGCAAGTTGATAAGTGGTAGACTATTAGGCTGGGTTCACGTGTCGACTTGGCCAGTGATGCTGCCAGTTGTCTGGTGAAGCAAGCACTGGCCTAACCATTCCTCAAGGACATTTTCTGGCTGGTTAGCGAACAAGATGTGTCATTTATTAAATCATCAGCACGTTGATTTTATCCATGGATGATTATATCTTCAGTTAGCCAAGGGGTGTTTCTTCCACATTAATGATATTTAATCTAATCTGTGGAAAGTTTTAAAGGAGAAATCAGAAGAGAATCTCTTTCTCCCCACTTCGGCCAGCCTCTCCTGGAGGATTCATTAAGACCTTCATCAGAGGTATCAGCTTGTGGCCTGCCCTACAGAATTTGGATTTGTGCACCTCCACAGTTGTGTGAAATCCCTTTATGAAATCTCGTATTTACAGATATCTCCTGTTGGTTCTGTTTCCCTAGAGAACCCTGATCAGTACAACACCCTACATCTATAACTCATTACTTTAAAAGATACCAAACTAGCTTCAATAGCATACACTTTTCTTGCTCCATTACCCCTTCATTTCTCTTCTGTATATTGATTTTGTCCCACACTGACTCTTATATTCTCTGTGCCCATTATCAGAAAATGTGACATTTCCTATTCAGTGGTATTCTTGCTGTTATAGCAATTAAATAATAGAGTGGTATATTGAGAGTACAGTACCATCGGGATTTGCATTTACCCTTTTTGTTATCCTTATTGATTAATATTCATTTCTTCATAATATTTCAATTCACTCTCTCTTGTCTTTTCCTTTCAACCTGCAAACTCTCCTTTACAAATTCTTGTCGGACAGGTCTGTTTCTGTCAAACTCTCTCAGGTTCTTTTTTATCTGAAAATATTTTGAACTCTTCCTCACTTTTAAAGCTCAGTTTTGCTGGATAAAGAAATTTTGGCTGGCAGGTTAACCTCTTCAGTACCTTAAATATATCATACCATTGCCTTATGCTTCCATGGTTTTTTTCTTTTTATTAATTAACGGAAAAAAAGAAATTAACCCAACATTTAGAAATCATACCATTCTACATATGCAATCAGTAATTCTTAACATCATCACATAGATGCATGATCATCGTTTCTTAGTACATTTGCATCGGTTTAGAAGAACTAGCAACACAACCAAAAAAGATATAGAATGTTAATATAGAGAAAAAAAATAAAAGTAATAATAGTAAGAACAAAACAAAACAAAAACCTATAGCTCGGATGCAGCTTCATTCAGTGTTTTAACACGATTACTTTACAATTAGGTATTATTGTGCTGTCCATTTTTGAGTTTTTGTATCTAGTCCTGTTGCACAGTCTGTATCCCATCAGCTCCAATTACCCATTATCTTACCCTGTTTCTAACTCCTGCTGAACTCTGTTACCAATGACATATTCCAAGTTTATTCTCAAATGTCGATTCACATCATTGGGACCATACAGTATTTGTCTTTTAGTTTTTGGCTAGACTCACTCAGCATAATGTTCTCTAGGTCCATCCATTTCCATGGTTTTTTAACTAAAGATTGTAACTTCATCTTATTGATGATCCCTTGCATATGATGAATCACTTTGCTCTTGCTTCCTTCAGAATTCTCTCTTTATCTTTAGCATTTGACAGTCTGATTAGTATCTGTCTCAGTGTAAGTGTGTAACGGTTTATCCTATTTGAAATTTATTGCAATTCTTGGATATGTGTATTTATGCCTATCATATGAGATGGGAGGTTTTCAGCTATCATTCTTCAAATATTATTTTTGCTCCTTTTCTCTTCTGTTCTTGGGCACCCATAACATATATCTTTGTATGCTTCATGCCGTCACTCAAATCCATGAGATACAGTGTTATGGTTCAGAGGTTTTATGGAGTCCATAAAAGCTCATGTTCTTAATTTTAATCCATTCCTGTGGATGTGGACTCATTGTCAGTCTGATCTTCTGAGAGTAGGATCCTAAATTATGATGTGCCACACCTAATTCAGGGTGGGGCTTAATCCCCTTACTGGAATCCTTTATAATGGAAGCTAGTTAAAACAGAAGCAAAGAGATACATCCTGAAGTGCAGAGAAGAAGGCACCAAAGACAGAAGCTGGAAACAACAAAACTCAGAAAAGAAGAGAGAGATCAGCACATGTCACCCTGTGCCTGGCCATGTGACAGAGGAGTTGAGGATCACTGGTAGCCGGTTTTGGGAGAGAAGGCATTGTCCTGTTGATACATTGATTTGAACATTTCACAGCCCAAGAATTATAAAAACTTAAGCTGATAAACCCCCATTGTAAAAGCCAACCCATTTCTGGTATATTGCATCTTGTCAGCTTTAGTAAACTAAAATATATTTTGTTCTGAGAGTTGGGAGCTGCAATTGCAAATACCAAAAATGCTGGAATGGCATTCTGCCATAAGTGGATAAGGGGAATATTCTGGAAAAACTGAGTGTAGCTTGGTGGAAAAAGTCTATATTACTTTCAAAAGACTGTTGGTAGAAATATGCTTGCTAAAGGCACTAAGTGGAAACAGAAAGAATTGATGATTGTGTCACTGTAAAATGGAGAAAAAGGTGACCCTTTGTGCTGGTTTTAAAGGATATATGCCCCTTAAGAAAAGCCATGTTTTAATATAAATCCCATTTCATAAAGGTAGAATAATCTCTATTCAATATTGTATGTTTGAAACTGTAATGAGATCATCTCCCTGGATGACGTGATTTAGTCAATAGTAGTTGTTAAATTGGATTAGGTGGCGACATGTCTTTACCCGTTTGGGTGGGTCTTGATTGGTTTATTGGAGTCCTATAAAAGAGGAAATATTTTGGAGAATGAGATATTCAGAGAGAGCAGAGAACGCTGCAGCACCACGAAGCAGAAAGTCCATCAGCCAGACCTTTGGAGATGAAGAAGGAAAACGCCTCCTGGGGAGCTTCATGAAACAGGAAGCCAGGAGAAGCTAGCAGATGATGCCATGTTCATCATGTGCCCTTCCAGCTGAGAGAAAAGCCCTGACTGTGTTCGCCATGTGCCTTCTCACTTGAGAGAGAAACCCTGAACTTCATCGGCCTTCTTGAACCAAGGTATCTTTCCCTAGATGCCTTTGATTGGACATTTCTTTAGACTTGTTTTAATTGGGACATTTTCTCAGCCTTAGAACTGTAAACTAGCAACTCATTAAATTCCCCTTGTTAAAAGCCATTCCGTTTCTGGTATATTGCATTCCAGCAGCTAGCAAACTAGAACACCCTTGTTTTAAAGTGGCAGAGAATTTGGCAAAATTGAGTCCTTGTGTCAGATGGAAAGCAGAACTTGGAAGTGACAAGCCTGGATATTAGCTGAGGAAATTTCCAAAGTAAATTTGGAAAGCCCAGTCTGGTTTCTCCTTGCAGCTTATGGTAAATTGCAAGAGGATGGGGATAAGCTGAGAACCAAACTCTTGAGTATAAAGAAACCAGAAATTGATGGTTTTAAAATTCTGAGCCTTTGTAAAATAAGTCCTTAGAGGATTGTGTCCTATGTGAGGATTTAACTGAACATCAAGTCCATCAGCCATTTCAGTACAAATCAGAATTAGAAATGATTTTATCCCAAAAGGATTTGTGGAAGTTTCTATTGTCTGATGTTTGGTACCCCAGTTACTATATATAAAACCAATAAGTTTTTTTGTTTGTTTGTTTGGTTTTGCAAGACTTGTATGAATGGACCTGCTGCCAGCCAGAACTAAATGTAAAAGGACTAAATTGAAGGAAAAATGACATCAAACATAGAAACATGGAATCTAAGGCCAAGAGTGTAGACATCTTCTTGGGTAAGGAAAGCAGACCCACCTTTGCATGAGGAAAGGGTGTGTGTGTCCTGGAGCTTGCAGAGGGTGGGCCTTTCACACACCTTGGGACTTGGGGAGATTCCGGCTACCATCCCACTGTTCTAACAAGGTTTATACTGTGCCCTAGGGATTGGGGAGTGTCTGGCACCATCCAAATGCTAGAGGAGGATGGCAGCAAGAATTTGGCCATGACACCAATACCTGGAGATGTTGAAATCTTTGTCCCAGTGTTTGGGGAAAGCATAGCCACTGCACAAGTCCTTGGAAAGGGTACGGGGTTGCTGTCACTCTATCAAACTCTGAGGATATAACCTCATTTGGTAGATGACTCGAAGACCTTGAAATTTAATGAGGTATTCCCCGCAGGTCTTTGGAACTCTTTGGACCTTGTGACCCTGTGGGAATGTTCACTCTGTGACTGTCCCTCCTTCGTATACTGGAATCAGATAACTTGTTCTAAGTTTCACAGGTCCATAGCTGGAAGGGAATTGTGCCCCAGGACATGAAAAACATGTAACTGATTTTGATGTGACTGTACTTATTAATGTTGCAGAAATGATTTCAGGCTTTGCGGATATTGTGATGGAATGAATACTTTTTGCATATGGAAAAAATATATCTTTTGGTGGTCCAGAGCATGGAGTGTGCTGGTTTGGAAATTTTATGGACAACAGAAAATATCATGGTTTTAAATGTAATCCATTGCTGTGGATGAGGACCAATGGCAAATAGTATCTTTTGGTGAGTAGCATCTTAATATATGACTCACCTCATTTATCATGTGCCTTAATCCTCATTCTGGATTCCCTTATAACAGAAGATAAGAGAAATAGTAGAAAAGAAGAATGAAAAGAAGCTGACAGAGAAAAGTCAGATATGCTGAGAGAAAAGGATGCACAAAAAAAGTTCAGAGAGGAAGCACTGAATCCAGAAACTGAAGCAATAAAATCTGGGACTGAAGGGAGAGATGAGCAGATATCACTATGTGCCTAGCCATGTGACAGAGGAATTGAAGATTGCCAGTACCTGGTCTTTAGGGTGAAGCTACTGTCCTGTCCATTTCCTGATTTGGCCATTTTACATCCTTAGAAACATAAACTTGTAAGTTAATAAATCCTTATTTCTGGTATATTGCATTTTGCCAACTTAAGCAAACTAAAATTTTAATTGTTTTCATTCTTTTATCTATCTATTCTTCTGATTGTATGAATTTGATTGTCTTATAATTCATTGATCCTTTCTTTTACATGTTCAAATGTGCTGTTATATGCTCTAGTGTATTTTTGTTTTTTTTTATTATTTTTTTTGCATGGGCAGGCTGCAGGAATTGAACCTGGATCTCCAGCATGGCAGGTGAGAACTCTACCACTTAGCCATAATTACCCACCCCCTAGTGTATTTTTTAAGCAGATAGAAAATGAATTGAGAACACGTGGAAGGGGACATGAGGACACTCTCAAAAGGCAGAGGTGAGGAAGGCAAGAGGCAATAGGCAATGTGGGGTAATTTGCTTTTATAGATTACCTTAACTTACTCCCCTTCCCCCTTCCTTGTTGCGAGATTCCTCTTCCACTCCCCTTTCTCCAGGGCTATGCCTGGTGGTAGATCGTGTATTTGAGTGGACTGGTTGGCTTCACCCTTCTCTTTAGATGACTTATTCAGTTGGCAGATATTTGGCTCCACCCTGCTCCATGGATTAATCAGATGTGCATTGTTTGGCTCCAGATAGGTCAGCTGCTGGTGGTATTTCCAGTAAGTGGGTAGCCACAAGGCAGGGTGTCTCTGGGGATAGGTGCCTTTTTGACACTTATTAACTCTGCTTGTTCGAGGGATTCCTTCCCCTCTCAGGTCCTTGTTCTAGCCTGCCTCAACATCCCACTCAGGGAGTTCTCATGCTTTATTCTTAAGGGGTGCTAAGGGATGAGGGTCTGTCTGCTATAGCTGTTTCTGGCTTATCAAGGGTGTAGGCCCTGCCTGATGAGGCTTAGAACTTTCTGGCTATCTCATATAAGTTGAGAGGGTAGAAGTCCAGAGGGGCAGATGGAACAGCTAAAAGTCCTCCCAGCAGCACTGGTTTGCTGTGAAAGCCTGGAAGAAATAAGCTTGATGAGAAACTTAAAAATGCAAGGGCTGATCAATAGCAAGAGGATAGAAGTGAGTAGGCCTAGGAGTGGCATTGGCCAAGTGAGACTGGGGCAGAGGGAAGGAAATGACCATCTTTCAGGTCCAAGAGTGAATTCTAGCTGGGCAGCTCATTCCTGATTAACTGGGAAATAAGAGGGTGCGTGTGGCAAGTTAAGGGGTGCGGGAATGAGATTTAGAACGGGGTTGGTTGATCAGCCTGTGGCTTTGCCTGTTGTGCCAGCCTGAGTATTTACTTGAGAGATGTTAGTATGATTTTTAAACCTTTTTTTCTTTGCTTGGCCAGGCACTGGGAAATGAACCTGGGTCCCCGTCATGGCAGGCAAGAACTCTGCCTGCTGAGCCACAGTGTCCCACCCATTAGTATTATTTTTTATGGCCAGGACAATGAATTACAGTATTTCTCTGTTGGTAAGAACATGGCATCTAAGAAATTGAGTGCTTCTTGGTGGTGTTAAAATGAGAGAAAGCCTCGTTTTTTAAAAAAGTTTTTTACACTGCTACATGAGTGTGCAGGACTAGGAAGGCATAGCATTTTCCCTTTTCTTAATTTTAGAGCTCAAGTGGGAGAAATTAGTTTTGCTTTCTGAGCTAAAGTCCCTGAGAGTAGGGTTTTGGCTTTACTTTAGTTTTGCTTGTTAAATTGGTAGCCCCAATTGTTAAAGAGACTAGAAAGAATTCCCCAGGTGTGGAAGTTAATAGTTTTACTTTTTCTTTAAGGGGCATTGCAAATACCAGGCAGGCTAAATTATATAGTGTGCTATTGAAAAGGTAAGCTTTTAGATGATTACTGTATGGAGTAATGCTCTTAGAGCTGGAGAGCTTTAATTTTGAGTTTTAGGTGTCACAGAAATACTTAATGCTTTAGGGAATTAATGGGTGATACAGAGAACAAAGTTTTTTAGAATTTAGGAATAACAGTTGAAACTCAGGAATAAACGTGACAGCTATAAAAGTTTAAAGCATAAGCCCTAATTCTTTATAAGCATTTAAAATGAAGCTGCTTTTAGAAATAAAAACATTTGATAATTGTTTTATATTGAAGTTATTAACCACAAACCACAGTGAAAGTTTTTCCTGTTTTACATTTACACATTTGCTAGGGTTGTTAATTATTAGGTAGAATATTATTTACATAATTGTCTTGTTGCTTTTTAAAATCCTTGTTGTTGAAAATGATGTTTTAACTTATAACTGACCATATCTAGTGTATTCTTAATCTCCACTGTTGTAGGTTTCCTCCCCATCATTTCTGTTTCATTTTCTTTTAAACTTTCAAATTATTTTTATGCATACCCATTGTCTCCTTAGTACCTTTAGCTCTATATCCAAATTTTCATTCACATTTTTGAATTTATTTATGAGATTTGTTTGAATATTTATGATTAGTTATTCCAAATTATGTTTCCTCAAGTTTAATTTGTTCCCTTTCCTAAGCCATAGCTTCCTGTTGCTTAGAATGGCTTGTAATTTTTTTGCCAATGTCTGGGCCTATGATTATTTTTTTTTTGTGTTAACTCTCTAAGTCAGTTTCTGCCTCTTGTCTAGCATTTTACTGTTGATTGACTTTGTGATAAGGCTCTTTTTTGATGATTGGTCCAACTTGTTCTGGGGCTTTAGAGTAGCCCATGTTGAACTCTTCAGATTTCCCAGTTCTTTTTCATATAATTCTTGCCTTGGATATGTAGTACAAATTTTATTATTGCACTTTTTTCATATTGTTTCACCTCCAAGGTAAAGCTTCCTGTGCTCTGTTCCTTCTCTGGTAATCTTGATCTGTTCTGTTTATTTTGTTTAGAATTTTCTCCCTCCTCCTGTCTTTGTTTAAATCCTCTCCTCACTCAGTTGCCCCTATTCTTACTCCTTTCAGTTTGGGTATTCATCCTGTCTTTCAGTAGTTCAGTTTTCTCCCTTTTTTGTTTTGAGGCTTTATGCCTCTGGTTTCTTCCCCGTTATGGTATCCAGACCCAGATGCCCAAATGGGGTCAATCTGAAAGGTCCATTTTATATTTGTGTTCAGCAGAAAGTGGATTTAGTGTGTGCACCTTTTGCCAAGAGTTCTGCTAAAGACTCTCTTTTTCCCTTGTGGTGATTTCTCATGCAGCATTCCCTAGCAACTTGTGTTATGCCCCATGTCCCTGCAGAATTGGGTCTCAGTGCCTGTGTTTATATGGGGTGCTAACTTGTTGCACTGAGTGGCTCTATAATCTGCATTCACATCAGAAAAGGCGAGGGACATACTGCCTACATGCAATTCTTAAGCTGTGCAGGACCAAGTGAAGGGGAAGGGTATCGAATGAGATGTTTGTGATGGAAATTTCCTAACTGATCTTGGTAATTCTTTTTCTTTTTCTTTGATTCAGAATTTGTGGAGTCATTCTCCTGTCACTACCATCTTCCAGAGTTCCTATAAATTGGATTTTGCCTTTTAATTAGTTTATTCTAAGGGAAAGCCTTTCCAGAGATAGCTTACATTACCATATCGATTTTATCAATCTCACAAATTATTTATGCCTGAAAATGTCCTTATTTTTCTATAATTGTTAATGGCTCCTTAATTGGGTTTATAAGTTTGGATTGAAATTTATGTTATCAATACTTTGAAAATGTTATTCCATTTTCTTTTACCATTTATTGTTGCTGATGAGAAACCTTCTGTAAGTATGATTATAATTCAATTCTAGAAAATTAGTCTATAATTAGCTTAGAGAATACTCTGATAGGCTTCAGGATTTTCTTTTTGCTTTTAATATTTCTCACTTTTGCCATTTAATATTTTTAGATGTATGCTTGTTTCTATGCATCTTGTTCAGGACTTAATGTATTCCTTGAAGCTGGACTGTTTTGTCTTTCCTCAGTTAAGGAAAATCTTCATCCACTCTATTTTAGAATTTGTTTTTCTTTCTCCTTATCTTTATTATTTCCTTCTGGAACACCTATTAGTTCTTAGTTTTTGCTGTTCTTTTTATTTCCTTTAACTCTCTTTTATATCTTCCATCTCTTTAATGCTCTATCTTGTGATCTGGATTGTTTCCTTTGATCTATATTCCATTTCACTATATCTTTCTTCAACTGTGTGAAATCTCTTTTTCTTCTCTTCTTCAGGTTCTTTTTCAGATTCCTATATTTTCATTTGAAGAATTTCTACTAGATTCCTTTTTTCATTATTATTATAATGTCCTTATTTTGTGTTATGATTTCTATTTTTTTCTTTTAATATGTGATTATTTAAACACACTTATTTTAAAGCCCACTTCACTTTTTTCTACCATCTATAATTCACACTGTATATTACAGTCTTATGTAGAGTGTATTATCTGATTCACTTATGATAGTTTGTTTCTGTGTGTGACCTGTAATTTGTACTGTAAACCCATCTTCCAATAATTGTTTTCTGTGGGATTCCCTGATGCTCATATATAAAGTGCAGATTTGCTTCAAGCAGTTTTATATTTCCTTCTGCTGGGCTCATTGGTCTCAGTATTTCTACAACTACTTTTATATTAATTTGTTGGTTTGCAATTTCCATTCTCTTTCTACAGTATGAATTTTGATATTTTCATTCATGCAGCACTAGTCTGGGGTTCTAATTTCTTGCAGGTGGATTTATTTTACATGAACATCATGATGGCCAATGTTCTTACTAAGTCCCTAGGCTGGTAGGTGAAAATATGTTAATGCTTATTTAAAGAATCCTAGATTCTTCTTGAAAACTCAGTTACATCTCTGTAATAGAGGGATCTGGAAATGTGTATCCATTTTTATATAAGTACCAAAATACCAGTGTCTATAAAATATGCCCAGACCTTTTTCCATAAATTATTTGAGTCATCTGAATGTTTACTTATCCTAAACATTTAATTCCAACCTGAGCTCCAGTCTCACATTTTTAACAGTTTACTGGATATTTCCACATTGATGTCCACCATCACCTCAAATTCGACATGTCTAAGAAATGGATTCTTTCATATACAAAAAACCCCCCACACACACAAAAAACTTGTTTGCTTTCCTTAATTTCCTAACAAGCAGTACTTTACTGTAATATATATTTGTGGAAACATATATCAAAGCCAAATATGTCAAAAGTAATTTTGTATCACATAGGGGCTTCTCTTCTTAAAGAGATATTAAAATCCTGAAATACAATCCTTCTTCTTTTCTTTTCTTTTTTTTTTTACATGGGCAGGTACCGGGAAACAATTCTTCTTGAGTTACACATTTGCTTTATATATTAATGACATTTTGCGCTTAAAATATCCTTTTATACTTGAATATGACTTTAAATCTAATAGGAGTAGAGACAGATTTCAATCCGCTTGATTTCTATCTTCAACTTGTTTGAATTTATGACAACTGTACTTATTTTATGTCAGCCCTTTATTTTTAATTTCTCATTTATCATACAATGAAATTAAAATATATTTAAATATCCAACATTTGCACAAACAGGTGGTACTCTGCAGACACAGATGAAGATAGCACAGGAAGTCATTTATTAGCTGGCAGGTAGTATAAGCTTGCAATAACTTCTTATTGTCATTTGTCAAATGATACACAAAACTTCAAATTCGATAAAAAAGCAAATTTCAGGGTGTCAGTTTAATGTGTATTAAAATTAGGACTACATAAAAACTAAGTATAATAAATACAAGGATATTTCTCATTTGACATTTATCTTCCTAGTCATTCAGGTGTAAAGCAAAATTTAATTTTCCCTTTCCCAGTCCTTCATAGCTAGTTATCCACAAAGTCTTATAGATTTTTAATTGGATATGTTTTCTGAATCCCCATGTTGTACCTTCCACACTGTCACTATTCTAGCTCAGGCTCTTATGACCTCCCGTGTAGGCTTATAACTAGTTTCAGTGATTCAAAACCAGTCACCTCACAGGCTCAGGACATGCCCTTGACTCTCTCATGTCTATGTTTTTCTCATTTTCTTTTCCTCAAATAAAATACTCTCCCTAACCATTTTCAACCCCTATTCTTACTATGTGTATCAGAATTATATATTTCCTTAAGGCTTTATCCCACCCCCTATCTGTTCTATGAGGCCTCTCATTACAATGTTGTTCTGAAATAATCTTTCACTCCAAATATCATACTACTTGTTTGACACTGATCATATATTGTCTTAAATAATGATAGATGTACAATGGTAAAAGTAAAGAAGTCCATGACCCGCTAGAATTCTGACAACACAAGTATGTATATATACTTAGAAACTAATCTATTCCACGTGAAGTATTCAAGCATGTCAAATGTTTACTTCTTCTGCTTGAGTAGATTATAGTTTTCAACTGGTCTCTGTATAACAATAAGTTGTTAAAATGGAGCCCATAAGACCCTGGATATCCTTTCTTGCTCTCAAGCATACTGCTATTCGTTTGCATCCTTAATCATTTACCCTGATCCATAGGCCTTTATATATGCTATCCTATTTGCCTATAAACCACTCCTCCCCAACCCATATCATTCACTTGGGTGATTCCTAGTCATTCTTCATATTTCAGCTTAAAATTCCTGCCTCATGGAATCCTTCCCTGAACTTCTGGATTAGTTTAGGTCCCTCTGTTGTACACTTTTTTTTAGCACCCTGTCTTTTACTTCACAGTATATCTCATAATCAGAGTTTATATGTTATTGGTGATAAAATAAATATTATTAAAGAGATGTATTTAGTCTTTACTCCTCCCAAAATCTAAGCAATGTGTGTCTGAATCCACATATACTGTACAGAATAACTCTAATTAAAGTTTCCTATCCTCACATAATCTCTTGCACTGTAAATTCTCAGGACTGTCTTGGTCGCCTACACCAACAGAATTGATTACTAATCATACCGTTCTATTTAAATATCTCCGTCCCTTGATCTCAGTATGTTCTGGTTCCCACAGTGAGCTGCCAACATATAATTTATTGGCATTGTGTATAATACCTAGCGAATATAGAAAGTGTGGTTCTTGTTCCATTCTTTCTCTTGATAGTCTACTCATGATATATTTGTTACCTGTTCTTGTTCTTTACACATAACTGGGGAGGGGAGGGGAAGTTTGTTAAAACTCACATTTTATAATATGTACCTCATTATGCATTTTTTATCTGATTTTATTGATATCCACATTCCCAAATAAAGGATGAGATCCACGAAATAAAGAATTTTGCCTAATTTTGTTAATTATCATATCCCCAGTATGTACCACAGCATTTTTACATGAATTTTTCTAGATATGTATTTGCTTATTAAATGAATGGTGAGCAAAAATCAATGAAATTATCACAACTTAGCAAGAATCCTGATAGCTAACGCATTGAGTAGAGGTTGATAAAATAGAGTGCAGTAGTTGCAAAGGGTATGAAGAGAAGTAATTTTAATCATGGATTCATTTGGGGACAGGAAACTAAACCATGAATTGTGAACTCTTTTTTTTTTTTTCACGGGCAGTCACCGGGAATTGAACCTGGGTCTCCAGCATTACAAGCAAGAATTTTGCCACTGAGCCATCATCGCACCAACTGCATGGCTTGTGAACTTTTGCCTTTGCTCTATGTAGGTCCAATGTTGGGGTTTTTCTCCCTCCTTACCATAATTACATAAATCAAGACGCAAAATTTTATTTGAAAAAAAATAAAAAACAAAACAACCAGCTTTTACAGTATATGTATATTATACTTTTTGTGCTAATCTGGGAATGTTTTTTTTTGGCTAAGACTTGCATCATCTTCCAACCAGGGTAACTTCTAATTTACTCATGATCTTAAGTTCAAAGCAGCAGGTGTTCTTATGAATAGAAGAAATCTATTCTCATCTCTCACTCATTCATATCAGCCAACATGTTAACATATCCAAACACATTCAGTCAACATCACCAAAATAATGCGCCCAGCTTTGTTTTCTTGTATGATTTATTTACCCTCATTCGTTTCATGACTTTTTCATCCAAAATCTCTTTTTTTTCCATTTTTTTTCAGTCTTAGACTCCTATTTGTTTTTGCTTTACAACTTGTGAATTTATTTTTTCTCTCTCACAGTATAGAATTTGTCCCATGTCCTTGAGCACTGTTTTTAAACTATAAAGGGATTGATGTAAATGCAGATGTAACATTATTAGCATTGAATTGCCACATTAAGCTATAGGTTCATATTTGCCTGATGTTCAGTGACTTATCATGCTGCCAAATGCAGTTTTTATCCTTATGCATTACTCTCTGACAACACTGAAAACAGAGCAAGAGAAAACAGTATTCTTTTGTTTGGCTCTTTTCCAACTGGTTCTTTCAGCAGTCTCTTTCCTTTATTAAATGTGATGTTTGTATGTGTGTATAAGTTAAGCTCTTATATAAGTAAGTGCTTTAAAAATATTAGCTATAATTGTTCTTATGTTGCTTCTGCTGCTGTTTATGTGGTTATTTTTATTTTTATAGTCTTATTTAGTGAGATTTCCATATGCTCAGTAGGAGATATTTGCAACATAAGTACATTGATTGTATTTCCCCACCCAAATATGAGAATGTAAAATCTGACTATTTCATTGTGTTTGTGAAGAAAGTCAATGAAAATAATGGAAAGTGTGTGACAAATAGGCTCATTAGATGTAGATCACAATGTCAGTTCATGTTATTTCTACCTGTAGGATCAGGATCAGATAGTCAGGATTCAGTAAACATAAAGATTGCTCATAGATTTGAAATATACTTTGACTTGTAAAAAGCACCAGTGCCATGCTTAAGAGGTCAAACTTTTAGATTCATGCTTTGATATATTTCTTCTGACCCTGGCTTGCCAATTGCCATAAAGGGCAAAACAAGAAAGTGACTGCTTGGTTCCTAGTCCTATACCGAGGTTAAATAACTCAGATCTCAGATGATTCTGATAGGAGAGGCTAAGAAAGCTTTTCCTGAATAGGAGGGGTACTGTATTATTCAACTAACTGAACAATATTTCCAGGATCAGAATTCCATCCAAACAACTTTTACTCAGTACAGACCCAGGCTAGTGCACTGCTCTATCTCCTTTCTTTCTACCAAAATCCAAAATCATTGAATGTGTTTTAAAATATATTTTAATTAACCTCCAGACAGGAATTATATTTATAATTTAAGCTATTAATAGGTTTTATTTCCTCATTTGAGTTGGTCTTTCAATATCCCGTTATTTATATAGTATTATCATGACAAATTTTCCTCTTTTGAGTATTTTTCACTCAATATACCTGCATTATTATATGTTGTACCTCACATGCTATACGGAACAACAATAATGATTATACTAAATCAGAAGCTATGATGAAATTTTTATGAATTTGGATAAATTTCAGGTTTAGTTCTGTCATTCACCTCTGAAAAAATGGATCCTCTTTTTGGATGAATTTGTTATCAGAGAGTCTCTAAACAACCTTTTAACATTTTGTCAGAAGCAGCAGCTTTTTTAATGAGGTACCCATATGAAGCTATATAGTTAGGTGAAAAGCCCCCATAAATTCAGTAATAATAGTATGACAAAAATTACCATACTTAATTACTGCCAGGAGCCAATTGGAAAATTTCAATTAATCTTGATGATAATCCTGATATGGGAAAAGACAGTTTTCATGTGAAGTACTTGCTGATGAAACTGCAACTTTACTAATATAAAATATGCGATTTAGATTTAGACCTCACATTGTGTCAGCTGCACAAAACGCAGAATAGTTTACAGCTGCCTTTTGCTATTGTATTCCTGGAGTCTTCAAGAACAAGTCAAGCTCTTGGTCTGTGTACAAAGTGAGTAGCTAGCAAAGAAATCACAAGCATGAACTTTGGTGCTAAGGAATTTGCCATTCAGTTGAAGAAAGACGATACAGTCACAGGGAACTAAGGCAGCCACAAGTGCAAAACAAATATAGATCAGGTACAAATTGTCTTTGTAGAAGAACATGTGTATTAATTGTACAATAATAAAGCTAGACATTTGTGTGATTTTTTAGGTATACAATTATGTGTCTATATTACTCTAGCCCTTATGACTTATACAGGAAATCACAATATCATGATGAGCCAGAAACTGGAGAAGTTAAGTCATCCTGACATTCATTCTTAACTCTTCTCTCTGCAGCATCTTCCCTGATTAGATTTACAACTGTGGGAAACTGTTTCTGAGCATGACTTTCCAAGCTAAATGCAAATATATCTTTAATTTAAGCACTGGTGAGAAATAGCAGTATTTCTTTTTTCTCTGTTTTGTAAAACAAAATGGAGACATATTGTTTTATTTATCTTTAATTTATTTTTACAATATATTACCTGTATTAAACTGCAGAAGTTTTCATTAGATAGAAAGTTGGAATGCTCCAAATAAACAGTCTCTAATATTCCAACTTCAGACCATTCACATTTAATTCTATTAGGACTAAATGTTAGATGTTTCCATCCTTTTATTTTGTATGTATTGTAGAGAATTTTATGGTTGTCCCAAGCTCCCTTCACAAACCCTCTTTCATAGAATGGAAAGACTCCTTTGTCATAAGCAAACCAGTATTTTTGTCTTATGGAATGTCTACACAAAGTGGGAGAGCAGAATAATGTAGCTTAAATTTTACTAAAGAACCAATGATTCCAACTACTATTGCTCAAAGAATAGTCCTTGGGACATCTGCATTAGAATAACCTTGGGTGCTCATTTAAAATGCAAACTTATGAACCCTGACTCAAACCTTTTGAATCTGTCCTTATTCATAATGTTGCCTCTTTCTAGAATGCCCTTTCTGTCTGCAGAATTCATGGTCATCATTTAAGCATCAGCTCAGATGTAACCTACCCTATGAAGTCATCTAGCATCTACTTCTTTTCAACAGATGTGATCTTCCATGAAACCATGGCACAAAATGATAGAAGCAATCAAAAATGGGATATAGGGATATATTGGGGGAACTAGTATAGGTCATCCGAGAGAAAGGTGTAAGGAAGCGTCTAAGATCTGCACTTAGATTTTGTACTTGCATTTGGAAATGTGGGCTGAAAATATGACAGATAACCAACTAGCCAGTCACACATTATACCACTGTTTGGAGGAGGAAAAATTTCACAAGAAATCCTTAGGATGAATGTGAAATAAAATGGCTGGCTTTCTCGGCAGAAACATGCACAACAAAGGAGTGGTAAGTACCTGTAAAGCTCAATGAGGAAATTTTTTTCCTGCTTAAGGAGAGAATGAATAATATCATAATTGAGCACACACAGTTTTGAGAATAATAGGAAATTAGAGATATACAAAAGAATCAGGACCATGGATAAAGCTATTATTACATGTCAACACTGGGATATGAAGACAAATGGGCTGAACTCCAAATCCCATGTTCTGAACTTCTTAATTCTATCTGCTGAAAAGCTATTTTACCCTAGAACATCCTATTGCTCCTACTTTGCCTCTGGAAACCCTGTCCCACCTTAGGCATCACAGTGTTTTGGACCACTGTGATGGACCACCTCATTCTGACAGCAAAAACTCATCTCTGATGCTGTCCCAGCCCCTTTCATTGAAGACTATAGAGGTGAACTTTTCTTGGCCTCTTTTGTTGGAATCTCAGAGGTCCTGAGCTAGAACATATGAAGGAAAGTCAACATTCGTTGGAAAACCCAGGCTCCATGGGGTTCTGTCTAGAACAAAGTATAGTCTGGGGACTACCTGGATGAGTATCACCTGTGTGTGTTTATTTAAAAGGCAGAGTTCTATTACCACACATCTCTTCAATCAGATTCTCCAGTGTGAGACACAAGAACTTTCTATTTCAACAACTGCCCAAAGTAATATTGATATACGCTGAAATTTGGGAATCAATAATCTTAATTCCTCTAGAGAACTGAGCTGACCAACATGTTAAATCCTTGTTCATTTTAGATGCTTCCATTTCATTAAGACAGCACAGTCGACTAAGTCTTAGTTTCTTCTCTTTAACATTAAAAAGAAGAGGTGTGAATTGCAATTATTTCATCTAGGGTAAAAATCATTGAACAATACTTGCCACCCCTCCTATGTGCAGCTGCCTCTCTTGTGAGTCTCTACTTTTGCCAGTTTTAGAAAGAGTGGCTAAGAAAAATCAAAGGAAAGTTTGTAGGGAAAGGAAAAAAAAACAGGAAATAAGATGAAATCAGCTGAATGAGGGATTTGAGCTTATTTAATACCATATTTCATACAGAAATGGTCATTATATTCCAGATTAAAATTGCAGCTGATGAATTCCACAGCTGCAATAAGCTAGATTTTTATATGCTAAATTGTTGCCACTAATCCAGGAACATAAACTCAGCTGATTGTAGCATGTGTATAGTCTTCTAATTTCTTTGAACAACATCTAGAGAAACAAAAAGTAATTATTGTTTTACAAATAAGGGAGAAAATAATTACCAGTTTAAAAAAATTATAATGGATTGAATCACTACTGCCAACGAATGTCCCTTGATTCAGCATTGTCCTGCTTCCTGTTTGGGAAAACTGATATATTTTTCAATGAGCTGCCAACTATTGCCATGAAATTTATACAATGATACTAGGACATACACAAACATAGGATATAGGACAACTTATATATGTTATTTACAAAAAGTGTGATGTCATGGATTTTCTTTTACAATTTATACTTCCACCTGAAGTGTTTTGGCAACATATTTTCTGTTTTTAAGTGACATTGTTATTAAGGTAGTGAAAACTCTTCTCAACATGATCATGGTTTCAAAATTCTCATAATTTATTCCTTTTCCTGAGACTTTCTTTCTGTTCCCAGTTTATATTGCATTTCCCTTATCAGTTTTCCTTTCCTAGAAAGGTATAGTGAATATCTCTATTCTCTACTCTGGTGCTAGTCCTGAAAAAATACTGTTTTCTAAATCTGACATGCCTTCTTCAAAGCTGCATAGCTCCTCTATAAATGACTCTTTAAATAATAACAGTTGCTAACTACTCAATGTCTACTGCATTTACTTATATTTTTCCTAATAATTACAAATATCCTCCTGATTGGTACCTTTTGTAATATATTGCTACATGGTGGCTCCCAATGAACCACATCTCTCAGAATTCATGCTCATGTACAGTCCCCTCCTACAGTGAGCTTGACCAAGTGACTTGCTTTGTCCAGTCAGCAAATGTGGTTCAAATAGAGACTTGTCAGGCACCTGCATATTGGGGCTTTCCCTTCTGGGACTCATCTTCTGGAGATTCAGGTATCATATTGTAAGGAAGAACAGGATATACTGCTAGAGATAGAAGCCATGTAGAGGTGTTCTGGAGGACAAGACAATATGTAAAGAGAAAGACTGGAGAACAGTGGAGCCCCAGTCAACTCCCAAATCAATCCTGCTTCTTCTGTGATCTCAGCCAATAACATGTAGAGCAGAAGAACTGCATAATCAACCCACAGAAACATGAGAAATAATAAATTGCTGTTTCAAGAGACTACATTTGGGGTGACTTATAATATAGTAATAGATTTTTTATGCTTTTGTTTTACAGGAGAGGAGTTAGGACACACCAAAGAGGATACATGATTTGTCCAAAGCCATGCAGTTACTACATAACCCTGTGGTAGCCAGCCTTTCATATTTCTCCCAATGATCCATGCCTCCTGTTATTTATACTTGTCTGTAATCCACTGTCACTCAGAATATAGCTGACCAATATAAATGATACTATATTGTGAGGAAATGCCAATGTGTGACAAGATTATACAACACAACAGAGCTTCTGTTTTGCTTTCTTGGATGGATCCCTCAATCTTAGAGAGATTAGCTGTCACATCAAGAGGACATTCAAGTTATGGTTTGTGGTTGACCCCAATATAAGACAATTATTAAATGTTCTCATTTCTGGAAGTAGTTTCATTTAGAAAATGCTGTAGGGCCTAGATTGTAGGGCCATTTATTTCTGAGTTTTAACTATTAATTTAAATTATGAAATGTTTTATTCTTTGTGTATAACTTGGTAGATCCCTGGAACTTTGGGTGCTTGTGTGACACCTGACATTCAAATTTAAAATTCTCCAACTCTAAACTAGCATTAATTCTAAAAAGATGGCTCCATGCAATAACTATTAAAAAACTAAAGAAAGAATGAGACTTCAATTAAAGAAATGAATGGGGCTGCTCTAGCTGAGAACTAACGTGAATTAAAATGCAGGACAAAGGGTAATATTAAATGTATTTTAAAACTTTAATTTCTATGAGAGACCAAAAAAATAAATATTCATTTTGTCCCCAAATTTAAACTTTCTGTAGCACACTATCTGATTTAATCTGTCTAGTCAGTTTATGTCAGCAACCTAATTCAGCTTGATTTGCCATGGAACCTAGAATAAGAAATGAGACCTTAATATTCTGTAGATGTTGATGCAATGCCTTTATGCATTTCATACGGCTTGGGGCATAACATGAAAAAGTATGTGCTAGGTCCCTTGAGGGACTTGGGAAAGAAAGCATGGGACTATTAAACTTCCCCACCTGGGGAATTCTTACTATTCTCTCAAGCAATACGAGATCATAATTTACTGTGAAATATATGAGCCATGCCTAATAAAAGGAAAACTTATTTCTGTAATGATGTAATGCCTAAGAGTCACCCCCCTGAAAATATCCGTGTTGTTTAAATTTGGTCTTCCTCTTTTCTCTCTAAGCCAACTGTGCAGATAAACTCACTATACCGCCCCCCCCCCCAATATGGTACATGACATTCAAAAGTAACCTCCCTGACACATGGGATTAGCAATGGATTTGTGATCTAAAGGGAGATAATAAGTAAAATGAAGTTTCAATGGGTAAAAGATTTCAAACAGATTCAAGAGGTCATTAGAGGTCACTCATGCCAAACTCAGATGCTGCCAACACTATTCCTGGAAACTTTAAAGAACACCCCAGTTTCTATCTAAAATCTATAAATAATTATCTCTACAATGCAGCATAGTTATAAATCACCTTCTTATACTCCTTTTATTTAAACTTATAATTTTCAATTTACCTATGCAGTTTATTTTTCAGAGATATAAAGCCTTCAGATTGTTCCTATGCCAGTTATACCCTGAAACCTAGAGGTAACAGTCTCTCCAAGAACAACCATCAGTGTCATTCCTCTACCTCATAATATCAATGCCCCTTTTCAACATGAAGAAGTTAAAATGTTCATCACCCCTTGTCCCTCATGATTGAAGCATATTGTAACAGAAAAGGGGGAACTGAAAGGGACTGAAACTGTCACATAGTCATGTGCTAGCCCATTAGAATAACCTCTCACTTACTAATTTGATAACACTATCAATTATTAACAAGAAACTTCCTTTCCTGTTTTCTTTTATCCTCAATTATGAACAAAGACATACCTAATTCCAGGGCAAGTATCAGCAGTAACAGCAACTTGCAATCCCTAGTTTGAATGTGTACTAACCAGTTGCCATGTGCCAACATCCCTAACATCCTTGTTTCCACCTCCCTTTGTTTGTTCTAATAAAAACACATGCTTTTTGGCTTGGGGAGGCATATTTGAAACAGAGTCTCCTGACCTCCAGTATTTTACAGTGAAGTTTTTCTTTCTCTCGGAAAAAGAGTAAATGGCATATTCTAGGGCATTAAGGAGAGAAGAATCACAGAACAATAAAAGACTGGTAATATTTTGCCTGTTTTGTGCTACTGGTGTACAATATTATATTTTCTTTTTTTCATGATTCACATCAAAAATAGATCTAGTTTTTTTCATGATTCACATCAAAAATAGATCATTCTGGGTGGGTTAGTAAATGACTGTCTTGATAAAAATGGAAAACTATATTACTTTTTTTTAACTTTTTAATTGTATAATTTAATATATGTAAAAAGCAATAGTTTTCAAAACACTCTTCAACAAGTAGTTACAGGACAGATCCCATGGGCTTTGTCATGGGCTAATATAACATCATCTCAGATTTTTCCTTCTTCCTGCTCCAGAACATTGGAGGCTAGAAGGAGTAAATACTGTTTCTATCATCACAATCAACTTTTTTCCCTATTTTGTGAAAAATAACAGTATACAAAAAAGCAATGCATTTTAAAGCATAGCAACCACAATTAGTTGTACAACAGATTTCAGAATTTGACATGGATTACAATTCCACAATTTTAGGATTTTACTTCTAGCTCCTCTAAGATACTGGAGACTGAAAGAGATATCAATTTAATGATTCAGTATTCATATTCATTTGTTAAATCCTATCTTCTCTGTATAACTCTAACATCATCTTTGATCTTTTTTTTTTCTTTTTGGCATGGGCAGGCTCCAGGAATCAAACCTGGGTCTCTGGCGTGGCAGGCAAGAATTCTGCCAGTGAGTCACTGTTGCCCACCCCATCTTTGATCTTTATATCCCTTTCTTTAGGGGTATTTGGGTTATGCCCATTCTATCTTTTTCATATTGGAAGGAACTGTCAATAATATGGAGTAGGTAGATAGAAGTAACTGCTGTGATGGAGAGGCTGGGTCCTCTAGGTTTCAGGACATATCTGGTCCAGGGACCCATCTGGAGGTTATAGGCTTCTGAAAGGTTACTCTAGTACATGGACCCTTGTAGAATCTTATATATTGCCCTAGATGTTCTTTAGGATTGGCTGGAATGGTTTTGTTTGGGGGTTGGCAAGTTATGATAGATAGCAATGTTTAACTGAAGCTTGCATAAGAGCAACTTCCAGAGTAGCCTATCAATTCTTTTAGAACACTCTCAGCCACTGATACTTTATTAGTTACACTTCTTTTTCCCCTTTTTGTCAGGATGGAATTATTGATCCCACAGTGCCAGGGCCAGACTCATCCCTGGGCATCATCTCCCATGCCACCAGTGAGACTTTCACCCCTGGATATAATGTCCCATGTAGGGGGAAGGGCAATGATTTCACTTGCAGATTTGGGCTTGGAGAGAGTGAGGCCACATCTGAGCAACAAAATTGGTCTTCCAGAAGTAACTCTTAGGCATTACCTATGGGTACTAAGCTTCTCTGCTACCAACATAAACTTCACAACAGTGAGCCTCAAAATCAAGGCCTTGGCCTATTGATTTGGTTTCCCCTAAAGTTTGACATAATATCAGGGGATTCCCTGATGTTAAGTTTAATAGTTTCATATTTTTTCTCCCATTTGTCAAGGGACTTTGCCAATAATTTTTTTTATTATCTGCTTAATATATTCTAGGATGTATCCAGGTATTACAATAAGCTATACAGGATAAAAGGCCCTCTTTCTTATTCTGAGCTCCAACACATGAGCTCCATGTGTTTCAATTGTTCAAATGAGCTAACTAGAACAGGTTGAGTTAGATTATGTACTACAGAAATTAGGTTCCAGATAAAATAAAATTTTCTTCCTTTGGTCTTAAAGAGTATGTGTGGTTCTAAAATATAGTCAGTGTCTTTCTTACCCCTGTGTTCTGAATTACTTTAATCCTGACTTGATTGGCTTCATTCTTTTCTGTAAATACATACATATATATATATGTGTGTGTGTGTGTGTGTGTATGTATGTGTGTGTGTGTGTGTGTGTGTGTGTGTGTGATAGTCTCTCTGAATCCAGAAATAATAATTACCACTCTGGACTAAATATGTCTGGTATAAGAGTTTACAAACTAGCCCCTGTTTTCTTGCAAGCATTTTCTAATGGAGACCATAAAATAATTGTTCTTTCACTCTGGCTAATTTTGCCTCACCAAATGTCTCATACGTTCATTCACATCATAGCATGCCTAATTACTTTGTTCCTTTTTATAGCAGCACAATAATCGATCATATGTATCCAGCATCATTCACCAATCTACTTTTCTGTCCATGCATCTTTCAACCACCTGCATTCATCAGGCATCATGTAAAATGTCCAAAGTCCACAATCAACACTCTCAATTTTAGATAATTTCTTTGTTCCCAAGAGAAAGACAACCAATAAACACATCCTCACCAAATAGGAAATCTAAAACTCCTCTTAACCCTTGTCCCTCCCACAATTATTTACTTCTGCTGTGCCTGTGGTAGAATTGATGTTAAACATAGCCCATAGCATGCAACAACAGTTTTCCCCCTGTACCCTGGACTTAAATACTCTTTGTACATGAATCATATCTTTGAAGTAGTTCTTGCAAGAAATAAATTATATTTCTAGTGTTAATCAGAAGGGCACATAGGTCTATACAACCCCTTTTAATCTTGTTCACCTTCAATATGGTAATGTTACTTATAGACCCACTACAGAACTGCCTTCACTTCTCTCTATTCCCTTACATTTGAGTTCAATCTTATTAGCTAACTATTCACCCATCTCTAGCTTCTGTGTATCTCAAACTCCCCTATATTCTGTATTATAAGCCTCTTATTTTACCTTTATCATGCTCCTAAGAGTGGAATCATACAGTATCTATCCTTTTGTGTCTGGCTTATTTCACTCAGCATTACATCCTCAAGGCTCATCCATCTTGTCATATGCTTCAGAACATCATTTCATCTAACTGCTGCATAATATTCCATCGTATGTATATAGTACATTTTGTTATTCCACACGTCTGGGCATTTAATTTGTTTCTATGTTTTGGTGATTGTGAATAATGCTATTACGAACATCAGTGTGCAAATATCTATGTCACTGCTTTCAGTTCTTCTGCATATCTACCAAGTAGTGCTATTATTGGGCCATAGAGTAACCTAATATTTAGTTTCCTAAGGAACCACCAAAATGTTTTCCATAGTGGCTGCACCATTATACATTTCCTTCAACAGTGCATAAGTGTGCCAATTTCTCCACATGCTCTCCAACATTTATAGATTCCTGTTTGTTTAATAGCAGCCATTCTTAGGTGGTATCTCATTGTAATCTTGATCTGCAGTTCCCTTACTGCCAATGAAAATAAACATGTATTCATGTGCTTTTGGACCTTGTGTATTTGCTACTCAGGAAAATGCCGATTCATATCTTTATTCCCTTTTTATAATTGAGTTGTTTGTCATTTTGTTGTTGAGTTCTTTTGTTGTGTGATTTCTTTGTGTATACAGGATATCAAACCTTTCTCTGATATGTGATTAACGAATCGATTCTCCCACTGATTTGGCTGCCTCTTCACTTTTTGAGAAAGTCTGTTGAGGTGCACAAGCATTTGATTTTGGGGAGTTTTCATTTATCTGTTGTTTCTTCTGTTGCTTGTGCTTTGGGTATAAAGTTTAGGAAGCTACCTTCTATTACTAGGTCTTGAAGATGTTTCCTTACATTTTCTTCAAGAAACTTTATGGTGCTAGTTCTTATATTTAGTTATTTGATCCAGTTTGAGTTAATTTTTGTATAGGGTGTAAGGTAAGCATCCTCTTTCATTCTTTGGCTATTGATATCCAGTTCTTCATGCCCAATTATTGAAAAGGCTATTTTGTCCCAGTTCAGAGGATTTGGGGACCTTGTCAAAAATCAGTTGACCATAGATTTGGTGGTCTATTTGTGCAATTTCTATTTGATTCCATTGGTCAGTGGCCCTATCTTTGTGCCAGTCCCATGCTGTTTTGACCACTGTGGCTTTATAATAGGATTTAAATTCAGGGAGTGTTAATCCTCCCATTTTGTTCTTCTTTTTTAGGATGCTTTTAGCTGTTTGGGGTCTCTTTCTCTTCCTGATGAATTTGGTCACTAACTTTTCCAAGTCTTCAAAGTAAGTTGTTGGAATTTTTGTTGGTACTGTGTTGAATCTATAGATCAATTTGGGTAGAATTGACATCTTAACTACATTTAGCATTCCTATCCATGAGCAGGGAATGTCTTTACACCTACTTAGATCTTCTTTGATTTCTTTTCACAATGGTAGGTAATTTTCTGTGTACAAGACCTTTATGTCCCTCATTAAGTTCATTCCTAAGTTCTTGATTCTTTTAGTTAGTATTTTGAATGGAAATTTTTCCTTAACTGATTCCTCAGTTAAGTCATTGCTTGTGTATAGAAATGCCATGATTTTTGCACATTAATTTTATATCCTGCCTCCTTGCTGAATTTATTAGCTCATGTATCTTTGCTGTAGGTTTCTCAGGATTTTCCATATATAGCATCATGTCATCTGCAAATAATGAAAGTTTTCATTCTTCCTTACAATTTGGATACCTTTTATTTCTTTTTCCTGACTGCTTGCTGTAGCTAGAACTTCTAGCAGAAGGTTGAATAATAATGGTGACAGTGGCCATCCTTGTCTCATTCCTGATCTTTGGGGGAAAGCTTTCCATCTCTTTCCATTGTGTGCAAAGCTGGCTGTTGGTTTTCCTATATTTCCTTTATCATTCAGGAAGGTACCTTTGATTCCTATGTTTTGAAGTGTTTTTATCAGAAAAGGATGTTGAATTTTGTTGAATGCTTTTTCAGCATCAATTGAGATGATCATGTGATTTTTCCATTTCGATTTGTTAATGTGCTGTATTACATTAATTTATTTTTTTGTGCTAAATCATCCTTGCATTCCTGGTATGAACCCCACTTTGCTGTGGTGTGTAATTCTTTTAATGTGATGTTGGATTTAAATTACTAATACTTTGTTGAGAATTTTTGGATCTATGTTCATTACAGAGATTGGCCTGCAATTTTCCTCTCTTATAACATATTTACCCAGTTTTAGTATTAAAATGATATTAGCTTCATAAAATTAGATAGCATTCATTTTTCCTCAAATTTTTTGAAAAGTTCTAGCAGGAATGGTGTTAGCTCTTTCTGGAATATTTGATGAAATTCCCCTGTGAAGCCATCTGGCACTAGGCTTTTCTTTCTAGGAAGATTTTGATGACTGATTGAATCTCTTTACTTGTAATTGGTTTGTTGAGATCATCTATTTCTATTTCTTCCTGGGTCAGTGTAGCTTCTTTGTGTGTTCCAGGAATTTGTCCATTTCATTGAAGTTGTCTAGTTTGTTGGCATATAGTTGCTTAAAGTGTCATCTTATGATTTCTTTTATTTCTTTAGAATCTGTGGTAATGCACCCTTCTCATTTCTGATTTTATTTGCATCCTCTCTCTATTTTTCTTTGTTAGTCTTGCTACTGGCCCATCAATTTTATTGATTTTCTCAAAGAACCAATTTTTGGTTTTATTGATTCTTTCTATTGTTCTTCCATTCATTTAACTCTGCCTTGATCATTATTTCTCTTCCTTTACTTGCTTTGGGATTAGTTTGCTGTTCTTTATCAGGTTCCTCTAGGTGAGAAGTTAAGTCCTCAATTTTTGCTCTTTCTTGTTTTTTTTTTTTACTGTGTGTTTTTATTTCTTTTCTTGTTTTTTAATATAGGCATTTAGGACAATAAATTTCCCTCTTAACACAGCCTTTCCCACAACCCATAATTTCTGATATGTTGTATTCTCATTTTCATTCATCTCCAGATAGCTACTGATTTCTCTAGCAATTTCTTCTTTGATCCACTCATTATTTAAGAGTGTGTTATTTAATCTCCATATATTTGTGAATTTTCCCATTCTTTGGTGGTTATTGAGATCCAGCTTCATTCCATTTGTTCAGAGAAAGTGCTTTGAATAATTTCCATGTTTTTAAATTTATAAAGACCTGTTTTGTGCCCCAGAATGTGACCTATCTTTGAGAATGTTACATGAGCACTAGAGAAGAAAGTATATCCTGGTGTTTTGGGGTGTAATGGCCTATATATGTCTGTTAGGTCTAATTCATTTACCAAATTTTAAAATTCTCTATTTTCTTGATGAGCTTCTGTCTGGTTGTTCTATCTATAGGGGAGAGTGGTGTATTGAAGTCTCCTACTATTATTGTTGAAAAATCTGTCACTCCGTTTTGTTTTGCCAATGTCTGGCTCATATACTTTGGAGCTCATTGTTTGGGAGCATAATCACTTATGATTGTTGTTTCCTCTTTGTGAATTGTCCATTTAATTAATATATGGTGTCTTCTTTGTCTCTTATGATGTCTTTACATTTAAACTCTATTTTGTCTGATATTAGTATAGCTACTACTGCTTTCTTTTGGTTACAACTTATGTGGAACACCTTTTTCCATCCTTTCACTTAAAATCTATTTGTATTCTGTGTCTAAGATGAGTCTCTTATAAGCAGCATATAGCTGGATTATTTTCTTAATCCATTCTGCCAGTCTGTATCTTTTAATTGGTAAATTTAGTCTGTTTATGTTCAAAGTTAGTACTGAAAAGGCATTTCTTGAATCCACATCTTATCTTTTTTATTTTATTTGTCAGGTCCATATATTTTCCCTCTTTCTCTTTTTGTCCTTTAAGTTACCCTTACTGGTACTCTTCAATCTCTGCCCTCCTCCAGACCTCCCTCTCCTGTCTTTTTTTTTGAACTGGCAGAAATCCCTCTAGTATTTCTCATAGGGCTGGTCTCTTGTTGATAAATTCTTTCAGAATTTGTTTGTCTGTGAAAATTTTAATCTCTCCCTCACTTTTAATGAACAACTTGGCTGGGTACAGAATTCTTGGCTGGAAGTCTTTCTCTTTCAACCTCTTAAATATATCATGCCACTGCCTTCTCACCTCTATGGCGCCAGTTGTGTAGTCTGAACTCTGTCTGATGTGGTTTCCCTTGTATGTAGCAGATTGTTTTTCTCTTGTCACTTTCAGGATTTTCTGGTTCTCTTCAAATTTGATAGACAGATTAATATGTGTCTTTCAGAAGGCCTATTAAGATTTATTCTATTTGTAGTTCTTTGACTTGTACATTTATGTCTTTTATAAGGGTTGGGAAATTTTCCCCTATTATATCCTCAACCGATCTTCCTAACCCTTTACTCTTCTCTTTTCCTTCTGGGACCCCATGTTTGTGTGGTTTGTTTTGTCCATCATTTCCCTGTGATCCAATTCAAATTTTTCCATCTTTTTTGCCATTAGCTGTTTTGAGTGTTCAAAATCAGTTGTCCTGTCCTCTAGTTCATTTATTTTTTCTTCTGCCTCTTCAAATCTGCAATTGTGCATCTCTAGTATGTTTTTTACTTGGTCTCTACAGAATCTTTAATTTCTGTGATATCTGCTATTTTTCTATTTATTCTTTCAAATTCCTCTTTATGCTCTTCTAGTGTCTTCTTGATCTCCTGTATGCCATTAGCCATACCATTTATTTCATTTAGTAGAATTGTATGAACATCTTTGATTATTTGTTCCAATGTCTGTGGTTCCTCTGGTGTTTTAATTTGATATAGCCTTTTAGAGTGGGTTATATCTGCCTTCATTTTTATATGCTTAGTGATCTTCTGTTGTTTTCGCAGCTTGTATATATCTTGATTGATTTACTTTGGAAGTTGATTTCCTTCAGTAGTCTAAAGCCTTGTTTTATGGTATGGTTGCATAGCAGGATGCAGGGCACAGGGTGTGGCACAACAGTGTGGTGATGCATTGCAGCGCAGGTTGGGGATGCTATGCTGGTTCCTGTGAATGTGGGTGCCTAGTGGAGGCAGAGAGTGTGGCTCTGTGGGTGCATGGGTCTGGGACATGGCCCTGCTGTATGCTGGTCTAGGGCACAGGGCCCTTTGTGCACATGCACAGAGAAATGGCAGTGGGTCACCATTATGCATACATGGGCTGGGGTTGGATGTGACCTGGGGGTGTAGGTCAGCACTTTCCCAGAGCTGGGGGTTGTGACTGGGGGTGGTGTACATGTGTGGGTCTAGAAGTGCCGTAAACTGATGTACCCATGTGCAGAGCTCAGGGAGAGCCTGGTGAGTCTATGTAACTGTATGGGCTGGGGGCAGGTGTAGCCTGGGTATGGAGCTAACTGCCCGCAGCCTTCATGTGCTGGCAACAAACTGCAAGGAGCAGGGAGGACAAAATTGTGCTTGGGAGAGGCATAGGGGAGACAGGTTGGGCTGCACTTGGGGTGGGGTGGGTTGGCTATGTGTGAGAGGGGTAGGTGGGGTGGGGGCAAATGAATGGGTTCAGGTGATTGAGTTTGGGCTGAGTCACAGGTCACAGGGCTCTGCTGGTGAGGGTAGTGCATTCAAGGAAGGTGTCTTAACTTACTCCCTAGTCCCCATCTCCACGTCTGTGCACTCCTGAGGTCTCCAGCTTTCCATGTTAGGCTGTTTGCACCAGTAGGACTGTCTCCAGTTCTCTGCTTCTTAGTTCCTCAGCTTTTGCAACCAGTGCTACCCTATGTGGTGCAGAAGACTGTGCCATGTTATTTATACTCAGGAATCGCTCTCTCAGTTGCCTTCCCATCCCTTCTCTGTTACTTGGGGCAAGGCTGAACTCAATCTATCTGATTCCACCATCTTCCTGGAACTCCCCTATATTAATTTTTTTTTTTCATAGGCAGGCACTAGGAATTGAACCAGGGTCTCTCATGACAGGCAAGAATTCTGCCACTGAACCACCATCGCACCACCCCACCTATATTACTTTTTGGTAGTCCAACCTCTCATATTACTTTTTGATAGTATTTTTGTTTTTACAATTCCAAGTCTAAGCTTGATATTTGGAAACATCAGTCCAACTAAATTACCTTTTTTGGATACCTTATTCCAAATGAGTTTAACAGTTCTGTTTTTTTTTTCTTTTTCATTAAGTTAATTATATTATCATTGTAGGTTAACTTATTGTTACTAATCACTAGAAGATTCTATTTTTTTAATATTAGATTGTTTTCATCAAACCCATATAGATGAATAGATAATGCTGAGAGCCGTACATTAAAAGCCCATTTCAATGTACCATTAAACAGTCTGTGTAGGCAAATAATGCATTTTAAACATCTGACAGAAAGACAATCCTGTTGCCCAAGACATCCATGGAATTATTAATATCCACACACGTCAGAATGCTAGAATTATGTGATTCCCATGCAATTAATTTTTGAACAATAGAGATTTATGGTGCCTTGTTTTGAGTAAGGCAAGGGGCTGAATAATAGGACAACCTTCCACCTAACTGCGATGGGTACAACAAAGAATGACTTAGACAAGTCCAGCTTGGGCATAAGACAGACCATTTATTGGGGGCTTACATGGAATCCTTGTCCTCAGTGGCAAAAGGAGAGACAGCAAAATTCTTTGCCACGATAGTCTGCATTTATGGAAAAGGGAAGTGGGGTTTTATAGTATGCATAGACAAAGAAGGCATGGAACCAAGAGAGTACGTGCACATGTTGCTAACAAAGTTAACTGTTGTTGTTTTTTTTAATGTTTTTCTCTCTGGGCACAACTTCCCACAGAGTTAACCTTGGGGAAACGTAACTAAAGCACAACGCTAAGAGAGCATGTGCTGGAATGTGCATAATTGCTGATGAAGTTGTAAAAGTTGGGGAATATTTAAAAATGCAAAAACATTATTACATTACAATCCACCCCTTCCCACAATTCTTAACAATGTTTCTACCACCTCGTCTGTGCAAGTCCCTAAGAATGGGAATGGGAGGGTACAGTTTTATAGCCTGTGATGTTGAGAAATGAGACCACAACTACAATATAAATAGCAACTAGATTGACAAATAATCAGTATTGCCAGTGTGTCACTAAGACTGTAACTCCAATGTAGGAGCCAGGGTTAATGGAAAACCTGTGGAATTTGTTGGGAGCAACTGGCTTTAGAGTGGCATTGGCAGTAAACTGTGGAGACTTATCTGCTTAATTGGAGGACAGTCTGAGAGGGAGAGAATGTTTGTTTTTCCCTAAGCCCCAAGGCCTTGTTAGCTATCTCTTGTATGTAGGGAGTAATATACTGAAAAGTAGGCACTCTGTTTTATCACGAAATGTATGCATGCTTTTAGTCACGTAAACCCTGCAGTGTATAAGCAGGAACTGGTTAAGAATAAAGTTGTCTGTTGTCTGTTATGGCTAAGCTTCAGACCCCCTGAACCCGTCTGTCTCTTTATTTCTGGCTTTCTTTCTTTCTTTCTCATCATTCCTTAATATCGTTCGAGCTCCGTTTCATAGGAAGCAACACTCCAAGGCAAGGGCAAGTGCGTGAGCCAAGAGAAAAAAGAGTCTATAAACCTTAACTTTTCAATATGGTTTACAGATTTTGTAAGCATGATAAGGCATTGGTGAAATTTGTATGTTCAGCAGGCATATATGAGCAGCAAGCCATGCCAATCATAGCACAAGTACCACCTTGAGCAGTAGTGAGCATATCTAAGCCCATATAGTTTAATGACACTACTTTTTTATTTGTTCACTTTTTTCTATTGAAAAGATGTATTTGGCATCTTTAAGAACATAAGCAGTGAAATTAGATAAAGTTGTACTTGTTTTAGGGTATCTAAAGCTCCAGCACCAGGGAGAAAAATACTAAGGAACCATGCCAGGGAGCATTTTATTTTAAAGCCTGAACAATCTTCTAAGGGTGGGAAGGTTGTGAAGTGCACTGGGCAAAACTTTATAACTGCTTCTGGGCAGAAAAATACTCTAAGGTACATCTGCCTGCCTAGTTGCATGTGCTCAAGAGTTTGTTCCACGTAGCCAATCAGCACCTGGGGCAGGCAAGCATGCTCCAGCTTGTTTAGAACTGTTTTGTTTTCCTCTCCATTTACTCTGTCATACAGTGATGTATTAGTCACACCCCAATGTGGACAACCATCGATGTGCTGGTGCACAGTTAAATCAGAAGCATTATGTTTTTTAATACACAAAGGAATTCTGGTGCTCAGCAACCATCAAAGCCAAGTCATCCGAAACAGATTTACAGATTGGCAGGTCTTTTTTAGATGTTCGCTAACAATAGAAATGACAAATTAAACATAGAAGAATAGTTATAGAGACTATTAGAATTAGGTAGTTGCAACCTTGGGGGATAAGAATAATTAACAGTTGTTGTCCAATTACTCTAGTTAACTAAAGGTTATGAAAGAATATCCTATGGAATGACAGAACTACTTGAAGCTGGAGCATATCTGCATTTCCAAGTCATTCTGGTTGTAGAATGCTGCTATGACCACAGTTCAGTCAAGGAAGAAAAAATTTTATGGAAAAGACCCATTAAGTCTTACCTAACTTTGACCACGAGAAATAATTTTTATTTTCTACAAACCCTCTGCAATTTTCTTTGTTCAGTTTTTGTCTTACATTTTCTTTTTCTTTATTCTTTAACAAATAGTCATTAAGGACTAAATTACTTTCTTTTTCCTTTAAAAAAACACAACATATATATTTTACATACTTAAATTAACAGCATGATTCTGGAAATTGTTTTCAAGCAAACATCTTACAACATACAATTACTATTAAAATTAAACTTGTCTGAATAATGCTAAATATTTAAAAGACTTTAGTCAATGCATTTTGAAAGGGTAATATATAATCTTTAAAAAGAATTGAAGGCACATTTAGGTATTATATTGTACCCTAAAAAAAAAAAAAAGAAAAGAAACAATGATTTAATCCATGAAGATATTTTGTCTTTACAGTTCTGTTAAATCCTTTAGAGGCATATTAGCATTAGATACATGCTAATTACTATAAAGCACTGCAAGAGGGCAAAGCTGGGAAGAAGTTTCACAATCTTGTACAATGTGTTATCAGATCAGAGTAATTTAGAGAGGTCCCTAAGGTTTTTGCCATTTGATACCAAGTGGTTACTCCTCTATGCCCATTTTTATTCAATCATAAGGCAGCCTCCTCATCAGATGTGGGACATATTAGGCAGACACAGCCTAAAGCATCTGCTTTTTGGTTACCGGAAGTTTTTACCAATTTAACTAATTCCTTGGCAGAATATTCCCTCACACCCATAGTTTTATTTACTGGTCAAAATGGGCTGGTAAAAGGACTTTGTGTCACTTTGGCAATTTGCACTTTTCCTAATTCTTAAGTATCAGTTACTTCTTGATGTCTGCCCAGGGATTCCAGGTTTTTGGATCCCAGTTCTTTTCAACTAAGATAGCTCTAACCTTTGGCTGGGACTTCTTTTTCTTACCCTCTAATTTTAAAAACTGACAGGCCAGCCCTTCTATGTCATTTATTTTATCTGATTGCTCTGAAAGGCCCTGTACTAAAGTGGAAGTGGAAGTCTGCATAATTTCTTTTTAATTGCAACTTTTCCTTCAACCTGCAGATTTCACTCTTTCTTGAGGCAGTGTGATGTAGCTACTTATACTGTGCACAAAAATGGCCAACCAATTGCAGTGACAGCATGTTACTATCCTTAACACATGCTTTATTCCCTCAGGCATTCTCAGAACATCCGTGTATTCACACTGGGGGCCGCAACAGCCAAGCAAGTGGGCAATTCCTCCTCACACAGAGGAAGAAGACCACCCCTGGATTTTCCCTGCAGATCCCCGACCCCTGCTCATGCTTTGGTCTGTTGTATCTTGCCAACTATGCCAATTGTTCCCAGTATGGCAGTGGCTGTATAATAGGTCAGCCTTTCATCTAACTGTAAATGGTGTGACAGACCAAATAAGGACTGGACAAATCCAGCTTGGTGAGTAAAGTAGACCATTCTTTAGGGGCTTACATGGGGCCCTCATCCTCAGTGGCAGGAGGAAAAACAGCAATTCCTTGACATGATGAGGGGAAGCAGGGTTTTATAGTGAGGATAGACAAAGTAGGCATGAAGCCAAAAGTGTACATGTACATGTTGCTAACAAAGTTGACTGTTTCATAATTTTGTCTCTCTGGTCACAGCTTCCAGGGAGTTAAACTTGGGGAAAGATAAGGAAGACACAGAGCTGAGACAGTATGCGCAGGAATGTGCGTAATTGCTGGCAATGTTGGAAGAGTTGGGGGATACTGAAAAACTAAAAAACATTATCATTTTACATCTCTATTGTGGAAAAATGAAAAAAATAAATATAAAGAAAGCTATCAGCATGAGACCAAGTACTGAATCAAAGAAATGCAATAAGAACTAATAATATGCTTGACTACACAGTTTATAATTAAAACAATTTATAGATAACCCATTACATGATCTAATATAGTAGATGCAAACTATTGAAACTCATTTAAAAATATAGGATTATTTGAATCTTACAAAACTTGGCATATTTTCATGAATTGCAGGAATTGATTATTCCAGTTTATTGTAGAGAACTTAATATTTTGGAGAGGTACTATTTGATTGAGGGCAACAGAAATAATTTTCTTCCTAAAGATTAGAGGTATAAATCCAAATATTTCACAGAAATGAAACTTTGTGAAATGCCTTTGCATACCTTATCTTAGTTGAGTCTTACAACAATCTACTGGAATAAGCATTATTAGGTACATTTTACATGTGAGAAATTTCAAAGGAGTTATAACTTATCCAAGTCACATTGACAATAATTGTTGAAACTAAAACTGAATTCCAGAACTTATAAGCCCACTAAACAACATTGCTTCTCTCTAGGCCCCTTCAAGGCTTTGGACAATGCCACATCATTGCCATCATCATCATCACCTTCATATTTAACTTCTTCATCATCTTTATTATCATTAATCTCTTTATTCAGAGTCCTTGACTGCACAATCAACAGGGAGGTCAGAAATTAAGCCCTAAGTTTTCCTTCGTGTGCTTTATAGGGTCAAATCTAGTGAATATCTCGGCACATCTGATTCTTGCTGTACATATGACATTAAATTCTTCCTGTTGCAGATCTATTTATGTGTACCAGTTCATTACAACTGAACCTGATATTATATAAAATGAAATTTTCTTTTGAATGCTAACATTTAACATTTACAGTAATTATCTGATTCAAATAAGGAAGACATTACATGCATGCATCAATCATCAATGTCACTGCAGTAATATTACAGGCATAATGTTTTAATTTCCAAGAATTATTTAGTAATCTATTCAAATTTAAATTAAGAGATATATAATTTTTCCACCATTTCATTTGGTTCATGAAAAGACTGTATACAATTTACACAGAATTAATTATTAATGAAGAATATACCATTTAAGGAAAACTACTGATTAGTTATGAATATAGTAGTTGATACATATATATGCATGAAGATGTATAACTCAGCCTTGTAATCCTGAAAGTCTTTAATAAATATATTAAATCTATATAGTGTCACTTCAGTTTTTCTTTATGTTGTACGTAATTGTGTTTTGGGCAATCATATTCATTGGAATGTCCTTTTCAGATTTTCCTCAAACATAACATATTACTTGTCATTTGTTTTCAATTTTTTAAAATTCTATAATTGTTTTAGAAAGAGTTACAATGTTGCAGGTTTCTACAGTAGTTTTGTGAAGTGGACCAAGGTAAAGTATGTTCAGGAATCCCATTTCTTTTTTTTTTTGAAATGATTAAGCATGGCTTGATCTATTGAAAAGTATTAAATAAGGCTCAGTGTGGGATTTTATGGCATTGAGTCATTAGGGGTGAACAATTAATAAGAGAGGAATAGGAATTAGCAATAGCTAACTTCTTATCAATGTCACAGTTTGTTTTATTTAGCTTTGGGACAATACAAAAGCAACATTCAATGACTACCCTCCTAAAATAAAGGGTGGAGGGATAGAACTTTTTTGTTTTAATTTATCAGTATTGTAAAAGTGCCCTAGAGAATCCTGTTTGTATTTATAAACCCAAAAAGCTAAATAACCTGGTGAACTACTGCTGCAAAGAATGTTGCTGGTTTCCGTTACTACAAAGCCAACAGTAAGTAAGTAAAGTGTCCCAAAAATGGTATTGACATTATTCACTGCCTCAATGTTCAGTGCCTAGAATAATGCCTAGTACTCATTGATATTTGTTGAATAAGCTAATCCAAAATTATATCATCATATGATTAATGGACACACATTTATAGGCACAGAACTTTAATAGTAAGGTTTGAATATACTCACCTGGCTGTTGCCATTTTTTTTTTTAAAGAAAGCTCAAAATTGAACAGTCAGATTAATTATGTGATTTCTTTTGTAACTCAACATAAGCTGGTGGTTGGAAAATAGTCACTTCTTTGTTCTTATCACTTAAATAATGGGAAAATCTTTCATTTAGTTAGAAAACAACTTCATTTAAAAAACCTCCCTAGGCTCTAACATGCAATTACTTTTTCTGTTTTAAAAAGAATCTTAGCAACTATAAAAAATTTTAATGTGTAAAATCTCTACAGTTTTATTAGTGTTAAGGACTGCATACATTATAGTTCTTTAGCTACCTTATTTTGGTCTCCTGATGGTCTCTGTTCTTAATTGAAATTCTCCAAGTTCATTCACAAAAGTTAGTTCATATCAGTGAGACCATACAATATTTCTCCTTTTGTTTCTGGCTAATCTAACTCAGCATAATGTCTTCAAGGTCCATCCATGTTGTTACATACTTCATAACTTTATTCTGTTTTACAGATGCATAATATTCCATTGTATGTATATACCACAGTTTGTTTAGTCACTCATCTGTTGAGGACACTTGGGCTGTTTCCATCTCTTGGCAACTGTAAATAATGTTGCTAAAACATTGGTGTGTAAATATCCATTTATTTTCTTGCCCTCATGTCCTTGGAGAAGATACCTAGCAATGATATTGCAGGAATCATATGGCAAATCTATACTTAGCTTCCTGAGGAACTGCCAAACTGCCTTCCACAGTGGTTGTACCATTTTACATTCTCACTGACAGTAGATAAGTTGTGCCTCTTTCTCCACATCCTCTCCAGCACTTGTCATTTTCTGTTTTACTGATAATGGTCATTCTGGTGGGTGTAAGATGATATCTCATTGTGGTATTGATTTGCATTTCCCTAATAGCCAGGGAAGTCGAGCATCTTCCCATTTGCCTTTTGGCCATTTGTATTTTCTCTTCTGAGAAGTGTCTGTTCACATCTTTTCCCATTTTGTAATTGGGTTGTTTGTCTTTTTGTAATTATCTCTTTAATTATTTTGGATACTAGAACTTTATCTGATATATCATTTCAAAATATTGTCTTCTATTGTGTAGGCTGTTTTTTTACTTTCTTGACAAAGATCTTTGATGCACAAAAGTGTTTAATTTTGATGAGTTCCCATTTATTTATTTATTTATTTATTTCTTCAATGCTCATGCTTTGGGTGTAAGATCTAGGAAACTTCCTTCTATTATAAGATTTATAAGCTATTTCCCTCTATTTTCTTGTAAAAGTTTTATTGTCTTAGATCTAATGTTTAGGTCTTTGATCCATTTTGAGTTAATTTTTTATAGGGTGTGAGATATGGATCCTCTTTCATTCTTTTGCATGTGGATATCCAGTTCTCTAGGCACCATTTATTGAAGAGACTGTTCTGTCCCAGGTGAATTAGCTTGACCACTGTATCAAAGATCAGTTATCCATAGATGAGAGGGTCTACATCTGAACAATCTATTCAATTCCACTGGTCAGTATATCTATCTTCATACCAGCACCATGTTGTTTTGACCACTGTAGCTTCTTAATATGCTTTAAAGTCAGATAGTGTGAGACCTCTGACTTCATTTTTGTTTCTCAGGTTATTTTTAGCTATTTGGGGCACCCTGACCTTGCAGACAAATATAGTTATGGTTTTCTATTTCTGAAAAATAAGTTTTGGGGATTTTAATTGGTATTGCATTGAATCTGTAAATCAATTTAGGTAGAATTGACATCTTAATTATATTTAGTCTTACAATCCATGAACATGTGCTTGCCATTCCATTTATTTAGGTCTTCTCTGATTTCTTTTAGCAATTTCTTGTAGATTCCTTTCTATAAGTCTTTTGTATCCTTAGTTACATTTATTCCTAAATATTTTATTCTTTTGGTTGCAATTGTAAATGGATTTTTTCTCTTGATTTCCCCCTCAGATGGTTCATTACTAGTGTATACAGTCACTACAGATTTTTGAGTCTTGATCTTGTAACCTGCCACTTTGCTGTACTCATTTATTAGCTCTAGTAGTTGCTGTGGATTTTTCAGGGTTTTTGACATATAATATCGTATCATCTGCAAACAGTGAGAGTTTTACTTCTTCCTTTCCAATTTTGATGCCTTGTATTTCTTTTTCTTGTCTAATTGCTTTGAATAGAACATTGAACACGATGTTGAATAACAACGGTGATAGCAGATATCCTTGACTTGTTCCTGATCTTAGAGGGAAAGTTTTCAGTTTTTCCCCATTGAGGAGGATGTTAGCTGTGGGCTTTTCATATATTCCTTTTATCATGTTGAAGAAGTTCCCTTCTATTTATATTCTTTGAAGTGTTTTCAACAAGAAAGGATGTTGAATTTTGTGAAGTGCCTTTTCTGCATCAATTGAGATGATCATGCAGTTTTTCTGCTTTGATCTGTTGATATGGTGTATTACATTAATTGAGTTTCTTATGTTGAACCATCCTCACATATCAGGGATGAATCCTACTTTGTCATGGTGTATAAGTCTTTTAATGTAGTGCTGGATTTGATTTGCAAGAATTTTGTTGAAGATTTTTGCATCTATATTCATTAGAGAGATTGGTCTGTAGTTTTCTTTTCTTGTATTATCTTTGTCTGGCTTTGGTATGAGGGTGATGTTGGCTTCATAGAATGAGTTAGGTAGCCTTCCCTCCACTTCAATTTTTTCGAAGAGTTTGAGCAGGATTGGTACTAATTCTTTCTTGACTGTTTGGTAGAATTCACATGTGAAGTCATCTGATCCTGGACTTTTCTTTTTGGGGAGTTTCCTAATGATTAATTCAATTTATTTACTTGTGATTGGCTTGTTGAGGTCGTCTATTTCTTCTCGAGTCAATGTTGGTTGTTCATGCCTTTCTAAGAAGCTGTCCATTTCCTCTACATTGTCAAGTTCATTAGCATAAAGTTGTTCATAGTATCTCTCATTACCTCCTTTATTTCTGCAGGGACAGTGGTTATGTCTCCTCTACCATTTTTTATTTTATTTGCATCCTCTCCCTTCATTTTGTCAAACTCACTAAGGGTCCATCAATCTTATTGATTTTCTCTTAGAACCAACTTCTGGTTTTGTTGATTTTCTTGATTGTTTTCATGTTCTCAATTTCATTTATTTCTGCTCTTTACCTTTATTTATTTCTTTACCTTTGCTTGCTTTGAGGTTAGTTTGATGTTCTTTCTCTAGTTCTTCTGAGTGGACAGTTAATTCCTTGATTTTTTTGCTCTTTCTTCTTTTTTTGATATAGGCACTTAGGGCAATACATTTCCTACAGCACTGCCTTTGCTGTATCCCATACATTTTGATATGTTGTGTTTTCATTTTCATTTTCCTCAAGATATTTACTGGTTTCTCTTGTAATTTCTTCCTTGACCCGTTGGTTGTTTAAAGGGGTGTTGTTGAGCCTTCATATATTTATGAATTTTCTGGCCCTCTGTCTATTATTGAATTCCAACTTCATTCCTTTATGATCTGAGAAAGTGTTTTGTATGATTTCAACCTTTTTTAAATTTATTGAGACTTGGTTTGTGACCCAGCATATGGTCTATCCTTGAGAATAATCCATGAGCACTTGAGAAAAAGGTGTATTCTGCTGTTGTGGGCTGTAATGTTCTATAAATGTCTGTTAAGTGTAGCTCATTTATTGGATTATTCCAATTCCCTGTTTCTGTATTGATCCTCTGTCTAGATGTTCTGTCCATTGATGAGAGTGTGGAATTGAATTCTCCAACTATTATGGTAGATGTGTCTATTTCTCTTTTCAGTGTTTGCCTTGCATATTTTGGGGTACTCTGACTCAGTGCATAAATATTTATGATTGTTATGTCTTCTTGTTGAATTCTTCCTTTTATTAGTACATAGTGTCCTTCTCTGTCTATTTTAATTGCTTTACATTAGAAGTCTAAGCTGTCGGATATTAATATAACTTCTCCTGCTCTTTTCTGATTGTTGTTTGCATGAAATATCTTTTCCCAACCTTTCACTTTTAACCTATTTTTATTCTTGGGTCTAAGATGCGTCCCCTGTAGACAGCATATAGATGGATCCTGTTTTTTAATCCATTCTGCCAGTCTATATCTTTTGGTTGGGGAGTTTAATCCATTAACATTTAGTGTTATTACTGTAAGGGCAGAACTTTCTTCTACCATTTTCTTTTTGGATTTTTTATGTCATATCCAATTTTTATTCTTTTTACCTTTACTGATAGTCTTCATTTCTACTGTTCACTACAGTTCTCTCTCCTGTCTTTTCCTATCTGTCTCTACTGCTCCCTTTAGTATTTCTTGCAGAACCAGTCTCTTGGCCACATATTTTCTCAGTGATTTTTTGTCTGAAAATGTTTTAATTTCCCCCTCATGTTTGAAGGACAATTTTGCTGGGTATAGAATTCTTGATTGGCTGTTTTTCTCTTTTAGTATCTTAAATGTGATAGTCCAATGTCTTCTCGCCTCCATGGTTTCTACTGAGAAATCTATGCAATCTTACTCAGCTTCCATTATATGTGATGGATTGTTTTTCTCTTGCTGCTTTCAAGATTCATCAGTATTTCCCTCAGATTCCAACTCCTCTTCATCTTCCTCCTTCGCTTCCTCATTGCTTTCATCCTCACTCTCTTCTTCTTTGGTGATTTTCTGCCAGGCACTCTTAAACACTGACTGTAAGATGATGAAGTCTTCATAGATCTGGGATCCTTCCAAGTTGAATGTCTGGGCATTGTGACAGAGAAGCATGACATCATTCTCCAGGTTGCCCAGGCTCTGGTACTTATGATTATGAAATCCACTGGCTTCCTAATTAATTCATAGTATTCTGGCAATTCTTTCTCTGATGGTAACTGAATGAAGACTTCACTGAGATGTCACCCTGAATTGTTTCCTTCTATTTCCAACTGAGAATTACCGGGCACCTTCTTCATGTTACAGCTATCTTTGTTGTTGATCATGGTTTCAATGATGGCATTCATCTGCTTTCTCAGTCTGGGGGGATTTGGTGACAGTTTCTCAGCTGGAGGGTGGCTTCTTCTCTTCTTAGCCTTCTTTACATCTTCTTTTGAAGGATCTTTATCCACAGTTCTTCATCTTTCTCACTTCTTAGGCTGCATTTCCTCTTCCAGTTCTTCCAAATTTCTGTCTTCAATGGCCTGCATTCCTAAAAGGCCCCCAGAATCCTTTTGCTCAACAGAAGGAAGTCCTAGAAGCAGTCACCTCTCTGGGACCTGACAGTGTTGGCAGCCTTCCTGAGGTGTGCCTTCTCTAGGAGGGCCATTTTGAAACTCTCTAGGAGCAAGTCCTCCAAGAGTCATCACAAGTCTCACCTGTTGCTGAGAAATCTCCTTTCTAATTATGAGTTACTTTATATAAATAAATGTCTCTTGATTAAGCAAAGAGACACTAGGTTTACTAACGTACAATATATTTTAATATAATAAATTAAGGCATTTTTTGGAGCCAATTATTTCCCTATGTTACAAAGTTTTTTTTTTTTAATTTTTTTATTAATCAAAAAAAAGAAAAGAAATTAACACAACATTTAGAAATCATTCCATTCTACACATGCACTCAGTAATTCTTAGTATCATCACATAGATGTATGATCATCATTTCTTAGTACATTTGCATCGATTTAGGAAAAGAACTAGCAAAACAGCAGAAAAAGATATAGAATGTTAATATAGAGAAGAGAATTAAAATAATAATACTAATAATATATATATATATAAAGGAAAAAGAAAAAAACAAAAACAAAAGATACAAACACACAAACAAACAAACAAAAAACCATATTTCAGGTGCAGCTTCATTCAGTGTTCCAACCTAGTTACATTACACTTAGGTATTATTGTGCTGTCCATTTTTGAGTTTTTGTATCTAGTCCTGTTGCACAGTCTGTATCCCTTCAGCTCCAATTACCCATTATCTTACCCTGTTTCTAACTCCTGCTGGTCTCTGTTACCAATGATATATTCCAAGCTGATTCTCGAATGTCGGTTCACATCAGTGGGACCTTACAGTATTTGTCCTTTAGTTTTGGGCTAGACTCACTCAGCATAATGTTCTCTAGGTCCATCCATGTTATTACATGCTTCATAAGTTTAGTCTGTCTTAAAGCTGCATAATATTCCATCATAGGTATACGCCACAGTTTGTTTAGCCACTCGTCTGTTGATGAACATTTTGGCTGTTTCCATCTCTTTGCAATTGTAGATAATGCTGCTATAAACACTGGTGTGCAAATGTCCGTCTGTGTCTTTGCCCTTAAGTCCTTTGAGTAGATACCTAGCAGTGGTATTGCTGGGTCGTAATCCATTCTGCCATTCTATGTCTTTTGATTGGGAAATTCAGTCCATTAACTTTTAGTGTTATTACTGTTTGGATAATATTTTCCTCTACCATTTTGGCTTTTGTATTATATATATCATATCTGATTTTCCTTCTTTCTACACTTTACTCCATACCTCTCTCTTCTGTCTTTTCATATCTGACTCTAGTGCTCCCTTTAGTATTTCTTGCAGAGCTGGTCTCTTGGTCACAAATTCTCTCAGTGACTTTTTGTCTATAAATGTTTTAATTTCTCCTTCATTTCTGAAGGACAATTTTGCTGGATATAGGAGTCTTGGTTGGCAGTTTTTCTCTTTTAGTAATCTAAATATATCATCCCACTGTCTTCTAGCTTCCATGGTTTCTGCTGAGAAATCTACACATAGTCTTATTGGGTTTCCCTTGTATGTGACAGATTGTTTTTCTCTTGCAGCTTTCAAGATCCTCTCTTTCTCTTTGACCTCTGACATTCTAACTAGTAAGTGTCTTGGAGAATGCCTATTTGGGTCTATTCTCTTTGGGGTGCGCTGCACTTCTTGGATCTGCAAATTTAGGTCTTTCATAAGAGTTGGGAAATTTTCAGTGATAATTTCTTCCATTAGTTTTTCTCCTCCTTTTCCCTTCTCTTCTCCTTCTGGGACACCCACAACACGTATATTTGTGCGCTTCATATTGTCATTCAGTTCCCTGATCCCCTGCTCAAGTTTTTCCATTCTTTTCCCTATAGTTTCTGTTTCTTTTTGGAATTCAGATGTTCCATCCTCCAGTTCACTAATTGTAGCTTCTATCTCTTTAGATCTACCATTGTAGGTATCCATTGTTTTTTCCATTTTTTCTTCTTTGTCCTTCACTCCCATAAGTTCTGTGATTTGTTTTTTCAGATTTTCTATTTCTTCTTTTTGTTCAGCCCATGTCTTCTTCATGTCCTCCCTCAATTTATTGATTTGGCTTTTGAAGAGTTTTTCCATTTCTGTTCGTATATTCAGCATTAGTTGTCTCAGCTCCTGTATCTCATTTGAACTATTGGTTTGTTCCTTTGACTGGGCCATATCTTCAATTTTCCGAGCGTCATCCATTATTTTCTGCTGGTGTCTGGGCATTTGATCAGATTTCCCTGGGTGTGGGACCCAGCTGGTTGAAAACTTTTTCTGTGAAATCTCTGGGCTCTGTTTTTCTTTTCCTGCCCAGTAGGTGGCGCTCGTGGCGCTCGTCTGTCTGCACGGCAGTCGGCCCGGGAAACCGCGCGTGGAGGCGGGGGTCGCTGGCCGCTGCGGCTTGGGAGAGTGCCGGTCCTAATTGCCCAGCTGGCCCGAAATGCCAAGCGTGACGGGAGGGCCCCGCTATCCAACGTTCCCAGTCAGACCGGGGAGCCACGTGCGTGGAGGGGACCCCAATCGCCAGCCGCCCCGGCTAGGAAAACGCACGCCCCTTGGGTATCTCACCACAGCAGATTCTCCCTGCCCATTCAGCTGTTCCAGAATGGGGTACACTGTCTTTTTGGTCTCTGTCGTGACTCCAGGAGCTGTTTCGTATTGTTTCTGTTTCTTTAGTTGCTTTTCTGGAGGAGGAACTAAGACCCGCGCGTCTTACTAAGCCGCCATCTTCTCCGGAAGTCTGTTACAAAGTTTTTGATCTATTGAAAATGTAATACTAATTCACAATACTATGTTTAAAATGTCCAACTAATATGTACAAAAAGAGATGAACATTTCTGATAATGCACATCTCATGTTTTCATATAAAGACATTTTCTTTATAACATTCAGCAGTTATCTTGTTTTCGTTGTATTTTATTTGTATTCTGGTTCTGTTAGGAATTATATCTTACTTACACAAGTTGTGGGGGTTTTCTTCTAAGTCATATTTCTATTTATCAAATATGTTCATTATTTTGAGAGTGGCCTTGTTTCAGACTGTTTCAGTTTGCTAAATCTGCCAAAATGCAATATACCAGAAATGGATTGGTTTTTATAAAGGGGATTTATGAAGTCACAAGTGACAGTACTAAGGCTGTGAAAATATCCAAATTAAGGCACCAACAAGAGAATACCATCACTCAAGAAAAGCAAATCAAGTCCAGGGTTTCTATGTCACATGGAAGGCACATGGTTATGTCTGCTGTCTTTCTCTCCAGGCTTCTGGTTTCAAACGGCTCTCCCAGCATCTACAGGAATCTGTGTCTCTCAGTTTCATCTTTCTGCCCCCCATGTCAGCTCTGTGTTCTCTCTCATAAAGGGGTCCAGGAGAGGAATAAGACTCACCTTGAATGGGCAGGGTCATATCTCTATGTAAACAACTTAACCAAGATGTCCCACCCAACAATAGGTTGATCTCCACAAGAATGGATTAAAATAATAAGGGTTTTCTGGGGTACATAATTTTCAAACCAGCACACAGACAATCTGAAATCTTCAAATTGTGTATGTGCAACTATCTAATAGTTTTATGTAGAGGTATATTCTTTCACAGGATGAGGAATAGCCTTAGCTGAGCTCATTCTTACTTTTTCTTAAGCACATAAAAATAAAACTGACTGCCCTTTAGAGATCTTAAAATATAAAATTTGAAAATATTTATGTGGGTTAATTATTTGAATGTTAATATCTTGTTTATTAGAAATGAATCATGAATTAAGATTCAGCGAGATAAGTCTATCTCAACAAGTATGTTACAACACACTGAGCAGCTGTTATGATGGCAACAGAAGCCAATTACTTGCAACTTTGTCCCCATCCAGTTCAAGAACCCAGTAATAACCAAATCTAGTGAGATGTTAATACCAATGTCCTACGAGTGAGTAGTATTTGTTTTAAGATCTTTGGTCTTTAACATACTTCTGATGCCCTTGCACTAACCAGAGTCAAATATACTAATGGAAAGAATCAATCTTCAGTGTCACTATAAATGCCATTTATTTAGCTTTCTTCTAGTCTCATCTTTAAACTGATCCTTTCTACACTGTTTTTCTCCATAAATAGGCATTTAAAATAACCAATTCCTTAGGAGCCAATCTGGAATTACCAGTGATGTCCCACCACAAAAAATCACTTAATATTGTTGATATAATACTTCCTAGACTGTGAACTTCAAATGTACATGAAAATATTGATATGGGTAATTAAACAATTAATACATTAACAAGTACTAAAATCCCTTCACAATTAGCTTCAACAGCAATAGGAAACAGCACATAAAATATTTGTCTTCCATTTCTAAAATGTTCTAATGTAATCCTGTGGTTCTCAAAAAAATTTTGAGGCTGGTTTAAATGTAGTTTCTTGTGTCCAAGGTCAAAGATTATGAGACTGAGTCCTGGCAACTTGTATTTATAACAGATTATCCATAAATGAATCTGATGTTCATTATATGTGGCCCAAACATTAACTAAATATATATGCCTTCTGAAATCAGCCAACCAGTGAGATCATGACCACTGTGTGGAAATTACCAAAATTTTAGAAAATACATTTTAACTGATGTATCTTTGTAAATGGAGACAGGGACGTGATTAAAATGTTCTGCCAATTTTTTGGTCTGGACTTGCCTGTTTTCCCAGCAGAGCATATGGGAATGCATATGTGGTCTCTAAGGCAAGGAAGGTGCACTAGAAACAGCCTCAGAAGTGGTCACTCGGGGATATTTTACTTTGTTAAGTAAAATGTACCATCCAGGATTATATGGTAGTGGAATTTTGTGCTCCAGGCACAAACTCAGCAGTGAATAAAAGGCCAAGGTAAAATATCACAGTGGGCATCACAGAAATGGGACATTTGGGGCAAGGAATGTAAAGTACAGTAAGGCATGTCTTATAGTAAAAGGGTTTCAGATTATTAAAAAACTGAAGGTAAGGCAAAGTACTAGATTGCAAACAATACAAGACCATCTTTTATTACCAGTTCCCGTTACAAATTTTATAGCCCAATTTTAAATTTATTTGAAATATCCAAAGCATCTATATCATGACATGTGGTCTTAATTTTCCACTTTCATGAATAGCCAGTGTCTTTCAGTACTGTTTCTCTTGCCGGACTCTTATTCTGACTTTAATATGAATTTGAAAAGATTTTAGTTTTGTTTGATTTTACCTTTTGAAGCAAAGCCTTTTATACCTACTATTCTCTTCCATTTCTCCATCTTCTGTTCTCTAGCGGCCTTTAAAAATAAGTAGTATCAGTGTTATAAAGCCTTTATTATTTGTTCTGTATGAATTTTAGGTTATCTTTGGTAATCTTAATTTTATATTTGAAATCAATAAGATTTTAATTGATTTAATAACATGACTGAAGAATTGAAGATGGTAATAAGTTTTATTCCATAAACAACTTTATTTTGTATACTATTATGCTTAAGTTCATAAAGTAATCTGGCATTCTGCTTAAAATTAAATTTGCACATATTACTTCTTGCCCTAAAGAAATTTTATAGATTTATTACAATTTTTGTTTGGCCATAAATCATTGATTGCCTTAGGAGGAAATGCCTGTTTGGAATCTGTACACTGAGGTCTATGTACGTTTGCAGATTTTCACTTTGAGCACAACTACGAAATTGCCTCAACAATGATGCCAAATACAATGTAGTCACAGCATCTCCATTTTTTAATTGATCCGCATTACTTTACTCCTGGTGCTCTAACTTCATTCTGTGCCTTGCTTCAGCTGTATGGTTGTTTATGATTTAAAACTCAATTTTCTTTCCAGAGCAAAATAGCTGAGATTTTTCAGAATAATAAGCCAATTTAGTTGGTAACCAGGTAGGTGGATTTGTTGGAAATATTTTTACTTTTTAGAACATGCACTATAAAATATAGTAGCAAAAGCAGTATAAGATGATATGCTTTTGAGATTTGCCTTGGTAAACTTTCCTTGATGTTGGAAAAGATAAAAATAATCACAATAATTTACTGAACACATAGATAGCACAAGGCATGTTAATTGTACTATCTCCAAGCCTTTTAGTAGCTCTGCAAGTCTGGTATTATTTCAGTTTTAAAGATAAGTAAACCAGGACACATATTAGATAATTTGTCTGTTATTTTGCTAGTAAATGCTAAAGCCAGGATTCAAACTTGGGCCTGTTATCGAGCAACTCCCCACTGCTATATAACCAAACCATTCCTCTAATTTTACTAAAGAACCCAGCTTATTCATACACATTAAGTAGATATCACCTCGTTGTTCAAGATGTAGTGGAGAGGCTGGAGGGAACTGCCTGAAAATGTAGAGCTGTGTTCCAGTAGCCATGTTTCTTGATGATGATTGAACAATGATATAGCTTTCACAATGAAACTCTGTGAATGTGAAAACCTTGCATCTGATGCTCCTTTTATCTACCATATCAACAGAAGAGTAGAACATATGGAATAAAAATAAATAATAAGGGGAGCAAATGCTAAAATAAATTTAGTTTGAAATGCTAGTGATAAATGAAAGCGAGGGGTAAGGGATATGGTATGTATAACATTTTTTTCTCTATTATCATTTTATTTCTTTTTCTGTTGTCTTTTTATTTCTTTTTCTAAATCGATGCAAATGTTCTAAGAAATGATGAATATGCAACTATGTGATGATATTAAGAATTACTGATTATATATGTAGAATGGAATGATATCAATCTTTTGTTTGTTGGTTGTTTTTTTTTAATTAATAAAGAAAAAAAAGAAAAACACCCAGCTTATTCTACTTTTCTTAGATATGGTAGTTGGGGAAATGTGGAGGTCATTGATACTGTCTACTTGCTCAGAGGACACGATATTAGCAGAATGTTATCACTATCATAGCCTCCAATTTTCCACCACTGTTTAGTTCATATTATCAATTTTCCAGCTTTCAAATAAATATAATTTTTAGGAAGATTCAGTGATTACCATATCAAATATTATTTTCTCTCATCTCAAACTGAAACCAAATGTGCATAGAGAAGAATTCCACTTATAACACTAACTATTGACTGAACAAGGGCTTTTGTTTTTGGCTACAGTTTCTGTTTGATTATTTCACTTTTAATTTTCAAGTTTACTTCTTTTCATCACAAATGCTGTTGAAGAGGTGTATGTGATAAAGAAACTCTTCTGTTAACCAGCATACCCACAGAGTGAACTATTCTCTTATCCAGATATTCTTACAGTATTTAAAAGGGTCAAGTGAGAAATGCCATTATTAACTAAATTAGAATTAAATCACACAATACTGAATAAAATTTCCTGAATAAACTTTATATAAAACCTTGTGGGTTTAAAAAAAACCTCAAAAGTCCTGTGAGGCACAGCTCCTTATGTTCTCAGTTGTCAATCAGAGAACTATTGCATTGCTCCTTGTTTGTCCTTGCCAAACAGAATTAGCAGAATCCATTCTAAAATATAAATATGTAGTTATTTATTTCCCTCTTTCTCCCTTACTATTCTCCACTTCACTCCCAGCGCTCAATCTTCTCTTCACCTCCTCACATTTCAAAATAGAAAGATCATAATCCATCTGCCAATCTTTTGATTGATTGGCTTACTAAAGTTCAACCCTCTAAATTTGGAAAGTAAGATTGTTTCCATGGTTGAGGAATTCTAAGCATTAGCAAGAAGACAGATATTATCTATTGACTGATTCATTTGGCCTTGAGAGTTTGGGTTGGGGTGGGAGGGAGAGTAGTGGGAAGCAGAGAGCATGTTGCTGAAATCACATCCAACTATCAAAAAGGTTTTGAAATTCAACCTGATGTAATTTTTTCTGGGCTACTTGGAAGTTGGAGTGGGGTGATAAGGTCAGCCACAGACTCATTTTCTCTGTACTCTTGACCAACAACCAGTGAATTCTAACACCCAGAGTCTATTTCCTGATATTTGGACATTGTGATAATATTTCTGGTCACAAAATTTGTGATACTTTTGGGAGAAATTAAAGGTCTGTTGGTTTCCCAGATGTTTAAGTTAAATTTATATAATGTATTATGGAACATTTCTTTTACAAAAATAATGTTGGAAGAAAACCAACTTCATGTGTAATGGACTTTAATATGTTTGAGATGAACTATCTTGAATCATGTATAACATGCCTACTCTGCTCTGACAAGTGTTATACCAAGATTTATGGGATGGATTTCTTAGCTTGTCTGGCTTTTATAATTGGGGAAACTGAAGGTTAAGTGAAAACTAATGAATGGGTGCTAGGACTGACCTCCTTTATTTTTATCCTTTTACCTACCTCAAACTTCCCACTTCTCCATGGTTTACCATTGGGGTCTGTGCCAGTTTGTACCCGAGAAAAGCCATACTTTTGAATCATCATTCAATATTGCCGGGTGGCACTTGTTTATTATTTCCATGGAGATGTGACCCACCCAATTGTGGGTAGTAACTTTTTATAAGATGATTTCCATGGAGATGTGTCCTACCCATTCAAGGTGGGGTTGCTTACTGGAGCCCTTTAAGAGTGAACCATTTTGGAAAATGCTTTAGAACCACCAGAGCCAACAGAACCCACACAGCCAGAGATCATTGGAGATGAAGAAAGAAAATGCCACATGGTAAGCCATTGAATATTTCTGGAGAAAAAGTTAGTAGATATTGTCATATGCTTTTTGAGCTGAGAGAGAAACCATGAACATCTTTGGCCTCCTTGAACCAAGGTATCTTTCCATGGATGCCTTAATTTGGACATTTCTATATCCTTGCCTTAATTTGAACATTTTCACAGTCTTCGAACTGTAAACTAGCAACTTAATAAATTCCCCTTTTAAAAAGCTATTCCATTTCTGCTATATCACAGTTGAGCAGCTTGCAAACTAGGACACTAGGTATATACCCCCAAAGTATTGAAAGCAGGGAGTTGAACAGATATTTGTATACTGATGTTCACAGTTGCATTATTCACAAATGCCAGATGATGGAAGTAACTCAAGTGTCCATTAACTGAGAAATGGATAAACAAAATATGTTATATGTACTTACAATGGAATATTATACAGCTTTAAAAAGGAATGAAGTTCTGATATATGTAACAACATGGATGAACCTGGAATACATCATGTTGAATGAAATAAGCCAGCCACAAGAGAAAAATATTTCTTGACATGCAATATTTAGGATAGTCAAATTGATGGAGTCAGAATGTAGAACATAGGTTACCAAGAGTCTGGTGGATATAAGGAATGGGAATTTAAGGTTTAAAATGTTCGAGATGGGCGGGCCGCGGTGGCTCAGCGGGCAAAGTGCTTGCCTGCTATGCCGGAGGACCTCGGTTCGATTCCCGGCCCCAGCCCATGTAACAAAAACGGAGAAACAGAATACAATAAAACAAGAAAATGTTTAAAAATGTTTCCCTTTCTTCCTTCTATCCTTCCTTCCTTCTCTCTGTCTTTCCTTAAAAAAAAAAAAAAAAAATGTTCGAGATTCCTATTTGGAATGATGGAAATATTTTGATAATGGATTGTGATGATGGTAGTACAACATTGTGAACATAATTACCAGCATTGAAATATGTTTCTCTATAATGTTTCAAGTAGAAATTTTAGAGTGTATATATTGTAACAGAATAAAATTTTTAATAAATACCATGGAACATCACTAATCAAACAGTGAAAGTGAAGATAAGCCATGGATTATAGTTAATAGTACATTTATAAAAATGTACTATTATCAATTGTAAAAATGTACCATACCAATGCAAAGTAATAGGGTGGTATATGGGAATCCTGTATTTTAGGCATGATTGTTCTGTGAACCCACAACTTCTTTAACCAAGAGAAAAGGGACTTGAACCTGTTCACATATATATATACATATGTATATATATGTATATTTATATAGTATAAAATGCTCTATGAAGATTATGCCGTAATGATATATTAACTATGAAGAACATGTCATAATGATATAATTTTAAGTGCAAAATTATATAAAGTTAAGTATGTAACAAGATGACATGTCCAATGAGAAAAAACTATTGAGAAGAAAATATTAACGATGATTTTATTACAACAATGTGATTATTAGTGAATTTACTCCTTCTCCATCATCTCCCAAATATTTTATATTAGAATATATTGATGTCCATGGGTGAGCATTACATCTAAAAAAACAAACTGGGAATATAAAACGAAAGGAAGTTTAATTGCTTTGTTTCTTATGCTTTCCACAAATCTGTGGCCAGTTATAATTGATAAAGAATTTTGAAAGGTTATACTTAGTCTCAGTTGCGATGGTCAAATGGAATTATGTGAGTGTGTGTGTATTTTAAAAGCAAGTTAAATTATAGCAAGGCAGGTTTGTTTCCTGTGTTTTAAGGAATCTTATTAGTACTCCTTTTGTAATTGTTTTTATTTTGCTTAAAAAACTTTTATTTGAAAAAAATGCATTTAAAACTCCAACAATTTTTTTACTATAAATTAGGATTCTCGAACACATTCCAAAGTGATGGTAGTATGCACATTAGAAAAGGTAGCTAACGTCAAGAGAGCACCAAAGGAAAGGGAAAATTGTGTGCAAAAACAGATATGAGACTGAACAAGGCTGAAGATAAGAGACCAGAAAATCTGGGCCATCCCTACCTTACTCTCCTATGCTGTTAACCCTTCAGATCTAGTAAAACCCTCTGGTTATTGAGCTACTTAAAGTAACAAGATGAGTTTTTTTCAGAGCAACTAGCTTTACTGGAACTGAGAATAAATTGAGAATGTATCTCCATGGCCAATGTTAGACCCTAAAAAACTGCAGGAAATACATCGGCCTTCTGTTTGTCTCTCTGGAAAAGTGAAAAATAGCCGACACTTCTGAAGTAACATCCAAAAAACCAATGATTTCTGTTTAGATCTAATAAGCAAAATACTTTTATCTGTAATGAGAAAGAAAGTAACTGTAAATATATGCTAGGCTGACATTCTCATGTAATAAAACTGGCCAGAGCTGTTACTTTTCCTCACTTGATATTTTGAAAACAAAATCAAGTTTCATTTTGAAAAGCCAATCCCTGAAATGTTTTTATCTCATCACCGGAACATTCCCTTCCTGAGCACCAATACACTCTGCTAATTCCATCACCTCCCCACTCTGTAACTGAACAGGAATATTCAATGTTTTCATATTAACAATGAAATATAAATATGTGACCTCCAAAAGTTTTAATGAGTAATTCCAACTTAGACCAGTCTTTATGATTTTCAGAAGAGGCATTTACTTCCCAAAAAACTTATTGAAAAGTATAATTTGCGTTTTACAAATTACAGAACACATCATTGCAATCATATGGGTAGTTCAGTGGTAGAATTCTGCCTGCCGTGTGGGAGACCCAAGTTTGATTCCTTGCCCATGTACTTCTCAAAAGCAAACAAACAAGCAAACAAACAAATGAAAAAACAACCAAACAAAAATTCAACAAATGGTGTTGCAATAAAGGGATACTCAGATGGGAAAAGAATGAAATGTGACCCCCTCCATACAGCATACCAAAAAAAAAGCACTTGCAATCATATAAGATTCTAGATAACATTAAAGATGTTGGCTCGAATGATGAGAAACAGCAAAAGTTGGCTTTAGGCTAGATTAAAATTTAGTAAAAACATTCAGGCTTAAGAATATTAAATATTATATCAATGTTTTGAATGACAAAATATTCTGATTAGGTGGAATCACAGGACTCCATTTACTTTCAGTTCTTATGGTTTAGGAATATTTTCCAGGGCTCAAGTCTCCTATTCATGGATTTGATAATGTTCTCAGGCAGTCTTGTTCAATACTGAAATACTAAGGCAGCTGCTTCCTTAGGTTTATAATATCATTTTGTTTTTAAGGGAAAAAAGACATACTTAGTATTTCAGATTCAAATTCAGTATCTTGGAGTGCCTAATATGCACCAGACCCAGTCCTAGTAGTCAAAATATACTTGTATGGATGAATGAGAAGGCATAGTGAATACAAAAGTAAATTTATAAATTTAATTTGCATGTATGAATGTATATATGTAAAATTACATAATATTCATATAATTAAATGAAGAATTTTTTTAGTAAAAAAAAGAGTATTCAGGCTTTGAACAGTTTAAGATAACTAAGATCACAAAATGCTTATCCTTTTAGTCTGGCTTATTTCACACAGCATGTTTTTAACGTTCATCCATATCGTTGCATGTATAAGAAATTCATTGGTTTTTACACTGAGTATTATTCCATTGTATGTATGTGCCACATTTTGCTTATCCATTGATTGGTTGACAACCACTTGGGCTGCTTTCATCTTTTGGTAATTATGACATTGTTGCTGTGAACATTGGTGTACACATATCTGTTTGAGTGCCTGTTTTCAATTCTTTTGTGTATATACCTAGTAGTGAGATTGCCAAGTCATATGGTAGTTCTAATTGAGCTCTCTGAGGAACTGCCAAACTGTCTTCCATAGCAGCTGCCCCATTTGACCACCAGCAATGAACTGGTATTCCTATTTCTCCATATCCTCTTTGGCTCTTGGAATTTTTCATTTTTTAGATAGTAGCCCTTCTAATGGATGTGAAATGGGTATCTTGTTTTGATTTTGAGTTCCATTTCCTTGATGGCTAATGATGTTGAGCATCTTTTCATGTGCTTTTGGTCATCTCCATATCTTTTTTTGGAGAGATGTCTGTTCAAGTCTTCAGCCCATTTTTAAATTTGTTTGTTCTTGAATTTAGAGTAAGTTTCTTGCAGACAGCATATAGTTGAGTTATGCTTTTTTATTCATTCTATTTGACTAGAGAGTTTAATCCATTTACATTTAAAGACACTAATGATAATACAGGACATCCTTCTTCCATTTTGTTATTTCACCTTTGTAAGTCATCCTTTTTTTTTGTTTCACAGTTGCTTATGCCTACTTTTATATTTATGTCTTTTTGTGTGTGTTGTACTATATTGAGTGCCTTTTACTTTCTATCTGGATATACTTTACATCTGCTTTCTTTGCAGTTAACATGGGGCTAAAATTTTAAATATATAACAATTACATTTGGTTTGATGCAGACTTATCTTCAATGGAATGCATATATACTTTTCCTCACCATTTTTTGTATTTGTTACCACTTATTTCTTTGTACGTTGTATGTCCAGAATCATTGATTTCTCATTACTTTTTATGCATTTGAATTTTAGCATCTGTCAGAAGCATGAAGTAAAGTTGCATATCAAATAATGTACTAATAATACTAGTATTTCTAATTAATTAATGAAATGGAACCCTTTACCACCAGTCGATATCTCTTAACGTCACTTTGAACCACTATCTAGCATGTTTTCCTTTCAGCCTGAGGAACTTGCTTTAACATTGCTTGTAGGGCAGTTCTGGTGGTAATGAACTCTCTCAGCTTCTGTTTTCATGAGAATGTCTAAATCTCTCCTAATTTCTGATAGAAAGTCTCACTGGATATAATGTTCTTGGATGACAGTATTTTTTACTTTTTTTCTTTTAGCACTATGTATTTCATCCCACTGAGTTCTTACCTCCATGGTTTCTGATAAGATATTGGCACTCAATCTATTGGGAACTCCCCTGTACATAAAAATTGCTTTTGTCTTACAGCTTTTAGAAATTTCTCTTTGTCCTTGTATTTAATATTGTGATCACTATGTGACTGGGTATTTATTTTTTCATATTTATGTTGTTTCATGTTCTCTTGGTTTCTTGGATGTGCATATTCATGTCTTTCACTGAGTTCAGGAAGTTCTTTCTCATTATTTCTTTGAAAATTCCATCTACTCTCTTTATTTCTTCTGCTTCTGCAATGCCCATAATGCATATATTGGAGTGTTTGGTGGTCTCCCAGAGGTTTCTTAGGCTATTTTGCTTTTAATATTCCTTTTTTCTTTCTGCTTCTCTGCCTGGCTCATTTGAAGTGTATTTTACTCAAGTTCACTGAAACTTTCCTCTCTCATCTCCAATCTGCTCTTGAAATCCTCCTGGCATTTTTTTTTTTTAATTCAGTTATTGTCATTTTCAACTACAGTAGTTCTGTTTAGTTACATTTTTAAAGTTTCTGTCTCTTTACTAAGACTCTAATATTGCTCATCCGTTGTTATTATTCTGATATCCTTTAGTTCCTTTTTTCTGTATTTTCCTTCATCTTCTGAGTACTCTAAAGAAAATTTTTAAAAGGCTTTGTTTAGTTTGCCCTTAGACTGGTCTTCTTTGTTGATGTTTTATACGTTTTTATCCCCTTCCTTTGGATAGGCTATCATTTCCTGCACTTGTTTGCCTTGTACTCTGTTGTTGAACACTATAAACTTTAATATTTTAAAATTCTACCTTTGGAATTTACTCCCAGGTATGTCTGTTTCTTGATTTTGTAATAACCTGTTGATAAGACAGATATTGTCTTGAGGTTCATCCCTCTTATCAGGAAGGTCTTTCCAAGGCAAGTGAAGTGTGAAGCATTTTCCCTTTTTTACTTGGCCTCTGTCTTGTTCTGGGAGTTTTCTTCTTAGTAGTTTGGAGTACCCCTGTATGGAAGAGTTTGATTGTCTCATGTTTTTGTCAGGAGACAATTCTTCTCTCTCTTAGCTGAAGCAGGACTTTGTCTCAGACTGTTCACATCTATAGTTTTTTAAACTTCTTTTGTTGCCACCAGCTGCTTTTCCTGGAGGGAAAATTCTCACAGAAGGGCACAATGGAGATGATATTTTCAAGTTAATATTTCCCAACAAAAACAGGGCCTGCCCATGAAAAGGGCACAGACCAGCTCCAAAGCATCCTCAGGAGAGGAATAGCAATAATGCCAAGATCTTCACTGATGATTTGGCAAACCTGAGCTTTCCTGGCCTTCCCAGCAAATGCAGCCTCTTAACTACTGTCCCCTGTAACTGTGAAGAAGTGCAGCATCTTTAATTCCCCACCTCCACCACTATTCTCTGGTGTGTGTTGAAACAATGGCTACCACTAACTTTATCTAGGGCTTATTGAAATGATAGCTGCCCTCAGAGCTGGGCCCCCAGTGATCCAAATTTGCTAATCAAATGCTGTAATCAGAGATCAGCTGTGCCCACCTCTATTCTTGGGGAAGCTAACTTTTATACCCCTTTCTGTCACCAGCAGTTAGCCATGGTCTAGACTGTACAGCAGCCCAATATGAAAGTGGGTTGATGGGCCCCCATAACCACCCTGTGGAGTGAGTAATTTATTTTTCTTTACCATAAATTTATCGACTTTTTCATCCTGTTTTTCCGTGAATGCTGTACAGTGTCCTTCTGACCTCTGGAGTTTCCAAATAGTTGTTTCAGACCATTCTTGCCTGTGTAATAGCTGTTAAGTGGAAGGACAGAGTATGGCGCTCCCTCCTCCACTGTCTTCACATAATCCTCTCCCATGATATACTTTTTATTTATTCATGTATTCTTTGGCATATTCTTCACATAAGCCCTTCATACTGTTTATTTTTCTTATAAGAAACATAAAAATGTAAAAATCAAATTTTATATAATATTATATATGCACATACATATAAATAAATATAAACACATGCATATGCATGTACATAATTAATCAGCATAGAGCTGTAAATAATACTGTTTTATAAGCTAAAAAATGAAATCTTATCTATGTCAATGGTTGTATTGATTTTCTTGTTCCTTATTTTATATTTTCCTACTGTTGTCTGATTAACCAAAAAGTTGTCTGTGATTTTAAAATACTGCTTAATTTACTATATTTTTGTACTTTAATTCACTAAATTTTTGCTTTCAAGTTTATTACTTTTTGCACCTAGTTATCTTTTTTATTTTTCTCTAACTTACTGAGTTAAATTGCTTAGCCTATTTGTTTTACAAAACACAAATTTTTTATTGATTTAGTAATGCATCCATTGAAGGTTATAAATTTTCCTCTGAATATAAATTTGGCCATATTACTTAAATTTGATTTACACTATTTGCTTTATTTCTTAAATGGTGTGACTATAACTTTTATTTTCTATTTCACCCACAGCTATTTCAGAGATTTTAAATTTTTAAAAAATTTTTCAATGGTCTGGGAGTCTTCTTTAACTTTTTAGATTGTGATTCTGGCTCTCTTGCATTGTTGTTAGAGAATGTGTTTCTGTTTCTTGAAATTTATTAAGATATTTACTAAGTTTATTAAATTTGTTAAGATTTTCTTTACAGACCTTCAGAATCAATTCTAGAAAACTTCACATTCCTTTCGTTTTGGTATAAAGTGGGTGATCCAGCACCACAAGTAGTGACCTGGAATTCTTTTAAAAATGAACATGGCAAGAAAAAAATGAACATGGCTCTACCTTGGATATTTTGATTCATTAAAGCTTATTTTGAAGATACTCCTTAGATTTTGATGATGATGATTATTGACCCCACCTCTACATATATGTTCTAGTTTGCTAGCTGCCAGAATGCAACACACCAGAGATGGGTTGGCTTTTAATAAAAAGGCATTTATTTTGTTAGTTCTTCAGAGGAAAGGCAGCTAACTTTCCACTGAGGTTCTTTCTTACGTGGAAAGGCTCAGGGTAATCTCTGCTGGCCTTCTCTCCAGGCCTCTGGGTTCCAACAACGTTCCCCACGGTGATTCCTTTCTGCATTTCCAAAGGCCTGGGCTGAGCTGCGAGTGCTGAGATGAGGTATGCCCAGCTGCTTTGGCTGTGCTACGTTGTGCTCTCTCATTTAAGCACCAGCCAATTAACTCAAATATCATTCATTGCAGCAGGCACGCCTCCTAGCCAACTGCAGATGTAATCAGAAACAGATGAGGTTCACGTACCATTCGCTCATATCCGCAGCAACAGAACTAGGCATGTTCACCTGGCCAAGTTGACAACTGAATCTAACTACCACATTTTCACCCCTTGTCAACTTGGCAACTACATGCATCATCTTAAGCAGGTGCAAAAAAATTCTCTTCTGGCTGTGGACCTGTGAATCTCAAAACAAGTTATCTGACGCCAATATGCAAAGGAGGACAGTCACAGGATCCATAGGGAGAAACGGGAAGGAAAACCTTCAGGGAAAACACCACTGGATTTCAAAGTCTGAAAGTCATTTATTCTTCAGCTTTAGAAAGTGACAGCCCTACCCTTTCCAAGGGCTTAGGCAGTGGCCCACCTCTTTCCAAATCAACCTTGGGGAACATTGAGGAGACCACATTTTTTTTTTTTTAGGCTCCACTCTCTCCAGGCATCAGGGCCACCCCTGGGCTCTCTGCCATTTCTGGGGCACATGCTAACCCCTCCATGTGGTGGCAGCCAGGCTCTCCCCAGTCCCCCAAGGAGTGTGCTGTACCTTCTCCAAGGCCTGAGGCTGCATAACTCTTCCACTGCAACAAGGTGGGAGGCTCATCCTTGCCCTTCAGGGTAAACTCACCCTCTCCACACATACAGGTGGGTCCACTCTCCTGGTCAAGGTTTCTTGGCTTCAGACCCAAACTTCCATGGTTCTCACTCTGCAAACTCCAATTTGTCCCTTTTGTGTTCCCCTTTGTCCACACTGGCAGTGGTTCCATTTACACCAACTGTCTCTTCAAGCACTCCAGGACTTCTTCATCATTCTCTTCACAGTTCCTCCAAAATCTTCCCCTTTGCCATCCAAAAAAATGTTACAACATATCTGGTATTTGCAAACCTCAGCAGCACCCCACTCTCCGGTACCAAAATGTATTAATTAGGGTTCCCTAGAGAAACAGAATCAACAGGAAACACTTGCATATATCATATTTATAAAAGGGTCTCACGTGACCATGGGAATGCAGAGTCCAAAATTCGCAGGGCAGGCTGTGAAGCTGATGATTCTGATGGAGGGTCTGGACAAACTCCACAGGAGAGGCTCACCAGCCGAGACAGGAAGAGCCTGTCTCTTCTGAATCCTCCTTATAAGGCTTTCAGTGATTAGATTAAGCATCACTCATTGCAGAAGACACTCCCCATTGGCTGATTACAATAAATGGTGCCTAGAGAACTGGATATCCATATGCAAAAGAATGAAAGAGGACCCGTATCTCAGCATGGTATTGGCATAAAGATAGATATATCGACCAATGGAATCGAATAGAGTGCTCAGATATAGACCCTCTCATCTATGGACATTTGGTCTTTGATAAGGCAGTCAAGCCAACTCACCTGGGACAGAACAGTCTCTTCAATAAATGGTGCCTAGAGAACTGGATATCCGTATGCAACAGAATGAAAGAAGACCCATATCTCACACCCTACACAAAAGTTAACTCAAAATGGATCAAAGATCTAAACATTAGGTCTAAGACCATAAAACAGAGGAAAATGTAGGGAGATATCTTATGAATCTTACAATTGGAGGCAATTTTATGGACCTTATTACAAAATGGGAAAAAGACTTGAACATACACCTCTCAGAAGAGGAAATACAAATGGCCAAAAGGCACATGAAGAGATGCTCAATGTCCCTGGCCATTAGAGAAATGCAAATCAAAACCACAATGAGATATCATCTCACACCCACCAGAATGGCCATTATCAACAAAACAAAAAATGACAAGTGCTGGAGAGGATGTGGAGAAAGAGGCACACTTATTCACTGTTGGTGGGAATGTCAAATGGTGCAACCACTGTGGAAGGCAGTTTGGCGGTTCCTTAAAAAGCTGAATATAGAATTGCCATACGACCCAGTAATACCATTGCTAGGTATCTACTCAAGGGACTTAAGGGCAAAGACACAAACGGACATTTGCACACCAATATTTATAGCAGCATTATTTACAATTGCAAAGAGATGGAAACAGCCAAAATGTCCATCAACAGATGAGTGGCTAAACAAACTGTGGTATATACATACGATGGAATATTATGCAGCTTTAAGACAGAATAAACTTATGAAGCATGTAATAACATGGATGGACCTAGAGAACATTATGCTGAGTGAGACTAGCCAAAAACTAAAGGACAAATACTGTATGGTCCCACTGATGTGAACCGACATTAGAGAATAAACTTGGAATATGTCATTGGTAACAGAGACCATCAGAAGTTAGAAATAGGGTATGATAATGGGTAATTGGAGCTGAAGGGATACAGACTGTGCAACAGGACTGGATACAAAAACTCAAAAATGGACAGCACAATACTACCTAATTGTAATGTAATTATGTTAAAACACTGAATGAAGCTGCATCTAAGCTATAGTTTTTTTGTTTGTTTTTTGTTTTTTTAATATATTGTGTTTTATTTTTTTCTCTATATTATCATTTTATTTCTTTTTCTGTTGTCTTGCTATTTCTTTTTCTAAATTGGTGCAAATGTACTAAGAAATGATGATCATACATCTATTTGATAATATTAAGAATTACTGATTGCATATGTAGAATGGAATGATTTCTAAATGTTGTGTTAGTTAATTTTTTTTAATTAAAAAAAACAGTGAGTAAATAAATTCTTGTTCTTTAAGAAAACCCTTTTCATGGTGTGGTAGTTAGATTCAGTTGTCAACTTGGCCAGGTGAAGGTACCTAGTTCTGCTGCTGTGGACATGAGCTGATGGTACATGAACCTCATCTGTTGCTGGTTACATCTGCAGTCGGCTAGGAGGCGTGCCTGCTGTAATGAATGACGTTTGATTTAATTGGCTGATGCTTAAATGAGAGAGCGCAATGTAGCACAGCCCAAACAGCTCAGCATTCCTCATCTCAGCGTGTGCAGCTCAGCCGGCCTTTAGAGGTGCAGAAAAAAATCACCCCAGGGAAAGTTGTTGAAACCCAGAGGCCTGGAGAGAAGGCCAGCAGAGACCATTCTGTGCCTTCCACGTAAGAAAGAACATCAGTTGAAAGTTAGCTGCCTTTCCTCTGAAGAACTAACAAAATAAATCCCCTTTTATTAAAAGCCAAACCATCTCTGGTGTGTTGCATTCTGGCAGCTAGCAAACTAGAACACATGGTATTTATGATCACAGTTGGGAAACTAAGATACACCATTTCTCCTCACAGCTTCTTACAAGTTATAAACATAGGCTGAGATTTTAAACCTAGATGATTTAATTACTACTGAATAGTTAAACTTGCATCATATATTTTTCTCTCAACATGAGTTTATCTTATGTTCTGTTTTTATATCTTTTCAACAATAATTTAAAAAGTTAACTCTATGCTTAGCATTTCTGGATACCTATAACCTATTTTAGTACCATTACTTTTCCTTTCTTAAGCTCTTAATTTTTGCTCATCTCAATATTTTTGAATATGCTTTCAAGTCAAATTCCCTTAATAAGTATAGAAGTGGTCAATATTTTACACCCTAGAATATCTGATAATTTCTTCGTATTGTTTTTATATATAGAAAACAACGTGTAGAAAATTGTGAGTTACTGAACATTTTTTCTCAAAACTCAGTAAATGTTATTTCATTGGCTTTTGATGTTCAATATTGCACATCACTTGTATGAGTTTTTACTAATTTGTTATTTTTGCTGTTAGATATTATATAATATAGTTTTCTTGCTCGGATGTTTTTAACTTTACTGTCTTTTCTCTGGAATTTAAACATTCTCCATAAAACTGTGTCTTTTAAATTTTTATTTTTGCTTGAATTTTGATATTATCCCTTTCAATATAGACAACCAATTCAAGGAATAAATTTCAGTTGTTTATGTTTCTTCCTCTGCCACCTACAAGTTTTAGATTTGGTTTCTATGTTTTGCCCACCATACTCTCTAATATATCATTTTCATCAGTTTTTCTTCTTTTCCTTTGCATTCCTTGAGAATCTGTGAGAAATACACTGGTGTTATTTTATACCTTATTAATCTCCTCTTTATCAAATCCATGCTATTACATTTAAAATTTTCTGATAATAATTAGCTACCCTATCCACCCCTCTTGTTCAATATATTCTGTTGTTTTTAAATTTCTGCCAGTCCTTCCCTTTTGTCTTCCTGCTTTTCTTTCATGGAGGCCATATCTTCTTGCATTCTGTTGAGGATGTTAGCTTCCTAAAATATTCTGATAGACCATTTAGAATTATGGTTTCTCTTTCCTGAGACTTCAGGATAGTATTTTTATTATACTATAATTTTCATTGTGGAAAGGCAAACACTATCTAGACCTGATATGTGATAACATTAAGTTCTATTCTTTGTCCTTTTACTTGATGAACAAGCTGAAGCATACAACTCCCAATGCATTCCTAATTTCTAGTAGGCTTTCATTAATCTACTGAAGAAATGCTCTGCATAAACTCGTATCCCATTTCCTGACTCACACTGAGGTCATACATGGCAAAAATATATCTGTATTCCCTTTTATGACCTCTTGATCTCTTCCAAACTGGGTCTCTGCTCATTAGTACAATGACTCACTCATTGGGACTATATCTCCCAACTTGCATAGCAACTGCTTCCTTCCCCATGTGTTACTTTTTTCAGTTTGCTGCCTCTGAATTCTAGGAAGGGGAACATTAGGGAAAGAGCAATATCTTTCCATCTTAAAATATATCACTTTTTTAGCAGAAGAGATGACTTTCCAAATGGCAAAGACTCTAGGATGCTATGCTAAGAAAATATGGTTGACAAAGAAAGGATCTTCTTTTGCTTGTGTTTTAGGAGATTTATCATAAGGTATTTTGTAACCTGAGTTTGTTACTAGGGAAAGCCTGGGTAGAATTTATCGCTTCAGGTCTATCAGCCCTAGTGGATGTCAGAGCTTCTTATTGTTGGGTTTCAGAGGTAGTGTAGGACTCAGTCTGTCTCTCAGTGGTATTGTAGTGAAACTTTGAGAGGTAATGCAGTAGAGGCTACGAGTCATGATTTTAAAGCATTTACCAATAATTACTTAATCATCACATTTGTCTTATTCTTTATGCTATTTATTTAAGGAGAAAGATTATATCTTATTCATCATTTGAAGTATCCAATATCTAACATACTGAATGAATAAATTAATGAATAATATAGTCTTAAAAGGCTACAATTTATTGAACCCTCTACTATAATTAAGATACCATGATGATTTTATTATATGCTATGTCTCATTTAATTCTTACCCCTCTAATTTACCAATTCAGAAACTGAGGCTTAGAGAGATGACACTGCAGACACTGGACAGAAGTTCTCTGTAATGACTGGCACAAGGTCCACTGGATATTCATATAGATATAAAACTTGACACTTACCTCATACCACAAAAAAATCTAAAGTGCAGGTAGCTTATAAAATTAAATATGGGGTGGGCCATGGTGGCTTAGCAGGTAGAATTCTCGCCTGCTATGCTGAAGACCCAGGTTCGATTTCTGGTGCCTGCCCATGCAAAAATAAAAGAAATAATAAATATGAAAGAAAAAACATTGACACTATTAGAAAATAATAGAAATGAATATCTTCATTACCTGGATGTAGGGGAAATTTTCTTAAAACATAAAATTCACTAACCAAAAGGAAAATCTTGATAGACTCAATTCCATTAAAATTAAGAAAGTCAGCGCCACAAAAGATACAATTACGAGAGTAAAGAAGAAAGTTACAGAGTGGGAAAAATTACTTGCAGCCCATAAAACTAACAAGGTTCTTGCACATAGAATATATAAAGAATTCCTAAAATAATAAGAAAAATAATTCAAATAGGAAACGGAGTGAGAGACCTGAACTTACTTTTAACAGAAGAAGAGGCACAAATGGTCAATAAACCTGTGAAAAATAGTCAACCTCAGTAGTCAGAATGTGGCGTAAGGGGGACTCTACCACACTGCTAGTGAGAGTCAATATTGCTACAATGACTTTAAAAAACTGTTGCAATATTATCTATGAGAATTGATCTTGTGCCTACTCTATTATACAGAAATTCCAATCCTTCTAAATATACCCAAGAGAAAGGCATCCTATGTTCACCCAAAGACATATTCGAGAGTATTTGTGGAAGAATTGTGCATAGTAGCCCTGGAATGAAAACAATCTAAATGTTCCTCAGCACTATAATAGATAAGTAAATTATGGTAAATTCCTGCATTCAATGACGTACTACGCAGTGACAAAAATGAATTAACTGTAAATACAGGAAAGAACAGATGAATTTCACAAACGTAATTTGTAGCAAAATAACATAGACAGAAAATAGTATTTATCACATGATTCCCATAATACAAAGTATATAAATTCGCAAAAAATAAGTGTTAGGATAGTAATAGAGAATCAATATGGTAATAGGGGAGGAGGAAGTGCACAATGATTTCAGGCAACATAAAAGGGCATTTGGAAAACTGGAAATTTGTGTTATTTCTTGGCCTGGTGGTGGAGAAATGAACATTTACCTTGCAATAATTCATTGAGCTATTCTTTATATTTGTGTAATTTTCTGGTTGAATTCTATAAGTCACAAAAATGTTTAAATTGATAACATTTATTCAACACTTTCTATTTTCAGTCATTGTGATTAGATTTTTAGACGCTGTGTTGTATTTAATTCTCACAGTCTTTATTTTCCAGACAACAAAACTGGGCTGGGGGAGATTAAGAAACATTTCCAGGTTATAAGCAAGTAAATAGTGAATACTCTTCATTATGCTGTAGTCATCAGTGAAATATATCTCCAAGTCTAGTATTAATAATCTAAAATAATAATAGGATGGGTTTTGGAATAACATATAGATGTTATTCCAAATTGATAGTGCACTGAATATGACATTGTCTAATCCTAGGATGTTTTTATAGTATAGTCAATGAATTTAATACATAATTTGGAGATGTACAGGCATAAATTGTTTGCTCCTATTCAAAACAATGATATTGTACCAGGTGTTTTATCAGAAATAATTAACAAATGTGCTTAATCAAAAATTTAATAGCAACTCATATACAAATCTTCTTTTAACAGGCTGCGTGTTATTTCATATTACTTCTTTGCTAAAAAACCAACCTCTTCAGTGAAGTCCTCCTCTTTTAATACTAAAAACTATTAATATAAATGTCAACCCATCTTACAATTTATCTAATCTTCATTTTCTATATGTATATAAATTCAAAATTGGAGCACATCATTTGTGCTCTTTTAACACGTGTTCTTTCCATTTACACAAATTTTATGATTGTTACTTTTCCTTATATATCATTAGACCTTAGTCTCCATATAAGTGGAATCCGTGTCTGATTAACCTGTTTATCCCTATTGCCATGAACAGTGCTTTGCTCTTAGAGTGTTCTTAATGAAAGCTGAGTGAATGAAGAAATCCGTATTTTATATTATACACTTTGTATTGGGTCCATGCCTGCATACATAATCACTCAGGGAAGTTAATAAATTATCAATGGGAATGAAATTGTTCTCAACATTTCTATTTAATTGATTATGTATTATTTATAGCAATTAAGAGGAGAAAACATTTTTAAAATGCTAATTTCTCAAAGTACACTGAAATATTAACATATATATTGTATATAAATTATGCATCATATCAGGCATATAGTAAGGGCTTAATAAATGCCATAGACTATTATTCTTTCTTTAGGTTCCATGAGTGGGCAAAGCTAACTCTTTTCTCTTGAACTGTTCTGGCTCCCAAGATTCATATTTGGTTCCATCTTATCATAAGGGCTTCATTCAAATATCACATCCTTAGATAGGTCTCCAATTCTCAAAATGCTTTCCTATGCTAGAATATCTCTAGCATAATACCTTATTTTACGTTCATCATAAAATTTTTCACTGTCCAAAATATTTATTTATTAATGTTTCTGTATTCTCCTCTAACCATTCCACCTCCCATCCCCATAGAATGTAAACTCCATGAGATCAGGGACCCTGTCTATTTAGTTCATTTCTTTATACTTAATGGTAAAAACAAGTCACTGCCACATCATAGGAGATCAATAAAGGTTTGTTAAATTCTCAGTGAATTACTCAGTGAACATCCTAGGATTAGACAAAATACAAAATGTTCTGCTGCTTCACCATTCATCCTATGTCTGTGGAAAACTAAGTGAAGCAACTTCTTTCAGATTCACATTATCCAAAATGCGCATCTACATTTTTCCTTTATATAGTAAAACAAACTATTTTATAAACAAAGCTAAATCCAAGGCACAAAATCTAAAATACAAAGCAAAAACAGTTACTATTTCCTGTCTTAGTGTATTTCCTGTCTTTTGTCTCACTACTTTTGAAGAAAACCCCATAGACTACAAACTTTAATGGATGGCAAAATGATTTGAATACAAATTATTCTGATTTACTTAGAAAATACATCATTTGGTATATCACCAAATCTTCCCAGGAAAATATTTTAGAAAGTGAGGTTTTTTTGCGTATTTACTGGGAATACTAATTCAAATTGGATCATAGTTCTCAACAGAGTGTATAGATGATTTTCAGCCAGAATGGCCACTAGAGTATATTTTCTCAGACTGACTCTTTATTCAAGAAAAGAGAATAGAGGGTGATTCTCCAATGGGAGCAAAAACAGTTGTATAGTGATGTCATAAACCATTAACTTAACAGTAAGGAGTAGCATATATGAACCACTGTACGTTGAGTTCTCTTGGGTATAATATTTTTACAACCATAATAAATTCAATAGACATAATTTTTCTATTGAATCAGAGATTATATTTGTTTTCAAAAAGTAGAAATCTTCTACTAGGACAGGCAAGCACTCCCTCAGACCACACAGACCTATGGGAAATATATGAAATCTCTAGTATAATTCTCAGGTTAAAATATCCAGAGGAAACTTTCCTCTTTGGTAATTATTTTAGGGATTATGGATCAAATAAATGCTCTCCTTTGAATTTCAGAATACAAAGGATGTGCTATAAATCCCGAAAAAAAAGATCTATATGTGAAAACACTGGCTTAATCTTACCATCTTACTAAATAAATGTATGATTATAAATGGTGGAAATATTTTCACTCTCAATGAAATAACGGCCTGCTTACCAGAGTGCCTTCAAAGTGAAATGAAGCTCATATGGGTTGTAACTTCCTATTTTCCTTATATCTCGCACACTCCCTTATTCTGAAAAACTTCGGAACTAAAATCCTTTTAACCTTCAAGATAAAGAAAACCACAGATTTCAAATTTCACATTATTACCAGACGTTACCCTCAGATTCTTTTTTTTTTTTAATTTTTTTATTAATCAAAAAAAAGAAAAGAAATTAACACAACATTTAGAAATCATTCCATTCTACAAATGCACTCAGTAATTCTTAGTATCATCACATAGATGTATGATCATCATTTCTTAGTACATTTGCATCGATTTAGGAAAAGAACTAGGCAGAAAAAGATATAGAATGTTAACATAGAGAAGAGAATTAAAATAATAATACTAATAATATATATATATATAAAAAGGAAAAAGAAAAAAACAAAAACAAAAGATACAAACACACAAACAAACAAACAAAAAACCATATTTCAGGTGCAGCTTCATTCAGTGTTCCAACCTAGTTACATTACACTTAGGTATTATTGTGCTGTCCATTTTTGAGTTTTTGTATCTAGTCCTGTTGCACAGTCTGTATCCCTTCAGCTCCAATTACCCATTATCTTACCCTGTTTCTAACTCCTGCTGGTCTCTGTTACCAATGATATATTCCAAGCTGATTCTCGAATGTCGGTTCACATCAGTGGGACCTTACAGTATTTGTCCTTTAGTTTTGGGCTAGACTCACTCAGCATAATGTTCTCTAGGTCCATCCATGTTATTACATGCTTCATAAGTTTAGTCTGTCTTAAAGCTGCATAATATTCCATCATAGGTATACGCCACAGTTTGTTTAGCCACTCGTCTGTTGATGAACATTTTGGCTGTTTCCATCTCTTTGCAATTGTAGATAATGCTGCTATAAACACTGGTGTGCAAATGTCCGTCTGTGTCTTTGCCCTTAAGTCCCTTGAGTAGATACCTAGCAGTGGTATTGCTGGGTCGTAATCCATTCTGCCATTCTATGTCTTTTGATTGGGGAATTCAGTCCATTAACTTTTAGTATTATTACTGTTTGGATAATATTTTCCTCTATCATTTTGGCTTTTGTATTATATATATCATATCTGATTTTCCTTCTTTCTACACTTTACTCCATACCTCTCTCTTCTGTCTTTTCGTATCTGACTCTAGTGCTCCCTTTAGTATTTCTTGCAGAGCTGGTCTCTTGGTCACAAATTCTCTCAGTGACTTTTTGTCTATAAATGTTTTAATTTCTCCTTCATTTTTGAAGGACAATTTTGCTGGATATAGGAGTCTTGGTTGGCAGTTTTTCTCTTTTAGTAATTTAAATATATCATCCCACTGTCTTCTAGCTTCCATGGTTTCTGCTGAGAAATCTACACATAGTCTTATTGGGTTTCCCTTGTATGTGACAGATTGTTTTTCTCTTGCTGCTTTCAAGATCCTCTCTTTCTCTTTGACCTCTGACATTCTAACTAGTAAGTGTCTTGGAGAACGCCTATTTGGGTCTATTCTCTTTGGGGTGCGCTGCACTTCTTGGATCTGCAAATTTAGGTCTTTCATAAGAGTTGGGAAATTTTCAGTGATAATTTCTTCCATTAGTTTTTCTCCTCCTTTTCCCTTCTCTTCTCCTTCTGGGACACCCACAACACGTATATTTGTGTGCTTCATATTGTCATTCAGTTCCCTGATCCCCTGCTCAAGTTTTTCCATTCTTTTCCCTATAGTTTCTGTTTCTTTTTGGAATTCAGATGTTCCATCCTCCAGTTCACTAATTGTAGCTTCTGTCTCTTTAGATCTACCATTGTAGGTATCCATTGTTTTTTCCATTTTTTCTTCTTTGTCCTTCACTCCCATAAGTTCTGTGATTTGTTTTTTCAGATTTTCTATTTCTTCTTTTTGTTCAGCCCATGTCTTCTTCATGTCCTCCCTCAATTTATTGATTTGGTTTTTGAAGAGTTTTTCCATTTCTGTTCGTATATTCAGCATTAGTTGTCTCAGCTCCTGTATCTCATTTGAACTATTGGTTTGTTCCTTTGACTGGGCCATATCTTCAATTTTCCGAGCGTCATCCATTATTTTCTGCTGGTGTCTGGGCATTTGATCAGATTTCCCTGGGTGTGGGACCCAGCTGGTTGAAAGCTTTTTCTGTGAAATCTCTGGGCTCTGTTTTTCTTTTCCTGCCCAGTAGGTGGCGCTCGTGGTGCTCGTCTGTCTGCACGGCAGTCGGCCCGGGAAACCGCGCGTGGAGGCGGGGGTCGCTGGCCGCCGCGGCTTGGGAGAGTGCCGGTCCTAATTGCCCAGCTGGCCCGAAACACCAAGCGTGATGGGAGGGCCCCACTATCCAACGTTCCCAGTCAGACTGGGGAGCCACATGCGTGGAGGGGACCCCAGTTGCCAGCCGCCCCGGCCGGGAAAACGCGCGCCCCTTGGGTATCTCACCGCAGCAGATTCTCCCTGCCCGTTCAGCTGTTCCAGAATGGGGTACACTGTTTTTTTGGTCTCTGTCGTGACTCCGGGAGCTGTTTCGTATTGTTTCTGTTTCTTTAGTTGCTTTTCTGGAGGAGGAACTAAGACCCGCACGTCTTACTAAGCCGCCATCTTCTCCGGAAGTCCCCTACCCTCAGATTCTTAAATGCTTTAGCACTTCAGTAAAGTCTCTTTTTTCATGCTAGTTAAAAATAGTATTCCACCCTCCAATATTTAAATTTTGTTGTACTTTATTTTTAAGGTGTTTTATTCCTCCTTAAAGATATAGACCTCATGTCACTAACAATTCCATTGCCTCAATTGATTGGTTATTTTAGTTAATCCATAATCCCATGATCTAGGCCCATTTCTTTTGGCTCCACTGTCAGGGGAGATAGGTGTGTAGAGTTCTCTCTAAAATATCCCTTCATGTACTTGAAGCTCATTATTAAGTTTCTCCTTAGTCTTCTCTACTTCATACAAAATAAGTTTTAGTTCTTTTCACTTATTCTCCTGAGTCTTATTTTCCAAATTTTCAAACATTTCCAGATCATTTTAAAGATATTTTCAAAATTTCTAAGCCTATAACATTTGAAAAGTGCCGAATGAATATAGAATACTTTTAATTTGGGATATTTTCAGTCTTATAACTACAAAGCTTTTCAAAAATCTGCAGCTAATTATTGATAGAAATATATTGAATTGTCAAATAGCGTTTTTATTATTCTTCTCATCTTTTAAAATTAAATTCAGTTATGCCAATTATCTATTCCAGAAATTATTTAGCTAGCTCCAATGATGTAAAAAGACAGCACTGAATTCTACATCTTATATCTGAATATGAAGAGATCAAAATTTACTTTACATGTCAGGAGGGCAATGGTGGTGCAATGGCAGAGTTCCTGTCTACCATGCCAGCGACCCAGGTTTGATTTCCGGTGCATGCCCATGCAGAAAAAAAACTTACTTTACATGCATGATCCATTTCATCCAGCTCATACTTCAGAGGCTTCTAGAGAGCATGCTATACAATCGTATTTTGTATGATGATTTAACTATTAAAAGAATTTTCTTTATTATTAACATAGACATGTGATTATGAATTTTATAAATAGATGTAATAATTGGCAGATATTAGAGAGAATGATAAATATATCACCAGAAGTGTTGTTTCAAGAGACATGAGTGAAATTGTATCCCTGATAAAATTATCAATAAGATGAATTAATTGGCAAAGATATTATCTTGATCCTGGGAATACTGCCCATTATGGGTGTCTGGAGTTAATTGGCAAGTTTTATTGGGCAAAGGGTTGCTAACACCATAGTTGTAGGCCCGCCTCTTCGTCAGCTAATTGGTCATATAAGCAATAATCACTGGCTTACATGTAGGAATGGTTGCTTTCATTAGAAAAGATAAGAAAATATAAGCACAGAGTCATTTCCATGAAAGAGTCACTCTCCCTAGTCTGACTAACCTTCTCAAAAATGCCTCCCTGAGGTCACAAAGGGCATATTGTAAGAAAGTGCAAATGATTCACTTGTCTGATTTCAAAAGCCTACAAAAATGAGTTCTGCAAGCAAAGTCTTAATATGGAAAGGTAGCTTCATTAGTAAAGAAATGCGACATAATATATCAGTGAAGCCAGTTAAAAGAAGTTCAAATCTCAGCCCCGTCACTGCTGCCTTGTGCCAACTCCTTAAACTCTCTTTCCTCACCTTTCTCTTCTGAAGAAAATAGGGCCTGATCCACAGCATAGCTTTCAGTATTAAAATTAATAATTGTTGCGAGCTTCTTAGAGAAGCATATGGCTCTTAGAAAGAAATGTAAGGGATTATTAATAGACATTCTTACAAAGATTGAATTTATATGTCTGAGTAGAAATATCTCATATATATCAGGAGCTTCAGAGTTGAAGGTCACAATAATCACACAGATCATCAAAGATGGAAGGAATTTTAGAACTCTCGTATTGATTAGTTTGAAAACTATGTTTTAGCAGCCAAATCCTCTTTTCAAAGGAAAGATTAAGTAGATCCTCAATTTATAAAATAGATTAAATTGCAGTTGCTCTGATTGAAACAAGGATGCCCACTCCCTTCCTCTCCTGGCAGCAGTAATGACCGACCTGTTCATAAGAATAAAATAAACATTTGGTATTGAGAGACTTGGCTACCCTCTAGAAACCATCACCCAAGTAAGTATGACCAAGAAAATGTATACAGTCAACTTAGATGCTTTGTTCTCTCTAGGTGGCCGTAGAGCATTGTATAATGGGGAAAAATAACAGTCTTCCACAAGTCTGGAGGCCAGAATGAGACCTTCAATCATCTAATCAAGGATCAAGCACCAGAAGAAATGCTTTTGATTCTTGGCTTTTATTTTTACAATAACACCTTGATGTTGGATAGGAATCCATTATACATCACTATTTCTTCTATGTAAAACTGCTCTCTAAAAATATCTTTCCTATATTAGGAGTCGATAATTAATCACTATGGCAGATATACTTCCAACCTAATGGCACTATATTGCTGAACATCTCCTTATTTTATTCAGGCAAAATTCACATAAGATAAAATTTACCATCTTAACTACTTTAAAGCTTACAATTCAGTGGACTTCAATATATTCACTATATTTCAATATATTCTATATATTCTAACTCCAGAAGTTTTTTATCACTCCCAAAATGAACCCTAGCTCTATTAAATAGTCACTCCCCATTGTCATGTCCGAACAGCCCGTGTCAAATACTAGTTTGCATTCTGTCTTTATGGATTTGACTATTCTGGACAATTGCTATAAATGGAATTATCCAATATGTGGCCTTTTTATATCTGGCTTTTTTCATTTAACATACTATTTTCAAGTTCATCCATGTTACAGCTTGAATCAGTACTTCATTCCTTGTTTGTGTGAATAATATTCTATCGTAAGTCTATACCACATTTTCTTAGTGCCTAATGGACATTTGGGTTATTTCCACATTTTTGAGTATTACGAATACTGCTGTTATGAACAGTCATGTACACATTTGCATGGGAACATATATTTTCAGTTCTTTCGGCTATAAAACTAGGAGTGCAAATTCTGAGTCAAATGGAAATTCTATGTTCAACTTTTTGAGAAACAAAGTATTTCCACAGAAGCTGCACCATTTTATGTTCCCACCAGCAATATGAGAGTTCTAATTTCTGAACATGCTCTCTAAAAATTGCTAATTTCCTATTATTATTAAGATTATTACTTTCCTGGTGGTTGTAAAGTGATAATTCATTGCGGTTTTGATTTGCATTTCTCTAGTGATTAATGATGTTGAGTATCTCTTCATGCGCTGTTTGCATTTGCATATATTGTTTAAAGACGTGTCTATTGAAATCTTTTGCCCACTTTTTCTTTTTTTTTATAGAATGTTTCCAATAGGCTGAATGCTAGCAAAGTAGAAAATATAAAACCTAGTGAAAAGATGTTTATGGTCAATTCCACAGCAAATCAGAAACTACATTCTAAAAACCTTAGTAATGACCATCCTTGCCCACTTTTATATTGGATTATTTATTTTTCATATTCAGTTGTAAAAGTTCCTTATATAATCTAAATTCTAGTCTCTTATATGATATATGATTTGCAAATATTTTCTCCTGTTCTGGAAGTTGTCCTTTTACTTTCCTATTAGTGCCCTTTAATGCGAAAAGGTTTTAATTAGAGGAATTCCAATATAACTACTTTTTTTGTTGCTTGTGCTTTTGGTGACATAGCTAAGTATTCATTTGCAAAATCAGGTTCATGAAGATTTACTCATATATTTCCTTTTGTTTATTAATTTTTACCTCTTATATTTAGGTCTTTGATTTCTTTTATGTTAATTTTTGTATACGGCATGAAATCAGGTTCCAACATCATTCTTTTGCATATGGTTATCCAGTTGCTGGTGTATAATTTATAAAAGATTATTCATTTAACATTGAATGGTTTGGGCACACTTGAAGAAATTCAATTGAGCATAGATCAATTCTGTTGGTCTATGTTTCTATTCTATTGATCTATGCCTATTTTTGTACTGTATTGATGAATATAGATTTATATCAAGATTTGAGATGGAGGAGTGTAAGTCTGCCATCTTTGTTCTTTTGTTTCAACATTCATTTGTCTATCCAGGGTCCCTTGTGTATTATAATTCTATATTCTATATGGATATGAATTTAAGGGTCAGTTTGCCCATTTCTGAATAAAAAAGGGCTGTTTTCATTTGTTAAAGCTGCTGTAATGCAATATACCAGTAATGGAAGGGTTTTAGAAAGGGAATTTATTAAGTTGCAATTTTACAGTTCTAAGGCCATGAAAATGTCCAGATTAATGCATCAGCAAGAGGTTAGCTTCACTCAAGAAATGCAGATACCATTCAGAACACCTCTGTTAGCTGGGAAGGCACGTGACTGGTGTCTGTTAACTTTCTTTACCAGCTTCTCCTTGGGTTCTCCTTCAAAGGACTTCCCTGAAGGCATTTTCCTTCTGCATCGCCAAAGATCTCTGACTGTGTGGGCTCTGTCAGCACTATGCTTTCTCCGAAATGATGCCCTCTTAAAGGACTCCAGTAAGCAGCCCCATCTTGGGGCTGTACAAGCACATCTTGAATGAGACATGTCTCCATGGAAACCACCTAATCAAAAGTTACCACCCACAATTGGGGGGGGATCACATCTCCATGGAAACAGTAGAAAAGATCCCACTCGGTGATGTTGTATGAAGATTAAAGAACAGGTCTTTTCTGGGGTACATGACAGTTTCAAACTGGCACAAGGCAGTTGGAATTTTCATAATTGCATTGAGGACCAATTTGGAACAAATCGGTATTCTAACAATATTAATTCCTCCAATTATGAACAGAGTATATCTTACCATATATTTGGGTCTTCTTTGATTTCTTTCAAAAGTATTTTGTAGTTTTCTGTGCAAGACATGCTTCATTGGTTAAATTTCTTCCTACGTAGGATACTATGTAATCAGAGATGTTTATTATTGTTTTATTATTTTCATTTTTGTTGATCAATCATTTCTAGCATATAGAAACACAACTGATTTTTGCATATTGTTCTTGCCTCCTGCAATTTTTCTGAATTTATCAGTGTGAATAATATTTTGTGGATTCATTAAGATTTTCAACATATAAAGTCATGTTATCTCTCAATAGTGATAGTCATACTTCTTCTTTCCAATGTAGCTGTCTTTAATTTCTTTTCCTTGTCTACTTTCCCATTCTAGAAATTCCAGTAAATGTTGAATAGAGCATAAGAAAGTAGGCATTCATGTTTTCTTGTTAACGTTAAAGTGAAAGCTTTGCGTCTTTCGCCACTAAGTATGTTATCTGTGGGTTTTCATACAGGTCCTTTATCAGGTTTAGGAAGTTCCTTTCTATTCATACTTTACTGTACATATTCAACAAGAAAGTATGCTGGATTTTGTCAATCGCATTTTCTTCATCTTTTCTTCTTTATTAGAAAAGTTGTAGGATCTGAAAATTCATGCATAAAATAGAGAGTCGCTATGTACTACACTGTTATTAACACCTTGCATTAGTTCCAGCAATTTGTTAAAATTCATGAAAGAACATTTTTATAATTGTGCTAACTATAGTCCCTCATTTATAATAGGGCTCATTGTGTTGTACAGTCCTACATTGTTTTTAATTCTAGTAACATATATATAACCTAAAATTTCCCCTTTTAACCACATTTAAATAAATAATTCAGTGCTTTTAATTACACATTCACAATGTTATGCTACCATCACCACCATCCATTACTAAAACTCTTTTATTAACCCAGATAGAAACTCTGTACAATTTAATCATTAACTACCCTTTCGCTACCCCTCTGCAGTCCCTGGTAACCTATATACTAGTTTCTGAATCTATTAATTTCCGTATTCTAATTATTTCATATCAGTAAAATCATAAAATATTTGTTCTTTTGTGTCTGGCTTATTTCACTCAACATGATGTCTTCAAGGTTCATCCATGTTGGAGTATATATCCAGATTTCATTCCTTTCAATGGCTGATAATATTTCATTGCATATATTTATATACCACGTTTTACTTACCCATTCATTGACTGTGGCCAGTTGGGTTGCTTCAATGTTTTAGCAATTGTGAATAATGCTGCTATGAATATCAGTGTGCAAATATATGAGTCCCAACTTTTAATTATTTTTAGTATATATATATATATATATATATATATATATATATATATACACACAGAGAGAGAGAGAGAGAGAGAGAAGTGGAGCTGCTGAGTCAATGGTAATTTTATATTTGATTTCTTAGGAACCACCAAAATGTCTTTCACAGCAACTGCACCCTTTTACATCCTCACCAACAATGAATGAGTGTTCCTATTTCTCCATAACCTCTCCAATACTTGTGATTTTCCATTTTTTGATAGTAATCATTCTAGTGGGTATGAAATGGTAGGTACATCATTACAGTTTAGATTTGCATTTCACTAATGGCTTGGGATGTTGAGCATCTTCTCGTGAGCTTTTTGGCCATTTCTATATCTTTAATGAGATGTCTATTCAAGTGTTTTGCCCATTGCTAGTGGGATTGTTTGTCTTTTTGTTCTTGAATACTAGGATTCTTCACATACTCTGGTTATTAAACCCTCATTGGATGTGTGGTTTCCACATATTTTCTTTCATTGAGAAGATTGTCTTTTTAATTTCATGATAAAGTCCTTGAATGCAAAAAATATTATACTTTGATGAGGTCACATTGTGCTGTTATGTACCCCAGAAAAGATTCTTTTAATCCATTCCTGTTGAAACTGTTATGTACCCCAGAAAAGGTTTCTTTTAATCCATTCCTGTTGGTGCAGGCCTGTTTTTTTTTCAATTGAGATGTAACCCACCCAATTCATGGCTGTCTTAATCCTTCACTGAAATATTTTATAAGAATAAAAGGCAGAAAATGCCCAGAGAGCTCAGAGACAAAGACTCAGAGAAGTTTAAAGAGCTTAGAAAAAAAGCCCCCCAGGGGAGCTTAGAGAGAGAAAAGCCCCAGAGATGCTAAGAAAGGACCACAGAACCTCAGGGAGGAGGCCACTGGAACCAGCAGCTGAAAGCAACAAACCTGAGAACTATAGTATACTAGACACTGGCCATGTGCCTTGCTATCTGACAGAGGAACCCCAGGTGCTAGCAGCCATTCTTCAGATAAGGTGTCTTTCTTTTGATGCCTTAATTTGGATAATTTTGTGGCCTTAGAACTATAAATTTGTAAGCTAATGAATCTCCATTGTTAAAAACCAGTGCAGGGGGTGGGCCGTGGTGGCTCAGTGGCACAATTTTCACCTGCCATGCCAGAGACACAGGTTCCATTCATGGTTTCTGCCCATGCAAAAAAAAAAAAAAAAAAGAGGCCAGGCAAGGATGATGCAATGGTGGCTCATGGCTCAGCAGGCAGAATTCTCGCTTGCCATGACAGAGACCTGGGTTCGATTCCTTGAGCCTGCCCATGCAAAAACAACAACAACAACAACAAGAAAAAAAAAACAGTGTGTTTGGCTATATTGCATTTTGATAACTTAAGCAAATAAAAGCACCTGTTTATTTAATTTTTGTTTTATTGCTTGAACTTTGGTTGTAAAATCTAAGAATCCATTGCCAAACACAAAGTCCTGAAGATGCTTCCTTATGTTTTCTTCTAGGAATTTTAAAGTTTAGGTTTTTATATTTAGGTCTTTGTTCCATTTGGACTTGATTTTTATATATGGAATGATGTAATGCTCCACCTTCATTCCTTTGGTTTTGGTTATCCAGTTTACCAGCATGATTTGTTGAATAGATTGCTCTTTCTGAATTGAGTGGTTTTGCCGCCATTGTCAAAAAACAGTTGTTCATAGATGTGAGAGTTGATTTTGAATTTCATTGGACTGTATGTCTGTGTTTGTGCTAGTACTAATATGATGTTTTGATACTTGTGTCTTTTAGTGTTTTAAGATCATGGAGTACTTAGATCAATGTTTGTTTTAAGATCAATTGTCGTCCAAATTGATTCTTTTTCAAAGACGGTTTTTGCTTTTGGGGGCCACTTAACTTTACATATAAATTAATGACTGCTTTTCTATGTCTGCAAAGAATGATTTTGGAACATTGACTGGGACTGTGTATTTTCTCCATCCATGAACATGAAATGCAATTTCATTAATTTAGGTGTTTTGAATATATCTTTATATAATTCATTTGTGGCTACATAGGGTAAATTTTCACATCGTAACTCCTTAACAATCATATATGATTGTGTATCAAATTTCATTCAATAGTATGAGCATACACTGTTCCGATCATCTCTGTTCCTCTGTTCCTCAATGTATTTGTTGAACTTGATGCAAAGTATGTCTTTAAATATTGTATATACAAAACCATTGGTTTATCATTATTTTATGCACTTTCACCTTATTACCTGCAATAAATAAGAAATGGAGTAACATACCAGAAATAAAATATACTAGCAATTGTAACTCCACATATGATTACCTTTACTGGAGGTCTTTAGTTCTTTATGTTGCTTCAATCTACCGTCTAGCATCCTTCCACTTCAGGGTGAATAACACCCCTGAGCATGCTTGTCAGACATACCTAGTGGTGATAAATTACTACAGCTTTTACTTTTCTCATAAGGTCTTGATCATTTCCTTCATTTTAAAAAGTTTTACCATATATAATTGGTAACATATTCCATGAGTTTACTCTCAGCTCTTTAAAAGTTACATACCATTGCCTTCTTGCCTCCAAGATTTCTAATGAGAAATTGGAATTTAACTTATTGGGATTCCATTTTACATTTATAATTTCTTATCTCTTGCAGCTTTAGAATGCTCTCCTTGCCCTTGTATTTGAGAGTTTGATTACTGTGTGTCTGGGTATGGTTTTCTTTTAGTTTATCCTGTTTTGGTTCATTGGGATTATTGAACATGCATATTCATATCTTTCATTAAATTTTGGAAGCATCCTGACCTTCTTTCTTTTTCATTTCTTTTTGCAGTTTTATTGTGATATATTCACATATCAACATACAAAACATCTGATGTATATAATCAATGAATTACAGTATCATCACATAGTTGTGCATTCATCACCCTGATCATAAAAGAAGTTCCCTTATGCCATAAAAGAAGTAAAATAAAACCACAATCCTGCCATACCCCTAATCCACCAACCTACTGTTGACCCATAGTATTGGTGTGCTGCATTTGTTACTATTGATAAAAGGATATTGAAACTGTTAATCCTAATTTATAGTTTGTGATAGGTACATTTTCCCCATATACCCCTCCATTATTAAGTCTTTGTAATGGTGTTGTACAATTGTTTTAGTTATTAATATATCTTTTTCTATTTGTATGTTAATCACAGTCATTGTCCACCACAATGTGGTGAAACTTGAAGTTTTATCATGAAGTGTTATACATTCCCATGTTTTAAACTCCAACCTTACTTCTGGTGACATACATGACTATAACCTTCCCCAAATTTACAAACCATTCATTACTATTAGTTATTTTCACAATAATGTGCTACCATCTCCTTTATCTATTTCTAAATGTTTAAAAGCAGTCTTGTTAAACATTCTGTACATGTTAAGGACCTGCTTCCCAATCTTTAGCCTCATTCTATGTCCTGATATTCCATATTCTATGTTTTATGTCTATGAGTTTGCATATTATAATTAATTCATTATAATGCATTAATTCATTATATATTCTAAATTTTATATTCTATATTTTATGTCTATGAGTTTTCATATTATAATTAATTCATTATAATTGCATATTATAATTAATTCAAATGAGATCATACAATATTTGTCCTTTTGATTCTGCTTATTTCACTTAACATTATGTCCTCAAAATTCATCCATATCGTGGCATGCTTTAGGACTTCATTCCTTCTTACTGCTGAACAATATTCCATTTTATTTATATGCCACATTTTCTGTGCCCTTTCATCTCTTGATGGACACATGTTTTTTTTTCCCCAACTTTCGGCAATTGTGAATAATGCCGCTATGAATATCAGTGGTAAAATGTCTGTTTGCATCTCTATTTTCTAATCTGCTGGGTATATCCCCAATAGCAGGGTGGCCAGGTCATTATGCAATTCTATACTTAGCTTACTGAGGAACCACCAGATTTTCCTCCACAGCAGCTGTACTCTTTTACATTCCCACCTACAGTGATTAAGTATTCCTATTTCACCACATCCTCTCCAACACTTGTATTTTCCTGTTTAATTAATAGCAGTCATTCCAGAAAGTGTGAGATGATAGCTGATTTTCTTTTTGATTTGCATTTCCCTAATAGCTAGTGAGGCTAAGCATCTTTTCATGTGTCTATTAGCCATCTGTATTTCCTCTATGGAAAAATGTCGATTCAAGTCTTTTGCCCATTTTTTAATTGGGCTGTTCATCATTTTATTTCTGAGTTGCAAGACTTCTCTATGTGTTCTGGATACTAGACACTTATCAGATATATGCTTTCCAAATGTTTTCTCCCATTGAGCTGCCTGCCTCTACACCCTTTTTAAAAATTCCTTAGATGCACAGAAGTGTTAAATTTTGAAAAGCTCCTGTTTATCTATTTCTTCTTTCATTACTTGTGCTTTGGGTGTGCCGTCAAAGAAATTACCTTCTATTACTATAGATGTTTCCCTATATATTCCTTTAAGCATTTTATGGTAGTAGCTCTTATATTCAGGTCTTTGATACCTTTTGAGTTCATTTCTGTATAGGGGGTGAGATAGAGGTCCTCTTTCAGTATTTTGCATATGGTATCCAGTTCTCGTGGCACCCTTTCTTGAGGAGAAAGCCTTGTCAAAAATCTATTGACCATAGATCTGAGGGTCTATTACTGTGCTCTCAATTCAATTCCATTGATCAGTATATCTATTTTATGTGAGTACTATGCTGTTTTGACCACTGCAGATTTATAATATGCTGTAAAGTCAAGAAACACAAACCCTCCCACTTCATTTTTCTTTTTTTCGATATTTTTGGCTATTGGAGGCCCCTTACCCTTCCAAATAAATTTGATTATTAGCTTCTCCATTTCTGTAAAGTAGGCTGTTGGAATTTTTATTGGTATTGTATTAAATATGTAGACCAATTTGGGTAAATTTGACATCTTAATATTATTTAACCATCCAATCCATGAACATGGGATGTCTTTCCATTTATTTGTTTCCATTTATTTATTTAGATACCCTTTGATTTCTTTTAGCAATGTTTTGTAGTTTTCTGTGTACATGTCCTCCACATTCTTTCATAAGTTTATTCCCACATATTTAATTCATTTAGTTGCTATTGCAAATGCAATGTTTTTCTGATTAACTCATTGGATAACTTATTACTGGTGACTAAAAAGCTACTGATTTTTGCATGTTGTTCTTGTATGCCATCACTTTGCTGAACTCATTTATTAGCTCAGGTAGCTTTTTCATACTTTTTGGGATATTCTCTATATAGGATCATGTCATCTGCAAAAGGCAAAAGTTTTCCTTATTACTTTCTTATTTGGATGCCCTTTATTTATTTTTCTTGCCTAACTGCTCTAGTATAAAACTTCAGGCACAATGTTGAATAACAATGATGGCAGTGGGCATCCTTGCCTTGTTCCTGATCTAAGAGAGAAAGGTTTTAATCTCTTGCCTTTGAGTATGATGTTAGCTGTGGGTTTCTCATATATGCATTTTATCATCTTGAGGAAATTTCCTATGATTCTTGCCTTTCAAAATGTTTTTATCAGCAAAAGGATACTGAAACTTTTCAAATGCATCTTCTGCATCAATCAACATTAACATATTTTTAAGCTTTCACACAGATTTATTTTGTGATAAGGGATTCAAAGGAGACATTTAAATAATTTTCAGAATTGCTTTACCAGGAGCAATTCTTTTCACCCTAAGAAAGCTTGGAATGCATCCAGCCAAACAGCTTTTGCATGCTCATACCTTCTTGAAATAAATCATCTTTCTTCTCTTGAGTGAGAGAAGGGCTCTGTTTACTGATTCTGGTAAAACTTCTACAAATGCTTTATTTTTATTTAGTGTTTCACTTGAGTTGAACCTTGTGGGTGCCAAATTTTTCTGAAGGAGATCTTTGAATCACTGATTTACAGTCACTTGCATTGAAAGAATACTCAGTTTTGATTCTTCTTATGGGAGAATGTCAGGCATCCCATTTTTATGAAATTGTTCCCATGATAGGAAATCAGATGTGACAAATAAACTGTAGGGTAATAGTAAGCTAAGACCTGGCAAAGGTGACGGTTTGTTTTTGCTTGTGGAGCATAATCCTCTTACCTGACTGTGAAATAGAGAGTACTATCATCGGGACATTGGGGTGAAATCTGGGACATCATTTGATTGCTCTGAAATTCAAAATTGGTCCCAACTAACCTGAGAGTTTTATTTTTATATTTTGCAGTACCCAGACATCAGCCAAGAATCTGATTCTCCATTTGTTTTTATCCACACAAATCCCTAGGAAATGATTGTGAAGTTTCCTATTAAAGGAAATCCAAAATGCATAAATCAATTTGATGGCTGTGCTGATTTGAAAGGATTATCTATTCTTGAAAAACAATGTTTTAATCCTGATACACTTTGAGGAGGCAGCCATTTCTTTTCATTCCTCTTCAGCATTGTAGGTTGGAACTTGATTAGATTATCTCCACGGACATGTAGGTGCCCAATTGTGAGTATCAACATTTGATCACAAGTAGTTGTGACTCTACCCATTCCAGGTGGATCTTGATTATTTTACTGGAATTCTTTAAAAGAGGAAACACTGTGGAAAGAATGAGAGAGCCATGAGACTCATGAGAATCCATGCAACCTGACACCTTTGGAAATGAAGAAGAAAAATGTCCCTAGTCTTGCTTTAATTTGGGCATTTTCACAGCGTTAGAAGTGCAGACTTGCAACGTAATAAATTCCCCCTTTTAAAAGCTTTTCTGTTTCTGGTATATCACATTCCAAAAGCTAGCAATCTAGAACAATGGTCTAATTTCTTTTCATCTTGCATCTCAGTTTTTTGGGGTTTGAAAAATTATCTCTTTTTACCCTTTCTTATGATATCCGTAGTGTTGGAGAATTAATATGATTATTTTTGTCAGCAAATTCAGTGTTAGATTAACTACAGTATAGCATTTCAAATATTACCTTGATCCTCTATTATTGACATGCTAGTGAATCACTCTAAACTTCAATTTAGAACTCCATTATATTAAAATTTTATTTTTCAACCAAAAGAATACTGTTTTTTTTTTTTTTACCCCACTGTACTGCTCATTAAAAAAATAGCAAGCCAGAGGTGCAAGGATAGTTCAGTGGTGGAATTCTTGCACCTCTCTGGTATGCGGGAGACCCGTGCTTGATTCCTGGCCATACACTTGCCAAACAAACAGACAAATGAAAATCCAAACAAACAAAAAATTCAACAAATGGTGCTGCAATAAAGGGATACTCACAAGGGAAAAGAATGAATTGTGACCCCCGCCATACAGTGTGCAAAAAAATGAAAAAGAAAATGCAAGCCAATGCCAGTAGCAAAATTAATTGTCATTTATCCATCCAATCCAAGAATGAGACTTTACTTTTTAACACTCTTTCATTGTTTATTTGGGAGGCACCATTTCCACATTTCCCTTGATTATTGATTCCTAGCACTCTGCCCTTAGTTCTGTTGCTTTTCATCCTCTTTTTAAAACTTCTTGATGACTCATTTGTCTGTGGTCTTTGCTCTTAATGTATTTATAATTTATAATGCCCTTTGCATATTCACTTCTCAAGAATTGCTTGTTGACTACTCTTTCAATGTCCAATTCTTCTTCAAGCCTCAACTCCTCTCCCTCTGTCCAGTCCTGTAGCAGACTCTTCTATGACAAATACAAAAAACACACATATGATGGTGTGTCATTGTCTAAATTCCTTTTGTTTTCTTTCAGTAAATTATTCCTAACTATATTCTTCTTCTTTTATTGACAACTTTTGACACATGCTCAGGCCATACATGGTATACACACAATTGCTCACAGTACCATCATATATTTGTATATTCATCAACATGATAATTTTTACAGTATTGGCATCACTCCCAAAAAAGAAATAAAAAGAAAAACCTCATATATCTCATACTCCTTAACCCTTCCTCTCACTGACCCACAGTATTTCAATCTACCCATTTTTTTTACTTCTTATGCCCCTATCATTTATTTATTTTTATCCATGTTTTACCCATTTGTTCAGACTATAGATAAAAGGAGCATCAGACAGAAGGTTTTAACAGTCACACAGTCATGTTGTAAATGTTCTGTCATTATAAAATCATCATCAAGAATCAAGTCTACTGGTAGGGTGCATGGGTGGTTCAGTGTTAGAATGCTTGCCTTCCATGTGGGAGACACAGGTTCAATTCCTGGACCATGCACCCTCCAAAACAGAAAAAAAAAAACACAGTTCAACAATTTCAGGTACTTATCTCCAGCTTCTCCAATATACCATTAAATTAAAAATGAATATCTATATAATACATAAGAATAACCTCCAGGATAAACTCTTGACTCTTTTTGAAATCTCTCAGCCATTGAAACTTTATTTTGTCTGATTTCTTTCTTCCCTGTTTTGGTCAAGAATGCTTTCTCAACCCCATGATGCTGGGGCTTGGTTCATTCTGGGGGTTCTGCTCCACATTACTAGGGATTTTTACACCCCTGGGAGTCATGTTCCATGTAGGTGGGAGAGCAATGAATTCACCTGCTGCGTTGGCTTAGTGAGAGGCCACATCTGAGCAACAAAAGAGGTTCTCTGGGGGTGACTCTGAAGCACAATTTCAAATAGGCATATCCCTATCCTTTACAGAAAAACTTTTCATAGGGGCAAAACCTAAAATCAAGGGTTAAGCCAATTGATTTGGTTGTCCCCATTGCTTGTGAGGATATCAGGAATTCTGCAAATGGGGAAATTGAATATATCCTCCTTTCTCGCAAGGGGACTTGAAAATATTTCTTTATTCACTGTCCAAATTACTCTTGGATATATCAGAGCATCAACTAGATATACCAACAAAATCTCATGCCCTATTCCAGATTCCATGTACTTATTGTGCTCAACTAAACTGACCATACAAGGTAAATTAGGTAATGTGCTACCCAAAATATAAGTTATGCACCAAATAAACATCTCTTCCTTTGGTCTCATACAGAAGTTGAAGTTTGAAAATATGGATGACATCATCCTTTGCCCTGTATTCTGATCTACCCCAGTCCTATCCATATCAGCTTCATTCATTCCTGCATAGGTTACTGCTGACTTTCACAGCTTCAGAGCTATAAATCTGAGTTTCAGGTGTGATATAAATACCTGAAGTTTCTGGGATTGGTCAGTTTATATACAAAAAGCTCTGTATCTCAGAATTTAGATATGACAGTTACAACTCCTGAATATACGTGACTGCTGTAAGAGCCTATATAGGCTGCCTTTTTGCTTTCTTAACAAAGTTCTTTGATACACAAAAGTCTTTGATTTTGAGGAGATCCCATTTATCTATTTCTTTTTTCAGTGCATGTGCTTTGGGTCTAAGGTCTAAGAAACCACTTCTTATTATAAGATTTATAAGATATTTTCTTCTAACAGTTTGATGGTCTTAGATCTAATGTCTAGGTCTCAGCTCCATTTGAGTTAATTTTTGCATAGGTGTGACATATGGATCCTTTTTCTTTCTTCTGCATATGGATATGCAGTTTTCTGTACACCATTTATAGGAGAAGATGATCAGTCTCAGGTGGGTTGGTTTTTCTGCCTTATCAATGATTAATTATCCATAGATAAAAGGGTTGATTTCTGAACACTCAATTCAATTTTGTTGGTCAGTATGTCTATCTTTATACCAGTACCATGTTGTTCTGAACATTGTACCTTCATATTATGCTTCAAAGTTGGATAGTAAATAAAGTCCTACTTCATTTTTCTTTCTCAAGTTGTTTTTAGCTATTCAGAGCACCCTGCCCTTCCAAGTAAATTTGATTATATGTTTTTCTATTTCTACAAAATAAGTTGTGGGGATTTTAATTGGTATTGCATTGAATTTATAAATCAAATTGAGTAGAATTGACATCTTAACTATATTTACTCTTCCATTCCATGAATATTGTATGCTTTTCCATTTATTTAGGTCTTCCATGATTTCTTTTAGAAATTTCTTGTTTTTTTCTGTGTATAGGTCTTTTGTATTCTTAGGTAAATTTATTCCTAAACATTTTATTCTTTTGGTTGCTATTGTAAATGGAATTTTTTTCTTGATTTTCTCCTCAGATTGCTCATTCCTAATGTATAGAAACACTGTTGATTTGGGGGCATTGATCTTCTATGCTGCCAATGTGCTATGCTCATTTTTAGCTATAGTAGCTTTGCTATAGATTTTATGGGATTTTCAACATATAGTATCATTTCATTTCCAAAAAATGAGAGTTTTACTCCTCCTTTACAATTTGGATGCCTTTTAGTTCTTTTTCTTGAATAATTGCTCTGGCTGAAACTTCCAGCACAATGTTGAAAAACAATGGTGACAGTGGGCATCCTTGTCTTGTTCCTGATCACAGAGGGAAGTATTTCAGTCTTTCCCCATTGAAGATGATGTTAGCTGTGGGTTTTTCATATATTCCCTTTATCATATTGAAGAACTTCCCTTTTATTCTTATTCTTTGTAGTGTTTTCATCAAGAAAGGATGTTGACTTTTATCATATGCCTTTTCTGCATCAATAATTATGATCCTGTGGTTTTTCTGCCTTTATTCGTTGATATGGGTGTGTGTTCTAGTTTGCTAGAGCTGCCAGAATGCAACACACCAGAGATGGATTGGCGTTTAATAAAAGGGGATTTATTTAGTTGAAAATGTATAGTTCTTCAGAAGAAATGCAGCTAACTTTTATTTGAGGTTCTTTCTTACACAAGAAGGTACAGGGCAATCTGTGCTGGCTTTCTCTCCAGGCCACTGGGTTCCAGCAACCTTCCCTGGGGTGATTCCTTTCTGCATCTCCAAAGGCCTGGGTTGAGCTATGAGTGCTGAGATGAGGGAGGCTGAGCTGCTTGGGCTGTGCTGTGCTTAGCTCTCTCATTTAAGCATCCAATCAATTAAATCAAACATCATTCATTGCAGCAGGCACTTCCCCTAGCTGACTACAGATGTAATCAGTGACAGATGAGCATCACATGCTATCGGCTCATGTCCAAGGCAACAGAATTAGGCACCTTCACCTGGCCAAGTTGACAGCTGAACCTAACTACCACAGTGTGCTACATTGATTTTCTTTAGTTAAACCAGCCTTGTCTGCTTGGAATGAATCCCACTTGGTCATGGTGTAATTCTTTTAATGTGCTGCAGGATTAAATTTACAAGTATTTTGTTGAGGACTTTTGCATCTATATTCATTGAAGACATTGGTCTGTAATTTTTTTTTGTAGTATCTTTGACTTGCTTTGGTATTAGGGTGATGTTGGCTTCATAGAATGAGTTACCTAGCTTTCCCTCCTATTCAATTTTTGAAGAGTTTGAGCAGGATTGGTACTAATTATTTCTTGAATTCTTGTAGAATTCACATGTGAAGCCATCTGGTTCTGGACTTTTATTTCTTGGGAGCTTCTTGATGACTAATTCTAACTCTTTACTTGCAATTGGTTTGCTGAGGTTGTCTTTTCTTCTCAAGTCAATGTTGGTTGTTCAAGCCTTTCTAAGAAGTTGTGCGTTTCATCCACATTTTCTAGTTTATTGGCATATAGTTGCTCATAGTATCTTCTCATTATCTCCTTCATTTCTGTAATGTCAGTGGCCATGTCTCTTGTTCCATTTTTATTTTATTTGTTTCTTCTCTCTTTTTTTGTCAACTATCAAAAGTCCATTGATTTTATTGATTTTCTCAAGGAACCAGCTTCTGATTTTGTTGATTTTCTTGGTTGTTATCAGATTCTGTTTCATTTATTTATGCTTTAATATTCATTATTTCTTTCCTATTTTTTGCTTTGGGGTTAGGTTGCTGTTCTTTTAAGAGAAAAGTTAATTCCTAGATTTTTGCACTTTCTTCTATTTTGGGGGGCAATTCATGGTCCAGGATTTGAACCCAGGTTTCCCACATGTAAGGTGAGTATTCTACCACTGAACCACACATGCACTCTCTTTCTTTTTTTTTTAATGTAGGCATGTAAGGCAATACATTTCCTTCTCAGCACTTACCTGCATCCCATGAATTTTGATATGTTTTATTTTCATTTTCATTTGCCTTGAGATATTTACTGATTTATCGTGTAATTTCTCCATTGACCCATGGTTTGTTTAAGAGTGTACTATTTAGTCTCCATATATTTGTGAATTTTGACCCTCTGCCTATTATTGATTTCCAACTTTATTCTATTATGATCTGAGAAAATGTTTTTTTTTATGATTTCAATCTCTTAAAATTTATTGAGACTCGCTTTGTCACACAGCATGTTATCCATCCTTGAGAATGATCCATGGACACTAGAGAAAAATGTGTATCCTGCTGTTGTGGTTTGTAATGTTCTGTAAATGTCTGTGGTCTAGTTCATTTATTGTGTTACTCAAAACTTCCATTTCTTTATTTATCCTCTGTCTAGATGCTCTGTCCATTGTTGAAAGTGGGAAATTGAATTCTGCAACTATTATGGTAAAGGGATCTACTTCTCCCTTCAGTGTTGTCAGTATTTTCCTCATTTATTTTTGAGCACTCTGCATTGGTGCATAAATGTTTATGATTGTTATGTCTTCTTGTTGAAATATCCCTTTTATTAATACATAGTGTCTTTCTTTGTCCATTTTAATTTTTTTAAAATTTGAAGTCTAATTTGTTTGATATTAGTATAGCTACTCCTGCTCTTTTCTGATTGTTGTTTGCAGGAAATATATCTTCCCAACCTTTCACTTTTGACTTTTTTTTTGTCCTTGGGTCTAAAATGAGTCTCCTGTAGACAGCATATAGATGGGTCCTGTTTTTTAATCCATTCTTTCAGTCCATGTATTTTGATTGGGGAATTTAACCCATTGATGTTTAGTGTTATTACTGTAAAGGCGGTACTTTTTTCTACCATTTTGTCTTTTAGGCTTTACATGTCATATTTATTTTCTTTGTCTTTTTGCCTTTATTGATAGTCTTCATTTCTACACTTTTCTCCAGACCTCCCTGTCCTGCCTTTTCCTGTCTGCTTGTAGTGTTCCTTTTAGTGTTTATTGTATAGCCAATCTCTTAATCACAAATTCTCTCATTATTTGTTTGAAAATATTTTAAACTCTTCCTCATTTTTGAAGGACAATTTTTCTGGGTGTATAATTCATCATTGGTAGTTTTTATCTTTTAAATCTTAGATATATCATACCACTGCCTTCTTGCCTCCATAGTTTCTGCTGAAAAGTGCACACAAAGTCTTATTGAGCTTCCTTTATAAGTGATGGATTGCTTTTTTGTTTCTGCTTTCAAAAATCCTTCTATCTTTGACATTTGGCAATCTGATTGGTGTCTTGGAATATGTCTATTTGGATCTATTCTATTTGGGGTATGTTGCACTTGTATCTGTAAGTTTATGTCTTTCATAAGAGATGGGAAATTTTCAGCAATTATTTCCTCATTTTTGCTTCTCTTCTCCTTTTGGGACACCCACAACATGTATATTTGTGCGCATGATATTGTCATTCAGTTCCCTGAGACTCTGCTCATGTTTTTCCATTCTTTTGCTACATGTTTTTGTGTGTGTGTATCCTCTAGCTCACTAATCCGTTCTTTGGCATCTCAAATCTACTGTTGTAGGTTTCCATTGTTTTTCAATCTCTTCTATTGTGCCTTTCATTCCCATAAGTTCTGCGATTTTTTTTCAAACTTTTGAGTTGTTCCTGTATTTCACCCAATGTCCTCTTTATACCCTCCCTCAAACCATTGAATTGACTTTTTTTCCAAAGAAAGAAAGAGTTTATTACCAGGCACATAGTAGGAGAACAGATGGCCTAGCAACCCAAAATCTGTCTCGCTGAACTGTAATCATTCAGGTAGTTTTATTAGAGAAAAAAAATGGTCAGGGTTTAGGATAATGAGCACAGTGGCCCCAGATGATGTAATTAGAGGTGATATGATTATTAAGCATGTGCAGATTGATTACTGCTTAGTCACAGAATCTATGAAAGAAAATGGCAGAATGAGGTATAGGTGAATTTTAGGTTAAATTCTAAGCTACTGCATATGTCCAACAAACACACATTGGTTAGATCAAGTCTCAATCATCAATATTAGCTTAGATTTGAAGTGGGTTAGTTCTGGGCAGACCTAAGACCCTTAATTAATAAACATTAGTGTCTTTCTTTAACTATTACAAGACTCTGAATTTGAAAAACTGGATAAGTGGGTACAAATGAAGATTAGTCACAAGTTTTTTATAACCACAGGAGCAGAAGATAAGGGCTATACAACATCATCAGAGATCAAGGCAGCTGGATTACAATTTAGAGATTTCAGGAATTTCCCTATGTCTACTCCAATATACCAGAAAGCAAAAAGGAATATCTATATAATGATTCAGTAATCAAAATGACCCTTTAATCCTAATTTCTCAATTACAATTTCTCCCTCTCATTTGATACTTTTTTCTCAATCTTCAGGGGTACATGGGTGATGATGCTTTAACTGCTTCAATGCTGAAAAGGTGCATTGTCATTAAGAGGCAAAGGGATGAAATGATGAAACCAGTTGTTATTCTTGTAGAGTCCAGTATCTTTGGGTTTCAGAGCTTCCCTGGCATTGGAACAATCTGGAGGTTTCAAGGCCCTGAAAAACAAACAATAAGTAAAATTTAATAGAGCTCAAGATATCTTTAAAGGTTTCCAGGAACACTGTTGGTTGAGGTTTGCCATATTGTGGCAGTTTGCAATATCTGACTGAAACTTGGATAAGAGTAACCTCCAGAATGACCTCTCAACTCGATTTGAAATCTCTTAACCATTGAAACTCTATTTACTTACCCGATTTTGGTCAACTAATCCATGATGTTATCACCAGGCTCATCCCTGAAGCTTATGTCGCATGATGCCTACACCCTTGAAAATTCTATCCTACATAGGGTGGAAGCTCAGGGTTTGGCTTAGAGAGAGACCACATTTGAGCAACAGCAGAGACTTTCTGAAGATGGCTCATAGGCACTGATCCTAAGTAGGTTCTTTTTACTATTATAGAAATAAGTTTCATAAGGGCAAGCCTCACAATTGAGAACTTGGCTCATTAAACTGGGAGTCCCTCTTGCTTAAGAAAATGTCATGAATACCCCAGGTAGGGAAGCTTACAAGTTCTAGATTTCCCAGTGCCTCAACTTTGAAAACACTTTTCATTTTCTGCCCAAAATACTCTGAAAAGTGTCAGTACATAACATTAACTTGTACAGAATAATAAGATTTTGTTCCTTATTCCAGGCTCTGTATCAAATAAAGCTGAATTAGGTTGTTTAACTAACTAGACTGATTAAATTAGTGTGAATTTTGGACAAAATAAGCATTTTTCTTTTTATATCACACAAAAATTAAAGCTTTAAAACAGAGACAATGCCATTTACCTTAGTTTTAACTAGATCAGTTTCATCATATCATTAATTGAAGTTTGATCATTTTCAGTTTTTTTTTTTTTTTTTTTTGCTGTGTGGACTTATGTTGCCTCTCAGAGCTAGAGAACTAAATTTGAGTCTCAGGTGTTACACCTGAGTTTCAGGGAACTACTAGGTTATATAAAGAGCAAAGTATTTCAGAATTTAAAGATAGCAATTAACAAAATCTGAACTTTAATTTTTATAAGCCTTTTTAAATGAAGCTGCTTTGACAAATAAAAAAATAGACAGTTGCTTTATATTAAAAAATACATAGCAGAGGTTTGTTCTGTTTCACTTTTACACATTTACCACAGTTATGTTAATTAACAGATAATATATAATATATATTAGTTTTTCCTTGTTATAGATGGAGCTTTGACTTATAGCTGACCATAAGTCCTTTTAGAGAGGATTATAGCAAAGCAGCACAACTGACATTTTGGCTGTTTCTATGATTTGTATCCTTTTGAAAATAACTAAAACCATCACTAACAACACCAGCTGTTGCTTAACATCACACAGATTAATATCAGCATATAACATGGACTGTGAGAACATTGTCAAATTTTTAGGAATTTCATAAAATCTCTAAATATATGAATAATATTTTACCTATACAAATTTGAACAGTAACAGGATAGAAAATCACTTTTAGCCACTGTAATACTTCCCAAACACTTCCTATGCAATATGTTAAATTATTTTAGAAACTTACTTATACAAGGTGAGAAAACAAATTATTTGCAATAGCTTTTCCCTTAAAAGTGAGAAGACTTGTCTTCTGAAATGAAGGCTAAGATCAGCATAATCATTAACAAGGCAATTATTCTTATGTGCAATCTTTGTTTTGTAGACAGAGTACTCAGATGATTATGAAAAAGATTTTTACAAACTTTACATTATGGGTGCATGGATGGTTCAGTGATAGAATGCTCACCTTTCATGCAGGAGACCTAGGTTTGATTCCTGGACCATGCACCCCTCCCCACCAAAAAAACTTTACATTAAGAGCAAACTAAAATCCACGTTATTTTAAGAGGGATAAAACTAAACTTTAGCTTGGTGTGACTACCCAGCTTAACACAGAAGCTTTCTTTTGTTTTCTTTTTAAAATATATGGTAAGCAAACAAAATTCACAAAGCTTTTGACCCTGCATACTTTCTTCCAATAGCAGTATTCATGCAGGGAGAAGGAGAAAGAGATACTACAAAATAATGGAAGAAGAAAGAAGTTTATGCTTGGGTTTAAAATACAGTCAGGTGTCTATATATTTTATACTCAGAACACAAAAATTATTACTTTACAATATGCCTAAAATCTCTCAGTCCAATTCAGCACTGCCTTCAAAGGTCAGAAAAGCTGTAAGTTTGAAATATAATCAACTTTTTTGATATTTAAGGTATTCATATACAGAAAAAGCTCAAATTTTTCTCAACATTATTCCCAAATGCTAAATAATGCCAAGAATATGTTAGTTCAAAAATTAAGTTATGGGGTGGGCCACTGTGGCTCATCAGGCAAGAATGCTTGCCTGCGATGCCAGAGGACCCGTGTTTGATTCCTGGTGCCTGCCCACATTAAAAAATAATAATAATAAGTTACGGGCTGGCCACAGTGGCTCAGTGGGCAGAGTTCTTATCTGCCCTGATAGAGACCTGGATTCGATTCCTGGTGCTTGCCCATGCAAAAAAAAAAAAATTAAGTTATGGTTTCTAAGAACTAGTTCAGATTTCCACTTATTTAAATACTACTTTCTCATTTATAGGACTTACAAGTGTCATCTCTTCTATGAGCACTTCTTAGGTCATTCTTTATCTATCTGCTTTTAAATTTTTTCCAGGTTTTTTATTCCCTTGTTACCACTGTCTTATACTATGCCCTAGTACATGTATATTCTAATTAAAATTTTAATGTTTTGAAGTTAAGACATATGTCTTTTCTACTCATGACAGACTAGCATTAACAAAGCCACTACAAATTCAAGTTTTTACACACACTGAGGTAACAAATAGCCAAGTAGCAAAAAGCCAGATTCTTTGAAACCCAGGTAATCAAAGTTATAAAAAGAGTCCATCTATATTTCTTACTAAACATAACCAATTTCTTAAATAGTGTATATTTGAAGCATCAGAATATTCTTATTTGTACCTAATGTAAGTATTATTATTACCAACGTATGTTGCTTAGTTTATATAACTTAACCTATCTAGTTAGGCTATTTTCAGAGAAATTTTGAGAATATATTTATATTAGCTTATTCTTTAAGTAAGCTTATATAGATTTAGGGAGAACACACTGAACCAGAATAAAATCACATTTGTTCAATTCAGAATTTATCATAAATTTCATTTTATCAGGTGTTGAAAAAATATCCTTGATTTCATACTGTATTAAACGCAAACAATTTTAAAAGTACATTGACTATCAAGTTCTGGAAAATAAACTGCACTTGTTTAATTTGTCCCAAGCATAAATTCAGGAAATAACATTTCCATATCTCTCAAAGATCTTTCATTTTACGTGATGAAGTTGGTGATTAGATTTTAATCAGTTACTCCTATCCAACCTCCTATTCATATATTAACAATGATCTGATTACTAGTAACCACCACAAAGGTAGTATTGAAAAAAAATATTAACAAACAGCCCATTGTATAGCATTTTTATGCTTAAAATTTCTAATCTCCAGGCCCAGTAAAAAAAGAAAGATTCTAAACCATGCCTCACCATATCTTTCTGTGCGTAGCCCTTCCCCTTAACTGCTTTAGGTGATTGGACCTTAAGGCAGGAATAGGTTGCACAGGCAGAAATATCAGTCTTGTTGAGTTTGGATTTGAAAGTTTTAGGTGAGGGCCATGAAATTTTGAGATTTCCTATACACTTTATTTTTTTAATATTTCCAATTATTAGATTTATTTTACTAAAAGCTGTGACAAGGATCATTGGAAAAGATCTTTGCTTTTTCCAGAGGTAGCCCCTTTGAAGTTTTCTGCTGCCTTAAGGAAGTTCCATGGGCAGTTTCTTTCTAACGTCCAGGTTTGTTTACAGCAATTACAAAACTAAGGTTTTGAATCTTGCCATTCATAGACTTTTTTTTCTCTTTTATTTCAGAAGTATCAATTTATATATTTATATCGGGCATATAGTTATTTCTGAGTGGTTCAGATAGAGTTCTTTAAGAATTTTCTTCTCAGCTTGCTATTACCATCTGGAGGTACGAGAATATGCATTGAGAATGCATGCAGACACAAGTAGAAAATTAGTTACACACACACACACACACACACACACACACAGAAATATGGAAATACTTTTGAGAGGAATAAATAAAAGATTGAATATATTTTATCTCATCCCATTTCTACCTTTTCGCAGAGCAATTCTAACTGTAATATCTTTAACTATAATTGTAGTATTTTCATTTTAAATCATATTGGGGCCAGATTATGTTATAGAAATAAAATATTTTTATAGGCTCATAACAAAATCTTTTCAATTTTCAAAAGAGCCCAAAGGTTCCCTTTTTAAAATAATTTCCATAATCAGTAGCCAGTTAGAAACATTTGACCAAAACAAATGCAGGGACACACCAAGTAATAACAAGGTTGAACACACCAGCTAACAGATAGGCATTAAATACTTAACACATGGATTAAAAATTAAACAAACATCAACTCTTACTATACCCAGGTAATTCACTGGCTAGCCTTTAAACAGGCTTACTTAACTTCATTAAATACCAATTAATTGTTGGTTTCTCATTTTTTAAGAGTATAGTCAACAGACAAATTTAGACCAGGGCCTCAAACCCTGTACTGAACACACACTGAATACATCAATTAACAATTAAACAGACATAAAGCACTTATCACACTAATTTAACTGTTCTAATACCTAGGTAACACACCAGCTAACACTTAAATAGGTGTACTTAATTTTATTAAACAACAGTTAATTGTTAGATTAGGTCAGGGCTTCAAATTCTGTACAGTATGGTACCCAAAAGCAGAAGGTCTAGAGGTCAGAGCAAAGGGGAGCATTCCGGACATGTGACCCTGGATTAGGTCAAGGGGTTTCAAACTGCCTATTTATTCTTCAACCCACCTTTACCCTGATGATCCACTCACCCAGTCAGATGCCTGGACATAGAACTGGAAACAATTTTCTCTCTTTGACTGGGTCATATCTTACGTTTTCCTTTTATGACTTGTTTATTTTTTTCTGCTGTCTACCTATTTGATTTCCTTAATCAAATGCATAGTTTATTCTGGAAGTTGTTTTCACTCTTTTACCTAGGGTTTTCTTGCTGGATTGCTTTGTTCTCTGTCTGTTCTTTGACATTCAGTTCAACTTATTCTAGACTTCTAGCACAGGTTCTGCTTAAGTGATCAGAAATTTTCAGTTCTTGTTTTTCTGTTTCTTGCCCTGCCTATATGGAGCCTTTTTTGGCGGGGGGGAGGGATGGTCCCCACAGTCATTGTATATCCCAGTCAGATTTTCCCAGACCAGAAATGTCCACATCTCAGGAGGAAAGAGTGAGTAGTCAGCATCAATTTTCCCTGAGGGTGAAACCCAGTAGGTTACCAGATTTTCCAATGAAGCCTCTAGACACTGTGCTTTTTCTATCCTGCCCATCATGTGGTGCTTGTCTGCCTGTGGCTTCCCACCAGTTTAAAGTGATGTGGTGCTCTCCCTGAAAAGGGGGCATGGTTGAGACAGCAGAGATATAGTAAGGTAGCTTTTATAACTTCAGTTTTCCATTCCTTGGGGTCTGAATTCCTTGAAGACAGGATTCTATTTGTGCTGAGCCCCACTCCCATTTCTTGGGTAATTAACACCCTTTAGGTAATTAACTCTTTTCACCTGATTAGTTACTTTGCCTCTCAGACAAACTTTATTCTGTGGTTGCCTTGGGCAATGCTGAAGCCTGAGAGTGCTTCTTTTTCTATCTAATAGAGCTGTTTAAGGAGTAATCAAAAAGGCAAAAAAGGCTTCTCAGAGCCAGGCCACAGATCATCCTGTTTGTCAATCAAAAGCTTGAGTTGGTATGTGGCCCTAAGTATCTCCAGGCTCTATGTGTCCCCTTTTCCTGGGGTCCAGCCTTTTTCCAGCATTTTGTGCTGTCCAACCCAAAAAGTCCCTGTTTCTTTTTTTCAATCAGCACTGCCCCATCTCTACCAAGGCAAAAACTCCTAGTTCCTTTAGCACTTATACCTGGTTTGTCTGTGCTGGGAGCTTGTTTTCAGTAGTCACAATTTGTTAATTAATTGTGCAATTGGAGCTTCATTCAGCCAAGCACTTGCCAACAGTAAAATCTATTTCCTTTCTCAATGGGGAGCCATCCTGCCATGCCCATGGGGGGAGGGGTGTCTGCGTCTGGGCTTAGGGGACTTACAGTTCTGTGTGGGATCTCAGCTGTTCCACCTGGTCCAGACGGGTGTACACTGTCTGTCTGGTCACTGATGTTCCCCTAGCAGTGATTCTGTATTGTTCTTGGCTGTTTACTAGCTGCTCTGGAGGATGAACACTATTGTGTGGCTTTGACCTTTAGATTTATTGATGTGGTGTATTACATTAATGAATTTTCCTGTGTTGAACCACCCTTGCATACCTGGAATAAAACCCACAAGGTATTGGTGTCTAATTCTTTTAACATACTGTTGTATTTGACTTGTAAGCATTCTGTTGAGGATTTTTGCATCTAAGTTAATTAGAGTAATTGGCTTGTACTTTAATTTTCTATTCATATCTTTAGCAGGATTTAGTATCAGGTTGATGTTGGCTTTGTAGAATGAGTTATATAATGTTCCCTCTTTTTCAAATTTTTAAGGACTTTGAGCCATGGTGGAATTAATTCCTCTTTCAATGCTTGGTGAAATTCACCTGTGACACCATCTGGATATGAGCTTTTCTTTCTGGCAAGATTTTTGAAGACCGCTTTAAACTTTTTACTTGTGATTGGTTTGCTGAGGTCTTTTCTTCTTCCTTAGTCAGTATAGGTTGTTTGTGTGTTTTTAGAAAGTTTTCCATTTTGTCTAAGTTGTCTATTTCATCTATGGTTGCAGATGTTAATGGCTAAAGATGTTGAGCACTATTTCATGAGTTAGTGGCCATTTATATGTCTCTTTGGAGAAATGTCTATTTGAGTCTGCAGATATTTAATTGGGGTGTCTTTTTGTGGGGTTGTAGTAGTTGATGTATTCTGGAGAGTAAACTTTTATCAGATATATGATTTGCAAATATCTTCCCAATCATATATGTTGCTTTTCATGATAAATCCTCTGATATTCAATTTGAAAAAAAATTAATGAAGTTAAATTTATCTAGTTTTTCCTTTTGCTCATGCTTTGAGTGTCATATCTAGGATTCCATTGCCTAAGGCAAGTTACTGAAGATTTTTCCCAATGCTTTCTTTTATGAGTTTTATGTTTTTTAGCTCTTATATTCAGGTCTTTGATCCACTTTTAATTTTTGTGAATGATATAAGGTAACTATTCACTTTCATATTTTTGCATGTTGGTATCTGTTTTTGAGTACCGTTTGTTGAAGAGACTATTCTTTCCCCCTTGAGTAGACTTGGCACACATGTGAAAAATCAATTTGTATGGATGGATGTGGGCGTTTGTTTATGAACTCTTAATTTGATCATTATGCTGTTGCACAAGTATCATGCAGTTTTGATTACTGTAGCTCTGTAATAAGCTTTAAATTGGAAAGTGTGAGTCTTCCAATATCAATCATCTTTTTCAAGATGGTTTTGACTATTTGAAACCTCTTAGACATCTGCATGATTATGAAGATTGCTATTTCCATTTTGGGTGCAAAGAAATGTGTTGAAATTTTGCTTGGGTTTATATTTAATATATCACTTGCTTTAGGTTGCATTATATTTTAACAATTTTATCCTTCTGGTCCATGAACACAGCATGTCTTTATACTTAATAAGTTCTTTAATATCCTTTAGCACTGCTTAGAGATTTTCTGAGTGCAATTCTTTACATCCTTGGTTAGATTTATTTTGAGGTATTTGATTATTTTAGTTGCTATTGTAAATGAAATTTTTATTTTCTCTTCAGATTGTTCATTACTAGTTTATAGAAACAACTGAGTTTTGCATATTGAGCTTGAACCCCACCACTTTTCTGAATTAGTTTATTAGCTCTATTAAACTCAATGTAAATATTTCAGAATTTTGTATATATAGGACAATGTCATCATCAAATAGGGAAAGGTTTTCTTCTTCCTAACCATTTTGGTTCTATTTATTTCTTTGTTTTGCTTAATTGGTCTAGCTAGAACATGCAGTGCAATGTTGAATAACATGGTGACAGTGGGCACTCTTGTCTTGTTCCTGATCTTAGAGAGAAAGCATTCAGTTTTTTTTTTTCCATTGTGTATGATATTAGTTATGGGTTTCTCACATAAGGCCTTCATCATATTAAGGAAGTTTCCTTGTGTGTTTTTACAAAGATGGGCTGCTTGATTTTGTTAAATTGAAACAACCATTTGGTTTTTTTCCCTTCATTCTATTAATGTGGTGCTTTAAAGAAATTGATATGCTTAGGTTGAATTACCTGCATTTTTTTTGATAAAACTCACTTGATCATGGTGCATAATTATTTTAATGTTGCTGGATTTGACTTGCTAATATTTTATCAATGATTTTAACATGTACATTCATGAGGAATTTTAGATTGTAATTTTCTTTTCTTGTGATATGTTTTCCTGGCTTTTGTAATAGTATGATGCTAAACTCAAAGAATAAATTAGGATATATTACCTCTACCTCAATGTTTAAAAATAATTTGATTAGGATTGGTGTGAATTCTTCTCTTAATGTTTGATAAAATTCATCAGTGGACACATCTAGGTCTTGGCTTTTCTCTTTTTGGATTACTGATTTAATCTCTTTGTTTTTGATCTGTTGCAAATTTTTACTTCTTTTTGAGTCACTATACATTGTTATTTCTAAGAATTTGTTCATTGCATCTAGCTTACATAAATACTGTAACACAGTTTTCATAGTATCCTGTTATAATCCTTTTTTTTGTGGGGGGGGGTCAGAGGTAATGGTTTCCTTTCATTTCTGAGTTTAGTTTCTCATATTGTCTCCCTTTTTTGTCTGTTTTTCTAAAAGTGTGTATATTTTATTGTTCTTTTCAACGTACTAACTTTTGATTTCATTGACTGCATTGTTTACTTGTTCTCAATTTTCTTTCTTTCCACTCTAATGTTTGTTATTTATTCCTTCTGTTGACTTTGGTTTAATTTGCCTAATTTGGTTTCTTTGCCTAATTCTTCCAAGAGTTATGTTGTCTGGGATTTGATATCTTTCTTAATTTTTAATGCACATATTTAGAGCTATAAATTTTCTTCTCAATACTGCCTTTTACAGCATCTAATAAGTTTTGGTATATTGAATTTTTGTTTTCATTTGCCTGTAGGTATTTCCTAATTTCCAGTGTGATTTCTTCTTTGTTGCATTGACTGGGTAAGAGCATATTGTTTAATTTCCACATGTTTGTGAAATACCCATTTCTCCCTCAGTTTTTAATATCTAGATTTATTCGATTGTGTTAGGAGAAGATGCAATGTATGATTTCAATATTTTTAAAATTTATTGAGATTTGTCTGTGATCTAGTATATGGTCTATACTGGAGAATTACTCATGTGCTCTAGAAAAGATTGTGATTAGTGAAGTGTTCTATATATGCTTACTAGGGATAGCTGATTAGAGTATCCCCAAATTCTTGTATTTCCTTAAAGATGTTCTCTCTATGTATTTACCAATTAATGAAAGTAGTGTATTGGGTTCTCCTAGTACTAATGTAGAATCATCTCTTTCTCCCTTCAAATCTGTCAATATTTGCTTTAAGTATTTTTGGGGCTCTGCTGTTAGGTAAATATATATATGCAGTTATTTTATCATCATTGGAATTGTCCCATTTATCAGTATATACGGTCTTTCTTTGTTTCTTGTAACATATTTTCACTTAAATTCTGGGGTAATTTAGATTTGTTATGTACCCAGAAAAGGCCATGTTCTTTCAATCCATTCCTGTGGGAGAAGACATATTGTAGGTTGGAATTCTCGATTAGGTTATTTCAATTGAGATGTGACCCACTTCATTTAAGGTGGGTCTTAATTCTCTTACTGGAGTCATTTATGAGAGGGTTATAGCCACAGAGAAACTGATAGATGAAATTCAGAGAAACACCTAGAGAAATTTAGAGAAAAAACCCCAGACAGAGAAGCAAGGAGGTGAAGCAACAAAACCTGGGAGAGAAGGACCAGCAGATGTTGCCATGTGCCTTTCTATCTGACAGAGTGGCCCAGTCTCACTGGTAACTAATCTTCAGAGAACATATCATACTGCTGATGCCTTAATTGAGACATTCTTACAGCTTAGAACTATAAATTTGTAAACTAATAAATCTCCACTGTTTAAAGTCAGTCCATTTCTAATATAATACACTTCATCAGCTTTAGCAAGCCAAAACAAAGTCTATTTTTTCTGATAGTAGTATAGCTTTTGCTAGCTCCATTTTCATTACTATTTGCATGTTACATAAGTATTTCTATCTTTTACCTTTCAACTTGTGTCTTTGAATTTTAGGTAAGCTTCTTTTAAATGTCCAGTAGGTGGGTCATACTTTTTTATCCATTCTGCCTGTCTCTGATTTCTGTTTGGAGGGTTTAATCAATTTACAATTAAAGTAACTATTGATATTGCAGGGTCTTCTTCTTTCATATTTCTATTTGGTTTTTGTAAATCTTAGGCTTGTTTTTCCTTTATTCTTCCAGTATTGCCTATGTTCATATTTATTTGATTTTTTTGTACTGAAATATATTGAGTCTTTTCTCACTTCCTTCTCTGTATACTTGTTTCAGATATTTTCTTTGTGGTGACCATGGGAACAATATTTAATATCTTAAATCTATAAAAATCATGTTTTATTTGCTACCAACTTATATTCAATAGCACACACAAGCCACGTCTTATATGCCTCCATTATCCCACCTTTTTGTTGTACTTGTTACAAATTATAGACTTATCATCACTTTTTAGGTCTTCACATTTCCAAACCTATAAGAAGCCAAAAATGGATTTATATACCAAAAGTACAGTACAATTACACTGGTGTGTATAATTACCTATGTGATAACCTTTCTTAGAGATATTTATTTATTTGTGCTGCTTTGATCTACTATCCATTGCCCCTACTTTCAATCTAAATAACTCTCTTTAATTTGTTTGTAGGGTAGGTATAGTGATGATGGTCTCCCTCAGCTTTTGTTTATCTGGGTTTGTCTTAGTCTCGCCTTCATTTGTAAATGACAGTCTCACCAGATTTACAATTCTTGGCTGGAAATTATTTTCTTTCAGCATTTAAAATATGCTATCCTATTGCCTTCTCTCATCCACGGTTTCAAATGTGAATTTGACAGTTAATCTTGTTGATGTTCCCTTGTCTATAACATATTGCTAGTCTCTTGTAGCTTTCAGAAAACTCTCTTTGTTTTTGCCAATGGGCAGTTTGATTGCAAAGATTCTCTGAGAGCTTATCATGTTTGGTGTGCACTGGGCTTCTCAAATGTGTATATTCATGTCTTTTTGTACTTTGTGAAATTTCCTTCAATTAATTATTTGACTATTCCTTCTGCCCGTTTCTTTTTTCATCTTCTGGGACTCCTGTAATACATATATTGTTACACTTGTTGGTGTCCTATCAGTGTTCAATTTTCTTCATTCTTTTTCTCTTTCTCTTCCTCAGCCTGAATAATTTCTATTTTCTTGTATTTGAATTTACTGATTTTTTTCCTGCCAAACTGCTACTGAAACTAAGATTTTTTTTTTTTATTTTACTCATTGAAGTCTTCACCTCAAGTTTCCTATTCAGTTCCTTTTTATTATTTTTATCTCTTTATTAGAATTCTCACTTATACTTTTTTGATAACCTTTAGCTCTTTGAGCATGTCAAAGAACAGTTTTTAGCCTTTTTCTGGCACGTCCAAAGACTCAGCTTCTTCATTTATGGCTTTTGAATTATCTTATTCCTTTGGATGAGAAATCAACATCATTTCCAGATTCTCTGTTTTTCTTGTAATGTTTTGTTGCACATTTTATATTTTAATGTGTTAACTCTGGAATTCATTCCCTGAGTTGTCTGTTCCTCAAAGCTATATCCAGCTACTGATACAGGAGAAGTTCCCTTGAGTGCCAAGATTTCAGCACATCTCTCAAGAGGATCATCCTGAGGAGAAGGGGGGATATCTTGTGTTTTTAAGCACGTCTCTATTAATGGGCACATGCTTGTAGCCTTAGCAATTCCCACACTTACAGGGATCGTATTGCCCCCTCTACTCCATATCAAATTGACAACCCCCCTTCAGGGTGCTCTATTTTATGTCTTGAAGCCAGGAATCCTTTGTCTCAAGCCACTTAGAATTTATTGTTTCTTATACTGGTTTGCCTGCATGCAAGTTTCTTATACCAGCATGATAAGTTAGGGAAAAATGACAATGTTGTAGCTTTTTAATCAGCACTTCATCATGGCATTTAAATTTTGATAATTTACTTATTTTCCTTGTGAATCATTGATTCTTCATTCCTATATTCAAGATTTTTTTATTATATTTTTTAATTAATTAGATTAAAAAAAAAAACCACCAAAAGCTCGTTTTCACATTAAACAAAATTATCACCTTGAAACATTTGTTTTAAGGGGACCAATTAAGTTCTGTTGGTATACATTATGGCACAATCTCCAGTTTGCAATGCAAATGTAAAAGTATTACTTTGTGTAAACAGTTCATGTCTATCCACTAAACTAACATAGAGAACTACAGCAAGTATCCATCAATTCAAACAAAAGCAATGTTTGTTTGAGCACCTATATTCAACCCAATTAGGTTTACATTTGGAAGGAAAGACTTAAAATATCTGAGCTCAGTGCTTTTAGCATCTGTGTATTAATATTAGAAATGGTGTATTTATGAAGTTAATTTCTCAGTAGGACTTATTGTTTTCTCACATAACATCCTTTTTTCCAAATGTATGCACACATTCATTCTCTCTAAAAACATATCAATACTTATGATATTTCAACTCTTTGTACCATATGGAATCTAAAATAAAGTTAGATATTTGACCTAAACTAAAATCATTTTAGAACTAATTACAATTAATATTCAAATTCACAAACAAATGAGGTAATTTATCTCTCTTGGTCTCACACTTCGGTGCTCTTTTGGTTAAAAGAAGTCCACATTTGCATTTGTATAAGTCATTTATTTCATGTCACTCAGCTAATCTATACTAAATCATGCTTCTAAGGAATCCTGAAGAAGGGAAACACACATTTCATTGTAATTTGTTTCCTTAAGAGTAACATCATTTTTTATATAGAAGTCATGATTTATTAATGTTTAGATATTGACTATTTTAACATTTGAAGGTTTTCTAATGCGTGAAGGGAAATGAACTTGCTAAGACTTGCCTTATATTTTAGTTCAAGGCATAGAGTATCTTCCAGCTGCAGACATATCACCAGATTAAATAAATTTGGGCTATAATCATAGTTTCATTACTAATAAGATTGGTGAACTTTGGCAATGTAAATATATTCCCTGTATTTAGTTTACCCAACTCTAAAATTAGAAGACTAATAGTATATAATTCATAGAGTGGATGGTAAGTTTACATAATCTCTCAGAAATCTGTTATGCTATTAAAAGATTCTATTTAATGGATGTCTTAATTTTCTAGGGCTGCTATAACAAATACACACTCGTTAGCTTAAATAATGCAAATGTAATGACTCACACTTGGAAGATTGAAGCCCAAAATCAACATATTGGAATGCCAGGTTTTCTCTGAAGCTTGTAGTGTTCTGGTGGTGGCTTCTTGGTAGTCAATCTCTGCTTCCTATGGTTTCTACTTTCTCATTCAGTCTTTCTTTTGTCTAAATTTCCTTTCTGTATATGAACTTCAGACATAATGGCCTATCCTAATTCTGTTTTTCTTAAATGAAAACAAAGTCCTTGTAAATCTTATTTTCAAATGAATCCACACCCACAAGACTTAGAGATAGAACTTGAAGATGCCTTTGAATGGGGATATGATTCAACCTACCACAGGGGACAGCATGAAATGGTGAAGAAAACTTGAAGTCAACTGCTTAGGTTGGTTAAAAAGATGCAGAGAAATATGCTATGCACAAAGTTGCTGTTCAGTGATTTTTTTGTTCCTATTCTAGTTTGCTAGCTGTCAGTATGCAATATACCAGAAATAGAATGCCTTTTAAAAGGGGGAATTTATTAAGTTGCAAGTTTGCAGTTCTAAGGCCTTGAAAATATCCCAAATAAAGCAAAGCTATAGAAATGTCCAATCTGAGGCATTCAGGGAAAGAGACCTTGATTCAAGGATGCCGATGATGTTCAGGGTTTCTCTCTCAACTGGAAAGGCACATGGTGAACATGGTGGTGTCTGCTAGCCTCCTCTCCCAGCTTCCTTTTTCATCAGGTTCCCTGAGGGGCATTTTGCTTCTTCATCTCCAAAGGTCTCTGGCTGCATGGGCTCTGAGGCTCTTTCCAAAATGTTTCCTTCCTAAAGGGCACCAGTAAGCAACCCCACCTTGAATGGATGGAGACAGACCTCCATGGAAATCATCTAACCAAAAGTTACAACCCACAATTAGATGGGTCACATCTTCATGGATTGTTAAAAAAAAAACTCCTACCCAGAAATATTGAATGAGGATTAAAGGACATAGCTTTTCTCAGGTCCATAAATTCAAACCAACACAGTTCCTTTTTTTTCAAGTTTCTGCTTGTGAAAATATTTATTGTTATTTTTATGGTGGTTTAAAATTCTCTGCTACATCCCAGGGTAAGGATTAAATGACACCACATGTGAAATCCTATATACCATAAGTGTTTAATACAGTCTTGTGAAGATAATAATGATTAAGATGTTGATAGCATCAATGACATGTAAGGAACAAATAAAGTATCCAGGATACAGAAGTTAATGTTCTACAAGTTTGGGCAATAGATAAAAAAATACAAAGTAAAACTAGACTACACATTCTATAGCAAGTGACTTTGTTGAATTTTTGACACACAGGTCACTGTGCCAAACTATCAGTCTGAAATAGAGACACATATTACCCTCTCCAGAACATGTGTCTTAATACATGGAGGGAAGCAAGAGCCTGGCAAAGTCTTTCACCACAAGCAGCAGTCCATGACAATGCCATACTTTGTATATATTGAGGACACCAGCCAAAGCATGTGTCATACAAGCACTGATGAAAGCATATTTACTAACAAAGAAAAAGCAAGACCAAATTCACTAGTGGGCATTAGTTCCCCATAGTTGGCATGTCTAATCTGCATCCCATACAGGGTGATGGTTTATATGCAGTACCTCATTTGCTTTTATGCCACAGTGGAGACAACCTGCTCTCACCGTGCTAGGAGCAGATATACCACCAGCAGTCGAGCCAGATATTCAGATGTCATAAAAACTGCACATTTTGGCCAGGCTGTTTCCAGGGTATATTTACAATATGTTCTGAGAAAAAGGGAAAGGAAAGTATGTCAGACCACTACATTCCAGGAGCTGTATTTCACCTTAAGGCAATCCCGAGTATAGAGTCAACCCACTTTTACCATCCCAATATACCTCACTAAGAGCAATGATATTTTGATTATAAATAACAAAATAAACAAAAAATAAAAAGTATCAAATAACAGCTAATCCAGAATTCCAAGTTTAGCAAAATTATCATACCTTGATAAAGGTGAACGCAAAACATTCTCAATATAAAAAACTGGCAGATACTTCATCACTAGCAGATCTACCCTAAATGAAATAATAAAAGGCCTGGAGCCTGTCCATGCCAAAAAATAATGATAATAATAATAAAAGGTATTTTTTAAGCAAGAGGATAAAGATTCTAGATGGGAATCTGGACAGGTAGACCAAATGAACAGTAAAAGGAAAATGTATGTATTGGAGGGAATGTTAATAAAAATTGACTAAAAAAACAGTAATAATATTAATTATATGTTAGTAAAATGTATATATAATTAAGACACGATTGGATTAAAATATAAATTGAAATGGTGTAAACTGATTTAGAGGATTCTAAAGACCTTGTATTACCCAAGAAACATAAGAGTATGTACTTACGTGGTATGTTAATCAAGAATGATATTTTAAGCCCTAGATAACAAAAACAAATACAAAAATAAAGTAGCATATAACTACCAAGTTCATACAGAGCAAAATGCAATAATAAAATAATAAATGTAGAGGAAGTCATGGAAACAAAGACAAAGAAATAAAATGAGGAGCAAATAGAAAGTAAATAATAAGATGGTAGATATAAACCAAGTAATTCAATAATCACTGTAGATATAATGAATTAAGGGCTTTAAATGATAGCTAAAAGTTGTCAGACTGCAGAAAAAAATAGAAATATATGCTGCTCACTAAGGGCACATCAAAGACTGAAAGTAAAATGATGCAAAAGTGTATGTAAGCCTCAAGTGATAGAAATTTGGTAGAGTGCCGTTAATATTAGGTGCAAAAGCATTACTAACGATAGAGATAAACTAAAATATTCATGTAATCAGTTAATATAAACATTCTTAAACTTGATTCATATCCTTAAAGTATAAAATAATCAATTGACTGAAATAAAGGAGAACCAGAAAAATACACAATTATCTGGGGGGATTTTTGCATACCTATCTTCAACTAATATAACAGACACACAAAATATTAATTAGGAAATCTCTTATGCAGAAGAATTCCAAATAATTTATGCAGATACTACCTTTAAAGAAGTGGAGCATAACTCCTCTCTTAAGTGTGGGCTGTGTATAGTTACATGTTGCAAAACAACATACCATGGAGAGGAAAAAATGAAAATTACTTTACAGTGAAAAAATCTGACTGTCACTACTTCAGCTGGCTGATCACAGTTAATAGCAACAGTGGTGAGTCATCTTGATAGTATATACTTTGCTATGCTGTCATATGCATGACACTTTACCTTTGTGGGTTTTCTCCCCAAATCCCATAACCCCAGTCAGTTCATAAAAAAATCATAAGAACAACATCAAACAATTCACAATAGAGAGACATTCTGCACAATACTTCATCACTACTCCTAAAAATGGGCAAATACATGAAACACAAAGAAAGTTGGAGGAACTGTCATAGACAAGAGAAGTCTCAGGAGACATGAAAAAGTAGAATATGGCATCCTGGATGATGTTCTGGAAAAGAAAAAGGACTTCCATTAAAAATTAAGGAGCAATTATAACTTTCTGTGAGAAAAAGCACCAGGCACAGATGGCTTCACTCATGAATTCTACCAAAAACTTAAGAAATAAATGATACCAATATACTATGATCTCTTCCATAAGACAGAAACAGAGGGAAAACTTACTGATTCATTTTTAAGCTTGCATTACTCTAATACCAAAAGCAGATAGACATTACAAGAAAAAAAAAGAAAAAGAAAGGTCAATATTTCTCATGGACATAGATGCAAATATCCTCAATGCAATATTAGCAAATTACTTCCAACAATGTATAAAAGGAATTATACACTATGACCAAATGGGATTTATTCCAGATATGCAAGACTGATTCAACATACAAAAATCAATTAAAGTAATCCATCACTTCAATTAGCTAAAGAATAAAAATCAATGTGGTCATTCCAATAGATGCAGAAAAAAAACTTCACAAAATCCCCAATCCTAATGATAAAAAAAAAAAAAAATCCTGACACTGGTTTACTGTAGTAAGGGGCTACACACACCTATTGACATTTCTGCAAAGACTGAATCTTAAAGACTAAATCTAGAAAGTAAGATTTAATAGTTATTTTTATATATGCTGTACAGTGGGGTCACATTTCATTATTTTTCCATGTGAGTATCCCATTATTACAGCACCATTTGTTGAATTTATTTTTGTTTGTTTATTGTGGCATTTTGTTTGTTTGTTTTGCTTGTTTGTTTGTTTTTTGGAAAGTGCTTGGGCTGAAAATTCAACCCGGGTCTCCTGCATGGCAAGTGAGAATTCTACCACTGAACTATACTTGCACCTCCAATAGTTCAATTTTAATTAAGCATCTGCTTGATCAATATTTTCTTTCTAGTGCTTAACCTAGTTCAAGCTAATTTACCTTTTATAAAATTGTAAATCCATATTAGTCCATTACTTGTAATAAATATACATATTAATGTAAGCTAATAATAGAGGAAACTGGGTGTATTAGTCAGAGTTCTCCAGGATATCAGAACTGATGTGAATGAGAACTGCTGTCTACAGGTCTTAGTTCCAAAAAGATGAGTGCTTCCATTAGGAGACAAAATAATGATTTCATTGAACTGGAAGCTAAGATTGTCACCAGCAGCTTTGGGCCCCTCATACCTCTGATTCAACAGGCAAAGCAAGGGATTTCTGTACTGGTTTGGGTGATTTATGCTGCCTATCAAATGGAAATAAGGCTGCAACTATGCAATGGAGGTAGAGAAGAATTTGCCTGTAATACTGGAGATCCCTTAGGGTGTTTCTTAGTACTACTGTACTGTGTGATCAGTCAATAGAAAATTGCAGAAACCCAATCCAGGAAGGACTACTAATGGCCCAGAAAGTTCAGGAATGAACCTTTTGTTTTACCTGGCAGGCAAATAACCATGACCTGTTGAAGTGCTTGCTGAGGGTAAAGGGAATATTTAATGTGTAGTGGAAGAATGCAGTTATAAATATGAGCAATATCCACATGGCCCATTGTCTTTGGTGATTAAGTGCTGTCAGTCGGCTTCTGCAAACCTGGGATCTGATCATCTGCATTGTATTCAAGGATCCAAGTTCAATGGGAGCATTTCCCATAGTCATATCTGATGTACAAAGAGCAACCACAGGGCTCTTCAAAAGGATGATAGAGTTAGTCTGATGAATTTATTTCTGACAGTCCTGGTGAAAGAACTTCCTCTGCACATTTTTGGGGTGGGTGAGCATGTCTTAAATGATAAAATCATTCTAAAATTCCAGTCTCTCTAAGCCTTTGGAAACCATCATCCAAATTATACCAAGGCAATTCTGCAATTTAGTTCTCAGTAGATAAAGGCCACATTTTGGCACAGGCCAGGAATCATACCTGGGTCTCTCACATGGCAGGGGAGAATTATATTAAAACTTAAAACATTTTTTTGTGTGGCACATACCTCAAAGCCACCACATTCAACTTTCTAGACTCCCAAAAGATATGTCTACATACAAAATGCATTTATTGCACTACAATGTCCCAAAGCCTTAGGTCACTTCATTGACAATGCCAAATACAAAGTCTCATAAATATTAGTTATAGTTGCAGTGTGTCCAAGGGAAAATTTTCCTTCTCTCTGTGGACCTGTGACATCTGGAAAACAAGTTATCTGCTTCAAATGTACAATGGAAGAACAACCATAGGATGAATATTCCCATTTCAAAAGGGAGAAATTGGAAGGAGGACATGGGTCACTGGTCTCAGACAATTCTGAATCCCAACAGGGTAAACTCCATTAGGCCTGAGAGTCATCAGTTTATCAAAGTATTTTCTTCCAGACCTGACAGAACTGTAGCCTCACTCCTTCCAAGCACATGTGCAGGGCAATACATTCCTAAAACACAGGTTTTAGGCCTCACTTTTTTCAAACATCAGAATGGTGCCTGTCTTTCTGTGAGTACCAGAACACAAGCTTCACCCTCTCTGAGCAGTGGGATTCACCAGACTCTCCATGAATGCTTGGATGCAAGGCCTGGTCCCTCACAGTGCTGGGACAATTGGCTTTCCCTCTCCAAATGGAGGGATGAACCTGCTTTTTCCACATTTATGTGTGGACCCACTCTCTTGGCACTAGTAGATGTCTTCATTCCAAACCTCAGCTCTCATTGTTTCTGTTCTTGAAATCATTCTTCCTTCACTTCATCTTGACTCTATCAATTTTAGTCCAGAATGGCAGTCTCTACTCCTACATATTTTGTAAAGGTCATGCAGCTTTGCACACAGTTCACAGGGGTCTAAACCATCAGACAATAGAACCTTCCATACATCCTTCTGGCATAAGTGCATTTCCAATCTTGACTTTCCCTGAAATGGCTGAATGGATCCATGTTCATTTAAACCATCACAAGGAGCCCTATTCTTCAGAGATTTTTTCTTTGGAATCTCAGAGAGGTTCCTGATAAAGTTATTTCCTGACATAGTCTCAAAGCACACTACATTGATAGGCTCAAACATTCCAAGTCATCAATTTATAGATTCTTTTTGCTAAAGAATGTTCTCAGCTTATCCTGTTCCTCTCATATTTTACTATAAGCTGTAAGGTGAAGTCAGGTTTACCTTATTCACATTACTTGGAAACTCCCTTAGCTAAATATCCAAATTCATTGCTTACAAGCTCCACTTTAATTCCAATATTAGAATATAAGTTTATGATATCTGTCACTTTATAGCAAGGATTGCCTTTCCTTCAGTCAATTACACCTTGATTTCCTTTGAAGTCTTCATAAATAATTTTGCATCCCTGTTTCTACCAATAGTCTCTTCAAAGCAATGTAAGCTTTTTTCTATCAAGCATATCACAATTCTTCCAGCCTCTATAAATTACCCAACTACAAAGGCATTTCCACAATTTACGGTATTTGCCATAGCATCAGCACACTCTCCTGAAAAAAAAGTCTTAGTTAGGATTCTCTATGGAAAAAGAACCGAGTACATATGCATGTATGTGTGTGTGTTCATATATTATGATATTTATATGCATATGTGTATTTTATTTATTATGGTAATTGTTTCATGTGATGTTGGGGATAAGCACATTCTAATTTGGTCTCATGGGAATCAAGTTGTAGTTTCTTGATGAATTCCCCAGGAGAAACTGGCTGCCTGAAATGGAGATGGAGATTTTTACTTCTGACAACTGAATCCGTCAGTTCTCCTTCTGAGGCCTTCAATTACTTGATGTTTTAGTTTGCTAATTCTGCCAGAATGCAATATACCAGTAATGCATTGGTTTTCATAAAGGGGAGTTATTAAGTTGCAAGTTTACATTTCTTAGCCATGAAGATGCCCAAACTACAGAATCCATAGAAAAATAGCTTGACTCAAGAAAGGCCAGGAGGTCCAGAACACCTCTGTCAGCGGGGAAGGCATGTAGCTGGCATCTGCTGGCCTTTGGCTTCTGGTTTTAAAACAGTTTCCCAGGGTCATTTAAGTTATAAATTTGAAGCCTCCAGCTCATCCATTTCTCTCATAGCTGTATCCAGTGCATCAAAGAAAAATCAACCAATATCATTATACCTCTTAACTCCACAAAACTCTATTATTGTGTCAAAAGCACTTTCACCCAGATCCTCATCTCTTATAAGCTTATAATAAGCAGAATCAAATGGTGATATTTTGCATATCTCTATTGCTAACTCATGCCATGGACAGTCCATGCCATATTGATCCTTGGAAATAGAATCATTAGTGCCTTTGAGTCTAATCAGAACAGAAAGACAATCACAAACCCACTTTTAAGATTCTCTTTCTCAAGAACCATTCCCAATACCAAGCTGTATTAGTTAAGGTTTTCTAGAGAAACAGTGCCAACAGGAGATATCTGTAAATAAGAGATTTATAAAAGTATCTCATTCAATCATGAGGATGCAAGAATGCAAAATCCATAAGTCAGGCTGCAAGGCTGGCAACTCCAATCAAATTCCTCGATGAACTCTACAGGAACAAGCAGCTGACTGAAGAAGTAGTGAGAATTCTCTCTTCCCCCTTAAAAGTCCTCACCTAATGAGATTCAATCCATTGATTGGATTATTTCATTACAGAAGACACACCCTTAGTTGACCGTAAATATAATCAGTCACAGATGCAATCAATTGACTGGTGATTGAATAAAATAGATTTCTGGTTTATTAACCAGCCACAAAATATTATTGCAGTAATGCTTAGGCCAGTTCTTGCCTGACCAAACAACTAGGCATCACCACCTGGCCAAGGTGACACCTGAAACTAATCCTTGCTGTTAGATAAGACTTCTCTTGAAGACCATCTCCTTGGTTCTGTGTAAAGGTAATCAGTGATAAGTGCAATCAAATTACTGATGATTCAAATCTATAAAATATCCTCCCCAGAAAATCAAGCCAGTGCTTGCTTGACTAAACACCTGGACAGCATAAGTTAGTCAAGTTTATATGTAGTTATAACCATCATGCTGGGTGAGGTGTATATGGTTGCACTGAAGAAAAAGTTGATTAATAGGCAATATTTTTAATTCACTTTTAAGCATAGGTCATTACCATTGCATTATTATTTTCCTTTTGCTATTATTCAGTGGCCCTTGACCTGTCTTGACTGTGCTTCTTTATTTAGATTTTATAGCAAATTTTGGTATCACTGGAGTCAAATCCTCCTGCACAAATTGTTACACTAGGAGAATGATTTAGCTTTTCCCAGTTGCCTTTTTTTATAAGGAATAATTATTAATTGCTCTTAAAATGGGAACATTGTTATTTTGAATTTGTAAAGAGGATTTATAATAATATTTAAAGTTTTACAAGTATTTCTTTAGGTGGGACATTGGTATGCACAGACAGTAAGCACTCCAGAGTAGATATAATTAATTTGCCATATTTGAGCCAGGAGTGTTTCTTTTGCTAATTCCCTTGCTATTATTTTCAGTATTATTTGTATAGCATTTTTTTTTTTACAAATTTCACAGTGATTTTTAATCTGAATTAAAATGGAAAAAGGTAAATTAATCCCTTTGGCTTGTGCACACTTGTACATAGTGTGTGCACCTAAATGTCCAGGTTGCTGATGCACCCATTTGTGCAAGAGCAGAGTCTCCTTCAGTAAAAGTGTTCACAGCAATCATTGCCATGGCATCTGCAGAATCACTTTACTCATGTTCAGGTGAATTTATTATTTATTTATTTATTTATCTATTTGCATGGGCAGGCACTGGGAGCCAAACCCGGGTCTCCGGAGTTCAGGTGAATTTAGGATCATTACATTAAAAACAGATATATTAGCACATTGAACAATTTCCCCTATTTCCTTTTCCATAATTTCCTTCCATGTATTTAATTACTCTATTCTCAAATAAGCATTCAAATTGTTAATCCATTAGCCCCTGTTTATGATCAATAACTGTTCTAGTTTGCTAGCTGCCGGAATGCAACCAGAAACGGAATGGCTTTTAACAAGGGGAATTTAATGAGTTGCTAGTTTACAGTTCTAAGGCGGAGAAAATGTCCCAATTAAAACAAGTCTATAGAAATGTCCAATCAAAGATATCCAGGGAAACGATACCTTGGTTCAAGAAGGCCGATGAAGTTCAGGGTTCCTCTCGCATCTGGAAAGGCACATGGTGAACACAGTCACGGTTTCTCTCTTAGCTGGAAGGGCACATGGCAAACATGGCGTCATTTGCTAGCTTTCTCTCCTGGCTTCCTATTTCATGAAGCTCCCTGGGAAGTGTCTTCCTTCTTCATCTCCAAAGGTCGCTGGCTGGTGGACTCTCTGCTTTGTAGTGTTGCTCTCTCTGAATCTCTCCGAATCTCTCATTCTCCAAAATGTTTCCTCTTTTATAGGACTTCAGAAACTAATCAAGGCCCACTCAAATGGGTGGATACATGTCATCCCCTAATCCAGTTTAACAACCATTCTTAACTAAATCACATCAACTAGGGAGATGATCTCATTACAGTTTCAAACATACAGTATTGAATAGAGATTATTCTACCTTTATGAGATGGGATTTATATTAAAACATGGCTTTTCTTAGGGGGCATACTTCCTTTCAAACCAGCACAATAACATTTTTTCAAACAGTGTGATGATTTATTTTTCTTACACAGCCAAGGACACGACAAAGTTAATATAAGAAGTTATTTTGATAAAACACAGGCTCTCTGCTTTTTACACTGATTACTTAGAAAAGACTTTTATAACTTTTCACTAGAACAGGCTAACAGTCTTAGAAAATTTTGTCACTTCAACAGAGAGAAAACTAAATTTTAGTTTTGCATCAGTATATTATTTGATACTGAAGTTTTCAAAAAAAAATTTACATATAGATCCATTAAATCTTTCTTTACTTTGACCATAATTTCCATTTCCACAATCCTTCAACAACTTACTATATCTGTTAAGGCTTTTCTTACATTTCCCTCATTCTGTAACAGCTATTCATTTTATTTTAGGGCAAAACTACTCTCTTTCTCTTATCAATAAAAATACATTCTTTATATCCTTCATAGTTAAGTCATTACTTCAAGCAAACATTTCACCACATACAATTACCATCACAATTAAATTTGTTAGAATAATGTTTAAATACTTAAAATACTTTAGTTAATGCATATTTGAAGCATCAATATACAATTTTTAACAATAATTTTCACTTATGTAAAGTGTTTTGAATATATTTCTTTTATAAAACAAATCTAATTACAAGATGCTATTGAAATTTAAAGTTTCAATCTTAGGCTATTTTTCACTAATGTTCAATTTACATAATGGAAAGTTAACAGGTTTTTCAACTTAAAAGTAATGAAAACCTCTAAGGATAAAACTTGCAAGCAAGGACGTTCTTTTATTTATTTATTTAGTTTGCTTTTTAATATTTTTTTAATTTTTAAAATTTTTTAAACGTAACAATATACAAAAATGAATATTCTTACTATATGATGATTCCATTCTTGTTATATAATCAATAACTCACAATATCATCATTTCATCACATAGTTGTATATTCATCACCATGATCATTTCTTAGAACATTTACATCAATTCAGAAAAAGAAATTAAAAGAAAAAAGCTCATACATACCATTATCTTGACCCTTCCTTCTCATTGATTGCTAGTATTTCCATCTACCCAATATATTTTAGCCTCTTTGTTGCTCAGTTCTATAACTTGCAAAAGTTCCATAATGCAGGGCTCGCTGGCCCTAGCTCCTTCTGCTTGGAGAAGTTGTTTCAGAAGACAGACACAGGGGCAATATTTAATACTGCTATCACTATTCCCTATGACTACCCTGCTTGTTTTACCCAAGAATTTCTGTACCTTTATTTTCTGTTTCCCAGACTCAAGAGGCCTCTAAATCCACTTGGAGATTTGTGATTGACAATTTCAATTTTCTCTTCAGTGAATCTTCTTCAATAAGCCCCACATTGTGCGCCACTTGCTGAGACCAGATCAGCAAGAGGATCTGAGGAAGACACCACAAATCTGAAAACATAAAGACAATCACAAAAAAGAGCCTTTAATGATGACCTTTAAAGGAATGACCTTCAGCACCTTCCACTTTGTTGCTCAGGAAAAATTGTGCCACGTCAGGCTTCAGACAGGGTGGAGCACATAAACCAGTTGGGGGTGTCTAGATGACATCCCATTGTTCTGGAGTGGTTGAGCATGTGCCCCAGAGCTGGCAGAGATCCAAGGTGCTGCCCTGATGTATAGAGAGGGTGAAGCTGAGATAAAGGTGGTCTTCCCAATGAACCCCAGTGTTGCAGCACATGCCAGCTTTGGAGAGAGAGCAAGACCACTGCATAAGCCCTTGGAGAGGGTTCGACTGCCACTTTCTAAAGCCCCAAAGATAAAGGACTCTCAGACTTTGAAATCAAGTGGACTTTGCCCTGCAGGTTTTCATAACTATTTGAGTCTGGTGACCTATGTATTCCTTCCAATTTCTCCATATGACAATAAAAATGTATCCTATGACTGTCCCTCGTTTGTATATTGGTAGGCGATAACTTGCTCTGAGTTTCCAGCACCAAAGGAGATTGTTTTTTTGCCTTAGAACAGACCATGCCTGCAACTGACTTTGATGAGATTTTATACTGTTTCTGACTTTGCATTGTGTTTATATTGCCAGTGAAATGGTTTAAGGCTTTCTGATATTGTGAAGGAGTAAGAGTATTTTGTATATGGGAAAAACATGTCTCTTTTGGGGTGCAGAGGGTGGAATGTGCTGGTTTGAAACTATTATCTTCCCCAGAAAAAGTATGTTTTGATCCTGATGCAATCTTGTGGGAGCAACCATTTCTTATTCAATACTGCATGTTGGGCATATTTGATTAGATTATTTCAATGGAGATTTGACATGACCAATTTTGGGTGTGATATTTAATTAGATGGAGATATGTTCCACACATTCCAGTTGGTACTTGATTAGTTTACTGGAATCCTTTAAAAGAGGAAACATTTTGGAGAAACCTCAGAAATAACAGAGCCAACAGAAACTTCATAGCTTAGACAGATGCAGATGCCTGGAGAACAGAGACATGGATGTTTTGAGATTCTTGGAGCCCAACAGATGTTTCCATGAGATGTTAAGCAAACCAGAACCTGTAGAGAGCCAAAAGAAGCCAAGAGATGAAATCCAGTGCAGAAGAAGCTAAGTGATGAGCCCCCATAGAACAGAAGCTGAAAGCAACAGATCCCCAAAGCAAGGGACCACCAGATGTCAGCCATGTGACTACCCAGCTAACAGAGTTGTTTCTGAGTCATCAGCCTTCCTGAAATTAAGGTATCTTTCAATGGATGACCTAGTCTGGGCATTTTTATAGACTTAGAACTGTAAGCTTATAACTTACTAAATTTCCTTTATAAAAGCCATTCCATTTCTGGCATACTGCATTCCAACAGCATTTAAGAAACTAGTACATGTCTATTCAAGTGCTTGGCACATCTTTAATGAGATTGCTTGTCTGTTTTTCTTGAAGTCTAAGATTTCTATATATTCTGGATATTAAACACTTATTGAATGTGTAGATTCAACATATTTTCTCCTGTTATGTAGTTTATTTTCTTACTTTCACGATAAAGTCGTTTAATGCAAAAAAAAAAAAAAAGAAAAGGTTTAATTTTGATAGATCCCACTGAGCTGGTTTGAAGCTCAGTAACACAGAAAGGGCCATATTCTTTTTCTTTTTTGATTTTTAACTTTATTTATTGTATAGTATAACATATATACAAAGCAAAAAAAATCAAATAAAATAAAGAAAAAGAAAAGCAAACATATATACAAAGCAAAGAATTTAAAAAGCAGTAGTTTTCAAAGCACTCTTCAACAAGTAGTTACAGGACAGATCTCAGAGTTTGTCATGGGTTACCATATGATCCTCTTAGATTTTTCCTTCTAGCTGCCCTGTAATATAGGAAGCTAGAGGGCTTAAATATTTTTTTTTATCATCACATTCAACTTTTTCCTTCTTTTTTGTGAAAAATAACATATATATAAAAAACCCTACAATTTTCAAAGCACAGCAACACAATTAATTATAGAACATATTTCAGGGTTTGACATGGATTACAATTTCACAATTTTAGGTTTTTACTTCTAGCTGCTCTAAAATACTGAAGACTAAAAGAGCATTCATATCCACTTGCTAAATCCTATCTTCTCTGTAGAACTACACCATCGCCTTTGAATTTTCCATACCTCTCTTTAGGGGTGTTTGGGCTATAACAATTTAAAATTTTTCATATTGGAAGAATCTGTCATTAATATGAGGCAGGGAAATGGAATGATCTGATGTTCTGGAGAGGCTGGGCTAGGTTTCAGGACTTATCTCGACCAGGGAGGGACCCATCTGGAGGTTGTAAGTTTCTGGAAAGTTATGCTAGTACATGGAATCCTTGTGAAATCTTACATATTGCCCTAGGTGTTCTTTAGGATTGGCTGGAATGGTCCTGGTTGGGGGTTGGCAGGTTATGATAGGTAGCAAGGTCTACCTGAAGCTTGCATAAAAGCAACCTCCAGAGTAGCATCTCAGCTTTACTTGAATTCTCTCTGACACTGATACTTTATTAATTACACTTCTTTTCCACTTTTGGTCAGGGTGGAATTGTTAATCCCATGGTGCCAGGTATGGATACATCCCTGGGAGTCCTCTCCCAGGTTGCCAGGGAGACTTTCACCCCTGGATGTCATGTCCCACATGGGGGGAAGGCAGTGATTTCACTTGCAGAGTTGGGCTTAGGGAGACTGAAGCCACATCTGAGCAACAACAGAGGTCCTCCAGAAGTGGGCATGCCTATAGGTAGTCTAAACTTCTCTGCTACCTACATAAGCTTCACAAGAGTAAGCCTCATGATCAAGGGCATGAAAAGTCCATGTTCTTTTTATCCATTCTTGTGGGTGCTGAGTTGTGATGGGTGGAGCCATCTCCTTAGGTTGCATCAATTAAGATGTAAACCACCCAATTCAAGGTGTATATTAGTCCTTTACTGAAGTACTTTATGAGGATAAAAGACAGAAGAAGCCCAGAAAGAAACACCCAGAGAAATTTGGAGAGAGATGAGAGAAAATGACCACAGAGAGAACTTTGAGAGAGTAAAGCACTGGAAAAGAGCCACAAAAGCTCAGAGAGGAGGCCTCAGGAACCAGGAGCTGAAAGCAACAAAACTTGGGAGAAAAGGCACAGCAGATACTGAAAATGTGCCTTACTATCAAGCCAAGGAACCCAAAATGCCAGCAGCCTTTCTTCAAAGAAGCTGTTTTCCTCTTGCTACATTAATTTGGAAATGTCCACGTCCTTATAACTGTAAATATGTAAGCTAATCTCCATTGATAAAAGTCAGCCCACTTCTGATATATTGCATTATGGGAGCTTTATCAAACTGAAACATGTATTTATCTATTTTTTCTTTTATTGCTCAAACTTTGGCTGAGAAATCTTAGAAAACATTGCAAAATCTAAGAAAACAAATTCCTAAAGGTGCTTCACTATATTTTCTTCTAAGAAATTTGTTTAATTGAGTTTAATATTTAGGTCTTTGGTACATTTTGACTTGATTTTTATATACGGTGTGATATAATGGTCCACCTTCATTCCTTTGAGTTTGAATATCCAATTTACACAGTACAATTTGTTGAATAGACTATTATTTACCAATTGAGTGGTCTTGGCAATGTTGTTAAAAATCAATCGGAGGACATCCGCCTCCAGCCCATGCAGGTGCAATGCTGACCCGCTGCCCTGAGCTCTGTGTATCTGCATAATGTGCCCCACATAGACTAGTGCACACCAGGACTCCGCCCCCAGACCTACGCACCTGCACAGCCATATCCTCCCTACTGCTGGGCACCCATGCTCATGGGCACCAGCATAGCATTTCCAACCTGTGTGTATGCTTGCACTGCAGTGCATCATCGCACTGTTGTGCCACACTCCACGCCCTGCATCCTAGTCCACAACATCCATTCCACTATTACAAGGCTTTAGACTACTAAAGGAAATCAACTTCCAAAGTCAACCATTCAAGATATTTACATGCTCTGATGACAGCAGAAAATCATTGAGCATATCATGATACAGACAAATATAGCCCAGACTACCAACCAAATTAAAACACCAAAGAAGACACACACTTTGGAACAACAAATCAAAGATGTTCATATAACTCTACTAAATAAAATCAATGGGATAGTTAATGACATAAAGTTGAAGAAGGCACTAGAAGAGCATACAGAGGAATTTGAAAGAATAAATAGAAAAAAATAGCGTATATCACAGAGATTAAAGATGTTGTAGATGAAATAAAAAACATACTAGAGACACACAAAAGCACATTTGAAGAGGCAGAAGAAAGAATAAGTGAACTAGAATTTAGGAAAATTAATTTCAAACACTCAAAACAGCAAATGGCAAAATGATGGAAAAATTTGAATTGGATCTCAAGGAAATGATGGACAAAAAAGTGCACAAATATAAGAATTATCGGTATCCCAGAAAGAAAAGAGAAGAGTTAAGGGCTAGGAAGATTAGCTAAGGATATAATGGGGTAAAACTTTTCAAACCTTATAAAGGACATAAATATGCAAGTCAAAGGAGCACTATGGATTCCAAATAGAGTAAATCTAAATAGGCCTTCCCTAAGACGCATACTAATCTGTCCATCAAGTGTGAAAGAGAAGCAGAAAATCCTAAAAGCAGAAAAAGAAAAACAGTTTACTACATACAAGGGTAACTACATAAGACTGAATTCAGACTACTCAACTAGCACTATGGAGGAAGGAAGGCAGGGGTATGATATATTCAAGATACTGAAAGTGAAAAAATTCCAGCCAAGAATTCTGTACCCAGCCAAATTGTCCTCCAAAATGGAGGGAGAGTTTAAAATTTTCACAAACAAATCCTAAAAAAATCTGTCAACAAGAGACTGACACTACAAGAAAGACTAAAGAAATTTCTGCCAGTTGAAAACAAAAGATAGGGAAGGGAAGTCTGGAGGAGGGCACAGACTTGAAGATTACCATTAAGGGTAACTTAAAGGATAAAAAGAGAAAAAGGAAAAAGAATATAGAGATCTGACAAATAAAATCGAAAAGATGTGATGGTGGATTCATGGAATGTTTTGTTTCACAAATGAATTTGAATGTTAGACTAAACTTCCAATTAAAAGATACAGATTGACAGACTGGATTAAGAAATATAATCCAGCTATATGCTGCTTACAGGAGTTTCATTTTAGAAACAAGTACACAAATAGATTGAAAGTGAAAGGATGAAAAAAGATGTTCCGTGCAAGTTGTCACCAAAAGAATGCAGTAGTAGCTATACTAATATCAGACAAAATAGATTTTAAATATAAAGACATTATAAGAGAAAAAGAAGGACACTATATATATTAATAAAAGGGACAATTCACCAAGAAGAAATAACAATGATAAATGTTTATGTTCCCAACCAAGTAGCTTCAAAGTACATGGGATAGACATTGGCAAAACTGAAGGGAGCAATAGATGTTTCAACAATACACTACTCTCCTGTATAGATAGAACAATTGGATAGAAAATCAACAAGAAAGTAGTGAAGTTTAACGACTTGATAAATGAATTAGACCTAACAGATATATATAGGTCATTATATCCCCAAACACTAAGATATACACTCTTCTCTAGTGCTCATGGAACATGCTCCAGGATGAATCATATGCTGGGGCTCAAAATAGGTCTTTATAGATTTAAACACACTGAACTTATCAAAACACTTTCTCTGATCACAATGGAATGAAGCTGGATATCAATAAGCACCAAAGAATGAGAATTTTCACAAATATGTGGGAATTAAATAACACACTCTTAAAGAACCACTCTTAAAGAACCAGAACAGCATTTTTCTGAAGAGCAAATATAGATAGCCCAAAAGCACATGAAGAGATGTTCATTTTCATTGGATCTATAAAGGAAATGCTGATCAAGACTACAATGAGATACCACCTCATTCATAAGAATGGCTGCTATTAAAGAAAAAGAGGAAACTAAAAATGTTGAAGAGGATGGGGAGAAATTGGGACACTTACACAATGCTGGTGGGAATGTACAATTGTACAGCCAGTTTGGAAGACAGTGCGGTGCTTCCTAAGGAAACTGAATATCAAGTTTCCCTATGACCCAGCAATAGCATTACTTGGTATATACCCAGAAGAGCTGAAAACACTGACACAAAAAGAAATTTTCACATATAGCAGTATTTTTTAACAGTTGTCAAAAGACTGAAATAATCTGAATTCCCATCAACAGATGGGTGGATTAACAAAATGTGGTATGTATACATGGTGGAATATTATGCAGTAATAAGATGAAATGATGTCCTGTAGCACATGACAAGATGCATGAGCTTTGAGGACATAATGCTGAGTGAAATAAACAAGACGCAAAAGCATAGATACTGTGTGACTCCACTTTTATGAACATAGTAACAGTAAAATTAGGGGCATATAATACAGATTATAGGGGGCTTAGAGATACATAGAAGCTAGAGATCAGTGAACGGTTAGCTAATGAGGTTGAACTTAAATGTAAGCAAATAGATATAAATGAAGGTAATTCTCTAGTGGGTCTACAAGTATTATTACCATATTGAAATTTAACATGATTGAAAGGGATTTTATAGACTTATGTGTCCCACTGATTAACACTAGAAATATAAGTAAATTATTGCAAGAACTACTTCAAAGGTATGATTCGTGTACAAAGTGTGTTTAATTCCATTGTACAGGGGGAAAACTGCTATTGCATGCTTTGGGTTATGTTTAACAGGGAAACATCAGCAGTACCACAGCAATAGCAGAGGCAAATAATTGGGGGGAGGAGGTTGAGATTTCCTGTTTGGTGAGGGTGTTTTTATTGGTTATCTTTCTCTTGGGAACAACGAAACTATCTAAAATTGAGAGTGTTGATGGGCTGTGGACTTTGGGCATTAAACATGATGCCTAATGAATGGAGGGGTCTGAAGGATGCACTAATTGAGAGGTAGATTGGCAAATGATGGTGTATATGTGTGATCAAATATCATGCTACTACAAAAAGAAATGAAGTTGTGAGACATACAACAATGTGAATGAACCTGTGGGACATTTGATGAGGCAAAATAAGCCAGAAATGAAAGAATAATTATTGTATGGTCTCCTTAGAAAATGCTTATGAGAAAGCAGTGGCCTAGATTGTAAGCTTTTATGGCAGACACACTTATTTTGGAGTAGCAATTATTATTTCTAGGTTTTGAGAGGCTGTTTTATATATGTATAAACTGGTATTTGAAGATAAGAATGATCAGGTCGGGATTAAGGTAATTCAGAACACAAGGGTAAGGAAGACATTGTCTATATTTTAGAACCACACCTAAACTTTGAGACTAAAGGAAGAAAGATTTATTTTGTACAGAATGTAAATTTTCTGTGGCACATAATCTAACTCAACTTATCTAGATAGCTCATTTGAACAACTGAAACACTGGGAGCCCAGAATATGAATGAGAGCCTTTAATCCTGTATAGCTTAATGTAATGCCTGGATGCATCCTAGAATATATTAAGCAGATAATAAAATTATTGGCAAAGTACCTTGAGGGATGGGAGAAAAATATGCAGCTATTAAAGTTTATCATCAGGAAATTCCTTGAAACTGTGTCAAATATATTGGGGACACCCAGGTCAATGGTCCAAGCCCTTCATCATGAGGTTTACTCTTGTAAAGCTTATGTAGTAGTGGAGAAGCTTAGCCTACCTATATGTGTGTCTGGTAGTTATTTCTGGAGGACCACTTTTATTGCTCAGATGTGGCCTCACTTTCTCTGGGCCCAGCTCCATGCCACCACCACCCACCCACCCCCGCATGGGACATGGTGTCGGGGGATGATGGTATCCCTGTCAGTGTTGAAGCTGGCTCCCAGAGATGAGTCCAACCTGTCTGGAACCATGAGATCAACAATTCTATCTTGACCAAAATGGGGGAAAGAAGTGTAATGAATAAGGTGTCAGTGGCTGAAATGATTCAAATGGAGTCAAGAGGCTTCTCTGGATGTCACTCCTATGCAAGTTTCAATTAAACATTGCTACCTATCATAACTTGCTAAACCCCAAACAAAACCATTCCAGTCAATCCTAAAGAACACCTAGGACAATATATAAGATTCTACAAAGTTTGATGCACTAGGCTAAATTTCCGGAAACTTACAACCTCAAGATTGATTCAATGACCAGATAAGTCCTGAAATCTAGAGGTACCAGCCTCTCCATAACATCAGCTAGTTCCATCTTCCTACCTCATATTATTGATAGCCCCTTCCAACATGAAAAATTTAGAATTGCTATAACCCAAATACCCCAGAAAAGTGGGATGGAATGATGAAAGGTGATGATGGAGTTATACAGAGAAAGTAGGGTTTAACAAATAAATTTGATTGCTGAATCATTAAACTGATATTTCTTTTGGTCTTCAGTATCTTGGAACAGCTAGAAGTAAAAACCTAAAATTATGGAATTGTAACTCATACCAAACTCTGATGTCTATTCTACAACTATTTGTTGTGCTGCACTTTGAAATATTGCATTTTATACATGTGCTGTTTTTCACAAAAAAAAGAAAAATGATTGATTGTGATGATACAGAAATATTTATTCCTTTGAGCCTCCTATATTCTAGAGCAGCTAGAAGGAAAAATCTGAACTGATAGTATGTTAGCTCATCACAAACGCTGGGATCTGTCCTGTAACGATTTATTGAAGAGTTCTTTGGTGAAAACAATTGCTTTTTTCTTTCTTTCCTGTGTATTTATGTTATATTTTAGAATTTAAAAAGTTAAAAAAAAAACAAAACAATTGGAGGGGCGGGGCAAGATGACACCACAGTAAGGTTTAAATTTAGTTTGTCCTCAAGAGCAGCTTGTAAATAGCCAGGAATGGTACGGAAGAACTGCTGGGAGAATATTGGTTACCAGACACACATTGTTCACCAATCCTGACCAGGTGGAAAGGCTGAGATCCCACATAGAATTCTAAGTCTCCCATGCCATGGAGGCTGTCACCACTCCAACATGGGTATGACATGCTTGTTCCCTGAGGAAAAAGGAAACAAACTTTACTAATAGCAAGGTCTTAGTTCAACTGAGCTCCAACTTCAGATTTAATAAACAAATTCTGGCTACTGAAAACAGACCCACAGAACAGATAAACTTGGATAAACAGTAAATGAACTAGGAGTTTTTGCCCCAGCAGGGAGAGGGCTGGGCTGACACACACATACACATGCATACGTACACACACAAAACCAAAGGCTTTTTGAGTTGGACAGCATAGAATATTGGAAAACAGCTGGTCCTCAAGAAAAGGGAACACATAGAGCCTGTGACACATAGAGCTACATATCAACTTGAGCTCTTGACTTGGAAACCTGAGGAGTGGGAATCCGGCTATGAAAAAGCACTTTTCTTTCTTCTTCTTCTTATTTTTTTACTTCTTAAACTGCTCATTAGCTAGAACTGCAAGCATTCTCATGCTCCAGGACTGCCCCAGGCAAGGGCAGAACTAAAGGATGTCTGAGAGGTCAAGCACCTAGTCAGGTGAAGGGAGTTAATTCCCTAAAGGGTGCATCATCCCCAAGACAAGGGGGGTAGGGCCCAGTTAAAGTGAATTCCCTCCTTCAAGGAATTCAGGTACCAGGGACTGGAGAACAGAAACAGTCAAAGCCAAACTACTTCCTCACTTCAGTTTCAAAAACGCCCCAGGGAAGGACAGTCTGCTGAAATTAAAGGCACTGCATCACTTAAAGCTGATAGGAAGCAATGGACAGAGAGGTGCCACAAACTAGACATGATAGGAAAAATACAGAGCCTGGAGGCATCATATGAAAGTCTGACAAGCTACTGGGTCTCACCTTCAAGGAAAATTGATGCTGGCTACTCTCTCCCCTAAGATCTGGGTCTGTCTGGCCTGGGGAAATCTGACCAGAATCTGTATCTGAGGAGACCCTCCTCAAAAAAGGCTCCATATAGGCAGGGCAAGAAACAGAAAAATAAGAACTGAAAAATTGTGATCAATTAAACCAAACCCATGCTAGAGATCTAGAATATGTTGAACTGAATGTCAAAGAACAGAAAGAGAGCAAAGTCATCCAATAAGAAAATACTAGGTAAATGAGTAAAAACAACCTCCAGAATAAAGCTAATCAAGGAAATCAATGGCCTAGATGCCAAAAAAACAATTAGTCATACTAAGAAATTGATGATATGGCATAGTCAAGGGAGCAGACCAATATTCAAATGAGATAAAGGATTTGAAACAAATATTTCAGGATGTTTGAACACACATGCAAAATATAATAAAAAATCACATCAGTAAGTTGAGTGAGGATATAAAGAAAACATTGGGAGAACATAAAAAAGAACTCAAATGTTTGACGAATCAAATTGCAGAATTTATGGCAATGAAAGGCACAATAGAACAGATGAAAAATGATAGAAAGCCACAACAATATATTTGAAGAGACAGAAGAAAGGATTTGTAAACTAGAGCTCAGAATGCATGAAATCCGACACACAAAAGAAAACATAGAGAAAGAATGAAAAAATACCAGCAGGGACTCATGGAATTGAAGGACAACATGAAGTGCTTGTATGTGTGTGTTGTGGCTGTCCAAAAAGGCAAACAGAAGTGAAAAGGAGGAGGAAAAATAATATAGGAAGTAATCACTGAAAATTTCCCATCTCTTATAAAAGACATAAAATTACATATGCAAGAAGGTCAGTGTACCCCAAATAAAATAGATCCCAGTAAACATATTCCAAGACATGTACTAATTAGATTATCAAATGTTAAACAGAAAGAGAGAATTTTGAAAGCAGCAAGAGAAAAGTAACCCATCATATACAAGGAAAGTTCAATGAGACTATATATGGACTTCTCAGCAGAAACCATGAAGACAAGACGGCAGTGGTATATCTCTTAGATTTTGAAAGAGAAAAAGTGCCAGCCAATAATTCTATACCCAACAAAACTGTCCTTCAAAAATTAGAGAGCTTACAATATTTGTAGACAATCACAGAGAGAATTTATCACTAAAGGACTGACTCTGTAAGAAATATTAAAGAGAACACTACAGGGAGGTAGTAAAAGGCAGGAGAGGGAAGTCTGGAGAAGGATCAATCTAGAAATGAAGACTGTCAGTAAAGGTAAAAAGAGAAAATAAAATTGGATATGACATATGTCATGGTCAGGTTCATGTATGAACTTGGCCAGGTGGTGGTACCCAGTCATCTCGTCAGGCAAGTGCTGGCCTGTCTGTTGCTATGAGGACATTTCATGGACTTAAATCATGATTACATTGACTGTATCCACAGCTGAATCAGCTAAGGAGAGCATTTTCTGCTATGAATGATGCTTAATCTAATCACCAGAAGGCTTTTATGGAGTATCCAGAAGAAACAGTCACTCTTCCTGCTTCAGCCAGTGAGCCTCTCCTGTGGATTTCATCCAGACCCTCCAATGGAGTTCCCAGCTTCACAGCCTGCACTATGGATACTGGACTATTCCATTCCCACACTTGTCCGACAGCCTCTCCTAAATGTTCATTGAGGACCTCGATCAGTTACCAGCTTGCAGTTTGCCCTACACATCTTGAACTCTATATTCCCATGGCTACATGAGACACTTTTATAAATTTTATATCTATGGATATCTCCTGCTGGTTTTGTTTCTCTAGAGAACCTTAGCTAATACAACATATAAAATCCAAAAGACAAAATGGTAGAAGAAAGTACTGCCTTTACAGTAATAACATTAAATGCCAATGGATTAAACTCCCCAATGAAAAGGCATAAGCTGGCAGAATGGATTATAAAACAGGACCCATCTATATGCTGTTACAGGAGACTCATTTTAGATCCAAGGACAAAAATAGGTTGAAAGTGAAAGGTTGGGAAAAGATATTTCATGTAAACAACAATAAAAAAGAGCAGAGTATCTATATGAATATCTGACAAATTAGACTTCAAATATGAAAAATTTAAAAGAGTCAAAAAAGGATACTATGTATTAATAAAATGAACAATTCAACAAGAAGATATAACAATCATAAACATTTGTGCCCCAAGCCAGAGTGCTCCAATACACATGTGGAAAACACTGACAACGCTGAAGTGAAAAGTAGACACTGCTACCAATATAGTTGGAGACTTCAATTCTCCACTCTCATCAATGAATCTAGACAGAATCAATAAGGAAATGGAGATTTTGAATAATACAATAAGTGATCTAGAGTGAACAGAAATGTACAGAGCAATACACACTGAAACAGCAGTAACCCATTTTTCCTAAGCACTCATGAATCATTCTCAAGGAATGTCCATATACTGGGCTGCAGATCAAGTCTCAATACATTTCAAAAGATTGAAATTATACAAAACACTTTCTCAGATCAAATGGAAGGAAGTTGGAAATGAATAACAGGCAGAAGGCCAGGAAAAAAAAGATATGGAAGCTAAACAACTCACTCTTAAACAACCACTGGGTCAAAGAAGAAATTACAATAGAAACCAGTAAATACCTTGAGGGAAATGAAAACAAAAGCACAAAATATAAAAATTTATGTGATGCAACAAAGGCAGTGCTGAGAGGGAAATTTATTGCCTTCAGTGCCTATATTGAAAAAGAAGAAAGAACAAAAAATGAGGAATTAACTGTTCACTTTGTAGAACTAGGGAAAGAACAGCAAACTAACCTTAAAGCAAACAAAAGAAAACAAATTACAAAGATCAGAGCAGAAATAAATCAAATTGAGAATATAAAAGCAATCATGAAAATTATCAAAACCAAAACTTGGTTCTTTGAGAAAATCGATAAAATCGATGAACGCTTAGCTAGGGGACATAACCATTGACCCAAAAGAAACAAAGGAAATACTGAGAAGATACTATGACCAACTATATGCTAACAGACAATGGAAAGGAAATGGACAACTTCATGGAAAGGCATTGTATTAGCTAGGGTTCTCTAGAGAAACTGAATCAGCAGGAAATATCTGTAGATATAAAATTTATAAAAGTGTCTCAGGTAAGCATGGGAACAGAGAGTGCAAGGTCTGTAGGGCAGGTGGTAAGCTGCTAACTCTGGTGAAGTTCCCCAATGCACTCTCAGGAGAGGCTGCCTGGACAGTCGTGGGAATGGAAGAGCCCAAAATTCACAGGGCAGACTGTGAAGCTAACGACTCTAATGAAGGATCTAGATGAAATCCACAGTAGTGGCTCACTGGCTGAAGAAGGAATAGAGGCTCTCTCTTCTGAATCCTCCTTAAAAGCCTTTCAGTGATCAGATTAAGCATCATTCATTGCAGAAGACATTTCCCTTGACTGATTTTTACAAATGCAATCAGTTGCGGATGCAGCCAATGTAATCCTGATTTAAGTCCATGAAATTTCCTCATAGCAACAGACAGGCCAGCACTTGTCCAACCACCACCTGGTCAAATTGACACACGAGCCTGACTATAACAGGTATGACCAACCAACATTGACTCGAGAAGAAATAGATAACCTCAATCCACCATTCAGAAGTAAAGAAACTGAATCAGTCATCATAAAGCTCCCAAAAGAAAAGTCCAGGACCTGATGGCTTCACATGTGAATTCTACCAAGTATTCAAAAAACATTAGTACCAATCATGCACAAACTCTTGAAAAAATTCAAGACGAAGGATAACTACTAGTTCATTCTGTGAAGCCAAGACCTCCCTAATACCAAAGCCAGACAAAGATGCTACAAGAAAACCATATTATACATCAACTTTTTAAATGAATATAGTTGAAAAAATTCAGAACAAAATATGTGCAAATTCAATCCAGCAGCACATTAAAAGAATTATATAACATTACCAAGTGGTATTTATTCTAGTTATGCAAGGCTGATTCAACGCAAGAAAAACAATTAATATAAGACACCATTAAATAAGTCAAAGTGGAAAAAAGACATGATCATCTTGATTGATGCAGAAAAGGCATTTAACAAAATTCAGCACCGTTTCTTGATGAAAACACTTCAAAGGATAGGAATAGAAGGGAAATTCTTCAACATGAAAAGGGAATATATGAAAAGCCTACAGATACATCATACCTTATATCAGGAATAAGACAAGGATACCCACTAATCACAATTGTTATTCAACACTTTACTGGAAATTCTAGCTAGAGCAATTAGGCAAGAAAAAGAAATTGTAAGCATCAAAATTGGAAAGGAAGCAGTAAAGACACCACTGTTTGTAGATAACATTATCCTAAATATAGAAAATCTGAAAATTCTACAGCAAAGCAACTGGAGCTAATAAATGAGTGCAACAAAGTGGCAGGGTAGATCAACACCCCACAATCAGTAATGTTTCTATACACTAGTAATGAGTATTCTGAGGAAGAAATAAATAAAAAAAATTCCATTTACAATAGCAATCAAAAGAATAAAATATTTAGGAATCAATTTACCAAAAGTCACAAAAAACTTATACCTAGAGAATTATAAGAAATTATTAACCAAAATCAAGGAAGAGCTAAATAAATGGAAGGATATACAGTATTCATGGACTGGAAGACTAAATATAGTTAAGATGTTGATTCTACCAAAATTGATTTATAAATTCAATGTAATACCAATTAAAATTCCAACAACTTATTTTGCAGATATAGAAAGAGCAATAACCATTTTTATTTGGAAGGGAAGGGTGCTGAGAATAGGTAGAAATATCTTGAGATGGAGGAATGAAATGGGAAGTCTCACACTATCTGACTTTAAAGCATATTATAAAACTAGAGATCAAAACAGCATGTTGCTGGCACAAAGATATGTATACTTCTCAATGGAATCAAACTAAGTGCTCAGATATAGATCCTGTCATCCATGGACATTTGATGTTTTATAAGGCAGTTAGGCCAACTCAGCTGGGACAGAGCAGTCTCTTCAATAAATAGTATTTGGAGAACTGGATATCCTTATCCAAAAAAATAAAATTAAATAGGACACATATTTCACAACTTAAACAAAAAATTAACCCAAGATGGAGCAAATGACTTAGCATTAGATATAAGGCCATAAAACATAGAAGAAAATGCATGGAAATATGTCATGGATCTTGTGATAGGAGGTGGTTTCCTAGACCTTACACCCAAAGCGAGAACAATGAAAACAGAAATAAATAAAGGGATCTCCTCAAACTTGATCACTTTTTTGCATCAAAAAACTTTTCAGGAAAGTAAAAAGCCTACACAAATTGGGAACAATATTTGGAGATCACATATCAAATAAAGGTTTAATAACCAAGATATGTGAAGAGATTCTACAACTCAACAACATCAACAGAAAACAACCCAATTTAAAAAATGGGGAAAAGACATGGACAAACATTTATCAGAAGAGGAAATACAAATGAATCAAATATATATGAAAAATGTTCAATTTCACTGAATATTAGAGAAATGCAAATCAAAGCCACAATGAGATATCATCTCACATTACCAGAATGGCCATTATAAAAAATAAATTATAAATGCTGGAGTGGATGTGGAGAAAGAGGCACACTTCTTCATGCTTGGTAAGAAGGTAGAATTGTGCAACCACTCTGGCAGGAATTATAGCTTTTCCTCAGGAAGCTAAGTACAGGATTATCATATGATCCAGCAATCCCGTTACTAGGTATATTTTTGGAGGAAATGAAGACAAGAACCCAAACAGACAATTGCACTCTGATGTTTATAGTGGAATTATTCATGATTGCCAAGAGATGGAAACAGCCCAAATATCGATCAATGAATGAGTGGCTAAACACTCTATGGTATATACGTATGATGGAATATTACACAGTCGTAAAACAGAATAATCCCATGAAACATATAATAGCATGGATGAACCTTGAGGAGATTACTCTCAGTGAAATTAGCCAGAAGCAATATACTCTATGGACAAATACTCTATGGTCTCACATATATGAACTAGGGTTGAGTGAACTTTGAAAGTTAAAGTTGAGAACACATGCTATGAGGAGATAGCAAGTGGGTGGACATTGAGCCTGTGATGCTGAAAGAGTACAGAATGTTCAAAAGGACTGATTGAAAAGATCCTGAAATGAATAACACAATACTGTCTGATGGTAGCACAATATTTTAAATACACTGAATAAAGCTGAGTGTGAGCATGGTTGAAAGTGGAAGGTTAGGGGCATGTATGATAATAGAAGAAAAGTTGGATGATAATAACTGGGAAGGTATAACTTAGCAATACCTAGAATGGGCAATTATGGTGATTAACTGTAGAAATATATGCATGTTTTTGCCTTAGGAAGAACAAATGAATGTCAACATTGTAAGATTTTGAAAATGGAATGGTATACAAGAAAAATTATTAATGTGAACTAGGGTCTATAGTTAGTGACATTTTAATGCTTCCATTGAATGTAACAAAGACACTATGCCAAAGTTAAATGTCAATAATCAGGGTCAAGGGAGATTGGTCTGGAATTCTTCATGGAAGAAATAGAAATGCTCTCATACAGATTGTGGTGGTGAAGGCATGGATATGTGATTATACCAGGAACCATTGACTTTTTTTATTAGGTTTGATTTTATGATGTGTAAATTAAAGTGTTTAAACATGAACAAAATTATATAAGTACTAGAGAAAATGTGGAGAGAGAGAGAGAGAGAGGTACCTATTCACTTTTGTTAGGGAAATAGAGTGGTTCAGTCCCTCTGGAGGGCTCCACAGGTGCTAGAGGTGGGGTCAGCATATGATCCTGTAACCCCATAGTTAGGTGTATACTTGGTAAAACTGAGAGTGGGAACACAAAGGTACATTTGCACACTGGCATTTATGGTGACAATGTTCAGGATTTGCAATTGTTGCAGGTGGACTAAGGGTACATTGACTAAAGAATAGAAGGGAGAACTATGGCGTACACATACTTGAGAGGCTGGAAGAAGGAATGAAGTTGTGAGGCATGCAACAAGGTTAATGAACTTTGAGGACAGCATGTTAAGTGCAATAATCCAGAAATGAAAAGATAAATATTGAAATGTCTCACTAATGTGGACTAACTATAATGTTCAAACTCTGAGAATTGAATTTGAGAGCGTAGGTTATTAGATGAAAGTCTATTGTAAGGGTTCTAGGTTGTAAGCTCTTACAGCAGTCACATCTATTCTCAAGTTGTAACTGTTACTTCTAATTTCTGAGATGCTAAGCTCTTTGCATATAACCTGCTTGGTCCCTGGAACTCTGAGTATCTGTGCAACACCTGAGACTCAGAGCTAGGATTCTACAGCTACAAAAGTGAGCATTTCCCCCTAAGGCAACTGTTAATAACACTGAAAAAGTGATCAGAATTCAATTAGAGATATAAATGGAACTGCTCTTATTAGGCTAATGTAAAACAGATTAAAAAGTTGTGGATGATATTGACCGTATTTTAAAACTTCAATCTTTGTGTGAGACCAAAACAAGAGATGTTAATTTGCTGCAAAGTTTATATTTTCAGTATCACACTATCTAATTCAATTTGTATAGTCACCTTATTTGAACATCATAATTACATGGAAACTTGAATATTGAGTGAGAACTTGTTACTTTTTACAGGTTGGTGTGATACCCCAATACATTTCAGATTAATCTGGGAAAAGATTAAAAAGTATTTGCAACATGCCCTTGAGGGACAGGGGAAAAAGGTGGAAATTTTAATCTGCCCCACCTGAGGAAGACCTGATATTCTTGCAAGCATAGAAGACTGCCAATTTGATGATCCAGGTCGTTGATCTTGTGGTTTGCCCTTATGAAACTTATTCCTGCAAAACAGAAGCTAAGCCTACTTATAATTATGCCTAAGGGTCACTCCCAGAAAACCTCTTTTGTTTCTCACATGTGGCCTTTCTCTCTAAGCCAACTCAGCAGTTGAACTCACTGTTCTCACCCCTATGTGGAACATGACTCCCTGGGGTATAAATCTCCCTGGTAATGTGGGCCAGGACTCCTAGGATGAGCCAGGACCTGGCATCATGGCATTGAGAAAGCCTTCCTGACCAAAAGTAAAAGAGAGAAATGAGACAAAATAAAGTTTCAGTGGCTGGTAGATTAAAAATAGAGTTGAGAGTTCAGTGTGGGGGTTATTCTTATACATTACATAGATATCCCTTTTCACTTTTTGGTGTGTTGGAGTAGCTAGAGGGAAATACCTTTAACTGTTGAACTGTAATCCAATAGCCTTGATTCTTAAAGATGATTGTATAACTACAGAACTTTTAAACTGTGTTTGTGTGATTGTGAAAACCTTGTGACTGACACTCCCTTTATCCAGTGTATGGGCAGATAAGTAAGAAAAATAAATACAAAAAAAAAAAAAAACAACAGAAGATATTGGGAGTGTGGGATGTTTTGGATGTTCTTTTCTACTTTTATTTTTATTTGTGTGAGTAATCAAAATGTTCAAAAATTGGTTGTGATGAGGAATGCACAGCTATATGTTGATACTGTGAACCACTTATGGTACACTTTGGATGACTGTATACCATATGAATACATAATAGATCTCAATTAAAAAAAAAAAGAAAAGTAAAACAAACCAGTCTGTGTTACTTTGTTACAGCATCCCTGGCAAATGAAGATATTCAACAATTATAATTTCTGATAATTTGACTCATGATGAGTAATGGTAAATTTATGAACTACAAATATTTCACCATGGAATATTTCTATGGAAAACAAAATTTATCTGAATTCAAATAAAATCACTCTATGCCTATTAAGTGTCAGGCACTATGGAAAATATCACATATCTTATCTCATTTATATTCACAGCAACTTTATGGTTGTAAGGAAATTAGTAATTTGAGAGGTTAGGCTACCTCCCCAAAGGCACAGTAGCAAACTGAATAACTACATTTAATGAGGTTTCCTAAATTCAACTTCAGTATGTATTCTACAATCCCACAACTGACTCCATTATTTTCTTAGTACTATTATCATTTGTGTTTTAAATGGTTTTGATATGACATTAGAATAGTGTGCAGATAAATGTGAAAATATGAAAAAAGTCCAACCTTTGAAAATGAAAATTTATACAGTGTCTCCCAAGGGGATAAGAGAAAAGACCACTATTGTTTTCCAGCACTGCTTGTTCCCATTTGTATAGGGCTAATGAATCATGTCATTTTAATCGCACACTAGCTTCTTGTTTCATGTCTAGGGATGTTTCTGTCAGTATTTACTATATATGCTTAAAATAATGATTGTAGCAAGAATGGACCTAAGGCTATAAAATAGTTTAATTATGTAATGCAATTATATTCAATTTATCAATTACAGGTTCTCTAAACTGACAAAACCACTATTATTTAAGATCATTTTGCAAGCAACAAAATCATACTAGTTTCTGCCCCTACTCTTCTAAAATCATTTACTAGTATTTTGACAGGCAGGCCAGGCTTACATGACAGCAAGGGAGAGAAATGCATGTGCACACAGGGAAAAAAATGGTATCATATAACAGTGAATAAATAGCACATCTGTTAACGCTCTTGTGATTACTCCCCCAGAAAACTGTGTTGATTTATCAAGGTCCTCTTCTATGTTGATCCTGGACTTTTCCTTAGAATTCCACTCAACAGAGCTCTGCAGAGAGCCACTATTCATTAATCAGAGTTGGCACATGAGTTCAAACATCATGTCTGTCTCTGGTATAGAATATCATTTATAGTCCTATAATGCCAATATCCATTGCTTTATAGATGTAAAAATTTTAGTGTAAATTTTATTCTATTTTCACCGGGATTTTTTTGGGGTTAAAAAATAGAGCTTTTTCTCATAGGCAACAAAGGAACAAACAAAAAGTAAACATAAATACCTGTATTGAGAGTTGTTAGCAACTTTGGGGGCAGAGGCATAGCCCTTGCAGTGTACCATCAGTTGATTTTCTAGTAATATTCTACTGCTAAGATACTAGAATCCATTCCTTGTCTCTTTCTATTCAAATGCTTTCTCAGAACCATTTCATTTGCTTGTCATTTCTAACAAGAAATTCCTTGTCTTATTGAAACTGAATCACTATCAATCTTTCATAAGTTTATAATTGAAAAAGTCAGTATGAGTTGAGTCATATAACTACAGTAACACTGAGTTGTTTTTTAGCTTTTACCAGATGAGTATACATATTTTAAAAAACAGCATAGCTTTATTTTTGTATCATATTTTTGTTTTTATTTTTTGGTTATAACAATTAAAGAATATTATATTTGACTCTCTCCTATCACCATGAAATACTCTTTTCAGTCTTCCAAGAAACAAACAATCTGACCTCCCTGATTTTTATTTTTTCCAATACACCATGATGCTGTCCAATACCAAGAACACACTACTCAAGATGCCATACGGAGATAAAGCACACAAACTCCTCCAGTGTCTTCACCACAAGTACTATATCCTGGTAAAGATACTTTGAAGCACCACTGAAATAATATAACTTTGGGCCAATTAACAGGAAATACAAGAGGCAGACCAGAGTATGAACACAGCTTAGATAGCAAAGTCTCATCTATATCTGGCAATGCCTATGGTAGTAAATATTCCTCTTTGTTAATAAAAATATAAATTGTGGATGCTTTTTCCTTCTTGGTTATATTTACTCCAGATTGTGTGTGACCCTCTTTGCTCAAGTCAGCATCCCAGCAAGAGATCTGTGAAGATAAAACACTAAATTGTCCAGTCACCCTCTTAATCCCAACATTAATAAAAAATGCCAACTTTCTATTACTTGTAACTTCTATGACAGTTTTGCAATAGCAATTCATAGGGTTTGTGAACAAGAGTCTTGCCAAGCTTTGGCCTCTCAGGAGATTCTGGAAGTAATATGGAGTAACAGGTTAGGTTGTCACCTCACTGGCACATTTCTATCTAGCTGACAGGGCTGTTTCCATCATATTTTGTGTGTGCCCTGTGAAATACTCTCCATGGTCACACACTGGCAGGTTTTTGACAGCTTTAAGCCAGAATGCACAACTCCTGAACGATCTTTCACAGGCAACAGCATTTAACACAGCGCTTGCCATTTCATTTTGATGCTTTTGCATATGGATAGCTGAGGATTAGTTCTAAAGGTTAAGGCTGATCCAGGGTGCTGTTGGGATGCTTTCTGCCCCATGCTCCTACTCCCTTATACCTTTCAGTAACATTTTAGAGGAAGTTATTGGGTTCAGTAAAAGGCTTAGAAGTAGGAGAACTGTGTATGGTATATAAGAGTGTCAAAGAACTACTATATAATCCCTTGATTACTATCGAGTAGTTTATGGCTCAGTGATAGAAATTGTTGAGGTTTTCAGATTGTACATTGACTTTCTGTTTCTTCAGCAAATGTGGTTCATTTGATTCCTGTCATGTGTTTCTTCTTAATAACTTATGATGGCTTGAATCTGTGGTGTAACCCATAAGTGTCATGTCCTTTACTCCTCATTCAATATTGCTGGGTGGGAGTTATTTTATTGTTTCCATGGAGATGTAACTCACCCAATTGTGGGTGTTAACCTTTGATTAGAGGGAGATGTTACTCCACCCATTCTAGGTGGGTCTTGGTTAGTTTATTGGAATCCTTTAAAAGAAGAAACAGTTTGAAAAACAAGTGCTACAGGGCCCATGCAGATGAGACCTTTGGAGATGAAGAAGATGAATACACCCCCAGGGGAGCTTCATGAAACAAGAAGCCTGGAGAGAAAGCTAGAAGACATCGCCATGTTTGCCATGTGCCTGTCCAGTGAAGAGATAACCCTGAATGTCATCAGCTTTCTTGAACCAAGGAATCTTTTCTTGGATGCCTTAGATTGGACATGTCTACAGCCTTACTTTAATTTGGACATTTTCACAGCCTTAGAATGTAAACTTGTAACTTATTAAATTCCCCTTTTTAAAAACCATTCTTTTTCTGGTATATTACATTACAACAGCTAGCAATCTAGAACACTTGTATTAGGTTATCCTTCTTTAGAGGAAAAAAAGCATTTCTCCTTAATATTCTATAATCTGCACACCAAATAACACTATGGAAATAATAATTATAATAGTAATACATATAACTGTTTAGGAAATTTTATAATTCTGAACATAACAGCACACAATGAAAAATAAATGTTCCTTTCCCTCTCAAGGAAAAATCAATATATGTAAATATCATCTTTATATTCATTCAAAAATGGCTGAACTGATACTTCTGTTTTTATTAACACTGAATAGAATTCAGAGGACTATAAAAAATATACACTAAATACCCACTTCTTACCACCCAATTAAAAGAACACAACAAAAAATAGTGCAACAATTTTGAGGCCACCCGTGTGTTCTCCTCACATGGAATTTTGCATTTGTGTTTATTGTTTCTTTTATTTTCTTTGCATATTTATCACATTTATTCCTTAAAATATCTGTTCTTTGAATTCTATTTTTGAGCCTTATATAAATGAATCATGGCTTATTTCATTTTACTTTTGATTGAGATTATATTTATTATTTTATTCTACATATATATCTATATTCCATCATATTAATATACCATAATTTATCCCTTTTCTGTTGATTGGAATTTGAAATATTTCCAGCTTCTTTATTTCTTCCACTGGAAGCAGTGCACATATACATGTTCTTATACATATTTCCTGGTGGATAAGGATGGGAATGTTTCTAGGGCATATACTGAGAAATGGAATTGTAAATCTTATGCTATACACTACTCAATATTACCGTATAATGCTACATTGTTTTCCAAAGGTCTGTACTAATTTATATTCCCAACAGCCTTGTATCAATGTACCAGTTATTCCATATTCTCACCAACTCTTATTAATTTCAGGTTTGAAATTTTTTGCCAGCTTCATGGGTATGAAATCTCATCTCCCATCTGTCTAAATTTACACTTCCCCAATAACTAATGAGGGAGAGCATGTTTTTAGATGTGCAATTACATTCAGTTTTCCTATCTTTAGAATTGCCTTCTCAAACTCTTATCCATTTTTCCATGAGATTATGTGTGTTCTTCATGTTTATTTATAAATGTTTATTTATGATATATTCTGGATACACATCCATTTTGGATAATATGTGTTACAAACATCATCTTTGCCCTAGCTTGAATCATATCTTTTCATTCTGTTAATGGTACCTTTACAGAACTGCTGTTCTTAATTATAATTTGGTTGAATTCAGCCATCTTTTTTAATGGTTAGCATTTATTGTGCTCTGTTTAAAAATATGTACTCCATCCAAGATCTGTAGATATTCTTCAGTATTATCTTGTAGAAGCCTTATTTTGTCTTTCAAATTGTGATCTACAAACATCCTGAAACAAATTATTGTGGATGGTGTAGGTAGGGTCAAATTTTATTTAGTTTGCATGTGAATGTGGAATTCACCCATAATTATTTATTGATGATGCTGTTTCCCACACTGATCTACAGTGATACATCTATCTCATTGAATTCAACCTCATCTATTATCTATCTGTCTCTATCTAAGCTGTTTCTGTCATCCCTATTCTATTTTACTGGTCTATCCTTGCACCAAACCTGCACTATAGATTAACATGTCTTCATACCCAATAAAGAAAGTCCTTGAATCATGCTTTTCTTTTAGAATATGTTGGATTTTCCTGCATATTTCCATTTTTAACTAGTCTACATTTTTCCTTGCTTATTGTTAGAAATTTTTTAAGTGGATTCAAGTTTTCATTTAAATGTTTTATGTTATTCAGTGTAAGGATTTTTTCCTCTTTATTGTGTATTTTGATGATTAGATGTCAATTTTTAATATGGTAAAATTGGTCAGTCTTTCTTTCTCAAGCTTACAAGTTTTTTTTATCTTCTATAATGTTTGCCCTGTGGCCATGAAATTATTGTTCTATATGTTTTTCTAAAAGTTTATAGACTTGCATCAGAAGGAGTGGCAATATGGCAGTGTAGGGAGGTTTGGAATTTAGTTAGTCCTCTACAGCAGCTAGTAAATAAACAGGAACTTCTGGAGTGATTGTGGACATCTGTGCCTGGACACACATCATACACTAGTCTAGAATGGGTAGAAGTGCCAAGAACACTGCACAAAATTGTAAATAAAGCTTCCAAACTATGGAAGTGGATGGCCCTCCCCCACAGATATGACAGGCTGAATTGGAATCTCTTTTCAGGCAGAAATGAAAGCCCTCTCTACTGGGAGCAAGAGAAGGTGGCTCAAGCAAGCTCCTACTGGGGTATTAGTTAACACATTTGAACTGCTTAATACAAGCTCTAAGCACAGATAAACCAATGAAAAGCAAGAAAGTAACCCTGAGGTCATTCCCATCATGGAGGATCAGGTCTTGATGAAGGAAATAAAAAACAGTGTCTTCTGGAGTCAGCCAGGCTCAAAATACTGAAAAAAGTGGTGGACCCCAAGAAAAGGTGCGCATAGAGTCAGGTACCAACACTGGCTGTTGACTATTGAAGCTTGGGTGCTAAGACAGGCTCTGAAAAGGGATTTTATTTTTTTTCTCTCTCTCTTCATCATTTTAAAAATTATTCTATGTAGCTCAATAGAGAAAGCCTCAGATATTTTCAGTTGTCGGTGCTGATCCAGGCAAGGGTGGATTTAAGATAGGTCTGGAAGAAAAAGTAACAAGTCAAATGAAGGAGATAATTCCCTAAAGGATGTATTCTCCCCAGTGATGGGAGACAGAGCCCAGCATAGGTACCAGCCCCCCTTCAGAGAATTCAAAACCCAAAGGGCTGGGAATCAGAAAAGTTTAAGCTTGCTTTCTACCTCAGCTCCTGTCTCAACCACACCCCTGGCAGGCTGAGAATTCAAGGCTCCACACCACTTTACTCTGGTGGGTAGCTTTAGGCTGACAAATTCCACCTGCTTGACAGAATAGCTAGAGCACAGATTCTAGAGTCTCCACGGGAAAGGCAGAAAACCTTCTGGATTTCATTCTCAGGGAAAGTTGATACTGATTACACCATCCTCCTGAGATCTGGCCCTGCTTTGTTTGGGATCAATCATATCTGGGGATACCCTTTTCAAAAAAAAAAGTTCTATATAAGGAGTGGAAGAAGCAGAAAAACAAGAGCTGAAAACTCTGAACTGTTAAATAGAAGCTATGCCAGAGGTCTAGAACAATTTGAACTGAATGCCACAGAACAGATAGAAAGCAAAGCCAATGATAAAGGAAATCCTAGGTTAAAGAGTGAAAATGACCTCTAGACAAAACTAATCAAAGAAATAAGATGCCTAGCCACCAGCAAAAAATTATGAGTCATACTAGGGAAAATGAAGATATGGCCCAGCCAAAGGAATAAACTAACATTATACAAGATATAAAAGTTGAAACAGCTAATTAATTATGTTCAAACAAGCATCCTAAAACAATTCAAAAATTAAATCAAGGAGCTGAGGGAATATATGGCAAAATAGGTGAAGGATATAAAGAAGACATTGGGCCACCAGAAAGAAGAACTCAAAAGCTTGAAAAAACAAATGGCAGAATTTATGGAAATGAAAGACACAATAGAAGAGATGAAAAACACAATGGAGACTTACAATAGCAGTTTTGAAGAGGTAGAAGGAAAGAATTAGTGAACTAGGGGGCTGGACATTTGAAATCCTCTACACAAAAGAACAGATAAGGAAAAGGATGGAAAATAGGAGCATGGTCTCAGGGAATTGAATGAGAAAATGAAGTGCATGAATATGCATAAAAAGAGAACTGATATCATATATATATGCATATGTATATATGTGTATATAGTGAGAGAGGAGAAGGGAGGTTGATTTATTGTAGAAATTGTCCCATGGGACCAGGAATATTGGCAAGTTTGAACTCAGTAAGACAGGCTGAATCCTGGAAACTCTGATGAAGATGCAATTATATTATCCAGGAGAAGCTGTTCAGCTGAATAAAAAGTGGAAATTCTTCTTCCTGACTTCTGAAATCCTCAATTCTTGCTTTATATCCTTCAACTCATTAGATGAGGAAATTCCCCTCATTGCCGAGGGTGAACTCCTGTGTTGATTGTAGTTGCAGTCAGGCATAGATGCTGTGAACTGACTAAATACTTTCAAAGTAACAATCAGGCCAGTGCTTGCTTGAATCAAACAACCGGACATCATAATATAGCCAAGGTGACATATGAACCTAATCATCACGTAGTCTGTGGCTCATAAGTTCACATCTGCATCTTGACTCATTCCTAATCAATTAATCTAAAACCACCAGACTGTTCATATATATTTAATCCCTTTAGTAGTTCCTGAAATTAGAACCACAGAATCATGTATCTTGAAAACATCTTAATAATAGTCATGTTTGACCCCTTCATAGTAAAGTCAGAGCTCAAAACTCAAGACTACTAATGCCTAGGTCAGTCCTAAGTCCCTAGTACCCTGCTACTTCTCCACATAATTTTCTCCTCTGCTTGATCTTTTACCATTAAAGATTGTTGAATGTAATGATCTCTAAGAATTTGGCTTGTTTATAACCCACTTTTTCTTCTACCATTACAGCATAATAGGCATGTTATTTTTATTTTTCTTGTCACAATTCTGTTCCATTGTAAGATTTTCTAGAAATTCAAGTTAGCCATGAGTTCTATTTAATCACTCTGATATGGTCAGGGTAGTATTTTTGATATTTTGTGTGTAGTAGCTGTCACTTGTTTTGTGTATGTGTGTGTGTTCTCTCTTTCTTTATTCATTCAACAGAAATGAATAGAAGGAAAGTTTTCTTAAGGGACACATTGTTCCTTATTTGGTTTTAGTTTTCCAGGAAACATTTTATAATAGGGATCTACCTTTATCATTGTAATCCTAAAGCCTTGAGAAAAGGAGTGATGCAGACATTTTATTATATTTTTATTTACCTGTGAATTCCTATTTAATCACTACAAAATAATGATCAGCATAGTCCTCCTAAAGTTCAGTGATTCCCATTCCCCACCCCCCAAAATAGTACATAACTAAACATCTCTTTGAAGGGTTAATTTTGCTTATTGATCATGAAAAAGTGTATTTTTGACAATAAACAATGGAAATACTTGATTTCTGTGGTCCAGACTCAATCCATTGACAGCACTTTTCTATGACAAAGTATGGGGTGGAGAGAATGGCAAAAATGATGATGTTTAAATAGATACCTCAAAGGAAGATAAAGGAATATTCTTCTTGTGTTTTTCTTTTATGTTCTAATAACCCAGGCCTAATAATTTCACCAACCCTAAGAAATACAAACAGGGCTTTCATATAGAGCATATGTTACTCTTAAAAGACATTACTTATGGCTCTGCCAACCAAATAATAGAAAAATAAGATTTCACATGGCTTCTAAAGCCTTGTCAATGACTATACTCCTACAATCTGCATTGTATCTGAACCATAAAAAACCCCTAATTTAAACCATCATCATAAAAAACTCCGTGCTGTTTACTAAAAGTTATCATGCTGAAAAGTAATTGATATCTAGTAGTATTTTCAAAGCCTTAATAGCTTTCCTATGTTTATTATTACATCAAACACACTGCTTCAAATTACAGTTTATTTAGGGAACTATCTGACCTCCCCAAGTACGTCAAAACTCCTTGAAAGCAGGCATGGTGCCTAATTCATGTTTTATATCATGCATATTAGCTGAGAGACATTAGACAGGTTACTGAAATTTTATATAGCTGTTTCTTTGATTATAAAATGAAGAGAATAATTCTTGCATGTGGGAAGTATTTAGCCTAAACTGGTCACATAATAGAGCTAAATACAAGTTTTTTTTCTGCATATGTCTTGTATATGGGAGGTAATAGGCAAATATTTGTTCAATGAGTGAATGAACATGTGAATGATAGAAAATAATGTAACCTGAGTTTTAGCTCTAAATTTACTCAAGATCCCTAATCTTACATACTGAATAAAACATCTCTTAATAGTTAATGGTCATGTAATCAACTTTTTTTTGGAAGAAACAATGCACTTCATTTAATATACTGTAATAGTTGCCACTTGCACTATATTAAATTATTGCCCCCAAACATTGATTCCCTTCCATCCAATCTCTATGGGCAGTGTATATCTTTCCATCGCTTGATTCTAGGCTAAGTCCATTACTTTCTTTGACATATGAGATATTTGTTACATCTCATAGATATTAAGAGCCCTCAAAGATAAAATCATGGACAGTGATATCCTCTCAATACAGAGAATAGACTAAAAACTGGATATATTAAGAACACCACTGTGATGAAAGCATTAGTCAAAATAGTGGCCTCAAGAGAATATAGGGAAAGAAGCAACAGACAGATCATAAATTTTGGATCCTTGCAGCCCAAGACATACATAATAGGCAGCTGTGATCTATTTTCAATACTCTAAAAAGTTTAAAGGAAATCCAATACATATCAGATCTAATGCTGCATAGGTTAAATAAGATGAGAAGTTTCTTTGGTTTTGAATTATCCTATCATCTTGGTTAAAATGTGCCTAGAACAAACTTTGAGAGACGTTATGTCACATGTCAATGATAAAATTGCTCTGTGGCATTAAGCAAGTGGTTCTGGAACTTCATCTAATTTCAAATTAAAAGAACCATTCTAGACATCTGTTTGACAGCTAAAGCAGCATAATTGAAAAATGATCACAGTTGATAGGATTGTTTTTTAGAAGCACATGAAAATCTGGTTTCCTGGAGAGTATCCAAAGTTTGTCTCCTGTGGGTTTCACAAGGTTAGGCTATTGCTCGAAGAAAACATATATATTTTGGGAATGTGTTTTCTGGAATCAATAGACCAAACTACATGTCCATTGGACTTGGATCCAGGGAGCTTGTATTTGTGGGAGCATCTTCAACAGTGCTTCTAACCCTATTTTTACATAGTGTTATATTATCACAACCCACAAGACTAAGGATGAAACTAAGCTAAGCTGTAAACATGAGTATCTATAAAATAAAAATGAATTATATCATTAGGACCAGCTGCAAAGTGTGACAGTATCTACAAGAAGATCTTGATTGGACAAAATGTTGATTCCACACAGTTCTGATGCCTGAAGCAGCTGTATTTCATAACTCCATCTGGCTCATTCCTGATATGTATAAATATGTAGAAACCTAAATTTGTTAATTCAGTCATTGTGTTTTAATTTACTACCTCTTTGTTCTTTTTCTCTTCAGGGACCCATACTGCATTTCAGAGACTGGAAAATCAAGGGCAGTGATGTTTCATGTCCAGTTTCTTCATATTTTCTTTATTATAGACACAGCCTAATGCATGTGACTTACATAATCAAACATGATATATCACACAATGAAGTGTCACTCATAGATATCTAAAGAGAAATTATTACATTTTCCTTTTTACAAAACACAGCTACAAGCTATTTGAGAGACAACAAAGTAAACAAAAAACCTTATTTGGGGAGAGAAATTATCAAAAATTAAGTATATCCAAAGAGAAAAAGTGAAGATGTCCCTTTCCAAGCTCAGAAAAATTTTAAGGTGTGTATGCATGCATATTTCTGCTTCTGTGTGAGTATAAATGTGTTGGCAGTGGTGAACTGCAGTGACCTTTGGTAACGTGGTTTTTAATTTTTCTAAAACTAACTTTCAAAAACATTTAAAAGCAGGATGTAAACAAAAGTATAATCATTATAATAATAAGGGCATAGTATATAATAATCGAAAGGTAAACACAAATTTGGTGTTCAAAACAATGTTTTATGTAGGCAGGAAATGAAATATAATCATGTAGAGTACTTACTGCTGATACATTTTAGTAATACTATTATGTCTCTTATACTATGCCATAAATATCTGATTGAAAAGCACTTTGAACTAATATTGGAATAGGGAAAGCTATTACCTCGCTGATTAATTAGGGATCCATTTGCAGTTCTAGTATGAGTCAATAATCAGCAATTAGTTTAATAGAGGCTATGTACCTATTTGAAACTTGCAACTTTAGAAAAATATTAAATGAAGTGGGTCTTTGCTCCTGAACTCCCAATAAAACACTGTTTTCTACAGCATTACTCTTTCATGTGTACATGCCTGCTATCAAAGGTAAACTATAAACTCGCAAAATGTAAAATCAAGAAGACCATTCAAAGTCTTATTGGAATTATAACAGCAAAATTTTATTTTCAGAGTTTAAAAATTGTTCTATATGGTTACAATGGAAAAGAAATTGGGCCATCACCAACAGCCCTATCCATCCCCATTCCTGATTCCATTCCCTAGGAGCAAGTTTGAACTTCTGTCATTATTTCTGCAGTCAGAAATAGCATGCTTATGTCACTAGCAGTCAATTTTTCAGTTTTCATTTTGCTTGTTGATTTCCTACTATGGAGGTTGAGGGTACAGCTTTATTTTATCCAACCCCAAACATATACACATGCACAATTCTCCATCACCTCTGCTTCCATTATATTTATAGTGTATTTTTTCCACTAAAGATGAAATTACTTCATAATTATTTACATTGCAATTGCAATGTATTATTTTCCCTAGAATTAAAATTGGTCTCTTTGTGTCATTTCTTTGGCTATCTCTAAGCTTATGAGCAATCCATAGCTACAGTCTATCCAGCAACGTAAATTTATTTCCAATATATTAAAACATAGCAAATAATATATAACTTTCTGTTTTTATTTGGAAGATGTTCCCTCCTGAAGTCTTCTGTCCTTTTCTACTAACTGAAATGCCACAAAGCTTTTAAAGAATTCCGTTGCCATCATCCTTGAAATTCCTTTCATTACTGCTTTGAGTATCTTTCTCTGGATTCCAATATGTTGGTGTACATCCTGTTTTTTTTTTTTTTTTTACATGGGCAGGCACTGGGAATAGAACCCGGGTCCTCTGGCATGGCAGGCGAACATTCTTGCCTGCTGAGCCACCGTGGCCTGCCCCTTCCTGCTTTTCTTGAGTTTATTCTCATGTTGTTTCTTGGAAAACATGAAAAAGAAGCTATTTTTAAAAGTTTTTTACAATCTCAAAAGGCTTTTAATCTAATGTCACTCCAGATTCCCAGTATGTTTGAATATTAGAATTCTATTTGTAAATAATCTTTTCTGAGAATCTTTAAAGCATTGCCTGTTTGTTTTCAATTTTTCAGTAATGCTGTTTTGAAGTCCAATACCATTCTGGTTGGTGAGGTATTGAATGTAACCTGATTGCTTTCTGGAAGCTTTAAGGATTATCTCTTTATCTTTATTTTTGGAAATGTAGTAATAGTTTTCTTGGTATAGCTATTGATTCATGTGTTATGCCTAGTATTCTAAGATCTGCTTTGGTCTAGAGACTGATATGTTATGATCTACCAAATGTTCTCACCACATCTTTGAATATTCCCCTTTCTATTTTCTTTGTTAACTCTTCCTTACCTTCTTATTTTCTTTCTTTTTATCTACATTTTGGAGGATTACTGAAACATTATCCTCTCGAGGGTCCCACACAATAAAGATGGCAGATATGATCCAGGGCTCTCCAAACCCTCCACAGAAGCACAACTGGTGAACCATTTTTCTTAAAGTTCCTAAAAACTGGTAAAAGATTTAAAAGATTTCAGTAAGAGGAAAAAATGCCAAATCAAGACAAAGACAACTAAAAAATGGTAGGATCTGATAATGTCCTGGCAGGTTTCTCCTTGATACCCTCACTGGCTAAGTGCAGAGATAACCCTCTTTGCCAGTGAAGGATCCTGGTCCTGCTCAGGAGCGAGCACAGTAACCTTGTGTACAATCTTGGTACAATTATGTTTGAGCCAATCTCTCTGTTGATAGCCTGAGTGAGTGAACCAATACATACACCACAGATCTGCCATACCAGAACTTGCCATGAACCTAGAGACAGCTCACAGAATGCTTCTTCAAATTGCTATAAGAGGGCAGAAAAATTGTAGCTCTTGTGGGGAAGGTGTACCAGCAATGAGACGCAAAGTATAATACCAGGGATACTGAAAAACACTGTTTTCTAGGGGAATGGGGCCATCTTCATCTTGAAAATGGAGAAATCCCATGGGCCACACATGCATGACCCAAACAAGACACATGCAGTTAAGGGTCCTCCCTCTGAAGGAGAGCAATAGTGGAGGCAATCTGTTGAGAAAGGGAAAGCTGTTTTCTTATTTTCAATTATATGTTAGTTCCTGGCATTCAAGAAAATCTCTGTGGTAAGTTTAGTGTGATACAATCTTAAAGAATAGATGCCTTAAGTCTAAATTCTAGCAGTAACACATTAAAGTATCAAAAAGGGCAAGTTGCAACAAAAGATAGCAAAGCATACAAAGAAACAGGAAGTAACTCCCTAAGGAAAGGAGAATATTAAAGCATTGTTAATGAATAAAGAATAGGATCAGACCTTGTATATTCTAGGCAAATACTTTAAAAAGTGGTTGTAAAAATACTAAAATATCTTAAAGGAAAATGTCAACAAAGAGCTAAAGAACATTAGGAAAATTATAGATGAACACAAATAGAATATCAGAAATAGATAGAAAATATAAAAAAGAAAAAACAGAGATGAATACTACAATAACAAATAAAAATTCTCTAGAGGGCTTCAATAGAAGTTTGGAGCTGGAATAAGAATGAATCAGTGAACTCGAAGACAAGACAATTGAAAGCATTTTGTCTGTGAAGCATCAAGAGTAAAGAATGAAGGAAATTGGACAGAGACTGAAAATTGTATGACACTGAAATCATCTCAGTATACACATTATGGGTACTAAAGAAGGAAAAGAAATGGAAAAAAAAAGAGGAAGAGAGAATACTTGAAGAAAGAATGATGGAAAGTTTCCAAAACTTAATGAAGAAATGTATATGCATATCCAAGAAACTCAATGAATTCCAAACAAAATCAACCCAAAGATATATATCTATGACATAATATAATAACACTGCCAAATGCCCAAGGTAAAAATAGAATTCAGAAAGCTAAAGAGAGAAGTAGTGTGCAAGAGAAGCTATGCATCTCATTAAGATTAAGTGTTAATTTCTCATTGGAAACCACAGAGGCAAGAAGGCAGTGAGATGACATATTTAAAATGACGAAAGCAAAAAAAAAAAAAAAATGCCAACCAGGAACTTTATATCTGGCAAAACTCTCTTTAAAAATTCAGGGAGAAATTAAACCCTTCCCAGAAAATCAAAAGTTCATGAAGAAGTCACCACCGTCAAAATGAGTCTACAATATATTCTAAAGGAGGTTAGTCAGGTAGAAAGGAAAGGATACTAGATAATAAATTAAAGTTGCTTGAAGAAATAAAGATCTCCAGTAATGGCAATAAATAAAGATAGTCAAGTCAGTACTATTGTATTTTAGGTTTGTAACTCCACGTTTTATTTCATTCAGGTACTAAAAGGCAAGTCTATGAAAAGTATTGATAACAATGATTTTGGCTTCATCATATCTATGTATGTAATCAATGATGAGGACTAAATAAAGATAGATATGGGAGTGTATATGAATATAAGTATTTTATGCTATTAAATATTTAGTATTAAACGAAACACAATTGTTATAGGTTTATGATAGCAAAATTAACCCCAATGGTAATAATAAGGCTTAATTTCGCTTTTCCTGTGCTTATATACACAGGAAATGCACAGTTGCCAGAATAAAACAAGAATTCTCCATTCTTAATAGCAACTAAAAGAATCAAATTCCAAGGAATAAATCTAACCTCTGTATATAAAAGACTTGTACACAGAAAACTGCAAGACATCTCTAAAATAAATCAAAGAAGACATGATAATTTCAAGGACATTCTGTGTTCAAGGATTGGAAGACTAAATAGTGTTAAGTTGTCAAACCTGCCCAAAGCAATGTAAGGTTCAATGCAATCCTAATGTAAATTCCAACACCTTTCCAGAAATAAAAGAAAAAAAAACAGCCATGAAATTTATCTGAAAGGGTAAAGGAATGAATTGCCTAAATGAATAAAGCAATATTGAAAAAGAAGAATGAAGTTGAAAGACTTACACTCCCCAAACCTAAAACTTATTACTATGCCACACAGTAATGTCCTACTGACATTAAGACAGACACATAGACAATGGAATCAAATTGAGAACTCAGAATAAACCCTTACATTTATGACTGACTAATTTTTTACTTGAAGGCAAAGACCCAAAATTGGGAAAAATAGCTTGTTCTACAATGGTACTTGGAAAGCTGGATCTCCATTTGAAAAAATAAAAAAAAAATAACGGAAGAAGCCCTACCTCATGTAATATACAATGACACAAAATGAATCAAAGAGTTAAAGATAATAACTGGAACTATTAAACTCCTGGAATAAAATGAAGGGGGGCATGTTTAGATCCTTGTGTTATGCAATGGTTTCTTAGACTTTACACCAAAACATATACAAGAAAGAAAAAATAGATTAATGGAATCTTATCTAAATATAGACGTTTTGTGCCTCAAAAGACTCTCTCATGAAATTAAAATGACAATGTACACAATGAGAGATAATATTTGGAAACCGCATATCTGATGAAATTTTAATATCAAGAATATAGAAAGAAATCCTTCAACTTAATGACAAAAAGAAAAACAAATTTAAAAATGGGCAAAAGACTTGAAGACTTGAATAGCTATCTCTCTAAAGAAGATATATGAATTGCCAGAGTGCATAAAAGATGCTCAATTTCCTTTAGCTATCAGGGAAATGCAAATCAAAACTACAATGACATCATTTCACACCCATTAGAATGCTCTTATTAAAAAAGAGACAGAAAATAAAAAGTGTTGGAGATGATATGAAAATGATGAGAAGAAATATTAACACTCATTCACTGCTGGTGGCAAAGCTACATGGTGCAGGCACTTTGGAATACAATTTGGTGGTTTCTCACAAAGTTAAGCATAATACTATCATATGACCCATTAATTCCACAACTCAGTATATACCCAAAGATATTGAAAGCAGAGACTTAAACATATACTTGAATGTTGATGTCCATAGATAAATTATTCACAATTGCCTGTAGATGGAAGCAACCCAAGTATTCATCAACCAATGAATGGATAAACAAAATATCATATATATAAACAATGAATTAATATTCAGCTGTAAAAGGGATATGGGTCACATCTCCATGGAAACATCTTAATAAAAATATTCCACCCAGCAATACTGAAACAGGATCAAAGAACATGGCTTTTCTGAGGTTCAGAATAGTTTCAAACCAGCAAAACAACCAACAGAATGGGGGAAAATAATTGGGATTCACATATCCAGTAGGAATTTATTATCCATAATATATAACAAGCATATACAAATCAGCAAGTAAAAGATAAAAAGCAATTTAAAATGGGCCAACTTCCTTCTCCCTCAGCCCTAAAAATGTTTCATGCTTAAGAATGTTAAATAGTATATATTGTGATTTTTCCTCCAGAGATTTGTATATTTATAGTTTTCTGTATAAACTCTATTAGCTAGGGTTCTCTAGAAAAACAGAATCAGCACGGAATATCTGTAAATATAAAATTTATGAAAGTATCTCATGTACCCATGGGGATGTAAGAGTCCAAGATCTGCAGGGCAGGCCACCAGCTGGCAGCTCCAATGAAGGTCCTCAACAAACTCTCAGGAGAGGCTGCCTAGCTGAAGCAGGAAGAGTGATTGTCTCTTCTGAGTCCTCCTTAAAAGCCTTCCTGTGATTTGATTAAGCATCACTCATTACAGAACACACTCTCCTTAGCTTTTTGCAAATGCAATAAGTTGTGGATGCCACCAACATGTTCATGATTTAAGTCCATGAAATGCCTTCATAGCAACAGACAGACCAGCATTTGCCCAACCAGACAACTGGGCACAACCACTGACCAAGTTGACACATGAACCTGACCATGACAGTCCACCCCTTGTCAACTTGGCAGCTGTACACATCACCTTATACCATACTTAGTTTCTAAATATGAAAAAATGACAGACATTTTTTGCTCACTGAGCAGTACTCAACTGTCCTGCATACAACCAGAAATGCATTAAATCTCTCCAGAACAAGATACAAGTCCTTGGGCAATATTCACTCTTAAACTTGATATCTTACAACTTAAATACTATAATATGAACAAGGCAGCTTGTGTCATACAATAAAGGGGATAAAATAAAGAGGAAAACAAAGAAAATTATTTGTGTATAAAGCATAGATATTAATTACAATGCAAGGAAGGAATATCCATAACATTGTGATCTTCATTTCTGTAACTGATCGTGTAGTCATAGTTCATATTTATCACTATCTTCTTCCACTACCCATTCTGTGTTCCATTCACCCTCAGCAAACATTTAAGCTGACCATGGTTCTCTGACTGGTGGGGCGACCCAAACCTTCATTCCTGAAGTTTCAGAGCCAATAGTAGTCCTGCCTAAATTGGGTTGTTGCAGTTTTCCATTACTTTTAATCACAGAGCATGATAGTACTAAGAGACACCTTAGGGGATCTCTATATTCCAGGAAAACTCTCTTTATCTCCATTGTGTAGTTGCAGTCCTATTTCCCCCTGATAGTCAGCATCAATCACCCCAGCCAGAAAAGTAATCCCCTTCTGGGCTTGTTGATCTGGGGCATGAATAGCCTAAAGTAACCAAGTGGCAGTCTTAGATTCCAATTCAATGGAATTATTTTCCTTCTTTTGGTGGAAGCACTCCACCTTCTAAAACTAAATCCTGTAGACCAGCTGAGCTCAAGGTTGCAGGGACAGGAAACAAAAATTTTCATAGTGGATCACTAGGGATAATAATGAGTGATGCCACTCCCATTTCCACCCTTTGGTTCCTGGACCTATGAATCCTGGCTATGGCAGAAACAACACCATACAGTGGTTGCTGATTCAGAGCATACACAGCCTCCTGTTCTCTCCTGGAGAACATCACCCCATCCCTCCAAGAAATTGCCACCTAGTTGGAACAGTAATTAAGTTTTCCAAAGGCCATCCAGCTGCCTCTGGATCATGGGGAACATGTTAAGACCAGAGAATTTCATGAGCATGTGGCCATTCCAGCACATCATTTGAAGTGGGTTCCTTGATCAGAAGCAATGCTGTGTGGAACACCATGATGGTGGATAAGGCGTTCTATAAGTCCATGGATGGTAGTTTGGGCAGAAACAATGCATGCAGGGAAAGAAAACATATATCCAGAATATGTGTCTATTCCAGTCAGAGCAAATCACTGCCCCTTCCATGAAGGGAGTGGTCCAATGTAATCAACCTGCCACCATGTGGTCGGCTGGTCACCTAATGAAATGGTGTCATATTGGGGGCTGAGTGTAGACTTTGCTTCTGCAGATTGGGCACTTAGCAGTGGGTGTAGCCAAGTCAGCCTTAGTGAGTGGAAGTCCATGTCACTGAGTCCAGGCATAAGCTCCTTCCCTACCAACATGACTACTTTGTTCATGAGCCCAATGGGCAATGACAGGAGTTGCAGGAGAAAGAGGCTTACCAGTATCCACAGAATGGGTCATCTTATCCACTTGATTATTAAAACTTTCCTCTGCTAAAGTTATCCTCTGGTATGCATTCATATGGGACACAAATATTTTCATGTTTCAGCCCACTCAGAAAGGTCTATCCACATACCTCTTACCCAGACCTCTTTGTCACCAATTTTCCAATCTTTCTGTTTCCAAGTCCCTAACCATCCAGCCAAACCATTAGCAACACCCCCCGAGTCTACAAACACACATCTGGCCAGTTCTCCTTCTGAGCTAAATGAACAACCAGGTACACTGCTCAAAATACTGTGCACTGGGAAGATTTCCCTCCCCACTATCCTTCAGGGACATCCCAGAAAGGGGTTGTAGTGTTGCAGTTGTCCACTTTCAGGTGATACCTGTATATCATGCAGAACCATCTATAAACCAGGCCTGAGTTTTCTGTTCCTCAGTCAATTCACTGTAAGGAACTCCCCAAGTGGCCATAGCTCTGGTCTAGGTAAGAGAAAGTAATGTGGCTGGAATGCAGACCATGGGCATCTGGGTCACTTCTCAGTGTAACTCACTTGTGCCTTCAGGACCAGCTCAGGCTCTGTCTCATATATACCATTTCCATTTTATGATGGAATGCTGCTGGTCATGCCCAAATTTATGGCTTGGTTAGTCAGACAACACCCAGCTCATGATAGGCAACCCTGGTCTCGTTATAACTTGGTGGTCCATGGTTAAGTATTTATTTTCTACTAAGGCCCAGTATCAAGCCAAATCCTGTTTCTCAAAAGGAGAATAGTTATCTGCAGCAGATGGTAAGGCTTTGCTCCCAAATATTAAGGGTCTGCTTTGTGATTCTATAGGAGCCTGACAAAGGCTCCAGACAGCATCTCTGTTTGCCACTGACACCTATAGCACCATTGGATCTGCTGAATCATATGGTCCAAGTGGCAGAGCAGCTTGTACAGCATCCTTGACCTCTCGAACAGCCTCCTCTTGTCCAGGTTCCCACAAAAAATTAGCTGCTTTACAGATCACTCAATACATGGACAGGAGTAGAACTCACAAATGAAGAATGTGTTGTCCCCCAAATCCAAAGAAACCAACTAGACATTGTGCCTGGTTTTCGGTCGTAGGAGGGGACACTTAGAAATTTCACTGAGGTAGAAGGCCCCTGTATATTTTGTTGGCTTATCTCCCATCCTCTGACACACAAATGTCTTGCAAATAAATCTAGGGCAGTTGCTACTTCTTGCTCACTAGGTTCAGTCAGCATGATATCATGAACAGAATGGACCAGTGTGAAGTCTCGTGGTAGGGAGAAACTATCAAGGTCCCTGTAGGCAATATTATGAAATAGGGCTGGAGAGTTGATATACCCCTGATGTAGGACAGTGAAAGTATATTTCTAATAATGCCAGCTGAAAGCAAACTATTTCTTGTGCTCCTACTAACAGGTATTGGAAAAAAGCACTTGCCAGATCAATAGCTGCATGCAAGATACCAGGGGATGTATTGATTTGCACAAGCAATAACACCACATCAGAACATCAGCTGAAATTGGAGTTACCACCTGGTTGAGCTTATGATAATCCACTGTCATCCTCCAAGACTCACCTTTGTTCTGCACAAGCCAATAGGAGAGTTGAATGGAGATGTGGTGGGAATCACCACTTCTGCATCCTTCAAGTCCTTAAGAGTGACAGCAATCTCTACAATCCTCCAGGAATCCAATATTGCTTCTGATTTACTATTTTCCTAGGTAGGGGCAGTTCTAGTGGCTTCCACTTGGCCTTTCCTGTCATAATAGCCCTCACTCCACAAGTCAGAGAGCCAATGTGGGATCCTGCCAGTTGCTCTGTATATCTATGCACTTTGGAACAGGGGAAATAAGTACAGAATAGGCCCAGGAGCCCCCAGGGCCCACTGTGAGATGGACCTGAGCTAAAACTCCATGAATCACCTGACCTCCATAAGCCCCACTCTGACTATTGGACCAGACTGATGTTTTGGATTCCCTGCAATTAATATCACTTCTGAACCAGTGTCTAATAATCCTCAAAATATCAGATCATTTTCCTTTTCCCCAATGCACAGTTACCCTGGTAAAAGGCCGTAGGTCTCCTTGGGGAAGGCTTGGAGGAAGATTAACAGTATAAATTTGTGGCAGTGTAACAGGGTCCTTCCCACAAAGGTCTGGCGTCCCCTTCATTCAAAGGGGTCTGGGTCTGTAAACTGTCTCAAACCTGGAAATTGATTAAGGGGCCATGACTCCCTGTTTTTGTAATTCAAATCTGATTGCTGTTCACTTGATCTCGAACTCCTTTGCTTAAACAGCTCAAATAAGAATTTAGTAAACTGCCCATCTCTTGTACTTCCAGTTATGCCGTGATCTAGTAGCTAACACCAGGAGTCTCTATTACTCAGATTATTTTGACTCCTGCTTTGAGTCTGCTGTCCATTATATAGCCATGTCCACCTTGTTTTTGGCAATTAAGTGCTGCCACCTGGATTCTGTCAACTTGGGATCCAGTCATCCCCATTGTGTTTAAGGATTTCAGCTCAATAACAGCAGTTCTCACAGTAATATCTGACCTACAGAGAAAGGCAACTACAGATCTCTTGTGGTGATGGAGCAAGTCTCACAAATTTATTTATCACAGTCCTAGTAAAAGATGCACCCTCTAGACATTACTGGGATGTGTGAGCAGGCTTTCCATGACAAATCAATTCTAACACTCCGATCGCTCTAAAGCTTTGGATCCACTTATGTACATTATACCAGGGCAATTCAGGCATTTCAACCTCAGATAATGTTGGCCACCTTTTGATGCATTTTTCTGCCATCCATCCAAACAAACTGTTAATGCCTTTTCTATCCTCCAGAGCTATAACATTGAATGCAGAATCTCTACTTAGTGGCCCATATCAAAAAATTCAGCCTGACCAGCTTTATATTCCCCTCACCATTGTCCCACACCCTTCAAATCCATTGCCACATATGTTCCCCCTGATTTCTGTCTATATAAATTAGAAAACACATGCAGTTCTTTTGGAGTATAGCATACCTTCTTATGGGAGACACTTTTTACCTACCTCACCTTTTGGGGCCTGTTGGGACTATAGCCTAGTTATAGTTCTGGTAGAAATGAGAGGTGGTGAGGGTGAGTCATGAAAAGAATTAGAAGTATCTTCCAAGCCAATTGCTTCAGGGCATTCGTTTGCAGTTTCATGTGGTGAAATACAATTCATCACTCCCCAGGTCCAGGGTTAAGCCATTCTGGTGGAAGCTGGGTGGCTAATTCCTCAATACAACTGGAGGTGGGCTGGCTATATCCTCAGGGCAGACTACTACAGGGTTATCTAGAAAAGACTCAGCACAATCTATGGTTTCTATTTCTCCACTGACATCATTATCTAATCCATATGTCACCATCCTATTTTTCTGGCTCCCACTCCTTTCCAATCAATGCCCTCACTTTAATGGCAGACACCATACAAAGTTGAGATTTGAGTTTACATTGTAAAGTTGCTATCCTCACAATGAGACTCTGGGTCTGATTTTAAGAGATCTCAAGTCTGCAGCTACAAGAAAAAAGATTTTCCTTCAGGGCACTCATAGAAACTTTTTCCTCAGTCATAAGGTGTGTAAGCTTCTCATTTGAAGACCTCAGCTCATCCCTTCCCCTCATCAATGTATAACAGCATACCTAACAACAACCATCCAACATCTCTGTACCTCCCAATTCCACAAATCTCCATAAAGGTGTCAAAATCATTATCCGCCCCCCCCCCCCCCCCCCCCCGCCAGAGACTGGCTTCATATAAGTGAAGCATTATCCAAATCCAATGGTGATATTTTGACTATCTCTTTTGCCAGCTCACCCCATTAACTGGCAGTATCATTTTGACTACAGGAAACAGAGTCTTTAGTTCCTTTAAGTCCAGTCAGAGTAGAGAACCAATAATAAAAACCCACTTTAAGATTCTGTTTCTTAAGAACCACTCCCAGTACGAAACTGTATTTGCTAGGGTTCTCTAGAGAACAGGATCAGCAGGAGATATCTGTAAATATAAAATTTATGAACGTGTTTCACATAACCATGGGGATGTAGGATCCAAGGTCTGTAAGGCAGGCAATTGTAGGGCATGGGGTCATTAGAGAATCCACACATGACAGTAAATCAAAGCAACACAAATTTATTGAGCAGAGTGACAGACAGAAAGCCAGTGCAAAGGACAGAGGTGGCTCTGGCCTTCTTTCTGAGGGCCAGATTTTTAAAGGCATAAAAAGGGTTGGGGTGATATGAGCTGCAGACATTGCTGGGCATTATCAAGCTAGAGCAGACCATGACCTCATGCTCATGGTTATCTGGTCTTGCTTCTGGCCTGGGGCATTGGCATGTCCATGCCCATCTATCTTGCCACCACGTCAGGTCCTGTCAGGGAAGCTGCTGTGAGAGAGAAGCTGAAAAGTTCACAGACTCTATTTTATATGTCAAGTAGTTTTTCTGAGACCTGACATTCATACCTTTTTATTTTAATAAAATTAACTGGAACTGGGGTTAGGTTTGGAGGAATGTTTTAGCTCAATTTGAGGCAATTTTAAAATTTTAGAAGGAACAGGGATGACACTTTCTTTTTGGCTCCTTCCTGCTGAGTTTGGGTGAAGTTGGGAGAAGAATTGCTTTGATTTGAGCTGGGGCATTATGGATTGGGCTTCTGAGTGCCTTTTGTTGGAGCTGGCTGGTAGTGATGTTTTTGCTGTGACAGAAGCAGGTACTCAGATTTTGGTTGCAGCAGGAGTATGTTTACAGATTTGTTCTGGTTTGTTACAGCTGCTACTGACCTGTGAATAAATATAGACAGACACTGTAAGAGGCAGGGGGATAGGAAGAAAATTAACAGGAGAATAATCAAGGGCCCAATGAGGCGGAGCAGGAGAGCTCATAGAGGAGTGGAGAAGAGTGAAAGAAAATGTCAAAGAAAGTTTTCTAGCCAAGATGAAATTATTTATTATGCCTGCATTCTTTTTTTTTTAATTTTGTTCTACTTGACAGGTATTATTGATGTAAAAGCAGCAAGTTTCATTTATTATAGCATAAGTTCCTCCTGCCATTGTGGTTAGGTCATCCAGCGCTCTTCTATTTTGTAGGACTACTTCAGCTAAGCTATTTAAAGATTGTTTTTGTTCTTCTAGAGCCTGGATGGTATCATTCCATGATTTCTGCATCATTTGGGATATGTTTAAAATAGAAGCTTCTAGTAGGGGGATACCAACAAACCAGAGAAACTTTGATATATAGAGTGACTTAGCCCTGGGTTTTCTAGAATGGGGCTGAAGCATCCTCGGACATGTCTAGGAGTATATTTTAGAGATTTGTTAAGATGGTTTGCAAGAAAGGATCCAAAGTTGGGAATTTGCCCTGAGGAAGCTGTTTCAGAAGATGTTAAGATTTGGGCTCCAAGGGCTAGTGCAACAATAGTACAGGTTCCTGCCCAGTCATCAGGAAGTAATAGGTATGCCGCGTCTCCACATAAGAAATAACATCCTGTGCCTATCATAGAAAGAGCTACAGAGGGTCCTTTAAGAAGTATTTGGTGATAGTTAATAGGGAGGAAGGAAGTTTGGGGGTTGAAACTATCCCAGTTTGTGAAAAGTTCATCTTGGCATAGGGGAGAATAAAAGGGGTTGCAGGGCTGTAGTATTTGATGTACTGGGCCTTGACATAGTGCATTGTGGAAGAGGAGCTGGAGCAAATTGCTTCATTTTGGTACTGCTTGGAATGAGGTGTTAGCAGTTGGGTTGGTGGGGTCTTCTGTTACTTTACAGGTGCTAGTTTTAGTGCAGTTGAAACAGTTAAGAATTGTGATTTAGCAGGATTTTAGTAGGAGACTTTGAATATTTGTCTGTTCTGATGTAATTATTTCAGTTTTAGTGATTTTATGATTGATTAGATCAAAAAGTTGACCTGAGCAGATTCATAGCCCAAATACCAGGGTATTATTTATAGGGCTAGGTAATAGGATTAAATCCTCAGTGTATTGGCCTGTAGAGTTATATAATTTGGTGTCCCAAAATAAAATACTAATTTGGTTAGTTAGTATGGTGAAATGATTTAGGGTGTTAGGCACCCATTTTAGGAGCTTTGGGTTAAAAATTACAGTATAATTACAAAAAGAAGTATTGAAATGCCCTAAATAGGTAGTGCGTGGCCTGGAAGAGTAATGGGAGAAGTATAGATTAGCTGGTATACTGTTCCGGTGGGACTTGGGCCTCTCAGATGTGTCCATCAAAAAAAAAATTTTTTTCCTTGACTTTGTTTCCGATGCTATTTCTCTTTTATATCTTGTTTCAGTTCTAATTATATGTTCTGTGTGTTTGGATTGGTCACCTGAATCCATAATATTGGGGAGTAATTGTAGACAGCATTTCTATGCTTACTGTAAATGCTGACATAGAAAGAGAAGTAGAGTGTATAGACATTGGACATATCCAGCACTGTGTTTTGTAAAGGGCTGTGGCCATACTTTGGATGACAGGTGTGAAAGGGTGCTGGAGCTGAAAAGATGGCTGAGTTATAGTAAGGAAGAATGATGTAAGTTGGAAGAGTAACATGGTGAAAATATGTTACACAAGCAAGAAATCAGCTGTTAGGAGGATGAAAATGAAAGAGTACAAGATAATTTGATCATGGGTGAAATCTTGACAATCTCCTGAAGCCACAGATTGGTAATGAATTTTTAAAAATTCTAAAAGGGTGCGTAGAGTGAGGGGATCTTCAAGGGATGACCAGGCTCGATTGTTAGAGATCATATGCAGAAAGGTGAGAATGGAGGAAAAACCAGTCCTAATATGCCCTAGTGCTGGAAAGAGGAATAATAAGAATAAGAAGAATTTTGCTGTGAAAAAATCCACCACCAAATTAAGGTAAAGTTAGTTTCTGGGAAATAGCTAAGGCAGATATCTTCTAGGAGGGCTAAAATTGTTAGCTGAAGAAGAAATACAAATGTAAAGATAAAAATGCCAGGCCACAGATATGGCAGGCTAAAGTACTCATCCTATTTGGGGGCTGGTCTTGGAGATCCTAAATTTAAGTGCTCCAGTAGGCATGCATGCGTATTGCTGGTTGAGGTCCTTCGTCTCATTCCTGTGGACCTTGGAGTCTGTTTCAACTAGTTGTTGAGTCAGCTTAAGCCTGGAGAGATGAACCCAAAATGTCAATCCTGATAATTTAGCTGCAGTTGGAGGGGTGAGTGAAACCAAGTATGGTCCTGTCCAAGAGGGACTTAGAGATTTTGGTTGAAGGGTTTTTAGATATACATAGTCTCCTGGTGATATACAAGGGTTAATGGGGCGTTGGGTAGCTTGGGATAGGTTGGTATTTGCATGATCTCTGAGAGTTGCTCTATGGGTTAAAATAGGGAGGTAGTCTCCATATGAGGAGACAGTAGGAGAGAGGTTGTCATGTAGTAAAGATCTTCCCTCCATTATTTCAAAAGGGCTTAACATATGGGGCTTGTGTGGGACACTTTGAATTTTAAGAAGTGCAATTGGTAAAAATTTAATCCACGATAATTGAGTTTGGGTCTTAGCTTAGTTAAATGCATCTTAATTATGCCATTCACTCATTCTATTTTGCCCAATGACTGGGGGTAGTATGGGGTATGTAATTGCCAATGTATACTTAGAGCTTGAGACACTTGCTGAGTAACTTGGGAAATAAAAGCAGGGCCACTGTTGGACTGTATGGATGCTGGCAGGCCAAGTCTAGGAATAATGCTTCACAGTAAAGCAGAGGCTACTTCAGAAGCTCTTCCTAAGATATTAGGGAAGTCTTCCACCCAGCCGGAAAAAGTGTCCACAAAAACTAAGAGATATTTAAACCTTTTAAATAGCTTAGTAAAGTCAACTTGCCAGTCCTGCCCAGGGATTTGTTCTCCTGCCTGATGGAAAGGATAGAGGGTCAGTTTGAGGTTGCCTTTATGGATGGAGTACTGACATATGGTGCATATCTTGGTGATATGCTGAAGCTCCAAGTAAAAGTTAGGGTGACTTATGGTCTGAGATAAGAGAGAGGCTAGTGGCTTGGTGCCAATATGAAACTGATCATGCAGGTCAGTTAAAATTTACTGTGCATGCTGTTGGGGCAAACTTACTTTATTTCTTAGGTAAAACTATCCCTTATTGAGGATGGCACCAAGCTGGGCTAAGTCTGTCTGCTCTAAGGTGTAGTAAGCAGGTGGTGAGGTGAGCATTACTAGAAACTGAACTGGGGTTTGAGTCTGTCTTTTGCTCTCTTATTACCTATAGAGATGGGGTCCCTTCCACCTTGATGACCCTCACAGTGAATGACTGATACCTGTGTAGGGGTTTGTGCTGCCTCAAGGAGTTTAAAGAGAGATTTTTATTAATAATTGGATAATTCTTTAAGTAAGATATCCTCTTTTTCTCCACATTCATCTGAATGAATAATATGGAAAGCATATTTAGAGTCAATATAAATGTCAGTAGGGGTAACTGCTGCTAAACTGAGAGCTTGGGTGAGGGCTATGAGTTATGCCTGTTGGGATGTGGTGCCAGGAGGCAAAGGTCCAGACTCAATTATGTCCTGGGCAACAAAAATACCATATTGTTCTAGTCTGCCAAAGCTGCCAGAATGAAGCACAGCAGAGATGTATTGGCATTTAATAAAAGGGGATTTATTTAGTTAAAATGTGCAGTTGTTCAGAGGAAACTAACTTTAACCAACCTTCAACTCAGGCTCTTTCTTACATGTGAAGGCACAGAGTAATCTCAGCTGGCCTTCTCTCCAGGCCACTGGGTTCCAAGAACTTTCCCCGTGGCTGGGCTGAACTGTGAGTACTAAGATGAAGTAGGCTGAACTGCTTGGGCTGTGGCTCGCTCATTTAAGCATCCAGCCAATTAAATCAAACATCATTCATTGCAGCAGGCACACCTCCTAGCTGACTGCATATGTAATCAGTGACAAATGAGTTTCACATGCCATTAGCTCATGTCCACAACAATAGAACTAGGCACCTTCACCTGGCCAAGTTGACACCTGAACCTAACTACCACATATATCCCCTGCCTACTTAGAGGGGTCTTTAAAAGCACTGCCATCAATAAACCAATTATTAGCTGGTGAAGGCAGTGGAGAATTCTTTATGTTAGGAAATGGGTGAAGGAAATTATTTATAGCTTCTATCCAGTTATGCTTGGATTTTTGATGCTTTATAGGAGCTAGGAGTTTTGCTTAGTTAGAAATTGTAGGTGAATAGGATATTTTAATTTGAGGGTTATAGAGAAGCTGCACATGTAGAAATCAAATGCAAGAGGGAGAGCCACTAGAAATATCTTGGTGAGTTAAAAGGGAATGTAGGTTATGAGAAGAGAGGACAGATAATTGAGCATATAGCACAAGCTTAAGAGATTCTTGTATGAGGAGTGCTGCAGAGGCTATGACTCTGAGACAGAGCGGCCACCCTAAGAAAGAGGAGTCTAAGGTTTTGGAGAAATAAGCAATTATACAAGTGTCCGACCCACTTGTTTGGGTTAAAATTACAAGAGCAAAGCCATCTTTGGTGTCTACATATAATGTAAAAGACTTTCTGGGGTTTGGAAGAGCTAAGGCGGGGGAGCCTGAGCAAGAGCTGTTTTAAGCTGCATGAATGAGTGTTTGATAGTTAAAGGATTGGGTTAAATATTTAAATTTTTTAATAAATTTGATTGGGTCTGCTGAGAAGGACTAGAGCCATTTTTCAATTTGGCTTAGATCTGAAAGAGAAAATGGAACATGAACTTTCATTAGGCCTTCTCGCCCTGCTACTTTTTGTAGGGGAAACATGCCCTTCAGTGGGGGTTTTGTTACTGGTGCTGGACCATGAGAGCTAGTAAAAGGAGGTGAGAAAAGTTGGGGAGATTGAGTAGAATCAGGGAGAGGAGGATAAAAGGTGAGTGCTAAAGTAGGAGAGGGTTTATTGGAGATAGAAGAAGGTATGGGAGGAGAAAGAGTTAAGGAAGAGGGAAGAGGAGCAGAAGGGGTTGGGGAAAGCTGTGGACCAGGAGCATATTTAGGAGGGGATGATCAGTGGAGTCAAAGGAGGAAAAGGAGGACTCCTTTGCAGTCTCTGTAGATGCAAGGGTTTTCTATAAAGGAGGAGAATTTGGCTTGATGCAAGAGAGTGGCATAGAAAAGGTTGAGTTCTGAGGGTCCAGAAAGCTTGAGAATAGGGAGCTTCTGACCATTTGCCATTGCACCAAATAAAGTTATCAAGTTCAGTGAGAATTTGCCAATCAAAGGTGCCATTTTCTGGCCAAAGTTTTCGTTGTTCTAAAAGATATTGTGGTCAAGTCAAATTGTGAGGAAAAATAAGTTTTTTTGTCTTTGTTTTCTTTTTTAATTGCAATTTACTGAGATCATAAAGTAAACATCCCAGAGGGCAAGAATCAGGAATTGTTAGGGTGTTACCCATGATTATTTGCTAATTTTTAATATGGAGGGGGAGGTTTACTACATGCTAGGGATTTTGCTTGCTTGCAGGAGGCTTACAGAAGTCTGCTCATGGAGAATTATGTTTAACTGCTCCTTTTGAAACTAACAATTACCAGCTCCACTGAAGGCTTATGGTCTCTCTAGGGACTTGATCTGGGATGTGCTGATTCTTACTGGGGCCCTGTGGACAGGAGGCTTATGAAAGTTACCAGCTCCACTGGCAGCTTATGGGCCAGTGTAGCTTTAAGTGAGGCTAACTATCCAGATCCAAGATCCAATTGCAACAACAAAGCAGGCATCCCCAGTTTGTTGTTGGGGATCTGGAAAGTGTGCAGTCTTTTGCTCAGGGCATCCCCTGAGTTGTTTTTTGACTGCTACATGGGAAAACGCTCATAGAGCTGGAGAGTTTAGACCAAGCTCAGGCTTCGGGCCAGGTGCACTGAGACAGGCCAAAGTGTCTCCAGGACACCGAACAAAACTCTCATGGGGGATCTGGGCAGAAACGCACCACTTATCTAGGGTCAAACTAGTTGTAGATGTTCGAGTGCTGTGGAGGTGAGCTGATGCCACATCAAGATAGTCACAGCACGCACATGGCGCAAATACTTAAGTCATCAAGTACAATGAAACCAGAACAACTGTGATTCAGGGGACAAAGTTGACTGGAAGGCTGCTCCTGTAACCTCAAGGGGGCCGGAAACTCAAACCTCAGTCTGAGCTCTGAATGGGGTCATCTGGAAGGTGGTTCCATAGCTAAACTTCAGTCAGACCTCCTTCCTGGGTTTCAGCATAAAAATGTCTGGCATGGGTTCATTAAGGAAAAAGGGGTGGGGGTGATGTGAGCTGCAGATATTGCCAGGCATTATCAAGCTGGAGCAGACCATGACCACATGCTCATGGTTATCTGGTTTTGCTTCTGGTCTGGGGCATTGACATGTCTATGTCCATCTATCTTGCCACCACATCAAGTCCTGTCAGGGAAGCTGCTGTGAGAAAGAAGCTGAAAAGTTCACAGATTCCATTTTATATGTCAAGTTGTTTTTCTGAGACCTGACAGCTGTGAGCTGGCAGCTCTAATGAAGGTCTTCAACAAACTCTCAGGACAGGCTGGTTGGGCAACTGTGGAGATTTAGGAATCCAAGATCTATAGGACAGGCCACAGCTGACAGCTCCAATGAAGGTCCTCAATGAACTCTCAGGAGAGGCTGGCTGGCTGAACAGGAAGAGTGATTGTCTCTTCTGAGTCCACCTTAAAAGCCTTCTTATGATTAGATTAAGCATCACTCATTGCAGAAGACATTCATTCCCCTTAGCATCATTTGATGAAGTCTTGATTTGGACTTTTTCCCAGCCTCAGAAATATGTGGTAATAAATTCCCATTATTTAAGCCAGTTCATTGCATGGTATTCACTTGAGCAGCCAAGGAAAACTAAACCACTCATTCAGGAATATTTGACCAGGAGCAGACAAATATGGAATGGAAATTAAAATCTCCTTAATCCCTCAGATCTCTTTTCTTGAACAAATAGTTTTAGTTTAGGACAGAGAGGAATAAATCTAAGATAAATTAGAAAAGGTCAAGGCTTACCATTTACATGTTAATAAGATAAATTACCTTAAGTGAGGTATGGAATTCTCCATTGAAGACATTGTGATTTCTGTTCTATTTTTGCTTGTTTGTTTTCTTATTACACCACCATGCCCTCTGCTGTCTGTTCTTGAAAAGCAGAAACCAATTTTAATACGTTGGGGGGAAACCTGAAAGTGTTAGGTTTTGTGGCCTTATATCCGTATAGACTTCACATCTAGATGGATAAGTTCTCAAAATTAAAATTATTTGAAGATTTTCCCAACCAATGTCTGTTGTTATTTTCTTCCTGTGTACACCTAGACCAGAAGTTAAACTATCTTTATTACATTGGCTTTTTGGATTTTTCTAAAAATAAATTTGACCTGGGGCAGTGATCCTGATTCAATACATTTTGGATGGGCTTGTAGCCACTATGACAATTTCCACATCATTTTTTAGAAATTATATATGCAAAATGCCTAGCTTACTATCTAGACTATAGTAGATTTTAATAAATGCTGACTTTCCTTCCTTTATCTGTATATGTTTGTTTCTTCTAACAGATTACATGCTCTTCAACAGTAGGTTCCCTGCCAAATCTATCTCATGTGTCACAGTGTGGCACATTTCAGCCACCCAAATAAGTATTTCTCATATCACTGGAGGTTCCATATCCAGATATTTATGAAAGGATTTATATTTCTGTTATAGAGTTTAATCTGTAGTTTATCTAAAAACATAGATTAATGAATATTCATATATGATAATTCTTAAAATCTGGGAATAGCCACATATAAAAACTTTTCTTATAAATGTGTTACAGTACAGAAGGTTGTTTACAAGAAACAGGTTTTGTGTTTCATTAGATCAGGGTATATTTCTTCTACATTTTAGAAAACTCCCTGGTACCCGAAGAAATATGATCTGAGAGGCAGCTAAATCTTTTGATTGATAGATAGTACCTGTCTCTGTCTTAAAAATAATCACTAAAACATTCACCTCTCAAGTTATTTTTCCTCTTAGTTCACATTAATATGCACTCAGAAGAAAACTAATTTCTTATGCAATACATGATTTGGGTTGGAAAGGGAAATATCACGAAAAAAGTTAACAAAAGTGGAGATAGTAAGCATTGTGCATATAGTTGATAAAGGGTTTTGGGTATCATAGAGTCAAGGCAGACATTTCTGACCACATTCAATTCCAGGATTCTCCTATCCATCTTTTAGCATTCTTTGTCTTACCCATTTATTTCTCATTCATTTATGGAAAGAGCTTCTCAACTGTAATTGGCTTCATGGCTGCTTGGTTTTTGATTTTTTATGAAGTTCAGTTAAAAATGATATGTTTACAAGAGTTGAGAGCAAAAAAAGATAGCTTCATTTCTCTTGATTGTATGCTAGGATTGGCGAACACAAAAGTGTGCAAACTGTCATCTAGGTATTTGATGACTACAAAATATGTGGGACATATTATCAGCAGCCCCTTCCAACATGAAAAACTTAGAATGGGCATAACTCAAATACCCCTAAAGAATAGGAGAAAGATCAAATGTGATGGTGGAGTTATACAGGGAAGGTAAATTTAACAAATTAGCATGATTGCAGAAACATTTATCATTACTTTTTTTTGGAAGTGCACATTTCAGGAATTGAACCCAGGTCTCCCACCTGGCAAGTGAAATTTCTACCGATGAGCTACCCATATACTGCCATGATTGCTAAATCATTATATTGATATTTATTTTAGTCTCCAGTATCCTAGAGGAGATAGAAGTGAAAATTTAAAATTGTGGAATTGTAACCCATACCAAACTCTGATATCTGTTCTACTAGTAATTGTTGTGATGTGCTTTGTAATTTATTGCTTTTTTTTAATAAGGCAAAAAGCTAGAGCCACAGGGCAGAGTGGGGGGCTACATATGGAATCTGAGGATAATCCAACACTGCAGAAAATGGACAGAAGATGCAGATTTATTGCTTTTATTGTATATATGTTATTCTTTACAAAAAAAGAAAAAAGTCAATTGTGATGATAAATGCACAGCTATGTGAAATAAATAAATAAGAAGTCTTAGTAGGAAGAAAAATAGAAAGTACATGGGAAGACCATTTGTGCTTTGTGGATATGCACTAGGTTGAGCAAGAATATCCAAGCCTATTCATAAGGAGAATCTGGTCAAGGATTGGGTATGGCTCTTCCAGTTCATGCATGCATTAACAGCAATTTAGACAGGAGGATCCACCATAGAAAAATAGTTATAAAGGTCAATGGAGAAAATAATTTTTTAAATATGTAGTATGTTTTTTCCATCATTTATTGTTCACTCCTCTTAGTCATGATTCTAAATACATTACCTGCAATACCTGACTTACTCCTTCCCTGAAACACGTGATGCAAGTACTGTTATAATCGTTTACATTTTGTAGGTGCAGACACAAGCACAGAAGAGGTAAGTACATTACTCAGTGTCATACAACTAGTAAGTGACAGGAATTTGTTTCAAATTCTGATCTTATTTCAGATCCTGGGCTTTTATTTTTATTGTGGTAACATATATGAATATTAAATTTCCCATTATAATCACTTTCAAATGTACAGTTCAGTGGCATTGATTGAATTCACAAGGTTGTGCTATGATAACATCAATGATTACCAAAATTTTACAGCACCCCAGAAAGAAACTCTGTATTGTTTAAGAATTTATTGCCTATTCCTTAATCCTCCCCCCATAGTAATCTGTAATTTACTTTCTGCCTCCATGAATTTGAATATTCTGTTTCTTATCAGTGAAAACATACAATTTCTGTCTTTTTTGTCTGTCTTACTTCACTTAACATGGTGTCTTCAAGACTCATCCATGTTGTAGCATTTATCAAAACTTCATTACCTTTTACAACTGAATAATATCTCTCCATATGTATATACCACATTTTGTTTATACATTCATCTGTTTATGGACAATTGGTTCACTTCCACCTTTTGTCTATTGTGAATATTGTGGCTATGAACATCGATGTACAATAGGTTTTTGAATCTCAGCTTTCAATTCTTTTTTTTACATACCTAGACGTTATATTGCTAGATCATAAGATAATTCTATATTTAATAATTTGTGGAACTGCCAAACAGTTCACTACCACAGACGCACCATTTTACATTTCCACCAACAATGAATGAGTCTTTCTAGTTTTCCCCATCCTCAGCAAAATGTGTTATATTCTGTGGTGTTGTTTCATAATAGCCATTCTGTGTGTTTGAAATCGTATCACATGGTTTCAATTTGCATTAAAACCTATTGGCTAATGATATTGAGTATCTTTTCATATGCTTATTGGACATTTGTCTATGCAAGTCCTTTGGTCATCTTTTTAAAAACTTGGGCTGCTTGTCTTTTTGGTTGTTGTTGAGTAATAGTAGATTTTCTTTTATAATCTGGATATTAAACCCTTTTCTGTCATATAGTTTCCAAATTTTTCCACCCATTCTGAAAGTAACATTTCCATTTTCTTGTTACTGACTTTTGCTACACAAAGGTTTTTAATTTTGATGAGGTCCAATTTGTCTACATTTTTCCTTAAGCTTAAAATGGCCATTGATCCATTTTAAGCTAATTTTTGAATATAGTATGCGATAGGGGTCTAGTTTCATTCTTTTGCAAGTGGGTATACAGTTTTCCCAGCATCATTGGATGAAATGAATACTCTTTCCCCATTGAGTGGACTTGGCTTCCTTCTCAGAAATCAAGTAGCCATAGATACGTACATTCATTTCTGAAGTCTTAGTACCACATTGTTTTCATTATTTTAGCTTGGTGATAAGTTCTGAAATCATAACATGTGAGACCTCCAACTATGTTGTTTTTCAAGATAGTTTTGACTATTTGTGACCCCTTGACTATTTGTGATCCCTATGAATTTTATGATTGGCTTTTCCATTTTTGCTAAAAAGGCTGTGGGATTGTTTTTAGTTAGATTGCATTATGTTTGTAGTTTGCTTTTTGAAATATTTACATCTAAATAATATTAAGTTTTCCAATCCTGAACAAGGACTGTCTTAAGGACAAGGACATTTATTTAAGTCTTCTTTAATTCTTTTAAGTAATCATTTGTAGCTTTTTTATAGAACTTCTTTACATCCTTACTGTTTAAATCTATTCCTAAATATTTTATTTTTAATTGCTATAGTAAATGGAGTTTTTTTTGTTGATTTATTTTTGAATTGTTTATTCCTCTTGTGTAGAAACAGCACTGATTTATGCATGTTGATCTTGTATCCTGCCACAATGCTGCATTTATTTATTGTCTAGTCACTTTTTTTTTATATTCTTTGGGATTTTTTATATATAGAATCATATTATTTGCCAATAGGGATAGTTTTAATTCCTCCTTTCCTATTCGTATGCATTTTATTTATTTATTTATTTTTTGCCTAATTTCACCTGTCAGAATTTCCAGCACAGTGTGAATAACAATGGTGAAATTTGGCATCCTTGTCTTGTTCCTAATATTAGAAGGAAAGTTTTAAGCCTCTTACTATTAAGTATGATGTTAGCTGTAGGGTTTTCATGTCAATGAAGTTCCCTTGCATTTCTACTATTTTGTGCTTTTTAACAAGAAACAGTGCTGAATTTTGTCAAATGTCTTTTCTATGTCAATTAAAATTATCCTCTCATGCTTTTATTATATTAATCTGGTGTATTACACTGATTATTTTCTCATGGTGAACTACTTTTATTCCTGGGATAAATCCCTCTTGGTCATGTGATGTAATCCTTTTAAGGTTATTATAATCCTTTTAAAGTGCTTGTGGATTCTGTATGTTAGTATTTTATTGATGATCTTTGCATCTATATAAGAGATATGGGCCTGTAATTTGTTTTCCTTGTGATATCTTTATCTGGATTTGGTATTAGGGTATATTATCACCTCCTTCAATTTTGAAAGAGTTTGAGAAGAGTTGTAACGAACTATTTAAATGTTTTGTAAAATAAATATGTGACACCATTGATACCTGAATTTCTCTTAGCTGGAACATTTTTGATTACTGATTCAATCTCTTTACTTGTTACTTATTTATATCTTCTATTTCTTGTTGAGTCAATTTAGGTTGTTCGTTTCCAAAAGTTTGTCCATTTTATCTAGGTAGTCTAACTGATTTGTCTACCATTTTTATCAATTTTATTTATATTTTTAAGAAGCAAAAAATAGGTATTATATTTTAGGCTATATCGACAAGCATAACAAATGGTTATTACCTTCAAGTGGTATACCATTTTGAGATATAGACAACTATTATAGAGTTTACAAGCAATAATTTGAAGGAAAATTATAAATGATAACATAGACACCCAGAAAAAGTGTGGTGCAAGGCAAAGGAATAAAGCAGTTAATTCCAATGGGGAAGGTTTAATAGAAGAGATACCTTTTTACCTGATCTCTGAAGAATGGGTATGGCCTTGACAGTCAGAGGTGGAGCAGAGAAAACCATTCCAGAGAGAGAGAACATCATTACCCAAGGCAGAAAGCCAGAGAATGCTATTCAAAGGAACTGAAGTGCAGAGAAGGGTGATAAGAACATAGATTAGTGATGTAGTTTGAGACAGCTGGGTGAGATTTTACAACCAATAGGCACTGAAGAGTTTTAGAGTAAGAAAATGGCACGCTCAGTTTTGAAATCAAGGAAAATCACTGTGGTATGTCTGTGACCAGTGGTTTAGAGGGAGCAGAAAGAGAAAAGGAGGAATATTATAGTAGTTACCAAGCATGAAAGAATAGCACCTGAATTAGGGCACAAAGAAAAAGAAATTATTTAAAGCTATTGGACAGTTGAAATAAACAGAGAAAGTAAAGTCAGAGACCAATGCTAACAGTTCAGGATAAAGAATGATAATACAGAGAATGTGTGAGAAGGAAAAAGAGCAGGAATGGATGTCAAACAATTGTGGGTGAATTGAACTCAATGGAAATTAATGGATTAGAAGAAGACTCACATGAGCAAAACTGGTCATTAAATATTAGTCCATATGATTCCAAGACAAACTCCAAATCAATGAACATTAAATCAGTGGTATTCCCTGCATAGATTTAAAAGATGTTTAATATCCTACAGTACTCATAACTTTAATTTCATGGACAATTTTGTTTCAAAATAAATCTTTGAAGAGACAGGTATAATATAGAAAAATAGAAGAGAAATATATAAATGAAAGCATTTGGAGCTTTCTTGAATAATTGAAGTGTAAATCACCCTAAACTCTGTACGTGCAAAAGCTTAGTATTGGCATTGTGGGGAGATGGAAGAGTGGGGAGCTCCAGGACTTAGTCCTTCCATCAGAACAACTGTTAAATTGATAAGAATTGTCTGAAACAACTATTTAAAAATTCTGGAGACCAGAATAACACTGTATGGGGTCAAGGGAGGAGCAGGGGGAAGAAGCTGATAAATCAGGGTAAAGAACAGTCTATTGCTCTTTCCACCTGCAGCTAATATTGTCCATTCCCCATTTCACAGCAGGCCGCAAAGAGTCCAACCCTGGCTAGCTCACTAATGACAGAAAGTAATGTAAAAATCCTCTTCCCCAAGAACAGGGGCTGGCATAGCTGATCACTGGTCACCGGTTTTTATTTTTATATTTTTAAATTAATTTTATTTTTTTAATTTGAAAAATGATAGATTTACAGGAAAATCATGTAAAAATACCACATTCACATGTACCCACTCCATTATTAACAATTTCATTAGTTTGGTACCTTTGTTACAATTGATGAAACAATATTAAAATTGTACTATTAACTATAGTTCACAGATTATATTCAGGTATGTTTGTCCCAATATACCACCCTATTTAACACCTTGCATTACTGTGGCACGTTTGTAATAATTAATGAAAGAACATATTTGTAATTGAACTATTACTATACTGCATCATTTAAAATAGGGTTCACGTTTTTGTCCAGCCTTATATTTTCTCTTCTAATTTTTATTCTAGTAACATATATATGAACTAAAATTTCTCCTTTCAAACACATTCACAAATATAATCCATTGCTGTTAATTACACTCTCAATATTGTGTTACCATCATGACCATCCATTTCCAAAACTTAACAATCAACTGAAATAGAAATTCTATATATATTAAGAATTTATGTACAATTCCTGACCCCAACCCAGTCCCTGGTAACTTATATTATAGATTCTAACTCCATGAGTTTGCTTATTCTAATTATTTCATATCAGTTAGATATGCAATGGGTGTCATTTTTGTCTAGAATATTTCACTCAACTTGAAGTCTTTAAGGTTTATTCATGTTTTCACGTGTATCCAAAACTTCATTCCTTTTTATGGTGAATAATATTCCATTGTATGTATGTATCACATTTTGTTTAGCCATTAGTTTCTTGATGGGCACTTTGGCTGTTTCCAGCTTTTAGCAATTGAACATCAGTGTGCAAATATCTGTTTGAGTCCCTGCTATCATTACTTTGGGATATATACCTAGCAGAGAGATTGCTGGATGATATGGTAATTCTATACTTAAGTTTCAGAAGAACTACCAAACTTTCACAATAAATTCACCTTTTCATGTTGCCACCAGCAATTAATGAGTTTCTCTATTTCTCCACATCTTATCCAACACTTGTCATTTTCTGTTTTTTTTAATAGTAGCCATTCAAGTGGGTCTAAAATGATAACTTGTGTTTTGAATTGCATTTTCCTAAAATCTTAAAATGTGCATCCTTTCATGTCCTGTTTATACATATGCATATCTTCTTTGGGAAATGTCTATTTGAGTCTTTTGCTCATTTTAAAATTTGGTTTGTCTATTTTTTGTTCAATTATAGGATTTATTTATTTGTTCTGGATATTAGATATTACTGAATATGCAGGTTCTAATAATTTTCTCACTTTGAATACGTAATCTTTTCACTTTCATAATAAAGTCATTTGATTCAAAAAGAGCCTTTAATTTTGATAAGATCCCAACTATCTATTTCTTCTTTTGTTGGTTGTACTTTGGATGTAAAGTCTAAGAAACTATGGTCTATCACAAAATCCTGAAGATGCTTCCTTGTATTTTATTCTGGGAGTTTCATATTCCTCGTTCATATATTTAGAACTTTGATCTATTTTGAGTTAATACTTATAAAAGGTGTGAGATAGGGAACCTCTTCATAACTTTGTCTGTGGATATCCAGTTCTCCCAGCACCAATTGTATTCTTTCCCAATAGAGTGAATTTGACAGACTTGTCAAAAACCAATTGGGCAATGATACAGGATGGAGCTTGGAAGATCAAGAATGAAGAAAGAGGAACAGAAATGGTAGCCTCTAGATAAGTAGAGCAAACTATTCTGCTCTTGAGTTCTTTAAAGTATGTCTGACAGTTAAAAGCAAATTTTATAACAACGCTGATAGATTTTTATTGTATGCAAACCTAAGACGTAAGACAACTACAACATAAAGATGTTAGAGTAAAGGGACCCATGTGAGAGGGTAAAACCTACATACTACTTGAAGTGGTAGAACATTGTTTCTAAGTAGACTATGAAAAGTTAAGTATATATTATAGTCACTAGAACGACCACAAAAACTAGATAAAGAGATATAGTCAAGAACACAAATAGATAAATTAAAATAGAATACTAAATAATACACAAATAATCCAAAATAACCCCAAGGATGAAATATAGAAATGAGGAGACAAACAAAAAACAAATAATGAAGACAGAGACCTAAATGGAAATGTATCAATAATGAATACATCAAATGCAATGGATACAAATAAATCAACTGAAAGAGATTGCAAAAAAAAAAAAAAAAACAAAACCAATTGGGCATAGATGTGAGGTTCTATTTCAAACAATCAATTATATTCCATTGTCCAATACATTTATCCTTGCACCAGCACCATACTATTTTGACTAATTTAGCCTTGCAGTAAGCTTTAATATCAGGACATGTGAATTCAACTATGTTTTTTATCAAAGTTTCTTTTTACTATGCAAGGCCCCTTCATCTCCAAATAAATTTGATGATCATTTTTTCCATTTCTGAAAAATAGGCTATTGAAATTTGATTGGGATTTTGTGGAATCTGTAAATCCTTTTGGGTAGAATTACATCTTAATGATATTTAGCCTTTGAATCCCTGATCAGGGAATGTCCTTTTTTAATTTAGGCCTTCTTTGATTACTTTTAGCAATGTTTTCTAGTTTTACATGTATAAATCATTTGCATCCTTGGTTAAATTTATTTCTAGGTATGCTATTTTAAGTAGAATATTCTTCTTGATTTCATTCTCAGATTGCTCATTACCAGATTACAAAGCACAAGAAAACAGGGTGTGTTTTACATTCAATTTAATTATGTCCATGGAGGAAGGCACAAAGTATTCCCCATTAAAGGGGAAGATTCCAACAGAATAGCCATAGAAGCTTTTTTTATAGATTTAAGATCACACTATTTTCACATAAAAAAAGAGAATGAGCTATCAATGAAGTCCTCTGTAAAATATGTCAGCCTGATGGTGGCATGGTCTAATGAGAACACTGGTTGGGAGTTTAGATACCTATATTATTATCTTGACTTCACTGGTAATTAATTATGTGACCTTTGGTACAGTCCATAGTAACAAATGAATCTATTGTTATTTCTCCATTTGTAAAATGAAACTACTAATTATAGCCTTTATATTACCTAATTTACAAATGATACCTTTGATAAAACTGAAAGTAGAAGTAGCACAATGCATATAATGTATTAAACTGATCTGCCAAGGAGGAATATTTCTTATGTCTCCTTTTATTCCTGTCAATTTTGATTTCTCTCTTGCTTCTTTCTTGAGTAGATATTGAAGAGCATATGATGGACTTTATGATAATTTTCAACTCTGTACTACCTTCTGGTTGTTCCAACATGGACAAATAAGTTCTTTACAGAAGATAATCATATACATATATATATGATTAAAAGAACTTATACTATATATATATATAAAGAACTTATTATATATATATAATTATATATATATATAACTCAGGAATATATATATAATATAATTATATATATATATATATATATCACAGGCTTAGGTCTACTGAAAGATACTGAACATAATAAATAAAATAAGAGACAGAAATAACACATTTAGTCTTAACAATTCGTAACTAAAATTGTAGATCTTTTAAAATAAACCAGTGTAAACACTGGAAACAAAGAAAATTTGATTTAAGAATAAAATAAAGATGGGCTTTTTTTCTTCATTCCTTTCCTTTTACAAGATTATTCTTAGTATCAGTTTTATACAAATATTGTCATGAAACTTTTTAGCACAGTTCTATGTTAGCATATTACAAATATAAAATAGGTAGATAGAGTTACTAAATAAAGGAAACTGAAGTAGCATATGAATAGAAATTGGGGACAGAAATGAAATGAATAATTGGCTTTCTGAGGTGGTATCTTCTTTACTTTTTCTGAATATTTTAAGTGTGTTTTATACAATGAATTACTCACTTAATTCCAAGACTCTGAACCAGGGGAGGTTTCTATAGGGAAAACATAACTTTTACAACCATAGAGAGAATAGACCATAGATTATAGTCTCCTCGGTGACATCAATGCAAGATAAACATGGTAAGCATAATAAAATCATCAGTGTTGACATCAATTCTATTAAGCTTGAAAATTCAGTTATTACACACCAATTATCAGTTAGTGATTTATACTTACACCACTACCAATTGATATTAATTATAACAGTATTTGATACTTCAATGGTGGTATATTTTTATGAGCATGAAGATCTAACTTCTCAATGCAAATTGGTAAGTCAGTCCAATTCAATATTTACTTATTGAACACCTACTAACTATATAGCACTATACAAAATGCTAGAGAAAGATACAAAAAGTGTGCAAGAAATGCACAAGAAGCAGAACTTTGCCCTTCTTTCTAATTTAAAATGATTACAGAGACAGTATGTGCTTTTAGAGAATGTTTACATAAATTTAAAAAAAAGGTAAATAGATTTTTTTCTAAAAACAATGGTAGATAATTTCAAAGAATTGAAACCGTTAGAGGAATATTGTGGCTTCATGTGCTTTGAAGAATGACTGGGATTTTGCTTGGGTACAGAATCCAGGTCAAGGAGAGTATGATTTGAGAAAAGATATACAGGCTTTAATATGTGGACAGTAATGAGGATATGAACTAGAACCTTAATTTATCATATTTTAGACAAATCATTATTTAGATAAAGCAAGTGAGCTAATTAAAGTAAAGTTTGAAAGTCAGGCTGAGATTTGTGCACTTAATTCTATAAGGGATAGAAGATTTTTGCACATAGGAATATCATCATGAAAATTATGTTTAGGGCAGCTACATAGGATCATATCCTGCTATTTGTACATAAAAATTTAAAATATGAAATGGAAACACAGTCTTGTATCCTAGAAATCCGACCCCCTTCATCATTTTATTCTATTTTCCACATTATAGTTCTCGCATCTTTTGATTGGAGCTGTATAAGAACTTAAGTAAAAGTAGTAAAATGTGATGGTGAAGAGCTTGCCTTTCAGACCAAAATGACTAGCTTTTCATCCTGACTCCACCAATTATTAGTGAAATGATTTTAGCTAACTTAATCCAACTTTTCCTCAGTTTCCTAGTATGCAAAACAGATAATAATAATACCTATAACAGGATCATTATGCAGATTAGAGCTCAAAATTACTCAGAAAGTTCTTAGGATTTCACTGGCTTGGTAAAAGGTAAGCACTCTGTAACTATTAGATATTATTTTAATTACTGCAGTTCCTTTGGCCAAAAGTGTATGTGGCTTTTGGTTTTATTAAATGGTTTGAGTCATGTGGTTAAAAAATCACTTTTCCAGGTGGAAGTCAATGAACTGTGAGAAGATTCTTTAAGCCTCACAGCAATAATGAAGATCTACATTATAAATAAGTCAACTTGAAAATATACAGCAGATGTTTTGCTAAACTAAGATAAACTCAGAGAATTCAATCAGTTCCATTTTAATGGAGATCAATCTTATACATCTGTGCATATTCATTTCAATACAAAAAGGTTTTTAAAAGAATTCCTGTCGCTAACCCTGCACTATTTATGAAATACTGATATATTCATAGCAAATATAAAGCTATGAAACCAGTTCTTAAGGTGATGCTTCCATTTTAAACATATATAAATAATACCATAGATCAAAATCACTTTCTGCCATGAAAACTCCCATAATTCAAAGCCTAAATAAACACGTTGATCTTATAATATAAATATAAGTATTTACAAAACAGTGATATAAAAAAGTATCAACTGTTGGCTTTTCTTACATAAAAAGATATGCTAGGGCAGTGCACTCATGACTCAGTGGCAGAATTCTCACCTTCTATGCCAGAAACCTGGGTTCAATTCCCAGAGCCTGCCCATGTAGAAAAAAAAAAAAAGGATATGCTAATTCAGCAAAATAAAGTTATTGCTTCCTTAATTTAAAATTGAAGTTTGGGGACATTTAGAACCTAAAAACATCCTAAAATTACCTGATAATTATTATATTGATTTTGAGCAAAACATTGAGAGAAATTTCCTTACTTCATGAGAAAATATTTGTGCAATAGTTTCATTAGTTATTATGGAATATAGTGTTACTTCAGGAAGAAATGAATCAGCCTTTAAAAATAGCAATAATTTTATGAAGGATCATTCTCCATAGGAATCCCATGTTGAAAACTTTAATAACTATGGGACTGACAGTACTCTCTAGGATTTCCAATTCATGTGTATTGAACAAATTTTTAAATCACATAAAAATTTGCTTTCAATAACCATGGATGATGCTATAATATTCCACCATTCACATCTGAAAAATATATACATTCTGTTATTTTTCCCTCTTTGGGGATGACATTCAATAATCTTTGTTCTTGTGGTTTGTCTTTCTGAGTCATGCTGTCCTGCTTTGGGTAGTAGTGGACTGAAATTTTATATGCATGCACATTCATAATCACAAACGTAAATCTCTAGGACGTGATTTGGTTTTCCTAGTTTGAATCTGATACTGCAATTTTTATTGCTATTATGTTCTTGCTGTTCATTATCCTTCTCTTAGGAATGAGGTCATTAGCTTTATCCGTGATCTTTCAGTATCCACATTAAGAATAAAAGGTCAATGTTTAATGAATTATTTGGACGTCTAGAGATACCATTTATGAATTCTAATTTATGTTGATGCAAGTGTATTAAGCTTATTTGTCTTTTTACTTATAAATATATTTTTCTTCAATTTGATTGAGATATATTCACATATTACACAAACCATCCAAAGTATGCAATCACTGTCTCACAGTATTAATACATAGTTGTGCATACATCCCCATGATCGAATTTTGAACATTTTCATTACTTTGGAACAGAAATAAGAATGAAAAATTAAGTTCAAATCCTCTCATACCTTTTATCTTCCCTTATTGTCGACCCATAGTATTGTTATTATATATTTGTTACTTTTGATGAAAGAATATTAAAATATTACTGTTAGCTGAAGTCCATTGTTTGTGATAGCTATTTTCCTCATATACCCCTCAATTATTTTTTTACATTTTCAGTGGTTCATGCAAAGAACTTATTTACGCATATGACTTTAAATAACCACTTTCAATCAAATTTACTGCAATATGTTACTATTTCTTATAATTCCAAAAATGAGCTACTATAATTTCTATCCATTCACAAACTTCTAAGTTCAACCTCATTAACAATTTCTTACATATAAGGTAACAACTTCCCCTTCTCTAGCTTCTATCTCTAGCTATCATATATTCAACATTTTTCTCTAGCATGCCTTTATTGTATTCATCTAAATATACACTGGAAAAGTGGGTATCAGTCACAAGGTTTCTGCTATCACACTGTCACAAGATAAAAGCTATATAGTTATACAATCATAATCAAGAATAAAGGGTTACTGGGCTGCAGTTCAGCAATTTCAGATATTTCCTTATGGATGTTCTAAAACACTAGAAACTCGAAAGAAATACATATATAATGATTCAGTAGTAATAATCATTTATTAATTCTTAGCTTCTCGTTTACAACTCTTCCTCTCCTTTGATCAGTCTCTCATCTTCAGGGTTATTTGCTAAATGTCCATTCTAACTTCTTCAGGCTGGAAAGGGGGGTTGACATTATAGGGTAGAGAAATGCCACTGGTTAAAGTACTTGGAGGGACTAGAAACTGTTGGTTTCAGGTTATTGGGCATAGGAAATATCTAGAGGTTTTAAGTTCCTGAAAAATTAAACTTAATAAGTAAAACATTAATAGAGTCTTAGATTGAGCCCAAAGTATTTTATAGGGTTTTCAGGAAAATTGTTTCTTGTGACTCGACATGCTGTGACAATTTGCAATATCTGGCTGAAGCTTGCTTAAGAATAATCACCAGAATGACTTCCCAAGTCAAGAAGACATTGTCAAACTCATGGTGCCTGGGCCAGGCTCACCCCTGGGAATGTCACACATTTTCAAGGAGACTTACACCCCCAGAAGTCATGTCCCACATAGGGGAGAGGAAAGTGAGTTTATTTGTGGTTTGGCTTAGAGAGAGGGAGGCCACATCTGAGAAACAAAAGATATTCCCTGAGGGTGACAATTAGGCATAATTAAAGGTGGGCTTAGCTTTGCCATTACAAAAATAATTTTCATAAGTGCAAGCTTCAAGATCAAGGGCTTGGCTTATTACATTGGGTGCTCATAATGCTTGGGAGAAAATCAGGAATTCCCTATATGGGGAAGATTAATAGTTCTATATTTTTTCTCCAGTTTCTCAATGGATTTTGCCAAAAATTTTTTTGCCTCAGATACTCTGGAATGTATCAGGATAGTACATTAAGCTATAAAGAATAACAAGATCTCATTCCCTACTGTAGGCTCTGTGTATTTAGGATGTTTAATCTGTCTAGATAGGTGAAGTTAGATAATGTACTACAGAAAATTTAAATTTTGGAAAAAAATGAACATATCTTTCTTTGATCTCTCATAGAAGTTGAAGGTTTAAAATATGGACGAATTACCCTTCACCCTGTATTATTCTTTACCTTAGTCCTAACCAGATCATCTTCACTCATCTCTCCAATTGAAGTTTCATCTCTTTTTCAGCTTCTTTAACAGTTTCTGTGTATAGTAATGCTGACTTTCAGAGTTTCAGAAGTCTAACTCTGTGTCTTAGGCATCACATGGTGACCAAAGTTCCAGGGAAATTCCATATTATAAACATAGAGCACAACATGTCATAATTTAGAAATAACAACCAAAATTCAGGAATAAATATGACTGCTGTAAGAGCTTACAATCTAAGCCCTAATTTTCTTATAAGCATTTTCTAAACTAGACCATAGAATATTTGTCCTTTTTCTAGCTTATTTCACTCAGCATTATGTCCTCTAGATTCATTCATCTTTTTACATGCCTCATGACTTCATTCCTTTCTGTAGCCATTCCATATTCCATCATATATTTATACCAGTTTGCCTTTGTGCTCATAAGTTGATGAACCCTTTGGCCACCTTCATCCAATGACAATCATTAATAATGCTGCCATAAATAACAGTGTGAAAATGTCTTATCATGTTCCTGCTTTCAGTTCTTCTGAGTATGTTACTAGAAATGGTATTGTACGATCATCTGGGAACCCTATATACAGCCACCTGCGGACCCACTGCAATACCCTACAGAGGCGCTGCACTGTTCTATTTCCCTACTAACATTGAATAGCTTTACCTCTCTATTCACATCTTTCCCAGCACTTACAAATTTCTGTTTATTTATTTATTGAATCTACAGATTTTACAGGGATATTTTCACATACCATGAATTCTATCAAAAATATACAATCTCACAGTGTCCTCACTTAGTTTTGAAATCATGCAAACATTATCACTCTCAATTTTAGACAGCTTTCACTGCTATGAAGATGGAACCTCATTCCAAAAAAAGAAAACCCAAATTACCCAAATATCCCTGTGGAGCCTGAAAAATTGTTCATTTTAAACAGCTTGCTAAGATAGCTGCCATAACTTTTCTGGGTCTGAAGTTCCGGGGAAGCATGATTCAGCAGCTGTTATGTAACCAATGATGTAATACACATGTATCCAATCATATATACCATGAATGATGTGATCTGTGGGCAAAATGCCACTTTTCTGTGATTTAATATATAAAGGACTACAGTCTGTAAGCATCAGAGAGGATGGGAATGATTAAAGATGACCACTTTATGAATGGCTTCTTGTGCCTTCTTTTAATTCACTATCAGACCAGAGTGACTGCTCCTTGAACTGTGACCTGACATTTTTGCATACTTGGCAAGATGCAGTGAGTGGCCCTTCCTCCCATAGGTTTGTGCTATCCCAAAGCAGCTTTCTTGATGCATTGGTCTGCTCTGGAGGCTTGGGATCATGTGAATCCCACCTCACAGGGAGTTGCCAAGGATTTAACGGACTTTAACGCTGGCATCCAAGTTCCCCAGCATGGTATAGCAGGGAAGCTGTCTTGGTTGTTTTTAACCATCGTGCAAGAATAGCATAAGGAAGCTTTAGCAGCACAAGTGCATATCCAGACACGGCAGCAATTGCAAGAAGAACTGGAAGGCTGGATCTGAACCATGTAAGAGGAAGCAGCAGTGCTGGGGCTGCCTGAAATGGAGGGAGTCGGAAGTATTCAGCACTGTCCCAAGCAAGTACTTCCCCCTTATTTCATGCTCACCTCTGTTAAACAATAGATTGAGCACAACCAGCCTTTGGTTTCAGTGGGTGGCCTGGTGGGCTCCCTACAGGTCACTGACAGATGACATACATGGCATAGACTCCAGAGGGACTCCAAGATCTCATGAAACAGGTTCAGCAAAACACTTCTGGCATGGCTGTTATGCTGTGGGACAATAGGTCTGACAGCCTGGAACTCTCAGAAAGCTAAATGGCACAGTTGGGAGGTGTGGAAATATGCAAGTGGGAGAAGGGAGTGCACCTGGTAAAGAAAGGGGTGGAGCTGCCATCTGACTAGAAGCCATCCCGTGAGCGGAGATTGGTAAAACTGGCGGCCCCACCAAGATATCTCAGCTGCAAATATGGGTCGATTTAATAGCTGCAGGGGTGAATCCAGAGAAAATTGATCAACAGCCCAATAAATTATTATTGGCTTTGTGGAAAGAGTTGCCCCAGGAGCAGTGATTCACAAAACTAAAGGGGACTAAGCAGGCTGAGTGCCGCCCCTTGAGCTTACGTGATGTTTTATGCTCAAGCAGTGGGGATGATGTGGACTTGCTGACTGATGCACTGGCTGAGGAGCCTGGGTGGTGGGGGAACAAGCAGACCAAAGGCTACATGTAGAATTTTCAACTCACTGGTCCGCCTGCAGTTTACAGTGTGTCTTGGCCCCAGTGGACACGGGGGCAGACTGCACATTGTTGTATGGAAACCCAGACCAGTTTGATAGCCTTCTGACTCACATTGATGGATATGGAGGGTACACAGTCTGGGTGAGAAAAGTGACAGTAGTGCTTGGCTTTAATCACTTGCCACCCCAAGCCTACACGGTACATATCTCTGCTATTCCTGAATATATACTGGGCATGGATATTTCACAAGGACTGACTTTAAGAACCACCCAAGGAGAATTTCAGTTATGGGTGTAAGAAGAAAAACTCGTGTCTAGAGGTCACCTCACCATTCCCTGGTGCATCTGACTGAGCCTCAAATAATTGTCCAGGTGAGGCAATATCAATTGCAGGGAGGACATGAGGATATCAGACAAACAATCCTCCATTGGAAAAAGCAGGGATCATGAGGATGGCTTATTGTCCTTACAACTCCCCAGTTTGGCCTGTCTGAAAGCTGGATGGCATATGAAGGATGACTGTTGATTATAGAGAGCTCAATAAAGTCACTCCTGCCATGCATGCTGCAGTACTATCAAAGACTGAAACAATGGATCAACCGACTTTTTTCCTTGGGACAGTACCACTATGTGGTGAACTTGGCAAATGCATTTTTCCCCATTGACCTGGCTCCAGAAAGCCAGGACCAGTTCACATTCACATGGGAAGGGTTGCAATGGACATTTGTGGTGCTACCACAGGGCTATCTACATAGTCCTACTGTTTGCCATGAGTTGGTGGTGCAAGACTTGACCACTTGGCAATATAAATCCACAGTTTACATAGATGACATTATGCTAACCTCTGATTCTCTTACAGATCTAGAGGAAGCCACAGATGACCTGCACCATGCACTATATACCTGGGGATGGGTAATCAATAAGGCCAAGGTCCAAAGGCCCAGATTGTCAAGTCCTTGGGAGTTGTCTGGTGGGTTAAGACCAAAGTGATCCCAAAAGCCATGATAAATAAGGTCTGAGAATATTTAAGTCTGGATATGGTAAAACAGTTACAAACTTTTGTAGGCCTTTTGAGGTACTGGAGAGTGTTTATCCCCATTTGACCCAAATTTTATGCCCTGGCTAAAAAGGAGCCCCTCTGACTGGGGAGATGACCAGGAACAAACTTCTGCAGTAGCAAAAAAGGGCAGTAGCACAGGCTCAAGTGCTACAGGTGGTGGAAAAGATAGTTCCTTTCCACCTGACGGTGCCAACCTATGAACTAGGCTTTGGTTGTGAACTTTAGCAAAATCAGGGTAAACACAAGTCCCCATAGGAATTTGGTCCCAGTTATGGAAGGGAGAAGGGATGAGATACTCCCCAAATGGGTGGCAGGTAGCTGCTATCTATGCTGCCCTGTAAGCAAGTGAGTCCATTACAGACTGTAATGGAAAACCAGCAGAAATTGCAAGTGATAGAGGCAATCCCCATTGGGTAGCAGTGGGTTTATGGTCCAGGATTGGGCCAAAGATCTGGATATACAGTGGACACAGCATGTCCCATATAGAATGCAGCTGTGGGGATGACTGAAAGGTAAAACGGCTTCCTGAAAGAAAAGCTTCAGGTTTTAGCTCCTGGACAGCTGACAATGAAAGGGGGGACTACTCCCCTTTAGATTTGGTAATAAGGGGATGGGCATTGCCCTTGCACATACAAGTGGAAAAAAGCTATGTGTTGAAAGGACCCCATGTGTGGGAAGGAGGTGCTGTTATTTTACAACCAGGAACCTCAGATGAATAAATATGGCTGTGGAAAATATTGACTGAAACCTATTCCTGTACAGTATGTCTTTTGCACTGGGGAGATGGTGTCACTTGAGGTTTGCAGGTACAAACTTAGATACTGCAGTGGCCAGCTCCTGTACATGTGTCCTAACCCAATGATGTGAAAGACTCTGTGATGCGAGGAATGATGTGAAAGACTCTGTGATGCGAGGAATATGTCCTACATTTTTGGCCTGTACCTCTTATGCCTATGGAGCTTCATCCTGATCATGCCAGTATAGTGGGAGGGGACCTAGTTTGGTATTGCCAGTGACAGAAACCCATGGCCTAGCTTGGTATGCCAGTGACAGGGATCCATGGCCACCACTATTCTCTCACAAGATGAGCAAATGGCTAGCATTATCCCTGAGGGAAGGGATTTGCTTCTAATGGTTTCTAAAGTTTTGTTTTCTCTCTCACCAGGCTGATTGTGGCTAGCAGCCTGGCAGCATGGACCCACACCTATTCGAAGGTCCATAATGTCTCTCGTTGCTGGGTGTGTAAGCTTCTAGCAGATGCAGCTGAAGGGCTCCCATGGCAGATAGCACCAGCCACTGAACAAAACTGGGCATGGCTAGAATGAGATAATCGCAGTTCTCCAGCTTGGGAAGAAGTAATGCAAGCAGTTGATGTTTTGCTCACCTCGGACATGGACAATCTGCCCCTTCCCCTTCTTTTAGGTATGCCATCCAAAATGGTTGGGGCTGGCTTATGTTTGATTTAAGAGTAAAAGTACCACAGCACACTGAACAAAAACAGACAGAGCTCCAGCAGGTAGCAAGGTGGACTCTCAAGTCTTTCTGTAATAAGACCATAATATTTACAATCCCCAAAAGGTGGTGGGATGGCTGCCCAAATGTAGGGACCAAGCCAACTGATAAGCTCCCAAAGGGTTATATATAGGGTTCTAGCTTGCTAGCAGCTGGAATGTAATTTACCAGAAATGGAATAACTATTAAAAAGGGAAATTGAATAAGTTGCAAGTTTACAGTTTCTAGGCTGTGGAAATATTCCAATTAAGGAAAGTCTATAGAAATGTCTTATCTAAGGCATCCAGAGAAAGATATCTTGGTGTCAGAAGGTCAATGAGGTTCAGGGTTTCTCTCTCTGCTGGAAGGGCATATGGTGAACATGGTGACAGCTCTAATAGCTTTCTCCAAAATACTCCAGGATTCCAGCAAACTAATCAAGACTCCATAGAATGGATGGAGACATGTCTCCATCTAATTAAGTTTAATACCCACAATTGAATCACATCTCCATGGAGATACTTAATCAAATTTCCAACCTATAGTACTGAATTAGGACTAGAAGAAATTGTTGCTCCCTCAAGATTTATTAAGATTAAAACATGCCATTTCTAGGGTACATAAATCATTTCAAACCAGCACATGCCACCTTCTGAACCCTAAAAAGACATGTTTAATCCATATACAAATGCATTCATTCCATCAAAATATCAGAAATTCTTACACCATTTCAGTAACAATAAAAATAAAATACAAAGTTAAAACCAGTAGTACAAAGTCAGAAACAGAACGAAATCTCAAAGTTAGTTACAGGCATGATCTGTTTTAAGGCAAAATTCCCTGGGCCTGGATCTGTAAAACCCAAACCAGTTATCTGCTGCCAACATACAAAGGAGGAACAGTCATAGGATACATATACCTATTTTCCTAGGGAGGAATTGAAAGTAACATAGGGGTCACAGGACCAAAGTAGTTTCAAAAACCTGCAGGGTGAACTCCATTAGATTTCAAAGTCTGAGAGTCATTTATCTCTGGGGCTTTAGAAAGCAGCAGTCCCACACTTTCCAAGGGCCTATGCAGAGGCCTGACTCTTTCTGAATGCAGCCTTGGAGGACACTGGGGAACCATATTTTTCTCAGCTCTGCTCTCTCCAAGGATTGGAGCTGCACCCGGCCTCTTTGCCATCTTTGGGGCAAAAGCTAAACCCCTTCATATGGTGGCAGCCATGCTCTCCCCAACCCCCAAGGAATGTGCTCCACCTTCTCCAAGGCCTGAGGCAGCATGACTTTCTCAATGCAAAGAGGTGGAAGGTCATTCTCTGCCTTTGAGACAAACTCACCCTCTCCACGTGCTTGGGTGTGTTCGCTTTCCTGGCCTGAGGCTTCTTGACTTCAGACCTCAGCCTCCATGGTTTTGCCTCTGAAGTCATTTTTCCACCAATATGTCCCTTCTCTATCCCTCTCAGTCCCAACTGGCAGTGGTTTTCTTTACACAGATCCTGCAACACTCTCACTGGCTTTCTATGCAGTAGCCTTGGATTGTGTCCATCAAACATAAGGAGTTTCCACAAATTCTTCCTGGATAACCCAGTGTACAACCCTGGCTTTCTCTGAAATGGCTACCTGATTCCGTATTTGGCCAAATCCTCACATGGGGCACCATTCTCTGGCATCTGTATTTCTGGAAGCCCAGAATATTCCAGAACATCAATTTCTGGTTTCTTTGTACCCAAGAGTTCAGTTCTCAGTTTATATTTTTCCTGTCACATTTCAGTATAAGCTGTGAGGAGAAATCAGGCTGCACTCTCCACATTTAATTTGGAAATCTCTTCTGCTAAATATCCAAATTCATGGCTTTTAAAATCTGCCTTCCAAAAAAAAAAAAATCTGCCTTCCAGCCAAAGTCACTAGTCAATCTTGCCAGATTATTTGCCATTGTAAAATAAGGCTCACCTTCCTTCCAATTTGCAGTAACACATGCCTCATTTCTGTGTAGGGCTTCATCAGAGGTGTATTTGGAGTCCACATTTCTAACAACAGTCTCTTCAAAGCATTTTAGACCTTTGCTATCAAGCTCCTCCCAACTCCAGCAGAATCTTCCCATTATCCATTTAAAAAGCCATTCCAACATGTTTGGTATTTGCAAACTGCAGCAGCACCCCACTCTTGGTACCAAAATCTGTTCTTGTTTGCTAGCTGCTGGAATACAATATACCAGAAATTGAATGGCTTTTAAAAAGGGGAATTTAATAAGTTGCAATTTACAGTTTTAAGGTTGTGGAAATGTCTCTACTAAGGCAAGTCTATAGAAATGTTTGATGTAAGGTATTTAGGGAAAGATACCTTTGTTTAAGAAGGCTGATGAGGTCCAGGCTTTCTCTCTCAGTTGGAAGGGCACTTGGTGAACATGGCAACAGTCTGTTAGCTTTCTCCAAAATATCTTGTTTTATGGGATCCCAGTACACAAGACTCAAATAGAATGAGTAGAGACACGTCTCCATCTAATTAAGTTTAATACACATAATTGAACCACATCTCCATGGAGAGAATTTAATCAAGATTCCAACCTATAGTGCTGAATAAGGATTAGAAGAAAATGCTGCTCCCACAAAGATTGATTAGGATTAAAACATGTCTTTTCTAGGGTATATAAATCCTTTCAAACCAACACATTTGGGTTTCTGGATGACATGGGTGACCCTATTTATCTGCTAATTGGACAAGGTGGTGCATATGTGGATGATCCTATATAAAAGGGTGGATTCTCACCTCCTTCCCAGAAACACCCCATAACTGGGATATGGTATATCACCATTGACACCACAAAAAATGAGCATCCTGGTGGTTTTATCCTCTAGCCATATTTCTTCCAGGAGTTGGAGCCATTAAAGTAGGATTAGAAATTGAAGCTTTAGCTAAGCACACCACCTGTGCTCTTAATCAAACAAAACAGGATTTAACTTTAATGATGGATGAAACTACCCATATGAGAAGGGCTGTTTTGCAAAACAGAATGGTTTAGACATCTTTACAGCTGCTCAAGGGGGAACTTCTGCAATGTTACATATAGAATGTTGTGCACATGTTCTGAACAATCAAGATTCTGTTGAAGGTGCCTTGCATGAAATGGATAAAGAAGTACAAGCCATTCATTCCCACTCATATGATCCTTTATGGTCCTGGTGGGCCACCATTCAGCTTGCTTGTCTGGATTTTTAGTAAAATTTTGTTACTCGCTTTATTGCTGTTGTGGCCTGTGGGCCCAAGGAGCAGCCCTGTGGGACAAGCCATCCCTAGAATGCAGGCCATTTAAGGGGTGAAGTGTGGGGCCTGAAAAATTGCTCATTATAAACAGCCTGCTAAGATGGCTGTCATAAGTGCTTCTGGGTCTGAAGTGCCAAGAAAGCATCATACAGCATAGCTTATGTAACCATGATTCAGTATTTGTCACATAACCAATGATGTAATACATATATATCCAATCATATATCCAATGAATGATGTCACCTGTGGGAAAAATGCCCCTTTTGTGTGATTTAATATATAAGGGACTAGTGCTCTGCAAACATCAGAGCAGTGGGGAATAATTAAAGATAACCACTCTACCAGCAGTTACATGTGCCATCTTTCAATTTGCTACTGGATCAGAGCAACTGCTCCTTGAACTGGAATCTGGCAACCTCTTATCCCCTCCAATTATTTACCCATACTATTGGTGTGATGCTAGTAAGGTACTACTGTTATATATAGTCCATAGCATGTAATAGGTAATAATTCCCCATATATCACTGTATTACTAATTCTTTGTACCAGTGTCATACATTTGTAGTTATTCATGCATGAACTTATTTATATTTGTAGTGTTAATCAATAAGATACATGGCATTAAGCAATACCTTTCAATCAAATTCACCTTCAGTTTGGCACTATTACTTGTCATCCCACTAATGAAGCACCATAACGTATATTTATTCCTCAGCATTTAAGACCAACCGCATTAACAGTTTTGTACATATTTGGTAACTGCTCTCCCTTGTCTAACTTTGTCTATCTCTAGGTCTCCTATATTCTACATTTTAAGTCTTTGAGTTTACATTTTCTAAGTGATTTATATTAGTTAAATCATACAATATTTGTCCTTTTACATTCAGCTTATTTCCCTCAGCATTATGTCCTCAAGTTCACCAATATTTTTGCATGCTTCAGGAACTCATTCCTTCTTACTGCTGCTTAACATTCCATCACATGAATATATCACATTTTGTTTGTCCACTTATCTGTTGCTGGATACTTAAATTGTTTCCATCTTTTATCATTGTAAATAATGCTGCTATGAACATTGGTATGCAAATGTCTGCTCATGTTCCTGATTTCAGATCTTCTGGGTATATACCAAATAGTGGTATGGCCAGGTCATAGGGAAATTCAATATTTACTTTTCTGAAGAACCAGCAAACTGTCTCACACAGTGGCTGTACCATTTTGCATTCCCACCAACAGTGAATAAGTGTTCAAGTTTCTCCACATCTTTTCCAGAATATGTAGTTTCCTGTTTGTTCTATAGTGGCAATTCTTATAGGTGTGAGATCATATCTCATTGTGGTTTTGATTTCCTTTTCCTAAATAGTTACTGAAGAGGGACATCTTTTCATGTGCATTTTATTCATTTGTGTTTTTTCTTTGGAGAAATATGTATTCATATATTTTGCCCATTTTATAATTTTTTGTGCTTTGTTTTTGAGTTGTAGGATTTCTTTATATATAGCAGATATCAAAGCCTTATCAAATATATAGTTTCCAAATATTCTCTCCTCTTGAGTAGGCTGTCTCTTCACATTTTTGACAAAGTCCTATGAAGTACAGAAGTGTTCATTTTTGAGGAGATTCCATTTATCTATTTTTCTATCATTGATTGTGTTTTGGGTGTAAAACCTAAAAAGCTACCTCCTATCCAAAGGTCTTGAAGATGTTTACCTATATCTTCTTCTTGAAGTTTTATGGTGCTCGCTTTTATGCTTAGGTCTTTAATTCATTTTAAGTTAATTTTGTACAGGGCGTGATGTAGGGGTCTTCTTTCATTCCTTTAGATACGGATATCCAGTTCACCTAACCCCATTTATTGAAGAGTCTATTCTGTCCAGTTTCAGTGGATTTAGGGGCCTTGTGAAAATCAATTGACTTAATCTGAGGTTCCATTTCAGAACTCTCATTTTTATTTCTTCATTCAATGTGTCTATCTGTGTGCCAGTACCATGCTGTTTTGACCAATGTGGCTCTGTAGTCAGGTTTAAAGTCAGGAAGTGTAAGTTCTCCCACTTCATTCTTCCTTTTTAGGGTGATTTTAATTGTTTGAAGCCAATTTCCCTTCCAAATAAATTTGATGACTATCTTTTCCAAGTTTTCCAATTAGGTTGTTGGAATTTTGATTGGTACTGGGTTAAATCTGTAGGTCAGTTTGGGTAGAATTGACATCTTCATGACATTTAGCATTCCTATCCATGGACACCAAATGTCTTTCCAACTATTTGGGTCTTCTTAGCTTTCTTTTATCAATGTTTTGAGTTTTCAGTGTACAGGTCTTTTTACAAATGTGTTTAAGTTTATTTCCAGATAATTGAATCTTTTAGTTGTTATGCTGAATGGAATTTGTCATTAATTATTTCCTTGATTAGGTCATTACTAGTGTATAGAAACACTACTGCTTTTTGCACATTAATATTGTATCTGACTACTTCGATGCATTTGCTTATAAGCTTGAGTAGCTTTGTCATAGATTTCTCAGGATTTTCCAGGTACAGAATTATGTCTCCTACAAATGATGAGGGTTTTACTCATTTCTTTCTGATTTGGATGACTTTTATTTATTTTCTTGCCTAATTTCTCTAGCTAGTACTTCTAGCATAATGTTGAATCATTGTGGTGGCACTGAGCATCCTTGCTTCCTTCCTGATTTGGGGGGGAGGCTTTCATTTTCTCACCATTGTATACAGTGCTGGCTGTTGGTTTTTCATATAAGCCCTTTACCATATTGAGGAAGTTTCCTTCAATTCCTATCTTTTGAAATGTTTTTTTATTGGGAAAGGATGTTGAATTTTGTCAAATGCCTTTGTAGCGTCATTCAAGATGATTGTATGATTTTTCCTTTTTGATTTGTTAATGTGTTGAATAATATTCATTAATTGTTTTGTGTGTTGAACCAACCTTGCATGCTTGAAACAAACATCACTTGTTAATGATGTATTCTTTTTTTTGTTGTTGTTGTTTTTTTACATGGGCAGGCACCGGGAATCGAACTTTGGTCCTCGGGCATGGCAGGCAAGCATTCTTACCTGCTGAGCCACCGTGGCCCGCCCAATGATGTATTCTTTTAATGTGCCATTTAGTATGATTTGCAATTATTTTGTTATGAATTTTTACATCTACATCCATTAGGGAGATTGAACTATAATTTTCCTTTCTTGCATTATTGTTATCAGGTTTTTGTGTTAGAGTGATGTTAGCTTCATGTAATGAGTCAGGTAGTGATCCTTTCTCTTCAATTTTTTGGAAGTATTTGAGCAGGAATGGTGTTATTTCTTTTTGGAAAGTTTGGTAAAGTTCTCCTGAGAAGACATCTGGCCCATGGCTTTCCTTTGTAGGTAGTTTTCTGAAGATTGATGGAATCTCTTTACTTGTGATTGGTTTGTTGATTAGATGGTTCCCATGGAGATGTGTCTCCACCCATCCCAGGTGCGGTTGCTTACTGGAGCCCTAAAAGGGAACCAGTTTGGAAAAGTTACAGAGCCAACAGAGCCTACAAAGCCAGAGACCTTTGGAGATGCAGAAGGAAAATGCCCCTAGGGAAGCCTTATGAAATGAGAATAGAAAGTCAGCAGATATCAATATGCACCCTCATAGCTGAGAGAGAAACCTCAAACTTCATCAGCCTTTACTTTGGAGTTAAGGTTGTCTTTCTCTGGATGCCTTAAATTGGATATTTCCATGGCCTTACACATCTAAACTTGTAATAAATTCCCCCTTTTAAAAGCCATTCCATCTCTGGTGTATTGCATTCCAACAGCTTTAGCAAAACAAAACAGATTTTGGTACCAGAGAAGTGGGGTGCTGCTGCAGTTTGCAAATAGCTAACCCCTTGAAATGGCTTTTTAAATGTGTAAGGGGAATATTTTGGTGGAGTTGTGAGGAGCTTTATTGAGAAGTCCTAGAATGCTTTGAACAGACTGTTGGTAGAAATGTGAACTCTAAAGATACATCTGATAAGGAGACAGAAATGATGCATATGTTATTGCAAAGTGAAAGGAGAGCAACCTTTCTATTAAAATAGCAGATAATTTGGCCAAATTGAGTACTGCTGTTGGATAGAAGTTAGAATTTAGAGGCAATGACACAGGAAAGTTAGCTGAGGAAATTTCCAAACTAAATGCAGAAAAGGCAGCCTGGCTTCTCCTTGCAGCTTATAATAAAGTGTGACAGGAAAGAGATAAGCTGAGAACTGAACTCTTAGATACAAAGAAACCAGAAATTGATGGTCTGGAAAATTCTGATCTTCCAGAAAGTGAGACCCCAGAGAATAGTGTCCTACATGCTTACCATTCATGTAAGCAGTCAGCATTTAAAAGACATGCTACGATTTGAATTGGAGCTATCAAAAAAAAAATTGTGGAAAGTCGTTTTGTCTGATTAGCATGATCCCAGTGTACTGCATGGAAACCCCCAAAAAGAGTGTTGCAGGATCTGTATAAATGGAACTACTGCCAGTATGGATTAAAAGAGACAGAAAAGGGACAAATTGGAGGGAAAATAACTTCAGAGGCAGAACCATAGAAGCTAAGAACTGAAGCCAAGAAATCTCAGACTAGGATAACAGACACACTCAAGCACTTGGAGAGTGTGAGTTCATCCTGAAGGCAGAGTGTGGGCCTTTCACCTCAATGTTGTGGAAGAGTTGTGTCCCAGGCCTTGTAGATGGTGCAGCATATTCCTTGGATACTTGGGAGAACCTGGATGCCACCACATTGCTATGAAATGGTTGAATGTGTGTTCCAGAGATAGCAGATGGTCCAGGTGTTGTCCCAGTGCTTAGAGAGGATGAGGCCCAGAAAAAGGTGGTCTCCTGAATATCTTCATGGTTGCAGTTCTCACCCCAGCATTTGAAGAAAGCTAGGCTGCCATATAAGCCCTTGGAAGGAATAGGACAGTCACATTCTAAAGCCCCAAGGATAAATGACTCTCAAACTTTGAAATCCAATGAAATTTACCCTGCAGGTTTCCAGAACAGCTCGGGTCTGGTGAATCCTGTGTTCCTCCCAGTTTCTCACTATGGAAATGGGAATATATATCCTATTACTATCCTTCCTTTGTGCATTGGCAATAGATAATTTGTTCTGAGTTTTACAAGTCCAGAGCCAGAGGAATATTTTGACTTAGGACAAACTATGCCTGTAGCTGACTTCGTTGAAATTTTGTACAGTTTCTGACTTTGTATTGTATTTGCATTGTGATATTGTGGTGGGATGAATGCATTTTGTGTTTGAAAACAGCATGTCTTTTGGGGTCCAAAGGGTGAAGTATGCCAGTTTGAATCTGTTGCGTACCTCAGAAAAACCAATTTCTTTAATCTGCATTCAATATTGCTGGGTGGGATTTTTTTATTGTTTCCATGGAGATGTGACCCACCACATTGTGGATGGTAAATTTGATTAGATAGTTTCCATGGAGATGTGCCTTCATTCAATATGAAGTCACTTACTAGACTTCTATAGAGGAAACAATTTTGGAAAAGCTGCAAAGCCAACAGAGCCCACGCAGCCAGAGAACTTTGGACTTACAGAAGGAGAATGCCCCAGGGAAGCCTTGTGAAATGAAGAGAGGATGTCAGCAGATATCATCATGTGCCTTCCCAGCTGAGAGAAGCCCCAAACTTCATCAGACCTTTCTTTGGAGTTAAAGGTATCTTTCTATGGATGAATTAATTTGGACATTTTCATGGCCTTATAACTCTAAATTTACAACTTAATGAATTCCCCTTTTTATATGTCTTTCCATTTCTGGCATATTGCATTCCAGCAGATTTAGTAAACCAAAAAAAAATTACATATTGGTCATTTCTATTTTAATTGTTAAGAGCAGGGATTACATATCTTACATTCCTAATAATTCTCAATGCACTTAATGTAAGCACTATTACTGGTTCTGAAGGTATAGTTGGTAAAGATGATTAAGAAACTGGATTTAACTGAGAATTGTCTTCTTATTTTTTCCCAAAACAAAATTGTTATTTCTGGGCTAATGTGGGATGGGAATATAAAAGATTTCTACTTGTGAAAACATACCTGAAGTAGAGAAGACATAGTTTGACTATTTTGGAAAAGATGTTCCATGGAACCCTTGAATTTTATAAATGTGCTATTTGCCAATATACAGACCAAGCATCTCATAATGCCTGGTACTATATATATACAGTTAGTGATGAGAGAAGCAACACTTAAATTAGATGAAATACAGCCAGGGAGGATATGCAGCCATTTAATCCTGAAGCTGTAAGCTCATTGCAGCTCAGCACCTTTCAACAATATTCATACATTACTTATTTTATGGTACAAACCATACTAGTCACTGGGAAACCAAACACAACCTAAATATGGTTCCTAGCCTTCAGCAGCTTGGCTGAGATGATCACATTACCTATTAAGAGTGTATATGTTTCAAGAAAACCATACAAATAAAAATCAAGAGGCAAAATAGCCACATTTAAGACCAAAAAAGCAGAAAGGGCATTAAAATGGATGGATTTCATGAATGTTTGTTTTATTTATTAGTGAGTTACTGCCCTATGGGAAATTTATACTAACAGAGAAAAGAGGAAATAACTATACATCTTAGCCATGGTGCCTTAGAAATGACTAAACAAAATCTGAGAGAATGAACAACCAATGACAAATTGAGTAAAGCTCTGGAGAAATCTTCCATAGAGATCCCATCACCATGTCTTTGAGAAATAAAGTGATTAGGACAGTAAAGAAACAATTAAATCAATCCATTCATTATTGTTATTAAATTGTCACCATGCTGAAAGTACAGAAGAGAAGAGTTAATCTCAATATTTCCAGCCTTATGTATTATTAAAATTAAAGACTCTGGAAGGTTTCATGAAGATAAATGTATTATAGATAGAATCATAAGTTGTAAGAAAGTGGGCATAAGGCACATACCCATAGGAAAAGACAAATGAAATATGAAAGAGAATAATATAATACTATAGCAAATCTTAAGAAGTAATGTAGAGAATTAATCCTTCTACCTGACTTTTGAGTCATCTGCTGAGATGACCCCATAGCCACTGCTCTGAGATTATCCTGTCAAAGTTCTGATTGGTTTCACTAGGAAAATCCAATACCTGTGATAATTCCACAAACATTAATTTTTCTACCTGTCCCAACACCTGGGCTAAGGATGGTACACCACAACACATGTTAATCTATAAGTGCAGAAGGGCTATTTTACCAGGCATGGGAATGGAGCAAGTAATGGTGGCACTCTATATTTTATTAGGGGCAATAAAGAAGAAAGGATAAAGTGATCTGGGGTTTCCAGCAGGTTTAAATCTATTTCAGCTTCCTAGATGGTTCTGACGCTGGGGACTTTGCTCCGTAAGAGTGTGTATGTGTGTGTATTTGTGTGTGTGTGTGTATGATTGGTGAGTGTCTGGATATATATATTTTTATTTCAACAACCTAAAAATAGATCATTATACTGAATCACCTACCCACAGAACCAACTGGGATTTTAACAATGCTGTAGTAATCAAAGCAAATATTTGTCATTTCCACAGAACCACATGAAATAAAGTTTTCACTGATGTGTATCTAGACTGGAGTCAATTTCATAATTTGAACCATATGTTCATTTGTGGTTTAGGGGTTGAATGTATGTGTACCAGAAAAATCTTAGAAAAAGATGAGGAAAATAGATGACTACTATTCAGTAACAAATATTGGAAGGAAATATATTACACTGAGTCCATCTGTAATGTCTACTTCTATTCTACATACTGCAATGGTGTGGAGTCCTTTAGCTCTAAACCTCTTTATAGAGTGCTAATTAATATGTGCATTTTGCACACTTCTGGTCAAATAAAACTATATATATTTCAATACAGTTCACCCCCTCAATTAATAAGGAGGGTAACAAGAAATCTCAACTTGCTGAAATTGTTCAATTTTGTATCATTTAATGTGTGATTAGTAAGTACATATCTATATACTATATAGTAGGGATTTTTCCTTATGCAATTGTGGGAGCTGACGAGACAACCTATCACTGCTACTGCTTCAGTAACTGGTTCTGAAACCTGAGAGGGAAGATAGAAGTGTATTTGTAGGTTGGACCAGATTGAAAGTGTCATATACCCAAGAAAAGCCAGATTTTAACCTTAATACAATCTTGGGGGAGTAGCCATTTCTTTTAATCCTGATTCAAAGCTCGAAAACTTTGATTCGATTATCTCCACAAAGATGTGACATGCCCAATTGTGGGTGTGACCTTTGATTAGATGGAGATGTGTCTCCACCAATTCCAGGTTTGTCTTGATTAGCTTACTGGAATCCTTTTAAAGAGGAAACATTTTGGAGAGGGAGACCGAAATGATAGAAGCCTCAGAGTCAACAGAAACTTCACAGAAGAGCTGACACAGATGCAGACACCTGGAGAACAGAGACGCAGATGCTTGGAGATGCTTGGAGCCCAGCAGACATTGCCATGAAATGTTAAGCAAGCCAGAACCTGAAGAGAGCCAAGGGAAGTCAAAATATGAAAGTCAGACCTGGAGAAATAATGTGAGAAACCCCCACAGGAACAGAGGCTGAAAGCAATGGGGCTTAGGAGTAATGAACCAGCAGGTGTTAGCCACATGACTACCCAGCTGACAGAGATGTTCCTGACCCATCGGCCTTTCTTGACTGAAGGTAACCTCTTGTTGGTGCCTTAATTTGGGTACTTTCACTTCCTTATAACTGTAAACTTGTGACTTATTGAATTCCTCTTTATAAAAGCCATTCCATTTCTGGTTTACTGCATTCTGGCAGCTTTCAAACTAACACAGTGGTAGTAATAACAATCTGGAAATGCTGAAGATTAAATGAAGCTCACAAAAATGGATGGAAATAGACCTATGTTTCTCACTGCCTTGAAGCTTTCAGCTTTGATATGTGGTATCCTGCAGGAGAAACTGGTGTCTTTCAACTTTTCACCACAGAGCTAAATATGTATATGGCTCAGAAGTCTGAAAAGGTTAAGGAGGAAATATCATGGGAACTGAAGTCATCATGGATCCAGTTGCTGCCCCATGCCAACATGTTGAGCCAAAGATAAGGAGCAACAAGTAGAGAGTGACAGCATCTCTGTCGTGAAATAACCTTCTGTATGTAAAATGAAAATGACTGCGAGTTTTCTCTTCCCTTTCAAATTTTGTACAAAATATTTCTTGTGGCCCATGTGAACACTTTACTATGTGGAAGAGAAATCTAAAAGGCATAGCTCCAATCTAGTAAAGGGGACAAACTATAAATCCACCACATCTGTAGGAAAAAAAGCAAACAATGTGAAACAAGTTGATGTAGTTCCAATTTTGTTTTTCCCTTTCAATCAGTATACATATGGATCAGTATACATTCACCCCATCTCCTAGAACTCAAATCTTCAGTTCTTGAGATTTAAAATCAGAGGATATTTGATTCATAAGTTACTTAAAAGGCCATCTACTACAATTGTTTATTTAATGCTTGAATCTCCACTGCAACATACAAAACACATTTTCACCCAACTTCTGCTCTAGTTAGGGGAAATTCAAGATTTCTTAAGGAAGTTCTTTTGTGGACTATCCTAAATCCATGAAAATTCTTCTTTACCTTGAGTATATATACACCACTCTTCATCTTCAACTAATTAATCAAGTATAGCCCTCTGTAGTCTTACAAATCAAATATCTTCCTTTTCCTCCAATAGCTCTTCAAATGTTTTAAAATAGTTTTTAAGTTACTTTAAACCCTTATTGTAAATATCTACAAATTCTTGAAGTTTTTATAACACATGGCTCAAAATATGAGTGTATAATTACAGGTTCAAGCTTTTTCTCATTTTCTTGGTCACTTGTAGTTCTTTCTTAATGGATGAGTTATTTGAGACTTCAGTTACTAAGTCTTTCTTGACTGAAGTAGAAAAATATCAGTACTTAGCTTTTTCTTTCTCAATCTAGTACGGTTCATACTTATATCATGTTCACAGTCTTGGAATCATTTCAGAGAAGAAGGGAATGTGATATAATGGAAAAAATACAGGTTTTTAAGGCAAAATATTAATTGGAATCCTGGTTTTACAACTTGTTGACTATGTGCTTTAAGTCACTAAACTACAAGTCTTAGTTTCCTTGGCAATCAAATGGAGATAATCATGCCTACTTCCCTAAAGTATTGTGAAAAATAAATTAGACTAGATATAACTGTTTCTGGCACAGATCCTTTCACATGGTCAAAAAAGTAGTTACCTATAACTTCCATCCTCCATCACAATGGCCACAATCATATTTTTCATATAGAATAGGTCAACTTTATCTTTCTTTATTAGAAAAGTTGTGCTTACAGAACAATCATGCATAAAATATGGGATTCCTATTTACATAACTGTGGTTATTTGAAGTGTTATGTACCAGAAAAAGGCTGTGTTCTGTGGGAGTAGACCTATTATGGGTGGGACTCTTTGATTAGGTTATTTCAACTGAGATGTGATCCATCACATTCAAGATGGAATTCTGACTGAAATTCTTTATAAGAGGATAATGCACACAGAAATTAAGAGATGAAATTAAGAGAGCTTAGAGAAGCCCCAGAAAAGCTGAGGGACAAGGACACAACTACAGAAACTGAGAGAGAGGAAGCCACTGAAGCCAGAAGCTGAAAGCAATGAAACCAGGAAGAGAAGGAACATCAGATGCCAGCCATAGGCCTTCCCATATGACAGGGGTGTTCCAAATGCCGGCAGCTTTTCTTCATAGTAGGTATTGTCCTATTGATGTCTTAATTTAGACATTTCATGTCCTTAGAACTGCAAACTTGTAAGCCAATAAATCCCCATTGTAAAAGGCAGCCCATCTCTAGTATATCACATTCCAGCAGCTTTACCAGAACATGACCCTATAATTCACACTTTGCATTGGTGTGGAATATTTGTTACAATTGATGATAGCATAATTTTTAATTGTGCTATTAATTATAGTCCATGGTTTAAGTTAGGAGTCACTGTATAGAGTTGTTACATAGATTCCTTCTATTTGATTTCATTCTGTTATCATATATACAATCTAATATTTCCCCTTTTAATCACATTCAGACATGTATTTCAATGTTGTTAATTATGTTCACAATGTTGTGGTACAATCCTCACAATCAAAGACCAAACATTCCCATAACTCCAAATAGGAATCCTGTACATTTTAAGCCTTAACTTCTCACAATGCCCTCCCCTGGTAACCTATATTCTAGATTCTGACTGTAAGTGTTTGCCTATTTGAATTATTTTGAATCAGTGAGATCAAACACTCTTAATCTTTTGGTGTCTGACTTAGCTCCTCTGTAATCCACTGATTGTAAAGCAATATGTTATTTCATATCCACATATTTGTGAATTCTCCATTTCTCCTGTTATTGATTTCTAGGTTCAGTCTATTGTGGTTGGAGAACATTTTTCAGTATTTTTAATTTATTGTGACTTGTTTTGTGACCTAACATATAATCTGTCCTGGAGATTTATCCAGTTTATAATGGTCAACTTTATACCTCATGACTGTTTTTTCCTTAAAGTCTAGTTTACCTGATATTACCCTAACTCTCTTTTGGTTATGATCCCTGTGTTATATTTTTTCCATTCTTTCACTTTCAACCTACTTGTATCTTTGAATTTAAAGTGAGTCTCTTAAAGACAATACATAGTTGGGTCATGCTGTTTTATCCATTTGCCAATCTCTGCCTTTTTATGGAAGATTTTAATCTATTTACATTTAAAGTCATTACTGCTATGGCAAGACTTTTTTCTGTCATTTTGCTATTTAGGCTTTTTATGTCATAAATTTTTGGTACTCAAGTTTTCCTTTAATGCCTACATTTATATTTATTTAATTTTTGTACCATATTGAGTGCTTTCTCTTTTCTATCTAGACAGATTTTTTCATCCATGTTCCTTTTGATTATCATTGGGCTAAAGTTTAACATCATAAATATATAACAATCATGTTTGGTTTGATATCAACTTATCTTCAATAGCATACGCATATACTTATCCTATACTACTCTGTCCCCACACCTGTTTTTACACTTGTTACCACACATGTCTTTGTACATTGTATATCTAAAATTATATCATTTAAAAAATATTTATATTGACAAATCTTCACACATACTGTCCAATCAATGGCTCAGAATATCATCATAGTTGTGTATTCATCATCATGAGCATTTTTAGAACATTTGCATCACTCCAAAAAATAAATAAAAGGAGAAAAGAAAAAACACATACATACCATATCACTTACCCCTCCCTCTCCTTGATCACTAAATATCACTACTTTTTTGCATTGGCATTGGGATTTTAGTAACTGTGGGAAGTAAGATATCAAGTTACATAACAAATACTACATTACAATAACATTGGTGCTAATAATTACACAAATGGTTACCTTTACCACAGGTCATTATTCTTCATTCTGCTTAGAACTACTGTCTAATATAGTTCCTTTTCAGTCTGAAGAACCCCCTTTAGTATGACCTGTAGGGAAGGTTCAGCAGTGATGAATTACCTCAGCTTTTGTTTACCTTAAAGGTCTTAATCTCTCCTTCATTTTTGAAATAGAGTCCCACTGGATATAACACCTTTGGTTTGCAGTTTTGTTTTGTTTTTACTTTCAGCACTTTAAATATTTCACCCAATGCCTTTCTACCTCCATGGTTTCTGATGATAAATCAGCACTCAATCAAATTGGGATGCCCTGGTACATAATGCATTGCTTTCTCTTTCAGCTTTCGGATACCTCTTCTTGATCTTTGGTTTCAATAGTGTGAGCAACATGATGTGGTGTATCCTTTAGTTTTATCCTGTTTGGTGTTTTCTGGGCTTCTCGAACATGCTTAGCAAAACATCATATGTTTTGCTAAGTTTGGTAATTTCTCCATCTTTATTCCTTTAAATGTCCCCTCTGCATATTTTTCTCTTTCTTCTCCTTCTAGGAATCTCATAATGTATATATTGATACTCTTGATGGTGTCACAGAGGTATCTTAGACTAGTTTCACTTCACTTTTTGCAACTCATTATTCTTTCTGCTCCTTAGTCTGACTCATTTTAAGTGCCTGGTTTTTTGAGGAGTGTAAGAAACTACAGAGTTAGACAATTTGGGGGGAAGGCTTGATGGCATCAAACATCCAGGAGAGAGAGATCTGTCACTGAGAAACAGCGACCAAACTCCTTTAAATAGAGGAACTCCCAAACAAGTGAAAAGCAGAATTTCAGGCAGGACACAAGCCCAGAAAGACAGACAGAACCTTCCTGTCCCAAGTGTGGTGAATGGGTGTCTGCTCAGAAAGAGATATTTTCTGTTTTTACTGTAAGTTATCAGCTTCTTCCTCCCACTCTTCCTTAGATGCTGTGTAGTGTTCTTCTGGTCTCCACAGTTTAAAATTAAAGTTTCAGATAGTTCCTGCCTATTTAATAGTTATTTTGGTGGAAGGACTGTGCTCTGGAGCTCTCTACTCTGCCATCTTCCCCAAATCCTCCCATAATCATAGTTTTGGTGCAACATAATTTAGAATACAGGAATTGGCATTCAAATGAGAATCATAAGGCATTGGAAGATCCAAAATAACCATTAGATTTTTTTTTTCATTATGTTTACTATCAACTTCTTATCAAGGCAAGAAAATGGATTTATACATTTTAGAAGTTCTCAATGATAAGGATTAAAATAGAAAGAATTTCCTGGTTATCCTTAAGTTAATCAGAATATGAAACCTTATCTCTAAGTTAGCAGTTAGTGTAAGATGCATTGTCTGCCCTCCAACATACCTGATATAATAGCTTATAGCATGGCTAAGCATTCCATCTCCAACAATCAGTGTATAAATGGTTTCTGCTCATGTTTACTATTTGTTCAATTTTTCTCACTATGCTAAGTGCACTATTCAATATCTTGAACATATTCTATATCATTATTGCACACTGAAAATTACAAGCTCCTGGAGATCTGGAATATAAACATATTTATAGATTTCTTATCATAGTATCTCAAGCAATTATGCATTTCAAATAGTGACACATAGACTAACAGAATGCATTAGAAAAAGGTTGTCCTATAAAAGTACAATACTTTTTTAGTTAAATAAAGCTTTTCATTTTATGTACAAAGCCTTGAGTTTATGTTACTCATATTGGGGAATATATTTCTAAATTATTTCTTGCTTCATTTAATAAATTTTTACTGAACATGTACAACATCATGGCATTGTTCTGGGGGCTGGAAAATATATCAGGTTGCAAGAAGAAGAGCTACTCCTGCTTTCCAGAAGCTTATATACTAATGAATAGGGTACTTGGAAGGGAGAGTTTATGACAATGCACAAGTAAACGGTATATAAGTTTATCAGAATGTGACAAGTGCTAAGAAGAAATCAAACAAGGTGATGTGAGATAGTGACTAGAGAGCAGCGGTGGAGAAATTACTTTGGAAAGAGTGTTTGAGGAAGGCCATTCAGAGGAGGTGATCATTAAGCAAGACCTGAAAAATGGAAAACAGAAGTATAGGACAGGTCATAGTGAGCAAAGGAGAAATTAGCATGAGCTGGAGAGGTGGACAGAGACCTGTCCCTGCAGGGCATTGTGGATTGAGTAAAGCAATAGGAAGTCTTTTACACTTTGAAAGTTCACTACAATTTATGTGTAAAGAATGGATTGTAATAGAACAAATTGAAAAGGATTGTGATGGTTAGATTCTGATGTCAACTTGGTCAAGTGATGATGCCTAGTTGTCTGGTCAGGCAAACACTGCTCTGACCATTGTTGTAAGGGTAGTTTGTGGCTGGTTGATAAACCAGAAGGCTTGTGTTTTTAAATCATCAGTCAGTTGATGTCATCTGTGGCTGATTACACCTGCAATCAGCTAAGGCATGCCTTCCACCAATGAGATAATCCAATGTTGAAGACTTTTAAGGGAGAAGAGAGATTTTTCACTGCTTCTTCAGCTTGCAAGCTTCCCTGTGGAGTTTGCCCAGAGTTTTTTTCAGAGTTGCCAGCTTCACAGCCTGCCTTATGGATTTTGGACTCTTCCATTTCCACAGTTGTGTAAGACACCATTATAAATGTCATGTTTACAAATATCTCCTATTGGTTCTATTTCTCTAGAGAACCCTGACTAATACAAAGAGGTACAACAGTTATGAGTCTAGTGCAATAATTCAAGTGAAAGGAGACAGATGCTGGCAGCTTGGACTAAAGTAGTACTAATAGATACGGAGAAAGACCAAATGGATTTGGGATATATATTGGAGCTTGAATGGACAAGCTCCAAATTTAATGATAGGCAAAATGTTGGGGAGGAGTGAGAGAAAAGAAGAGGAAAAGGAAATATACTAAGCCCTCAAGAAACATTAATTCCTTTTGTGCTTTTCCCTCTGAATCTAAATAGTATAATACTGGAATACAAAAATCAGTGAATGAAAACTGAATATATTAATTTCCTCTACCTATTTTGATTCTCATGTATCATTTCCATTTCCCCTGTTTTGGCTGTATGCTGACAAGTTGTCTGATTAGTGGGGCTTTATTATACTTGGAGTTAACTGATAACAATTAAAATATCTTGGTCTCTGAGGAAACACTGGATACCTTATTCAAGATTTTAATACTGAGTCATCATCCATGTTTTATGTAGTTTATGTTTGGACAGTATTCTTTGAGCAGATAATTATACTTCAAAATATGATTCAGCTTATTGACTACAGATCTCTCATCTGGAAATTCTGTAATTTTAGCAACTTTTCTTAATAACTTTTTGACACACTTTACTCATCTAAATAAAGGAAAACAACTCTCTTGTATCTGATGAGTTTTCTCTGGAAAAATAATCAATGAAAATAGTCTTTGTATGTAGCACATAAAAGTTGTAAATAGTTTATGAAATAAAGGAAAATGGGTAAATTATTCTGCAAATGAATGTGAATAACAAGCAATACCTGTTTTATTCTTTTGCTGTTAAATATATTCATTTTGATCAGTTCATCATTTCTTTTCTTTTTTAGCATTTCTCTTCACTTTGTTTTTCTTATGAAGCTACCTTTAATATTTTGTGAATGAAAAATTTCTCTGTGGGTCATAGGTTAGGAGCAGTTTTTCCTTGTCTGATGTTCTAATGGCTCACCTTTGAAGCAACCCCTCTCTCATCTTAAAATTTTTCATCCCTTCTTCATTTATTTAATACCTAACTGATCTTCAATTTCCAAACTTAATACTCCTTTCCACCTCATTTCTATGCTCCTATGAGTTTTATTCTTTCATATCACTCACTACAATTTTAGTTTAAAACTTTTTGGTTTATTATTTGTTGGTCTGTCATCTGCATTATACCACAAGCTCCATGAGGGCTGGAGCCACTCAATCATGCTTACCCTCATATCCTTGATGCTTAACAAAGTGCATAGCATATAGTATGCATCCAGTAAATGATTATTGAATGGATGAATGAATGAAAGAATGAATGGAGAAAATAACACTGAAAAGTTCAGCTCTCTATAATTTATACTTTTCTATGGACCTTTTCTCTGCCTGTGTATTCTAGTATCAAAAACACCCAATATCTGAACACAGCAAGATAATTTGTATTAACCAGGGATCTCTAGGGAAAAAAAAACAAATAGAAGGTATATTTCATTCAAATATTATGAGTTCTTATAGGAATTGGATCACGTGACTGCATGGATGGACAAATCCAAATGCAGTAGGATAGGCCACAAACTGGGAACTCTGATGAATGTATTTAATGAATTCTGAAGGAAAAGCTGTCTGGCTGAAGTAGAGATGGAAATTATCCCTTATAATTGCTGTAATCATCACTTAAAGTCTTTAAATCATTGCATGAGAATCTTCTCATTGTTGATGGCAATCTCCTCAGTTGATTTTAGGTGTACTCAGCCATAGATGCAATCAAATTACTGACCATTTAAGTTCATGAAATATTCCACAGTAACAATAAGATCAGTACTTCCTTGATTAAGCAACTGTCCACAATAATCTGGCCAAATTGACATGTAAACTTAACCATCAGGGTAATGAAAATGTATTTGGAAATCCTTAAGTAAAAACATACTTTTACACATATTTCATTTTTCAGTGGGACTCAGAGCCAGAAAAAATGCTGCACAGTATCAAAATTAATAAATAAGACAATATTAAAATTAACAGAAACTTGTCAAACCTTAAGAATATAATGATGGAAATTTTATGACTACTATTTTTATGTGTTTATTAGGCACATGGCTCTTTTCTAGATACTATAATAAAATATTCATAACTCTACAATGTAAATATTTTCCACCTGTTACAGATGAGGAAACTAAGGCTCAACAACTAGTGTAAGATCAAGAGATTCAAAACTGGTTCAAATTTCAAAACATCTATTCTTTTCAATATACCCTACTGCCTCTATTGACCCATGAGTTTATTAAATTTTGTATCATACCATGGACATTAGAGAATGTTTGCATGAGTCATAGATTTTGGGCACAAAAATATAATATTTGAAAAATAATGTTCTAATTCAAGACTTAGTTGAAATATTGGAAAGTTAAACCAACTTATTTATGGGGAGACAATATAATAATGCAAATTCATTTAAATTAATAGGTGATTTAATATAATTCCAATTAAAATTTCAATAGACGTGTGTAAATTTGTTCATTATTTTAAAACAAAATTAATGTAAGGTTTATTAGGCATAATAAATGTCAAGAATAACCAATAATGTACAAAAAGATTAATGAAAAATCATGCTTTTTCACACATCAGAAAATGTATAAAGCTACTGTAATCAAATTGTATTGACATAGGAAGAGAGAACTGTGTCAGCACAACATAATAAAGTATTCAGAAACTGCAGGATATATAAGAATTGAAAATAAGAGAAAGATGACAATTCAATCAGTTTTGATAAATGGTTTGTTTAATATATGATATTACCACAACTGGATAGTTGTTTTTCAGAACTAAAATTGGAAAGATTTTGCAATATATCTAATAAATTGAAGCTGGATTAAATACAATGTAAAATAAACTAGAAATCTTAGAATATGTAGGAGACTAAATGTGCAGTCCCGTAGGTGTACAAAATGTGCTTCCTAAGACAGGAAGCTTAAAATATGTAAAAGGAAAAAATACACTTTAATTCATTAAAAAAATAATAAATTTTAAGGCAAAAGAGACATTCAGCAAAGTCAATACATAAAAAATAAATTTAGAAATAATCAAGCAAATTGGAGAAAAAATAAGGAGCAATTTATAAACAAATGCTTCACGATATTATTTAAGGGGCACTACCTGGGCATATATTACAATGAGATTGATACAGTAGAACTTAGGTGGGGCATTTCCAACGAGAGCCTAAGTGATGCTGATACTCATGTTTCAGAAGAAGTATCAACAGAAAAATAAGCATCCTAATAAAATGATGGACAAAGAATATGGAAAGGTAATTCAAGAAGAGCAAATTCAAATGGATAATATGCAATTGAAAAGATAATCCAACTCATTAGTAGTGAAGTACTATGAACAATGAGAGATTCATTTTTAAGAATTATTCTTCTATTTTCAAAAGATAAAAATGCATTATATGGTAGGAAGGATATGGAGGAAAAGATTGCTTTTCTACAATTAAGTCTCTGACATTTGAATTATTAGAGAGCTTTGGAAAAGTTCCCTCAAACATAGAGTTTGAGTGATAAATAAAGCAATCAGTAAACAACACACATCAGTTTCAATGCTTGTGAATCATCTTTCCACAAATAGCCTAAACCGGTGGCTAGATCATTATGGCAATTTTAAAATGAGCAGTGTGAGAGAAGCAAGTGAAAAGGCTGAAATATCACAACCCAAAGCCTAAAACTGAAGGTTGCAATACCATTTATATAAAATTATTTAAAAGGTGTGTGTGTGTGTGTGTGTGTCTGTATCTATTGACTTGTAAGGACGAACAAGATATAATAGTAAGTGAAAAGTGAAAGTTGCAGAATAATATGCATAGTATGTTTTTGTTTCTAAAACACAAATGAACAAACAACTCTCTCTGTATGTATAAACAGTATAAGCAAGGGGAATTATATAAATGTTAATGTAGGTTAACTGAAAGAATAACATGGCAGTGTTAAGGAGAAGGAGAAGGGATGGGGAGATAATTGATAAATTATTTTACGTATTTTGTAAACAGAGTTTGATTTGCTAATTTTTCTTCCCTAAGAATAATTCTAAAGAAATTCCTACTAAGGATATCATCACACTGAAAGAATAATGAAATAAAAGTCAGTGGTCTTGTCTCTTCCACACTGTGTGACCCTTCTAAACCTCATTAAAATAAAAAAGGTAGGGTAGACATAATTGAGATCAACAAAAAACCTGACACAAAATCAATATCACTTATTCTTCATGCTAGTCTCCTATGCAGAACCCGGATGTGATCAAATAATTCTTTACATCCCAAGAAGCCATACAACATTGGCCAGTTCACACAGGAAAGGAAACTGTTTTATCATTCCAGATGACTCTATTTCATTTCCATCTTTGGTTCTCATGAACTGTACATTGATTTTGTTGTGTTACATTCATCACTGACATGCCTGCCATTTCTCCACACTTTACCTGAGCTGTCCAACATCAATGATGAATGTACTAAATATCAAATCATAAAATTTCTTAAAGCAATTAATACAACCCAACATCTGCAATGAAAAAGAATCCATATCTCTTAAGTTTCCCTCCATCCCCTTTTGCAGCCCTAACTGCTCATTTCTGAAATTTGTGGCAGTAAGGAACTGATCATTAGACATTTTCTGGAGATTGAGAATTTGGTATGCAGAAATATTTGATTGAATATTTTAGCTGATTCAAAATTATTAAATTTTATGCATTAAATAGGTCAGATGAATCTACCCAACTGAAGTGGGGCAAGATGGCAGGATGGTGAGGTATGGAATTTAGTCTTCCAGGGCAGCTAGTTAGTAGCCAGAAATGGTTTAGAATAAGTGTTTTGAGGACTTCAGTGACAAGAAACACATCATACATGTCTGGAATGGGTGGAAGGACAGAGACTTCACACAGAACTGTATGTCTTCCAAGCCATGGAGGCTGATGACCCCCTCCCAAAGGCACAGAAGGCTGTCTTGGTGATGTTTCCCCAAGGGAAAAAGAAGCCTTCTCTAGTATGAGCAGGAAAGGTAGTTTAACCAAGCTCCAATTTTTGGATTAACAATTTAGACTGCTGAATACAAGCTTTGAGTGCAGACAAACCTGGAGCAAGCACAAAAGGAAACTGGAGGTGCCAGCAGAGAGGGTTTGGGGCTACTAGGAAAAAAACAGCCTTTGTGATTTGGATGGGCTCAAAATACTGGAAAAAGGGGCACATAGAGCCAGGTATCAACTCCACTTCTTTATTGGCAAACCCAGGGGACTGAAAACTGACTCTGAAAGGGAGTTTTGTTTATTTTCCTCTGTTAAAAGCCTATTAGATAGAACCCTGGGCATTCTCACGCATCAGCACTGCCCCAGGCAAGGGTAGAATTAACATATGTCTGAGAGACAAAGTAACTAGTCAGGTGAAGGAGATAATTCCTTAAAGTGCGTATCTTTAAGTAGTCTCTACTGGGAGTTAGGGAGGGCAACTCAGCCAAGCTTCAATTGTGGTTTTAATGCTAGCAGAGAGGTGGCAGGGCTGAGTGTCAGAAATAACATGAAATAGAGTAAAAGAAAGAATAAAGACAGAGGGTTTTGGAGTTGGCCAAGCTGGAACTGGAAAGGGGGGCACATAGAGCAAAGTAGCCTCTCTGGGTCTTGACTGATGAACAATGGGGGCAGGAGACTGGTTCTCAAAAGGGATTTCTTTTTCTTCTTTTTAAAACTGTTCTTAGTAGCTCATTAGAGAAAGCATCAGGAATTTTCAATTCTCAACAGTACCCAGGCAAAGTCTAAGTTAAGTCTGAGAGACAAAGTAATGAGCCAAGGTGAGGAAATAATACCCTAAACTGTGATTCTTCCCCAAGAAAAGGGTGGGCAGGGGCCCAGTTGAAGTGGTAGCCATCCTTTAAGGAATTCTGGCCAAAGGGCTGGATGAAAAGCAACCTAAGACAAACTTCTACCTCACATGCTCAGCAAGATAAGAAAACCAGAGTCCGGAAGCTTCATAGGAAAGTTGACAACCTGTAGGTCCTCACCCAGAGGGAAACTTACACCATCCTTCTGAGATGGGGCCTGTCTGGTCTGGGAAAATTTTGATTGAGATTGAGAATATCCGGGAGAAATCCTCCTCAATATAAGCTTCCATATAGGCATGGCAAGAACCAGAAAGAAAGAGCTGAAAGTTCTGATCAGCTAAAAAGAAGCTATTCTAGAGGTCTAGAATAAATTGAACTAAATGGCAACGAACAGATAGAGAACAAAGCCAACCAAGAAGAAAATTTTAGCTAAAGGAGTGAAAATGACCTCTAGATAAAGTACTCAAGGAAATCAGATGCCTCGATAGCAGTAAAAAATTATCACACTAAGAAAAACAAAGATATAGCCCTGTCAAATTAAGAATCTAATATTTCAAATGAGATACAGGAGTTGAAACAACTAATTAAGGATGTTTGGACAGACATGCAAAATTATGTCAAAAATCAAATCAGTTCTGGGCAGTTGGCAGAATAGGATAGGCTGACTTCACATTTGCTGTGTGAAACAAATAGCGAAGTGAAAGAAAAACACCTGAGACAGTGGTTCCAGGGTATGAGTGACCAGAGAGGGACTTCAACATTATATAAATAGGAACTGGATGAAAAAATGGAAAAATTACAATTGAGAGAATGAGGTGAGTTTATATGCATCCAGGGCAGTCTACAATGTGCATGCTGGAATGGGAACTGAAGAGTGCTGCACTCCCACAGTCTCACTGCTTTAGCAGCTTGATGGTTCTCCCCTTTCAGCTCTGCAAATGAGAACGTCCATGGGGAACCCAGAAACCAGCAGTCTTGGTATACCTAGGCACAGAGACTTTGAGAAACATTGTGCTTATGTCCACCCTTGAGGCAGGCTCCTGTGGTTGTCTGATTTGGGCTGAGACTGGGGTGCCCTATCTTCTGGAGTAGAAGGGTACAAAAAGCTAAGCTGTTCTGAAAAATGGCCAGTGAAAGAGACTCCCTGGGTGCTGCTTCCTCTCTCCTTTCCCCATAGAAGTCTGAGGCATTCATGGTATGCATGGACAGAGAGGGAGGAATGTGGGGGTGAGCCATGCAGCACTGCCAGACACTCTTGAGATGCCTGTGGGTAGGGGTAGTTGAAATATTCACTCCCACAGCCCAAGACCATTACACATGGGAGCCTGGGACCCACAAAACCCGTCATGCCCACAAGTGGATTCTTCACTGAGGTGTATAATTTCCAACCTCAGGCTCCAGGGTTGGTGGCATTCAGCACCCACAGAGACCCATGGCCTTGACTGGCTTTGAACCTGGTTGGGTTCTGGCCCAGCCAGCTGACTTAGTTAGAGAAAGGTGAGCCTGTGGTTAAGAGGTGACCTAAAATGCCATCTACTAAGAAGACATGGAAAGTGCAGTCTGACAAACTGCCCCTCTACCTATCAGATCTTCAAATAGAGTTCCACTTCCTGCATGAAGTCAAAACCTTGATTTGGTGGAGAATTACTGACAAACCAAGTTCAAAGGAGACCTTCAAAACAAACCCAAGCAACTACAGAATCTTAGATGACTGGAGGAAATCAACTTTCAAAACAATCTTATCAAGATAATAAAATGTCTCAAAGGCAGAAGAAAATCACAAAGCACATGAAGATGCAAGAAAATATGAGCCAGCCAAATGACCAAATGATAACACCAAAGAAGACACAGAATTTGGAATAACCAAATGAAGATGCACATTCAAATGTCCTAAATATGTTCATTGGGTTGGCTAAAGATATAAAGGATAGTAAGAAGACACTAGAAGAGCATAAAGAAGAATTGGAAAGAATACATAAAAAAAATAGCTGCCTTTCCTCTGAAAGATACTATAGATCAAATTTAAAATGCACTAGAAACACAAAAGAGCAGATTTGAAAAGACAAAAGAAATAATAAGTGAAATAGAGGACAGAATGACTGAATTTGAGTGAGCAAAAGAGCAAACTTACTAACTTATATAAAAGAAATAAGTATTCAAACCAAAGGTGCTCAATGAACCCCAAATAGAATAATTCCCAGTAGGCCCACTCCAAGACACATAATAATCAATCTCTCAAATGCTGAAGGGAAGGAGAAAGTCCTGAAAGCAGCAAGAGAGAAGCAGTTCAGCACATAAAAGGCAAGCCACACATGACCATTCAAACTACTCATCAAGCACCAGGGAGGAAAGTAGACAGTGGTGCAGTATATTTAAGATTTTGAAAGAGAAACATTTCCCATCAAGAATGCTTTACATAGCTAAATTGTACTTCAAAATTGATGGAGAGATTTAAATTTTTACAAACAGATAAATGCTGGGAGAACTTGTTAAAAAGAGACCAGTCCTGCAAGAGAGGGTACAGAATTGGAGGGTACAGAATTGAAGAATATTTGTAAGGGTAATTTAAAAGATGAAAAGAGAGAGAAAAAATATATATAGATCTGACAAATGAAAACCAAAGGATAAGATGGTAGATTTAAAAACTGCCTTTACAGAAATATCTTTGAATGTGAACATAATAAGTTCACCAATTAAGAGATACAGATTGGCAGAATGGATTAAAAATATGAGCTATCTATATGCTGTTTACAAGGGACTCATCTTAGTCACAGGGATACAAATAGATTGAAAGTGAAAGGATAGAAAATATATTCTATACAAGCTGTAATGAAAGAAAGCAGGAGTAGCAATACTAATATCATAAAAATTAGAATATAAATACAAAGTTGTCACAAGAGACAAGGAAGAACAGTATATAAAATAAAAGAGACAATTTTCCAATAAGAAATAACAATCATAAATGCTTATGCACACAATCAAGGATCTCCAAAGTAAATGAGACAAGCATTGACAAAACTTAAGGGAGCAATAGAAGTTTCAACTATAATAGTGGGAGATTACAATATACCACTCTCTTCTATATACACCACTCTTTTCTATAGACAGAACAACTAAACAAGGGATCAATAAAGAAATAAAAAAACTAAACAATGTGATAAATAATTTAGACCTACTGACATATATAGATCATTACACCCCAAAATACCAGGATATATATTCTTCTCTAGTGCTCATGGAATGTTCTCCAGGATAGATCATATGCTGGGGCACAAAACAGGTCTTAATAAATTTTAAAAACACTGAAATTATTCAAAGTGCTTTCTCTGACCATAATGCAATAAAGCTAGAAATCAGTAACCTACAAGAACCAGAATATTCACAAGCATATGGGGATTAAATTGCACACTCTTAAGTAATCCATTGGTCAAAAAATAAATTGCAAAACAAATCAATAAATATCTGGAGATGAATGAAAATGGCAATACAACATATCAGAACTTATGGGATGCAACAAAGGAAGTGCTGAGAGGGACATTTATTGCCCTATATTTTAGTCTGCCAAAACTGCCAAAATGCAACACACCAGAAATGGATTGGCTTTTAACTAGGGAATTTATTAAGTTAAAAATGTATGCTTCTTCAGAGGAAAGGCAGCTCGCCTTCATCTGAGATTCTCTGTCACGTGGGAAAGCACATGGTGACATCTGCTGTCCTTTCCTTGCTTCTGGGTTCCAACAGCTGTCCCTGGGGTGATTCCCTTCTGCATCTCCAAATGTCTCAAGTGCTGAGATGAGGTGTGCTGAGCTTCTGAGCTTTATTTGGACCTCCTTGTTTTAAGCATCCAGCTAATTAAATTAGACTTCACTGATCGTGGATGCCACTCCCCTTAAACCACTGCACATGTAATCAACCATAAAAGAATTTCACATACTGATGATTTAAGTCCACAAAACAGAACAATGGGGCATCATCACTTGGTCAAGTTGACACCTGAATCTAACTACCACAACTTGTGTGCCTATATTAAAAAAGTGTATACTATGAGCAAATATATGCCAATGAACTAGACAACTTAGATGAAATGGACAAATTCCTAGAAACACATGAACAATTTATCCTGACTCAAGAAAAAATAGAAGGTCTCAACAAACCAATCACAAGTAAAGAGATTCAATCAGTCATCAAAACCTTTCTGACGAAGAAAAGTCCAGGGCCACGTGGCTTCCCAGGGGAGTTATACCAAACATTCCAAGAAGAACTAACACCATTCCTGCTCAAAATCTTCCAAACAATTGAAGAGACGAGAATACTGCATAATCCATTTGATGAAGTTAACATCATTCTAATACCAAAACTGTATAAGGATACTTCAAGAAAGGAAAACTACAAGCCAATTTACCTAATGAACACAGATGTAAAAATATTCCACAAAATACTTGCAAATCAAATACAACAGCACATTAAAAGAATTATACACCATGACCAAATGGGAGTTATTCCAGGCATGCAATGGTTGTTCAACACGAGAAAATCAATCAATTTAATAGAGTATACTAAAAAGTCAAAAGAAGAAAATCACATGATTTTATCAATTGATACTGAAAACACATTCGACAAAATTCTGGGTGTGATGAATTCTGAATATGATAAAATTCTTATGACAAAAGCACATCAAAATGCAAGAATCAAAGGACACTTCCTTAGTAAGACAAAAGGCTTGAAAAACCTTTTTCTTAAAAACCCACAGCCAACAATATATTCAATGGTGAGAGACTGAATGCCTTTTCTCTGAGATTGGGAATGAGACAAGGATGCCTGCTTTCCCCACTGTTATTCAGAATTGTGCTAGATGATCTAAATAGAGCTATTAGGCAAGAAAAATTAATAAAAAGCATCCAAATCACAAAGGAAGTAGTAAAACTTTCTTTATTTGCAAAAGACATCATCCTATACTTGGAAAATCCTGAGAAATTTATGACAAAGTTATCTGAACTAATGAACAAATTCAGCAAAGTGGCAGGATACAAGATTAATGTGCAAAAATCAGTAATGTTTCTATACAAAATAATGACCTAACTGAGGAGACAATTAAGAAAAAAAACCCATTCGACAATAGCACCTGAAAGAATCAAGTGTCTAGTAATAAACTTAACCTGGAATGTAAAGGACCTGTACTAGAAAACTACAAAACACTGCTAAAAGAAATCAAAGAATAGGTGGAAAGACAAACCATGTTCATGTGATAGGAAGGCTAAATATTGTTAATATGTCAATTCTACCCAAATTGATCTGCAGATTCGATGCAATTGTAATCGAAAGTCCAACAACCTGATTTGAAGACTTGGAAAAGCTAGTTATCAAACTCATATGGAAGAAAAAGGTGCCCCAAATAGTCAAATACATAATAACAATGAACAAAGTAGGAACACCTATGCTTCCTGATTTTAAGGCTTGTTATATAGTCACAATGGTGAAAACAGCATGATATTGACACAAAACTAGACATATTGATCAATGGAATTGAATTGAGAGTTTGGACATAGACCCTCAGATCTATGTTCAATTGATCTTCAACAAGTCCCCCAAATCCACTCAACTGGAACAGAATAGCCTTTCCAATAGATGGGGCTGGGAGAACTGGATAATTACAGCAAAAGAAATGAAAGCGAACACCTACCTTACACATTATACGAAAGGTATCGAAGACCTAAATATAAGAGCCAGTACCATAAAACTCCTAGATGAAAATGTAGGGGAACATCTTCAAAACTTTATAATAGTAGGTAACTTTTTAGACCTTATACCCAAAACACAAGCAACGAAAGGAAACATAGATAAATGGGAATGCAACAAAATCAAATGCTTCTATTCCTCAAAGGACTTTGTCAGGAAGGTGAATAAGCAGCCAAATCAATGGAAGAAAATATTTGGAAGCCATATATCTGATAGGGCAATTCATGAGGAACACATAACAATCATAAATATCTATGCACTGAGACAGCATGCCCCAAAACACATGAGGCAAACACTGACAACACAGAAGGGAGAAGTAGACACTTCTACAGTAATAGTTGGAGACTTCAATAACCACTTTCATCAGTGGATAGTGCATGTAGACAGAGAATCAATAATGAAGTAGAGATCTTGATACAATAAATGAACTGGACTTAGACATTTACAGAATATCGCGTCCAATAGCAGCAGGATACACGTTCTTCTTGAGAGCTTATGGATCATTCTCCAGGATAGACCATATGTTGGGACACAAAGCAGGTCTCAATAGATTTAAAAAGATCAAAATTAGCAAAGCAATTTTTGAGATCACAGTTGAATGGTGTTAGAAAACAACAACAGGCAGAAGGCTGGAAAATTCTGAAATATTTGGAGGCTAAACAGCACACTCTTATACAACCAGTAGGTTAGGAAAGAAATTGCAAGAGAAATCGATAATTATCTCAAGATAAATGAAAATCAAAATATAAAATCTTTTAGGATGCAGCAAAGGCACTGCTGAGAGGGAAATGTATTGCCTTAAATGCCTATATTAAAAAACAAGAGAAAAACCAGGAAATTAAGTGTTCAACTGGAGGAACTAGGGAAAGAAAAGTAAACCAATCCCAATGCAAACAGAAGGACATAAGTGACAAAGATTAGAGCAGAAATAAATAAAACTGAGACTATTAAAACAATTGAGAGAATAAATAAAGCCAGATGTTGGCTCTTTGGGAATATCAATAAAATCATAGGGCCCTTATCTAGACTGACAAAAATAAAAAGAGATAGGATGCAAATAAATAAAATCAGAATTGGGAGGGAGACATAACTACTGTCCCTGAGGAATAAAGGAGATAATTAGAGGATACTATGAGCAACTATATTCATATAAACTAGAAAACACAGATGAAATGGACAGCTTCCTAGAAAGGAATGAATCAGCACTGACTTGAGAAGAAAAAGAAGACCTGAACAAACCAATTAAAGTAGAGATATTGAATTAGTCATAAAAAAAAACTCCCAAATAAGAAAAGTTCAGGATCAGATGGCTTCACATGTGAATTCTACTGAGTATTCAAGACAGAATTAATACCAATTCTGCTGAAACTCTTTTTAAAAAAATGAAGAGGAGGGAACACCACTTAACTCATCTTATGAAGTGAAACTCACCCTAATATCAAAGATACTACAAGAAAAGAAAATTACAGACAAATCTTTTTGATGGCTATATAGATGCAAAAATCCTCAAAAGCATATCTGCAAGTTAAATCCAGCAGCACATTAAAAGAATTATACACTCTGACCAAGTGGGTTTTATCCCAGATTTGCAAGAGTGGTTCAAAATAAGAAAATCAATTAATACAATGCATCACATCAACAAATTAAAAAGGAAAAACCACGTGATCATCTCTATTGATGCAGAAAAGGCATTTGACAAAATTCATCATCCTTTCATGAGGAAAACACTTCAAAAGATAGAAATATAAGGAAATTTCCTCAACATGATAAAGGGAATATATGAAAAATATATTCATGTTATAACTGTTAACATCATGCTTAAAGGGAATGGCTGAATGTTTTCTTTCCAAGATTAGGAGGAATACAAGGGTGTACACTGTCACCACTATTATTCAGCATTGTGCTGGAAGTTCTAGCAAGAGCAATCAGACAGGACAAAGAAATAAAAGGCATCCAAATTGAAAAGGAAGAGTTAAAAGTTTCTCTGTATGCAGATGATATGATCCTCTACTTAGAGAATCTCCCCAAAAATGTACAGTAAAATGACTAGAGATAATAAATGAGAACAGCAAAGTGGCAGGATACAAGATCTTCATGCAAAAACCACTTGTGTTCCTATACACCAACAATGAACAATCTAAGGAGGAAATATCTTGAGAAAGAAAAATTAAGTAGGAATGGGAAGTTCTCACCTGACCTGACTTTGAAGAATATTACAAAGTAAAACTGTGGTCAAAATAGCATGGTACTGGCATAAAGATAGAAGGACTGATCAGTGGAATTGAATTGGAACAACAATTTTCATAGCAGTATTATTCAGAGTAGGTTAAAGGAAGAAATACAGATGTCCACCAACAAGTTAAAATATAAATATATGAATAAATAATATAATAAATATGATAGATATATGAATATATTCTGGTATAAAAAGAATGAATTTCAGATACATGCTAAAGAGTCAAATATGCCAGATATAAAAGGACAAATACTGTATGTCATCACTTGTATGAAATACCTGGAATAATAAACATTCATAGAGACAGAAATTAATTACAGGTTATCAGGGGCTGGGGTCAAGTGATGAATGTGGAATTACTGCTAAATGGGTGCATAATCTCTGTTTAGGGTGATGGAAAAGCTTGGGTAATAGATAATGGCTATAGTAGCACAATATTGTGAATGTAATTAATATCACTGAACTGAACTCATGAAAGTGGTTAAAATGGGAAATTTTGAACTGTATATAAATGGTAACAAAATAAAAATTTTAAAAACAAACAAATGGTAGCAAGGATGAGAAGAAATTGGAATTCTTGTGCATTTTTGGTAAGAAAGAAAAATGAGGAAGCTACTTTGGAAAGCAGTATGGCAGTTTCTGAAATGCTACACCTAAAATTAACATATGACCCTGCAATTTCACTTCTATGTATTTGCCAAAAAGTATTGAAAACAGAATCTTGAATGGATACTTGTACAGCAAAGATCATAGCAGTATAATTCACAATAGCCAAAAGATATAAACAATCCAAGAGTTCATCAACAGATGAATGGAATAACAAGTTGTGGTATATACATACATATTTTGAAGTCATAAAAATGAATGAAGTTCCAATGCATGCTACAACATGGGTGAACCTTGAAAGCATTATTCTGAGTGAAGTAAACAAGGCACATATTGACAAATACTGCATGATTTCATTTATATTAAATATCTAAGAAAGCAAATTCATAGATACAGAAAGAAGATTAGAAGTTATAGGAGGAAAGGGGAAAGGGAAGTTGGTACTTAGTAGGCACAGACTGTTTGCAAATTTGGAATTTTTGCATGAAAATATATAAAAATTAGGAAAGACTATTTCAGGGTTCACCACACATACCAGGGATAGATATTGTCTTGTGGAACTTTTGTTTGTATTTGTCTATATATTATATAGACATATATATGCATTGGAGAAAGATTGAACTCGTTAGCGTAGTATAAATTCATCAGTAAGTACATTGGTACTCAAATATGAGCTTCAGTTGTAATCACTAGGCTGACTTGTTAAACACAAATTGCTGTGCCTACCTCCAGGGGAGGTCAGTTAAGTCCATGGTTATTCATCCCATGTGATCATGTAGCAAGGGAGAAAATTTCAGATGGCACCCCAAATTTTTGTTTCTAACAAGTTTCTACATCCTGCTGCTGCCGCTAGTCTGGAATCAATGCCATGAGAACCAATATTCTGTCAGCCCCCCTCCTTGGCTGGCAGAGCAATGCTGATTATCCTGGTTTCAAAAGCACAGTCACCCAGTTCTTCGACTTCTCTCAAAATTCCTGTTTCCAGTCTACAGAGAGTATTCTAATTTGGCATTTCCCCATTTTTTCCTAAGATCAAAACACGTGTATGTTCTCTTTGATCCCCAGCCATTCTTCTGGTTCAGAATGTATTTTTTCTTTTCCTTTTTAGCATGGGAAAGCTCCAGGAATCAAACCCGTGTTTCTGGCATGGCAGGTGAGAATTCTGTCGCTGAACCACCACCATTGCACCACACCATATCTGTATTTTAAATAGTGCCATAACTGATTGTGTTCATTAGGCAAGTTTTAAAAACAATATGACAATTTTAGTTTATTTACAGGTAAAAGTAAGTCCCCTATCCTAAACAATGAATACTTAAGTTGTGGTGAAAAGTTTACTAACTTTTTCTACTTCTTCTCTATCAGTGGCTCTTAACCTCTCAGTATGCCTGTTATTTTGGTGGACTATAGACCCCTTCGCAGAATAATGGTTTTTTTTTGTTTAAATGCATAAAATAAAATACAAAGGATTACACAGAAAAACAAATTACATTGAAATATGCTTATCAAAGTAATTTTAAAAATTTAGGTTAGAGTGCTTCATTACTAAAACATTAAGTCAAAAATATCTAGCAGGAGGCCTAAAAATAACGAAATCTGTGATTTCTATTGGTGGCCAAATTGAGGTTCTGGTAATATCACTGCAGTCTGTGCCAACCACAACACTAAATTTCAGTGAGAGGTTAGTGAAAATAAAAATGTAATTTTTTCCCATTCAAGTTTAAGGATTCCCTGATCACAATGTTAAGAAGTCTTGCTTTAGAGGTTCTTCCTGTATTCTTTCAGAAGGATCACTGTAGAAAGATAAAACCAGAGGGAGTTGGGATTTAGAGAAAAGATTGAGTAAGTTGATACATTCCCATTTAGGGAAGGTTGAGGTGGCATGAACCTAACATTGCAAATGGTGTTCTCACTTGCTCTTCTTGGAAAGTATCTGGAGCCCAAGAACTGGAGAAGGAAGAGTTTTGAATGAAATCAGAACCCATTAATAGCAGTGTTTTCTTTATTCAGTTGGTTCTGCCTGATTTTTTCTTTAGAACTCTAGCAAACTTATTGCCATATTTCCTTTTCCTAATCTGGGCCTGTTTATTTTTTCATACCCTGTAATTGCAAAGTTGATGCTGTGGTAAGTTAGTTTAAATTGAGTGCTATCCCTTCAGCTTATTTTCTTTTTTGCAATTCAGCACAAAAGTTCAAGCTGGATGGTCATTTTTTTTTAAATGCACAGGCAGGTATCACTAAATATAACCCAAAGGATCTTCTGAACCATCCCTGGGCTGAAAAAGTAAATTTTCATGGTGGTTGAAATGATACTAGATGTTATTTCACTCTCTTCACCAATAGGGAAATGAATTTAATTTTAGCCCAGACCTAAAATATAGGAAAGAACAAATGAAATAAATTCCTTAGTATCTCACATATTGTAATCATTTGGAAAAATCTTCAAGAGAGCAAAGAGATAATTGTGATTATGAGCAAATGCTCCCTCTGCCCTCCCTCTTACCCGATACTACTCCTATAAAGGGTAGTTGTGTGAATGAGAAAAAATATTCAAAAGCACTATCTTGTGCCTCTTCACCATAAATAAGGCTTTGCACATCATATTGTATCACTTATACAATGATATTACCTTTCCTAAATGATTAAGAATAAGAAACTAAGTTTTTCTATTTATATATTTTATTTTAAACTGCAAATACCATTTTAAAAAACTTTTTATCGCATCATATGACATACATACAAAGCAAAGAAATAAAAATATCAATAGTTCTCAAAGCACTCTTCAACAAGTAGCTATAGGACAGATCCCAGAGTTTGTCATGGGCTACCATACATCCTCTCATATTTTTTCCTTGTAGGTGCGCCAGAATATAGGAGGATAGAGGGCTTAAATACTTTTTATCATCACAATTGACTTTTTTTCCTTCTTTTTTGTGAACAATAACATATTTACAAAAAAGCAATAAATTTCAAAGTACAGCACCACACTTAGTTGTACAACATGTTTCAGAGTTTGACATGGGCTACAATTCCACAATTTTAGGTTGTTACTTACAGCTGCTCTAAGATACTGGACACTAAAAGAGATATTAATTTAACAATTTGGCAATCATATTCATTTGTTAAATCCTCTCTTCTCTGTATAACTCCACCATTACCTTTGAGTTTTCTATCCCTCTCTTTAGGGGTATTAGAGCTATGACCATTCTAACTTTTTCATGTTGGAAGGGTTTGTCACTAATCCCATTTGGAGGTTATAGGTTTCTGGAAGATTACACTAGTGCATAGAACCCTTGTGGAATCTTATATATTGCCCTAGGTGTTCTTTAGGATGGGTTGAATGTTCCTGGTTGGGGGTTAGCAGGTTATGATAGGTAGCGATATCTAACTGAAGCTTGCATAAGAGCAACCTCCAGAGTAGCCTCTTGACTCTGTTTGGACTCTCTTTGCCATCAGTGGCAGACTTTATAAATCAGACTTTATAAGTTACACTTCTTTTCCCCCTTTTGGTTAGGATGGAATTGTTGATCCCATGGTGCCAGGTCTGGATTCAGCCCTGGGAGTCATCTCCCATGTCAGCAGGGAGACGATCACCCCTGGATATCATGTCCCACATAGGGAGGAGAGTAATGATTTCACTTGCAGAGTTGGGCTTAGAGAGAGTGCGGACACATCTGAGTAAGAAAATAGGTCCTTCAGAAGTAACTCTTATGCAACCTATATGTAGGCTAAGTTTCTCTGCTTCCTACATAAGCTTCACAAGAGTAAGCCTCAAGATCAAGGGCCTGGCCTATTGACTTGGGTGTCCCTAAATTTTGACACAGTATCAGGGAAATTCCTGATGGTAAAGTTTAATCGTTCCATATTTTTCCTCCCATCCCTCAAGGGATTTTGCTCATGCTTTTTGATTATCTACTTAACATACTCTAGGATGTATCCAGGCATTACAATAAGATATACAGGATTAAAGGACCTCTTTCTTCTCCTGGAATTCCTATGTTTCAATTTTTCAAATGAGCTATACAGATAGGTTGAGTTAGATTATGTGCTACAGAAAATTTTGGTTCCAGACCAGATAAAACTTTCTAACTATGGTCTCAAAGAGTATGCATGGTTCTAAAATATAGACATTGTCTTCCTTACCCTTGTGATATGAATTGCTTTAACTCCAACTTGATCAGCTTCATTCTTATCTACAAATATCAGGTTTTATATATATATAGTAGCTGCACAACTTTCATTCATAAGTGTACACCATCATTCACCTATCTGCATTCAGTCAGTGCATCCTTCAGCTACCTGCATTTATCAGGGATCCTGTATAGTACCAGAATCCACAGTCCATTAATACTCTCAATTTTACATAATTTCATTGCTCCCAAGAGAAAGAAAATCAATAAACACATCTCCTCCAAATATGAAATCTAAACATTCTCTTAACTTATGTCCCTCCCCCCATTATTTACCTCTGCTGTTGCTATGGTAATACTGATGTTTTCCTTTTAAACATAGCCAATGTAATAGCAGTTTTCCCCCTGTACCCTGGACTTAAATACACTTTGTACAGGAATCATAACTTTGGAGTAGTTCTTCCAAGAACTAATTTATATTATGAGTGTTAATCAGTGGGATACGTAGATCTATACAAACCCATTCAATCTTGTTCATCTTCAATATGGTGATATTACTTATATACCCACTAGAGAACTGACTTTACTTCTATCTATTCCCTTACATTGGAGTTCAATCTCATTAGCTAACCGTTCACCCATCTCTAGCTTCTACATCCCTATATTCTGTATTACAACCTTTACTATGGTCTATCTATCCCTTTGTATCTGGTTTATTTCACTCAGCATTATGTCCTCAAGACTCATCCATCTTGTCATGTGCTTCAATATGTCATTTTTTCTTACTACTGCATATTCCATGGTATGCATATACCACATTTTGTTAATCCGCTTCTCTGTTCATGGGCATTTGGTTTGTTTCCATCTTTTGGCAATTGTGAATAATTCTGCTATGAACATCAGTGTGCTAATGTCTGTTTGTGTAATGACTTTCAGCTCTTCTGAGCATGTACAAAGTAGTGGTATTGCTGGCTCATAGTGCAACTCGATATTTTGTTTCCTAAGGAACCATCAAATAGTCTTCCACAGTGGCTGCACCATTATAAATTCCTACCACCAGTGCATAAGTGTCCCAATTTCTCCACTTCCTTTCCAACATTTATAGTTTCCTGTTTGTTTAATCACAGCCATTCTTATAGGTGTGAGGTGGTATCTCATTGTAGTCTTGATCTGAATTTCTATTATAGCCAATGAAAAAGAACATTCTTTCATGTGCTTTTGAGCCTTCTGTATTTGCTCTAAGAAAAATGCCTATTCCGTATCTTTAGCCCATTTTATAATTGGGTTTGTTCTTTTGTTGTTGAATTGCATGATTTCTTTGTGTATACAGGGTATCAAACTTTTTTTGATATATGATTAACAAATAGTTTATCCCATTTTGTTGTTTGCTTCTTCACCTTTTTGACAGACTTTTGAAGTGCAGAGGTATTTGATTTTGAGGAGTTCCCATTTATCTATTTTGTCTTTTGTTGCTTGTACTTTGGGTGTAAAGTTTAGGTAGCTACCTCCTATTACTAGGTCTTAAAGATGTTTCCCTGCATTTTCTTCTAGAAGCTTTATGGTGCTAGTTCTTATATTTAGGTATTTGATCCACTTTGAGTTAATATTTGTGTAGGGTGTAAGATAGGGGTCCTCTTTTATTCTTTTGGCTATTGATATCCAGTTCTTTCAAGCCTATTTATTGAAAAGAGTATTTTATCCCAGTTCAGAAGATTTGGGAGCCATGTCAAAAATCAGTTGACCATAGATTTGGTGGTCTATATCTGCACTCTTGATTCAATTTCATTGGTCAATGTGTCTATCTTTGTGACATACCATGCTCTTTTGACCACTGTAATTTTATAATAGATTTTAAGCTCAGAGAGTGTTAATCTTCTCACTTTGTTCTTCTATTTAAAATGCTTTTAGCTATTTGGGGTCTCTTTACCTTCCGGATGAATTTGTTAACAAGCTTTCCCAAGTCTTCAATGTAAGTTGTTGGAATTTTGATTGGTACTGTATTAAATCTGTAGATCAGTTTGGGTAGAATTGACAGCTTAATTATATTTAGCATTGCTATTCATGTACAGGGACTGTCTTTCAACCTATTTAGATCTTCTTTGATTTCTTTTCGTAATGTTATGTCGTTTTCTGTGTACAAAGTCCTTTAGGTCCCTAGTTAAGTTCATTACTAAGTATCTCATGTTTAGTTGGTATTTTGAATGGACTTTTTTACCTAACTGACTCTTCAGTTAGGTCATTGCTTGTGTATAGAAAGGTTAATGATTTTTGTACATTAATTTTATAACTTGCCACCTTGCTGAATTGGGAGCTATAAATTTCAAAGCACAGCACCACATTTAGTTGTAGAATAGATTTCAGAGTTTGACATGGGTTACAATTGAACAATTTTAGGTTTTTATTTCTAGCTGCTCTAATATACTAGAGACTAAAAGAGATATCAGTTTAATGATTCAGCATTCATATTCATTTTTTAAATCCTATCTTCTATGTATAAACCCACCATCACCTTTAATCATTCCATTCCTCTCTTTAAAGGGCTTTGGGCTAAGACAATTCTAAATTTTTCATATTGGAAGGATCTGTCACTAATATGTGGTATGGAGATAGAACTATCTGATGTTCTGGAGATGCTGGGATGGGTTTCAGGACTTATCTGGGCCAGGGACCCATCTGGTGTTTGTAAGTCTCTGTAAAGTTACTCTAGTACATGGAACCCTTGTGAAATCTTATATATTACCCTAAGTGGTTTTGGGATTGGCTGGGATGGCCCTGGCTGAGGGTTGGCAGGTTATGATTTATAAAAGATTTAATGGAAGCCTGCATAAGAGCAACCTCCAGAGTAGCCTCTCGACTCTATTTGAACTCTCTCTGCCACTGATACTTTATTAAGTACACATTTTCCCCCTTTTGGTCAGGATGGGATTGTTGATCCCACAGTGCCAGTCTGGATTCATACCTGGGAGTCCTCTCCCATGTTGTCAGGGAGACTTTCACCCCTGGAGGTCATGTCCCACATAGGCAGAAGGGCAATGATTTCACTTGCAGAGTTGGGCTTAGAGAGACTGAGGCGACATCTGAGCAACAAAAGAGGTCCTCCAGTAGTAACTCTTAGGCATGCCTATAGGTAGTCTAAGCTTCTCTGCTACTTACATAAGCTTCACAAGAGTAAGCCTCATGATCATGGGCATGGCCTATTGATTTGAGTGTCCCTAAAGTATGACACAGTCTCAGAGAATTCCCTGATGGGAAGGTTTAATAGTTCCATATTTTTTCTTACATCTCTCAGGGGATTTTGCCAATACTTTTTGATTATCTGCTTATTATACTCTAGGATGTATCTAGTCATTGCAATAATCTATTCAAGATTAAGGGATCTCTTTCTTATTCTTTGCTCCCTGTGTTTCAATTGTTCAAATGAGCTATACAGATCAGTTGAATTAGATTACGCACTACAGAAAAATTCAGTTCCAGACCAAATAAGCCTTTTCTCCGTTGGTCTCAAATAGTTTGTGTGGTTCTAAAATATAGACACTGTCTTCCTTACCCCTATGTTCTGAATTACTGTAACCCCAACCTGTCTGGCTTCATTCTTATCTCTAAATATCAGATTATATATGTAAAATAGCCTCTCAAAATCCAGAAATAATAATTACCATTCCGGACTTAATGTGTCTGCTCTAAAAGCTTGCAATCTAGGCCCCTGTTTTCTTATAAACATATTCTAAAGGTGACCATACCATTCATGTTCTTTTGTTTCTGGCTTATTTTGTCCTAATAAACGTCCCACATGTTCAATCACATCATTGCATGGTTTACAACTTTGTTTCTTTTGCTAGAAGCACAACCTTCGTTCATAAATATACACCATTGTTCACCAATCTACTTCTCCATCAGTGCACCCTTCAACCACCTGCATTCATGAGGCATCATGTAGAGGGCCCAAAGTCCACAGTCCATCAACATTCTCAATTTTGGATAATTTCATTGTTCCAAAGAGACAGAAAACCAATAAACACACCCTCACCAAATAGGAAATCTAAACCTCCTCTTAACTCTCATCCCTCAGCCCATTATTTACCTCTGCTGTTGCTGTGGTAGTGCTGATGGTTTCCTTTTGAACATAGCTCACAGCATGCAATATCAGTTTTCCCCCTGTACCTTGGACTTAAACACTCTTTATACAAGAGTCATATATTTGAAGTAATTATTGCAAGAACTAATTCTTATTTCTAGGGTTAATCAGTGGGACACGTAGGTCTATGCAACCCCTTTCAAGATAATCTTGTTCATCTACAATATGGTAATATTACTTATAGAACCACTAGAGAATCACCTTCACTCCTATCTATTCCCTTACATTGGAGTTCAACCTCACTAGCTAACAATTCACCCATCTCTAGCTTTTATGAATCTCTAAGTCCCCTATATTCTGTATTATAAGCCTTTGATTATATCATTATGCTGGTTATAAAAGTAGAATCGTACAGTATGTATCCTTTTGGTTCTGGCTAATTTCACTCAGCATTATGTCCTTAGGGCTCATCTGTCTTGTCATGTGCTTCAGGACATCATTTTTTCTTACTGCTGCATTACATTCCATCGTAGGTATATACCACATTTTTGTGATCCACTCATCTGTTGATGGGCATTTGGTTTGTTTCTATGTTTTGGCAATTGTAAATAATGCTGGTATGAACATCGATGTGCAAATGTCTGTTTGTGTCATTAATTTCACCTCTTCAGGGTATATACTAAGTATTGCTATTGCAAGGCAACTCGATATTCAGTTTCCTAAGGAACCGCCAAACAATCTTTCATAGTGGCTGCAACATTTTACATTCCCAGCAGCAGTGGATAAGTGCCCCAGTTTCTCCACATCCTCTCCAACATTTATAGTTTTCTGTTTGTTTAATAGCAGCCATTCTTATAGGTGTGAGGTAGTATCTCATAGTAGTCTTGATCTGCATTTCCCTTACAGCCAATGAAAATGGGTATCTCTTCATGTGCTTTTGAGCCATCTGTTTTTGCTGTTCAGAAAAATGCCTATTCATATCTTTAGCCCATTGTATAATTGGGTTGTTTGTTCTTTTGCTATTGAGTTGTATGATTGCTTTGTATATACAGGAAATCAAACATTTATCCTATATGTGATTTCCAAATATTTTCTCCCTTTGGGTTGTCTCCCTCTTCATTTTTTTGCCAAAGTCTTTTGAAGTGCAGAAGCATTTGATTTTGAGGAGTTTCCATTTCTCTTTTTTCTTTTGTTGCTTGTGCTTTGGGTGTAAAGTTTAAGAAGATACCTCCTATTACTAGATTGTGAAGATGTTTCCCTACATTTACTTCTAGAAGATTTTTGGTGTTAGTTCTTATATTTAGGTGTTAGATCGACTTTGAGTTAATTTTTGTTTAGGGTGTAAGATAGGGGTCCTCCTTCATTCTCATGACTATTGGCATCCAGTTCTTCCCTGCCCAATTATTGAAAACACTATTTTGTCCCAGTTCAGAGAATTTGGGGGCCTTGCTAAATATCAGTTGACCATAGATTTGATGGTCTATTTCTGCACTCTTGATTCGATTCCATTGGTCAATGCTTGTATCTTTGTGCCAGTACCATTTGTTTTGATCAATGTGGCTTTACAATAGGTGTTAAACCAGAGAGTGTTAATCCATCCACTTTGTTCTTCTTTTTTGTATGCTATTAGCTATTCAGGGCCTCTTTCCCTTCCATATGAATTTGGTAATTACCTTTTCCACATCTTCAAAGTATGTTGTTGGAATTTTGATTGGTACTGTGTTGAATCTGTAGATCAATTTGGGGGGAATTAACATCTTGACTATATTTAGCCTTTCTATCCATGAGCAGAGAATATCTTTCCACCTATTTAGATCTCCTTTGATTTCTTTTAGCAATATTATGTAGTTTTCTGTGTGCAAGTCCTTTGCATCCCTAGTTAAGTTCACTCCTAAGTATTTGATTCTTTTAGCTGTTATTTTGAATGGAATGTCTTTCTTAACTGACTGCTCAGCTAGGTCATTGCTTGTGTATAGAAATGTTTCTGATTTATCCTGCCACCTTGCTGAACTTGCTTGTTAGCTCAAGTAACTTTGCTGTTGATTTCTCAGGATCTTCCAAGTATAGTATCATATTATCTGCAAATAATGTGAGTTTTACTTTTTCCTTTCTAATTTGGATGTCTTTTATTTCTTTGTCCTGTCTCATGGCTCTAGTTAGAACTTTAGCACAATGTTGAATAATAGTCATGACAGTGGGCATCCTTGTCTCATTCCTGATCTTAGGGGGAAAGCTTTCAGTCTCTCTCCATTGAATATGATGCTGGCTATTCGTTTATCATATATTCCCTTTATCATATTGAGGTAGTTATCTTTGATTCTTATCTTTTGGAGTGTTTTTAATCAGAAAAGAATGCTGAATTTTGTCGAATGCTTTTTTAACATCAGTCTAGATGATCATGTGATTTTTCCCTTTCGATTTGTTAATGTGCTGTATTACATTAATTGATTTTCTTATGTTGAACCATCCTTGCATTGCTGGCATAAACCTCACCTGGTCATGGTGTATAGTTCTTTTAATGTGCTGTTGGATTCAATTTACTAATATTTTATTGAGAACTTTTGCATCTATGTTCATTAAGGAGATTGGCCTGTAGTTTTCCTTTTTTATAGCATCTTTTTCTGTTTGGGTATTAAAATGATATTAGCTTTATCAAATGAGTTAGATAGATTCTTTTATCCTCAATTTTTTTGGAAAAGTTTGAGCAGGATTGATGTTAGTTCTTTTTGGAATGTTTGATAAAATTCCCCTGTGAAGCCATCTGGCCCTGGGCTTTTCTTTGTAAGAAGATTTTTGATGATCGGTTGAATCTCTTTACTTGTGATTGGTCTGTTGAGATCTTCTCTTTCCTCCTGAGTCAGTATAGCCTGTTTGTGTGCCTCCAGAAATTTGCCCATTTCATCTAAGTTGTCCAGTTTGTTGGAATATAGTTGTTCATAGTATCCTCTTATGATTTCTTTTATTTCTTCAGGGTCTGTAGTAAGGCACCCTTTTCATTTCTGATCTCCTTTATTTGCATTCTCTCTCTTTTTTTCTTTGTCAGTCTTGCTGGTGGGCCATCAATTTTATTGATTTTCTCAAAGAACCAAATTTTGGTTTTATTGATTCTTTCTATTGTTCTTTTGTTCTCCAATTCATTTTTCTCTGCTCTAATCTTTGTTATTTCTCTTCTTCTACTTGCTTTGGGGTTAGTCTGCTGTTCTTTCTCAATTTCTTCTAGGTGAGAAGTTAAGTCCTCAGTTTTTGCTCTTTCTTGTTTTTTTTTTTAATATAGACATTTAGGGCTTTAAATATCCCTCTCAGCACAGCCTTCGCTGCATCCCATAAGTTCTGATAAGTTGTAGTCTCATTTTAATTCATTTCCAGATAGCTACTGCTTTCTCTAACAATTTCTTTTTTGACCCACTGGTTGTTTAAGAGTGTGTTATTTAACGTCCATATAGTTTATGAATCTCTCATTCTTTGGTGGTTATGGAGATCCATCTTTGTCCCATTCTGATCAGAGAAAGTATTTTGAATAATTTCAAAATTTTTAAATTCATAAAGACCTGTTTTGTGTCCCAGCATATAATCTATCCTGGTTAATGTTCTATGAGCACAAGAGAAGAATGTATATCCTTGTGCTTTGGGGTGCAGTGACCTATATATTTCTGTTAGGTCTAATTCATTTGCCAAGTTATTTAACTTCTTTATTTTCTTGTTGAACTTCTGTCTGACTGTTCTATCTATAGAGGAGAGTTGTGTATTGAAGTCTCCTACTATCATTGTTGAAATATCTATCATTCCCTTTAGTTTTGCCAATGTTTGTCTCAAGTACTTTGGAGCTCCTAGACTGGGAGCATAAACATTTATGACTGTTATATCTTCTTGGTTAATTGACCCTTTAGTTAGTATATAGTGTTGTTCTTTGTCTCTTATGATGTCTTCACATTTAAAGTATATGTTCTATGATATTAGTATAGCTACTCCTGCTTTCTTTTGGTTACAACTTGCGTGGAAAATCTTTTTCCACCCTTTCACTTTCAATGTGTTTTTATCCTTGTGTCTTAGATGAGTCTCATGTAAGCAGCATGTAGCTGGATTACGTTTCTTAATCCATTCTGCCAATTTGTATCTTTTAATTGGTACATTTAATCCCTTAATATTTAGTGTTTCTACTGAAAAAGCATTTCTTGATTTCACCATTTTATCTTTTTTAAAAATGTTATTTGTCAGATCTATACATTATTTTCCCTCTTTCTCTTTGTATTCTTTAAATTACCCTTAGAAGTACTCTTCAATTCTGTGCCCTCCTCCAGACCTCCCTTTCATCTATTTTTTTCAGCTGGTAGAACTCTTTTTAGTATTTCATGTAGGGCCAGTCTCTTGTTGATAAATTCTTTCAGGACTTCTTTGTCTGAAAACTTTAATCTCATTTTTGAAGGACAATTTGGCTGGGTACAGAATTCTTGGCTGGAAGTCCTCTTTCAGGATCTTGAATATATCATACCATTGCCTTACCTCCAGGGTGCTAGTTGAGTACTCTGAACTCAGTCTTATCTGGTTTCCCTTGTATGTGGTAGATTGTATTTCTATTGCCGCTTTCAGGACTTTCTGCTTCTCTTCAACATTTTGCAGACTGATTAGTATGTGCCTTGGGAAAGACCTATTTGGATTTATTCTGTTTGGAGTTTGTTGGGTTCCTTTGACTTGTATATTAATGTCCTTCATGAGGGTTGGGATGTTTTCCCCCATTATATCCTCAAGTATTATTCCTAAGCTTTTACTCCTCTCTTCTCCTTCTGGGACACCAATGATTCTTCTATATGTGCACTTTGTTTTGTCTATCATTTCCCTGAAGTCCAATTAAAAATTTTCAATCTTTTTTTGCCACTTGCTGTTTTGGGTGTTCAAAATCAGTTATCCTGTCTTCTGGATTACTTATTCTTTCTTCTGTGTCTTCAACTGTAGTGTTGTGTGCCTCTAGCATTTTTTTTTTATTTGGTCAACAGAGTCTTTAATCTCTGTGATAGCTGCTATTTTTATATTTATTATTTCAAATTCCTCCTTAGGCCCTTTTATTGTCTTTCTGATCTCCTTTGTGCCAATATTCATCCCACTTATTTTATTAAGTAGAGTTATATGAACATCTTTGATTAGTTGTTCCAATGTATTTCATCTGTATTTTAATTTGGTTATTAGGCTGGGCTGTATCTGTCTGCATTTTGATATACATTGTGATCTTCTGTTGTTTTGTTGCATGTAAATATCTTGATGGATTTAATTTGTGAGTTGATTTTCTTCAGCAGTCTAAAGCCTTGTGTTTGTGGGGTGGATGTGGGACACAATAGGGCAGTGATGCATTGCAGCACAGGTATAGGCACAGGTTGGGGGTGTTATGCTGCTGCTTGTAAATGTGGTTACCCAGTGGCTAGGGAGGATGTAGCTGTGTGGGTGCACAGATCTGGGGGTTGCAACCCTGGTGTGCCCTGGTCTAGTGTGTGGGGCTCTTTATGCACATGAACAGAGTTATGGTAGTGGGTCTGCATTATGTCTTCATGAGCTGGGGTTGGATGTGACTCAGCTGCACAGGTCAGCACTTTCTCAGAGCTGGGAAGTGTGACTAAGGGCTATGTTCATGCACGTGCTTATGAGTGCCATAATCTGATGTACAGAGCTCAGGAGGTGCAATGTGAGGCTGTGTGATACTGGGAGGGGGGCAGGTGTAGCCTGAGTATGGAAGTTTGTGCCCACAGTCTTTGTGCACTGGTGAAAGCCTGTGGGTAGCAGAGAGGGGGAGAGAGTACCCGGGAGTGGTGCAAGAAAGGTGGGTTGGGCTGTACTTTGTGTGAAATGGAGCATGTAGGCAAGCTGGGGGTTGGTGGATCAGGGGTATTTGGAGTGTGGGGAGTGGGGGTGGGTGATGGCGTTCAGGTGTATGGGGTGTGGGATGAATCACGTGTCATGGGGCTGTTCTGATGAGGGTAGTGCATTAAAGGAACGCAGCTTGGCTTGCTTCCTAGTTCCCATCTCCCAATCCATGCACTCCTGTGGACTCCACATTTCCATGTAAGGCTCCAGATTTCTGCTTCACAGTTCCTCAGCTTTGAAACCAGGGCCACCCTATGTGGTGTAGACGGCTCCCAGGTCAGTTGCCCTCTTGAATTGCCTTCTCAATTGCCCTCCAATTCCTTCTCTAACTTTTGCCTGGAGCAAGGCTGAATTCACTCTACTGTATTCAGCCATCTTTCCGGAACTTCTCTCAGAAATTAATTTTTAAAGTATCCCTGAAAATTGTAAGTCAATTACTTTTGCAAGGGCATCTTTGATAGTGAATGTTTGACTTAAGACCAAGTATTGATGCTTTTTAACTATTAAAATACAATATAGACTATGCATTATCTTTTCTTCTAAAAATCTGGCTGGGTGGTAATTTGACTGGAAACTGTCAACAAATGTTGCTCGTTAGCATGCTACATACCTCAGTTGTCATAGCAACAGGATCTTGATTGACAAGCAGGAAAGAAACATATGGCTGGTTAACAGAAATATATCAAGAAGCCTAAAACCTATTTACAGATCCGCCATTCTTTCTTAGAGAAGAAAGGGGCTCAAAATCAATGATAGCTTCAATCAAATATTCCAACGAATTATTGGAAGTATTATTTTTTGCTAATAAGAAAAATATTACTAGCAGCAAAAATTTTGAGGATACAACATTTTCAGGATGTTGTATTCTTTCCCAAATATCAAATAAGTAAAAAAAAAATGCATTATGCTTTACTTAGCTTATTGTTATTTTCTATTAAAGAAATTCAAGTTTCCTTTATCAAATATCTACTATGTGTACAACGGAATACTAGGCTTCTCTGACTAACTCAATGTCCTTGTTCTGCAGTTGCTTATGGATTATCAGAGTAAATAAACGGATAAATAAATGAACACAGGATAATGAGGAACATTTGACTAAATCATAAATGTCACTGTAAGAGCATAGAAAGAAAGTTATTGGTTGGGTGCTCATTCCTCTAGGTTTCTATCATACCTTTTCTATTTCTCCATTATAGCAGTTACCATATTGTCTTATAGTGCCTAGACATAGTGTTTGGTTAACAAATGTTAGATATTCTGGACCATTTTCTTGATATCCTTACATATCTATGTATCTATTAGACTAAAACCAAATTATAGATTTGATATGTGTACCAAGAGTCAAGCATTGTGCCTAATACATCATAGACATTCAATGGGTACTTGTTGAATGTGGGAATGGTGTTGAAGGCTGAATTTGTATGTGGACTTTGTAGAATCTCTTTGTTCTTTACTTGTATAAATAAGGTATAGGATAATTTCTGAAATTTTTATCTTAATCACTCTGACATTCTCAACAGAGTAGAAATTGGTAAATTTGTGCATTGATCACCCATGTTGATTACATCTTGTTAATATTTTCAGGGAAAAGTATGAAATACCCTTTTGTAAAACCTAGAAGCTTTATAATCAATAAATGAGAGACAATATATTTATGATTCAGCTTATAAAAATATGTGTTTGGTTTTCATGTGAGAAGCATAAGAATAACCAACATAAGAATAACAAGCACCTTACTAATTAATGTCAAGATAAGGAATAAAACTCATGTATTTCCGTTGTCAGGTCTATTAATAAGCTCACATCCATGATTGTCATTTAAAACTCGGTTGTAAGTACATTTTCACGTCTCAAATTTCATATTATGGTCATCACAACCTAGGCAAGCAAACGTTTTCTTGCTTTATTGATTTTATAGGTGAAGAAATTGAAGATCAGGAAGAGTGGTGTAGGGCAATAGGTACTTGTAATTCTCATAAACTGAATCCCACTTAAGGCTCTATAATTCTTAAACACATCCTCTTTCTTTTACAATCTGAATCCAAAATATTGTGCTGGTAAAGCTCCACTTGAAATTAACAATGAGGACTTTTTTCATTAAATTTTTCATCAAAAATTATTTATATGTCACGTAGCTGCTTGCCACACTGATCAACAATTAAAAATTGAACTCTTCAAGCAGTTGGGGGCAGGAATGGGAGGAAAGCAAGAGAGATTTTAAATTATTGCAGCAGATTTTTGTGTGAGCTATGAATTAGGTTGGCTAGATAGAGCAAAAGAATACTATAACATCTCTCTATTATTTAATTTAAGCAGGAATTTTTCTCCTTCAAGTATATTTTCAGGTTTGCATAAAGAATACTATAAGTACTTACATTTTGCTTTTAGACATTTAGACTGGATTTAACACAGAGTGGTATTTTCTGCTCTACCCATTGCTTTGATTGGAGTGGAGGGTAAAAAATGAATATAGGATTTAGTGGGTCAGAAGAATATGTCTGATGATTTTTAATTCCATGAAGATGGGAAACTACAGAAATCTATTTTTATTCATGCAAATGCTGTATTAGGGTTCTCTAGAGAAACAGAATCAACAGGGAACACTAGCAAATATAAAATTTATATAAGTGTCTCACATGACCATTGGAATGCAGAGTCCAAAATCCATAAGGCAGGCTGTGAAGCCGATGATTCCGATGGAGGGTCTAGATGAACTCCACGGGAGAGATTCCCCATCCAAAGCAGGAAGAGAGCCTGTTTCTTCTGAATCCTCCTTAAAAGGCTTCCAGTGATTAGATTAAGCATCACTCATTGCAAAGTACACTCCCCTTGGTTGATTACAAATGGAATCAGCTATGGATGCAGATGACATGATCATGATTTAATTCTATGCAATGTCCTCATTGCAACAGAGAGGACAGCATTAGCCTAACCAGAAAAACCGGTACCACCATTTGGCCAAGTTGACGCATGAACCTGACCATGACAGTCCACCCCTTGTCAACTTGGCAGCTATACATATCATCTTAAACCCTACCTAATTTTGAAATAAAAAACAATAAAACACACATTTTTTTCTTTCACCTAACAAAACTCAACTGTCATGCATATAACTGGGAACACGTTAAATCTCTCCAGAATAGGGTGCAAGTCCTTTGGTAATATTCATTCTTAAACTTGATATCTTACGACTTAAATAGTATAACAGTACAAAAGAGCATTACAGTCCTCATTTCTGTAACTGATCACATGGTCATAGTTCATATTTATAACTACCTTCTTCCACTACCCATTCCATGTTCCCTTTACCTTCAGCAAGCACTTCAGCTGTCCATGGTTCTTTGACTGGTGGGGTGACCCAAACCTTCCTTCCTGAAGTTTCAGAGCCATTGGTAGTCTTGCCTGGATTGGGTTGTTGCAATTTTCCATTGATTTTAATCACAGGTCATAGTAGTACTAAAAGACATTCTAGGGGATCTCCTATACTCCAAGAAAACTCTTCTTTACCTCCATTATGTAGTTGCAGTCCTAATTCCCCCTAGTCAAGGGCAATCATGCCAGACAATAATGCAATCCCCATCTTGGCTTGTGGATCTAGGGGCATGGGTAGCCCAAAGTGAGGGGTGGCAGTCTTCGATTCCAGTTCAATGGAATCTTTGTTGTTTCTTCTGGTGGAAGCACTACCCCTTTTGGAACTAAAACCTGTAGACCAGCAGAGATCAGGGTATCAGGGACAGGAAGCAAAAATTTTCCTAGTGGGTCACTAGGGGTAATAGAGAGTGGTAATACTCCCATTTCCACCCCTTGGTTCCTGGACCCATGGATCCTGGTTATGAGAGAAACAGCACCATTCAGCAGATGCTGATTCAGAACATATACAGCTTCCTGGAGAACATTACCCCAACTTTTCAAGGTATTGCCACCTAGCTGGCACTGTAATTGAGTTTTCAAAAGGCCATTCCACAGTTTTATCAATCCAGCTGCTTCTGGATGATGGGAAACACGGTAAGACCAGAGAATTCCATGAGCATGTGCCCATTCCCGTACTTCATTTGCTGTGAAGTGTGTTCCTTGATCAGAAGCAGTGCTATATGGAATACCATGACGATGGATAAGGCATTCTGTAAGCCCACAGATGGTAGTCTTGGCAAAAGCATTGCGTGCAAGGAAAGCAAACCTAGATCTGGAGTATGTGTCTATTCCAGTTGGAACAAATCGCTGCCCCTTCCATGAAGGGAGTAGTCCTATGTAATTAAACTGCCACCATATAGCTGGCTGGTCACCTTGGGTAATGGTGCCATATCGGGGGCTGAGTGTGGGTTTCTGCTGCTAGCAGATTGGGCACTCAGCAGTGGCTGTAGCCAAGTCAGTCTTGGTGAGTGGAAGTCCATGTTGCTGAGCCCATGTATAACCTCCATCCCTACCACCATGTCCACTTTGTTCATGAGCCCATTGTGCAACGACAGGAGTAGCTGGTGAAAGAGGCCGACTTGTACATACAGAACTGGTCACCTTATCCACTTGATTATTAAAACCCTCCTCTGCTGAAGTCACCCTCTGGTGTGCATTCACATGGGACACAAATATGTTCATACTATTATCCCACTCAGAAAGGTGTATCCACATACTTCTTTCCCAGACCTCTTTGTCACCATTTTCCAATTATGGTCTTTTCAAGTCACTGACCATTCAGCCAAACCATTAGCAAGAGCCCATGAGTAAGTATACAAACACACCTCTGGCCAGTTTGCCTTGCAAGTGAAATGGACAACCAGGTGCACTGCTCGAATTTCTGCCCACTGGGAGGATTTCCCCTCACCACTGTCCTTCAAGTACACCCCAGAAAGGTGTTGTAGTGATGCAGCTGTCCACTTTTGGATGGTACCTGCATATTATGCTGAACCATCTATAAACCAGGCCCAAGTTTTCTCTTCTTCAGTCAGTTCACTACAAGGAATTCCCCAAGAGGCCATAGCTCTGGCCTGGCAAAGAGAAAATAATGTGGCAGGAGTGGAGACCATGGGCATTTGGGCCACTTCATGTAACTAACTTGTGCCTTCAGGACCTGCTCTGGCCTTATCTCATATATATCCTTTCCATTTTACAATAGAGTGCTGCTGTGCACGCCCAACTTTATGGCTTGGTGGGTCAGACAACACTCAGCTCATGATAGGCAACTCAGGTCTCATGGTAACTTGGTCATCCACGTTTAAGCATTCATTCTCTACTAAGGCCCAGTATCAGGCCAAAAGATGTTTCTCAAAGGGAGAGTACTTATCTGCAGCAGATGGTAAGGTTTTGCTCCAAAATCTTAAGGGTCTGCATTGTGATATTCCTATAGGGTCCTGCCCAAGGCCCCAGACAGCATCTCTATTTGCCAATGACACTCCCAGCACCATTGGTTCTGGTGGATCATATAGCCCAAGTGGCAGAGCAGCTTGTACAGCAGGCTAGACTTGTCATAGAGCTTCCTCTTGTTCAGGTCCCCATTCAAAATTAGCAGCTTTTCTGGTCACTCGATAAATGGGTCAGAGTAGCACACCCAAATCAGGAATATGTTGTCAGTCAAACCCAAAGAGACCAACTAGGCATTGTGCCTCTTCTTTGGTCATAGCAGGGGCCAGATGCAGCAATTTATCCTTCACCTTAGAAGGGATATCTCAACATGCCACACATCACTGGATACCTAGAAATTTCACTGAAGTAGAAGACCCCTGTATTTTTGTTGGATTTATCTCTTATTCTCTCTCATGCAAATGCCTTACCAGTAAGTCTAAGGTAGTTGCTACTTCTTGCTCTCTAGGTCCAATCAACATGATATCATCAATATAATGGACCAGTTTGATGTTTTGTGGGAGGGAGAAGCGATCAAAGCCTTTGTGGAAAAGATAATGACATAGGGCTGGAAAGTTGATATACCTCTGAGGTAGGAAGTGAAAGTATATTGCTGACCTTCCCACCTGAAATCAAGCTGTTTCTGGTGGTCCTTACTAATAGCTATTGAGAAAAAAGCATTTGTTGGATCAATAGCTGCATACCAGGTACCAGGGGATGTACTGATTTGCTCAAGCAATGATACCACATCTGGAACAGCAGCTGCAATTGAAGTTACCACCTGGTTGAGCTCATGATAATCCACTGTCATCCACCAAGATCCATCTGCTTTCTGAACAGGCGAAATAGGAGAGTTGAATGGGGATGTGGTGGGAATCACCACCCCTGCATCCTTCAAGTCCTTAAGAATGGCAGTAATCTCTGCAACCCCTCTGGAATCCGGTATTGCTTCTGATTTACTATTTTGCTCAGTAGGGGCAGTTCTAATGGCTTCCACTTACCTTTCCCATCATAATAGCCCTCACTGTACAAGTTAGAGAGCCAATGTGGGGATTCTGCCAATTGTTCAGTATGTTTATACCAATTATACATTCTTGAACTGTGGAAATAAATACCGAATGTGTCCAGGGGGCCACTGGACTCACTGTGAGATGGATCTAAGCTAAAACTCCATTGACCACCTGGCCTCCATAATCCCCCACTCTGACTGGTGGACCAGAGTGATGTTTGGGTCCCCTGGAATTAATGTCACTTCTAAACCAGTGCCTAATAATACCCAAAAATATCTGATCATTTCCTTTTCCCCAATGCACAATTACCCTGGTAAAAGACCATAGGTCTCCTTGGGGAAGGCTTCAAGGAAGATTAACAATATAAATTTGTGGCAGTGTAACAGGGTTCTCCCCCAAAGGGGCCTGGTCTTCCCTTCATTCAAGGGGCTCTGGGTCAGTAAACTGTCTCAAGTCTGGGAATTGATTATGGGGCCATGACTCTGTGTTTTTTTAATTCAGGTTAGACTTCTGTTCACTTAACCTAGAACCCTTTGTTTATACAGCTCAAACAAGAATTCAGTAGACTGCTCTTCTTTTGTATTTCTAGGTACCCAAAGATTTGCTAGCCAATGTAACAAATCTCAGTGAGTCATATAATTTTGAGTATTTCTTTAAGTTTGCTGTCTATTACAATAGCCCCATCTACCCTGTCTTTAGTGATTAATGCTTCCAACTGGCTTCTGAAAACTCGGGATCCAGTCATCCCATTGTGTTTAAGGATTCCAGCTCAGTGACAGCAGTTCCTGCAATAATATCTGACCTACAGAGAAATGCAACTATAGAGCTCTTCAGGGATGATGGCGCTAGTCTCACAAATTTATTTCTCACTGTTCTGGTAAAAGGTGCATCCTCCGGACTTTCCTGGGGTGTAAGAGCAGACTTTGCATGATAAATCCAGTCTAACATTTCAATCTCTCTAAGCCTCTGGATCCCCTCATCTACATTTTACCAGGGCAGTTCTGGCATTCCAACCTCAGGTAATGTCAGATACCTTTTGATCCATGTTTCAACTAACCATCCAAACAAATGGTTAATACCTTTTCTAATCCCTTGTGCTTCAACATTCAATGCAGAATCTCTGCTTAGTGGGCCCATGTCAATAAATTCAGCCTTATCCAGCCTTGTATTCCTCCCACCATTATCCCACACCTTTAAAATCCACTGCCACACATATTCTCCTGATTTCTATCTATATAAGTTGGAAAATCACGCAGTTCTTTTGGAGTATAACATACCTCCTTATGTGTGGTACTTGGTACCTCACCTTTAGGGGTCTGTTGGGGCTTTATTCTAATTATAGGTCTGGAAGAAATGAGGCATGGTGAGGGTGGGTGATGAAAAAAATTAGAAATATCTTCCAAGCCATTTGCTTCAGGGCATTCATTTTCAGTTTCATCTGGTGAAACAGGATTAATCACTCCAACCCTAATCCTCTCAGGAGGAATGTACCACATGACTGTTGGAACGCAGAGTTCAAAATCTGCAGGGCAGGCTGTGAAACTGACTCTTCTGATGGAGGGTCTGGATGAACTCCACAGGAGAGGGTCACTGGCCAAAGCAGGAAGAGAGCCTGTCTCTTCTGAATCTTCCTTAAAATGCTTCCAGTGATTATATTAAGCATCACTACACCTCTTGACTGATTACAAATGGAATCAGCTGTGGATGCAGCTGATGTAATCATGATTTAATTCTATGAAATGTCCTCATTGCAACAGACAGGCCAACACTTGCCCAACCAGACAAACAGGTACCACCACTTGGCCAAGTTGACACATGAACCTGACCATGACAAATGCTAATTTCACTAATGGTTACAAAGATTTGCATTATTATTCACCTTTAGAGTATTCTCCAAAGAAAGTGCTGCCTCATGATGTGGTGCCTCCCTTGATTGGTGACAGATGTGTTTCATAACTACTTTCTGCTCCCAGAAAGAATTTTGAAGGTGATGTCAGTTTCTCTCTTTTAACACAGGAATCACATGTGAATGCAATGGACTTCTCAGAAGAATTGAGGTTTTGAGAGCTATGGACAGGAAATTCTGGAAAGAAAATTTGGCAAATTTCTAAAAATCTGTGGAGGCACAATTTCCAAGGTAATTTATGTGACTAGAATCCCTGACTCCATTTTTAGAAGCACACTGTCTGAGGAGATGTTTCTTATCATAACTGGATAAAACATGATTATAAACAAGATTTGAAAAATATTCATGCCCTAAGTCATTTATATCAGTGTTATACCTATTCTTTCCCCATTTTTTTTGATGTCTTTGGAACTTGCCTTGGGAATGATAATGGTGTTATGACAAGTATGGTTCTGTAAAATAGAGTTACTAATACTACGCCTATTGTATTTTCTTCCTAGTGGTCATTATTAAGTGTAGTTCTACAGAGGTAGGTCTCATTTAGAGAAAATCAATAATAAAAAGCATGCTGCTATAATAGCAAATGAACAGAAGAAATTAATTTAATATGTAGTTTTTGGAGGCATGCCTTACATATGGTTAAGGTTTCATTTGTTATATACTTCTAAAAAATTGTTCCCTAGGATATCATTTACTACCATTAATGGGCTTACAGATTTGCTGTTCATAGCTTGGGTTAGACTTATATGCTTCCACTTAACTTTGGTCTAAATAATTTTATTCATTTCAAAAATCCAGAATAATTGAAAAAAATTGGGAACAATTCCCAAGAAATCATATAGGACAGCTCATTTTCTTGCTGTCCCATATAGATTTGTAGAAACCAGGATCCTTGTTAGTCTTATATATTTGTTCACAGTGGTTCTCATTGTTGCTTCTTTACTCTTTATGATTAGGAGACAATGCAGTGTAATATCTAAAAAGCTCAAAGTTTGGTATCTGTTAGGCACAGATTCTACACCTTTCTTTATATATATTCCTATATGCATGACCTTGGCAAGTTGCATAACTCCAGTGTTCCCATCTATAAAATTGGGGGTTAGTATTAGCAATACCCACATCATAGGGTTGTTTTGAAAATTAAGTGAAATATGCATATGAATATATTAGTATGGTACCTGGAACTGGATAAATAGTAGAAGCTATTATTCAATCTAAAATAAATTATAGCATCCATAGGCTGTGATTTAAATTTATAATTGATTTTCGATCAACTTTCTGTGGATACACACAGTATATAATGCATTTTAATGAAGCCAAATGGTATATAAAATGAGTAAGATATTGTTCTTTTCCTCAAAGTGTGCAATAGTCTTTAATTCTTTAAAGAATTAAATAGAAATTCAAGAGATGTTTCTTGAATGTTGCCTAGAACACACATTTGAATATTCTAGAAGAAAAAAGCATGTGATGAGTTAAAACGGTGATGAGGAAAAAGCCCCATAGGCTTATTTGATTTGTATTTGCTTATATCTAACTTTCCACATTTAGGGGAAATCTTGAGACTTAAGCTCAAGTGCCAGATTTGTCATTCATTTGATGTAGTGACCTTAACAAAATTATTGGTCTTTTCTAGACCACAATTCTGTCATCTGTAAAATGATACACTTTGACTAGACAGTATTTATACTAAGATCCAATTTCTCCTCGAGATGAATTTCAAGCAAATTCTACCTCAAAAGGCACAGTGGGTTTGGATGGGAAAGAGAGTGTCCTTTAAAAACAAGAAACATTTCCATTGAAACCATCAACTTATGACCAACAAACAGAAAGGAGAACACATGGGTATGCAACTATACACAGACTGCATTCCTTGAAGTGGGAGCACTAACAAAATCAGCAAGAGCCTTTTTAGCACACTCCCAAGGGAGAAGTGTCCAGAAATATTACATTAAACAATCACACTTTTGTTCTTTTCAACACCTCTGTAGTTACAAAATGCCTCTGGCAAGTGATCTTTTTTTTCAACAAGCCTTAAATGGCCCAAATTAAACAACGACAATATATATTCATGTTCGTAAATTATTTGGAATGTCTATTCACTGGTGGTACAGGACCACTTGGAATTAAGGGGTTTAGGAGTAAAAGGTTTGTGGGCATATCAGATGGGAACCCCAGGGGAGCTGACCATTTATGCTTCAGACAAGGCTTACTCATGCTGAAGTTTCCAGTGTGACATTCTTATCACTCTGTTTTCTTTCTTTAATCACAAATGTTTTTTAAAAACCCACATGCATTATTTATTTTTCTAATGATTAATTACATGTTTACTTTGGAAAGCACAGTAAAAGTACAGGCAAAATAAAACCAATCCTAATCTTGTTCAGAATTGTCCATGCTAAATTGATCACAGACCTTCTTGGAGGAGCAGCATGCACTTGCTTTTCCACTTTTTCATTAATCCCTCATTCCTTAACCCCCTCGAAGCTCTCATGAACCAGAATATCATCTCGTAGAATCTATGTCACCATAAGGAAATTATAAATCTCTGAATCTCCTTGTACTGGTTTGAAAGGATGTATGCCCCCTAGAAAAGCCATACTTTAATCAAAATCCTATTTCATGAAGGTAGAATAATCCTTATTCAATACTGTATGTTTGAAACTGTAATCTGATCATCTCCCTGGATGATGTGATTTAGTCAAGAGTGGTTGTTAAACTGGATTAGGTGGCGACATGTCTCCACCCATTTAGGTGGGTCTTGATTGGTTTATTGGAGTCCTATAAAAGAGGAAACACTTTAGAGAATGGAAGATTCAGAGAGAACAGAGAATGCTGCAACACCACGAGGCAGAAAGTCCACCTTTGGAGATGAAGAAGGAAAACACCTCCTGGAAGTTTCATGAAACCGGAAGCCAGGAGAGAAAGCTAGCAGATGATGCTGTGTTCACCATGTGCCCTTTCAGCTGAGAGAGGAGCCCTGACTGTGTTTGCCATGTGCCTTCTCACTTGAGAGAGAAACCATGAACATCTTCGGCCTTCTTGAACCAAGGTATCTTTCCCTGGATGGATGCCTTAGATTGGACATCTCTATAGACTTCTTTTAATTGGGACATTTTCTCAGCCTTAGAACTGTAAACTAGCAACTTATTAAATTCTCCTTTTTAAAAGCCATTCTGTTTCTGGTATATTGCATTCTAGCAGCTAGCAAATTATAACACTCCTTCATTCTCCAAAATTTTTCTTCTTTTATAAGACTCCAGAAACTTCTCAAGACCCACCCAAATGGGTGGAAACATGTTGGCACCTAATCCAGCTTAATAACCACTCTTGATCAAGTCACAAGTGCAGGGAGATGGTCTAATTACAATTTCAAACATACAGTGCTGAATAAGGATTGGAAGAAATGGCTGCATTTACAAAATGGGATTAGGATTAAAACATGGCTTTTCCAGGGGACATACATCCTTTCAAATCAGTACATTCCACCCTCTGGACCCTAAAAAAGACATGTTTTCTTCATAAACAAAATATATTAATTTCATAATAATATCACAAATCCTTAAGCCATTTCAGTAGCAATACACATGAAATTCAAAGTTAGAAATGTACAAACTCCAATCAAACTTAATTAAAGGCATAGTCTGTTCTAAGGCAAAATTATGCTCTGTCTCTGGACCTATAAAAACTCAAAACAAGTTATTTGCTGCCAACATACAAAGGAGGAAAAGTTATAGGATACATATACCCATTTCCATAGGGAGGAAGGAACACAGGGTTCACAGGACCCAAGCAGTTTTGAAAATCTACAGGGCAAACTCCATTGGATTTCAAAGTTTAAGCGTCATTTATCTTTGGGACTTTTGAAAGCTGCAGTCCCACCCTTTCCAAGGGCTTACACAGTTGCTTGCCTCTCTCTAAATACAACCTTAGGGGACACTGGGAAGATGACCTCTTTCTCGATTCCACCCTCCCCGAGCATCGGGGCTGCACCCGGGCTCTCTGCCATCTCTGGGGTACCCACTCAACCCCTCCATGTGGTGGCAGCCAGGCTCTCCCCAAACCCCAAGGTTTGTGGTCCACCCTCTCCAAGGCCTGAGGTGGGATCACTCTTGCACTGCATTGAGGTGGAAAGCCCATCCTCTGCCTTTGGGGCAAACTCATCCTCAAGAAAGGTGAAGCCACCTTTCTTGACTTAAGACCTCAGCCTCCATGGTTTTGCTTCTGAAGTTATTTTTCCTCCAATGTGTCCCTTCTCTGAACTCCCCAGTCCATACTGGCAGCGGCTCTGTTTATACAGGTCCCACAGTACTCTCATTGGCTTTCTATGCAGTAGCCTTGTATCATGCCCATCAGACATGAGTTTCCACAAATCCTTCCTCAATAACTCCATGTCCAATCTTGGCTTTCTCTGAAATGGCTGGCTGTTCCCACATTTAGCCAAATCCCCACAGGGGGCACCATTATTTGGGGTCTCCCCTCCTGCCAGCCCAGAATTTTTCATAACATTGATTTATGGTTTCCTTGTACCCAAGAGTTCAGTTCTCAGTTTCTCTCTTTCTTGTCTCATTTCACTATAAGCTGCAAGGAGAAACCAGGCTGCAGTTTCAACACTTAATTTGGAGATCTCTTCTGCTAAATATACAAGTTCATGGCTTTTAAAATCAGCCTTCCAGACAAAGCCACTAGTCAATTTTACCAGATTATCTGCCATTTTAAACAAGGATTTTTCCTTCCAGTCTATAATAACACATGACTCATTTCTGTCTACAGCTTTGTCACAGGTAGCTTCAGAGTCCACATTTCTACCATCAGTCTCTTCAAAACATTCCTGGCATTCTCTGTCAAGCTCCTCACAGCTCTTCCAAAATCTTCCCTTTATCCATTAAAAAAGCCATTTCAACATGTTTGGTATTTGCAAACTGCAGTAACGCCCCATTCCTGGTACCAAAATCTGTTCTAGTTTGCTAGCTGCTAGGATGCAATATACCAGAAACAGAATGGCTTTTAAAAAGGGGAATTTAATAAGTTGCTAGTTTACAGTCCTAAGGCCGAGAAAATGTTCCATTTACAACAAGGTTATAGAATAGTCCAATCTAAGGCATCCAGGGTGTTCTAGTTTGCCAGCTGCCAGAATGCAATATACCAGAAACAGAATGGCTTTTTAAAAGGAGAATTTAATAAGTTGCTAGTTTACAGTTCTAAGGCTGAGAAAAATGTCCCACTTAAAACAAGTCTTTAAAAATGTCCAATCTAAGGCATGCAGGGAAAGATACCTTGGTTCAAGAAGGCCAATGAAGTTCAGGGTTTCTCTCTCAAGTGGAAGGACCCATGGCAAACACAGTCAGAGTTTCTCTCTCATCTGGACAGGCAAATAGTGAACATGGCATCATCTACTAGCTTCTTCTCCTGACTTCCTTTTTCAGGAAGCTCCCCAGGAAGTATTTTCCTTCATCTCTAAAGTTCGCTGGCTCTTGGACTCTCTGCTTTGTGGTGCTGCAGCATTCTCTGCTCACTCCAAATCTCCTTCATACTCCAAAATATTTCCTCTTTTATAGGAGTCCATAAACTTTTCAAGACCATCCCAAGTGGGTGGAGACACGTTGTCACCTGATCCAGCTTAACAACCACTCTTGTTTAAATCATATCTCCAGGGAGATGATCTGATTATAGTTTCAAACATACAGTATTGAATAGGGATTATTCTGCCACTTTACAAAATGGGATTTTAATTAAAACATGGCTTCTCTAGGGTCCATACATCCTTTCAAACCAGCACACAGGGAAAGATACTTTAGTTCAACAAGAACAGTGAAGTTCAGGGTTTCTCTCTCAAGTGAGAAAGCACATGGTGAACACAGTCACAGTTCCTCTCTCATCTGGAAAGGCGCATGGTGGACACGGCATCATCTGCTAGCTGCTTCTCCTGGCTTCCAGTTTCATGAAGCTCCCTGGGAGGCATTTTCCTTCTTCATCTCCAAAGGTCACTGGCTTGTGGACTCTCTGCTTCATGGTGTTGCAGCATTCTCTGCTCTGTCTGATTCTCCTTCATTCTCCAAAGTGTTTCTTCTTCTATAGGACACCAGAAACTTCTCAAGACCCACCCAATGGGTGGAGACATGTCAGTACCTAATCCAGTCTAACAACCACTCTTGATTAAATCACATCTCCAGGGAGATGATCTAATTACAGTTTCAAGCATACAGTACTGAATAGGGATTAGAAGAAAAGGCTGCCTTTACAAAATAAGATTAGGATTAAAACATGGATTTTCTAGGGGACATACATCCTTTCAAACCAGCACAGATACTAACATGGCTCACTGTATCATTGTGAGGGTTAAATGAGTGGATGCATAGAAAGCCTTTAGAATAGTGCCTGGACTTAGTAAACTCTAAATTAATGCTGGCTGTCATGATTGTGCTCCAGTCAGGAAAGATGGAGTGTCTACCCAGTGTTGCTTATTAATGGAGTTTTCTATAACTAGAAAAGTCCAACTCCTGCCTGATCTGGAGCGTTTGAAACTGTGCTGTTTCTATAGGGTTCACATCAAATATAATTTCTTTGTTTTCTTGTTGATTTTTACCATTTTATCTACTATTTTCTTGAAGGAACCTCTAGCTAACACAAAAGTTGTATTTTACCAAACATATTGGTATTGTTTCATTGAGGGAGTCCTAATACTATCACTTTTACCCTTTTTAAGATCAAACTGTTGCCAAAAATACCTCAAAGATATGTAAGAAAGACCATTGTGCAGTAAATAATGCATGTGGCAGAATACACTAACAGAATAGAGATATAAAGCAGTTTGGGTTGTATGCTGTTTTTAACACTTAATGGTCAGGAAAGTGAAGACAATATAGTTTGTTCCACTAGCTCTCATTCCTGAGCATTTTCCAGAGTTCTCAGGGAATTAGAAGGAGAGCAAGAGCGAGAACAAGAGTGAATGAATGGCTATAATAGATCTAATGTAATACTTTGGTAGGACGGGAACCTCTTATTTGCACTTACTCCCTAAGATATTACGCCCTTTTGTGTGGTTATAAAATAGCACCTCATCTTCTTTTTGACAACTATCTTGATTACTCTTCCTGTTATTCACTTCCTCCAGACAGCTGCCTATCTAACTCGCTCAAATCTCAAATTTTTCTTAGCTTTCACCTTATAGACTATTGCATATAAAATTGCAGAACTCTTAACTCTTCTCCCACTTTATTGTTTTCTATAGAATTTATCACCATTTAGCATGCATGAATTTTCATGTTTATTTGTTTATTGCCTGTTTCTCCCAAGGAAGGCAAGTGTTGTTTGTCAGGTTTGTTGAAAGCTGTATCTTCAATGCCTAACAGTGCCCAGAACAAATTAAGGACCAATAAATATCTTTTAAATAAAGGAATGAGTAAATTCATATGTTAGGTGGATAAATAGATATACAGACAGATATATAAACATACATGAACTTTAAAGGAAACTATTTCAGCAAAAAAAATACATTATAATGAACCAGCACTGTATGGTTTTGTACTTATGAGGTACCTCTGTGTTGAACTGAAGAGTTATGTTTGATGAATCCACACACAAATCATGAAATATAGTAGCTCTTACTACATACAAAGTACTGTTTTAATGGGAATTTTCTCTTTTTTTTGGCATGGGTAGTCACCAGGAATCAAACCTGGGTCTCTGGCATGGCAGGCGAGAACTCTGTGTGCTGAGCCACCATGGCCCACCCCAAAGTACTGTTTTAAATACTATTAATTCATGTTTAACTTGGGTGGCAGGGGCAAAGGAAACTTCTTCCCTATATGTATCACATTACAGGCACACCTCTAGTTAATTCAGGCTTGCTTCCAGACCACTGCAATAAAGCAAGTATAGCCATAAAAAAAGCCACAGAATTTTCCTGGTTTCCCAGTGCCTATAAAGGTTATGTTTACACTATACTTCTAAGTGTGAAATAGCACTATGTCTAAAAAACACAATGTACATACCTTAATTTAAGATGGCTAAAGAATGTTAACCATCACCTGTACCTTCAGCAAGTCATCATCTTTTTGCTCACAGAAGGTCTTGCCTCATTATTGATGGCTGCTGACTTATGAGAGTGGTTTTTCCTGAAGGATGGAGTGGTTGTGGCAATTTCTTAATATAAGAAAACAATGAAGAGTACCACATCAATTGGGTCTTCCTTTCACAAAATATTACTCTCTAATATGCAATGCTGTTTGATAGCATTTTACCCATAGTAGAACTTCTTCCAAAACTGGAGACAATCCTCTCAAATCTTGTCTCTGTTGTATCAATTAAGTTTTTGTAAATCTTTTGATGTCATTTCAACAGTGTTACAGAGCATCTTCATCAAGAGTAGATTCAATCTCAGGAAACCACTCTTTTTATTCATCCAAATGAAACACATCCTCATTCACTCAAGTTTTAGAATGAGATTGCAGCAATTCAGTCACATCTTTAAGCTGCACTTCTAATTCTAGTTGTCTTGCTATTCCCACCACATTTGCATTTACTCCCTCCACTGAAGCCTTTGACCCCTCAAAGTCCTCCACAAGGGTTGGAATCAACTTATTCCAAACTCCTGCTCATGCTGATATTTTGACTTCCTCCCAATGACTCACAAATGTTCCTACTGGCATCTAGAATCCTTTCTGGAAGTCTTGCTATTTGCTTTATCAAGACCAATCATAGGAATCAGTATCTATGGCAGCTATAACTTTATCAAATGTATTTTTTTAACATGGGCAGGCACTGGGAATTGAACCTGGGTCCTCTGACATGGCAGGCGAGAACTCTGCCTGCTGAGCCATCACGGCCCACCCTCAAATGTATTTTTTAAATAATAAGATTTGAGAGTCTAAGTCTCTTCTTGATCCATGGACTGTGAAATGGATATTATATTAGCAGACATGAAAACAACGCTAATCTCCTTGAACATTTCCATCAGGTACATTGTCAATAAGCAGTAATATTTTGAAAGGAATCCTTTTTTCTGAGCAGTAGGTCACAACAGTAGGCTAAAATATTCAGTAAAACTTATTGTAAGTAGATGTGCATTCTTGCTCCATTTATAGAGTAAGAGCAGGATAGATTTAACATAACTCTTTTTTTACTTAAAAAAAATATTTTTATTGAGAAATCTTTACCCATATATAGTCCAGACATAGCATACAATCAGTGGCTCACAATATCACACATAGTTGTATACTCATCACCATGATCATTTTTAGAATATTTATCTCACTCCAGAAAAAGAAATAAATGAAAAAATAAAAACCTCATTCATCCCATATCCCATACCCCTACCTCACATTGACCACTAGTATTTCAATCTACCCAATTTTCTTACCCCTTATACCCCTATTATTTATTTTATTTATTAGGCCTCAGTTTTTTCACTCATCTCCCTGGATAAAAGAAGCATCAGACACAAGGTTTTCACAATCACACAGTCACATTGTAAAAGTTATATAGTTATACAATCATCTTCAAGAGTCAATGCTACTGGAACACAGCTCAACAACTTCAGGTACTTCCTTCCAGCCACTCCAATATACCATAAACTAAAAATGGAATATCTATATAATGCATAAGAATAATGTCCATGATAACCTCCGGACTCTGTTTGAATCTCAGCCACTGAAACTTTATTTTGTCTCATTTCTCTCTTTCACTTTTGGTCAAGAAGGCTTTCTCAATGCCACGATGCCAGGTCCTGGCTTATTCTAGGAGTCCTGGCCCACATTACCAGGGATTACACCCCAGGGAGTCATGTCCCACATAGGGGTGAGGGCAGTGAGTTCACCTGCAGAGTTGGCTTAGAGAGAGAGGCCACATCTAAGCAACAAAAGAGATTTCCTGGGGGTGGCTCTTGGGCATAATTATAAGTAGGCTTAGTTTCTCTTTTGCAGAAATAAGTTTCATAGGGTCGAACCACAAGGTTGAGGGCTCAGCCTATTGAATTGGTTGTCCCCACTGTTGCATGAATGTCAGGAAACCCTCAGATGGGAAAGTTTAGCATTTCCTCCTTTCTCCCCATAGCATAACTCTTAATGGCATTGGCTTCAACTTCAATTCACCAGCTGCATTATTCACTATCAAGAGAGTCAGCCTCTCTTTTCCAACTTTGAAGCCAGGCATTGACTTCTCCTTTCTAGCTGTGAAAGTCCTAGAGGGCATCTTCTCCCAATCAAAGGCTGTTTTATCTACATTGAAAATCCATTGTTTAGTATAGCCCCCTTCATCTATGATCTTAGCTAGATATTCTGAATAACCTGCTGAAGCCTCTACATCAGCATTTGATGTTTCATCTTGCACTTTTATGTTATGGAGTTTTTTATTTTTCTTAAACTTCATAAGACAACTTCTGCTATCTTTAAATTTTTCTTCTACAGTTTTCTCATCTCTCTCAACCTTCACAGAATTGAAGAGACTTAGATCCTTACTCTGGATTAGACTTTGACTTAAGGAAGTGCTATGGTTGGTTTCGTCTTCTATTCAGACCTCTAAAACTTTGCCTATATCAGGAAGAAAACTTTCAATTTCTGATCATTCATGTGTTCACTGGAGTAGCACTTTTAATTTTCTTCTAGAACTTTACCTATGCATTCACAATTTGGATAAATGTTTGGTACAAGAGTGCTAGCTTTCAGAGTGTCTTGACTTTTGATATGTCTTCCTCATTAAGCTTTTCTAGCCTTTTATTTAAAGTGAGAGAAATATGACCCTTTCACTTGAACACTTAGAGGCCATCATAGGATTATCATTGCAATTGGCTTAATTTCAATATTATTTTTTCTTATGGAGTAGGGAGGCCTGAGGAGAGGGTGATGTGTGGAGAAGCCAGTATATATACAACATTTATTTATTAAATTTGTCAACTTACATGCGCTCAGTTCATGGTGCCGCAAAACAATTATAATAGTAATATCTAAGATACTGATCACAGATCATGATATCATATATAACTATAATGGAAAAGTTTTAAATATTGCAATAATTACCAAAATGTGATATGAAATGAACCCAAGTGGTTGGAAAAATGACACTTGTAGAGTTGATTGAAACAGAGTTGCCTCTAGTTAGGGAAAATAGTATGCACAAATTACCATATAGGGAAATGCTTTTGGTACTACTTTGCACTTCCAGTTCAGCTTCCTTGAACTTAACCTTTTTTTTTTAACATAAATTCTCTGAAAATATTTTTATTCCCTTTTTATTCCTGACTTTTTCTTTTTGCTTTTGCTTGTGACACTTGGCCTTGTTAATGAATCACTGGTAAAGTTCATATGTCCAGCTCCTTTCTAATACTCCAATACTGGCAGTATTGTGTATTAGACCTGCATCATTGTATTAAAGCATTAAATAGAAAATATTAATTGTGTTGCTTTATCAAAAATTATTTCAACCCTTTAATAAAGGGTTCCTTTACTAAAGAAATGGTGTTTTCTCTGAGAATAGTATTTAGTTTTCTTCCAAGATAGTGTGTATTTATAATTCTAAAGTGCAAATTTTTATTCATAATAATGACTAAATGATACTGAAGTCACCCAAATTCTAAGGGAGGAGGAATGGATACCTCTTAGATAATTTGTTTTGAGCTTTCTTTCATCTTTCATTTGTTACAGTTTCTTGTTTTTCTATTTTAACTCCCATAAAGCAAAAGCACATTTTTCATCCCAGCACATTTTTGCCATTCAAGTATTCCTTACTGGCTGATAAACCTCCTGCCAATTTTACAAACCAACTCGAGTGCTTCAGTAATGTACTTCTACCAATTTAAAATCTTTCTGTTTCCATCTCTTTTGCCAGCAATCAATTATGTGCATGCTAAGAAGCCAGGTGGCTATCGTTTATGTTGTGTACTTTATTGAAAGGATTGAAGATAGTCTTTGGCAGAAAGAAAGAGTAAATTGAAGACCTACCAAATGTCTAAAGTTGCATGAGTTGTTTGTTAGTTACTTACTTAAAACAATATCTCAACAGCTGAATTAGTTATTTTAACACAGGAAAAATTTTCTGATACATACTTAAATATGAATCTGAAATTGAAAGCATATTTTAGAAAATGTTATAACGGTGTTACACTGATATCATTATTAATATTACATGCAGATTTTATTATCATTTTACTGTAACATCTCCCAGCATATTCAAGTGAACCTGTAGAATTGGAATATGTTTTGATTTTTCATTAAGAAATCTTCTCCTACTTCTTATTCAGAATTCTTCTGATATATATGATTTAGTTAGGCTAACACTTTGTGCTATTTTCTTATAAGTGTTCAAAATCGGCTTTAGAGAGAAAGTGCTACATTTGGGAAATTTACATTCATTCATTTTTTAAAAAAATCATGGTTTGGGGATATTTAAATGGAGAAATAAAATTGTTTTGTATATATGTAAGCCAAGTTAAATTTGAAGTGAACATTCTTGAAAATCATTTGCTATTGGCATGAAAATATTCTGCTCTCCAATAGCTTTCAAATAATTCTCAAAGAACAGCAAAGTAAAGAGAATTTTAACCCCACTTTCCTTGATGTTTATGACGGAACAAGTTGTTTCCTTCATAAATGTAACAAAATACATTTGTGGCTATAGTCTATTACTCATGCCTTAGATTGGAAATATGTTGCCTTGTATGTTTTCTTTTTGAGTCACAAATAAAGATCATTGGTTCAATTATTTTTCTTTCAAACGTGGTCAATCTACACAAAAAAGAGGGGATTCTGGACAGATTATCAGCTTTATGTCAGCATTGTTGATCTGTTTACTCCCTCATGAAATTCTGCAATGACAATCAAAAATAAAACAATGAATAGCTCAAAACATACACGCCACTAGAGGTGATATTTAGGTTGGAAGCTTTTGAGCAACATAATCAAGATCATTACTTCACTTTAATAACAAAAAAAAACAATGGATTTAGCATCTTTTGTGTATAATCATATTTGTAAGATTAAGAAACTGTGTGGCTATGAGCTTTTATGTATACAGCTAATGAACACCTGTGTTGTATATAATTAACCTAGACTGAATCAAACTGCAAATTATTCCCCATGGATGCAGCCTTTTTCTCTGCACCATATATATCTTTATTACTAGTTGACAGTGTGAAATTTCCTTTTGATCAGGCTTTCTCAACATGCTTCAAAAGTGTTAATTGTTTTCTTCCTTAACTAACATATTCTCCAAGGTCAGTGAACCAAATAAGAACACTCTGACATGATAGTTCAATATTCTAACACTTTGAGGAAGCATGGTGACTAATTAAATGTATTTAATTTCCCTCAAATAATGTGTTTTGTCTTTTCTACAAATTACAGCAAAGTTTTTGACCTGAAGAAAATACTGCTATTTGAGGTATTGTACTTATGGATCTCTTTAATTTCAGACAATTTGCACAAATTCCAGGCAAATTAGAAAATCGTTTATCTTCCAATAACTTTTATTTAAGTTAGACTTTGAGCTCTGTATGGAAAGTTGAAGATAATTTTGCTTAGAACAGTTGGATTATATTTTGCTTGTGAAGTTTAATGCAAATTGTGCTTAAAATTAGGGCTTAGTATAGCTTGACATATAGTTTGGGGATTCCTGATTTACATGTATTCGTTTGTATTTAAATACACTAAATTAATGCATCAAATCTAAATAGTGGAATCAATCATGAGGTGGGTAAAGTACCATCACACAGGAGTTATTTTAGTACAGTTCTTAAAAAGAAATAGGCGCAATTATACTTTTTTTTTGGTGTGTGCATGGTCCGAAAATCGAACCCGGGTTTCCTACATGGAAGGTGAGCATTCTACCACTGAACCACTAGTGCACTCGGTGCAATTATACTTTGGAAGTAGAAAATTAACAAGTCCAATGAAAGGCACACACAAAAAAGGAAATTAACAAAAATTCACTTTTACAAATTATTAAAACAGGAATACTTTCAGTCTTGATCAAAGTTTTGCATTATCACTTTACACCAACTCATCAAAGAAATGTACGAGTATGTGGTGTGTTAAGCCAAAGTTAGTGCTGTGTGGAGGTGGGTATTTAGAGATCTTGATTAGCAAACTTCAGACACCTGGGAGTGTGAGAATGTAATGGAAATAGCACATAAAAGAGAGATGAAGGTGATATCCTTTATTCCCATTTAGGTCAAGATATGGCCCATATTAGACCACTTAAGACAGTTATTTTTCAATGTTCATCATAAAAATCATCTTAGCTATGTGCTACTCAAAGTGTGGTTAGGTGGACTAGCAACATTATTATCATCAGGGAGCTTGTTAGAAAGGTAGAACCTCGGGCCCCACTGCAGATCTGCCTATCGAATCTAAATCTATATTTTAACAAAATCCGCAAGTGATTTCTATGCAAATTATGGTCTCCTGAAGTATTAGTATTTTTCAATATAGTAATAAATGTATTGATATAACAAGGGTAAAAGTTTTTGTAATTATAGTCCTCATTGTTATCAAATTAAAAGTATTATATTTTGTCATTTGTTTGGCTAATTGGCTTGTTCTGATAAATAATTGTATGGCAGGAGTATGCCATTGTGGATAGTGAGTTGTTTAGAATAGAACTTTTTTATTTAATAAAAATGGTTAGGAAGCATTGACCCAAGACAATGTGGCATTTAAGTCTTGGACTGTGTGTGTTTCAAGTTGGTGCACAAATATAAATGCCAAATATAATTCACTGAATTGAATGTAAATAATATCTTGGATTTCTGGCTCATAACCCTCTTCACAGAGACTGTATGCATATTCATTTCTAAATAGACAATTTAATTCACTTTTATTTAAGTAGTTTTTTTTTCTAAGTAGTTTTCATTTACTAATTTAAAGAAGAGTTAGGACAGAGTTAATTTACCAAAATATCATGTAAATAATTACTACTATTCCAGTACGGAAAAAAAACCAAATCTGATCCAACACACTCATTTTATAAATGAAAAAGCTAAAATATGGATGCAAATTGTCCTAGTTCAAATAGTAAATAGGGGTTGGCACTTGAGCTTGGGACTTGAAAGTCTCCTTTTCCCCCTTTATCAGAAAGTTGTAGGTTAACAGTACAATCATGTATAAAACACAGGATTCCCTTATACCAACCTATTATTAACACCTTGCATTGATGCGAAACATTTGTTACAATTGATTATAGCACCTTTTTATAATTGTACTGTTAACAATAATCCATGGTTTAATTTAGGATTTTCTATGTACTATAGGTGTGTGAATTTTGATTTTTTAAAAATTTGTTTTCTGTTACCATATTTACAGCCTAAATTTTCCCTTTTTAATGACATGCAGATATATAACCCAGTACTGTTAATTACATTTGCAATATTGTGCTATCATCACCACCATCCATTGCCAAAACATCCCCATCATTCCAAATGATGCATATTTTAAGCCTTAACAACACATTCTCTATCCCCACCCTGTTTCCTGGTAACTTATTTTCTAGTTAATGACTCTATGAGTTGGCTTATCCTATTTGTTTCAAATCAGTGAGTTTATAGAATATATGCCCTTTTCTTTCTGGCTTATTTCACTCAAGTTGGTATCCTCAAGGTTTATCCACATTGTCACATGCATCAGGACTCTATTTCTTTTAATGGCTGAATAATATTCCATTGTATGTATATACTACATTTTATTTATCAGTTGATGGACACTTGGGCTGCTTCCATCTTTTGGCAATTGTGAATAATGTTGTTATGGACATTGTTTTGCAAATACCTCTTCCAGTCCCTACCTTTAATTCTTTGGGGATCTTCTATTTCTTCCTGAATCAGTAGTAGGTAGTTTATGTATTTCTGAGAATGTGTCCATTTAATTTAGGTTATTTATTTTTTTAGAACATAATTGTTTATAGTTTCTTATTATACTCTTGATCTTTTCTGTAGGGTTGGTGATAATGATCCCCTTTTCATTTCTGAATTTAGTTATGCGTATCCTATTTTTTCTTTATCTGTCTAGCTAAAGGTTGTAACTTTTTTCATCTTTTCAAAGAACCAACGTTTTGTATGTTGATACTATTATTTCTTCAATTTTCTATCTTATTTATCGTCCCTCTATTTTTTTTTTATTTCTTTCCTTCTCCTCATTTTGGGTTTAATTTGCTCTTCTTTGTCAAGTTCTTGCAGTGTTCAGTTTAGGTCTTTGTACTCTCAATTCAAAGCTTTCTACTACATGGAGTGACTTCTTGGTAATATTCTGAGCCTCAGTTTTCTTATCTGTAGAGTAAGAATTATGTTATCTAACATATAGAACTATTGTGAAGATTACATGTCACAACAAAAACGATACACTTAATACAGTACCAGTAATATTATAAAGGCAAAACATAGCATCAGTGGGCCTCAGCAATGCTGAGCATTAAATCATCTGTATAATTTTGCTATCAAAATTGTATTCTAGTTAAGCCCTAGAAACCTAGATTCCAAGAAAAGTGAAATGAGATGCTATAGGCCTGTAATACTTCACTCCTTTTCTTCCTCCTTCACAAAATTTATTGAGCATTTAATCTGTTTCAAACATTGTGTTAGGAAGTTTCTATATATAGCATTATTAATTTCCTTTCAAGTTGTATAGTGCTTTAGTGTTCTGTGCTTTGCACACTTGAACTCATTTAATTCAAAACCTGCTCCATTTTTAAAAAAGGAAACAAGTGAAGCTAAGAGAGGTTAAATTACAAACTCAAGAATATATAAGTCTTATGTAGGGTACTGAGATGTACCATGACTTTTGATTCCTAATCCAGTGCTTTCCTCCCAGTGTATTATGTAATTGCAATATAGTAAGAAGAGTCCAGGCTTGGGTTCATAAATATCTGGGTTCTAATCTTGACTCTTCTACTTAATATTGTGTAAATCTGAACAAGTTGCTTATCCTCTGAGTCTCTGTTTCCTCTTAACAGTGGGAATTGAAATAACAGTAATCTTAGAGTATTGGTTTGAGTATTAAATAAGATGATTCACCAAAGCACTTGATAGGTATTCAAAAAATACCTCTCATTATTATCCTAAGCATTGCAAGTATTAAAGGTAGCAAACATGAGGTACCTAATGCAGGAAAACAAACGTGAGAAAGAAGTAGGTTTCTGGTATTACTGCAATTGGATAAATCTTTTGATGCTTAAAATGTTTTTGTAATGGATAGTGGTGATGATAGTAAAACATTGCGAACATAATGAACAGCATTGACATATTTCTGTATATGGTTTAAAGTAGAAATTTTAGGTTATATACATGGAAATTTTAGGTCATATATATGGTAACAGAATACAATTTCAAAAAGAAAAAATCCATGGAACTACACTACACAAACAGTGACCATTAAGGAAAAATTAGATTAAATTAAATAAATAGCTTCAATCTAAATTTGAAACTATTCAAATAGAGTAGTGTTTTATAGATACAGACTAAAAATGCATACTGCTCAGCCCCCTGAGTGACAGAAACCGTTTAAAACATCAATTATTTCTACATACATGTAGATAAATTCCTGGGTGGATGATCAAGAAACTAGGTATTATTGTGGGGAGTTTCCAGGATTACTATTTAGCATTCCAAATTAACCAAGTTCCAAATAATTTTGGGATCGTGTGTGGTGCACTCACATTGTACTTTGGTTTCTAAAATGTATTTGGTAACTCACCTTGTGGATAGTGTGATGTTAAACCCCATAATCAAGCATGGCACAGTTCTTGGGTTCCTATTTCTTTTTTTTTTTTTTTTTTTTTTTTTTTTTTTTTTAAGGAAAGACAGAGAGAAGGAAGGAAGGATAGAAGGAAGGAAGAGAGGAAGAAAGGGAAACATCTTTTAAACATTTTCTTGTTTTATTGTATTTTGTTTCTCCGTTTTCGTTACATGGGCTGGGGCCGGGAATCGAACCGAGGTCCTCCGGCATAGCAGGCAAGCACTTTGCCCGCTGAGCCACCGCGGCCCACCCGGGTTCCTATTTCTTGAGGAAAGATTGTTATTTATCTACCTGGAGCCTAGCTCCAGCTCTTTATGGAGATGGGCCTTATAACCTGAATTCCTCTTTATGGGAGAATGATGGATCATTTGGACCCCAAGCACTACTGTATACTGCATATATCTGACTCTGAGCTGAATTTTAGCTTTGGCTTCTGCTACCTTTTCTGACTTTGATTTCTTTCTTCATTTCCAGCACCCTGAGATTATGTGTCAAGCTCAGTTATATATCTCAAAACTATTTTGTTGTTTTTTTTACCAAGCATTTCCATGTGTTTTGAGTGAAAGGTGAGATTGGTTAATGTGTTGCCTGATGTGTTAGCTCAATCAACCCTATTAACTGGAAACAAATCAGTGAGTTTTACAAATTAAATTTTCCTTTTTAGTGCAGTAGCACAGATGACACTAAGCTTTATGGACACACTGCTAAAGAGGACATAACTCTGTGAAGAGGAAGAGTGGCAAAAGAGGGCAATTTTGTGAGTTGAATAAATTATGATGGCTTTTCTGTACCAGTTGGTGTTGGGGAGAGGGTTAAGGGGAATTGGAGTAGTAGCCAAATACACACGTGTACAGTATATGATAGTTTGAGGTAATAGGCATTTCCCATTAGTGAAATTTCTTCCGAATAAGATGTACTTCTTTGAAAGCATATAAATATTCTTATGTAAGTATAGTTTTATTATTTTGTTTTGTTTTGTCTTGCCATTTAAAATGCAGTTTCCTAAGTATGCTTTATCTTTCATCATGAACAGCCAGTATTGCATGTGTATTACCAATGATGACTTCAGAATCTGCTAAAGTGCATAGGGTCATTACCTCCAAAGTAAACAGCTCCTAATGGCTGAGTTTCCTGAATTATTGTATAAAATTCTAATAATGAGGCTGCCTCTTAGTGTGTTGTCAGATAACAATTTGTATTTGTTTCAATGTGCCTGCTTTTCGATCCAGTTTCTCCTTTCTAAACATGGTGAGCTAAGAAAAGAAATTGAGTATTGGGTAAAGACCAAGATGGTACATTTTATGTACAAGACTTTCCTATGAACACATTGTCTGAGCTACATTATAAGGACTTTAGTATCTATTTTTCACTGATAGCTAATTAAATGTAAAATTTGCCTTTCTTTTGAAATTCTGGTCTTTTTCCAGTTAAATGAGTTCATTATATAACTTCTAAATATACTACATCCATGTATATATGTATGTGCATATGAACCAGCTGCTGAGTTCTAAATTCCAAGTGGTGTTAAAGTCCCAGCAAACCATCATTGCATTGCTTGCAGTTATAAGTTAAGAGGCTTTGTTTTACTCATATGCATATTGAAAATTTTGAAATGCATTTTTCTTTCCTTCCTTTCTTTCTGTGGTCATGCAGGTTTTCTAAAAGGTTCATTTGTCTAAAATGTTTCTATTTCCCATCTTCTCTCTTCCACTGTTATGACAGGTCATGGCTTTACCATCCTACTGTTTTCCTTATCATTAATTTTAAACTTTGAATTAGCTAATGATATAAGGAGACACTAAAGTAGAGTAACGTAGACTTATGTACATTTAGTAAAATCTCTAATCTAAACAAAGAGTTCTGTTGGGATCCTAATAGGCTTCAGAGCAATTTTCATGGCACAAAAATCCCACTTTAAAATTATTTTTTTCTCCAAGCCCAAGGAATTAGTTCTAAAAGGATTTCAGTACCAAAGTAAGAATAAATATATCTACTATGTACAAAATTTAAGAAAAATCTATTTTTTTGATATTCAGAATTTGGAAAGAAATTGTTATTCAAACTTAATAAAACAGCATCAAGATTTGAAACACAAACTTAAAGGAAGACAAGTTTTAAAATCTAGCTTTAAGGACTTATGACAGATACTTGTACTCAACACTATACTGTATAACTATAATAAGAAGATAATTAGATATTTTTCCAAAATCTCAAACTACATCTCTCTGACAATTATTATTAAATGGGAGTTAAACACATCTAAGGAGTCACATTGCAGCATCCTGGAGTCCTGCTGCCACAAATGAAGACCATAAAGCCACTCACAGCTATGAGTTAGATAACCCCACGCATATTAACGCACAGGGACCCAAGCCCACAGAGTCCCAGTGTTCGAGTTTGCTAGCTACTGGAATGCAATATACCAGAAATGGAATGGCTTTTAAAAAGGGGAATTTAATAAATTGCCAGTTTGCAGTTCTAAAGCTGAGAAAATGTCCCAAATAAACCAAGTCTATAGAAATGTTCAATCTAAGGCATACAGGGAAAGATACCTTGGTTCAAGAAGGCCAGTGATGTTCAGCATTTCTCTCTCAGCAGAGGTGCATGGTGAACATGGCAGCATCTGCTGGCTTTCTTTCCAGGCCTCCTGTTTCATGAAGTTCCCTGGGAGGCATTTTCCTTCTTCATCTCCAAAAGTCACTAGCTGGTGGACTCTCAGCTTCATGGCTCTGTGGTGTTTTGAAGCTCTCTCCAAAATACTTCTTCTTTTATAGGAGTCCAGTAAAATAATCAAGAGCCACAGAGAATTGGTGGAGACATATCTCCATATAATCAAGTTTAATACCCACAATTGATTGAGTCACATCTCTGTTGAGATAACCTAATCAAGTTTCCAACCTATAGTACTGAATAAGGATTAGAAGAAACCGTTGTTCCCACAAGATTGATTAGGATTAAAACACAGCTTGTATAGGGTACATACATCCTTTCAAACCATCACATCCAGGGTAGAAAGCAAGAGGATGATTATCTCATATATACGAAAAGGCCCCCAGTGTGTAAGGCTAGTTCAGTGGCAGAATTCTCACCTGTCATGCAGGAAGGTAGGTTCAATTCCTGGCCCATGCACTTCACCCAAAACAAACAAACAAGCAAACAAACAGACAAAAAAACCCAAACAAACAAAAATTCAACAAATGGTGCTGCAATAATAGGATGCTCACATGGAAAAAGAATGAAATATGACCCCCACCATTTGCCATATAAAAAAAAGGTTTCCCAGGAAATAAAAGAGACTGTAGCAGAACTTTTGGCAAGAAGTGCACATGCTTAGGACAATCTCTGATTGCTGGACTACCTAAATGTAAAAAACAGTCTGTTTTGGATTGACCCATCTATTGCCCAGGGGTAGGATATACTCACAAGGAAGAAACAAGAGGTAGAAAAACCTCACAGAAACATAAAAGGGGGAAGCTTAAATGCTCTTTGTTGGGGTGGGTATCAGAACTGAAAAGTGTAATAAAAAGGGGGTGTGGTAGTTAGATTCAGTTCTCAACTTGGCCAGGTGAACATACCTAGTTTTGTTGCTGCGGACATGAGCCAATGGTACGTGAACCTCATCTGTTGCTAATTACATCTGCAGTCGGTTAGGAGGCGTACCTGCTGCAATGAATGATGTTTGACTTAATTGGCTGATGCTTAAATGAGAGAGCACAGTGTAGCACAGCCTAAGCAGCTCAGCATTCCTCATCTCAGCACTCGCAGCTCAGCCCAGGCCTTTGGAGGTGCAGAAAGAAATCACCCCGGGGAAAGTTGTTGGAACCCAGAGGCCTGGAGAGAAGGCCAGTAGAGACCATCCTGTGCCTTCCCACGTAAGAAAGAACCTCAGTGGAAAGTTAGCTGCCTTTCCTCTGAAGAACTAACAAAATAAACCCCCTTTTATTAAAAGTCAATCCGTCTCTGGTGTGTTGCTAGCAACACTAGAACAGGGGGCATTGAGTGAAGATAAGAAATTGAACAAACCTTAGGAAGTGGGGGGAAATTCTACACAAAAACAAACAGAACAGGTAAGGTTTCCCAGAGAAAGAATGGAGAAAAAGAAGCTTTCTCCTGGAGATAAAACAATTACACATAAAAAAGCAATCTTAAAAGTTGTACAGAATAGCCAGGGCAAGATTCAGGTGTAGAAGATCTGAGAGAACCTGAGCAGTTAAGCATGGACTTCTGTGAAGATCCAGCAAAAGCTGGAACAAGCATCAAAGAAGAGCCTGAACACAGAGACAATGTACAATAAAACACCTGGCAATACTTAAAATTAGGCCTAAGATTCACCCCAAGAGAACCTCTTCTGTTGCTCAGATGTGGCCTGTCTCTCACAGCCAACATGACAAGCAAACTCACTGCCCTTCCTCTCTCTACATGCATCCTAGAATGAACTGGGACTCAACATCAAGGAATTGAGAAAACCTTCTCGACCAAAAGGGGGAAGAGCGAAATGAGGCAAAATAAAATGTCAATGGCTGAGAGATTCCAGAATCAAGAGGTTATCCCAGAGGTTATTCTTATGCATTAAATAGGTATCACCTGTCTAGTTAATGTGTAATGGAGAGGCTTGAGGGAACTGCCTGAAAATGTAGAGCTGTGCTCTAGTAGCCATGTTTCTTGAAGATGATTGTATAATGATATAGCTTTTGCAATATGACTGTATGGTTGTGTAAACCTTGTGTCTGATGCTCCTTTTATCTACCTTATCAACAAATGAGTAGAACATATGGATTAAAAATAAATGAATAATAGAGGGAACAAATGCTAAAATAAATTTAGTAGATTGAAATGCTAGTGATCAATGAAAAGGAAAGAGTAAGGAGTATGATATGTATGAATTTATCCTGCTTTCTTTTTATTTCTTTTTTTGAATTGATGTAAATGTTCTGAGAAATGATCATGATGATGCATATACAACTATGTGATGATATTGTTATTGATTATATAACAAGAATGAAATGATCATATGGTAAGAATGTTTGTGTTTGTATGTGCTTATATTGCATAAAAACAATGATTATGTTGAAGAATACACAGCTATGTCATGATATTGTGAGCCATTGACTGAATACCATGTATTGACTGTATGTTTCTGAAGATTTATCAATAAAAATATTTTTTAAAAAACCTGGCAAAAGAGAGAACACATCAAAATAATCAGATGCCCAGACATGAGCAATAATTTACAAACCACACTAAAATACAGGAAGATATGGCTCAGTCATAAGAACAACTTAAAACTACAGAGGTGACAGACTGGAACAACTAATCAAAGAAGATCAAATAAATCTGAATCAGTTCAAGGAGATAAAGGAAAATATGGATAGAAATAAATTAATGATGGATAAACAGCTAAAGGATATTTATAAGAGAATGTGAGGGCAAAAAAGAAAAATTAAAATGTTTAAAAAGAAACAGAAATTATGGGGATGAAATGCAAAATAGAGATTAAAGTACACTTGAGCCAGACAACAGCAGATTTGAACAGACAGAAGAAAGAATCAGCACACTAGAAGAAAGAATAATTTAAATTATACAATCAGAAAAATTGATAGAGAACAGAAGGGAAAACACTGAGCAGTGTCTAAGGGACTTCAATGATAGCACGAAGCATCCAAACATAAGCGCCATGGTTGTTCCATAAGAAGAAGAGGGAAAAGAGACATAGAGAATAGTTTATGAAATAATGGCTAAACATTTCTCAAGTCTTGGCAATTGGCCAGGCTACATGAGCCCCCAGACAGCTGAACCGGTCGTGACACATGGATCATTATCCATGATAGACCTCATTTTTGGTCACAAGATAAGTTTCAACAGATCTATAATGTTTGAAATTATATTAAATCATAAGGGAAATCAGTAAATATCTTAGGAAGAATTAGAATGAGAACAGAATATATCAAAATTTATGTAAGGCAGTGAAAGAGTGAGTGCTCAGAGGGAAACTTATGCTTCTAAATGCTCATGTTAAAAAGAATAAGGTGTTAAAACCAAAGACCTAACTGCACACCTGAAGAACCGATAAAAGAATAGCAAACTAATTTCAACTCAAAAAGAGCAAAAGGAAAGATATATTACATATTAGAACAGAAATAAATGAAAGAGATAATTAAGGAAAATAGAGATAAATTAAATTTGTTTCTTTGAAAAGATAAATAAAATTGGCAACATTTTAGCTAGACTGAAAGGCAGAATGCAAATTAATAAAATCATAAATGAGAAAAGGCATTACTACTGACCCCACAGAAATAAAAAGAATCATAAGAGGTTGTCAAAATTAGACAACCTACATGAAATGGAAAAAAATCCTAGAAACACGTAAAGAGCTTAAATTGACTCTAGAAGAAATAAAATATCTCAACAAAGACCAATTACAAGTAAAGAGATTGAATTAGTCATGAAAAACCTCCCAACAAAGAAAAATGCCCTGGATCTGATGCCTTCACTGGTAAATAATACCAAACATTCCTAGAAGTATTAATACCAATCCTGCTCAAATTCATCCAAAAATTCAATTAGGAGAGAACACTACTTCATTCTTTAAGTACAACTTCAACTCATACAAAAAAAACAGAGAAAGATAAGATAAGAAAAGAATATTACATACCAATTTTGTATTACAATAGATGCAAAAATCCTCAACAAAATATTAAAAATGGAATTCAGTAGCACATTGAAATAATTATACACCATGATCTAGTTGGATTTATCCCAGATAAGCAAGGGTGGTTCAACATAAGAAAATCAATGTGTAATACACAACATTAACAGAACGGAGGGAGAGAAACACATGGTCATCTAAGATGACAAAGAACATTATTTGAAAACCCCCTACATCCTTTCTTGTTAAAAGACAGGAAAAGTAGGAAAATTCCTCAACATGATAAATATCATATATGAAAAAACCACAGCTAACATCATGCTCAATGATGAAAGACAGAAATTTTTCCCTCAAAATTTGGAACAAGACAAGAATGCCCACTGTTACCACTGTTATTCAACATTGTCCTAGAAATTCTTACCAGAGCAACTCAGCAAGGAAAAGTAATAAAAAGCATCCAAATTTGGAAGGAAGAAGTAAATTTGAAAATGACAAGATTCTATATTTAAAAAATCCAAAAATATCTACAACAGAGCTATTAGGGCTAATAAACAAATTAAGCAATACGGTGGGGTACAAGATCAAAATGCAAAAGCAGTAGTATTTCTATGTAGAACTGATGAGCAATTTGAGAAGGAAATCAAGAAAATTCTTGTTCATGGAATGAAAAATTAAACATTGTTAAGATGTTAATTCTACCCAAAATGATTTACAGATTAACACAATCTTAATCAAAATTACATCATCAATTTTTACAGAAATAGAAAAACGAATCATCATATTCATTTGAAATGGAAGTGGCCCTACATAACCAACAGTATCTCAAAAAATGAAAAAAAAAAATGAGGACTCACACTTCCTGACTTTAAATGTATTACAAAGCTACAATGGTTTAAACAGCATGGTACTGACAAAAAGATAGATATGTAGTCCAAATAAATCAAACCGAGAGTTCAGAAATAGACCCTCATGTCTATGGCCAATTGATTTTTGACACAACTATCAAGTTCACTCAATTGTAAAATAATAGTCTCTTCAACAAATGGTGCTGGAAAAACTGGTTATGCATATGCAAAAGAATGAAGGAGGACCCCTATCTCACATCATATACAAAGACTGACTTCAACCATTAATGTAAAAATCTGGTCTATAAAACTCTTAGAAGAAAACATACAGAAGCATCTTCAGGATCATGAATTAGGCAATGGTTTCTTAGAATTTACACCCAAAGAACAAGCAGCAAAAGAAAAAAATAGATAAAGGTGAATTCATCAAAATTAAAACTTTTGTGCTTCAGAGAATTTTATCATGAAAATGAAAAGATAGCCTATTCAATGGGAGAAAACATTTGGAAACCACATATTTGATAACAGCATAATGTCCAGAATATGTAAGGAAATCCTATAATTAAACAATTAATACACAAACAATGCACTTATAAAATGGGCAAAAGGACTTGAATAGACATTTCTCCAGATACTATGTACAAATATCCATAAAGCACATGAATATATGCCCAATTTAAATGAGCTATTATGGAAATGCAAATCAAAACCACAATGAGATATCATTTCACACCCACTAAAATGGCTACCATTATATAAAAAAACCAGAAAATTATAAATATTAGAGAAGATGGGGAGATATAGGAACACTGATCCATTGCTGGTGAGAATGTAAAATGGTACAACCACTGTGGAAGGCAGTCTTGCAATTCATGGGTAAATTAGCTAAAGAATTACCATATGACCCAGCAATCCTACTTCAGTTATATACCCACAATGATTGAAAGCAAGGACTCGAATGGATATTTTCAGAACAATGTTCATGGCAGCATTATTCACAATTGCCAAAATGTGGGAGCAACCCAACTGTCCACTAACAGATAAACGGTAAATAAATTGTGATATATACATGCAATGGAATATTATTCAGCCGTAAAAAGAAATGAAGTTCTGTATATGCATGACAACATGGAAAAACCTTGAAGACATCATGCTGAGGGAAGTATGCTAGACACAAAAAGACACATATTGTCTGATACCTCTGATATGAAATAATTAGAATAAAGGAATTTATAGTATCAGAATCTAGAGTATAGGTTACCAAGGCCTACAATGGATGGAGGGAACAGGTAGTTAAAGCTTCTATTGTACAGAGTTTCTCTGTGGGTTAACTATAAAGTTTGGGTGATGGATGATGGTTATGGTAGCACAACCTTGTGAATGTAATTGACAGTGCTGAATTCCATATGTCAATGTTGTTAAAAAGGGATATTATTGGTTGTGTATATTACTAGAATAATTTTTAAAAATAGGACTGTACAACACAAAGAGTGAACCCTATTGTAAACAATAGTACAATTAAAAAATATGCTTTCATGAAATTGTTAACAAATATACCACGCTAATGCAATGTGTTAACTATAGGGCAGTATATGGGATCTCTGTATTTAATGCATGACTTTTTTGTAAACCTACAACCTATCTAAGAAAAAAAATGAAATAAATTGCATGTGTAGCTGTATGAATGTCTTTATACATGTGCATATATGTATATATATATATTTATCTTTTCAGTAATCAAAGTGGTTATTTGTTACTATTTTCCATGCTGCTATGAAAATCCTTATATTTACCATCTAAATTAAAGAATTATCAATATTTTCCATAATTTCTATATTAACTTTCTATCCATGTATGCACATCACTGAACCATTTGGATATAAGCTGCATCCATCTTAATTTTCTCCTTTAATTATTTTCACATGCATCACCTTCATAACCACACTTTCGTTATTGCCCCTAAGAAAAATCACTGATAATTTCCTAATATTTTCTCCTATCTAGTTCATATTTCAATATCCCCCAATCCACCATAAAATATTTGTATTGCTAATTTTTAAGCCAAGATCCAATTCAGAGTCACATATTACATTTACTTATTATGTCTCTTCATTCTCTTACAGTGTAAAATACAGCCTCCAATTCTTTCACAATATTGAAATTTGAAAGAAATCAGAGACATTCTCCTATAGATTATTCCACATTCTAGTTTTGCTTATTTCTTTGAACTGACTCTTCCCTCCCTTGCATGTTCTGTTAACTGAAAGTTAGGTCTAAGTTATTAATGAAGTTCAAGTTAAACATTTTTATTATGAATACACTATATAAGTGCTGCTATATACCACAATTAAATATTTGTAATAAATGCATTTTACTCAAATTTTAAGTGAGGTACTAGAATAAACATGAACTAAGGATGAATATTTCTTGAAATATAGCCCGTTTTCTCTTTTGCGGTTTGTTTAACAAGGAAGACAACTCAAAACATTTTTAAGAGTGTTACCATTCTGAAGAACTTTTCTGAGTGTATCAATTTGCCTCTTTCTGGAACTATGATTTGCTTTTCTTATAAAGTAACTGTCTCTTGATACCCTTAACTTCACTTTACATTTTTGTGGCTATGTTCTTCATACACCTCTCTGAACCACTCTCTACTAATTAACTATGCCTGCGTCAGGGAGATTTTTGATATACACATGAATGATGTTCTCTGAATTTTTTGGAGAATACAGTCCTTGTAACCTTCATTACCAATTTTCATTGACAGAATAGATTCAGTTGTTGGAGCCATAGGTTAATGATGCCAACATGTTTGGAAGAGGAGGTAAAACAATGGTTGATAGGTTTGGCCTTAAACCTTTACCTTTAAACTTTCCTTTAAAATTTGTTTGTCAGCATATAATTAGAGGCATCTAATTAATGGGTTTATTGTTGCCATGATCAAAGAGATCACCCCTAGGGTCTGAATGCAATATTGGGCCAAAACTTTTAGTGTAAGAAAAGACAAATAACTCAGCTAAAAGTAGAATTGACATTTGTTTAATTTATACTTATGTTCGCTCAAAGCTCTCCATCCTACTTCTTAGATGGTGTTATGGCCAAATAGACTGTATTCATGTCAACTAGATGGAAAAGGGACACCAAACAGAACAATTTATTCTAATTTTTAAAGTACAATTCGTGAATCATTCAACTCTAGAGTTATAATTAATGTAGCTTGCTTCAACTTAATCTTCTCATACATTTTCTATGGTATATGTTGACATGAGGTTGCTTCTATATCCTAGCACATGTATTAAATTTAAATTAAGAGATTTTGAACAATTAAATGTCTGATCAATTATCAGCATTTTAATTTGCTGCATTATGGAAAGGTTTTTCTACTGCATTTCTTTCACTTTCATCCTTATGTAGCTTCCTAATGGCTTATTCGTCCATCTGGATCATTTCCTCTACAAGGATGTAATTCTGTTTATTAGTTTTGTCATCTGTAGATTTCAAATTTAAATAGTCCCCCCAAAATCACATGAACATGATATTGTGTTGCTTAATTGTTTTAATGTAATTGCTTTGAAAGCATGAACTTTCAAGTATGCGTGTCTTATTATATGCAATTTTAATGGAATTTCACTTACACAAGAATAATCAAACCCCTGCAGATATACATATTATGCAGATATTCTGCTCAGCAGGGGACATCAAACATGAACAAATGAAAAATATGCTTTCTTTTCACCCTGCTGGTGTTAGGCTTTGGGTTTATGCATAAGATGGTCATCTTATACAATTGTTTCTTAATAATCTATTATAGAATAATAGTAAAGAAATTGAGGGATACCAAATGCCACAAGTTTTTTTGGATCATTCTGGACATATAAGAGGATGGAAACTTTATTTAAAAACAGTAATAAAAAGCCACCCAAATTTCTTCCAGTATGCTCCAGGTAAATAAGTCTTCAACAGGGAAACATCCTTTGTCTCCTGGGCCTAGAAAAGTGCAGCAAAAATTGAACTCTGGTCTATAAATTCTAGCAAATTGCAGTAGTATGTATATAATTGAATAGAGTAGTGCACTAATGAAAGGGAGCTATGCTAGCTTCTTCAAGTATTTAAAGATTGTCTTGTAGGAAAGGAATTAGAAACGTTTTAGGGGTGTGAATCGCCAAACAACAGATTGAATTTTCACAGGAGGAATTTACTGTATAATGCTGAATCTATTTCAGCAGAGATTTAATTTCCTCAAGGAGGCAGATTTAAAGGGAATTACTGTACCCCTTCAATCTAGAGAGTCTATAATTCTGTACTCTTAAAAAAACAGGGGAAAAAATAAGCAAAAGCAGGACCTTTCAGAAGGTTGTCCGTATTCAATAGTTAATGGAATACTCACCTGTGTGGTGCTCACTCTTATACTAGTAGGTCAAAATCTGCCTTCAAATACTTCCTAATTTGGCTTGTTTCAACACATGGAATTCTCATTGTTTTATTTACATTTATAGGATCTTTTGGATACATGCACACTTGACCAGGATGCAAATGATAGGGATTCTTTGTGAGTTGAGCAACCATTCCATAGGGTTTAGTACTTTATGGAAAACCTACCTAGTCTCCCTTGCGGCGAAGCCAATACTTGAGCATGATAATTTACTTAGTGCCTTATAACAGTTCCTCATTGTCAATACATAAGTGCACATTCCTTTGATGGGATTACATGGTTCTTTATGACTTGAGGTTACCTTTCAAACCTCAACTCCCATTGCTTTATTCATGTGCTCTAAATCAAATTACTTGCCATTCCTCTCAAATTTCTTGCTTTCCTATGTCTCTGTGCCTATATAAACACTATACCTTCCTGCCAGGAATGTCAGTATTCCTCTTCCTCTGCTTAGGGAACGTCTGGTCAACCCTAAACACTCCTTTTATGTATAAAATATTTTGTGAGGCCTTTCTTGATCTGCTAGTCAAATTTAGTGACTACTTCTTCCATTTTCCCATGGTATTTTGCAAAATTTTGATTTTAATACTTGCCATATATTAGATAAAAACTGGTATTTTAGTCATCCATTAATTCCCAATGCTTAGTACATAGCCTCACAACTGTTGGTATTCAGTGAATTTTTGCTAGATTTTGGTAAGGGTGATAGGAATATTCTGATTGTTAAATTTATTTATTGAATCAGAATATGAATATCTTTGTGAAGAATAAATGCAGAGACATGCCCAGTGCATTGTATATAATGTACTATACATTTTGGGCATATACAAAAATGCAGTCATCACACTGGGAAAATAATTGAGAGTGGAAGAAAATAGAGTGTGGAGTAAAAGAAAGCCTCTTAAATGAAAGATTTATGATAAGAGCATGATAAGAGCACCATGGAAAAAAATGCGTTGGGTTCGTCCAGGTTCTGAGGCTGATTTCTTAAGAAGCTCCTAAGTGAGGGACTTGTGAATTTCTCCATCAATAATGAAACATAAAACAATGCAATGTTATGTTGGGAAATTGACACACTTGATTTATATGCACTTGCAGTAGTAAATTCAGGAGTTCTATAAGAACTATGATAAAATTCTGAAGTTCAATTGAAATAATAATTCTTATCTTGCCTGTTCCAAAATAATATTTTTTGACTTTTAGATTGGTAGTGATTAAGCAAAAATATATTAGAAATATCCATGTGACATAGCTCAACACTTCTAAAGTCCATCTTTACTTTAGCTTTTCTACCCAAACCTAAGCTAACATATTTTTATCACCTGTTAATCTAAATGTACTGTCACTCACATTGAATGGCATATCAAAGATAAAAGAACTATCTCTTTGTTAAAATCAAACACAGAGGGCAGGCAACGGTGGTTCAGTGGCAGAGTTCTCACCTGCCATGCCAAAGACCCAGGTTCATTTCCCAGTGCCTGCCGATGTAAAAAAAAAAAATCAAACAGAAAGATTTGAAAAACATCAAGTTTAATGTAGGGTGATTTTATTGTATGCTTAATTAATCAAAAGATGTTATTTAACCATATGTTCTAGAAAGAGAGACTAGGGCATTGTTGGAAGACAGAATGATAGCTCTTGTCATTATACCAGTAGGTTTTCATTCAATGATTTTCAATTACTGGAGATAAAGGATGGACCTGGCACATTGCATCATGACTGAAATTTTCAATTCTTAAATATATATTTTTTATTTCTTGAAGCATTGCATGATTTTACTTAATGCTATAAACTATAATTGTTTATTTATACTTGCTTTTGAAGTGGTAAGGGAAGGTTGCGAAGGTCATAATGTTTTGCCTTCAGTTGGAGACTGTAACTTTGGATTGAAGAGAGACAGACATGCACTCACTTGAGGAAGAAAGCAACTAACCAGAGAATCTGATTTCAGCTTCATCATTGATCTCCTATAAAGGTTCTCATATTCTTATTCATGCTTGAGTTCAATGAAACTTTTTCACACTGAGTGAAAAAAACCACGCTCAGTTCAGTGTTTAGGGAGATAAAGAGATGGAGAAAACATGATTCCCATCTTCAGAAGAAGTTCCATATAACAAAAAATATGGCATGTTTACCAAAAAGCATTTTTCTTATTTAATTATAATAAGCCAAATGGCCATATGATTTGAATCTCTACAAAGGTGATATAACAAATACTATGCCATTTTACATACAAGAGTTCCTTTTTCTCTTTCTTGGTCTATCTCTGTCTCTGTTTATCTCTCATCATTATCAAAGGAAGTAAGGTTTTCAAAATCATTTTGGAATTTCTACACCGTATTTCAAAATTCTCTACTTCATTCTTTTAGCAGGTTCATTTTCTGAATCTAAATAGAATGTGGGACCACGATTTTTCCCAAATGCTGAGTAGGTTGTTTTTTAGCTACTAAAAATCTAGTACAGAGGCATTGGATCCAGAACTCTTCTCCAGGGGAAGCGTCTCTTTTTCATTTTATTTTCATAGCCATTGCTTCATATTACAGGCTGAGCATTCCACAACCATAAGAGTAAATCTAGGGACTCTACCCAGACCAGTATTCTGTTTGAGTCAGAGAGTCCAGATGAAAGCAGGTGATCAGTTTCCTTTGTATTAGATAACATGTTTCCCTAAATTAACTTTAGTAACATTGTTATAAATGCAATGAAATAAAATAAATCCTGTTCAAATCTAATCTCTGTTATCTACTAGATAAGTGTCCTTGAGTGAGTGATTTATCCTCTTTGAGCCTCAGTTCCCTACCAATAAAATGGATACTTGACAACATTATTTTAGATTTGTTTCATAACATTTTTTGCAGTCATTATGCCAATACATTTAAAACATTTTACATTGTTGATCCTCCCATTATGTTACTAAATTAGAAGGGAAGCTATGTGGCATTTGTGAATGCTTTGCTTTCCTTTGAAGTTTGAATTTCTTTAGTATTTAAAATTGGATATCTGCACATTTAAAGATGGAGTCAGGCATTCTCTTAATATACTGTAGATATGCCCAACATTGACTAATATATTCCAAACTGCTATAATACTATGAAATGAATAAAGACTAGAGAATACTCTTGAGATTAAAGGGCTATACTTTACTGACTTTCTGTGTTAAATTCCCAAGAACAAATATCTTTTTTCATGGAAGAGCACACCTATACACTTTTTAATAACTTTACAAAAATACAAACTTCTGTTGAAAACAAACTATCAAAAGATTAACTATTTGTAGCACGGACTCTAGGCCTTATTCCATCAGAGTCTTTGCAGTTTAAAACATTTTAAAAATCATATATCCATGAAAAGAATACCTACCAAACCAAGTCAGTGGAAAAATATAAAGGGCCTTCATTAATTTTAGTTGTTATTTTCTTTTAATAATAATCACCATATAGTATATACCATTTTTCATTTACAGAAAGTATTTAATTTTATTTAGCATTGCTAAAACAATGAATAGAATCTTAAATCACTTACATCACTGCAAACTATATTAAAAATAGAATCATTTTGTGAATGTTTTTAAGAAAATGCTCTGGTGATATTGTGCTGCATATGCAGGTATAGATGTGAGATACTGTTTCTTTAACACTTTATCATTTTATGACATTTTAATTTCCTTGTGAGTATGATTAATACTACTTGGAAATAATTTATCACTAACTCTAATTCAAATGGTGAATCATCTCTAAAAATCAGTTGGCAATGAAGCTGATATCCTACTAGTTTAATGTTTTAATATACACTCTCATTAATAGACTGTTTATCCTTGTTGACAGGTATCACATTTGCTGGTTCTAAAAAGAGTGGTCCCTTCAGTTTGAAGACATCTTGGTCTTCAGAGACCTAAATTATGCTAAACAAGAGACTGATGCATACAAGCCTGTTGTTGGCCATATGTTTAAAGCAATCATAAAGTTGACGTTGTGTGTCTGCAGAGTTTATTCTGCTATAAAAAGAATAACATAATGAATCATGTGCTGCAAAGGAAGAAGTTTCCTTTTTCATCTTCACTTCCTATTAAATATGGCTTGCGATTTCAGGGATAGTGAAAGTAGGTCATGCATATGAGCTAAGATCAGGAATTACTTGCCATGAAATCTACACTGTGTACATGATTTAAACATGCCATGTTGTCTGTCTTTAGAAAATAAGCTTTTCTACTTGTTTTCACCCGTAAAGTTAGTCATTTTTAACGAAATAACAATATGCAATATAAAGTATCTGCTTTTCTAACAAAGGAATCTTTGAAAATGCCTCAGGGTTTCCAAAATTCATTTGATACTGAAGCAACTACCCTATGAACAAAAAGACCTAGGGAATAATGAACAAAAAGAGCAAACTGAACAAAATTGTGAGGTTAATCTTTTTTAAATGTGTTCTATTTTCTCATGTATATGGCATTTATTCTAATGCTTTTCCTGCCCAAATGCAGCTTCAGACATTCATAGAGCAGTGTGGGCTATAATAAATCCACTAAAGATGGAATTTATTAAAGAAATTGAGACCCTGCACCTACCTCCATTATTTGTATGCTTTTTTTTCTTTGTATGGTGTATGGAGAGGGTCACATGTCATTCTTTTTCCATGTGAATATCCCATTATTGCAGCACTATTTGTTGAATTTTTGCTTGTTTGGTTTTCTGTTTTCTTGCGTGCTTGTTTGTTTTGGGGAAGTGCATGGACTGGGAATCGAACCCAGGTCTCCCGCATGGTAGGCAAGAATTCTACCCCATTATTTTTAGATAATGGTATTAATAGGTATCGTCAGTCTGAAAGCAAAACCATGCAATGCCAATGATATTCTTCTAACTGTGATGTTCTCACCTTTTAAAACACATGCATTAGCTGCTTTCAATGATCCTGGCACTGTGTCAGATGCTGAGCATACAAAGGGAATTAGGATATGCTCTCTGATCTCAAGGAGTTTTCTCTTTCTTAGGTGGCAGAATAATGCCACCTAATGATGGGTTGGAAATACAAGTAATTGAGCAACGTAGGCAAATGGCTTATAGCAGTGTTTAAAACTATATGATGGTCTTCTGCTGGTGAGGCTCCAACTTCCTCCTAGACATAGACACTTATCAATTGCAATTCCCCATGCTGCAGTACATCATATTAAGATGCCCGGGAATAGATGTCCAGTTACTGCCAGGTCACATTTTATTCTCTTCTAAACCTGATGCTGCTCAAGAATCTGTTCATACTACCTGAAGTGAATAATAAATGAATTAGAATTCCAAGGGAGTTATTTTGAATTTTGGATGTAGGACCCCAGCTGATTTATACTGAAAGGTGTGATATGATTCGAAGTTAAGTACCATTGAGTTACAGAAAAATCTCGCCATCAACACAGCTGGATCCAGTCTGCAAGGCTCAGAAGAGAATGCTTGATTGAAGAGCCCTAATAAAAATTGGTCACTGGGAGTTCCACTTAATAAAAGACTATTCTGTGGCAGTTTCTGAAAATTTATAGGGAATGACTAATCATTTGGCAATTCCCACAGAAATGTGAAATACATTGCTGGACACTTCTAAATGTCTTTCTCTCCCTTTTCCTTGGCAGATGAGAATTTTGGAAATAATGAGAGTTAGTTTTAGGACTCATCTACTGGCTTTTGGAAATGGAAGATTAAGATTTAGCTTGTGGTAGGCAGAATAATGTCCCCCAAACCTGTCCACACCTTATTCCTTTGAATCTGAGTATAATACCTTACATGACAAAAGGGATTTTGCAAAAGGGACTGTTCAGTTAAAAGACCTTAAGATGGGGAGATTATCTTGGATTATTATTGGTGGTCCCGATGTGATCTCATGAGTCCCTTTAGAACAGGAAAGCAGAAGACTGTGTCAGAGAGATGTGACATGACAAGGATTAAACCTGCCATTGTTGGCTTTGAAGATGAAGGAAGGTGACAATGAGCCGAGGGATGAGAACGGCCTCTAGAAACTTGGGAACCATCCACAATTGACAGCCAACAAAGACAAGGGAGTCTCAGTTATAACTACAAGGAACTTGAAGGAGCAAAGAAACACATTCCGTTCTAGAGCCTCTGAAAAGGAACACAGCCCTGCCAACATATAGATTTTAGCCTTGTGAGACTCATGTCAGGCTTCAGATCTATGGAGCTGTAAAATAATAAAATTCTTAAACTGATGGTAATTTGTTACGTCAGCGATAGAAAGTCATACTTAGGTCTTTTTTGTGCACACACATACATTCACCTCCCCATTCCTTCCTTTCCTCTTTATTCTCTCAATATAGTTATATTGCCATTTTGGTAAGTTCAACAGTTAATGTTTAACATTAACTGCATCAGTAAATTCTACTGATGGCTGAGCCATGGAGTACACTTTACTTTTTCTTTCCCATGAAACTATTTCCTTGTGCCCATAGTTAATCTCTCAATCAATCAATTGCTCTTTCTCTCTCTCTCTCCCTCTCCCTCCCCCTCTCTCTCTCCCCTCTTGGTTTCCCATGTTTTATCACTAATTTATCCCTGAAGCACTTTACTAGATGTGTAAATCCTTTCTCATATTGTGCAAGCACAGCAAGAATTTTGTCAAGGTCATATTCTTGCAGAAGTCTCTCCTGGAGCATTATAAGATTTTTTTTTAAATAAATCAATTTTATTCGGGTATAAACTGAGTAAAAGAAAATACAAATAATTTGAGGGTATGGTTTGACGGGTTTCCACCACTGTATAAAACCAAATTAGGATATAGAACACTTCCATCATCCCAAAAAATTCCCTCATGCCTTTTGCTGTCAATCCCTTCCTCAGACCCATTCTCATACAATGCAATCTCTAATCTGATATCTGTAACCATAGACTAGATTATTTTTACACATATAGAAACATACTGTATGTACATTTTCTGTCTGGCTACTTTCACTAATATAATGTCTGTAAGATTAATCCATGTTATTTTTCATTTCAGCTGTCAATTCATATTTATTGTTCAGTCTTATTTCATTGCATAAATATATACACAATTTCTTCATCCACTCACCATTTGTTGCATTATTGGGCTATTTCCAATTTTGGACTACAATACGTAAGGCTGCTGTGGCCATTCATATACAAATCTTATTCTGGACATATATTTTTGTTTCTCTTGGATGTTTAGCTAAGAAATTACCTAGAACTAGAATTGCTGTGTCATGGAGTAGTTACATAATTAATTTTATAAGATACTGGCAAATTATTTGTCAAAGTGTTTGTACCAATTTACACTCCTACCCCCCAAAATTAATTCCAATGCCTCTATACTTATTCCAGCATTTGGTATTTTTCAGTCTTTTACTTTTTAGTTGTTCTAGAGTCTGAGACGTGTTCTTTTTATGGTATTCATCTGCATTTTATTTCAGGACTAACAATGTTGATCTTTCATGTAATAGCTTGTCATTCTTATATCTTCTTTTGTAAGTGTTAAAGATTTTTGCACACTATATGTGTTTCTTACTTTTATCGTGCTCCAAGTTGTTATATTTCAGCATACAAAACATTTGTCAGGCATACATAATGCACATAATATCTCCTAGTTCATTTTGGGTGGGCCATGGTGGCTCAGCAGGTAAGAATGCTTGCCTGCCATGCCCGAGGACCTGGGTTCGATTCCCGGTGCCTGCCCATGTTAAAAAAAAAGATACTATCAGAGAAAATAGAAAAAGATATAGAACTGTTAGTGAAAGAATAAATAATATCTCCTAGTTCATGTTCTGACTTTTCATTTTTTAAATGGTTACTTTTGAGGAGCAGAAATTTCTAATGTTGATACAGTATAATTTATCAACTTTTGCATGTATGCAAAAATACACATGACAAAATTTTCCTGTTAGCTTCTAGAAATTTTATAAATTCATTTTTACATTTAGGTCTATAATCCATTTTAAATTATTTTTTGTTTATATTGTCCAATAGGAAACAATTTTCCTTTTGCCCATATGGATATACAGTTTTTCTCACACTCCTTATTGAAAAACTGTTTCTTTTTCTATTGAATTACTTTGGCAGCTTTGTCAATTATCAATTGACCATATATATATGTATACTTAAATCTAGACTTTCAATTATGTTCATTGATCTATTTGTATTTTCTTATGCTGAACCCACACTGTCTTGATTATCGTAACTTTAAAGTAAGCCTTCAAATTTGGTGGCATGTATCCTTCAAATTACAGCTTAATTTTCAAAATTGATTTGGCTATTCTAGGTGATGTTCATCTCTATATGTATATTAGAAAGACTTTGTCAATTTAAACTTTTTCAAAAAGTGCTGGGATTTTTATTGGGATTACCTTGAGCCTATAGCATATTTTGAGATTATTAAAATTATAGTACTATTGAATATTCCAACACATGAATTCAGTATATATCTCCATTTATTTAGGTCTCCTTTAAATTTCTCAACAATGTATTGTTGATTTGAGTGTTTGCCTTGTATATCTTTTGTCTAATCTATTACAAAATATTTGATGTATTTTGATACTATTGTAAATAGATTTCAATTGATATTTCTTTGTTGCTAGTAAACAGAAATATAATCATTTTGTATTTTGTCCTTGTAACAATCAAATTTGCTAAATTCATTTATCCTATTTGTTTTCTTAAAATTCTTTAGGATATTTTAGGTATGATCGTGTCATCTATGAATAACTTTATTGTGACAACTTTTAGCTTTCCAATCTGTGCACAAATTTTCTTGCCTCGTACTTGTTAAGACCTCAGATACAATATTAAATAGAAATGATCAGAGTATAATTCTTGCCTTTTTCCTAATCATAGATTGAATGTTTTATATCACTTTTTAGTAAACATAAACTCTAAGTTTTTTTGTTTTATTAGTTGCTCTTTATCTGATTAAGGAAGTTCCCTTCTGCTAAGAGTTTTTTGTTAAGATTTTTTTTTATCATGAATGGATATTGATTTTTCAAAATGCTTTTTATGTATATATTGACATAAAATATTACCTTTTGCCTTTATTTTATAAATATTATTCAGTACATTGATTTTTTAATGTTGAAACATCCTTGCATTCCTGGGGTAAACCCCACTTATTGTGTTATGTTTTCCTTATATATTTTTATATAATTCAATATCTACAATTTTGCGTGAGTTTATTTTTCCATCCAGGCTCATAATGGATGTGGATATATGATATACCTTTCTTGTAATGCCTTTGTTTTATTTTGGTGTCAGGGTTTATGCTAGGCTCATTAAATGTGTTGTGATATGTTTCCTCCTCCTTTGTTTTTTGAAAGAGTTTGTATAAGATTATTATTATTTCTTCTTTAAATGTAGAATTCAGCACCATAAATTACCATCTGTTTCTGGAATTTTCTTTGTGAGAATGTGTTTATCTATAAATCACATTTTTTAAAAATTTAATATACCTAAAGCAATTAGAGCAATATCTGGTACATAGAAAACAGGTAATATCTGTCTTATTTTACTAATACAATATAGAATTAAATTGTAAATATAATTCTGTATCTTGCTTGATCACTTAATATAATACTATAAGAATTCCCAGGCTATTCAATAATTCTAGAAAGTATTATTGAACCATTTTAAAATTTTAAATTTGGTAAAATTATCTTTCAGCATGCAGTTTTATAGATTTAATATACATATGTTTTGTAAATACCTTCACAAATAAGATATAGATAATTGTAATACCCCACCTTGAAATTTCCTTGTGCCACCTTATTGTAGCCGACCATCTCCGTACCCCTAAGTCCTGGCTACCACAGATCTGATCTTCTTCTCTATTGTTTTGGCTTTTTATATTTTTATATAAAATGTTATATAAGGGGAAATAATAGGGAAATAAATGGAAAAGTACCGGATGTAACATTTGAGGCTGACTTCTTTCACTGAGCATAATTATTTTGAGATCCATCCACTTTGTTACCTGTATCAATAATTTGTTCTCTTTTACTGCTCCATTGAGTAGTATTCCATTATTTGATAATACTGTTTGTTGCTCTATTCACTTACTCAAGAAAACCTGATATTAATGACTACATCAAAGCATAATTTTTTCAATTTTTCACTTAGTAAAACCGCTATGATGAATATATTTGCATCCAAACCATTGTTTATACCTTTATTATCTCCTTCAAACAGTTTCTCTCTGAGTTTAAAGAAATGAACTCTCAGATATTTGATGCATATCACCAGCTTGTTTGCACAAAAATTGAACCAATTAAATTCCCACAATCAATAGATGAGTATGCATTGCCCAGTCCCTTTCCAGCATTTTATACATTCTCAATATCATTGTCTTAATTGCATCCATTTGACTAACACCAGTTAATTTTTTTTATTGTTTGTATTTACAGGCACTTTAATAAACCTTTTTCATAGATCCACTCATTTAGCCCTCATATCAGCAACATGAAAAGATTATTGTTTGCATTCTCATGTTGTAAGTGTCTTCACACTTACAATGGAAACAAAGAGAATTTAAGTCATCTGTGCTGGGTCACACAGACATTGAGTGACAGAGTTTGAATTTCAAGCATATAATGCCTGATTCTAGAGCCTTTACTCTTAATTACTCTATTATATGTCCTACTGACAAGGAACTTCTATTTTCATGTTTATTTATCATTTTATTTTCTTCTTTTGGTTGCTTTTTTCAGATTTTAGAGGCCACACTCATTCTCTAATTCCTTAAAAATAGGGAATAAATAAAAATAGAAATATTTTTATTTCTTAAAAATATGTTCACATATTTTATCTTGAGATTATGAGTTGTATTGATTTAATAGAAATATTTCCATATCAAATATATTAGTCCCTTTCCTCATATTTCTTGCAAGAGTATTTTTTGGCTTGCTATTTACATTTTTATAATATTTTTATTACAAAGGTTAACTAATTTAACTAATTATATTTTATTTTTAAAAATTAACTAATTTAATTTAATAGTCAAAATTGATTTCATACTTAAAAACTTTCTTACTTATTCTGAGGTCAGTTGGTAACCTCTCACATTGTTTTCCATTTTAATATTTACTAGTAAAAGGTATTTACTATAATTTCTATAATATTCAAAACTTAAATTCAGCTTCAATTTACTTACTGCATGTAAAAAGAAGACATTTATTTTTCTTTTTTAGCCAAATACAAAGTGTATAATTTTCATTTTGTTGTTATTAGAAATTACTATGCAGAGTGGATTAAAGCTCCAAGCAATTATTATATTACAGCTCTGGAGTTCAAAAGTGCAAAAGGGGTTTACAGTATTAAAATCAAGGTGTCCACCAGACTGTGATCCATCTGAAGGTTCTAGGAAGAATCCAAATCCTTGCTTTTTCCAGCTTCTAGAGGTCACCGCTGTTCCTTCGTTCATGGCCCTCTTCTATCTTCAAAGCCATCATGGACCTGTTGAAGTTGTCTCACATTTCATCACTCTGACATTGATCCCTCTTTTGCTTCCCACTTCCAAATTGTTAAGGCGCCTTGTGATTTCACTGGGGTCACTACGATAATCCAGTATAATCTCCCTATTTTAAGGTGAACTGCTTAGCAGTCTTTATACTATCTCTGATCTTAATTTTTCTTCCCATCTAATTTTACATATTCATATGTTCCAGAGATTAGGACATGGGAATCTCTGGGGTGGGGGGGGGGCATTTTTCTGCCTGCTATACATGGCTAACTTTTCTCAAAACCTTTTGTTGAGTAATGTATCCATTTTGCACTAGTTCATGATGCTTCCATTATTGTTGATTTAGTAATATTCATACTGTTCAATTAATTTCTTTACCAGTAATCAAGATATAATAGCACTTTAGAATAGTGTTGCCATGATAATATGATTTAATGTCTACTTTGGTTTTCTAATCCTGCCAGAATGTGATATACCAGAAATGAATTGGCTATTATAAAGGGGATTTATTATGTTTCAAATTTATGGTTCTAAGGCCATGAAAGTGTCCAAATTAAGGGCCCAGGAGGATATTTTCTCTCAAGAAAGACCAATCACATCTGGTATTTCTCTGCCCCATGGGAAGGCACATGACAATTCTCCCAGCTTCTGGTTTCAACAACTCTCTCAGCTACTGTGGGTCTTTCTGACTTCTTCCTTTCTGAATCTCCAGAAACTGTGTCTTGGTTTCTTCCAAGGTTGTCTCTCTTATAGGAATCCAGTAAAAGGTTTAAAACCCACTCTAAAAGGATGGGGTCACATCTTCATGGAAAATAATCTAATCAAAAGGTCCTACTCAACAATAGGTCTGCCCCTACAAGATTGGATTAGAATAGCATGGCCTTTCTGGGGTACATAACAGACCCAAACCAGCATATCTCTCCAGGAATGGTTTTTCCCTTTTTATTGTTCAATATTTCCTTACATCTTCAAAGTAAACTTTAAAATTCAACTTAAACAATAAAACACTTGAATTTTAATTAGGATGTAGCTAAACATATAAGTTAATGGGGGACAAATTCCCACTTTCACAAAATTCTGCCTTCTCATTCTGACTATATATTGGTTCTGCATTCTTTAAAATATTCGGAGTCAACATGGCCTAATGGACTGGACTATTTTTTCCTCCTTATAGATAATATCTTTTCTTAGTGTAAAAATACTGTAATAATTTTTGCCTTTGTTTATTCTTTGTCTAAAAATAATGCTATATTCTTATTACTTTAAATAATGTTTTAATATTTTGAATGCATATGTCTTACACATATAATATGACTATTTTTGTTTTCAACTCATGCTGAACATCTTTCAATTTAATATGGGATTTTATATTGTTTTTGTGTATGGTTATAAATATTACATTGAATTTACATTTAAACTGTCTCATACTTTCTAGATTGTGTTTTACTAATTTGGACTAGAGGACATCTGTCTTATTATTATTGAGTTTTAGATGCTTTTATATAATCTTGATACAAATCCCTTATCATATATAAATACAAGAACTTTATTCCAGTTAGTGGATTTTTTCATTTTCTTGCAAAATTTTTTTAAAGTTTCATGAAATCCAGTATGGTTAGTCTTATGTTTCAACTTGGCTAAGTGGTATTACCAAGTGTGCTGGATTGAAGCAATTATGTACCCCAGAAAAGCCATATCTTTAATCCTCATTCAGTATTGCTGGGTGGGATCTTTTTTATTGTTTTCATGGAGATGTGACACACCCAATTGTGGGTGGTAACTTTTGATTTGATCGTTTCTGTGGAGATGTATCTCCATCCATTCAAGGTGGGGTTGCTTACTGGAGTCCTTTAAGAGGGAACAATTTTGGAAAAAGCTCAGAGCCATCAAAACCAACAAAGCCAATAGAATGGATAGAGCCCTGGGGAAGCATTGAAGAATCCAGAAGAGAAAGCTAGCAGACATTGCCATGTGACTTTCTATCAGAGAGAAAAACCCCGAACATCGCTGGCCTTTGTGAACCAAGCTATCTTCCTTGGATGCCTTAATTTGGACATTTTTATAGACTTGCCTTAATTCGGATATTTTCATGGGCTTAGAACTATAAACATGCATCTTAATAAAGTCCCCATTTTAAAGGCTGTTCTGTTTATGATATATCACATTCCGACGGTTTGCAAACTAATATACCAAGTTATGTAATTAAACACTAGCCTAAGTGATGTTACTGTGAAGGTATTTTGTAGATGTTGTTAATCTCTATATTCATTTAAATTTAGGTAAAGGAAATTGACTTCAATAATGTAAGTGGCTCTCCAATTAGTAGTAGGCCTTAAGAGCAAAAACTGAGGTTTCCTAAAGAAAAAATCATGCCTGAGTTTCCACCATGCTGTTCCCTACAGAACTTGAGCTTGCCAGCTCCCAAAATGACATGAGCCAATCCCATAAAACAATCTATTTATATACATTATTGGTTCTGTTTCTTTGGACAACCTTGACTAATACATCCAACTTACCAATATTTTCTTTTACAGATGATGTTCTTGTGTTGTATCTAACAATGTGCTGTCTAATCCAAGGTCATAAATATTTTGCTATATGTTTTCTTTGAGAAGCTTTAATATTTTAGTTTTTATATATTTTTTTAATCTATTTTGGACTACTTTGTGTGGTGTGAGGTAAGGGTTCAGATACTGTTTTGCATATTGATGTCCAGTTGTTCCAGTAATATTTGTTGAAAATTCTATTTTTTTCCACTTTTTCACATTTCTCAAAAATCAATTGACCATATATAGTGGGTTTATTTCTAGACATTCTACTTTATTCCAGTAAATATCTGAACACAAGACAACACTCTCTTGATTACTGCAGATTTATAATAATTTCTGAAATCAGGTAGTGTTAATCATACAACTTGATCCTTTTCAATTAATTTTTCTTGTTTGTTCTGGGTCCCTTGAAGTTTCATATGAATTTATAAATATCTCCTCAATTTCTACAAAAAGTCACTTGGAATTTTGATTGGTACTGCACTTAATCTGCTGATCCATTTGGGGAGAATTAACATCTGAGGAGTTTTGCATTTTTTCCCCAGAAATTCCTGTGAATCACCCTAATAATTTTCTTTTCCATACTTCTATATTTGTTTTCATAAACCCATGGGTTCTGAGAATTTTTTGTCATTGTTCAGTTTTTGTTTATTTGTTTTGTTTTTATATTTGCTTACTCTTCTTTTGCTGGAAAGAGTTCTACTGATTATTTTCTTGCAACTTTTACAAAAGTTTCCCTTGGATCATCTTGCTTTATACTGAGAGACTTATTGAGTCCTCTAATCCAGTTGATTTGCATGTTTTCCAGTGCAATTTTTATTTTCTAGCCAGAATTAACTCAGTGAAGTTCTACAATACCACAATGGAATATTACCTTAATCTCATGCCTCAACTTATGAAGTATATGAAAAGTGCAATACTCAACATAAACAGACACCAAAATTCTTTCTGTGACCCACACAACCTAAATTTCTTCATTTACTATGACTACACTTCCTAAAATAAAATGTGTCATAATTATCACCTTCTCTGTCTGTTCCCTTCACCCTCATCTTTTTTTTTTGTATATTTTTTGTCTTGTTTCATTTCCTAAATGTTGAATTGTTCAAATAAATACATACAGATATGTGGATTGAAGGCAATAACTGACATTTGTGAAACCATTTTTAGCAATAAAGAAGTGGCTACTCAATTACTTGGTTGATACAGACTCAGGGTAGTTAGTACTTATTATGGGTACTTCCTCCTTTCTTATGGGACAAAATATGTCTTTTCCTCATAACAAGTTGCCACCATTTTTCTATGCGATGTTGTGAAACATAAAGTGTTCATTTCTTTTGCTGTTCCCGACCCCACTCTTCAAAGCATGCGGACAGTAGAAACTTCTCCTGAGTTTTAATCTGTTTTGGACTATGGGCTGAGGTGTTTTTTTTTTTTTAATTTCCATTTTGTTTGTGTATTTGTGCATTTTGTGGAGTTTTTTTTTTTTTTGGTCAGGGGATTAAATTTTATGTGTGAGTGGTGTTATGGGTTGTAGTTTTTAATTGTTTTAATTTTTCTATTACAGTAAAGTTGAGAGGGCTATGATCTTAAAAGGAAGGACATATCTTTTGTCATAATCATGGACCAGTCTGAACATAAATTTTTGCTATAATCAAGCATGCAATAAGATACTTTGTTAGAGACTTCCTGGAAGATGGCGGCTTAGTAAGACGCGCGGATCTTAGTTTCTTCTCCAGGACACCTACTAGGGGAGTAGAAACGATACAGAAAGCGCCCAAAGCCACAACAGAGATAAAAAAGACAGCATACCCCATCCTGGAACGGCTGGCTGGCTGAGAGAAGCAGCTCGGGTGAGATCGCCGAGGCGCGCGGGCCTTACCGGGCGGGGTGGCAAGCGGCCGGAGTTACTCCCTTCCCCCTTCCCGGGCCGGCTGGGAGAATTGGAGAGGCGGTCCCCTGAAACCAAGGCGGCTGGCGCCCACACCACGCGCAGCCCCCGGACCAACTGAGAGAATTGGATCAGAAACCCCCAGGCCGCGGAGAACGGTGACGGGTGGGGGAGGCCCCTTCCAAACCCGTGACTGCCGGGGAACGTGCACTCTCTCGGGCGGGCCGCTGGCGCCCTCCCGCCAGGCTTGTTGCCCAGGGCCGACTAGGAAATTCGGACGGGCTCTTTCCCTGGCTGCGGCGACCAGCAACCCTCCCTGCGTTCGGACCGCGGGCCGGCTCAAGCCGCTTCGGCTAGCGAACCCCCAGGACGGCGAGAGTTTTCCAAAGTTTAAGGTCCCACAGCACCTTTTACTGGTGGGACCCGCAGACAAACGTGTGCCACGAGCGCCACCTACTGGGCAGGATAAGAAAAACAGAACCCAGAGATTTCACAGAAAAATATTACAACCTTGCTGGGTCCAACACCAAGAGAAATCTGAATAAATGCCCAGACGCCAGCAGCAGAAGATAACTGTCCACGCTCAAAAGATTGAGAATATGGCTCAGTCAAAGGAACAAACCAATAGCTCAAATGAGACACAAGAGCTGAGACAACTAATGCTGAATATACGAACAGAAATGGAAAACCTCTTCAAAAATGAAATCGATAAATTGAGGGAGGACATGAAGAGGACATGGGCTGAACATAAAGAAGAAATAGAAAAACTGAAAAAACAAATCGCAGAACTTATGGAAGTGAAGGATAAAGTAGCAAACATAGAAAAAATAATGGATAGCTACAATGATAGATTTAAAGAGACAGAAGATAGAATTAGTGATTTGGAGGATGGAACATCTGAATTCCAAAAAGAAACAGAAACTATAGGGAAAAGAATGGAAAAATTTGAACAGGGTATCAGGGAACTCAAGGACAATATGAACCGCACAAATATACGTGTTGTGGGTGTCCCAGAAGGAGAAGAGAAGGGAAAAGGAGGAGAAAAACTAATGGAAGAAATTATCACTGAAAATTTCCCAACTCTTATGAAAGACCTAAAATTACAGATCCAAGAAGTGCAGCGCACCCCAAAGAGAGTAGACCCAAATAGGCGTTCTCCAAGACACTTACTAGTTAGAATGTCAGAGGTCAAAGAGAAAGAGAAGATCTTGAAAGCAGCAAGAGAAAAACAATCCATTACATACAAGGGAAACCCAATAAGACTTTGTGTAGATTTCTCAGCAGAAACCATGGAAGCTAGAAGACAGTGGGATGATATATTTAAAATACTAAAAGAGAAAAACTGCCAACCAAGACTCCTATATCCAGCAAAATTATCCTTCAAAAATGAGGGAGAAATTAAAACATTCTCAGACAAAAAGTCACTGAAAGAATTTGTGACCAAGAGACCAGCTCTGCAAGAAATACTAAAGGGAGCACTAGAGTCAGATACAAAAAGACAGAAGAGAGAGATATGGAAAAGAGTGTAGAAAGAAGGAAAATCAGATATGATATATATAATACAAAAGGCAAAATGTTAGAGGAAAATATTATCCAAACAGTAATAACACTAAATGTCAATGGACTGAATTCCCCAATCAAAAGACATAGATTGGCAGAATGGATTAAAAAACAGGATCCTTCGATATGCTGTCTACAGGAAACACATCTTAGACCCAAAGATAAACATAGGTTGAAAGTGAAAGGTTGGGAAAAGATATTTCATGCAAATAACAACCAGAAAAGAGCAGGAGTGGCTATACTAATATCCAACAAATTAGACTTCAAATGTAAAACAGTTAAAAGAGACAAAGAAGGACACTATATACTAATAAAAGGAACAATTAAACAAGAAGACATAACAATCATAAATATTTACGCACCGAATCAGAATGCCCCAAAATACGTGAGGAATACACTGCAAACACTGAAAAGGGAAATAGACTCATATACCATAATAGTTGGAGACTTCAACTCACCACTCTCATCAAGGGACAGAACATCTAGACAGAGGATCAACAAAGAAATAGAGAATCTGAATATTACTATAAATGAACTAGACTTAATAGACATTTATAGGACATTACATCCCACAACAGCAGGATACACCTTTTTCTCAAGTGCTCATGGATCATTCTCAAAGATAGACCATATGCTGGGTCACAAAGCAAGTCTCAACAAATTTAAAAAGATTGAAATCTTACACAACACTTTCTCGGACCATAAAGGAATGATGTTGGAAATCAATAATAGGCAGAGTGCCAGAAAATTCACAAATACGTGGAGGCTCAACAACACACTCCTAAACAACGACTGGGTCAAAGAAGAAATTGCAAGAGAAATTAGCAAACACCTCGAGGCGAATGAAAATGAAAACACAACATATCAAAACTTATGGGACGCAGCAAAGGCAGTGCTAAGAGGGAAATTTATTGCTCTAAATGCCTATATCAGAAAAGAAGAAAAGGCAAAAATTCAGGAATTAACTATCCATTTGGAAGAACTGGAGAAAGAACAGCAAGCTAACCCCAAAGCAAGCAAAAGGAAAGAAATAACAAAGATTAGAGCACAAATAAATGAAATTGAAAACATGAAAACAATAGAGAAAATCAATAAGGCCAGAAGTTGGTTCTATGAGAAAATCAATAAGATTGATGGGCCCTTAGCAAGATTGACAAAAAGAAGAAGAGAGAGGATGCAAATAAATAAGATCAGAAATGGAAGAGGAGACATAACTACTGACCTCACAGAAATAAAGGAGGTAATAACAGGATACTATGAACAACTTTACGCTAATAAATACAACAATTTAGAGGAAATGGATGGGTTCCTGGAAAGACATGAACAACCAACTTTGACTCAAGAAGACATAGATGACCTCAACAAACCAATCACAAGTAAAGAAATTGAATTAGTCATTCAAAAGCTTCCTAAAAAGAAAAGTCCAGGACCAGATGGCTTCACATGTGAATTCTACCAAACGTTCCAGAAAGAATTAATACCAATTCTCTTCAAACTCTTCAAAAAAATCGAAGTGGAGGGAAAACTACCTAATTCATTCTATGAAGCCAACATCACCCTCATACCAAAACCAGGCAAAGATATTACAAAAAAAGAAAACTACAGACCAATCTCTCTAATGAATACAGATGCAAAAATCCTCAATAAAATTCTAGCAAATCGTATCCAACAACACATTAAAAGAATTATACATCATGACCAAGTAGGATTCATCCCAGGTATGCAAGGATGGTTCAACATAAGAAAATCAATTAATGTAATACACCATATCAACAAATCAAAGCAGAAAAATCACATGATCATCTCAATTGATGCAGAGAAGGCATTCGACAAGATTCAACATCCTTTCCTGTTGAAAACACTTCAAAAGATAGGAATACAAGGGAACTTCCTTAAAATGATAGAGGGAATATATGAAAAACCCACAGCTAATATCATCCTCAATGGGGAAAAATTGAAAACTTTCCCCCTAAGATCAGGAACAAGACAAGGATGTCCACTATCACCACTATTATTCAACATTGTGTTGGAGGTTCTAGCCAGAGCATTTAGACAAGTAAAAGAAATACAAGGCATCAAAATTGGAAAGGAAGAAGTAAAACTATCACTGTTTGCAGACGATATGATACTATACGTCGAAAACCCGGAAAAATCCACAACAAAACTACTAGAGCTAATAAATGAGTACAGCAAAGTAGCAGGTTACAAGATCAACATTCAAAAATCTGTAGCATTTCTATACACTAGTAATGAACAAGCTGAGGGGGAAATCAAGAAACGAATCCCATTTACAATTGCAACTAAAAGAATAAAATACCTAGGAATAAATTTAAAGAGACAAAAAACCTATATAAAGAAAACTACAAAAAACTGCTAAAAGAAATCACAGAAGACCTAAATAGATGGAAGGGCATACCGTGTTCATGGATTGGAAGACTAAATATAGTTAAGATGTCAATCCTACCTAAATTGATTTACAGATTCAATGCAATACCAATCAAAATCCCAACAACTTATTTTTCAGAAATAGAAAAACCAATAAGCAAATTTATCTGGAAGGGCAGGGTGCCCCGAATTGCTAAAAACATCTTGAGGAAAAAAAACGAAGCTGGAGGTCTCGCGCTGCCTGACTTTAAGGCATATTATGAAGCCACAGTGGTCAAAACAGCATGGTATTGGCATAAAGATAGATATATCGACCAATGGAATCGAATAGAGTGCTCAGATATAGACCCTCTCATCTATGGACATTTGATCTTTGATAAGGCAGTCAAGCCAACTCACCTGGGACAGAGCAGTCTCTTCAATAAATGGTGCCTAGAGAACTGGATATCCATATGCAAAAGAATGAAAGAAGACCCATCTCTCACACCCTATACAAAAGTTAACTCAAAATGGATCAAAGATCTAAACATTAGGTCTAAGACCATAAAACAGTTAGAGGAAAATGTTGGGAGATATCTTATGGATCTTACAACTGGAGGCGGTTTTATGGACCTTAAACCTAAAGCAAGAGCACTGAAGAAGGAAATAAATAAATGGGAACTCCTCAAAATTAAACACTTTTGTGCATCAAAGAACTTCATCAAGAAAGTAGAAAGACAGCCTTCACAATGGGAGACAATATTTGGAAATGATATATCAGATAAAGGTCTAGTATCCAGAATTTATAAAGAGATTGTTCATCTCAACAACAAAAAGACAGCCAACCCAATTACAAAATGGGAAAAAGACTTGAACAGACACCTCTCAGAAGAGGAAATACGGATGGCCAAGAGGCACATGAAGAGATGCTCAATGTCCCTGGCCATTAGAGAAATGCAAATCAAAACCACAATGAGATATCATCTCACACCCACCAGAATGGCCATTATCAACAAAACAGAAAATGACAAGTGCTGGAGAGGATGCGGAGAAAGAGGCACACTTATCCACTGTTGGCGGGAATGTCAAATGGTGCAACCACTGTGGAAGGCAGTTTGGCGGTTCCTCAAAAAGCTGAATATAGAATTGCCATACGACCCAGCAATACCATTGCTAGGTATCTACTCAAAGGACTTAAGGGCAAAGACACAAACGGACATTTGCACACCAATGTTTATAGCAGCATTATTTACAATTGCAAAGAGATGGAAACAGCCAAAATCTCCATCAACAGAAGAGTGGCTAAACAAACTGTGGTATATACATACGATGGAATATTATGCAGCTTTAAGACAAGATAAACTTATGAACCATGTAATAACATGGATGGACCTAGAGAACATTATGCTGAGTGAGACTAGCCAAAAACTAAAGGACAAATACTGTATGGTCCCACTGATGTGAATGGACATTCGAGAATAAACTTGAAATATGTCATTGGTAACAGAGTTCAGCAGGAGTTAGAAACAGGGTAAGACAATGGGTAATTGAAGCTGAAGGGATACAGACTGTGCAACAGGACTAAAAATACAAAAACTCAAAAATGGACAGCACAATAATACCTAATTGTAAAGTAATCATGTTAAAACACTGAATGAAGCTGCATCTGAGCTATAGGTTTTTGTTTTGTTTTGTTTTGTTTTGTTTTGATTTTACTATTATTACTTTTATTTTTTTCTCTATATTAACATTCTATATCTTTTTCGGTTATGTTGCTAGTTCTTCTAAACCAATGCAAATGTACTAAGAAATGATGATCATGCATCTATGTGATGATGTTAAGAATTAATGATTGCATGTGTAGAATGGTATGATCTCTAAATGTTGGGTTAATTTCTTTTTTTCCGTTAATTAAAAAAAAAAAAAAAAGAGAAGGGATAATTGGAGCTGAAGGGATACAGACTGTACAACGGGACTGGATATAAAAACTCAGAAATGGACAGCACAATACTACCCAATTGTAATGCAATTATGTTAAAACACTGAATGAAGCTGCATGTGAGGTATAGGTTTTTTGTTTTTGTTTTTTTTTGTTTTTTTTTCTTTCTATTATTGTTTTAATTCTTATTCTGTTGTATTTTTATTTCTTTTTCTAAATCGATGCAAATGTACTAAGAAATGATGAATATGCAACTATGTGATGTTATTAAGAATTACTGATTGTACATGTAGATTGGAATGATTTCTAATTGTTTTGTTAATTCTTTTTTTAATTAATAAAAAAAAAGTTATAGGACAGTTGCAAAAATCACACAAAATCCATCTGAGAACTCCAACGTACTCCCCATTCAGATACCCAAGATCCCCCAAACTTTTAACATTTTGCCCATTTGCCATATGATTCTATCATCTATTTCTTTTTGTTTCTTTCTTTCTTTCATCTAATCTATCTATCTATTATCTATCTATCTATCTATTTATCATTTACCTAACTATGTAGCTATCTTCTGTCAATTAAAAAAAAAAAAAAAAAAAGATACTTTGTTAAAGTATAGTGTGAGACCTATATGTATTGTGTGGTGTTTTTGCAAATGTTTATTCAAAGCTCTATTGTGTTATTGGTTTACCATTTTAGAGGGATGATTGACATAAATCTGCAAATAAAAATTAAGAAGCAAATTAGTGAAGTAGAAAATCGTAGTTATAAATTCAGGCAGAAAGGCTTAAAAATAAAACAGGTGTTGTGCTGGTTTGCAATGATGTATGTCCCCTAGAAAAGCCATGTTTTAATCCAAATCCCATTTCATAAAGGCAGAATAATCCCTATTCAATACTGTATGTTTGAAGCTGTAATCAGATCATCTCCTTTGAGATGCAATTTAATCAAGAGTGGTTGTTAAAGTGGATTAGGTGACGACATGTCTCCACCTATTTGGGTGGGTCTTGATAAATTTCTGGAGTCCTATAAAAGAGGAAACATTTTGGAGAATGAAGGAGATTAGGAGAGAGCAGAGAATGCGGCAGCACCACAAAGCAGAGAGTCCACGTGTCAGTGACCTTTGGAGATGAAGAAGGAAAATGCCTCCTGGGGAGCTTCATGAAACAGGAAGCCAGGAGAGAAAGCTAGCAGATGACGCCATATTCGCCATTCCAGCTGAGAGAGAAGCCCTGACTGTGTTCACCATGTGCCTTCTCACTTGACCAAGAAACACTGAACTTCATTGGCCTTCTTGAACCCAGGTATCTTTCCCTGGATGAATGCCTTTGATTGGACATTTCTGTAGGCTTGTTTTAATTGGGACACTTTCTTGACCTTAGAACTGTAAACTAGCAACTTTTTAAATTCCCCTTTTAAAAGCCATTCCATTTCTGGTATATTACATTCTGGCAGCTAGCAAACTAGAACAGATGTTAAGTTCAGATAGCTGGGTAACAAAAATTCTTGAAACTTATAAAACTTATAGCAATATGAAATAGCTCCTAATGTCCAAAGCAGAATATTTTGCTCTATGGGGTATTTAAACCAAGGGGGGAAAACCGACAAAAGCAATTTTATGTGTGAGTGGTGTTATGGGTTGTAGTTTTTAATAGTTTTAATTTTAGCTGTCATGCTTGGTAAAATGTCTGAAAACAATTATATGAAACAATCCTAGGGGAGAGCACAGACACAAAATGCAGAATGGGAAGTGTTCAGATCATTCCGTCCACCAGAAAAAATAATGAGCAAGAAAAAGGGATTGAGATTGATTAGATTATAACCTCTTGAACCAGATTGGTCATTTAGATCAACCACAAGAATGTTGGATGAAGGCAGAGGCTGTGGAGTGTTCAGGTTTTTTACATGAAAGCAGAAACCAGTTACCCAGCTCCCATTGCAACTGCAGAAAGATGGTCAAGATTCTGGGAGCAGCTAGCTGGGCTCAGGATGGGCAGAAGAAACCTTGACTTCCAAAAGATGTGATTAAAAGTCAGAGTATCACTGGGCGATCCCTGAAGAATTGGCAGACAGCAGCCCTGCTTTTGGCCCTCTGGGCAACAGCAGTTTCCAGCCTCCCAGCATCATCCACCAGAATGTAAAGAGCCAGGGCACCTTCTTTGGTTGTTCTTTTTTATTTTTTTCTCTTCCTTCTGACTATGGGTGCTTCATGGTCTGACAGATCCCTAATGGTCCATTGCAGACACAGAGTTGGTTAGGCCTTTTGAAAACAGTGGCTTTCTAAACTTCTACCAGCATTCACTGGGATATAAAGTTAGCACATTTTTATTTCTTTGGTTTCCTTTGTTTTGTGCATGGGCCTTTCTTAGTGTAGCAGGTCCCCGAGGGCCCCGGACAAATGATAGTCTTGGTTTTGGCCTTTGGGCAGCAGCAACTTTGGCTTCATGCTAGCATCTACCAGGCTATAAAAAAGCAGGGAATTTTTTGTTGGTTTTCTTTATTTCTTTCTCTCTTAGTTTATTATTTTTTGGTCTGGTGGATCCTTGAAATACCAATGGTAATCCTAACCTTGGTTTCAACCTTGATAGCAGTAGCTTTAGCTTCCCAGTTGTAGCCACAGAGACTCTTGAAAAAACAGTGAAGACTTTTCTTAAGGCATTTTGTCTGGTTGTTACTATTTATTTTATATTTTTCTTTATCTTTATTTTCTTTCTTTTGTTCTTGTTCTTTGTCTGGTGGACTGATGAAAGAGAATGATACTTCCAGAGTTGCCAAACATAATACAAAGAATGTCGAGTTCTCAACAAAAGTTTTAAAAAGCAGCAAGGATACAAGAAAATATGGCCTAGTCACAGGAAAAAAAAATGGAAACTATTTCAGAGGAAACTCATTCTCTGGAATTACTTATCAAAGACTTTAGATCTGGTGCAGTGGTAGAATGCTCGCCTTTTATGTGGGAGCCCAGTTTGAATTCCTGGACCATAGGACCATGCATCAAAAACAAACAAACAAACAAAAAAACCTTTCGATCAACTCTCCTAAGCAGGGTTAATGAACTAAAGGAAAATAGAAAATATGAACAAAGAACTAAAGGAAATCAGCAAAATGATATATGAACAAAATGAAATTGCAATAATGAGATACAAACTATAAAGAAAAACCAAATAGAAATTCTAGAGCTGAAAATTCCAATAGCAAATGAAAAATTCAATAGAAGAGTTCAGTAGCTTATTGTGTGAAGCAGAAGAAAGAATAAAAAATACCATCCATTTTGAGGGGCAGAAAGAAAAACGGAATAAACACCAGAACAAAGACTGATGAAACTGTGGGGTACCATCAAGCATACAATATATACATCATAATCCTAAAAGGAGAAGAGAGAGATAAAAATATTTGAAGAAAGTGTCCAAAAATTTCCCAAATCTGATCGAAATTATGACTACACAAATCCATGAAGCTCAACTAATACCAAACAGGATGAACACAAAACGATTTACGCTGAAATAGAAAGTAGATTAGACAACATCAACAACAACAACACAAAGATAAAAATGAAAGTAGATTAGAAGTTTGAGGTCAGGTATGCGTAGTTGTTATAGTATGCTTATAAACAAAAGTCATTTTTTAAAAAGACCTCCCATGGTGAATGTCCAGGGGAAACTCCAGTGGCCCAGATTAGTACTGGAGACAAGAACCACAAAAGGAAATGTTCATCTTTGACCCACTGAGGTCTTCACTTATGATGACATTTCCGTTCTTAAAGTTTCAAGCAATTAAGCTGGGCTGGTGATAGAAGGAAGTAGGCAACATTAAGAAATTAATGGAAAGGAGACAGGTCTGTCTGAGACCAGTTTATAAGGCTAGCCCAATAGGGAAAGAGTTAGTAAACACTCTTGAGGTTTGTTGTCAGGGATACTGGACATATCTTTGCTTTTCTTTCAGTAGAATGTGGACTGTGTCACTAAGACCACATCTGTCGTTGGTTTGAGGGGGAGGAAGCATGCTGGACAAGTGCAGAAAGTCAGTGAGGAAGGGAGAATTACTTTCCATGATGCTATATAAATACCCGCTGTGGGGGGAGGTGGCACTGAGGACCAAAAAGCTCAGGGACTGAATCACCCCAGTTCTCGAGAGTTGTTCATTTGAAACCATGAATCGTTGTCTCTGGGGATTCAAAGTGTGAAGGAAAATGTGGGGCAAAAAAATAAGCAATCATAAAATATTGATCCTCTAAGTAAGTTGAGGACTCATAAAGAATATTTAACCAGGAGCTTTTAAAAAAATGCCTACATTAAACAAGGAAATCTTTAATATGCCTTCTCATTATAGCCATGAAAGGATTTTTGAAAAAATATTTAATAATAACAATCTAGGCAGAGAGCCAGAAAGCTAAATCGACTATAGTTTATGAAAATATAAGTTTTTTAAAAATAAGAACAGAAACAATTAAGCAATAGAAATACATTTGAGGATGAACATGCATTAAAGACTAAATTCAGCACAGATACACAAGATTTTGGTGTAATTGTGTTATCAGGTCTAATTAAAGATTGTGACTAGTCTCTTTCACTCTCCATATAGGTGTGTGTGAGTGTGTGTGTGTGTATTTACATTCAGATATATGCATAAAAATGTATATTCATATATGTATATATTGATGTATGAATAAACCCAAAGATATGTGCATATATTGATAAATATATATGTATGTGTGTTTATATATAGAAAGCAGATGTATATGTTAGTCAATGTGTTTATATATGTAAAAACACACACACTTGCTACATAGTTCATTCCAAAGTACTTCTTAATTTAGTTTTAAATGCCTTTGAATTCACAGAATTCTGACTACAGTTTTCTTTAGGTGTTTTAATGGAGAATGGTCAACATCTGAAATCAGGCCCTCCCTTTATGGCCTATTTTGGTAAACTTTATCAACAGGTTTCAGAGGAGATCTTATTCTTGTAAGGCAACATTGATCATTAGATCTCTCTAAGACCTTAGCATCTCACTGCTCTAACCATTCTCTTGAGGGATGACCCGAAAATGTGCACTTTTGTACAGACTATGAAGCTGTGAAAATAATTTCCGGCTGGTATTGAGTATTCTTTATAAGAATTTCCCTTTCAAATTCCTGTATCTATTACCCTAAGCACCTAAATAAACTTGGGAATTCCTGGAAGCTCAAGGAGTTACTTAAAGACACATAGTTTAAGTTGAATCTTGGGATTATAATGTATTTTTATGTTTTGTTATAATTTTTCTTCCAAAATAGTGCTTGTGCCATTTCGAAACTAGTAAGTCCCCAGAAAAGTCATATTTTAATCCTGATCCAATCTTGTAGGTGCAGCCCTTTCTTTTAATCCTGATTCAATATTGTAGGGCGGAAACTTTTCATTAGATTATCTCCACGAAGATGAAATGTACTCAATTGTGAGTGTGACCTTTTGATTAGATGAAGATGTGACTCCACCCATCCAAGGTGGGTTTTTATTTGTTTACTAGAGTACTTTAAAAGGGGAACATTTTGAAGAAACCTCAGAGGAGATGCAGAGACTTGGAGAGCAGTTTCTTCAGAGTTGACAGAGACACATATGTTTGGAGATGTTTGGAGTGCTGACAGAGAGAGCAGATGCCTAGACAGGGGTAAATCCCACCAGACATTGCCATGTGACTTTCCATGAGATGCTAAGCAAACCAGAGGAGTCACAGAGGAGCTAAGTGAATGCTCACAGATACTTAGAGAGGAAGCCACTGGCATCAGAAGCTGGAAGCAACAGAATAGGGAATAAGGACCAGAGATGCCAGGCACATGCCTTCCCAGATCAGCCTTCCGTGAGGCAATGTACCTTCTCTAGGTGTCTTAATTTGTGCATTTTCAAGGCCTTAGAATTGTAGACTTGTGACTTTTTAAAAGCCATTCCATTTCTGGTAATTTGCATTGCAGCAGCATTAGCAAACTGATAAAGTGCTTGACACAAAATACTGTCTTATATCCTGATTTTAATTTCACCCTGCTGCATAAACCATACAAAAATCAGAGTAAATTAACTTAGTGATTATTACAAATAATAGCCTAACACTGAAAGACTTGAATCTAAATGTTAGATCATGTGACACAGAGGGTTATTTATCATTTCCCAATAATGGAAGATAATTTATCTATAATTTCTAAGTAGTAGAATGATTTTGTTCATTTTGGTTTTTTTTCTTTTTCAATTTGTTCTTTTTTATGAAGCAGAGTGCACAAATACTATCATTTTTCAGCTAGAAGTCACAATGTTTTATTTAAGATGCAGAATCCTGCATTGTTCCTAAAGGTATGTCAATGTTGATACTTATCATATGATGGAAGATGAGAATTTAGTAATATTTTTATATTCTCCGTTGCTTAGAGCTCAACTTGTAATGTCAGTTTGCCCTTGTTATAACAAGAAAGCATTATGATTTTGGTTTTGAAGTTCCATTTTAGAAGTAGCACAAAATAAGCAATATTATAATAGATGACATTCCTATTTTGTTTCACAACAAAGATGGTAAAAATATTGACAAAACAAGCTAACTTACAGGGAGTTACCCAGTTGAGTAAATGGCATATTTGATACACATATTTGCATCCTTACAATTGAATTACCTATTGGGAAAAATGTTATAATACTGAAATCTTCAAGTAACAATCATTTATAAATCTTCTCGTTCTGGACTAGATAAGAAATTGAAATAGGAATCTGAAATTTTTGCATAGGGAAGCTTTCAGGTTTGAATAAGAGAAGTAGCGCCTAATGAATGTTCATTATGCTGCTGAAAATTATAAAGTAGTGTTCATAGCTCAGGGGCTTATACTGTTGACAGTGCATCTTAAATTTTAAATATTGTACACTCTAATTATTTTCTTCAGTCTGAAATAGACTAATATTACTACTTAACTTTCCCATATAACACCCTATTATAACAACTTGTAATAGTTACATACATTTGTTCTAGTTCATGGAAAAATATATTTGTAATATTAACCACAGTCGTCGTGCACAACAGGGTTGATTATGTGATACAGTCCCATGCTTTATCTTCTAGCTTTCCTTTTAGTGGCATACATAACCTTAAACGTCCCCTTTCAACCTCAATCATGCCCATTGTTCAGCACTGTTAATTACACTCGCAGTAATGAGCAACCATCACCTCTACCCATTTCCAAACATTTACAATCAATCTTACTAAAAATTCTACACAAATTATGAATTAGCTTCCCATTCTGGACCTCTATTCCACAGCCTGGTAACCTATACTCTAGATTTTAATTCCATGAGTTTGACCATAATAATTAGTTCATAGTAGGGATACCATACAATATTTATCCTTTTGTGTCTGGTTTATTTCAATCAACATAATATTCTCAGCGTTCATCCATGCTGTTGCATGCATTAGGACTTCATTCCTTCCTAGACATTAATAATATTCTACCATATGTGTATATGACATTTTGCTTATCCATTCATTTGTTCATGGACGCATGGGTCATTTCTCTCATTTGGCAATTGTGAATAATGACATTATGAACTTTGATGTACAAATGTCTGTTCACATCCCTGCTTTCAGTTCTTCTGAGTGTATACGTAGTAGTGGGATTGACATATCATATGGCATATCTATACGCAGCTTCCAGAAGAAGCACTGAATTGTCTTCAACAGCAGCTGCAACATTCTACATTTCCACCAGCAGAGAATAAGTCTTCCTATTTCTCCACTCCTCAGCAATGCTTGTAGTTTTCTGTTTTTTAATAGTAAACAATCTAGTAGGTGTGAGATATCTCATTGTGGTTTTGATTTGTATTTCCTAAAACCTAGTGATGTTGAGAATCTTTTCATATGCTTTTTTAGCCATTTCTACTTCCTATTTGGAAACATGTCTGTTCAAGATGTTTTCCCATTTTTCAAGTGGGCTGTTTGTCTTCTTATTCATTTTGTTTATTTCTCTTTGTAGTTAATGAATTTATATTTTTAAAATTAGGTAGTAATTTTGCTGTTAAGGAATAGAAATCTTTAAAAGAAAACTACAAAGAGTGAAAGAGTTGCACTTCACTTTGCTATGGGTCTTAAATACCATTTGTTTCATTATATTTTATTCCAATGGGCAAATGCATTTACAGCACCTATTACAATCATGAAACTAAACTTAAGAAAGTAAATTATTAACAGTGACCCTCAGCGGAAACTGACTTATTTTCTGTTAAAAAAAAAATCCTATGGCATATTAGCATTACATAATCACTTTTATGTAATGCTATGTAATTATTAACCACTTGAGAACAAGAATCATCACCATAGTCTTCTGGGAATAACTCCACAAAGAAATTAAATATTTAAAAGGTGAAATGTTCCTTTATGCTAATTTAGTAGGCTCTTTTCTTTTTCATTGTTAAGAAACACTTTGATTTGATAGTTTCAAATCAAAAGCTGTTACAGTAGCGCCTTGATTACTAAAACTGTATTCCAGAGTTCGTACTACACCTTTCGTAAGTAGTGATGAATAAAATATGCTCCCACCCCATCCCTCTGCCCCAAATCTTTGTTGTTTCTTAGAAAACTTTGGTTGAATAGAAATATATCCAAGCAGATGTTTATGTCATACAATAACAAGAGCAGTAAAGCTCAACTAATGACTTTGGATTTTAAAAATAGAAAACAATTAAAATGTACTCAAAGTTACATTAAGAAAGCCTTCACAGTATAATATTGAAACAGTCACAAAGGTTAAAAAAAATTACTGAAATCAAAGTACAAGTGACTACAATGTTAAAATAGACAAAAATTAAATTGAGTAGATTGAAATACTAGTGAGCAATGAAAGGGAGTGGTAAGGGGTATAGAAAAAAATAGGGGGGACAAAGGTTAAAATATATTGGGTAGATGGAAATACTAGTGGCCCATGAGAGGGAGGGGTAAGGGGTATTGTATGTATGAGTTTTTTCTTTTTTCATTTTATTTCTTTATCTGGAGTGATGCAAATGTTCTAAGAAATGGTCATGGTGATGGATATACAGCTATGTGATGATATTGTGAGTCATTGATTATATACCAAGAATGGAATGTTTATATGTTAAGAATGTTCATGTTTGTATGTTGTTATGTCTTGTCAATAAAAATATTTCAAAAATAAGCAAAATTACAAAAGCGTCTTTAAAAATTAAAAATAAAGAACACAACAACACGAGTCAGGAGTATTTTCCTGGTCTACTCATGAATTTTAGTCTTTAGTTCACAAGGTTGGTTAGATTGGCTTCTATTAGGGTTTCTTATGACATCTGATACGGTCTCATTCCATCTTCAGAGGGTGTTTCCTCCCTTAGGAATCTCTGGATCCCAGTCACATCTTGGTCACTATAGAAGCTCAAAGTAGTGCAATATTACCATAATGTGCTGATGCATGAAGACATATCCCATGTACAGTGCCATCCTTATAATGGACACCAGCATGAAATTGAACACAATCCACTTCCAGGGCTCCAGCATGTACAGTGCTGTGCTGAGCAGCTACTGGTAGTAGAATCAGGAGATCTGCTTCCAGGCTCATGCCAGTGCCATCCATGCCACCTGTCACTCACAATGTGACCAACCATCTGTCTAGTCTTTTTATTTTTGAGTTGTAGGATTTCCTTATATATGTTCTGGATATCAAAACCTTATTTGATATATGGTGTTTTGGAATGCAATATACAGAAAAGGGTTGGCTTTTACAATGGGGAATAATTAGCTTACAAAGTTACAGTTTTTAAGCCATGAAAATGTCCAACTCGAGATATCAACGGGATGATACCTGGACTCTGAAGACAGACTGCTGGCATCCAAAACCCCTCTGCCACATGGGAAGGCACATTGCCAGTGTCTGCTGGTAATTCATTCCCAGGTTTCATTGCTTTCAGCTTCTACTTTCAGTGGCTTCTTCTCTGCACCTTTTGTGGGTCCTCTCTTAGCTTCTTTGGAGTTTTTCTCTATGCGCTTCTCTTAATTTCACCTCTTACTTTCTCTGTATATTTTATCCTCTTACAAAGGAATCCAGTAGGAGGATTAAGACTCACCTTGAATAGGGGGGGGGGGGAATCACATCTCAATTGAAATAACCTAATCAAAATCTATTTCTTTTTCCTTTTGTTGCTTGTGCTTTTGGTGTAAATTCTAGGAAATCACCACCTTCCACAAGACCTTAAAAATGCTTCCCTACATTTTCTCATATGAGTTTTATAGTCCTGGCTGTTATATTTAGGTCTTTGACCAATTTTGAGTTAATTTTTATATAAATTGTGAGGTAGAGGTCCTCTTTCATTCTTTTGCACGTCGATTTCCAGTTCTCCCAGCATGATTTGCTGGCAATATGGTTCTATCCCAGTTGGGTGTACTTGGCAACCTCATCAAAAATCACTTAAGCATAAGATGTGAAGGTCTATTTCTGAACTCTCCAATCAAATCCATTGATCAATATACCTGTCTTTATGTTTTTGACCATTGTAGCTTCAGGAGGTGTGAGTCTTTCTACTTTGTTCTTCTCCCTCATGATGTTTTAGGCTATTCAGAGCCCCTTACCCTTCCAAATAAATTTGATGATTGGCTTTTCCATTTCTGAAAAGTAAGCAGTTGGAATTTTTATTCAAATTCTGTTGAATCTCTAAATCATTTTCAGTTGAATGGACATCTTAATGATATTTAATCTTTCAATCCATGAACATGGAATACCCTTCCCTTCTTTTTTTTAGGTCTTATTTGATTTGTTTTTTCAATGTTTTGCAGTTTATTTGCACAGGTCCTTTACATATTTGGTTGAATTTTTCCTAAATATTTCATTAATTTAGTTGCTATTGTAAATGGTTTTTTTCTGATTTCCTCCTCTTTGCTTTTCTCTTTTTCTTTGTCAGTCTAGCTATGGGTTTATCATCTTTTTTTATCTTCTTAAAGGACAAAATTTTGATTTTGTTGATTCTATCTATAATTTTTTATTGTCAATTTCTAAAATTTCTAGTGGATACTTCCTAGAACTATTATACAAGTTCAACAAGATCACAGAATATATGTTAATTATATATTTATAAATAAATAAATTTCAACTGTATTTCCATATATTACCAATGAACAGTCCTGAATGAAATTAAGAAAACAATTGCATTCATAATATCATCAAAATAAAACACTTAGGAAATAATTCACAAATCATTGTAAGACCTGTATAGTAATAATTACAGAACATTGCTGAAATAAAGAAGATACAAATAAATGGAGAGACAGTTCATGTTAATAGATCATAAGACTTAATATCATTAAGATAGCATTATTGTTCACATTGGTATTTAGATTGAATACAATTCTTAACAAAATACCAACAGGCTTTTTAACAGAAACTGACAAGATGGTCTTAAAATTCATGTCTGAATTCAAATGACTTAAAATGTTTAAAATGATCTTGAAAAAAATGTATAAAGTTGGAGGACTCACACTTCCTGATTTGTTGTACTGCAAAGCTACACTTATCAGGACAGTGTGGTACTGGCATAAGGATAGAAATATACTTAAATGTAACAGAATAGATATTTCAGAAATAAACCCTTGCATTATGGTTAATTAACTTTTGACCAAGACAATTAAATGTGGAAATGTTAATTTAATGACACTGTGTCAATTGGATAACCTCATCCAAAGAATGAAGTTTTACTTCTAATTCATGCCATATACGTGTGTGTGTGTGTGTGTGTGTGTGTGTGTGTGTGTGTGTGTGTATATATATATATGTATGGATGTATATATATATTTTTTTTATGTGGGCAGTCACCAGGAATTGAACCTGAGTCTCCGGCATGGCAGGCAAGAATTCTGCCACTGAGCCACCATCACACCACCCTAAATGTAAAATATAAAACTAAAATTCAGAAGAAAACGTAGTAGTAAATCTTTGTGACCATGAATTAGTCAATGGTTTCTTATATATGACACCTAAAGCACATGCAAGAAAAGAAAAAAAAATAGATAAATTGTGATTATCAAAAGTACAAAAAAACTATTTCTCTTTAAAGGGCACTATCAAGGAAGTGAAAAGATAACTCATACTATGGAAAATAGTTCAAATCATACATCTAGCAAGCATCTAGTATCCAGAGAACTTAAAGAACTTGTACAATTTTATACTAAAATGACATACGACATAAAAATGGACAAAGGACAAATAATTTGAATAGACATTTATCTAAAGAAATTCACTTTTGATCAATAAACACAGGTAAACACATGCAGCATTATTAATCATTAGAGAAATGCAACTTAATTATGCAATGAAATAACATTTCACATTCTCTAGCAAGGTTATAATTTATTATATTTTTTTATAAAAGAAAAGAACAAGTGCTGACAAAGATGGAGAAATTGTAACCTTCACACATATTTGGTGGGAAAGTAAATGGTGCAGCTGCTGTGTAAAGCAGTTTGGCAGTTCCTCAAAAAAGTAATCAAAGTGTTACCATATGAGCCAACAGTTCCACTCATATATATACCCAAGAGAAATGAAACCATGTCCACATAAAAATGTGTGCATGAGTGCCCATAATGTCATCATTATTTATAATAACCAAAAAGTGGAAGGAACCCTAAAGTCCATCAACTGATGAATGGATAAACAAAATGGAATATTATCCATTCACGAAAAGTAATAAAGTGCTGCGACATGACATTTATGATCCTTGAAAGCCTTAAGCTAAATGAAAGAAGCCAGACACAAAATGCCACATATTGTATGATTCCATTGATACTAAATGTCAACTATAGGCAAATCAATACAGACAGAATTTAGATTATTGGTTGCCAGGAGCTGCGGTGCAGGGAAAATGGGAGTAACTGCTAAAAGGCATTTGGTTTCTTTGGGGTGACAAAAATATTCTGGAATCATATAATATTGGTTGATAAAAATTGTGTGAATATATTAAATATCACTGAACTGTACATTTTAAAAAGGTGATTTTTAGAATGTGAATTATAACTCAACAAAACCATTAAAAAATATTGGCAAATATAATGATAATGGCACCTGACACTTAGACTTAGTGGCAAGGAAAAAAAATTGCTGCCTGTTTATTTGCCTAGTGGTTTTTGAAGTACATTGGTATTTTGATTACAATTCAGAAGACATCATCAATCCACTATAAATTGTTTGTTTGCTTTGACACTGTGGGAAAATCTAATTTTACAATACTAAATAACAGACCACAGTGGACAGTGAGATTCTTTCACTTCAAATCATACACTAGTGATTTATAATAAGTATGCTTAGAATCTAAAAACGCAACAGTTGATATTATATGACTTATAAAGCCATCTAGAACAATATCTATTTTTTTCTTGTATGCTATTCTACTACAGAGTCTTTCCCAAGGACCTACTGCCTATTTTAAATCATTGTTTCTATTTCAGCTGCTCTATAACATTGAAGGGAGAAAGGAGGGTTGTCTTATTGATAATGAAAGCAAGTAGGCAATCAGCTGATTATATATCCATGAGAATAAACTATGAGGTCTGAAGGGATTTGCTTTCAGAACGGTGACTGTGATCAACAACTATCACTGCTCCAGCAGCTTAGCTACTGACACTCAGGGAACATACAGCAGTTTGAGTCATTTGGTGGAATAGGGAAAGGCTTAGAAGGTTCACTAAAGCTATTATAGTATAATGGAAAGTGGCACAGAAGTACCTTAGTCATAGACCCTGACCACAGTGTGCAATTCTGTTTAACATTTAAGCAGCTCTTTGTAACCTCTCTCCTGGCCTAACATCACCCCCTTAAACAAATGTAAAAAAGAAAACCTCTTTTTTCGCTTTTACAAATTCTGGTAAAGGATTACTCATTTAGGCAGTAGTTTTCAACCAGAGGCAATACCCTTACCTCCTGCCCCAGGACATTTGGTAAAGTCTGGAGGCATTTTTGGTTGCCACAACTGGGTGGGCATACTACAGGTATCTAGTGGGTAGAGGTCAGAGTTGCTACAAAACATTCTACAATTCACAAGAGAGTCACCCACAATAAAAAATTAATAAGACCAAAATGTCGATTGTGGGTAGGTCAGAAACCATAATTTAAGAAAAAAGCTTGATGATTAATCAGTGAAGACAAGAAAAAATATTGGTATATACTGGGTATTCTTTGCATTTTTCACCGGCCTTCAGTTGCTCCAAAATGAGAATAAAATGTAGTGATGTATTGACTATACAGTTGTTGTAATTGAACCTGTTGAGAAACATCAATATAATTCACATTGGGACAATTTAGGCTTTTCTCTCTCATTTTTATCCAGTCTGACATTTTTGCCAATTTTAAATAAACATTTCCTTTTAATGTATGGCTGTTCATGTTTGTTCATAGACCCTGCAAAAAACTAACTTGATTCCTGTTCAAAGTACAATCCAGACAAATTTTCAGTAAATTTTCTCAATGATTATACCTAAAACATTTTGAACATACCAATGTGTACACAGGACAGCCACATATAGAATGATTATTATCATTAGTAATAATTTATGTAACACTTCATACTTTTCCAACTGTTTTGCTGCAATTCCTTACAGTGGTAGTTCCATGTGCCAAATCACTATTATCATACCCATTTGACAGAGGAGAAGATGGCAGGAGGATAATTGTTTGGCTTGGGGGCATGGATTGATTTGAAATGTGGTTTAGACTGAGATGGCTTTATTTAAATCTTGGTAAGTAATTGGAGCCTGTTGGGAAAACCAAATAATGCAGATGCTGAATCTGTCGTTGATTCAAGGACATTTTCAAAAACAAAACTGTTAGGAAGTTTTAGTATTTATGGATGGGAAATGTTCATTTTTTAATGTTTTCTTTGCAGTTATTTTAAATTTTATAATTTTTAAATGTAGAACTTCACTCCCAATTACCTTAATGGGGAGTATTTATTAAATCAGAATTACACTATTCAGTGACACTGTTACCATATTATAGTAGACTTGATGTTAGTGAGAATGAAAGATAAAGAACTGTATTTTATGAATATGAGAAAGTATTCAAAGGCTCAAACTAAGAAAAACACAGCAAAATTCAAAAGGGCCATATATCAGCACAGTCCCCATTAAAGAAATAGAACATTGCTTTCAGTCTGTGGACAGTTATCTCAGTTGCTTTGTCTGATAGTAATGAGACCGATTTCAAACCACCATTCCCCCAATGGGTTACTTAGATTTCATCTGTACATGAGCAAAATCTGCACACAGAACCTTGAGCATCTGTCTCAAATTCCTGTTATTGTTCATATGGACCTTCTAGCAGGCAAGATAATGTGTCCTACTTAGGGCCATGCAGTTTCATAGAATGAAAACAATTCTTTCTTACTATTATTTTAGAGACATAAGTTGGCCATAGTAAGGACAACAAAATATAAAAGTATAATCTTAAAATGTATTGAGTAAATGCTGGAATTAGAGTCATAAAAGGCAGTGAATGAGCCTTGTTTATCATCACATTGATTCTTATTCAATGGGATCTTCATTTGGGAAATCAAAATGAGTTACCAAGAGCAATTAAGAATAAAGGAACTTGATATTAAATTTAGTGAACAGACGTACTCAGGTCACTCACTTACTGAACTGATTACAAGAGACAATTTGATCATTTTTTTTTCTGATTTAATACCATTAAATAACATTTCGTGGTAGTATTCACAAATGCATTAACACTAGAAAAGACTTTAGTAAAAATAGCAAAAACAACGTATGAGATTATGGAGTAAAAGTGTAGCAATTAATAGTGAAGAAGCAGAAACTGGATACAAAGCCATATTATTGAAATGTCACTGGACATCAAAAGTTCATTGTCTCTGTCACAGTATTACTACAAAATTAACTTTTAGTATTTCCTTTGATCCAACAGTAATGCTTTATTCAAGATATTCTTTAAAATTTTCTTTATCATTTTTCAAATAACTACTAGTAGAATGTAGCAAGAATCTGAAAAAAATATCTCTAATGAAGACACTAAAAAAAATCTGAACTATTTTCACAGAATTTGATGATGTTGTTTTCAGTATAAGGCAAGTTACAAACAAATTCCAGTTAGCTTAAAGGATGGCAGTGATTCTGTGTCAAAAGTGGACCCAAGAAAAAACAATATCTGGTGGAGGGAAGCATAGTCTCTGAAGACAGACCTGGTTTGAATTCCTGACTCCATAATTTTCTAGCTATGAGAACTCAGCCAAATTACTCATCTATCCATAACCTCAGTTTTCTTATTTTTAAAGGAAGATACTAATCAAACGTTCTTTATAAATTGTTGTGAGAATTTAATGAGCGTGTATGTAAAAACCATAACATAATGCATGATGGTTGATATTTTAGTATTAATATTAGTATTAAGCTTGATATTAGATTTGATATTAATATTGATACCAGTATTTGTATTAGTACTCATTTTATTATTATCAGTATTAGTATTTTTATTAGTAGAAATATTCTTTCCTTACTTTTAAGTATAACTAAATGAAAAACAAATCCAGACATGGTAAGGAAAGACTTCATTCAGAAGGATTTTTGCAAAGGGGGAATATGTTTATTATAATAGTAGGAGGGGACTATGAAAATATGGAAAAACTTGATGATAAGATCATCAAGAGTCTCAACAGCTGAGCAAAAAAGGTTTTTACTTTTATAAAGAGGGAAAAAACAGGAGTAGGGAGGTGGGATGACAGGATGTCATGATCAGATAGTAGATCTCAGAATATTTTATGCTGAAGCATCCTATTTTATGGAAGGCACCTTTGAAGTTCAGGATTGTGGAGAAGGGCAGAAATTTAACAAACATTTGGTTAGCAAGCAGTCTTCTTCGGCTTGATTAGTGGTGACAAACAGTTCAACTAATCATTTATGAGGCAAGAATGGGAATGTGGAGGATCAGTATCTGATCTTAACATAAGTAAATAAGGGGGCATCAGTGAGTCTTATCTAAGTCATATAGGAAAGAGTGGTCCTTTGCAGTAAAATGCCTCCTGGAATACAAAGGATGGGGGGATTTCTTAATCTTTACTTTTTTCCAGGATCACAAGTTAGTAAAAATCTAACATTGCCATCATGATGTCTCCAACTTGGAACGAGACCTTAGGTTTATCTAGTCCAATTGTCTCATAGTAAAGAAATCCCTTTTATGACAACATTTGCAGTTGCCATTTTTAAACAAAACATCAAATTTAGTAACTATTGTCAAATTGTATTTTGCTTGATTTTCTTTTAAGGTAAGGGCTGTATTTTCCTCAAGTCTAGAAATGATTGAGTATGGACATTAATATAATGCAATTTAAAAGAAAGATGGAAATGCAGTCAATAGGTAGAAATGAAAATTTTCTATGATAAATCTATTATATAGAGTGGTAAAATGTCAATTTAAAATTTAGTATATTGAAGTTTTTCTGTCTTTAAATTCACAAATAAATTTAAATTTGTCTCCTCAAATGGTCTTAAATATCATGTTCTATTTCTCTATTCTAAAAACTTTTTCCCTTTAAAGTTTTTCATGCCTTGCTTATGTCATATTTATATGTCAAGGATGCCACTCTTTGGCAACTTTCACAACCTGCTCACTTTTCCTCCTGTCACTCACACTATAAGAAAATATACACAGTACAGTAACTGCAATCAGATGTCAATAGCCTCTTGATGAAGCTTTCTTATTCAGATGATTTATTTATAATGTATTGGTTTACTCTGTGCCCAGCAATGTGCTCTTAGTCTATTGTTTCATATGCTGGGTGTTTTAGTTTCCTAGGCTGCTCAATGCAGACTCCATGAAATGGTTTCAGCATAAACAATGTGAATTTAGTAGCTTTTAAGTTTACAGTTTTGAGGTCTTGAAAATGTCCAAATCAAGGCATCATCAAGGCAATATTTTCTTCCCAAAGAACAGCTGCTGGTGATCCTTGGCTCCTCTGCCATATGGCAAGGCATGTGGCAGTGTCTGATGGCCTCTCCCTTCTCTTCCAGATTTCATTGCTTTAACTTCTTGCTTCCCTAGCTTTCTCCCCAACAGCACTCTTTCTGTGTTCGTCCCATATATAAAGGACTCTAGTAAGACCATTAAGACACATCCTAAATGAGATGGGTCACACTTCAACTGAAGTAGCCTCATCAAAAGATTCTACAGAAATGGAGTTATTTAAAAACATGCTTTTCTGGGGTACATACAGGTTAAACCACCACAACGGGAATCACAGTATTTCTGTATTAGGGCTTCAGAAAATGACTTCCAAGGATATAAAGTTTGACTGTAGGTAATTTTAACATAAGAAAAACCTCAAAAACAAATTAAAAAATCATACATAATCTTTCTTAACCTATTGGTTTTATGTTGTTTCAATCTTTGCTTCTGAATATATCTACATGCATAACTCTGTATATATTTTCAACTAATAGCTTTATAAATTTATGATCATACTATACACAGAGTATTATTTTGTAAAGTCTTAACTTAAAATATAAGAATAAAGACTCTGTGGCTGGACCACCAGGTTTTTCCACTAAATAGTATTATGAACTTGATCAAGTAACCTCTCTGTGTCTCAGTTTCCTCATCTCTAAAATGGGAATAATAATATTGGAATATAGCTCATTGAGACTTCGTGATAATTAAATGATTTAGCATAAATTACATCCTTCTTTGAGTTCTGGGCACATAAAAAGCTCTGGAAAAGTATAGGCTGTAAATATTAACATTGCTACATTTCTAAATTATGATTTTTTCCTACAACATGATATTTTCAAAATTGTATAATATTAATGTGAGTGTAACCTAATTATTTAATGAATCTTTTATCATTGGTCATTTCTGATAGTTCTAATTTTTCAGTATTTTATTACTGTGATGAACATCCTTGCATCTAAATATTTTCTCATATGCTATGTGTCAAGTGCTAGTATCTATGGATATCAGCCTAAAATGGCTGGATCCCTACCTGATTATTCTATAGGCAGTCCTGCCAGTTCCAAATATCACCTATAAAAATAGGAATTAAAGTTAGCTTTTTAAAGCAGTTTTATTGAGCTATATTCTCACATCATACAATGCGTCCAAAGCATAATCCAGTTAGTTTTTTAAAATTTCACTTGTAAATATGGAGAACAAATGGGGTTTGGTAGATTTTATTTTTAAGTTAGGAAGAGTAAGTATTATTAAACTGTAGACTTTTCCTAACCAAGTTGTGCCTCTTTGTATATTCAAGTCTTTATTGCAGGCCCCACAGACTTTTCTTCATTGTAGGTCCTTCTCATCTTTTATTAACTATATCCAGAGTATTTTAGAAAAGCTGTTGTTGTTAAAATCTTACTTTAAGGATTCTTGTGGGAAATACATCCAAGCCTGGTATGAGTTTTCTCATTCTTATCAGGATTTTTGTCCTGAACCTAAAGCATTCAAAGATAATTATAGTCTTGAAGATAATTTGAATATACCTGTTGTAAGACAATTATGAAAACCTCTAAATGCTTTACAATAGTGGCACATTTGCACCTATACAACCACCATCTCTATTATACTCTGAATATATTTTGGGGGTATTTAAATCAGTAAAATATTAAAGCCACTGCAAATGATTAGATTTAATACATCATAATTTATACTGTAACAAACTGCACAAGCTTCTGCTTTTTTTTGCCTTTTCTGCCTTAATTTTATAGTGGTAAATAAAAATAAAAGTACTTTAATTACCCATTCCATTTGGAATCCTTTCTAACAAGGGATGTTGACATTTTGAGATAAATGTGTTTATGTTCACATTTACACTGTCAGAAAAGCAAGAGTATATTTGTCAGAGTTCTGTAAGCCTGATTTGAGGTAAGTTGAGAAATACCTAAATGATGCATTCATATAGTTTTTATAATCCTCATATTATACCATCTTATCCTCACAGCAATCCATTTTTCAGGTAATGAAGACTTAATGTAGGTTAAGAAAGTTGTCCAAGGTTACAAATATAATTGGCATAAGGGCTCATGTGCTTTCTGACTATGGGAGGGTTCTTTTCACTGTATCTCCCAAGTAAGACACAATTTGTGTTTTTCCATGTAGTATCGCATTAATCGGAAAGTTACCCATTTTGCAAAATGTTATATTAACTAAATATTTATTACAACCCTAAAAAAAGACTTTTGAAAAATTGTGGATGAATAGGAATTTCTTAAAACATGCACGTATTTGAGCTTAAGGAAAAAACCGTCAATTTTTATAAAAAACCCTGCACAATTCCTGAATAGAATCTGAATTTGTTTTATGTTCTATCAAAGACCTGAGAATAGAGAAAAGCTTTATATGCAACACTTTCTACTGAGCTATTGTTATGGCTTGAATTTTGTAAACTAAATGAATTACCTTGACTCCTTTGTAGGTGTTCATTAATGTAAAATTACAGAGCAATTCTCAAAAATTATAAAATATGGCTACATAAAAATAGTTCCTTATGAGTTCAAGGTAATCAGTGATTGTGCCTTGAATATGCTATAGTAGAAATCAGAAGTGATTGCCACTTTAAGGGGATTCTAAATGTCAACATGAAATGCATTTTTTAAGGTAATCACCTTTTCTTAAAATGCAAGTAGCTGAATTTTTAATCATTTAGCCGAAGGATACAAAATACACTTCTCAACCAAGCAGATATTGACTGATATAACAAAAGACACAAAATGGGCAGCCCAGGCAAATCTAGACTGGAATTTTCCTTTAAAGACAACTGATACTTTTTAAAAATCCATAGAAACTAACTCATTGTGTCCAGTACCTACTATATGCAAAGACAATATCAATTTGCTTGCTGTTTCCTATGTGCATCAGAGTGCTAGAAACTGCATTATTTCTATTATTACTGTTATTCTTATTTATCCACACAACTCTTGAAGGCAGGTGGTGATATCCTAATTATGCATTTGAGAAAACTAGCACAGAGAGATGAGGAAGCAAAGTTCTATCAATCTCAAGTCTCATGCCCTTTACACTGGCCTGAGTTCATAATTCAGCATCCAAAGCTAGCATTAACAGATAAGGTTGGATACCTCCACAAACATTAATTCCTCTCAGACACTCTATGCCATAGGTATTTTAATTCCCAATTTACAGATGATACAACTGTGACCCAGGGAAGTCATATAATATGTCAAAGGTCTCCCAGGCTGTGAATTGTTTCAGTACAACTTCCCACACTAAAGTTCAAATTCTTTCTCCAGCTTAACATGCATCACAGTTTGAATTTAAATTGTTAAAACAAAAATTGTTGGGCTCATTAATAATAATGGAGAAGGGCCTGAATGCTTGAATTTCTTACAAATTCCCAGGTGATGCTGCTGCTGTTAATACAAGGACCACATTTTGAGAACTGCTATAGGAATGGTGGCTAAAGAGAACAAAGAATTCAAGTATAGCTTTAAGTGGAAGAAAGGGATTGAATGGTGAAAACGGCTATTGTCAGAAACATAATGGTTGATTAGAAATTTTGATATGAAGGATAAAAGAGAGTCATTGATGGAATTTTAAGATATTATAATAGGGATGACTGTAGTTGAGGGAAAGAAATAAGGCTCTTTACTTTCCCTTTACTTTACCCTTCATTTAGAAACAGAATAATGGATTCAGAGGGCATCTATTTTATATGGCTTTTTAAATTACTCCTTGTATTTGCATTCTGCATATCTCATTTTTAGCAGTGCAGAACAATGCCTCTGAACTCCTTATGAAAACCCTTCCTACCCCTCTTTTATTCCTTTCCTTTTTTTTAACCAACCTCATTTTATGTGATAGACAGGGATTTCCCCCACTCCTTAATGGTGAAAAGATCAAATAAATTGGATTTGGGATGTTTAATTGAGTTACAGACAAATGGACTCGATGAGGGTCAGGTTAGTGTGGTGCAGTCCAAGAGGAACAATAACAATTAGAATAAACCTGCAGACGTGATTTTTTTTCCAAGGTCAAGCCACAAAACTCATTTGAAAAAGAATTAACAGGATATAGACAAAGAATTAATATTCAAACCCTTTACTGGACATACAAACGATGCAGAAATGCCTGTAAACTCTAGTAAACACTTATTACCAATTGATCCAGGGATAATTTGTGGTATTAAAATATTTTATGAATAAGCATACTTTTGTATCTCATCATTTCTTTCTAAATGCATTAAACAATGGATGGAAAAATAATTGTTCTCAATACAGGAAGAGATCTAAATCTTTGATCTGTGTTCAAATTACCAATAATTTCATTTTCAATTAAATTACGGGGATATAAATTCTTGGTTGAAAGCTAGAAAATGTAAAAAAAGAAGATAATAGAAAAAATCAGGATGTAGGGCAGGAGTTCTTAAGCCTTTTTGTAGAATCTGTTAAGTAAAATAACAGGATTGGGTATTTCAGGAGGGAATTCCTTTAGAAAAACAATTGACATTTAGGGTTTTTCAAGAAAATGGAACTGGGTTGCTGATAAGCAAAACCTGGTGATAAAACTATTTTTGGTACAGTAAAGATAGATTATCAGAATGGACACACATACCATATTAATCAATGTATATCTGCTTCCCACTTCGTAAGACCCCTCCTATGTAAAAAGGAAACATAATGTCAGCCAATCAGAACAGTTCCCTCATTTACTTCTGTGATTCATCTTCATGAAATTCCCTTCTACATTCTGAATGGAATACTGCCCAATTAATGTATTGCTCAGTAAAACTGTGACATACTAAATTACATTAAAAGTTTTTCTTTTATCAAAGCCTATGAACTCTTTCTTGGACTAATGTTTTTTTATGCATAAAACAAAATAGGATTTCAAAGATAAGTTATATTGAATTATAGTTAACAAATATTAAAATGAAATTTATTACATAGTAGCATGTGTGCCTTTATTAATGCATCTATATGTAAAATATTTAAAATATATGCAAGTTATTTTTTCTTAACATTTCAGTTTGAATAAGACCATCAATGTGTAGGGTAACGCACATCATGCTGAATATCCAATTAACTCTTTTTTTTTACTTTTATTTTTGTTTTAATGTTACAAGAGCAGAAAATATTTGTTTGCAAAGATATATTATTGAAATGGAATTAAGGCTTTCAGAGCTCCGTTTGCAATAAAAGGGTAGATTTCTCACAGTGCAACCTGGATTGTCCATGTCTTTTTGAGTTCAACTCCAATTGTAGTATGTTCTTTTATTCTGACATCAATGAGCTCATCTTTGACCAGTTCAATGTCTGATGCAAGTTATATCAGAAGAAAGGATTGCGGATCCATGGTTCAACTTTAATGCTATCAAGGTAGAGATAACTTTTGAAAACCTTCTGATGTGTCTTCAGGTGTTCATAAATTTCTCATCCAAATAAATTGACAACAAATTTTATATCGCCTTTCCATTTTGGAAAAGCACTTCCTCAAATATTTATGATTTATAAGAATATCCGTCTCTACTCCCTTCTTCCTTATGAGCAGCCTAGCCAAGTAAGCTTGGAATTTTTCAGGAGAATAATTGTGAATTCAGGGTCTTGAAAGATTTATCTCATTATATAGTCACAAGTTTTTGTCAGGCAAATCAAATGATGAATAAAATCATTTCTTTAATATTGAAACAAGTGATTTTTTTCAGAAAAAAATTGAAGCTTCTGCCTGTAGTTTGAACCAGCACTTTTAGACTTGCCTTGGAAAGCCACTGAACTTCCATGTGGTAGAGTAAAATGTCTATTCTACTTCTCCATTTTGAAAAGGGAATCTTTAGGAATGAGGTGATTCAGAGGTCTGCATCTGATTTTATTGATAAGCTGTATGGCTCCTGACAAAACTTCTTTCAGGGTTGTTGCAAAAGTCTCTGTTAATGGTGTATGTCTCTGTAAAGAGTAGTGAGTGAGAAAAGAATAAGGAAATTCCTTTTTCACTGAAGTAGCAAAATCACATGTGTTGTCAACATTGTAGAGGCTCCGTCTGTGAAAAGAATAGGACACATTTCTCCAGTCAGATATTTTGTTTGGCAAAACCACTTTTTACCATTTCCAAATATCAACAACTTTTGCAGTATCCAAAAGGGACTCACAAAATCAAAATTTTTTTTGAAGGTGGCAGTAGGCACATCACAAGCCAAAACAAGCTGCTGCCTCCAATGAGTGATGTCTATAGTTTTATCTAGTTCTATACTGAAAGGGAATGTTGGGGCTACCTACGACCTGCTTCAAAAGCATATCACAACATTTGATTATGGACCACTTCCAATTTTTTCCTGTTCCATCCACAAAGCATCTTGATCTTTTTCCAATAAACATGATTATATTAAGGCTATAGAATAGTGTGGGGACTACAAATAGCAATTTATCACAGCAAGTTTAATAACTATTGTAATTTTAAAGTAGTTATCACCATAAATGATATTTCAAAACTAACATGTGAAAGGAAAATTTTTATTTCTATTGGTGACAAAATGACAGGTACTGTCAATGAAAGTGTGGTTTATTGCCTACATTCACAAGGAAGGGAAGTCCATTGAATATTTGAAAACTACCCATGGACCTCTTGGAGGATCAATGGAGTGCAGCTTGGGAAGTCCTGTTCTAGACGATTACCAATGAGCAAAACTCAAAATTGAACCTGGTTACAAACAGTCAGTTTTCTACAGGTGAATTATTCACTTTGCAGTTGTTCACATGATTTTTTTTTCTTTTTCATTTTTTTAGTGGATTTAAGCCTAGAGCAAATTGGCTGTCCATTCTTTTGTTTATTTTTTTTTCATTTCTTTCTACTCCGATTCAAAGAGATGGCCAAGATGTGACCTAATTTGAAATGGGGGATTTAAGATCTAAGATATAAGATTCTCCCCATTTTCAGGTTCAGCTACTAGTCAAAATACATTTTAATTAAAGAGTTCTGTGACATCACAAAACCTGCATAAAATATGTGACTTCACAATCTGCTTGAGGTTGTAGGTTGTAGAGAAAGAGGTAGAAGGTAATAATTGATGTATGATGTGAATCGGGATGCAAAATGGAAATGAGGGAAATTTTTCTAAATTCCACTTCACTACATAACTATATTCTGCTGCTATAACTGGGTTGAAGTTTGAAAATATGAAAATTACCATGATTCAAATGTAAATAGAATGTTTTCTAAAGTCAAGAAAACTTTTTGTAAGTATCTTAACATCTATTAACACGTTTTCTCATATTCTCTATCACTTGTTTCTCTCCGTTCATTTTTAAATAGTTTTATTCACAAAGCATACAATCCAGCATAATTGTATAGACATGCCTTCACCACCATACTCTGAGGACATTTCCTTTTCTTCCACAAAGAATCCATACCCCTTTCCCAATGCCCCTGCCTGTTGACGTTTAGTTTGGCATAATTCCCATGCTACATTCAGTGGAAGCATACTGTGACGTTACTGTTGACTATAGAACCTAACTTACATTTATTGTACTTTTTCCTATATAACATCTATTTTCAACATCCTGAAATACTGACATTCCTTTGTTCTCACTCATGCAAAAATATATATTTTTAATTTTTATATTTTTCACCATCATTGTACACTCTAGGCATTCCTAAATTATACCATGTCAGGTATTTATCCTCTATTCTTCCTTCTGGATGCATATGTGCCCCCAGCCCTTCTCCCTCTATCATGCTCACAATCAGTTTCATTCAGTGTATTTATATTATTGTGCTATGATCAGGTATTACTGTGGTATCCATTTCTGAATTGTTACAATCAGTCCTTTTGGACAATCTGTATATCTTCAGTACCAATTGCTCACTCTCTATCCTATTTCTATCTCCTGGTAATCTGTGCTCTTAACTGAAATTTTTCAATTTCACTCATTAATGTTAGTTTATACTAGTGAGACAATACAGTTTTTGTCCTTTTATTTCTGGCTAATTTCACTCAGCATAATGTCCTCAAGGTCCAGCCATGTTGTTAGATACTTCATGACTTTATTCTGTCTTACAGCTGTGTAATATTCCATTGTATGTATACACTGTAGCTTGTTTAGCCACTCATCCACTGATGGACATTTGGGCTGTTTCCATCTCTTGGTAATTGTACATAATGCTGCTATAAACATTGATGTGCAAATGTCTGTTTGTGCCCTTGCCCTCATGTCCTCTGAATAGATACCTAGCAGTGGAATTGCCGGATAATATGGTAATTGCATGCTTAGCTTTCTGAGGAACCACCAAACTGCCTACCACAGTGGTTATACCATTTTACATTCTCACTAACAGTGGATAAGTGTGCCTCTTTCTCCACATCCTCTCCAACAGTTGTCATTTTCTGTTTTATAATGGCCATTCTACTGGGTGTCAGATGATACCTCATTGTGGTTTTGATCTGCATTTCCCTAATAGCCGGTGAAGTTGGCCATCTTTTCATGTGCCTTTTAGCCATTTGTATTTCCTCTTCTGAGAAGTGTCTATTCATGTCTTTTGCCCATTTTTTTGGTTGGGTTGTTTGTATTTTCATTGTTGAGTTGAAGAATCTCTTTATATATTCTGGATACTAAACTCTTATCTGTTATGTGGTTTCTAAATATTGTCCCCCATTGTGTGGTTTTTGCTTTCTTGACAAATTCATCAATGCACAAAAGTGTTTAATATTGAGGCATTCCTATTTATCTATTTCTTTCTTCAATGCTCATGCTTTGTGTATAAGATCTAGGAAACCACCTCATATTACAAGTTTTATAAGATAATTCTCTACATTTTCTTCTAAAAGTTTTATGGTCCTAAATCTAGTGTTTACATATTTGATCCATTTTGAGTTAATTTTAATATTGGGTGTGAGATATGGATCCTCTTTCATGCTTTTGCATATGGATATCCAGTTCTCCATGCAGCATTTAGTGAAGAGGCTGCTCTGTTCCAGGTGAGTTGGCTTGACTGCCTTACCAAAGATCAATTCTCCATAGAAGACAGGGTCTACATCTGAACACTCTATTCAATTCCATTGATCAGTATATCTATGTTTATACAAGTACCATGCTGTTTTGGCCATTGTAGCTTCATAATATGCTTTAAAATCAGGTAGTGAGACTTTCAACTTCATTTTTCTTTCTCAAGATATTTTTAGCTATTCAGGGAAACCTTCCCTTCCAAATATTTTTTTTTTCATTTCTGCAGAGTAGGTTTTTGGCATTTTAATTGGTATTGCACTGAATCTGTAAATCAATTTGGGTAGAATTGACATCTTAACTATATTTAGTCTTCCAATCCATGAATACAGTATGCCCTTCCATTTATTTACATTTTCCATGGTTTCTTTTAGCAACTTCTTGTAGTTTTCTGTGTACAGGTCTTTTATATCCTCAGTTAAATTTATTCTAAAATATTTTATTCTTTTGGTTGCTATTGTAAATGGAATTTTTTTTTTCTGGATTTCCTCCTCAGATGGCTTATTACTAGTATGTAAAAACACTACTGATTTTTGGGTGTTGATTTTTTATCCTGCCACTTTGCTGTACTCATTTATTTGCTTTAGTAGTTTTGTTATGGATTTTTTGGGGGGATTATTGACATATGGTATCATATCGTCTGCAAACAATGATAGTTTTACTTCTTCTTTTCCAGCTTGGATGCATTTATTTCTTTGTCTTATCTAATTGATCTGACTAGAACTTCCAGCACAATGTTGAATAACAATGGTGATGGTAGGCATCTTGGTCTTGTTGCTGATCTTAGGGGGAAAGTTTTCAGTTTTTTCCTATTGAGGATGATGCAAGCTGTGGGTTTTTCATATATTCCCTTTATCATGGGGAGGAAATTCCCTTCTGTTCCTATCCTTTGAAGTGTTTTCATCAAGAAAGGATATTGAATTTTTTCAAATGCCTTTTCTGCATAAATAGAGATGATCATGTGGTTTTACTGCTTTGATTTTTTTGATATGGTGTATTAGTTGATTTTCTTATGTTGAACCATCCTTGCATAACTGGAATAAATCCCACTTTGTCATGATGTTTAATTCTTTTAATGGCTGCTGGATTCAATTTGCAAGTATTTCAGAATTTTTGCATCTATGTTCATTAGAGAGATTGGTCTGTAATTTTATTTTCTCATAGTATCTTTGTCTGGCTTTAGGATGATGGTGATTTTGGCTTCATAGAATGAGTTAGGTAGCTTTCCCTACTTTTCAATTTTTTTGAAGTGTTTAGGCAGGATTAGTACTAATTATTTTTTGAATGCTATTTGGTAGAATTCACATGTGCAGCCAGCTGGTCTTGGAATTTTCTTTTTTGGCATCTTCTTAAAGATTGATACAATCTCTTTATTTGTGATTGGGTAGGTGTGATCATTTATTTTTTCTCCAGTCAATGTTGGTTTTTTATGCCTTTCTAAGTTTTCCATTTCATATATGTTGTCTAGTTTATTAGCATGTAGTTGCTTATAATATCCTCTCATTACCTTCTTTATTTCTGGGGGGTCAGTGGTTATGTATCATCTTTCCTTTATGATTTAATTTATTTGCATCTTCTTTTTGTCAACATAGCTAAGGGTTCATCAATTTATTGATTTTCTCAAGGAACTAATGTCTGGTTTTGTTGATTTTCTCAATTGTTTTTCTTTTCTCAATTTCATTTATTTCTTTCCTATTGTTTGCTTGGGGTTAGTTTGCTGTTCTTTCTCTAGGTTTTCCAAATGAACATTTAATTCTTCAATTTTTGCTCTTCTTTATTAATATAGGCACTTAAGGTAATACATTTCCCTCTTAAAACTGCCTTTGCTGTATCCCATAAATTTTTGATATGTTGTGTTTTCATTTTCACTTGCCTCGAAATATTTACTGACTTCTCATGTAATTTTGCCCTTGACCTACTGGTTATTTAAGAGTGTGTTGTTTAGCCTCTGTATATTTGTGAATTTTCTGACCCTCTGCCTGTTATTGATTTCTAACTTCATTCCTTTATGATCCAAGAAAATGTTTTGTATGATTTCAATTTTTTTAAATTTATTGAGACTTGTTTTGTGACCCAGCATATGGTCTATCCTTGAGAATGATACATGAGCACTTGAGAAAAAGGTGTATCCTGTTGTTGTGGGAGGTAATGTTCTGTAAATATCTGTTAAGTCTAGTTCATTTATTGCATTGTTCAAATTCTCAGTTTCTTTATTGATCCTCTGTCTAGATGGTCTATCCATTGATGAGAGCAGGCAATTGAAGTCTCCAACTCTTATGGTGGAGTTGTCTGTCTCTCCCTTCAGTATTTTCAGTGTTTGACTCATGTATTTTGTAGCACTGTGGTTGATGCATAAATATTGATCACTATTATGTATTCTTGTTGAATAGTTCTTTTTATTAATACATAGTGCCCTTCCTTGTTTCTTTTAATTGTTTTACATTTGAAGTCTAATTTTCAGATATTAGTATAGCTACTTCTGCTCTTTTCTGATTTTTGTTTGCATGAAATATCTTTTCTCACCCTTTCACTTTCAACCTACTTTTATCCTTGGGTCTAAAATGAGCTGCCTCTAGACAGTGTATCAATAGGTCCTGTTTTTTAATCCATTCTGCCAATCTATGTCTTTTTATTGGGGATTTTAATCCATTAACATTTAGTTATTAATGTAAAGGCAGTATTTTCTTCTACTATTTTGTCTTTTGGACGTTATATGTCATATCTAGTTATTTTTCTCTTTTTACCTTTACTAATGGTCTTCATTTCTACACTGTTCTCCAGACCTCTCTCTCCTGCTTTTTTCCTATCTGCCTCTTGTACTTCCATTAGTATTTCTTGCAGAGCCAGTCTCCTGGTCACAAATTCTCTTAGTGATTATCTTTCTGAAATATTTTAATCTCCCACTCATTTTTCTTTTTTAAAAAATTTCATTAATTAGTTAGTTTATTTATTTTAGGTTCATGGACCAGGAATCAAACCTGGGTCTCCTGCATGGAAGGCAAGCACTCTACCACTGAACAACCCATGCACCCTCTCCCCCTCATTTTTGAAAGACAGTTTTGCTAGATATAGAATTCTTGGTCGGCACTTCTTCTCTTTTCGAATCTTAAATATATCATGTCACTGCCTTCTTGCTTCCACGGTTTCTGCTCGGAAATCCACACATAGTCTTTGGCTTCCCTTGTATATGATGGAATGTTTTTCTCTTGCTGTTTTCAAAATTCTCTCTTTCTCTTTGACATCTGAAGTCTGTTTAGTAAATGTCTTGTAATATATCTATTTGGAACTGTTCTGTTTGGAGTATGCTGTACTTCTTGGATGTGTAATTTTATGTCCTCCATAAGAGATGGGAAATTTTCAGTGACTATTTTCTCCATTAGTCTTTCTCCTCCTTTTACTTTCTCTTCTCCTTCGGGGACACCCACACACATATATTTGTGTGCTTCATGTGGTCATTCAGTTTGCTGAGAGCCTGTTTATATTTTTCTATTCTTTTCCCTATATTTTCTTTTAAGTATTGGGTTTCAGATTTCTAACCCTCTAATTCACTAAGCTTTTCTTCTGCCTCTTCAAATCTGTCATTGTAAGTTTCCATTGTTTTTTCATCTGTTCTAGTGTGACTTTCATTCCTATATGTTTTGTGATTTATTTTTTTCAAACTTTGGATTTCTTCTTTCTGTTTACTCAATGCCTTCTTTATATCCTCCCTTAACTCATTGATTTGATTTTTGGTGAGATTTTCCTTGTGTGTTTGAACATCTGAGTTAGTTATTTCAACTCCTATATCTCATTTGAATTGTTGATTTGTTCCTTTGACTGGGCCTTATCTGCAATTTCCTTAGTACGACTCATTATCTTTTTGCTGGTGTCTAAGTATTTGACTTCCTTAATTAGTTTATTCTGGAGATTATTTTCACACTTTTATTTGGGATTTCCTTGCTGAATGGCTTTGTTCTCTGTCTGTTCTTTAACATTCAGCTCAACTTATTCCAGACCTCTAGCATATGTTCTGTTTAACTGATCAGTATTTTTAGTTCCTGTTTTTCTGTTTCTTTCCCTGCCTATATGGGATACTCAGATATTATAGACCCCAATCAGATTCCCCTGACTGGACTAGCCCATGTTTCAAGAGGGAAGAGTCTCCAGCATCAGTTTTCCCTGAGGATGAGAACCAGTAGGTTACCAGACATTCCTAATAAGCCTCTAGTGTGTTTTTCCTATCTTGCCCAACATGTGGCACTTGTCTGCCATGGCTTCTCACCAAGGTAAAGTGGTATGGTATTACTTATGGAAGAAATGGAAATGTCTTTATATATATTGTGGTGGTGAAAGCATGGGTACTTGATTATACCAGGAACCGTCGATTTTTTAAAACTTAGATTGGATTGTATGATGCATGAATAAAACTGTTTCATAATGAACAAAGAAATACAAATGCTAGGGAACATGTGGAGAGAGATATATACCTGCTCACTATTGGTAGGGAAGAAGAGTGCTGGAGCCCCTCTGGAATGCAGTGTGGTGGCTCCACAGGGTGTTGGGTATGGGGTTGCCTTATTATCCTGCAATTCCATATTTAGTTGTATACTTGGATGAACTGAAAGCAAAGACAGGAATGGACATTTGCACACTGGTGTTTTTGGTAGCAATGTTCCTGTTTTGTAATGGATGGAGGTGGCCTGAGGGTACATCGACTGGGGACTGCAAGGGGGAGTTATGGTGTATACATACAATGTACTGTTGAGCTGATGCAAGAAGGAATGAAATTGTTGGGCATGCAATTTGGTGAATAAAACTTGAAGACAAAATGTTGAAGGAAATCAGACATAAACGAAAAGACAAATATTATAATGCCTCACAAACATGGATACTTCTTTGATGGGAGATTTTTGATGACTAATTCAATATTTTTACTTTTAAATGGTTTGTTGAAATCTATTTCTTTTAGGTCATGGTAAGTTGTTCATGTGTCTATTAAGAATTTTTCCATTTCATCAAAGTTTTTAAATTTGTTTGCATAAAGTTGTTCATATAGTACCTTCTTTTGATTCTTTATATCTTAGGTTCATTAGTAATGGCCCACCTCTTATTTCTGATTTTATTTATTTGTGTCCTCTCTATTTTATTCTTTGTTAGTCTAGCTAAGGATTTCTCAATTTTATTTATCATTTCAAAGAATCAACTTTGTGTGTTTAATAAGCACTATTTTTTATTTTCAATTTCATTTATCTCTTCCTTAATCTTTGTGATTTCTTTCCTTCTGTTTCTTTTAGGATTAGTTTCCTTCTCTTTTTCTAGTCCTCTAGGTGTGCAGTTAGGTCTTTGTTTTAGCTCTTCTATTTTTTTGTTTCTTCTTTTTATAAAATGTGTTTCTCTTTCTTCTTTTAATATAAGTATTTTGGGCTATATATCTCCCCTCTCCTCACTGTCTTTTTTTTGCATCCTATAACTTTTGATATGTTGTATTCTCATTTTCATTCATTTTATATTTATTGATTTCTCTTGAAATTTATTCTTTGACCCACTGATTGTATAAAAATGTGTTATTTAACTTCCAGGTATTTGTGGATTTTCCAGTTCTCTATTACTGATTTCAAGCTTCATTCTATTACATTCAGAAGAATTTCTTTGTATAATTTCAATATTCTAAAATCAATTGAGAATTGTTTTGTGATCCACTATACAGTCTCTCCTGGAGAATGTACTGTGTGAATTTGAGAAGAATGTATATCCTGCGGTTTTGGGGTGCAAGATTCTGTATGTATCTGTTGGGCCTAATTCATTTATTATATTATATAGCTTTCTTCCTTATTCCTCTTCTTTTCAGGTGTTCTATTTATGAGTGCAATGTATTGAAGTCTCCAATTATTATTTTAGAAGTGTCTATAACTTCCTTCAATTTTGCCAATATTTGCCACAAGTATTTTGAGGCACTGTGGTTAAGTGCATAAATATATCATTGTTATTTCCTTTGGTGAATTGCCACTTATGTTAAGACATTGCATCATTCTTCCTATATTGTAACAGATTTTGACTTAAAATTTATTTGTCCAATGTTAGCATAGCTATACCAGATCTGTTTTGTTTACTATTTGCATAGACTATCTTTTCAATCCTTTCACTTTCAAACTATTTATGTCTTTGTATCTCAAGTTTGTCTATTGTAAACAACAGATAGTTGGATCATGCTTTTCCTGTAATGTGTCTTTTTTAACTTTTGACTTCATTCTCACCCATTATCTTCCTAACATTCTTTAGCTCTATATCCATATTTTCCTTCTTCTCCTTTAATTGATTTAGAAGAATTGAATGAAGTTATTTGATTAGTTGTTTCCAATTCTGTGTCATCTCCAGGGTTTTAATGTGCTCACTTGATTGAGCCATATCTTCTCATTTATTAGCATGACTTGCAAATTTTTTTCTGATGTTTGGGTATTGGATTCTTGTTGAGTTAACTCTGAAAGTCAGTTTCTCCCTCTTTTCTATAGTTTTATTGCTGATTGATTCTGTGTTAAGGCACTTCCTTAATGCTTGATCCAATTTATTCTGGACCTTTAAAACAGCACATGTTTAACTGTTCAGATTTCTTATCTTCTTTCCATCTGTTTCTTGCCCTGGATATGTGGTACAATTTTTAAGATTTTACTTTTTGTGTAATCATTTCACCTCCAGTTGAAAATTTCACTTCTGCTCCTTCTCTGGGAATTGTGATGATTTTTTTTGTATATTTCCATGTTTTTGTGCAGAATTTTCCCTCTGGCTCATAGGTTTGTTTAAATTCTCTCCCTCACTCTATGCTCACTTTTCCTTACACCTTTACATTTGGGACCCATCCTATCTTACAGAAGGTCAGTACCCCCATTTTGTCTGAGGCCTTTCCGTCTCTGGTTTCTTTCCTGTTAGGCTCTACTGCCCTGGGGAGCCAGATTTGGTCAATCCAGAATGGTGGGTCAATCTAGAAAAGTCCATTTTACATTCATGTGGTATGAGTTGAGTTCAGGCACCTGTTGTCGATAATTCTGCTGAAGTCTCTCTCTTCCCTCACTAATGGCTCCCAGGATAAGTGATGGGAAAGAATATGGGCTGGCTACACTTGGATGAAAATTTCCCACTTGTTTTTGGAGATTATTTTTCTTTCCTTTAAATCAGTATTTGTAGTGGTATTCTCCAGTCCTCTGTTGTCATCCAGAGTTCTAAGCATGAGAGATTTGTTTTTTTATTATCTGATAATCAGGTAAGATTTTTCCAGGAGATGTCTTATGTTAACATGTTTACGACATCACATGTAGTGGTAGCTTTTATGATTTTTTAAATTTTACTTTCGGTATGATTCTTTCAGTAAATGCCATAATTAGGGCATTTTATACTGTTTCATTTTTGTTTTTCTGCAGATAATACAAAGATGAACAAATTCATTGTGAAGAATCCTGATCCATAAGATTTCATAGTTCTGGTTTATGAAAACTTACTGCACTAGTTTTACTCCAAGGAATCAGAACCGGCAGTATAAATAAATGTGTAAGTATTAAAATATTTATTATAGAAATTGGTTCACATGACTATAGGGGTTTCAAGTCCAAATTCTGTTAGGAAGGCCACAAGTTAAAAACTGCATGAGAGTGACAGTGAATTCCCCAGGAGAAACCACAAATTGTGAACTTTGCTGAAAGTGATGTGATGATGAATTCCCAAGAAGAAATGGTTATTGTGAGTAGAGATAGACATTTTCTTTCTGACTGCTAAAAGAATCAAATCTCCCTTTAAGGTATTCAACTAATTGGATGAGGAAACTTCTTTCATTGCTTTAGGCAATCCCTTCCGTTGAATGTAGATATAATCAGCCATAGCTGCAATCTGCTAACTCCTGATAGATTTAAATTCACAAAATACCCTCAAATTAACAAAAACGGCTGTGCTTCCTTGACCAAATGATTGTACACAATAACCTATCAAGTTGACATGTGAAAGTAACCATCATAAATGCTATTGTGCCCAATATCTCAGAAATTACTGTCATCACCAGCCTGCCTGGATGAAGGTGAAGATGGTTTTGCAGTAAGTATATTTCTGGGAAAAAAATTCATAAGGACTTGTTCATCAAAGAAAGGAAGCCACAGTACGCAGTCACACACAAGGGAATTTATTCCTCTTAGATTTGTTAAACATCTATAATGTGCTAGGCACTCTTTTAAGTGCTTCGGCCAAACCATTGAAAACTAAAGAAAAACAAAGGCAACTTCTGTCAAAAGAAGCAGAATCACTCAAAATAATCATTAATATAATGCATTTATTTAAAGAGAAACAGACGAAGGAGATCTCCAATCAGAGTAAGGATCTCAAAATAGTTTTCAAATAGTATTAGAACATAAAGGCAATTGGAGTATTTCCAAAGGTAAATAATTCATTGATATTTTGTTCCTTATTATAAAGGAAGGTCTAATAAATTAGAAAATGACCATGGATTGGTTATTAAAGCTTATTTGTCTATTTCTGATAGACAAGTTCTATGGGGCCAAAACTAATTATTGCTTAAACAGGAAATTTTCAGGGTACATTCCATTTTTTAAAGCTCCCACTTTTATTTTTAACTTTTTAATCAGAGGATTTGTAGATTTACAGGGCAATCATGCATAAAACACAAGATTCCCATATACCATCCTTTTATTGATGTGGTACATTTGTTATAATACACAAAGGTACGTTTCCATAATTGTACTACTAATTATAGTCCATAGTTTAACTTAAGTTTCAATTTTTGACAAAAATTCCTGTCACTCCCAAAAAGGAGTTTCCTCCAATACTGCCAAAGCAAGCAACCATTTTATTTTATATAACACTGCTTTCATACATCTGGTATTCTAGTAGGGTGGAAGGAGATATAAAAATGTAATAATTATTACAAATAAGTAATGATATTTTATGCAATTATGGGTTGAGTTGTGTCCCAAAAAAGGATATGTTTAAATCTTAATTCCAAGTACCAGTAAATGTGAACTTATTTGGGAATATGGTCTTTGCAAATATAATCAGTTACACTGAATTGGACCATTTCCTGATCCAATACGACTGGTGCTCTCCAAAGAAGAGAAAAATAAGCGCAGAGGGAAAAAGCCCATGTGATGATGGAGACAGAGATTGGAGTAATGCATCTACAAACCAAGGAACACCAAGGATTGCCAGCACCAACAGAAGGTAACAGAAATGCATGAAACAGTGAGCATGGTTCTGCCATCATCTTTATTTCAGATAGTGTCATGGTCAGGTTCATGTGTCAACTTGGCCAAGTGGTGTACCTGCTTGACTGGTTGGGCAAGTGCTGGCCTGACTGTTTCAATGAGGACATTTCATAGAATTAGATCATGATCATGTCAGCTGCATCCACACTTGATTCCATCCGCAGTTGATTAGAAGAAGGGAGTGTCTTCTGCAGTGAGTCATGCTTAATCTAATTCCTGGGAGCCTTTTAAGGAGGATTCCCAAGAGACAGGTTCTCTTCCTGCTTCGGCTGGCAAACCTCTCCTGTGGAGTTCATCCAGACCCTCCATTGGAATCATCGGCTTCACAGCCTGCACTGTGGATTTTGGACTCTGCGTTCCTGCGGTCAAGTGAGACACTTTTATAAATTTTATATTTGGGAGTGTTCCCTGTTGATTCTGTTTCTCTAGAGAACCCTAACTAATACAGATAGCTTCTAGAAGTGTGAGGGAATAAATGTCTGTTGTTAGAAGCCTTTAGGTTTTTTGATATTTTTCTACAACATCTCTAGGGAAATAATACAAATTTTGGTACCAGGATATAGGGTGCTCCTCTAACAAATACCTAAAAATGTGGAAATGCTTTGTAATTGGTTAATAGGAAAATGTTAGAAGAATTTTGAGGCACTTTGTAGAAAAAACCTTGAAGAGATAGCAAATCATGAATGAGGCCATAGAAGGAAATGATGAGCACTGGAGGAAAGGTAATTGTTGTTATGATGTGGCAAAAAACTTGGCTGAATTATATTCTACGACTGGATGGCAAGTGGAACTCAAAAGGAGTGAACCTGGATATTTAGCTGGGGAGATTTCAAGGTAAATTGTGAAAGGTACAAGCTAGCCTCTCTTTACTGCTTATAATAAAATGAGTGAAAAAAATAGATATATTGAAAAATGGACCACTAAACAAAAATGAATCAGCACTTGATAATTTAGAAAGTTCTCAACCTATCCAGAAAGAGTATTCTTGATACAGAATTAAGATTATGGCTGAGCAACCCTTTGCTAAGGAAACTAAGTATGTGACTTATGAATCAACTCAACCATCTCAGAAGAACCCAGAAACAGAGATGGAATTATCTAGGAAGAGTTGGTGGGGATCCAGTGATATGGATTCTATCAGCATCCATGAAAGCCTAGCAAGGTTTTGAGGAATTCGGTGCTTTCATAAACACTGGCAGCCTGCACTGAAAGGAACAGAGATAAGATAAAATGAAGAATAAATGACTCCAAGGACAAAGCCATTGATACAGAAGCCAGAGAGGGCAGGGCCGTCAACTTGATCTTAGAGGGCTAGGTTGCCAACCCACTAGGTCCAAAGGAAAAAACATTGAGCCACAAATGATTATTCTCTGGTTCTGAAATCTAATAGCATTTTCCCTGTTGCATTTCAGACTTCCTTGGGACTTCTGACTCTTTTTGCCCTTCCAATTTCTCCCTTTTGAAATGGGACTATCCATCCTATGCTTGTCCCACCACTGTGTTTGGAAGTAGTTCACTTGCCTTCTAAATTTCACAGGTCCACAGGTGGAGAGGAATTTTGCCAGAAAATAGACTATACCATCATGTAATAACCACATTTTCTAACATCTGTAATAGATACTTTAACATTTATAGGCATTCCCTTGTGATCAATGGTCACCCACAACATGTTACTTCAAGATAATTCTGAGCCTAGCTTTCTTACAAGTAAACAATCTCCAACCTGTGGAGGTACCAGTTTAAAATATAGCAAGCCAACCTCATGCCAGCATGCCCCTAACCCATCCTTGCATGTTTCCCACAGAAATTACAATACAGATGATTTCTCAGTCCCACTTGCTCTTTCTCTGCTTCGTAAATAACCTCAATGTTTTCCCCATGTGGTCCTTTTAGGTGTGCTGTCCTCTGCACAGGAAACTGTGAGTTTCTCTGTTTCTCTCTCTCTTGATCTGTCTAGGCTTATTATATCTGGCATAAGAAAATATAAAAAAAAAAGAGTCTTACATAACTATTTAAGATAATTTGGAAGATGAAATTGGGATTTTTTAATTGACTATACTTTTATGGGATTTTTGGATTTAAAGTTGGAATTGGTTGAGACTTTAGTTGTTGGGATGGGGAAGTGCACTTTGTATGTGGGAAGGATATGAATTTTTGAGGGAAAAGGACGGACTTGTATAAACAGAATTGTGTCCCCCAACAATATGTTGAATTGCTGGTACCTGTAAATGTGACCTTATTTGGAAATAGGTCTTTGTATACATAATCAAGATAATATGAGGTCACATTGAGTTAGGCTGGTCACTAATCCAGTATGAATGGTGTGTCCCTATTGAAGAGAAGAGACATAGACACTGAGGTAAAAGGGCCAAATGAAGATGAAGACAGAAATTGGAGTGATGTGTCTATAAGCTAAAGATAATCAAGAATTCCCAATAACACCTAAAACTAAGAGAAAGGCATGGTACATACTCTTCCCTAGATTATAAGAGGTGGCAAGACCCTGTCAAAACCTTGATTCAAGACTTCTAACTTCCAGCACTATGAGGAGCAAATATCTATTATTTTAAACCAAGCAGCTAGTGATAATTTGTTATACAAATCCTAGGGAACTAAAACAGAGCTTAAAGGAGAGAATATTAATTGTGAAATATAGTAGAGCAGAATAAAATAATGGGAAGTGTTGGTATAAGGAAGGAGTTATAATACTAAATACAGAGGCCATGGTATGTAAGCCACATTGAGATACATATTTGGGGAAGAGAAATCTAGGCAGATGAGACAGCTGTGACAAAGGCCTAAAGGTTTCAATGTGCCTAATATGTGAGAGAAAACTGGAAAGGGGAGAGTAAGGCTGAAGCAGAGTCATTGAAAATAGAAGATTAGGATGGAAAATGAAGTGACAGAAATCACATGAGGATGGGAGGCAGATCTAGTAAGGTTTATGGTCAATGCAAATATTTTCACTTTTACTGTAAGAAAAATGGAGAAATATGACAGGTTTTGAGTTATATTTTGATATAATAACTTTGAGTGCAGGGTTGGATATTTACTACAACGAGTCAAGGACAGAAACAAGAAAACTAGTTAAGAACATGCTTTAGTTTGCTAAGGCTGCTGGAATGCAATACACTAGAAATGGATTGGCTATTTTAAAGGGGATTTATTTAGTTACAAATTTATAGTTCTTTGGAGGAAAGGCAGCTGGCTTTCTTCTGGCTTTCTCTGTCATATGGGAAGGCACACAGGGATGTCTGCCAGTTTCTACTAGCTTCTGTGTTTAAATAGCTTTTTCCAGGTTGGTTCTTTTCTGAACCACCAGAAGTCTTGGTCTGAGCTCATGAGCTCTCTTCTGACCTCTGTCTTTTAAGCCTCCAGCTTAGTAAATTAAATATCAGTCATTGTGGAAGGCACTCCCTTTACCCAACTGCGGAAGTAATCAGCTACAGATGAGTTTCAAATGCAGATGATGTAAGTCCACAGCAACAAAACTATATAGCACAATCACCTGGCAAAGTTGACACCTGAACATAACTACTACAGAGTCCACCACTTGTCAGCTTGGCAATTATATACATCACCTTAAACCTTGTTTTATTTTGTAAGCTGCTGGAATTAAATATACCATAAATGGAATGGCTTTTAAAAATAAAACATATTAAGTTGCAAGTTTCCAGTTCTAAGGCTGTGAAAATGTCCAAACTAAAGCATTCATGGAAAGATACTTTGATTCAAGAAAGGCTGATGGGTACAAAACACCTCTGTCAGCTGGAAAGGCATATGGAGATTGCTGCTAGCTTTCTCTCCTGGCTTCTCATTTCATACGGTATGTTGTGTCTCTGAATCTCCAAAGAACTCTGGCTCTGTGTGCTCTCTTGGCTCTATTGCCTCTCTTGGATCTAAAGCATTAACCAAAATGATTCCCTCTTAAGGAGTTCCAGTAAGCAACCCTACCTTGAATGGGTGGAGACACACCTCCATGGAAATCATCTAATTAAAAGTCACCACCCACAATTAGGGAGTGTCATATCTCCATGGAAACAATAAAAAAGATCTCACCCAGCCATACTGAATGAGGATTAAAGGATGCCATACTTAATCTCTAAATAGAAAACAAATTACACATGTTTCAACTAGCAATGGTCACCTGTCCTGCATTCAGTGCACTAAATTTTCCATATACAAAATACATTCATTTCATCACAATATCACAAAATCCTTAAATCATTTCAGTAACAATACAAGTATAAAATCAACTCAAAAATAGTACAAAATCTCATCAAAGTCAGTTACAAGCATGGTATGTCATAAAGCAGAATTCACTTCTGGCTGTGGACGTGTGAACTTGCAGCAAGTTATCTGGTTCCAATATTCAAAGAAGGAACAGTTATAGGATAAATGATCCCATTGCCATAGGAAGAAATTGGAAGGAAAACAGGAGTCACCAGACATAAACGATTCCAAAAATCTGCAGGGCAAACTATATTAGATTTCAAAATCTACATGTCATTCATCATCGGGGCCTTAGAAAGCTATGATCCCATCCTTTTCAAGAGCCTATGTAGCAGCCCTATTCTCTGAAAGCACTTGGATGCAGGTTGCAACATTGGGGAACTTTGGGGAAACTAGCTTTTTCTCAGCCCCACCCTCCTCAAGCATCTGGTTGGCACCCAGATTCTCTGCCACCTCTGGGGCACATGCTCAACACCTTCAGAATAATGGGGTGGCAGCTAGGCTCCCCATTATCCCCAAGGATTGTGCTCCATACTCTCTGAGGCCTAGGGTCCAGAACTATTCCTGAACATTGAGGCAGGTCTACCCTCTGCCTCTGGGGAAAACTCAGCCCTCCACATGCACAGATAGATCCACCTTCATGACACTAAGGTTTCTTGGCTTCCATGATTCTGCCTCTGAGGCCATTCTTCTTTCATTCTGTCCCTTTTCTTTCCCCTTTAATCCATATTGCCAGTGGTTCCATTTATATAGGTCTCACAAAAAAATTGTTGACTTGGCATGCAGCATACAGGGTTGAAGCCAACAGATAATAGGACCTTCCACAAATCCTTTCTAGTTAACTCCATCTCCAATCCTCACTGCCCTGTAATGACTGACTGGTTCCATGTTTGATTAAATCCTCATGTGTGACATTATTCTCTAGAGTCTCACTTTTTGGATGCCCAGAATTTTTCAGACCTTCAATTTCTGGTGGTTTTATACCCAAAAGTTCAGTTCTTAATTTATTTCCCTCTTTTTGCATTTTACTATAAGCTGCAAGGAGAAATCAGGATGCATCCTTCACACTCAATTTAGAAATCTCCTCAGCCAAGCATCCCAGATCACAGAATATAAATTCTCCCTTCCATCCAGCACCAAGATTTAATTTTGGCAAATTCTCTGCTGCTTCAAAACAAGGGTCCGTCTACAATGGAAGTATCTTTAGAGTCTATATTTTTATGAAAATTCTCTTCAAACAATCTAGGCATTCTCCACTAAACTCCTCACAATTCTTCCAGAATCCTCCCCTTATTCATTCAAAAAGCATTTCAACAAGTACAGTATTTACAAGTAGAGCAGTACCCCATACCTCTGGTGCTAAAATCTGTTTTAGTTTACTAAGGCTGCCAGAATGCAATCAACCAGAAATGGACTGGCTATTATAAAGGGGATTTATTTATTTACAAATTTACAATTCTTCAGAGGAAAGGCAGCTGATGTTCCTCAGTCTTTCTGTCACATGGGAAGGCACATGGTGATGTCTGCTGGCCTCCTCTCCCAGCTTCTGGGTTCAAATGACTTTCCCTGGAGTGGTTCCTTTCTGCATCTCCAAATGTCTGGGTCTGAGCTCCTGAACTCTCTTCTTACCTCTCTCTTTTAAGCCTCCAGCTAATTAAATTAAATGCCACTCTTTTCAGAAGATACTCCCTGTAGCTGAATGTAGATGTTATCAGCCATAGGCAAATTTCACATACTGACGATTAAAGTCCACAGCAACTGAACAAGATGTTACCATCACCTTGCCAAGCTGACACCTGAACCTAATTACTATAGAATATCTTCTAGGAATCCAAGTCAGAAATGTTGATGTCTGGGCTGGGATGGTACCAGTGGAAATTGTGAGAAATTTACAGATTTTGGATATAGTTTGAAGGTAGAACCAACAGGACTTGATTGTCAATAGATTGGATATAGTGAAAAGAAAGGTACCAGGGATGGATCCATGATTCTGAGCCTGAGCAACTGAAAGTTAGAGTTACCGTCAACTGAAATGGAGGAGGATTCAAGCAGATCATGTTTGCAATATTCCATTTTCGACATGTTGTCTATGAGGTGTCTGCTAACCAAATGGAAACATTCACTAAACATTTGGATACAGCAGTTTCTAGTTCAGACAAGAGGTCGGAGCTGGAAATATATACAAGTCTTCAGTATAGAAGAGGTATTTAACTCATGAGTCTGGATAGGATCATATAGTAAGAGTGAAGATGGAGAAGGGAAGGGGAAATTGAAGGGAGCCAAGCATGACTCCAATATTTAGAAACCATGGAGAAAGGAGGACTCAGAAAGACACTCAAGACCATGAGGAAACTTATATGAGTGCCTTGTCCTGGAGAATAAGTGGAAAAGTTTATTAGGAGTCAGTAGTGATCAGATGCAAGTAAGATGACTGAGAACTGACTATGAATTTAACAACAGAAAACTCTAATGGAGTGAAGTTTTTATTCAAGTGGATTTAAGAAAGAATGAGAGAAGAATAATTTGAGACAGTATGTATGCCTAAGTATAACAAGAAATTTTCTTGCATGTAGGAAGCAAAGAAATGAGGCAATAGGTAGTGGGGATAGAGAGAATCTTTTGGTTGGTTTGTTGCTATGATTGGTATATCAATTAAAATAATCCAGTAGAAAGAAAACAATTGATGATGGAAAAAGGAGAGAACGGTTGGAGCATTATTCAAGGAGAAAGAGGATCTAATGCATAGGTGGAAGGTCTAGATTTAGATGTGCAGGGTAGGTGGTGGGTAGCAAGGTAATAAGGGTCTGTGAAAGTTTGTGCTTATAACTTTTAAGTATGGAAATTTTCAAATAGTTCTTAAAAATGGAGAAAGTAGTATAATGAACACTTATACCCATCAACCATATACAAAAAAGCATTATTTTTGTCAATATTATTTTATTTAATTCAGCATTTTTGTTGAGCTATTATAGTGCAAATATCAGGTATCATATCATTTCACCCAAAAGTTTTTAAATATTTATCTCTAACACAGCATATTTTTAACATGCAATTGTCAGAATAACAAAATTGTATAAATATAGTATTATAATCTCAGCCCATGTTCAAATTTCAGCAATTTTTCAAAACTGGCCTTCTACTTTTGGTTTGTATAGATCATGATTTAAACAAATTCCACACATCACTATATACATATACACACATACACACAAGCTAAATGCATGTATATCTAATATGTGCACATACTAAATATATATGAAATGTATATAATATATATAATGTATGAGTATACTAAATATATATATGCATGCATATTTCTTAAGACTATTTTCTGTTAGCATCTTTCTTTTTCCAGAACTTATTTGTTGAAGAAACTACAATATTCATATTCTAGACTTTTTTATATTCTAGATTTGTTCATCTGTATTCTTGTGGTGCTTTTCAAAATTCCTATTTCTACATATTTTTTGTCAGCATGTAGTTGGATTTAGATGCTTGATTGATCCTCAGGTTCTATTATTTTCTTTAGCAGGACTACTTAAAATGTTTACATATATATGCATTTTTATTTTTACTATATTCTTTGTATTGAATTATAATATAAGCCCCTGATGTCTTCATGCCCAATATTGGATTCTAAGATTGATTAATGTTTTCAGGTGGTGTCAACCTGATACTTTAATTTTAAACATCAGTTTCAGGTAATGGATTTAGCACACAATGTTGGTCATTGCTTAGGTTCATTATTTCATTACTGGTTTCAACATGGTTATTTTTCTAACTCTGACATTCAGTCTAATAAGCTGGAATCTTCTATATGAAATAAATTTCTCTCATTAATCATGTCATTACCTTGCATACAGAAAAGGCACAATAAACACTTGATTCTTTCCCTTTATTCATCAATTTTCAGAGTAATGAATAGGTGCTTTATCAATCTCCAATGATTACTTATGAGAGTTCTCTTTTGAAAATCATTATAAATTATTAGATTTTCTAATATGATTGATGTGCTTCAATCCATTTCAGTTATTATCATTATTTAGCTCAAGTTGCCCCATATTTGGCCAATTGGAGTCCTTCAAAGTTGTCTCTTGTGTCCCTGTGGCTTCATACCAGTATTCTTTGATAGCTTTCTACCTTTGTAGCTCAATGAAATCACCCAGGCTCAACCTTAATTTCCCCATATCAGACACAGAATTAGCCATTTTTCCAAGAAGCTCTAGTTCCTGGAGTGAAAAATGGTGTGTAGAAATTACATTATGGGCACTAAGGATGTTCAGTATTATTAGATTATTATTACTTCTAGAATATCTCGATCAACAAAGCTAGAATATTCTAAATATTTTAGAAAATGAAAATGTGAATCATTAATTCTCCTGCTATTCCTATTTATATACTTATTCATATGCCTATTGATGCTAGTTTATTATTTTATTTATTAGAGAAGGTATACGTTTAAAGAAAAATCATGTACAAAATCATGCATATGCCCCCCAGACACACACAAATTTTCCTTTTATAAGCACTTTGCATTAGTATGCTGCATTTATTACAATTGATGAGACAATACGATAAGAACTATACTGTCAACTATAGTTATGTTTTTTGGAATGGTATGCACCCAAGAAAAATGTGTTCTTACAGCTAATCCATAACTATGGTTGTGAACCCACTGTAATCCATGGTGAAGTTACTTCACTTAGTATGTAATCCATCTCAATCATGATTGAAGACTTTAATCTTCATTCCCTTATAAGAGAATGAAATTTGGACAGAGAAAAATCCGCAGGAAGCAAGAGGTTGGATACTGATTGAATGCAAAGGAGAAAGGAGAGACCAGAAGATGCTGCCATGTGTCTTGTCATGTGGCAGAGAAGCCAAAGATCACCAGCAGCCAACCCCAGAATGCAACAGACTTTGGGGAGACAGCATCACCTGATGCCTTGATTTAGATATTTTCCTGCTTCAAAAGTCTGAGTAAATTGATTCCTATTGTTTAACCCATCCCTTTTCATGGCATTTGCTTAAGCAGTCTATTAAACTAAAACAATAGCCCATTATTTATATTAGGGTTCACTGTGCTGTATAGTCCTATGGTTTTCTTAAATTTTATTCTATTAATGACAAACAAATTTTCCCACTTTGTATCATTCAAACATGTAGTTATGTGGAGTTGATTACATTCGCAATGTTTGGCTAATATCACCACTATTCATGATGAAAACTTTCCCATCATCCCAAACAGAAACTCTGTACTAATCAAGTATTTGCTCTCCATTCCCTACCCACATCATGGCCCCTGGTATTTTGTATTATCGTTTCTGACTCTATGAATTTGCTTGCTCGAATTGATTCATATCAGTGAGATCATACAATATATGTTCTTCTATGCCTGGCTTATTTTACTCAACATGGTATCTTTAAGGTTCACACATTTTTTCACATATATCAGATTTTTATTCCTTTCTACAGCTGAATAATATTTCATTGCATGTATATACTACATCTATTTTATCCATTAATCTGTTGATGGACACTTGAATTGCATCCATCTTTTGGCAATTGTGAATAATGTCACTATAAATATTTGTGTGAAAATACCTATTTGAGTTCATGCTTTCAATTCTTTTGGGTACATAAGTAGAAATGGGATTGTTGGGTCATATTAAAAAACTACACTTATATATCAGAGAAACTGGTTCCCATGGTGACAGCACCATTTTACATTCCAACCCAAAATGAACTAGTGTACTTTTTTCTGCATCAAATCATACAGTTATTTTTGTTTTTTTTGAGTAATAACCATTCAAGTGGATGTGAAATGGCAACTAATTGTGATTTAAATTTGTATTTCCCTACTAAATAATGTAAGAGATCTTTTCATGTGACTACTGGACTTTGTATATCTTCTTTTAAAATGTCTAGTCAAATCTTTTGCCCATTTTCAACATTTTTTATTGTGAAATGTAACATATATACAAAAGAAGCAATAAAGTTCAAGTACATTTTAACAAGTAGTTATAGAACAGATTTTAAAGTTTGGTATAGGTTACAGTTCCACAATTTCTTGTTTTTTTCTTTTAGCTGCTCCAAGACATTGGAGACCAAAAGAAATATCAATAAAATGATTCAGCAGTGGTAATCATTTGTTAAATCCTATCTTCTCTGTTATACTCCTTCTCTTTTTTTGCACTGTTTTGTGCAAAATAACACATATAAAAAGAAGCAATACATTTCAAGGTACACAACGGCCATTAGTTGTAGAACAGACTTCAGAGTTTTATATGGGTTACAATTCCACCATTTTAAGTTTTTATTTCTAGCACCTCTAAGGTACTGGAGACTAAAAGAAATATCAATGTAATGATTCAGCAACCATACTCATTTGTTAAACCCTACTTCTCTGTATAACTCCACCATCACTTTTGATTTTTCTCTCACTCTTCAGCAGTATTTGGCCTATGCCCATTATAATTGTTTTCATACTGGAAGAGGCTGTTGATAGTATGGGATAGGGAGGTGGAACAAATTGATGTTCTGGAGAGGCTAGCCTCTCTGCATTTCAGGACTTATCTGGTTTAAGGACTCACCTGGAGGTTGTAAATATCTGGAAAGTTACCCTAGTGCATGGAATGTTTGTAGGATCTTATATAATGACCTAGTATTCTTTAGAATTGGCAGGGATGGTTTTGGTTGGGGGTTGCCAAGTTATGATAGGTAGCAATGTCTATGTGAAGCTTGCATAAGAGTGACTTCCAGAGTAGCCTTTCAAATCTATTTGAACTCTCTCAGCCACTGATACCTTATTTGGTACACTAATTTTCTCCCTTTTAGTCAGGATGGCATTGTTAATCTCATGGTGCCAGGTTTTGCCCATTTTTAATTTTGTTGTTTGTCTTTATGTACACTTCCTGGAAATTAAACCCTTAATGGATAACGATTCCTAAACATATTCCCCCATTCTATAGGTTCTATTTTATTCTCATGATGAAGTCCTTTGATATGCAAGTTTTTAATTTTGATGAGATCCCATTTATTATTTTATCATTTTGCTTTTTGTGGTTTTGGTGTAAAGTCTAAGAAACAATTGCCCATCACAAGGACCTAAAAGTACTTATTTTCTTCTAAGTGGTTGTGGTGGTTTGAAACTTAATGCACCCCAGAAAAACATATTCTTAAATCTAATCCATTCTTTTTGGTGTAAACTATTGTAGGCAGAAATTTTAAAGAGGTTATTTCAGTTAGGATGTGTCTTGCTTCAATCAGTATGTGCCTTAATCTTATTACTGGAATATTTTATAAGAGAATGAAATTCAAACAAACAGAAATAAAGCCATGGAAACAAGAAGCTGAAATCAACAAAATATGGAAGGGAGAAACCGGAAGACATCAGCATATGCCTTACCATGGGACTGAGAACCCTAGAATTGCCAGCAGCCATTTTCAGGAAGAAAATGCTATCTTAATGCTGTCTTGATTGGGACAATTTCCTGGCCTCAAAACCATGAGCAAATGAATTCCCATTGTTTAACATGATCCATTTCATGGTATTCACTTTGTACAGCCTAGGAAACTGAAAGTGTTTTATTTTTTTATTCTTATATTTAAGTTTTTGTATATTTTGACTTAATATTTTTGCATGGTGTTTGATAGGGGCCCACTTTCATAATTTTATAAATAGATATCCAGAGTTTCCAGCACCAATTGTTGAAGACACTATCCAATAAAGTTGACTTCAAATTAAGGGGACTTCAAATCCTTTTCAAAAATCAGTTGGCCTTTGTTATGAGAGGGTTTATTTCTTAACTCTTAATAAGATTTCATTGATATACATGCCTGTCCTTGTGCCAGTAACACAATGTTTCAATTACTCTAGCTCTGTAATATTTTAAAATTGAGAAGTGTCTGCCAACTATATCCTCCTTATTCAAGAAGGTTTTGTCTTTATAGGGACCATATACCTTCCATATAAATTTGATGATTGGTTTTTCCATGTCTTCAAAGATGGCTGTTGGAATTTTGATTGGCATTGCATTGAATCTGTAAAGTGTTTTTGGTAGAATTGACTTCTTAATTATATTTAATCTCATAATCCATACACATATAATGTCTTTCCATTTATTTTCATCTTCTTTATTTTTTAGTACTGTTTTGCATTTTTCTGTGTATGAGTCTTTTACATACTTCGTAAAATTTATTCCTAGACATTCCTTTATTGGTTGCTACTGTAAGTGAAATTTTTTCTTGATTTCTTCTTCAGATTATTCATTACTAGTCTATGGCAGCACTATAGATTTTTGGGAATTGATCTTGTACCTCACCACTTTGCTGAATTCATTTAAAGGTTCTAAGAGCTTTGTTGTTTATTTTTCACTTTATGTATATAGAATCATGCCACCTAAAATACAAAAAGTTTTACTTCTTCCTTTTCAATTTGGACCTTTTTTATTTCTTTTTCTTGTGTAATTGCTTTGGTAAAAACTTCAAATGATGTTGGAATTATTGAATTATTGAATAGGAATGTTGAATAACAGTGGTGACAATGAGCATTCCTGTTTTGTTTCTGATGTTAATAGGAAGTTTTTCCATCTTTCACCGTTTTGTATGATAATAGCTGTGGGTTTTCATTTATGCTTTTTATCTTTTTAAGGAAGTTTCTTTTTATTCCTAGTTTTCTGTGTGTGTGTGTGTGTTTTTTTTTAACATGGGCGGGCACCGGGAATCGAACCTGGGTCCTTGGGCATGGCAGGCAAGCACTCTTACCTGCTGAGCCACCGTGGCCCACCCTTTCTGTGTGTTTTTACGAAGAATGGGTGCTTGAATTTCACAAATGTGTTTTCTACGTCAATTGAGAAAATCATGCTTTTTTACCATCATGTTACTAATGTATTGTATTATATTCATTGCTTTTCTCATGTTGAACTACCATTGCATAACTAGCATAAATACTATTCAATCATGGTGTGTATTTTTGTATTGTTCTGTTGGATTCATTTCATTAGTATTTTGTTTAGGGCTTTGTATTTATATTCATAAGAGACGTTGGTTTGTAATTTTCTTTTTTGTGGTATCTTTATATGGCTTTGATACTAGAGTGATGTTGGCCTCATAGAATGAATTAAAGAGTGTTCTCTCCTCTTTAATATTTGGAAGAATTTGGGCAAGATTGGTGGAAATAATTCTTGGAACTTGGAGAAAAATTCACCAGTGAATCTATCTGGTCCAGGACTTTTTGATTATTGATTCAAATGCTTTGCTTGCTATTAGACTGTTGATATCTTTTATTTCTTCTTGACTTAGTGTACATAGTTTGTTTCTAGTAATTAGTCCATCCTCTCTCTTTTCCATGTTTATCCAGCTAATCTTATGTCAATTTGATTGATCCCTTCAAAGAACTTACATTTTGACATTCTATTATTTTAATTTTCCATTTCATTCGTGTCTGCTCTAATTATTTTCCCTTCCTTCTGCCTGCTCTGGTTTAATTAGTTTTTTATTTTAGTTATGACAGTTGTGAGGTTTTGTTTCTGATTTGAGATCTGTCATACTTTTTAGTGTTAATATTTACAGTCATCAATTTCCCTCCAACCACTGCCTTTCCTGCTTCCCATAAGTTTGAGCATTTGTGTTTTACGGCTTCATTCCATTGGGGTCAGAGAAAATGCATTGTATGATTTTAATATTTTTCAATATACTGAGACTTGTTTTGTGACCTTATACATGGTCTATCCTAGCGAATGACTCCTGTACAGTAGAGCAGAATGTGCATTCTGCTGTTGTTAGATGAAATGTTCTATATATCTCTGTTAGGGTTAGTTGGTTAATACTATCATTTTTTATTATCTTATTTATCTACTTTCTAGATATTCTATCTATATTGAAAATGGTGTAAAGGTCTCGTTATTAACAGAGAACTATTTTTCCCTTCAAATCTGTAAACATTGGCTTCATTTGTTTTTCAGTTCTGCCATTGGTGCACATGTATTTATAGTCATTATGTGTTTTTGTTGAATTGATCCCTTTATTATTATATAGTGACTTTCTTTGTCCGCCATAACAACTCTTCTCTTAATGCCTATTTTTTTCTAACATTAGCATAAGTACAACAGCTCTCTTTTGGTTACTATTTGCAGTGTATATATATATATTTTCCATCCTTTCTCATTAAATTTTCTTGTATCCATAAATTTAAGCTGAATACTTTGTGAACAGCATAAAGTTGTGCTGTCATGCTTGTTTATCCATTCTAAAATTCTCTGCCTTTTTTTCCTGTGGATTTATTCCACTTACACTTACTAGAACTACTGATAATGCACAATTTCCTTCTGTCATTTTGGTACATTGTCTCTATAAGTCTTTTACTTTTTTGTCCCTCAATTCTTCCATTAATGTCTACTTTCATGTTTGTTTGTTTTTGTTCTTGTTTCATACCATTTTTAGTCCCTTCTTACTTCTTTCTGTATATATTTTTCAGAAATTTTACCTCAGTTTAACATGGGGCTTACTTTCTATGTCCTAAATTGATAGCCAGAATTTTTTTTCTTTTATGCCAAATTAATTTTAATAGCATACACATAAACTCTTCCAATAACTCTATGTCAACTCCCTCTGTTGTACTTGTTACAATTATATCTTTATACATTGTATGTCCAAAAACATAGCTTTGTCATTACTTTTATGAATTTGCATTTTATAATTTGAAGTAGTAAAAAGTTGGGCTACATATCAAAAAATGTAATACAATAGTGCTGTCATTTATAATTACCTATATGGATACTTTTATCAGAGGTATTCATTTCTTTTTTCCCTGACTAGAGTTTTTTCCTTTCAGTTATAGAACTCCCTTTAGCATTGCTTATAAAGCAAGCTCAGTGGTGGCAAACTTCCTCAGCTTTGTTAATCTAGTAATGTCTTAATCTCTCCCTCACTTTCAAAATGTAGCCTCTCCAGATATCAAATTCTTATTTGGAAATAGGTTTCTTTCAAACCTTTTAGTATGTCATCCCATTGCCTTCTTGCAACCATGGTTTCTAATGAGGAGTCGGTACTTAATTCTATGGATATTCCCTTGTACATAATATGTTGCCTTCCTCTTGCAGATTTCAAAACTATCTCACTGCTTTTGGCATTTCAAAATGTGATTTCTGTGTACCTGGATATGATTTTCTTCAAGATTATCATGTTTGGGTGTCCCTGGATTCTTGATTTTCTTAAATTTGGGGAGATTTCTGATATTATTTAAAAATTCCTTCTGCATTTTTCTTTCTTCTTCTGGGATACCCATAAGCATATATTGGTACACTTGATGGTGTCCCATGGATCTTTTAGGCATTATCCATCTTTTTCATTCCTTTTTCTTTCTGTTTCTCAGCCTGAAAAAATTCAGTTGCTTGTCTTTGAGTTCACTACTTCTTTTTCCAGCTAGCTCCAATTTGCTGTTGAAATCCTCTAGGGAATTTGTCATTTAAGTTATTTGGTTTGCAACTTTAGTGTTTCTCTTTGATTTCTTCTCAAAATTTTCCATCTCTTCATTGATTCCCATATGGTACATTCATCATTTTCCTGATATATATCTTTTATTTTTCTCTGTGTATTCTTTTATCTCTGCCATTATATTGAGGATCTTTTCTTTTTGTTAGTCTTTGTCTGGAATGTCTAAAATCTGGTCTTCTTCATTGATGGTTTTTGAATTTTTATCTTGTTCATTTAGATTGGCTATCATTTCCTGTTTCTTTGTGTTATAATCTTTTGTTGTATACTGTATGTTTTTATATTTTAAAGTGTTAACCCTAGTATTTAGTTGCTGAACTCTGTTTCATAAATGTGTATTCAGCTGGTAATATGACAAAGATTTCCTTGATTGTCAGTAGTGAAAAAACAAAAACCCTTTAACATTCTTTACATGCTAGGGTTGCATTAGATGGTGCTCTTGTTCAAAATTTATGCCTCCTAACATAAAGATCTTCCCAAGATAAGAGTGAAGTGCAGGGCCATCTCCATCTTTTTTTAGCCTGGGTCTTGTCCTGGGCTTGTGCTTGCTTGTGGTCTCAGAAATTTCCTGCTTTATAGGAATTCAAATGTCCCCTATTCACTATGAGATAGACCCCCCCCCCCCCACTCCTGGGTGCTCTATTTTAATTCTAAATGCAGATAATTCTTTGCCTCAGTCTTCTTCGTGTAATTGTTTCTAAGGCTACTCTATTAGTTTGTAAATTGCTGAAATGCAATACACCAGAAATGGAATGGCTTTTATAAAGGGAATTTATTACATTACAAGTTTACAGTTCTAGGGCAGAAAATGTCCAAACTAAGTCATCTAGAAAAAGATACCTTGATTCAAGAAAGGCCAATGTCTGCCACATGTGGCTGGCATCTACTGGTCTTTGTTCACAGTTCCATTACTTCCAGTTTCTAATGAGAGTGCTTTCCTCTCTCAGCATCTGTGGGCTTTCACTTAGCTTGGCTCGAACACAACTCTGGGTTCCAGCTTGCTTAGCATCTCATGGAATGGTATATGGCAAATGTCTGCTTGGTGCCTCCCATGTTTAGATATCTGCTTTCTATGTCAACACTCCAAACGTCTCCAAACATCTGTACCTCTGTCAGGTATGAAGCAACTGTTTTCCAAGCATCTGCATCTAAGGTTTCCCCAAAATGTTTCCCCTTTTAAATGACTCTAGTAAACAAATCAAGAACCACCTTGAATGGGTGGAGTCCTAACTCTATCTGTTCAAAAGGCAACACTGTGATTGGGTGTGTCACATCTCCATGGATGTAATCTAATCAAAAGGTTACACCCACAAATGGGTCTGTCACCTCTCCATGGAAACATTCCATTTAAAGTTCCCCATCCTAAACAATAGGTCTGGACCCACAAGATTGGATAAGGATTAAAACATGGCTTTTTGGGGGTACATTATACTTTCTAACCAGCAAAGTTACTTTAGCTGTCTAGGAACTGCTTCTACCTGCAGTGCAAATTCTCAGCAGGTGAGAGATAAGTTTTCTTTTTCAGTTTTATGGCTGCCACTTAATCAATTGGCACCAACATACAGCCACCCCATATGTGTATAAGGGTTACACTGATGTCTTCGGAACAGGGCCTGGGACCCACAATGGGAGCACAGACTATTTCTACACCGCACTGGTGAAGGGGTGAAAGGAGGCCTGTAAGAACACTACCAGTTTATCCTACTAGAGCTCTATTTTTTTTATTTGGCATTGACCCAGTTACTGCAACCTTTCAATGTACTTTTGGAGTTATGAGGATGATCACTATGCCAGTTTTTGCTAGCTGTTCAAAGACTCTGTGTGGGGACAGTACCCTAGGGCATCTTATTGCCCCTATCTTAGGCAACTGAAAGTTGTGAACCTGCTGCTATTTCCCTTTAAATATTCAATATTACAGAGTTTATTTTCATTGCTTCCTCTTTCTTTTTCTGTTACACTGACAATCTTGGTTCCTATTGAGATTAATGTAATTAATTATATCATCTTCTTTAGAATATATTAATAACAGATTTTAAACAATACCAATATTTATAATGACAGAAGGATATTGACCATGTTTTAAGATTTCTTTGCCAGCCTTTGATTATAATCCAGCAGGATATAGACACAAAATAGTATGTTTTAAACAATTTGAAATAATTCTCTATATGATAATGCAAATATCTTAATATATTGTTAGAGTAATTAGTTTCAATTTGTTTGCAATTCTTAGGATTTTGTTTCCCCTGCCTCATAAGGAATCATTTTTTTTTAATCAGTTGTACTTTAACAATGTTATGTCCCTTGCTTTTTTAACCTATATTATAACCTAAAAATCTATTCCATAGCAATAGTTAGAATTCTTTTCATTTCCATTTCTAGAGCTTTAGTGTATTTCATCATGAGGGTGTGTGAAAATTTATTTAACCTTACACATATTCATGGACATTTGAGTTAGTTCCAGACTTATGTCATAACAACAGTGCTGAAATATATATTCTTGTTCATATGCAATTTAATGTTTCTGCCAGTGTAACTTTGGGAAGTATTTCTAGAAGTGGGATTGCTGGGTCAAAATTTAAATGCATATGAATTTACTAGTTACTGCTAAAGTTTCCTCCATAAGGGTTTACACATTTTTGCATTTGTTACAGCAATATGCAAGAGTGAATATTTCTAACAGTATTTTGTTAAACTTTGGTATTTGGGGCATTTTCATAGACAATAAATGGTAGTCAGTGTACTCTTTATTTGCCTTTTCCATATTAGGTTTTAGCATTAATATATTAGCATTTTCTTTCATATATTTAAGAGCTATTTACATTTTTCTCTCTGTTCATATCTATTGCTAGTTTTTCTTTCAAGCTGTTGATAATTTCCATTATTAGGAGATATTTATATTTTAAAATATTAGCTATATCTATAATATAAAAATTGAAAATGATTTCCCACCTTTCATTTGACTTATAATTATTTATGGTATTTTTGCCTTGCAAACTTTTTAAAAATGTTATATATAAATTCATCAATAGTTTCTATTATGATTTTTGAATCTAGGGTCATCATTTGGAAAGATTACCACATTTCCAGGCTATAAAGTAATTTACCCATGTTTTATTCTAATCTTTGTATTGTTCCATGTTCTAAATTTAGATCTCTGCTCAGAGAAACAAAAAGTCAGAGAGGCTTAGAGAGAAGCATCCAGAAGCTAAAAGCAACAGAACTCAGGACAGAAGGACCAGTAGATCCCAGCCATGTGACAGAGGAGCCCCACATTGCCAGCAACTGTTTTTTTGAGGAGAAGCATGACTTGTTGATGCTTTCATTGCACAACCTCAGAACTGTAAACATGTAAGAAATGATTGAGATATATTCACATACCATATATTACGTTCAAAGTATACAATCAGTATCTCACAGTATCATCATTTAGTTGTGCAATCATCACAGTCAATTTAGACCATTTTCATTGCTCTGAAGAGAAAAATAACAGACACACACACACACACACACACACACACACACAAAAAAAAAAAAACACTCCCCCCATTATTGACCCCTAGTATTGGTGTGGTACACCTGTTACTGTTGATAAAATAACATTTAAGGTATTACTATTAACTATAATCTGTAGCTTGCAATAGATTTTTTTTCCCCATATACCACTCCATTGGTGTTGGTTTGAAACCGTTATGTACCCCGGAAAATCCATGCTCTTTTGATCCAATCTGTTGGGTGCAGATTTATTGTATGTAGGAACTTTTCTTAGATTATTTCCATGGAGCTGTGACACACCTAATTGTGGGTGAGACCTTTTGATTGGATGTTTCCATGGAGATATGATCCTGCCCATTCAAGGTGGGTTTTGAGTGGTTTGCTTGAGTCCTTAAAAGAGGAGACATTTTGGAGAAAGCACAGATGGTTGAAGAGCCAACACAGAGAGCAGAGAGATGAATGCAAGACACAGATGTTTTGAGATGCAAAGCACCCCAGCAGAGGTTTGGGGATGCATGGAAGATGAGAGAGCCATTTGAAAGCAGAAGCTTGGAGAGAGGGACAGCAGACATTACCATGGGTCAGAAAAATCCCGGATACAGTCAGCATTTCTTGAGAGAAGGTGTCCTCTTCTTGGTGCCTTAATTTGGATATTTTCACAACCTTAAAATCATAACTTGTGACTTAATAAATCTCCTTTATAAAAACTAAAAAAAACAAAAGCAAAAACATTTAGGTCACTTTGATCCTTTTGGAATTTATACTGGTGCATGATGTGAAGACTGATTCAGTTTTATATTATTCCATATGGCTATCTAGTAGTCACAATATTGCTTATTAAAATGCCCTTCTTTTCTTCACAGATTGGAAGTTTTGTCTTTATCATTTTGATGTGCATTTATGTCTGTTTGGGGACTCTTAGATATCTGTTTCTTAGTTCCTTCTATTCAAGCACTGATATCATATAATTTCAACATTAGAGATTTTTACAGCATGTTTCAAAACTTTTCAGTGTTAACCCACCATCATTGTTCTTCTTTCTAACAGTTTTTTGTTTTATTCTTACTTGTTCATTCTTCCAAGAGAACTTAATAGTAAATCACCTAGCTGATGACATTATATTGAGTTCATATTAACATATTGTCTTCTGATTTCTTCCATTTCCTTAATAAAGTAGAAAGCAAGACCATCAACTATGAGTAAAGATGGGGAGGAGATACAGGAATTTGAGAAGAGAGGTGTGAAGTAGTCATATAGAAAAGAGAACCTTTGCTTATCACCTGGAAGCATTTGGGACTCATTTCAAGTTTGGTCTTGAATGTACAGTGAGGCTTCTCTGCAGAAGTGAATGGTTTTCTCAAGTCACATTCAGCTGCAGGGGTGCAGAGGTGCAGCAAACATAAAGTTTGGTTTGGTGAATTGTGAGCTCATGAAAGGGAGACAAGGGTGAATAAAAATGGATGATGGTAATAATCATGGAATTTAATTTTGTAAGGAAAGGAAATATTATATCAGGTAGATGAATGACAGATCAATGGACCTGTGGTCACATTGTTGGTTAATTTTAGGATATTAGAGGAAATGAGCTCATTGTACTAGAATGAATTATAACTTAATTATATATATATATATAATTATATATTTTATATATATATAATTATATATTATATATATATTTAGCACTTAGGAAATTTTCCAGACACTCTTCTAGTTGAAACAATTGTATTATATTATTTTTCATGCTTATGGTGAGTACTATTATAGTACCCTTTCCAAATGGGTAGCTTACAGCCTATAAGTAAATAAGAATCTGAAAGCCATCTGTAAAAAACGAACAGTTAACATCAAATTCAATGATGAAAAATTGAGTGCATTTTCTCTCAGCCTGGAAACAAAACATGTCCAATCATGCCACTTATTTTCAACATTGTATTGGATGTTCAAACCAGGGCTAGTAGGCAATAAAAAAAAATAGAAGTCATGCAAATTGGAAAGGAATTTGTAAGACTGTATTTGCTGATGGTGTGATCTTATATATAGAAAATCCTAAGAAACACACTTAAAATTAGAACCAATAAATGAATTCAATAATATTGCAGAATACATGTCAACAAAAATAAATTTCATCTCTATGCAGAAGAAATGAAATATCTGAAAATGATGGTTAGGTTCATGCATCACTTTGACCATGTATGGAGCTCAGCTGTTTGCTTTGCAAACACTGACCTAATTGTTGCTCTGAGGATATTTCATGGACTTATATCATCAGTAAGTTGATTGCATTTATGGTTAATTACATCTACAAACAACTGAGGACATTGCCTTCAGCAATGAGGGATGTCTCATCCAATCAGCTGAAGACTTTTAAAGGAGAAGTGATACTTTCAGCAGTGAGATGAGAGAATTTTCATCTCTACTTCAGCCAGCCAGCTTCTCTTGGCAAATTCATTGAAAACCTTTATCATAGATAGTTCCTGGCTTGCAGCCTGCCCTATGGAATTTAGACTCATGCCACATGAGACAGTTTTTTTTTAATTTCATAATTTTTACTGTTTTGTTTCCCAAGAGAAAACTTGACTAATACAGTCGCCTTCCAGGCAAACTTTGTCTAATAACGGATCCTCTACCCAGCTCCTTAGTGTTGGCTTCTGGACTGTTTATTTCTTGTCCAGGCTTTGATGGGGATTTGCTTATTAGTTTTGGTTTTCTGTTCCCCTCTCCACTCCCCACATAAATGAAATTAAATCAAGAAGGTGGTTGTTGGTTCATCCCGTTTTGATGTTAATTTTCTTCACTAATAGAGAAATAGACTGAGCACTCTTACAGAAGACAACTTTTATTCTTTTGTTTGTTTTATTTAATTTTCTTAATAAAGGTCTGTATTTAATTTCCAATCAAGAGTTCATTGGCAACCAATGCCAATGGATAGAGTCAGCCGAAGGATCCATAGGCTAATGAGTGGACGGTTGAAATGTGGTGTACATATTATGGAATATTGTGCAGCTGCACAAAGAAGGAATTCATGAGGCACACAACAATGTGAATGAACCTAGAGGCCATAATGTTGTAAGCCAGAAACCAAAAGTTAAATATTGTATGATCTCACCAACATGAATTAACTATAATGAGCAACTTTTGAAAGTTAAATTCAAAATCGTAGGATATCAGGAGATAGAAAGAAGGTAAAGATTGGGCAATCAATGCTTTAAGGAGTACAGAATGTTAAATAAGGTTGATTGTAAAGGTTTAGAAAGGAATAGGAGATTACTGTGTGATGATAGCATAATACTGTAGGTGAAATTAAGAAAGCAAATGTGAATATGGTTGAAAGAAGAAGGATGGAGTCATGTATGTCATCAGAAAGAAAGCTAACAGATAAAAACTAGGACTTAGTAAAACCTAGAGTAGACAATGTGGTGGTTAATTTAAAAAATATAAGAACACTTTTGCATGAGTGAGAACAAATGTATGCCACTATTATAAGGTTTTAATATAAGGTGTCATATGGAAAAATACAATTAATGTAATCTAAGGTTTTTACTTAATAGTAACATTGTATTTTTTCATTAATTGTTACAGTGGCAATATAACAAAGCTAAATGTCAATAATAAGGGGACATGAGGGATACAAGATTGTTCCTTGGAAGAAATGAGAATGATCTTGTATTAACTGCAGTGGTAAATGCAGAGTTATTTGATTATACCCAGAGCCACTGATTGTACACTTAGGGCGGATGTTATGGCGTGTTACTAAAATCTTTAAAAACAACAAACCAGAAAACTACAAGTGCTGGTGAAGGTGTGGAAAATTAGGTTAAACTCATTCACTTTTGTTGGGAATATGGAACAGTGAAGCCATTCTGGGAGGCAGGGTGATGTTCCTCAGGAAGCTAAGTATAAATAGCCATATGATCCGGCAAACCCATTACTAAATGTACTGGTTTGAAGCTATTATATGCCCCAGAAAAGCCATGTTCTTTTAATCCAACCTTGTGGAGGCAGACTTATTGTTGGTTGGGACCTTTTGATTAGGTTGCTTCCATGGAGATATTACCCCATCCATTCTAGGTGGGTCTTAATCCGCTTACTGGAGTCCTTCAAGAAAGGCATCTTGGAGAAAGCACAGATGCTTGGAGAGCTGAGACAGAGAGCAATGTTTGGAGATGCAGAAGGAAAACACCCCCTGGAGACGGCAGAACTGGAGAAAGCTGTTTGAGTACAAAAGCTGGGAGAGGACAGCAGACTTCACTATGTACCTTACCATATGACAGAGAAACCCCAGAAGTGCTCGGCCTTTCTTGAGTAAAGGTATCCTCTTGTTAATGGCTTGATTTGGACATTTTCATGACTTTAGAACTGTAAATTTTTAACCTAATAAACCCTGTTATAAAAGCCACTCTATTTCTGATACAGGGCATTCTGGCAGTTACAGAAAATGAAAACAGTAGGTATATATCCAGAAGAACTGTAAGCAGGGACATATATATGTATGTGCAGTGTATACATATGATGAAATATTGTGCAGCTATAGGAAGGAATGAAATTGTGATACATGCAACAATGTTAATGAATCTTGAGGACATTATGTTGATTGAAATAAGCCAGAAACAATAGGACAAATACTGTATGGTCTTAGCAATATGAATTAACTATAATGAACAAACTTTGGGAGTTAAATTTGAGAACAGAGATTATCATGAGATAGAACGAGAATAGTGATTGTGCAATTGATGCTTAAGGAGTACAGAATGTTTAACAAGGTTGGTTGTAAATGCTTGGAAATGGAGAGCACAATATTATGGTACCACAGTACTGTAAATGTAAATGAAAAATCTGAGTGTGAGTATAGTTGAAAGAGGAAGACTCATTTCATGTCTGTCACTGGAATTAAAGCTGCAAGATAAAAAGTGGGATTGTATAACTTAGCAAAACATAGAGTGGTTGATGACAGTCATTAATTATACAAATATAATAAAATTCTTACATGAACTAGCACAAATATACATCACCATTATAAGATGTTAATGATAGGGTAGTTTATGGGAAAAACACAATTAACCAAACTAATTTATAGAGCAATTTTAAAAAGGCTAATTTATAGACTTTAATTGTTAACAATATTGTTACAATGTCAACAATAGCACTGTAATATTCTTTCATTAATTGTAGCAAAGGTACTAAACCAAGGCTAAATGTCAATAATAGGGGGATATAAAGGCTACGGGATTTGTTTTTTTGTTTGTTTGTATTTTGTTTGTTTTTCAAAAGAAATTAGAATTTTTCATATTGACTGTGATGGTGAATGCTTGACTATGTAATTAGACTAAGAGTCATTGATTGCACACTTGGGATGGATTGTATAGTGTGGGAATAAAACTTTAAATGAAAAATAAAACTTAAAAAGTCCTTTTGAAAAAGAGTGCTTTGGGGGCAGTCTGATGGTGGCGCAGTGGAAGAGTTCTCACCTGGCGTGCCAGAGACCCGGTTCAATTCCTGGTGCCTACCCAGGCCAAAAAAAAAAAGAGTGCATTGAGGGGTGCAAGGGTAGTTCAGTGGTAGAATTCTCCCCTGCCATTAGGGAGACCCAGGTTCAATTCCAGCCCATGTGCTTACCAAACAAATAAGCAAGTAAACAAACAAAAAAACAAAGAAAGAAAGAAATTCAACAAATGGTGCTGCAATAAGGGGGTACTCACATGGAAAAGGAGTGAAATGTGACCCGAGCCATACAGCATACAAAAAAAAAAAAAAAAAACTGCATTGGCATTGCTTAGAGGTCCCCCTGCATAGCTTGCAAGAATAATGTTTGAAATGCCAAAATAGTCTTCTTATCTTTCCTTTCAATCTATTACCTGTGCCCAGGAGAAGTACCCATTATCAACAGAGGAGCAAGGCTAAAAGGAAATAAGTTTTGTACAATCACCGTTCCGGTTTTCTCCTTCTACTTTCATGCTACACTTCTGCTACATATTTTACATAGAAAATTGATTCTTAAAATCCCCTTGTTTTTGCTGTTCCTATTTGATATTCTCCTCCATATCATGTGTCCTCTGTTCTCCTCTCGAAATTTCCTTATTCTTCTATGACTATATCACAAATATTGGGGGTCATGGGTGATACTTGGTAAAGTAATCTTCTGTCTGTTTGTCTTTGCACATTTCTCTGTGCAATAAGCATGGGACTAATTAGTCAAATGATTCATGTAAATGATTACTTTGCAATCTTACTGTAACTGGAGTCACTGAAAACAATTTATATAGAGAATTTTTCCATGGTGATTTATAACCTATAGAAACCATTTTCTCCAACCACCCTACTACCTTTCCATAGAAATGCTTTACTTATTTCGGATTGAAAAAATTCAAAGTCTCTCTAACCCAAACAAAACCACACACAGAAGGTAAATGTGTTGATGCCCTCTTTTCCTCCACTACTACCAAGTTAATATGCCTGGACACTAACATGATTGCACCAAATGTAATAAAATAATAAGATCCAGAACGCTTAGAGGCTGTGACTAATTAATGGGTGATCTTAAACATGCCACTTCCCTTCTTTAATTTCCCTTTTATTAATTTTCAATATAATGGACAATTTATAGAATCTATATAATTTACAATATGTTTCCAGGATCTAAGAATTGCTGTGCTCTTTTATCCTGGGCTTTGCTTTCTGTCTTTCAATGTCAGTAACAGAGCTCTACCTCTATTAGTGATAATTTAAAAATTGTTAGTATACCAAACCCAGTAATGGTCATTGTTTTCAAAGCAAGTCAATCAAGGCTAAGTAGATCAAATATTTAGTTAGGTTTACTAACAAAGCAATTGTCATGAGTCCAAAATCTATAGAAGTTAACTGTATTCTATACCACAGTTCAAAATATTTCCAATTCCAAGTAGCTTTCTCAAAATTATTTATTTGCAAAAATTTTCGTAATACTTACTAGATGTCAGACACTTTCTTAGGTGCTAAGACTGCAAAGATTGATAATAATCACTCTATGTCAGTGGCTCCCAACTGGGGGTATCTCAGAGCTAATTTAAAATATAAGGAAAATATAACATGCAAGGTCACCACTAAATCAAAGAGCAAACGTGCCAATTACAAGAAAGCATAATGCACAGTGTACACTGTGCAATGTACCCTGAACAACTTCCATATCTGTTATAGTGGTACTGATAATATGTGGCTCAGCTCAAAATTTATATCTTCTCAAATGGCAAGGCTGTAAATTACATCTTCATATATAAACCTCAGGAATTTGCTTTGTAAATTATGCTTTAATCTGAACAATATTAACTATATTTAAGTAAGTATAATCTATACATATAATCCCATACATGCTACTCTTCATCTACAGAAATTTGATTTCTGTCTTTAAAAATATTTTCTATTTCTCAACTTTTAAAATATCTGACATACAGTTATAATAAATAACTCTTTTGATGTCCTTGTCTGCTAATGCCAACATCTCTGTCTATTATAGTTTGGTTTTGATAATTTAAATTTTCTTTTCATTACTGGCTTTATAGTTCTGATTCTTTGTATGCCTGATAATTTTTACTGGATGCCAAAAACTGTGAATTTTACCTGGTTATGGGCTCAATTATTTTATTCCTACAAATATTTCTGAACTTTTTCCTTGAATGCAGTTAAACTAGTAGGAAATAATTTGGAACTTTGGGGTCTTGCATTTAATATTCGTTAAGCAGTTTCAGAGCAGCATTTAATCTAGTGCTAGCTATGCCCACTATTAAGATAAACCCTTCTATGTAATATACCTAATGCCTCATGAATTATGAGGTTTTCCACTCTGGCTAGTTGGGACAGATGGTATTCCTAACCCTCTGTGAGTGCTAGACAATTTTCCCTCTAATCCTCTTAGTTTGTTCTTTTCCTGGGTTCTGAAATTTCCTTACAGACATGTACCAAGGAGTACTCTGCTATAGACTCATGGGTGATGATCTGCAGATTTCTGAAGTTCTCTCTTTGGGCAACTCTTTTTTCTGTGGTACTTTGTCCTGAAAATTCTATTCACTTTGGTGACCCTAGAAACTCAATTCCAGTTCCTGAATGCAGGAAATCTTCAGACTCAATCTGTGTACCCCCTGTTTGCAACATAGCTTGGAAACTTTTTTCAAATAGTAAGCTGCAACAATCATAGGGCTTTCATTTCCCAATATCCATTGCCTTATAAACCATCATTTCATATATTTTGTTGACGATTTGCTCCTTTCATTTGCTCTTGTTATTTTATGCAGAAGTGAATGGTGATGGTGGTGGCAAAATGCAATATCTATTATTCCATATTGCCCAGAAGTGAAAGTCTCAGAATCTGAGCATTATTAAATTTAAATGAAATTATACAAATAAATTCCCATACAATACTTTGAAAAACAAAACACTGTTTATTTAAAGTGCTATTCAAACTTCAGCAGAAAAAGGAGCTTTCAATTTAATGATTTCTTTTCATTGAAATGATTTGTGTATTAATCCTGCAAAACATCTATTTGTTTCTTTATCGCAGAGATTATTTAAGCAGTGCTTAGTAAATGTGAATTTAATATACCCTGGTGCACAATCTTCTTTGTAAGCTCTATTGGTGTCTAGCTAGAAAGAGTTTCTTCATTTGAATGAAAGCTCTGAATTAGGTATGACACCAAGTCAAAGCAGATAGAACACACTGTCCCCTGTGTGGATGGACTGCATTCTCTAGAAACTTGCCTTATAAAGTGGCCGTATATATCTATGTATATATATTTTTTAAGAAAAAGTTACCTTCTAAAATTTTTCTCTACCAACAAGTACATTACTTGATATGACAATAAACGTTCAAAGGTCCCATGACTAGAACCTAATATCAAACACAGTTAGTCATTAAATATAGACTCTATTTTATGCCTTGTATCAAATCAAACCTCTCAATTATATTTCACCAAGGAAGATCAAAGGTAGATACATTTCATATGGATGAGCCTAAAGCCCTATATATTCTAAAGTGTTTACTGATTCATTTAAAAGATGGAATTTCTTCAGTATCTCTTAGTATAGTTTAACTAATATGTTAAAGTCCTTTGATAATCTATTAGCTGAAAAAATAACTTTTATAGCACTCCATAAAACAGAACAGTGGATTGACCAGAACATCCTATTTTCCAAGGGCAAATCTTCATATCAAGCTCTTTCAGAAAAAAGTAATTTATCTCCTTGTTTGCCCCAAATATTCAATAAAATAATTATAATACATAACAAAGTAATTATAACAATGGAAATATAAGCTAACATTTTTTAGGACTTATTATAGCCAGGCACTCTTCTAAGTGGTGTACACACATCAACACATTTCATCTCCAGGATGTACTTGAGGTAGATCCTATTATTATCCTTGTATCCCACATGAGAAAAGAGGCTCAGAATTAATGAGTGGAAGAGCTGATATGTAAACTCAGGTGATCTGGCTTGAGATTAGTGGTGAAGAGGAGGAAAAAGACACTATCTTTGGATGCACCATTATTGCTTACTTACTGTGTGATCTTGGGCAAGATGCTGAGTCTTTTTGTTTGTTTGTTTCTTTTTGTCTGTAATATGGCAATTATAATTAACCTAACTTTCATTTTGTATTAAACGAGATAGTTTGTGTAAATTTCTTAACACAATATTGCAACCAATCATATTCAATATATATTATCTATTTTTGTCAAATAAGGACTCGGCCAAAGGAGCATTTATGATTATTTCATTTTACTTTTACTTTTAATTTAATTTAATTTAATTTTATAATTTGTTTTTGGTCAGATGTATTGTAGTAGAAATTCAGATACCTGTGATTTTCAAATAATTCCCAGAATTTAGGTCAAAAGCACCAGAGAAAAATGTATGAAAATGCTACTAAGGTCTTACAGGTCTTGAGCGCAGACTCAGTCTAAACTTGGAAGCATCAGGAAAAGATATTTTCAATTGTATTTATTGATACTGGGGAGCAGTAAAAGACACTGTGTGTTTGTGTGATTGTGTGTGCATGTGTGTATATGTAAGAGAGAGGAGAGAGAGGGAAAGAGAAATTAGTAAAGAAAAGGAAGGTAGGTGTGTTGATATTACATATGTAATATCCATATTACATATTAGATATAACCAAGCCTATATCTTGCTTGGTTAACAGATACCTTTTCTTGGTAAGCAGGCTGTACTAAATTTATCTGTATTTTTTCACTTTCTTTCTATAAGTATTTTCAGCAGTTCCGTGAGAATTTGTAACTTTTCAGTGATCACTTTCCCTTAATGTTGCATGCTAAATATTTTGTTATATTTTGAGGAATGGGTTTTGATATTTTCCCAACACAGTGTAAGTTTCTCAACAGCATAACCTTTATCTTCTCACCTAGCCCCTGTTAATCTGCTTCAGTTCCAGATGTTGTAGGCAAATGGCTACCCAATCAATTTCTTGGACTAAATGGATTAGTTCAAACATCTGCATTATTTTCCTTTTATTAAACTAAATGCAGGTTTTGGTGGTGGATAACAATGCCAGACACTGAGTAATTTTATTTTTACTATGCTAAATTTATTTAAACAAGTTTAATAAACTCAAATGACAAATGAAATGTTTGTCCTTAAATAGAAACCTCTTCTAGTGCATATAAAATGTAAGTGAATTTTTTTTCGATTATTCAGGAGAATTCTCATTACAAATGTGAGTCTTACATATACTTGCTAACTAAGTTCCTCTAGAAAGCAATTATTTGTAGTAAATTCTGATACACTACCTTAGAAGTAGGAGTTGTGGTAATTCTTAGAAATTTAAGAATTCAAAATGTATACTTCCATTATCTATGGAAATATTGTTTCTTCCTCATTTGTATTCTCTGTATGGAAGTCCAATTCCATGTATGATAGAAATTTCTGATCGTCTCTCCTATGCCTTTATTTGCTTGAGTTTTTCATCCTTTTGTCACTCTGTGCTTAATTCTGGTTAATTTTTCTGACCTATTTTCAAGTTCTCTCTTCAGCTACATGTAATCTGCTCTTAACACTTTCATTAAGTTAATTTTCATTTGATTCTTTTCACAGATTTCAGGTTTCTTCCAAAATCCTCAATATCTTTTTTAATTTTCTTAAACTTATTCCGAGTAATTTTAGTTTTTGTTTTATCAATCATTCATCTAGATCCCCTGAATCTACATCTACTTTCTATTGAATTTTTGTTACTTTGTCTTGTCCCCTTATATTCCTCATTACTTTTGATTCAGTAAAAACTTTATTTTAATAAATTGGTATCTAGAGAGATTTTATATTTACTCAAAGACATTTGCTTCTGGAAAATATAAATCCCTGCTCCTTTAATCAATTCAGGATTTCAGATGCTTCAAAATGGGAGTCAGTCCCTGGGCATACTTGTATATTTCTGGCTCACTCTTATTCTTAGGCTATTGCTCTAGAAGTCTTAGTCTAAAGCATATAGAGTTAAGCAGGTCCCCTATCTTTGATGAGATCTGGACTCCAATTCTTATGCACTTAATCATGCTAAAGTGTCAGTGGCTCTATGGAGACTCATGTCGAACCTGCCTCTTATTAGAATTGGTAGACACTGCTAGCCTAGATTAAAAGTGACTTCGAATGTTGGGTCATCTTTCTGTTTTCCCTTTTTCTTTCAGGATTTAGCCTTAAAATTGTGTGCTACAGTGTTAGTTCTTCACTGTCTCCTGATAGAATTATAAAAATATTCAGCTTTTATAATTGCTTTCTGTGGTAGTTAGGTTCAGTTGTCAACGTGGCCAGGTGAAGGCACCTAGTTCTGTCGCTGTGACCATGAGCCAATGGTACGTGAACCTCATCTGTTGTTGATTACATCTGCAGTCGACTAGGAGGCGTGCCTGCTGCAATGAATGACATTTGACTCAATTGGCAGGTGCTTAAATGAGAGAACATAACACAGCACAGCCTAAGCAGCTGGGCATCCCTCATCTCAGCACTCGCACCTCAGCCCAGGCCTTTGGAGATGCAGAAAGAAGTCACCCCGGGGAAAGTTGTTGGAACCCAGGGGCCTGGAGAGAAGGCCAGCAGAGATCACCCTGGGCCTTCCCGCATAAGAAAGAACCTCAGTGGAAAGTTAGCTGCCTTTCCTCTGAAGAACTAACAAAATAAATCCCCTTTTATTAAAAGCCAATCTGTCTCTGGTGTGTTGCATTCTGGCAGCTAGCAAACTAGAACACTTTCTTATAGACAGTTAGGCTACAACATTAACCAAAGCAAAGGTGCCTCTCTGAAGATACTTTTGTAGCATTTATTTATTTAATATGGGCAGGCACCAGGAATCAAACCCTGGTCTCTGACATGGCAGGTGAGAATTCTGCCTGCTGAGCCACTGTGGCCCACCCCTCCTTTATTTTTTAATTTAATCTTTTTCCAACTTAAATTAAGGTTGGTAAGATTGTGTAATACATTTAACTTTATTTTTTCATATAGAATTCTACATGTTGCAAAATCATCTATTGAATAATCATTATTCTCCCTTTGTTTGAAATACCAACTTTATAATATTCTCAATCCATATCCTATACTATTCCACTAAATTCTACCTATTCCTGTTTTCTATAAACTGCTCAAATATTTATAGATTTAAACTGTACCTATCTAATCCTTCTTAATTTTCCAAATAACTCTAGAAATATCTGAGTCTTTGTTGTAAAGAAACCCTATGACCATATTTACAACAATTGGATAAATTAATGGATTTATTTATAGAGAAATTAAATCAATTTGGCAAGGAGACTAATTATCCAACAATAATTTATATCATTCAATTTCTGGGAGGTGTCTTTTCTTGAGTTCCTCATGAATGTTATGTTTTTAATTGAGAAAAATTTTCACTGAGCATAAAATGCAACACTGTAACCATTTAAAAATGATATTTACTATGTTTACAATATTGTGCAAACATCAGCCCTATTTAATTCTAGAGCATTTTCATCAATCCAAGAGACCCTGTACCCATTAAGCCGTAACTTCCCATTCCACCATCTCCCCAGGGTCTTCCAACCACTAATCTAATTTTGGTCTCTATGGATTTGCTTAATATGCACATTGTAATGGCACAGTATTTGTCCTTACTGCCTTACTTCTTTCACTTAATACAAAGTTCTCAGGTTTCATCCATGTGTTAGTATATATTATACATCATTCCTTTTACTGATTAATAATATTCCATTGACCGGACAAACCATGTTTGTCCATTCATCAGTTGATGGATTAGGGTTCTCTCCATTTTTTAATTATGAACAAGGCTGCTATTAACATTCATGCACAATTATATTGTGTTAGCACATGTTTTCAGTCCTCTGGAAGGGGAATTATCTTAGGTAAGAGTGTCAAGGTCGTACAGTAACTCTAAATCTAATTTACCGAGATACTACTAAAGTATTTTCCACAGTGGTTGCACCATTACACATTCCCATCAGCAATGTAACAGGGTTGAAGTTTCTCTACTTTTTTGTCAATATGTGTTATTCATTTTATTGTTGTTATTATTATTGCATGCATCCTCGTGTGTGTGAAGTGGTATTTCATTATGGTTTTGATTTGCATTTCCCTACTAACTGATAATGCTTAGTATCTTTTCATATGCTTATTGACAATTTTTATTTCTTATTTAGAGAAATATCTATTTCAGTCTTTTGCCCATTTTTTGAAAGGGTTGTTTATTATTTTATTGTTGAATTGTAAAGCTTATTTAACATTCTTAACAGATGTATGATATGCAAATATTTTATTCAATTTTATGGGTTTTCTTTTCACTTTACTGTCAGTGTCATTTGATGCACAAATGCTTTTCTAATTTTGATGAAGTTCAAATTATTTTTCCTTTTATTGCTTTTGCTTTTGGAATCATAGTTTTTAAATGGTTACCCAATCTAAAGTAACAAAGATTTACTCCTATGTTTCCTTTCAGGAGTTTTTTAATTTTAGCTCTTATATTTAGATATTTGATCAATTTTGAGTTAATTTTTTTTATATTATGGGAGACAAGTTTCCAAATTCATTTTTATGCATTGTACCTATCTAATTTTCCCAACAGCATTCACTGCAAAGATTATTCTTTCCCTTATTTAATGATCTCAACACCCTAGTCAAAAGTCAATTGGCCACAGATATATGAGTTTATTTCTGTCTCTCAATTATATTTCATTGATCTACAGATCTACATTTATGCCAGTACTTAACTATTCTGATTACTGCAGAATTATAGTGAATTTTTAAATTGGAAAGTGTAAGCCTTCCCTTTTCCTCCTTCTTCTTTGATATTATTTTGACAGTTATGGATCCCTTACAATTTCGTATGTATTTTATAATGAGCTTGTCTATTTCTATAGAAGAAAGCAGTTGGAATTTTGATAAGGACTGCATTGAATTTACAGTTGTTTTTGAGGGACATTACCATCTTAGCAATACAGTCTTCCATAGATGCCCTTTTATTTGTCTTTAACATCAACAACAAAAACAAGGAGGATATGGAGACTTACATGCCAGAACAAAAGAAACAAATAATCTCCTATTGAAAATTTATTTTTCATTTATTTACATATTTTTTTTTACAAACAAACACTTCCGTTTTCTGCTCCCCAGTCTTGGGAACAAATAATCTGCTTTCTATATCTGTGAATTTGCTATTTTTAGTCACCTCTCATAAGTGATATCATTAAATTTTTGTCCTTATATACCTTGTTTATTTTTTATATTATACTTAAGTTCTTTCCAGATTTGGATATAGTGAATAATGATGCAATAAACACAGGTATATTGCTATCTCTTTGTGACTTTCATATTTAACTTTCTTAAGAACCACCATATTGCTTTCCACAATGACTGCATCATTTTATATTCTCACCAACAATGCACTAGAGTGCCAACATTTCTTCAAATTCTCTTGAATATTTATTTTCTGCTTTTTTCAATAATAATGGTTTTGATTTGCATTTTCTTAATGGCTAATGATGAACATCTTTTTGTGTGTTATGTATTTGTATACCTTCTTTAGAAAAGTGTCTATTCAAGTCCTTTGCCATTTTTTGCTATGTTGTGTTTTTGTTGTTGCTCTGTAAAAGTTCTTCATATGTTCTGGATATCATATCTTTATTTAATATATGGTTTGCAACTAACATCAGAATCCATGGTGAAAGACTGAAAGCTATCTCCCTAAGATAAAGAACAAGATATGGATGACTGCTTTCATCACTACTATTCAGTATTGTACTAGAAGGTCGTTCCAGAGCCATAAGGAAAAATAAAAAATGGATCACTTGTAAACAAAATATAGCTGCGTCATGTTTTTTTATCCATTCTGCCAATCTTGGACTTTTTGTTTTCTTTTGTTTTTAATAGAGAAGTTGTGGGTTTGCAAAATAAATCATGTATAAAAATACTGTATTTCCATATGCCATCCTATTATTAACACCTTGCATTGGTGTGCCACATTTGTTAATATCAATGAAAGCATGTTTTTATAACTATACTATTTGTCAGGTTTTAGACAGTAGCTGACTGAGAAATCAGAGAAACTGAGTCCAAGTTTAAAAAGTTTATTGTCCCCGGGCAAGGTTCCCGGGTCTGGGTGCTCAGGGTGCGGGCCGGGGAAGTCGCACCCCCCTAGGAGCGGCAGGGCTAGATATAGGCTAGCTAGTGGGGGTGCTGATGATGCCTACGGGGCCTCCTGTGGTAGGTTAGGAGTTTCGCATACTTTAGGGCCAGGGGCATAGCTATGGGCCTTGGCCAGGGGACATAACTATGGGCCGTGTGCAGTGGGCATAGCTACGGGCCGTGTGCAGTGGGCATAGCTACGGGCCGTGTGCAGTGGGGGGTCCTTTGTTTGTCAGGGCAGGTCCTGATTGGCTGAGTTTGAACAGCTGTATGCCCGGATGTGCACTAGTTTTAGTTCGGGTGGGGGCCTTCCAGCCAGAGGCTACCAGGCCAGGCCTTACACTAGAAACTATAGACCATGATTAAACTTAGGGTTCATTGTGTTGTGCAGTTCCATGGCTCAATCTCTGCTTTTTGATTAGATAATTGCTTTATGTTTAAGTTAATTACTGATAAGGCAAGATTTAGTTCGGCAATTTTGCTTTTTTTTTGGTAAATCATAAATTTCTGTCCCTCCTTTCTTCCATTACTGCCTTCACTTTTGTTTTGATGATCTCTATAATGAGTCATTTTTAGTTATTTTTTTATTTCCTTTTGTCAATGTATTTTTAAATATTGTCTTTATGGTGTCATTGTGATTGAATTAAGCCTCCTAATGTAGCAGGCAGGCCTCCCCCCTTTCTGGTTTAGCTGTGCTCTCTGTGGAAAACCCCCAACCCCCCCTCCTTGCAGGCAAGCAATATAAGACACATTCTTGGTATAGAAACCCCCTACAGCCTTCAGGAACTGGTGAAAATGCACTTAGGCAAGAGAAGACATTCCTGGGGTGGGGGCCCCTCAACGCTTCAGCTCTGGGCAATTCTCAACTTAAATCAGCCAATCGTTTACCTTGTCTTTAACATGTCATAAAGTCTATGAAAGCTAAAGTTGCCTTTTGTTCGGGGCTCAGACTTTCAGAGGCTACTCGGCTGAGCCCCATAGCCATAGAAAATAAAACCTGCTTCCTGAAACTACGGATCCTTAGTCTCAGCCTGTTCTAACTTCACAGAATGTTCCTGGAGGCCTGTGGTCTCGTTCCTGGTTTTCACGCTACACTAAATCTATTGCAATTTGGTTTGTTTTGATTCCAACTTGACATCAATTGTCTACATATATGGCTCTCTTTCCTTCTATTTTATATATATATTTTTTTTACTGAAGAATAGATGACTTATTTGATTTGTCCAATATCATATAGCTTATTCACGATAATGAAAGGTTTTCTTTCTATTTCTTTTTAGCGGAGTAGTTTAAATAGTATAAGGGTTATCTCTTTTTTAAAAATTTTAATATAATTCTCATGTGAAACCATATGCCTGGGGCTTTCTCTGAAGGCTAGGTGGGAAAGGGAGGAGTAGTTTATTGGAAACTTTTTATTAAACTCAGAAACTGTCTTTTCTATAACTTAGATTTCTCCTCTATTCCTTTATATTTATATATCATTCAGTGAGATTTATTACCTGTATTTTTTCTCTATGTTGTATTATCTAGATCTGCAATCTTACTCACCCTTTTCATCATTGTAATTTTCTCTTCATTTAGGGAGCAATTCACAAGTTCTCCTCAACTGTACTTATTTGGTTTTCCATAGCATTAATTCCACTATTTCTTTGTGATTTTCATTCTTTCATTTCATTTGGGTTATTATGGTCTTCCTTTGCCTCATCAATTCCCATTTATATCTCATCCTTTGTTTTCATACTGCCATCTCTTAATATTTAATAAGTTTTCATATTAAGAACATATTTGTAGCATAAAAAGGTAAGAGAGTATTCCATATTTTTTATTTTGGATCTTATACTAAATGATTTTCAGTTACTTGATTTTTAAAAATAATTTTTTATTGTAATAACTAATATAGAGCACAAAATTTCTCATTTTAAGCACATTCAAGTATACAACTCAATAGCATTGATTATATTCACAATATTGCATGACCATTATCAAGATCCATTACCCGTTTTTCATTATCTCATACAAAAATTACTGACATATTGAACTATAACTTCCTCTTTCCACCTGAATACTTCCCCACCCATGGTAACCTATAAAACACCAACTGTGTCTATGAAATTTATTTCTCCTAGGTGTTTCATTTAAGTGGGATCATACAATGTTTGTATATTTGTGTTTGGCTCATTTCACTAAACATGGGGTCTTCAAGGTTCATCCATGTTGTAGCATGTATCAGAACTTCATTCATTTTTATGGCTGTATAATATTCCATTGTATATAAATATCACATTATGTTTATCCATTCATCCATTGATGCATGCTTGGATTGCTTCAAACTTTTGGCTATTGTGGATAAGACAACTATAAGAATTAGTGTACAAATATCTGTTAGAGTCTTTGCTTTCAATTAAATTGGATATATACCAAGAAGTGAGATTGCCTAGTCATATGGTAATTTTAACTTTGATTTTCTGAGGAAAAGCCAAACTGATTTCCACAGTGACTGCACCATTCTACTGTGCCTCCAACAATGTATGTGTTCCTATTTCACCACACTTCAAAAACAAATTTTCTTCCCTTTTCTTAAATAATACCAATTCCAAGTGGGTGCAAAGTGGTAGCTCATTGTGGTTTTGTTTTACCAGGCATTAATAAAAGCCAGAAAATCAATGCAGAAACACCTTTCACAGTCTATGCAAATTGGCTGTTCATTGACTGGTGCTCTCCTTCAGAGTTTAGCCTTCTAATAAGAAGATCAGTCCAGCAATAGTGGTGTGCAGGGTTCTTTCCATCTTTTGAGCATGTTTTGTCCTGGATTTGTGCTGTCTCTTGGCCCTGCACACCATGATGTTTGCATTAAACAACCTAAATATATAACCTAATAAATTGAAATCATACCAACTTAATTTAGTAACATACAGTTTATGCTCCTATACATTGCCATTTCCCTATTCATGTTGTTTATTCACACAATTCTGTTTATATTTTGCCTGTCCATAATGTAGAAATGTGATTATTTCTTATTCAATTGTGTTCTACAGCTTATAGAAAATACAGAGTAGCATTACATACCTAGGACACAATAATATTTAGACTTTTGTTTACCCATGTTGTTACCTTTAGCAGAGATATTTACTTTCTTGGTATTTTTCCAATTTACTATCTACTATCCCTTCTTTTCAACCTGAAGAACTCCTTTCAGCATTTCTTATACTGCAGGTCACATGTTGAAAAATTCTTCAGTCTTTTGTTTATCTATGAATGTCTTCATATTTTATTCATCTTTGAAGGGAATTTAGCTAGATATAGAATTCTTGCTTGGCAGTTCTTCTCTTTCAGTGCCTTAAATATTTATCCACTGTGTTCTCACCTCCATGTTTTCTAATCTAAAGTTGGTGCTTAATTTTATTTATGATCCCTTTTACATGATGTAGTGATTCTCTTTTGCTACCTTCAGAATTATACATACCTTTGAAATTCACCATTTTGATTATTATAATGTCACGAAGTATATCTACCTCAGTTTATCCTTTTTCAGTTTCATTTAGCTTCTTGAATGTGTATGTTCATGGGTTTGTTTTTTTTCTCATTTTGGGGATGTTTTCAGCTATTATTCATTCAAAATTCTATCTGGTCCTTTTTTCCTTCTCATCTTCTTTTGGGACTCCCAAAATGCACACATATTCATATTATCCCACAGATTCCTTAGGCTCCTTTAATTTTTTTCACTTTTTCTATCTACTCTTCAGACTGATTTTTTATGTCCTGTATACTGAGTCTTTCTCCTTTGTTAAATACTGTTGAACATCTCTAGTGTTTTTAACCTCTACTTTTGTGTTTTTAATTCTCATAAATTTTGTCACAAATCTCTTTAAATTTCTAATTCCACTTTCAATTCACACCGTTTTCTTAATTTCCATTAGTGCTATGCCCATATTTTCCTTGAGCACATAGAACTTCATTAGGAGATTTGACTGAACTTCTTCAATTAGTTTTTCCAATGGCTGTACTTCCTCTATTGTTTTAATTTTTCCTTTGAGCAAGTCAAATCTTTATGACTGTTTCTTTGTATGTTGTGTTCTTTCATTGATATCTGGGATTTGAAAATTTTTCATATAAGCTCTGGAATAAGTTTCTGCCTCTTGTCTAAGGTTTTTATGTAGATTGGCTGTGTGTTAAGGCACATCTTCAATGTTTGGCTCAGTTTATACTGAACCTTTATAATTGCCTATTTTCTCAGGTCTCTCCAAGCCTGCATCTTGCTCTGGGCAAAAACAATAACTCTCAAGATCTTCATAGATTATGCAACTGTTTCCCCTCCATAAGAGGAGTTCCTTTTTCCAGTTCCCTCTTCAGGAGTCCTGGGCTCTTCTCTTTATTCCTATGCAGTTTTTTCTTTCCAGCTGCTGTGGCATGCTCACCTCCATTCCCAGGATCTGGACTGCCCTTTCAGTCCAACTTTCATCCTTGGATACATACTGCAATTCAGTGGCCTCATTCCCTCTGTGCAGCTTTTCTGCTTCCAGTAACTTCTGGGTTAGGGGATCCTGACCCACACCCTGTGTCAGCAGTCCATGTGACAGATCGAGGTGACTCAATATTTTAATTTGGGTGCTTCAGAAATTATACCCTAAGGAACTGGGCTAGGAATTGGTGGAGCTTGGCAAAATTCTGTCATGAGTCCCACTGGCTTCAAGGGGCTGCTTTGATTGTGTATATACAGACTGTTAAAAATGCCACCATGTGTCTGCTAAATTTTGGGTCCCTGTATTTGAATATAATTGGGTTGCTGATTTGTATTTCTGAATGCATCTCTAGTCAGAGACTGAAATTAGAATATTCCTGGGCCGGAAAGCCTCCCCCATGTTTTTTATAAATGACATCTTAGGAGGGGTTCAGGCCAGAATTTTTTTCCTACCATACTCCTACTATTTTAGGGTGTATCTTCTTTTTTAACTCAGCATTCATTGAGCAATTCTCTAGTCTCTATCATCCACCAGAGTTACAAGAGAGTTTTATGTGCCCTTCTATTTATTTTAGCTTCTCTCACGTAGACATTTCTTGGGGATATCTTATATCACCATTTTGATAGCATCACCCCCACTTTATTCTATTCCTGTCACAAATTACAGCTTTACACATTGTTTGCCCAGTAACAAAGATATGCACTTGTTTTTATGCAATTGAATTTTAAGCCTTATAAGAAGTAAAAGACAGCATTATAAGCAAAAAATAGAATAATACCATCATTTATATATACTCATATTGTTACTCACATACAAGGTCTTTATTTCTTCATACAGCATTGAGATACTGTCTATTTTCCTTTCCTTTTAACATGAAGACTCCCTTTAGCATTTTTTGTAAGGCAGGTCTAGTGGTAATGATCTCCCTCAGATTTTGTTAGTCTGGAATTGTCTTCATTTCTCCTCCACTGTTAAAAGAGAGAGATTCACTGGATATAGTATTCTTTGATAACTATTTTTTTTGTCAATGTTTTAAATGTCTTCCAAGTTCCTTTTGTATTCCATGGTTTCTATTGAGAAATCAATAGATCATCAAGGATCACTTACAGGTGATACATTGCTTCTCTCTTGCTGTTTTTAAGATCTGACAATTTGATTATCATGTGTTTCATGTGGATCTGTTGGTGTTCATTGATCCTCCTGGATTTGTATATTCATTTCTTTCATCAGATTTGGGATATTTTCACCCATTATTTTTTCATATATTTTTCTCACCCTTTATAATTCACTTCTACTTCTGGGACTCCTATGATGTATATATTGATATGCTTGACAGTATTCCACAATTTCCTCGGGCTATGTTCATTTTTTTAATTCATTTTTCTTTCTGCCCTTCAATTTGGAAATTTCAATAATCTTTTCATTAGGTTCACTGACTATATCTCTGCCTCCTCCAATCTGCTGTAAAATTCCTCGATTGAATTTTTCACTTCAGTTATTACACTTTCAAGTTTTAGAACTTCCATTTGGTTCTTCTTTATAATTTCTATCATATTCCTGAAATTCTCATTTTATTTACAAATTATTTTCCTGATTTCCTTTAGTTCATTTTCCATCTTTTCACTTTGCTTATTGATCAACTTCCTAAGTGTTGTCCTAAAATCTCTGAGCAGTAATTCCAGATAACTAAGCTTCCTCTGGAATAGTTTCCATCACATTCATTTTTTCCTGTGGCTGGGCCATGCATTCCTGTCTCCTTGTATTTTTGTATTATTTTCTTGAGAACTGGACAACCTGAGAATTATTTTGTGGACACTTTAGACACCTAGCTCTCCTACTCTTCAGTTCACCAGACCAAGAACAAGAAGAAATAAAAAAGAAAAAGTGAGAAATGGAAATACAGAGGGAAACAGGAAGAAAAAAATAATAATAAAAAAACACCCACCAAGAAGAAAAAGAAAAATAATTGAAATATACTAACCTCCAAGTCTCTTGTTATGTGACAGTGGGAAGCTGTAAGCTGGTGCCATTGAGGTTGAAACGTGGGCTATTGTCCCTGCTCATCCCCACATCATCAGCCAGACACAAAAGTGCATACAAAACAGATAAATGGAAACCAATTTTAAAAAGAAAGGGAAAGAAAAAGAGGTACACTGGATCTTTATGTCTCAGTAGATGCTGGCATAGGACAGAAGACACTGCTATTGAGAGGAACTGAAGTCAGCACCTGTGCTAGGCCTTAGTGGATCTGCTAGACTAAACAACATAAAAAAGAGGAAGAAGAAATCTAACCAACTAATTGGAGTATTGGCTCTTTAAATCTTGGTAGATGTTGGTGTGAGAAAAAAAGCTATTGCTGCTGCTGCTAAGCATGAAACCAAAATCCGCTTCCGTTCTGGGCCCTCACTGATGCTTCTCAGAGATGTGAAACCGAGTTTAGCTTATGTGTCAGTCATAACCAGAATGAACTAGACCTTCAATCTCTACTTTTGAAGGAAGACAACTCCTCTGCCAGTCTGACCGGAGCCAGCTGTTTCTGAACTCCAGGCCATGTTGCCACAGCTGCCATTTTTTACAACTGCTACTGCAGGGTTGAGAAACCATTACCAGTCACAGGTTTATGTTTTTGTTTACAAAAGCTGAACTCAACAGACTCTCATTTCCTCCAGCACTCCTGTAGTTGTTCTAAATGGTCATTCTGGTTGTAGCATTACTACCTTAATTCAAATCTCTTTCCCCAGCTCCTTCACTGTTCTAGTGGAGGGAGTGATTTGCAAAACATCCTAGTATAACATTTTTCACCTGCACTCTACCCCAGATGCCTTATTCTTTAAGTGCATTTATCAGGGTAAGGGAATTACAATAAACATTAGTTTTTAAAATGTTTTGTCATAAAGAATATTGGTTTTTGTCAAATGTGTTTTTTTCGCCTGCATCTATTGAAATGAAAAATTTTTGTTATCATTCACTTAATAAGCATTGATTTTCTTTTGCTTATATTCCTGGAATAATTCTTACTTTTTCTTGGTTCTGGGTTCAGTTTCCTATTGTTTTTTTGAGGATTTTTATACTTATATTCATAGGATATTGATCTCCAGTTTTCTTTGCTTATCATGTCTTTGGCTGGCTTTGTTATCAGAGTGATAACATCCTCACGTAATAAGTTAGGAAGTTTACCATCCTCTTTAGTATTTGGAAGATTTTGAGAAAGATTATTATTTAAAAAAAAAAAGCATTTGATAGTATACACCAATGAAGTCATCTAGTCTTGTGCTGTTATCCTTTGTTGGAACTCTTTTCATTGTTACTGGCATGTAGTGGGTAGAGTTTATGAAAGCTACTAAACTTCCTACAATGCGCAAAATATCTCCTTTGTTTCACCAGGAAATAATTGTCTGATCCCCAAATGTCAATACTGCCATGATTGAGAAACTCTTCTCTAATTGTTCGTAAACATTTCTCAGTTTGATTCATTGGATTTTGCTGTAGACAGATATGCCATCTTCAAGTACTTTTAATTTTACCTCTTGCTTTCCAATTTAACTTTGCTTCCTCCATAACAAGGACAAAATTGTGAAAATTTGCAACCTTGTCTTCTTTCTGATTTTAATAAAAATGCACTTCAGATTTCCCAATTAAACATGAGGCTGAATTCTAATGGGATAGAAAATTTGTAAGTATCTGTCAACATGTATTTTATCAAACTGAATATTGTATATTGTCAACTCCCTTTTCAGCACTTATAAACATGATATGCTTGTATGGTTTTTGTCTCATAATTTTACTATAATCCATATCAATAGAACACCTGATCATTGACTTGTTCTTACATCCCTTCCATAAACCATATTTGGGAATAATGTTAAATCCTTCAGAAATGATTCTGTTTGCCAATACACAGGGTTTTGTAGTGAAATTATGTGGACTTGGCCTGTAGTTTTAATTTTGTTCTTATCTTTATCAGGTTTTGGTATTAATACAGTTTTTATAAGCATTTAAAGGTTTGCTTTCTTTGTCTTTTTAGTGGAGTACTTTAAATAGTGTAGAGGTTAGCTCTCCTTTAAAGATTTTATAAAATCATTTTGTAGCACCATATGCCTAGGCCTTCTCTGCACACTAAGTGTGAGAGGGAGGGTAGTTCTTGGAAAACTGTTTATTTTTTCTATGGTAAAAGACTTTTGAATTTCTGTCTGTTATAGGATTAGTTTTGATCACTTTATTTTCCTAGAAACTGGTTTACATCCTCGTCCAGGTTTTCAAATATATTTATAAAGAGTTTGCATAAGTAGTTCCTTAGGATTACATTGCTGTTCTCTGTGACTATAGTTGTTTAATATTCTCTTTTCTGCTTTATTTTCATGCTTTCCACTATTTTCATTGATTAGATAGATTTTAATCTATTTTGCATGAGCCATCTATTGGACTAAGTTAGTTCTGTTATTTTCTAATTAATTAATTCCTTTTTTCTGCTTTCTTCAGGTTTTTTGTTCATTTGATTGGGTTTTTTTGCCCACACTGTAGTTAATGTATCTTACTGAGATGAATAATTTTTACAGGATTTGTTTCTATTCTTTCTTATTAGTATATATTAAAGTCTCTGAATTTTCCTTTGAGCACTGATTAAATTCATCCCAGAAAGTCTGATATGTAGTGCTTTTATTCCCAGTAGTTTCTAGTTGTTCCATAGTTTTAGTTTTTATTTCTTCTTTGACTTAGAAGTTGAGCAGTTTCATTTTTTATGTTTCTAAGTGTTAGGATTTTCTCTTGGTTTTGTAATTAAATACCAGTTTGTGTTTTTTTTGTAATTTTATTACTCATGGGAGTTTATTGTAATATTTGGCCTAGTATCAACTAAAATTTTGTGAAAATTCAATAAGCAACTATATACACATTAGATCTATCTGACTGTATTAATTAAGGTTATTTAGAGAAACAGAATCAACAGGGAACACTCACAAATACAAAATTTATAAAAGTGTCTCACGTGACCACAGGAATGCAGAGTACAAAATCCGCAGGGCAGGCTGTGAAGCCGACGACTCCGATGGAGGGTCTGGACGAACTCCACAGGAGAGGCTCACCAGCTGAAGCAGGAAGAGAGCCTGTCTCTTCTGAATCCTCCTTAAAAGGCTTCCAGTGACTAAATTAAGCATCACTCATTGCAGAAGACACTCCCCTTGGCTGATTACAAATGGAATCAGCTGTGGATGAAGCTGACGTGATCATGATCTAATTCTATGAAATGTCCTCATTAAAACAGACAGGCCAACATTTGCCCAACCAGACAAACAGGTTTGGCCAAGTTGACACATGAACCTGACCATGACACTGATTATGCATGTAATTTTGGTATTCTGTCTCTTTACTTATTTTGTTTTGAATTGCAGTGGATGAATAAGAAAGGTTAAAGTCTCCTAATAGTATGTTATTTTTTGTTCCTCTTTGCATTTACTGAATATTTTGGCTTTACTACTTTTAAGGACAATCATATTTGAGAAATAACTATCAATCTCTGATGCACTTTTATAATGTATTGCACTTTTTTGAAATATGAAACGCCCTTCTTCGTTTGGTTTTGTAATACTTTCTGCCTTTCACTTTACATTAATAATCTGACATTAATAAGAGGACTTAATGTAATCACTTTACATTAATGTCTGACATTAATAAGAGGACCCCTGATATCTAAATTTTAAAATTTATGCCTGGTATAGTTTTGCATTGTTTTATCTACCTTTCTGGGTCACTTAATTTTACATGACCTCTTTACTATAGCATATGGTGGCATTTTGTTTTGTGGTCCAATTGAAATATGTTTGTTTCCTCTTAGTATATTAGTCCATCACATTTACATTTTGATGGGTTCAGTTTTCTTTCTTTCACAATATTTTATTCTTATGCTTTTTGGTATTATCTCTTTGCTTAAAATCTTTATTTCATTCTAATGTTGTTTTCTTTGCATTGTTTCTGTACATATATAACTTTTCAAAAATCCTAACCTGTTACCATTATATCTGAGTTGATATTAGCCTGGGGATACAATTTTGTGTCATATTTTCTTTTTCTGAGGATTCTATGGGCATTATTCTGATGGCTTCTAGTATCACAAGTTGCTGTGGAAAATTTTGAGGCTTGGCTGATTTCTTTCCCTAAGAGATGACATCATATTTTTACTTGGATAACCAAAGGATCTCCCTTAAGATCCTTTGAAGTTGGGAAAGTTTACTAGGACGTGTTTTGGTTTTCATTGTTGTGCATCATGTATATTATCCTCAGACTTGGTATGCCCTTAGAAGTGTATAAATTAAAAATCTTAATTACAGAAATGGTTTATAAGTTTTAAGTCTAAACATTGCTTTTCTATTCAATTTATTTAATTCTTTTCTTCAGGGACACTGGTTATGCATAAGTTGTCATTTTGCTAGTCTATTATATTTATCATTTAAATCAGTCCTTTCTAACAAACTCTTTATTCACCTCCATGTTTTTCTTAGTAGATTTTCTCCATCCTGAATCTACATTCCTTGCAGTATTTTCAAGTTTCTTTCCTTTATATTTCAAATGTAAGAAGGCTTTTTTCTCTTCCATTTCTTTCTTGAGTCCTACCATATTGTGTTTTATCTCTTTTTATTGCTTTCTCATGTCTCTTCTGACTTCCTGTATCTCTTAAATTTTGCTCCTATATTAAAAAATTTATTTTTGCATTGAGTTGCTTGGATTAGAATGATATATTTAGCTTGGCTTCTATCTTAACGATATTTTTCTTATGAGTATATAACTATCATTTATTTTCCCTATTTCTCTCATTGTTTCTTTTTCATGGTATCCTATAGATCTGTTATTGGCTCCTCATTGATGGTTACTTACAATGGAATAAATCAAATTCTCTATGGACCAGCAATTTTCAGAGGATTATGTAGGGAAAGGGCTAGGGCAGTGTTCTTCTGTTTATGACATAGTGTAGTGTGTGTGTATTATTTTAACTTTTTACTTCTGTCCAAATAACTATAGACTATTTCCTATTTAATGTCTTGTTTTGGTTTGCTAAAACTGTCACAATGCAATATATCATAAATGGGTTGGCTTTTAGAGAAGGGGATTTATTAGGTTACATATTTACAGTTTTAAGGTGATGAAAATGTCCAATTTAAGGCATCAAGTGTAAGATACCTTTGCTGAGGAAAGGCCACTGGCATCTGGAGTTCTTTTGTCACATATGAAGGCACATGGCAATGTCTGCTTGCCCTTCTCTGCTAGGTTAGTTTCAAAACGGCTCTCTTAGCTCCTGTGGGACCTTCTGGTTTCTTCTGGGGTGTTTTCTTTCTTTCTTATCTTCTCCTGCTTTCTCTCATGCAGGTTTCCAGACAAGGATTAAGAGTAACCTTGAATTAGGTTGGTCAAATCTCCATGGAAACAGCCTAATCAAAAGGTCCCACACTTTCAAGATTGGGTTAAAAGAGCATGGCTTTTCTGGGGTACATAGCAGTTTAGAACCAGCACATACTTCAATTATCCTGGCTTCTGTTTGTGTCCAATGGAGCATGGGGAAGAACTCTGTAAATAGTTCTGCTCCCATTTCCTGTTATTATAAACAACAGGAATGGTCTTTAGTCCTCAGCACATGTCACACATCTTGGCAATGACATCTCTGCCACTTTGAGACTTGTAGCTGCAGACTTTCTTTCTAGGTGTATTTCTAGGTGTCCTCTGAGTAATCATATATTTGGCATCCTTTTCTCACATACAATGCACAGAGTTACTGAGAGCTTAAAATTTTACTAAAATTTGTGTGTGGTTTTCATAAGGAAAAAGCAATTCAATTATATAAGATTTTGTTTGGGGATGATTTTTGAAAGCAATGCGTACTGCTTTCTTTATTCGATCTTAAAACTATAGCCTAGAAGATGCACCCTACTTATGCCTTTAGTTGCTATAGAGAGCCCAGTTTAACATCCCTTGTTAAAAATAATATTGTTGGTCTTTTTATGTATCTACAAATCTTGGTTAATTTTAATTAGGAGTTTTTATTATTTTGACATTTTTATTTTTAATATGGTATAAATCATCTGTGAAATATGTTTCCTTCTGGTAAGAGTTTCTGCTGTATTATTAATGATATAGCTTACTGAAGTTTAAATATGTGTACTGGTATGAAAGGATCATACATCCTTACCCTAGAAAAGCCATGTTTTAATCCTGATCCCATTTTGTAAAGGCAGCCATTTCTTCTAATCCCTATTTAGTACTGTATGTTTGAAACCGCAATTAGATCATCTCCCTGGCAATGTGACTCTATCAAGAGTGGTTGTTAAACTGGTTTAGGTGGAGATGTGTCTCAACCCATTCTAGGTGGGTCTTGATTACTTTATACTGGAATCCTATAAAAGAGAGATTCTGAGAGAGCAGAGAATGACATAGCCATGAGAAGCAGAGAGTCCACCAGCCAGTGACCTTTGGAGATGAAGAAGGAAAACACCTCCCAGGAAGCTTCATTAAACAGGAAGCCAGGAGAGAATGCTAGCAGATGGTGCCGTGTTTGCCATGTGTCCTTCCAGCTGGGAGAGAAGCTGTGACTGTGTTCGCCATGTGCCTTCTCACTTGAGAGAGAAACCCTGAACTTCATTAGCCTCCTTGAACTAAGGTATCTTTCCCTAGAGCCTTAGATTGGACATTTCTATAGACTTGCTTTAATTGAGACATTTCCATGGCCTAAAAACTGTTAACTTGCAACTTATTAAACTCCCCTTTTTAAAAGCTGTTCTGTTTCTGGTATATTGCATTCCGGCAGTTAGCAAACTAGAACAATACGTATCCTTGGTTCATAATGCATATGTAGTGTCATACATTATAAATTATCTTTCAACAGTGTAGATGACTTTTGCAGTATCTACTACAAAGTGTGTTTGTGTTTATTTCCTAATACAGTTACAAAGAGTTCTCTAAATATCTGTCATCTACAGGAATATAATGAATACAGAGTGCTAAGCACTGTGTCAAATCAGTCCATAAGCAGCTTTACCATTTATTTTCTCTTTTCATTGTTTCTTTCCACCAAGCTGTGCCCTGGTTCCAAAATATCATCTGACAACATAAACAGCTTGGGATAGTAAGAGAGATTTTTATCAAATTAAAGGATTTCAATTCAATTCTCTAGATTTAATCCTACTGTCAGTAAATACTTATGATGTGGCCTACCTATAACATTGTGAAGGTACATGTGTGAATAAAGATACAGATATAAATATATAGATATAAATAGATTAATAGAATGATATATATATGCATGCAAGCATGAAACCAATATCAAATTCATAGCTATATGCAACCCCCACTTTATAAATTATCTGGATTCTAAGAGTTTTATTTTGGTAGGTAGAACAAAGAATTACTTATTTCATGTAAAAATAGCAATTTTACAATGCTAGATAATAAAAAGTTTGTGTAACTTATACAACCCATCATTGAATAAAATGTCCAATGCTAGCAGTGAAGGCATTGAAGCCTTGAAACTGGCACTGAATGAAATGGGTTATGAATAATTAGAGAGCTTATCTGCTAGGGAGAGTCTGAATAAGCCACCCATATTAGCACACACATAGACATACCAAAAGTAGCATACAGGATAGACAGGTAGTATATGTATATTGAGTAATGGTACTATTTTATTAAAAGATACTAGGAGGCCCTACCTGAAAACAACAATCATACATTGATTTTATATCTAGAACAAATATAGTTGGGCAAAATAATTGAGTCATGTTTATTTAATTTAAAAAATGTATACTGTTCCATGAATATTGTAAATGATCACAATACATGTCATGGTTAGGGACATGTGTCAACTTGGCCAAGCTGTGGTAGCTGTTTATCTGATTGGGTAAGTACTGGCCTGTTTGTTGCAATGAGGACATTTCATAGGATTAGGTCATGATCACGTCAGCTGCATCCACAGCTGATTCCGTTTGTAATCAGCCAAAGGGGAGTGTCTTCTACAATTAGTGATGCCAAATCTAATCACCGGAAGCCTTTTGAGGAGGACTCAGAGGAGACAGGCCCCATTCCTGCTTCAGCTGGTGAGCCTCTCCTGTGGAGTTCATCCAGACCCTCCAACGGAGTCGTCGGCTTCACAGCCTACCCTGTGGATTTTGGACTCGGTGTTCCTGCGGTCACGTAAGACACTTGTATAAATTTTATATTTGCAAGTGTTCCCTGTTGATTCTGTTTCTCTAGAGAATCCTAACTAATACAATATATAATAATAAAATGAAGTGAAATACATAAAATATGTCTAGCATAATATATTTTTCATTGTGAAAAATAACATGTACAAAAAAGCAATAAATTTCAAAAGCACACTGCACCAATTAGTTATAGAACAGATTTCAGTATAGTGTGGGCTATAACAATTTCAGGTTTCTACTTCTACATGTTCCAAGACACTGGAGACTAAAAGAATATCAATATGATTCAGCAACCATATTTATTTGTTAAATCCTATCTTCTGCTATAACTCCACCTTCTCTTTTGATCCTTCTCACACTCTTTAGGCATATTTGGGCTATGCCCATTCTAACTTTCCATTCATACTGGAAAAAGCTGTCATTAATACAGGATGGGGGCTGGAACTACTTGATATTCTGGAGAGGCTGGCCCCTCTGGGTTTTGAGACTTATCTGGCCTAGGAACCCATCTGAAGATTGTAGATTTCTGGAAAGTAATCACAATGCATGGAACATTTGTAAAGTCTCAAATAAAGTGCTAGGTGTTCTTTAGGGTTAGCAAGAATGGTTTGGTTAAACCATGATTAAGTAGCATGTCTAGCTGAATCTTGCATCAGAGTAGCCTCAACTCTATTTGAACTGTCTAAGGCACTAATACATTATTTGTTATAATTATTTTTCCCCTTTTGGTCAGAAAATCATTGTCAATCCTGCAGTGCCAGAGAGACTTACACAGCTGAATGTCATGTCCCACATGAGGGAGAGGGTAATTATTTTACTCGTGTATAAGTATTTTCTAAATGAGACTATAAATATTTGCTCTTTTGTTTCTGGCTTGTTGTGCATCACATCATGTTCCACAGATTCATCCACAATATTGCATGCCTTATGACTTCGTTCCTTTCTGTAGCACAATATTCAAACATATATAGGCACCACAGTTCCCCATTCTACTTCTCAGTCATTGTATCCTTCAGCCACCTCCATCCATTGGATATCATGGATAATGTCCAAAGTCAACAGTTCATCAACATTCTCAATATCCTTTCTTATTTAATGAGACTGTTTTCTAATCTTGCTTTTCTTATGTTTTCTACATTTTACATATTTTTACATATATATACGTATATAGATAGATTTATTCTTGGAAAATAAGATTTTAAAGAAATAATAATTATCAGACAGGAATATAAGGAAAAAAATTCTTATCATCAAGAGGATAATTTGCATTCAGGTGTTATAATAGTTTTTATAAAATTACAAAATATGCTACTTTAAATACCAACTAGAAAGGAATTCTGAATTTAATGAGGTTGAAAGAGCTTAATAATTAGCATACACCTTTTTACAAGTATTTTTTAGGCAGTCTATAAATAGAAGCTTTTAAAGCATAATATAAAGTAAGATTGTGTTTAAATATTTCCCAGATGTAACAGTTATGGTTCACAAAAGTTAACATTTTCCACACACATTCTATTTACAATGACCACATTGTGTGTATAATCAGGTTGTTACATTTGCAAGTTGATTTCATCCAAAATCAGAGGCTCAAGAAATTAGTTTATATTCCTTATATAACATTTCAAAGGAGTGGTCAGTTTGGAATCAACATTGATAAAATCATCAATATACATCTGTATTTATGTATTTAGTATTTACTTATGAAACCAAGGGAAATCAAAAGGTTACCACCAAGAAGTTGGAAACTACAGCACTGAGAGACCCATGCTCTAGACCACTATTTGAAAATATAGGGTCTGCCTCTTCCATGAAATTCTCAAATAAGTGTTGACCCAGTAGGGCCTAGAATATTTTTTATTCTCACCTTCTTGTTTAAAATTAGGAGAGGTGGAGAGAATCCAAATACATACCCATGAAATAACTTACATGTTTGGAGAAGACTGGAAAAGATATGGAATATCTTCTGACTGTTGCATTTGTGATTTTGTTTGGATGCCATCCAGAATCATTGAACAGTGTGAGCAGACATACACTCCAAATCCCAGAGCCTTGTTCAAACTGTTCACCACATATTCTAGATTGAAAATCAATGTTACAAACAGCTACAACTGCCAGCAAGTTTGAGAATAACTTGAAAACATGACGTTTTGAATTTCAGAATATTTTTCATGGCCAAAGAGATGCATAAAGCACACAAATTTATGTAGTATACCACTTTGTCTTATGTCAGTAATTGCTGGCTTGGACTTCTAAAGTGTGTCTTTATCAATCCTTTGAAAATCAAGTTGGAAATGAAACATTCTGTGAGTCAGAGTGATGTTATATATAATATATAATGTATATACCCCAGAAAAGCTATGTTCTTCTTGATTCATTCTTGTGGGAGCAGACTTACGTTGGTTGGGACCTTTTGATCAAGTCGTTTACATGGAGGTGTGACCCACCCAATTCAAGGTGGGTGTTAATCCATTGCTGGAGTCCATTAAGAGAGCTCATGGAAAGAGAGAGCTCAGAAATAAAGTGCCCCAGCAAAGCCAGAAGGACCACAGGAGCTGAGAGAGCCATTTTGAAACCATCCTAGGAGAAAAGGGCCAACAGATATCACCATGTGCCTTACCATATGACAGAGGAACCCTGGATGCCATTGGCCATTTTTCAGTGAAGGTATCCTCTTGTTTTGGTACCTTAATTTGGATATTTTCATAATCTTAGAATTGTACCTTGTAACATAATAAGCCCCCTTTGTAAAAGCCAATCCATTTCAGGTATATCACATTCCAGAATCTTTAGCAATCCAAAACAGTGAGCAACACTTCTGTCTGGAAAAAACAAATCTACTTACTTTTTTTTTTTTTTTCATGAGCAGGCATCGGGAATCAAACCCGGGTCTCGGCTTGGCAGGTGAGAACTCTGCCACTGAGCCACTGACGCACTGCCCAAATCTACATTTTTAAAGTGGATAGTTTCTTCCTCATTTCAGATGTTTTTTTAAAAACTAAATATTTTATTTGGAGATAATATTAGATTCACATTTAGTTGTAAGAAATAATAGAAAGGGATCCCATGTACCCTTAAACCAATACCCCAATGTTAAAATTGTGCCAAGCTATGGTACACCACAACCAGAATATCGACATTGAAACAATCAAGACACAGAAGAGTTTTATCATCACAAGGCTTTCTCAACTTTCTTTGTTACAGCACATACACTTCTCTCCTGCCCCCACTCAGCCCACAAACCCTGGAAACCTAAAATTTGTTCTCCATTTCTATAAGTTTGTCATTCCCAGCTCTTTTTTAATATACTTTATTTTTAGAGAAGTTTTAAGTTATGGAAAAATTGTGCAGAAATTTCAGACAACAGCTATATAGCCATTGTTCCTCTCCCTGTACCCATGCAAAATATCTCTTATTAATATATTATAATACATTTTTATAATTGATGAATAAATATTACTACATTATTGTTAACTAAAATTCATAGTATACATTAAGGACCATACTTTGTGGTGTACAGCCCTATGGGTTTTGGCAAATTCATAATGTCATTTATTCTCCATTACAGTATCATACAGAATAGTTTCACTGCCCTAAAATGTCCTAACCCCCTTCTAGTCATCTTTTCCTCCAACCCTGCACCCTGGCAACAACTGATCTTTTTCCTGTCATTACAGTTTTGATTATTCTAGAAGGGGGTTAGAATCTTACAGCATATTTCTTTTTCAGATTTGCTACTCTCACTTAACATAAATTTAAGTTTCCTCTATGTGTTTGCATGGCCTAATAATTCTTTTATTTTTATTGCTGAATAATTGTTCTAGACCAGCACAACCCCAAGACCAAAGAACACACCAGACTGAAAATTACCCATGAGTTTTGATTAGGGACTTATGAACAGGAGATAATTCTTTCCAATGATGGCCAGTTGGGAAATGAGAGTTAGTACTCTGCACCAAAAGCAAGAGAGTGCCAAGGGGAAGGGCCTAAAATAAGCTTCAGCAGAATCTCACAAGATTTAGTGGCAATAGAGTCTCAGCAGAGACCCAGAGGGTTGGCTACCAACAGTGATTGGGGAGGGCACTTTTTTTTAAATTTATTTTTACATGGGCAGACACCGGGAATTGAACCCAGGTCCTCTGGCATGGCAGGCAAGCATTCTTGCCTGCTGAGCCACCGTGGCCCGTGGGGAGGAGACTTTTAATGAATGTCTGTGCTCTGACTACATGGGCTACTACATGTTTAAGGCCCCACTCTTTCCCTAAGAGTCGGGAACCCTGGGCTGCCACAATACACCTACATGCAGCAGTATGCATTGACCATAGGACAGACACTGTATCCATATTCTGCAACATTGTAAGAGACAGCAGAACATTTAGCACTCCCTCACACAGAGATAACAATCCTACAAAGTGATGCCATTATGGCCAAGAAAGGGAATTAAACCATTCTACTGATAATTGATAAAACATGCAATTTCAGTCTTAAACGAGAAGATTCTTTTCCATATTTTCTTATGTGCTGAATCCTGCCAGGCCAGCAGGGTGTTCTATGCAGTCCAATTCATGGCGGGGGTGGGGGGTGGTGGTTACAGTCCAAGGTAGGCCAGTGGCACCCAACAGTGGCAGTTCACTGCACACTCAGTTTTGAGATTTATTGTATATGTAGGTTACCATAGAGGCCTATTGAGGAGAGGTATTTTCTATAACAATAAGGACACAAAGAATGCAAGCTAATTTCCATTAGTAGACAGATATCCCACCTTATCCCTTTGCAATTGCAGGGAGCCTCCTGCAGGCAAATCCACAGTTAACTTGGGGATAATGTATACCCAGAGTCATGTATATTGTGTCTTGAAGTATGGGGGTGTCCCAGGTTGGTTTCATATACAACTTTTGGTATTTTGTGAACAAACTGTGGTCTAATATTAAAATTGGGTGATCCTGACACTCCATAGGCTTAGGATACCCAACCAGCATGGTTGAATTAGCCAGAACCATAGTCAATCCACCCTATTTTCACCAAATTTTAATGCTTATAGCACAGGCAAAAGCAAGTTACTTTCATTACCTAGCTGTAGAGTTGTAGCATAGGTAGTCCTTTTACCTGAATTCACAGCATCTACATTGGCCCCACCATTTTTATAGGCTTAGAACTGTAAACTTGTAACTTATTAAATTCCCTTTATAAAAGCCATTCCATTTCTGGTATATAGCATTCTGGCATCATCTAAAAAACTAAAACAATTGCTGTGGTGCTGTAAGGCAAACAAAATATTCATAAAACATTATGTTCAGTAGCTCATGCTTGAGTTAACTGGTAAAGAGTGTCCCTCTATCACTGTCCACATGTGTGGGGATCACAAAAAGTACACTTTGCTTTTCTAAACAAGGGGTTGTAGCTCTGTCTAGTTTTCCCTACTGGGAAGGCCAGCAACAGTCCAATGCATGTGTCTATGCTAAAACATATTTTGCACCTCTGGATAAGGGAAGGGGCCCAATGTAATCAACCCACCATCTGGTGACTGGAATCTGCTTGGAGCTGATGCGACTGAGTTGATGAAGAAGCATCCTTGGGCCTCTCAGCAAACAAGAGAGTTAGGCAACCATGACTTCTTTGAGTTGTTGTTTGTAATGGATAGTTGGAATTACTGTGCCAGTCTCCACAGTGCCTGATACCCTTGGTATCCTGTCTTTCTGTACAACCATTCAGCAGCCTCATTTTGATGTTGACTTTAGACTATGAAATTTTGCTAAAGCATCTGCTTCAATATTGCCAGGCAAACAGTCATTGTTAAGGGCAGAGATGTGAAATTTTGTTACCTTTGCTTGTAACAGGTTGTCCAAATGTCTTCCACATTTCTTTTCCTCATAGGGAGTGGCTGATAACAACCCATTACACTTGTTTCCATATGGCCATCCACACTGTCAGGCCCATGTCCACCACCCAATAGCCAGGACAAATATTAAATTCATCTTCTGGTTCATGAACAATGACTAATAATACAGCTTTCAATTCAGCCCATTGGCTGCTTTTCATAGTTAAAATTTCCCACCACACAGTGTCTGTAATAGATTGTATGGCTACTCACATCCTGATGACATGCCGCTCATGTCCTAATCCAGTCTGACTCAGATATGCTACTACATCTGTCAATGTTAGACACGAAGTCAGCTACCTTGGGTGGATCAGCAGGGAATGGCAAGCATTGCTCTTCCACATAGGAACCTGGTCTCAGAGCATCACTTTAAGGGCTGTTGCTGAAAATGCTGTATTGCAGCAGATATGCTTGCTTTCCATTTCATTAATGTGATTAACTGTTCACTGCCAGAGTGTGGTTTAGGGGTAGCAACATGTATCTACCCATGTATTGGGACAGCTGTTCTTAATTTCACAGGAAATTTCTAAATTAGTCCTACAACCTGCAGTAAGGCATTATAGGGAGCCCATAGTTGTTTTTAAAAGGGCTATATCATAGCTCAGGCCAAAATCTGATGGGAACTTGCTTTATCTGTTGCCTTTGCCACAAGCCCCACTCAAAGCCAATATCAGTGCTAGAGTATCCACTCGCTGTAAAGCCTGATACTGTATGTTAGCCGGTATGGCTTTTGCAAAAGCAGCCTGCTGGGAGGTATCCCATTCCCAGGGATAGCTTTTCCTAAACAAAGTGTACACACCGGGGTTTTAACATTTGGGCAAAGTGAAGAACAAAATGTTTCCAATTACCCAAGAATTTGACAGGGTAACTGTTCCGGTTTGCTAGCTGCCTGAATGCAACACACCAGAGACGATTGGCTTTTAATAAAAGGGGATTAATTTTGTTGGTTCTTCAGAGGAAAGGCAACTAACTTTCCACTGAGGTTCTTTCTTACGTGGAAGGCACAAGATGGTCTCTGCTGGTCTTCTCTCCAGGCCCCTGGGTTCCAACAACTTTCCCCGAGCTGACTTCTTTCTGCATCTCCAAAGGCCTGGGCTGAGCTACAAGAGCTGAGATGAGGAATGCCGAGCTGCTAGACTGTGCTACATTGTGTTCTCTCATTTAAGCACCAGCCAATTAAGTCAAGCGTCACTCATTGCAGCAGACACGCCTCCTAGCCGACTGCAGATGTAATTAGCAACAGATGAGGTTCATGTACCATTGGCTTGTGTCCGCAGCAACAGAACTAGGTATGCTCACCTGGCCAAGTTGACAACTGAATCTAACTAACACAGTAACCAAAGCAATGCACTTTATCATTATCAAGTACCCATTCCAGAAACCCAAGATGAAACAACGAGCCTGAGGCTCCTTTTAGTTTTTAAAAATAGTTACTGATTAACATGACAATATAATGAGTTACACTTTTTCTCTTAGCGAAATCATTGGGTAGGAGACTGTGGCAGATGATCAGGTGATTTAAATAACCAATAATCAAAAGGAAGAATGATGAAAATCTTTTTTTCTCCTTCCCAGGTGAAGGTGAAAACAGGCTGACTGGCTCTCCTTAACTGAATACTAAAGAATTGAATGTTAATTCGTTGTAGTAAAGAGACAATGTTTGGAATTGTTCCATACAAAGGTGGTATCACTCCACTCTTTGCCTCTCAAACTTCTTCTTTTTTTCTCCTTTTCATCACCAGAAAAAGCTTCTCTAGTATCTTGGAACTTTGGCTCCCAGTCAAGGAAGTCAGGATATGCCTTACTTTGCCCTTGAGCAGTCTGTGCCCTCCTACTCTAGCATAACGGCAAAACCAATATTTTAAAACTCTTATCAATAAGGTGCTAACATCTCATTCAATGCATCCTACTAATCTACTGATTGTTTTGTCTTTCTAAAACAGCCTGCTATAGCTGTTTTCTTTTTCTTTTTTAAAAAAATATTTTTATTGAGAAACCTTCACACATGTACATACCATACATGGTGCACAATCAATGACTCACCATCTGGTCACAAAGTTTTGCATTCATTGCCATGATCATTTTTTTTTTAGAACATTTGCATTACTCCAGAAAAAGAAATAAAAAGAAAAAAGAAAAATATCATATACACCATACTCCTTACCTTCCCTCTCATTGACCACTAGTATTTCCATATACCAAGTTTATTTTACCCCTTACCCCCTGTACTGGTTTGAATCTGGTGGATGCCAAAAGAGCCATGTCCTTTAATCCTCATTCAATATTGCTGGCTGAGAGCATTTTGATGATTTCATGGAGATGAGATCCACCCAATTGTGGTGGTAACTTTAAATCAAAAAGCTTCCATGCAGTTGTGACTCCACCCATTAATCCTTTAAAAGAAGAAACATTTTGGAGAGAGTCCCTTTTTTTAGAGCCATGAGAAAGCCACAGCAGAATGCCACAGAACCACAAAGCAGAGAGTCCACCAGCTAGTGACTTTTGGAAATGAAGAAGGAAAATGCCTCCTGGGGAGCTTCATGAAACAACAAATCAGGAGAGAAAGCTGAAAGACTTCACCATGTGCCCTTTCAGCTGAGAGAGAAACCCTGAACTTCATCACCTTTCTTGAGTGAAGGTAACCTCTTGGTGCCTTAATTTGGACATTTTTATACACTTGTTTTAATTGGGACATTTCCTTAGCCTTAGAACTGTAACCTAGCAGCTTATTAAATTCTACTAATGATAAAGTCTTTCCATTTCTAGTATATTGCATTCTGGCAGCTAAAAAACTAGAACACCTCATATTATTTATTTATTTTTTATCATGTGTTCATACCCTGTAAAAAGAAGCATCACACACAAGGTATTCAGAATCACACAGTCACATTGTAAAAGTTATATCTTTATACAGGTATCTTCAAGAATGAAGGCTACTGGAACACAGCTCAACAGTTTCAGGTACTTCCCTCCAGGCACTCCAATACACCATAACCTAAAAAGATATATATATATATTTCTCCCCCCTTTCTGGTCAAGAAGCCTTTCTCAGTCCCCTGATGCTGCATCCTGGCTCATTCCAGGAGTTCTGTCCCACATTTCCAGGGAGATTTACACCCCTAGAGTCACGTCCCATGTAGGAGGAAGGGCAGTGAGTTCACCTGCTGAGTTGGCTTATAGAGAGATGGCGATGCTCTTCTAATCCAGTCTTATTGGTGCAGATTTACTATAGGTGGGATATTTTTGATTAAATAATTTCCATGGAGATATGACCTTGCCCATTCAAGGTGGGTCTTAATTAGTTTACACGAATCCTTAAAAGTGCTCACACAGAGAGAGAGAGAGCAGAGCACACACAGATATTTGGAGATATACAAGAAAAGCCCCCAAGCAGAAGCCAAAAATACCCAGAGTAGCAGAGGGAGTCATTTTGAAACCAACCCAGGAGGGCCAGCAGATGTCACCATGTGCCTTCCCATGTGACAGAGGAACCTGGAAGCTACCTTTCATCCAAGAAAGTATCCTCTTGTTAGTGCCTGTACTAGTTAGGGATCTCTAGAGAAACAGAATCAACAGGGAACACTTGCAAATATAAAATTTATAAAAGTGTCTCACATGACCGTGGGAACGCAGAGTCCAAAATCCGCAGGGCAGGCTGTGAAGCCGATGATTCCAATGGAGGGTCTGGACGAACTCCACAGGAGAGTCTTGCTGGCCAAAGCAGTAAGAAAGCCTTGTCTCTTCTAAATCCTCCTTAAAAGGCTTCCAGTGGTTAGATTGAGCATCACTCATTACAGAAGACACTCCCCTTGGCTGATTACAAATGAAATCAGCTGTGGATGCAGCTGCTCTGATCATGAACTAATACTATGAAATGTCCTCATTGCAACAGACAGGCCAGCACTTGCCCAGCAGGTACCACCACGTGGCCAAGTTGACACATGAAGCTGACCATAACAGTGCCTAATTTGGATATTTTCACAGGCTTAGGACTGTAAATTTGTAACCTAATAAATTCCCTTTATAAAAGAGATTTCCATTTCTAGTATATTACATTCTGGCACACAGCAAAATGAAATATCTCGCTATCAAAGAAGCTGGTCACCCCAAGATTACCCCCACAGATTTGCAGTTTCCTCTGTCTTCCTTGAGACAGTGTGCTATAGCTGGCCATACTGGACACAGCAATGGCCAAGCAATTGCAGTGCAGTCAAGCAAGTGGGTAGTCCCTTCCCACATTAAGGAAGCAGGCCACCATGGGATTACCCCTGTAGAGTCTCTTTCCCTAGGCTTGTTCTCTCCACGGCTGGCAGCTCTTTAGTCTCCTGGCTCGCTTGTGAAATATCCCATCCCTACACAACCCCAAGACCAAAGAACACTCCAGACAGAATATGACCCATCAGTTTTAATTAGAGATTTATGGGCAGGAGATAATTCTTCCCAATGGTCGCTGATTGGGAAATGAGAGTCTGTACTCTGTATCAAACCAAGAGAGTGAGAGTGACAAGGAGGAGCATATAAGGTTTAGCAGAATCTCATGATATTTGGTTGCAATGGATTTTCAGCAGAGTCCCATGACAGTTGGCTACCAACAGGGATTAGGGGAGAGGGTTTTAATAGATATTGGTGTTCTGATCACATGGGTGTTGTGAAAACAAGTGCTGGGGAGCATGTGGAGAAAGAGGCACACTTATCCACTGTTGGTGGGAATGTGAAACGGTAAAACTGCTCTGGAAGGCACTTTGGTGGTTCCTCAGGAAGCTAAATATAGAACTTTCATATGATCCAGCAATCCCATTGCTGGGTATATATTCAGAAAAAAAAGAAGGCAGGGACAAAAAGGGACATTTGCACATCAAAGTTTATAGCAACATTATTTATGATTGCTGAGAGATGGAAACAGCCCAGATGCCCATCAAGGGTAAGTGGGTAAACAAAAAAAGCTGTGCTATATACATACAATGGAATATTACACAGCTGCAAGACAGAATAAAGTCATGAAGCCCATAGCAACATGGATGAACCTTGAGAACATTATGCTGAGTGAAATTAGCCAGAAACAAAAAGATAAATATATGGCTTCACTAATATGAACTAACATTAATGAGTGAAATCTTAGACTGGAAATTAAGACACAGATTATCAGGAGTTATAAATAGGGCATGTGATGCTAAAGGAATACAGATTGTCCAACAGGACTGTTTGTAAAAATTCAGAAACAGATAGTGCAATACTACCTGACTAGCACAATAATATAAGTACTCTGAAAGTAGCTGAATGTGAGTATGATGGAGTGAAAAGGGCTGGGGTCATGAATGAAACAAGAAGGAATGATTGAAGATAAAGATTGAGATGATATAACTGGGGAATGACTAGAGTGGGTATGATGGTGTTTAAATGTACAAATAAAAACTTTTTGCATGAGGGAGAACAAATGAATATCAACATTGCAGTGTTGAAAATAGATGGTATAGAGGTTAAAGAACAATCAATGCAAGCTAAGGTCTATAGTTAATGGTAATATTGTAATATGCTTCTGCTGAACGTAGCAAAAGCATTTTGTCAAAACTAAATGTAAACAGGTGGGGGCATGGGGGAGGGGTATGGATTCTTTGTGGAAAAAAGGAAATGTCAATATGGATTTTGATGGCAAAGGCATGTCTATATACTTAGGTTGGAATGCATGATGTGTGAATAAAACTATTTAAAAATGAACAGAGAGAAACAAATGCTAGAGGGAAAATTGAGAAAGACATATACTTATTCACTCTTGGTAGGGAAACTGAGAGGTGCAGCCCTTGGAGGGCAGTGTGGTGGTTCCACAAGAGGCTAAATGTGGCATTGTCAGATGATCCTGAAACCCCATTTCTCAGTATATCTATATCTATCTATTTATCTAGATACATAGATATGTGGAGGAACTGAGTGTGGGGACATGAATGTACATTTGCACCCTGAAGTTTATGGTGGCAGTGTTTGTGATTCACAATGGATGGAGGTGACTTAAGGGTACAAAGATAGAGGAATGGAAGGGAAAGCTCTGGTGTATACGTGCAATTGAATACTGAGTGGCTGTAAGAAGTAATGAAGTTGTGAGTATGCAAATAGGTGTATGAAACTTAAGGACTGTATGTGGAATGAAATGTCAGAAACAAAAAGACAAATATTATCACGTCCCATTCATATGAACTAACTAAAATATAAAAACTCAGTGAACTGTAGTCGAGAGCATGGGTTATCAGGTTAGGTTCTATTGTAAAGGGTCCTAGATTGTAAGCTATTACAGCAGTCACATACATTCAGGAGTTGTAGTTGTTATTTCTAAATTCTAAAATAATGAGCTGTTTGTAAAGAAACTTGTCATTTTCAGAAACTTTGGGTATTCATGTGACAACTGAGACTCAGTGTTAGAGCTCAGAAGCTATGAAAGTCAGGAGTACCCCATACAAAAACTCTTTAAAAAGTTGAAAACTGGATCCAACTTTGACTAGAGGTATGAAGGAAGCTGATCTTTATAGAACTAATGTATATCAGAATGCAGGATAAAGGATAATATCATCCATATTTTAAAATTTCAACTTCTGCATGAGAACAAGGGGAGAGATGTTTATTTGTTGCAAAGTTTATATTTTGGGTAGTATATTGCCTAATTTAACTTGTATGAACAGTTCAGTTGAACACCATAAGCATATGGAATCTTGAATATAGTAAGAAGTTTTGTTGGTTTGTCTAGGTTAGTGTGATGCACTGATATATCCCAGAGTAATTTGGGCAGTGAATAAAGCATTTGCAAAGCCCTTGTGGGACAGGGGAGAAAGGAGGAAATATTCAAACTCCCCATTTGGAGAATTTCTGATATTCTCCCAAGCAGTGGGGACAAAGAAGTTGATAGGCCAAGCTATCATTCTTAGGGACTGCCCCAAAGTAATTAATTCCTCAAAGGATAGGCCAAGCCTATTTAAGCCTCCTAGGCCTAAGAGTCAACCCCAGAGATCCAACTGCTGCAATGAGCCAGGACCCTGCATCATGGGATTGATAAAGCCACCTTGACAAAATGGGGAAAGAGAAATGAGACAAACTTAAGTTTCACTGGCTGAGAGATTTCAGAGTTGAGAGGTTACCCTGGAAGTTATTCTTATACATTATAAAGATATCCCTTTTTAGTTTATGGTGCATTGGAGTTGCTGGAGGGAGATACTTGAAACCATTGAGCTGTTTTCCTGTAGCCTTGATTCTTGAAGATGATTGCATAATGATATAACTTTTACAATTTAACTGTGTGATTGTGAAAACCTTTTATCTGATGGTCCTTTTATCAAGGGTGTGGATAGATGAGTGAAAAAATATGGAAAATAAATAAATAAATAATAGGGGGGATAAGGGGTAAAACAATTGGGTAGATGGAAATACTAGTGATCAAAGAGAGGGAGGAGTAAGTGTATGGGATGAGTGAGTTTTTTTCTTTTTTTCTATTTATTTCTTTTTCTGAAGTGATGCAAATATTCTAAAAATGATCATGATGAAAACACAACTATGTGATAACGTAAGCCACCGATTGTGCACAATGTATGGACTCTATATGTGCAAAGATGTGTCAATGATAATATTTCTTTAAATAAAAAAAATAACAATAAAATAAAGCAATACCATATTCCTGGATGGATTTCAGAGATCTGTGTCACTCTTCAAGTCTTGAAGGATGCAGTGGTGATAATTTCTACCACATCCCCGTTCAGCTCTCCTATTTGGCCTGTGAAGAAAACATATGTGCCTTAGAGGATGACAGTTGATTTTTGTAAACTTAACAATGTGATAACTTCAATTGCAGCTGCTGTTCCAAACATATCATATACATCTCTGGTAACTGGTATGCAGCAATTGATCTGGAAAATAGCTTTTGTCTCAAAAGCTGTTAGTAAGGACCACCAGAAGTAGTATGCTTTTGAGCTGGCAAGCCCAGCAGTATACCTTCACTGTCCAAACTCAGGGGTAATCAACTTTCCAGCCCTATGTCCTAATTTTGTCTGCAGGAAATTTGATCACTTCTCCCCACCAGCAGACATCACACTAGTTCTTTATATTGATGATATCATGGTGACTGGACTAAATGAGCAAGAAAAGAAAATACTCTAAACTTATTGGTAAGGTACTTGTGTGTCAGAGGATGGGAGATATATCCAACCAAACTATAGGAACCTTACACTCAGTGAAATTTCTAGTGTCTAGTGGTGTGGGTCATGTCAAGATATTCCTTCTAATGTGAAGTAAAATCAGCTCCATCTGGGCGCTTCTACAACAAAAAATGGCACAATACCTGGTTGGCCTCTTTGGATTTTGGAGACCAACATATTCCTCATGTGGGTGTGCTATTCCAGCCCATTTACTAAGTGACCAGAAAAGCTGCTAAGTTTGATAGGGGACTGGATCAGGACAAGGCTCTGCAACAGGTCCTAACTGCTGTGCAAGATGCTCTGCCACTTGGAACATATGATCCAGCAGATCCAATGGTACTGGATGTTTTAGTGACAACAAAGATGTGTTTGAAGACTTGTCAGGCCTCTAAAACACAGTGTAGGCCTTTAGAATTTTGGAGGGAAGCCTTGCCATCCTCTGAAGATAATAATCTCCTTTTTGAAATACTTTTTGGCCTGCTATTGGGCCTTAGTAGAGGCTGAATGCTTAACAATGGACCACAAAGTCACTAAGAGACCTGAGTTGCCTATCATGAGCTGGAAGTTGTTTGACCCATCAAGTGATAAATTTGGAAATATGCATAGGCATGCCATCATAAAATGGAAATGGCATATATGAGATAGGCCTTGAGCATGTCCTGAAGGTACAAACAAGTAACATGAAGAAGTGGCCCAAATGCCCCTGGCCCACACTTCTGCCACATTAACTTCTCTTTTGAGCCATAAACTATGGCCTCTTGGGGAGTTCTTACAGTCATTTGACAGGAAGAGAACAATTGGGCATGGTTTACAATTGGCTGTGCATGATATGCAGGTACCACACAAAAGTGGACAGCTACAGCACTGGGTCCTCTTTGTGGTATGTCCCTGAAGAACAGTGGTGAGTGGAATTTCAAGCAGTGAATCTGGTTGTTCATTTTGCTTGGAAGGAAAACTGGCCAGAAGTGCATTTGTATACTGATTCTGAGTTGTGCTATTGGTTTGGCAGGATGGTCAAGGAATTGGATGGGACATGATTGGATAACAGGTGACAAATAGGTCTGGGAAAGAGGTATGATTTGGCAAAATATATGAGGACATTTGAATTCCATGTGAATGTTCACCAGCTGGTGATTTCAGTAGATGAAGGTTCTAATAAATAAGCGTACAAGATGACCCATTCTGTTGATACCAATCACCTTATTTCTGTATCCACTCCTGTCATTGTCTAATGGGCTCATAAGCAAAGTGGTCATGGTGGTAAGAATTGAGGTTATGCATGGGTTCAACAACATGAACTTCCACTCACCAAAACTGATATGGCTATAGCCACTGTTGAGTGCCTAATCTGCCAGCAGCAAAGATACATATTCAGTTTAAGATATGGCACCAGGGCCACAGTGGCTCAGCAGGCAAGAATGCTCGCCTACCATGCCAGAGGACCTGGATTTGATTTCCGGTGCCTGCCCATGTAAAAAAAAAAAAATGATATGGCACCATTCCCTGAGATGGTCAGCCAGCTAGCTGGTGTAAATTTGATTACATTGAACCACTTCCTTCATGGAAGGGTCAGTGATTTATTCTAACTGGAATTAACATCTCAGATATGGACTTGTAGTCCTAGAATGCAATGCTTCTGCCAAAGCTACCATCCATGGATTTACTAAGTGCTTTATCCACATTTGTGGTATTCTATACAGCATTGCTTCTGATCAAGGAACCCACTTCTTAGCACCTGAAGTGCAGGAACAGGGACATGCTCTTGGAATTCTCTGGTCTTATCATGTTTCCCATTAGCCAGAGGCAGCTGGGTTGATAAAATGGTGAAATGGCCTTTTGAAGACAAAATTATGGCACCAAACTAGGTGGCAATACCTTTCAGGACTGCAGCAATGTTCTCCAGGAGGCTGTGTATGCAGTGAATTAACACCAACTCTATGGTGCTTTTTCTCCCACAGCCAGGATTCACACTTCAAGGAATCAGGGGGTAGAAATGAGAGTGGCACCATTCACTTTCACCCATTGTGGTCCACCAGAAATCTTTTGCTTCCTGTCCCTGAAACCTTGACCTCTGCTGGTCTACAAGTCTTGGTTCCAAAAGGAATAGTGCTCCTTCCAGGAGACAAAGCAATGATTCTATTGAACTGGAAGTTAGGACAGCCACCTGACCACTTTGGATTTATCATATCTCTGAATCAGTAGGCAAGGATGGGGATTATGGTACTGGCTGGGGTGATTGATCCTGATATCAAGGGGAAATAAGACTGTAACTACACACTGGAAATAAGGAAGAGGTTTCATAGGGTGTCTCTTAGTATTACAATACCCTGTGATCAAAGTCAATGAAAAACTGCAACAACCCAATACAGGCTGGACTAATAATGTCCCAGAAACTTTATAAATGAAAGTTTGGGTCACCTCACTGGGCAAAGAACCACAATCAGCTGAAGTGCTTAATAAGGGTACAGGAATATGGAATGGGCAGTGGAAAAAAATAGTTATAAATTTTAATATGATCATATGACCAATTACAGAAATGAGAACTGTGATCATATGGATATTTCTTCCTTCTTTTATTATAAGTATGTTTGTGTTTGTATTTATTGTAAGTATCTTTGTTGTCTTCTCTTTCTTATCCCCTTATCATTTAACATAGGTTGTATCATTCATGTGATAGTATTAAGTTATAGGATATGAAGTTTAACAGTGAATATTACCAAAAGGCTTGCACCCTATTCTGGGGAAATTTAGTGCATTTACAGTTATACACAAGACAACTGGGTATTGTTAGGCAAAAATGTCTGTTACTATTTTTTATTTTGAGATTAAGCATGGTTTAAGGTGATGTGTACAGCACAGCTGCCAACTTGACAAATTGACTGTGATGGTTAGGTTCATGTGTTAACTTGGCCAGGTGACAGTGCCCAGTTGTCTGGTCAAGCCAACATTGGCCTATCTGTTGCTGCAAGGACATTACTTGGACTTAAATCATCAGAACATTGATTGCATCTATGGCTGATTACATCTGCAGTTGGCTAAGAGGAGTGTCTTTCACAATGAGAGACATTAATCTAATCACTTGAAACCTTTTAAGGAAATAGGTGAGAGCTTCAGTAATCTTCAGCAGTTCAGCCTCTCCTGCAGAATTAATTGAAGATCTTTTTCGGAGATTCAGCCTATAGCCTGCCCTATGGAATTTGGACTCATGCATCCCCGTAGTTGCTTGAGACAATTTTATAAACTCTCATACTATTTACAGATATCTTCTGATGGTTGTTTCTGGAGAACACTAATATGGATAGATAAACAGAAAGATAGAGATAGATATCCATATCTATATTTAAATCTCTATTTATCTATGTATCTATGTATCTATTTCTCAATCTATCTATCTATCTGTCTGTCTCTGTCTGTCTGTCTGCCTGCCTGCCTGCCTGCCTGCCTGCCTGCCTGCCTATCTATCTATCTATCTATCTATCTATCTATCTATCTATCTATCTATCCATCCATCCATCCATCCATCCATCTGTCCATCTATGAAATGACCACTACTGGCAAGTGTAGTTGAAATGAAAACCTAACTCACTTCATATAGCAATCTATGCTTATCTCTACTATAGTGTCAGTGTATACCTTATATTGAATGATCTTCTAAAGATTAATTCATCACAACAACTCACTGACAATCAAGAAGTAGTCACCTTTGAAAAGGACTAGAAGTTCAATTTTAGCATGTAGGTATGAAGGTAAAAAATGTGAGATGTGTTACTCTTGATGGTTCTATTTGCATCCCCTATCAATAATTTTAAAACTCAACCTCATTATGGTAAGTTACAGAAAGGGTGAAACAAACAGTGAATGCATTTACCATATCCAAAAGAAAGAAATATTAAGACTAGTATTGTATCTCTGGTCCCAAATGGCATCATGGGGTTGAGATATTCTATGAAAAGAAAATATTATGCAAAGGGAAATGACAAAATTTAGAAAATTAATGCATTTTCAATATCACTATGGATATGGACTTACTGTAGCTTTCATTATCTTAACAATAAGCAAAAAAAAAAAAAGCCCTTAATGTATTCCAGATTTTCTTGTTTTTCAAAACATTGACTCTAGGATTTCTTCATAGGAATCCCAAGTCTAAAATTAACTATTTCATGTCTGAGATAAGAGAATCAACCACTTCACTGTCCTTCTAAGGGAAGAGGTACTTGACCAGTTGGAGAATGTCTCTCTGGAATAAATGTCCCCAAAGTCACCTACATGGCACATAATCAGACATCAACTACAAATATTAATTTAAATGGAAATATGATATATAAAATAACTCCCACACTAAAAGAAAGCATTAAAAGTTAAATCATTACTACTGAAAACAAATATTATAATTACCATATTTTGTGTTTATTTGTCTTCTCTTAATTATCTAAAGAATGATCAAAACAAGTCCTAATGGGTCACACACTATCTCCTCTCTCCTTCAAATTATCTCTGGATAGATAAAAGGAAGAAAGATGTTTATATTCTCATCAATTTGTCATGGCTTGATCAAGGAGGAGTAATATGTGGCCCCACCAAAAACAGAAAGATTGCTGAGGTTCTCAGAACTTGATTAGTTTGCATCTGAAACTTGCTCAATTTGTAGGTTGATGATATATATGTATATTAAAGACATATATCCCATGAGTGTACATGGCATAAGAATTTTACATGCAAATGTACCATTAATCCAGCTAGATTAATATTTTTCAACTGTATAATCTAATTCAAAAGTACATGAACTACCTTCTTCTGGCAGTGTGGGTTGCATTTTATTAAAAGACAGACATTTCTTTTCTTTTGGGTACTGAACGAAGGACATGCTGAATATAACATGTCAGCAAGGTAAACTTGTTTCTGGATATGGCAACAACTAGCCATAGGTTCTATTTGTTAGTAAAAATTTTCATTTCAAAGATAAAAAAAAGTAGACTATTTTCGTATTGTAATTTTTTTCTGACTGTTTCTTTGTTTTTACTACAACTAAGAGCAATCAAAGTATTATTAATAATTAAGAAATAAAACTGTCCAAGGGTCATTGTCATGATAGGTGAGTCCTTGCTTCATGATTTTGACCTTTTCAAAGCTCACTACATTAATTGAATTATTTATTGAAAAATAATTTATTTATTTTAAGGATGTATGTTACCAGGAGTTCAGGTAGAGCAAGGAAATGTTGAACAAATGTAACTTTCTTCCAAACCTAAGTCATACATTAGAAAGAAATGTAAAATCTTTAAAAATGAATTAGTTAATTTGAAAATAGGATAATTGATGGCTAGGATGGGGAAGTTTTCTATTTAATATAAGTGTTTTTAGCCTCTGAATTCTCTACTGTCCTTCACAATTTCCAAAGCCCTAATATAATTCAGAGGAAAATATTACTATAAGAACTGATAGGTGTCCTTAATCAGGTTTTATTCAGTATATACGTATATGCAAAACTGTGACTATAGACACACTGGTTTAATATTGTTGATCTTTAAAACAAGTTTGAATATTTGTTTACTTATCCACCATTGTATATTGAAAGGAATATTGTTCCCATTAATTTCCTTGCACCTCAAAGTTTAAAGGAAATATTTAAGCTCCCATGATATATGACTTTAATTTTGTTCAAGATTATTTCTAAACTGCACAGAGTAAGAAGCACATAAGTTATTGGAAATCACCGTGGTAGTGGGTGGTGGTGTGGGGTTGTCTTTTCCAATTAAGTATTTTATATGCAGGTATTAATCAAGTATCCTTCTTTAAAAAGATGATAACAATATATAGACACAATTATGATGCATGATTTTCAGGTGATGATATGCTACTAATGAGTTCAAAGGCAATTGTATCCCTTCTAGGTCCCCTCTTTTGTTACCTATGGGCAGGTGGGACTGTTATGCACCCCCTGAGATATTAGAACATCCATACCCACTTAAATTAACCACATTTTTCATCTAATTACAAAGAATATGCACGAGTATTAAATGAGTGTCTACGTAAGTCAATTTTCAACTCTACTATGAAAAATTTTGTTTTGAAACTGACAAATATATTCTTCACAGATACCTTGGTAAAGTAACTGGCATTTAAAAATGTTTGCAATCTGTAATTGAACAACTACCACCATCTTACCTAGCCTAGGATGAAGACTGAGAACTTTTTTGTATATATTTGTAGAACCGTATTGTATTTTATTTGAAACCAAGTTGACTGGATAATGCACCTATATCAATTTGGAATATTTAAAGCAGATGTATTAAATTACACTTACTAAGGAACTTAATGTAATTCATTTTTTACATGAATGCTGATTTATGCTAAAATATGAAATAAAACCTATACAGAAATGACTATAGGAATGCATTATCAGGTATTATCAAATATTGTCTCTTACCAAAGATGTGTACCATGAGGCTTTATGTGACTATCACCACCTGCAATGATAAATTCCATTATCATTACCCACTCTATACAGTAGCCATTACGAACCTGCTACCTTGGAACAGTTTTGTTTTGTATTGTTTTAGTAATTATGATGAACCAGACCATCAGTGGTTTTTCTTACATTTTAAATATATTGCCAGAAGCTGACAGTGCTGTGCTTCAGCTGCAAGGAAAGACAATTCACTAAGATGTTTTCCTAATTTTAGTTATTCTTTAAATAACCTTAAACTTTTGCAAATTTAGTCCTAATTTTTGTTTCCCTAAATTAAATTTGTTCCTGTTCTTGTTTTAATCCCTAGGAGATTCCAATATGAAGACTAAATTAGAAAGCTAATCATGAAAGAGAGTTTCCATATAATTTTTAGTCATTCATTTGAATCCACTCACCTTACCAAGCAGCTACTCAGAACTATTGCTTTTCTGTGTTGGACATGCTCCCTCACACCTCTGTGGTTTTTTCTCTCTGCACATAACAAGTTTTAGAACCTCTAAAATTCCACCAAAATTTTAAAATTTGGATCAAAATGCCATTTTTTTCTCTGAAAAATTTCTGGGACAGCTAAGAAGTTGTCCCTTGCAGTACCAGAAAGCAAGAATGTGCCTTAAAAAAATACACACACAGTGGTAGAGTATGTCAAAGGGATACAGGAGCCTACTGGAAAAGCTCCTAATGGCCAGGAGTGGAACAATTGGACTAAGAAAATAAATGCTGGATATAAAAATAATAATAATAATAATAATGATAAGTCATGGTACAAAATAAGTATCCATGAGTCCATACTAATATAAACAAATGATTAACTAAATAAATAAACTGGGGAGGAAGGTCAACTCCACTGTGCAAAATTCCAAATAATTTATATAGATACTCCATCTTCAAGGAGGTGGAGTATAAAGTCCTACTCCTTAAGTCTGGGCTACACATAATGTATTCTTTTCAAGAGGTACAGTATTAAAGAGGGGAAAAAGGAATAGCTTTATAGGGGAGAAACTGACAAATTCTACCTTAACCAGGGGATCAGGCTTCACATCAACAGGTTTGTACCCTTGAAATGATGTAATGAGGATGGCACTTAATCTCTGGAGTCTTCTTATGTAAAATACAATACACCAATCTAATCATGAGAAAAACACCAGACAAATCCAAATTGAGTGGCATTCTACAAAATACCTGATCAGTAATCCCCCAAACTGTCAAGATTATCACAAGTAAGGATAAGTCTGAGAAAGTCTCTCAGCCAAGATGAGCCTAAGGAATCATGAACACAAAATGTGATATGGTATCCTGGATGGGATTCTGGAACAGAAAAAGAGGTATTAGTGAAAAATCCAATTAAGGAAATACAAATAAAGGATATAATTTAGTTAGTAATAATGTATCAATATTGGTTCATAATTTTTTTTTTTTAACATGGGCAGGCACCGGGAATCAAACCTGGGTCCTCTGGCATGGCAGGCGAGCATTCTTGCCTGCTGAACCACTGTGGCCCGCCCCATAAATTTTGATAAATATTCCATGCTAGTGTAAGATATTAATACTAGGGGAAGTTGGTCATAGGTATGTGGGAAGTCTTTGCAATATACTGTAATATAAACCTGTTTCAAAATAAATGTTTATTATTAATAATAAATACAGGGCTCTCATTAGCACTCACTGATTTGCCTTGTAATAGCCTACCTACCCATTCCTCCCTACCCTCTCAGACCCTTGTATTCTCTGGTATAGAGTTCTTAATACATAAGTCTATAGAATGAGTTAGAGCTATGAATTTAGATACACAATTAATGATTGAGTTATTGAAACATTCTGAGAGTTTAGCCTAAATAAAGTGAATTTATTGAAGTACAAATGTCTTCTAATTCTTCACACACATGCACAAATCCATACACACATACTTTAATTTGGTTTCTACTAAAATTAAAACATTCTTAAATAGTCCTTTATTCATTTCAAAAATAACCTTCAAGATGCCTTCCATGTGAATCTGTTTCAAATTCTAAATGCCAATTGAGCTGTAGAGTGATTAAAAGCACTGGCCCTGGAAACAGACTACTGGGATTTCAATACTAGATTTGTTGCTTTCTAGCTTGACAATCTTGGGCAACTAATTGACCTCCATGAGTCTCAGTTTCCTTATCTTTCAAAAGGAAATAATTGATAATCAAGGTACAAGCCAACCAGGGTTACTGGAATATTGAATAACTTAATGACTGTCAGTGTCTCAGAGTGCTGTGTGGCAAATAGCAGGCAATCAATAAATACCAACTATTGTTATTATCATTATTATATTAACAGAATTGTTATAAATGTGATTTTTATGGAATCATATCTCAAGATTTTTCCATTGCAGAGTGTGAATAAAGTAACAGGTTTGTTTTTGGTTTTATGTTAATTATGCTAAGGTAAAGGCAGTATTTTATTATTACTTATAAGAAAAGCTTAATATTTATCTAGTTGTGATTGCCAGACTGTAAGCATCATAATGGCCGAGAACATGTTTGTTTATTTTACCACTTCAACTCCACATTTAACACTACAGCTAATTACTAGGACCTGGTAAATATTTTTAACTGATAGTATCACTTGGACCCATCATGAAACATACTGTACTTATCTATTCAGGATTGGGTTTAAATGAAATGATTAGAAGATCAATTTAAAAGCATAGGCTTTATTCTTGGGTCTAGAGCCAAGTGGTTTGGGCTCTGTTCTTAACCTAGAATGATTTAGATAAAAGGAAAGATCTTTCCCCCATCCAAGCAATTGTTGCTTTGCAAATGCATAAATAGTTAGGGGTGGGTTTTCTGTTTAAGGAGCCTCAGAAAACAAAATGAATTGGTTTAGAATTTTTTAACTTTAGATTCATTTCACAAATGTTCTCTGTGTTTCTTTCAGTGTCAACCCTGGTAAATTCTCCTTATTTTCACTGCATATGTACTGTTTGCAAGATAAGACAATTGACTAGTTAAAATTGGAATTCAAGATAGAGAAGGGAGAAGGAAACATCAGGGGAGTTAGTGAAAGATATTAAAATGGTTTCAAATATTTTGAGACGCATTTTCAAAATCAAATTTGACAAACAGAAAACCCTCCATGCCTCACATTTCTCTAGAATTATATTTTCCTTTTTAGCAAATGATAATTTATGAAATATTTATTGAACATTCCTTTTATGTTAGACATTGTGAAAAATACTATCTAAAGAATAAGGTTATGAATCCAAAGTGGTACTTTCTCTAAAGGAGATCAACATGGAAAAGGGAATGAAATGACAGAAAATGTACACAAATACCTACAGTACAAGTTATAGAATCTTACTTTGCTTCTAAGTTGATAGTTTCAGAATTTTGTTTATTCTTAGGAAAGCCTTCTTTTTTCAAACCACAGTTAAAGATTTAATTTAATCAAAGGATAAATTTAACAGTCCATATATATATATGTGTGTGTGTATGTACATAAAAATATGTGTATGCATGTTTTATTTTCCAAATCCTACATTTTCTATAGGATATGCCACTTAAAACTTTCATTCAATTTGATACTGTGAGGTTGTTAACATTCAGAAGACAGGCACAGTAGATGTGTGGTCTACTTTGTAACATGCCAAGTGTGTAGTATATAAAAATATTTATTAGTGTGCAATTTGATAAGTTAAAATGTTAATACTGCATACAAATAAGTGTCCACAATGAACTCTTTGTTCTCTAACTCAGAACCCACTTAATGAAGCATATTCCACTTTCAAAAGGACAGTGAAGAGGCAGGGCAAGATGGCAGCATAGTGAGGAGAAGAATTTAGTTCATCCTCTTGGGGCATCTAGTAAAAAGCAAGGAGCTGTATGGGACAACTGATTTGGGGAACTCAGTGACTGGGCACACATTGTACAGCCAAGACTCCACATAGATATGTAGGTTTCTCAAGCCATGGAGGTTGGTGTCCCTCCTCCATGAGCATGGCAGGCTGGTTCCACAAGGGAATGAGAAGGCCTGTTCCATCCACAGGTACAAGCCACTCCATCAGGCACCATGAAAAACACCCCAATGGTCATGAAAAGCACCCCACTAGGCACTGAGAATAGCAACCTCCCTAAGCACGAGAATAGCCACACTGATGGGCATGCAGAACAACTGCCTCACTAGGTGCTTAGAATGGCTGCATCCCTGGGAACTGAGAATGGTTGTGCTTGCAGGTGCCAAGTATATCCACCAAGAACGGTGCTAAGAATAGCCATCCCAATGGGTGCAAATTATAGCCACATCCATGGATACTGAGAATAGCTGCCTCACTAGGTGGAGAGAATAACCATCCCAATAAGCAAAGAGAATAGCAGCCCCACCAGACAGAAAATAGCTGAAACCCCAGGCACAAAGAATAACCACCACATGGGTTCCAAAAATAGCTGCCCTTCTTGGCACAAAGAATAGCAACACTGCTGGGCACTGAAAATAACCACCCCACTTCATACCATTTGCTCAGCCAGGTGCTCCATTCAGGGAGAGGCAGGGCTGAGCCAAAGAGGTGGCTCTAGAGTGCCATCTATTGATAAGCTTCAAGTTGATTTGCATCCCCTCCATGAGATCTGGGATGTGGTATGGTGAGTTATTACAGATAAACCAAGTGCAAAAGGGGACCTTCAAGGCAAACCCAAACAAGTACAAAACCTTGATGAATCAAGGAAGTCAACTTGCAAAATAATCTCATCAAGATCAAAGAAATTCAAAAACACAACAAAAAATAACAAAGCATGTGAAGATTCAGGCAGATATGCCCCAGCCAAATGATCAAATTAAAACAATGAGAAGGAAATGGAATTTGGAACAACTACTCAAGAGCATTCATAATGACATAAAGGATGTCAAGAAGACATTGAAGAAGGACAAAGAATAATTTGAAAGAATAAATGGAAAAATACCAGATGTCACAGAGATAAAAGATACCATAGACCAAATTAAAAGTGCACAAGAGACACACAACAGCAGATTTAAAGAGGCCAAAGAAAAAATAAGTGAGCTAGAAGGTAAAATGGTTGAAATCAAACACATAAAAGAACAAATGGCAAGAAAGATGGAACAAATGGAACAGGATTTCAGGGAAATGATGAACAACATGAAGGGCACAATTATAAGATCATCCAGAAGGAGAAGAGAAGAATAAAGAACTTAGAAGTTTAGTTGAAGAGATAATACGGAAAAACCTTCCTATTATTGTAAAAGACATAAATATGAAAAATTGAAGAAGCCCAATGAACCCCAAATAGAATACATTCAAATAGACATTCTCCAAGACACATACTAATCAGACTGCTAAATTTTGAAGAGAAGCAGAAAGTTCTGAAGGCAACAGAGAGAAAAGTGATCCACTACATACAAGGGAGACCACATAAGACTGAGTATGGACTACTCAGTGGGCACCACTGAGGTGAAAAGGCAGTGGTATGCTATATTTAAGATACTTAATGGAAAAGACTTCCAGAAAAAATTCTTTATCCTGCACGTTGCTCTTTAAAATTGAGGGAGAGAAAAAATTCTCTGACCAAAAAAGGCTGAGTTAATTTGGCTAAAAGAGACCTGAACTACAAGAAATTCTAAAGGGAGTTCTGCTGACTAAAAAGGAAAAGAAAGACAGGAGAGGGAGGAATGAAGGAGGGCACAGAATTGAAGAGTATCAGTAAAGGTAACTTCAAGGGTAAAAATGGAGAGAGCGAAAAGAATATATAAATCTGACAAAAGCTAAAATGATAAGATGGTAGATTCAAGAATCACCTTTACAGTAATAATTGAATGTTAACAGACTAAACTCATGAATTAAAAGATATTGCTTGGCATAATGGATTAAAAAATATGATCCTTCTATATACTGTATACAAGAGATTCATCTTAGGCAGGAGGATATAAATAGACTGAAAGTGAGATGACAGAAAAAAGATCTTTTATGCAATCTGTAACCAAAAGAAAGCAGGAGTTACTATATTAATATTAGATAAAATAGACTTTAAATATAAGGATGTCATAAGAGACAAAGAAAGATAGTATATATTAATAAAAGGGACAATTCACTAAGAAGGAATGACAATCATAAATGTTTATGTTCTCAATCAAGGGGCTCCAAAGGACATGAGGCAAATATTGGCAAAACTGAAGGGAGCAATAGATATTTCAACAATAAAAGTGGGAGACTCAATATATCACAATCTTCTATAGATAAAACAACCAGACAGGATTGATAAGAAAGTAGAGAACCTGAACAATGTGATAAGTGAATTAGACCTAACAGACATATATAGATTGCTGTCCTTCAAAACACCAGGATATACATTCTTCTCAAGTGCTCATGGAATTTTCTCCTGAATAGATCATTTACTGGGGCACAAATAGGTCTTAATGAATTTTAAAGTATTTAAATTATTTAAAGCACTTTCTCTGACCACAACAGAATGAAGCTGGACATCAACAACCACCAAAGAAACAGAACAATCAGTGGGGTAAAGAAGAAATCACCAGAGAAATCAGTAAATGTCTGGAGACAAATAAAAATGAGAATACAACATGTTAGAACTTATGGGATGTGGCAAAGACTGCTGAGAGGGAAATTTATTGCCCTAAATGCCTATCTTAAAAAAGAGTAAGAACAAAAATTGAGGGCTTAACTGCTCATCTAGAGGAACTAGAGAAAGAAGAGCAAACTAACCCAAAAGCAAATAGAAGAGAAATAACAGTGTTTAGAATAGAAACAAGTGAGATGGGAAACATAAAAAAATATAAAGAATTAATAACCAAAAGTTGAGTGTTTGAGAAAATCAATAAAGTTGAAGAGCCCCTGGCTAGGTTTACAAAGGAAAAAAGAGAAAATATGAAAATAAACAAAGTCAGAAATGAGAAGGGGTCATTATTTATTTCCTCAAGAAATAAACAAAAATCATAAGAGGGTTCTCTGAAGAACTATACCAACAAACTAGACAATTTAGATGAAATGGAAAAATTCCTAAACACAAACGAACAACCTACATTGACTAAAGAAGAGATAGAAAATCTCACAAACCTATCACAAGTAAAGAGATTCAATCAGTCATCAAAAATCTTTCTACAAAGAAAAGCCCAGAGTCAGATGGATTCACAGGGGAATTTTACCAAACTTTCCATAAGGAACTAGCACCAATCCTGCTCAAACTCTTCCAAAAAATTTGAGGCAAAAGAAACACAACCTAACTTGTTTTATGAAACTAACATCACTCTACAACAAAAAACCAGATAAAGATGCTACAAGAAAGGAAAACTACAGGCTATCTCCCTAATGAGTATAGATGCAAAAATTCTTAACCAAATTACTTACAAATCAAATCCAATTTGAATTATAGACCATGATCAAGTGGGGTTTATACCAGGCATGAAAGGGTATGTCAACACAAGAAAATCAGTCAACATGATATAACACATTAACAAATTGAAAGGAAAAAAATCACATGATCATTTCAATTGATATTGAAAAAGCATTTGCAAGAATTCAGCATCCTTTTCTGATAAAAGCACTTCAAAGGGTAAGAACCAGAAATCTTCCTCAGTGTAACATATGGCATTGTTTTCGTTTGTTAAAGCTGCCAGAATGCAATATACCAGAAATGGAATGGCTTTTATAAAGATAATTTTTAAGTTATGATTTTACAGTTCTCAGGCCATGAAAATGTCCAAATTAAGGCACAAACAAGGGTTACTGTCACTCAGGAAAGCCTGATGCTATCCTGAACACCACTGGAAGGTACGTGGGTGGTGTATGCTGGTCCCTTGCTCCTGGGCTCCATTCCTTTCAGCCTCTCTTTCCTGTGTGGTTTCCTCATTTGGCTTCTGCAGGGCTAGATTTCATCTCTTAATTTCCCTTGGTGTTCTCTAGTTTCTGGCTTAGCATCTCTCAGGAAGGCCCATGGCAACATCTGCTAGGCTCTGCCCTTCCAAATGTCTGGGTCTTGTGTTGGCTCTGTTGGATCTCTAGGCATCTCCAAACATCCAAGTCTCTTTTAACATGGAAGCAGCTCTTCTCCCAGCATCTGCGTCTTTGGGTTCTTCAGAATGTTTTCCATTTTAAAGGACTCTAGTAAACTAATCAAGATCTACCTTGAATGAGTGGAATCACATGTCCATCTAATCAAAAGGCCAACCTATAATTGGATGTTCCATATCCATGGAAATAATCTAACCAAAAGTCACAACCACAACTGGGTCTGTCACATCTCCAAGGAAACAAGCCAATCAAATTTTCCCACCCTAAACAGTAAGTCTCATCCCATAAGATTGGATTAGAATTAAATCGTGGATTTTCTGGAGTACATATTAGTTCCAAATAGGCCCAGACATATTGGAAAAACCCAAAGCCAGCATTATACTTGACAGTGAGAGACTGAAAGCAATCCCCCTAAAATTGGAAAAGAGAGAGGAATGCACATTATCACCATGACTATTCAACATTTTGCTAGAAGTTCTAGCTAAAGCAATCAGGTAAGTGAAAGAAATAGAAGTCCACAAATCAGCAAGGAAGAAGTAAAACTTCCAATATTTGCAGATGACAAAATGCTATACTTCGAAAATCTTAAGAAATATATGACAAAGCTACTTGAGCTAATACAAATAATTTAGCAAAATGATGATATACAATATTAATGTGCAAAAATAAGTAATCTATATGCAAATAATGACATAACTGAGGAAACAATTAAGAAAAGAATACCATTCAAAATAGAAACTAAAATAATCAAATATCTGAGAATAAACTTCACCAGAGATGTTAGGGACCTGTATGCAGAAAACTACAAAACATTGCCAAATGAAATCAAGGAAGACCTAAATAGATGGAAAGACATTCCATGCTCATGGATAATAAGACTGAATTTCAACAAGATGTCAATTCTACCCAAATTGATCTACAGATACAATGCAATACCAATCAAAGTTTTGAGAACTTACTTTAAAGACTTCAAAAAGCTTGTTATCAAATTTCTTTGGAAGGGAAAGAGACTTGAATACTGAAAGATATCCCAATAGGGAAGTGTAAAGTGGTCAGACTAACAGTTCCTGAATTTAAAACTTATTACAATGCCATAGTTGTTAAAACTGCAGGTATTGGCACAAAGACAAAAATATTGATTAATGGAAATGAATTGAAAGTGTTGAGATAGAATACTAAATCTGTAGTCAATTGATCTTCAACAAGGTGCCCAAATACACTGAACTGGGACAGAATTGCTTTTTTTTTTTTTATTAATTAAAAAAAATTAACTAACACAACATTTAAAAATCATTCCATTCTACATATGCAATCAGTAATTCTTAATATCATCACATAGGTGTATGGTCATCATTTCTCAGTACATATGCATCGATTTAGAGAAAGAAATAGCAAGACAACAGAAAAAGAAATAAAATGATAACACAGAGAGAAAACAAATATAAAAATAAAAAGTACAAAAATGTATAAGAAAAAAAAACAAAACTATAGCTCAGATGCAGCTTCATTCAGCATTCCAACATAATTACATTACAATTAGGCAGTATTGTACTGACCATTTTTTTTTTAGAAATCATACCATTCTACATATGCAATCAGTAATTCTTAACATCATCACATAGATGTATGATCATCGTTTCTTAGTACATTTGCATCGGTTTAGAAGAACTAGCAATATAACCGAAAAAGATATAGAGTATTAATATAGAGAAAAAAATATAAAAGTAATAATAGTAAGAACAAAACAAAACAAAACAAAACAAAAACCTATAGCTCGGATGCAGCTTCATTCAGTGTTTTAACATGATTACTTTACAATTAGGTATTATTGTGCTGTCCATTTTTGAGTTTTTGTATCTAGTCCTATTGCACAGTCTGTATCCCATCAGCTCTAATTACCCATTATCTTACCCTGTTTCTAACTCCTGCTGAACTCTGTTACCAATGACATATTCCAAGTTTATTCTCGAGTGTCAATTCACATCATTGGGACAATACAGTATTTGTCTTTTAGTTTTTGGCTAGACTAACTCAGCATAATGTTCTCTAGGTCCATCCATGTTATTACATGCTTCATAAGTTTATCCTACCTTAAAGCTGCAAAATATTCCATCGTATGTATATACCACAGTTTGTTTAGCCACTCGTCTGTTGATGGACATTTTAGCTGTTTCCATCTCTTTGCAATTGTAAATAAAGCTGCTATAAACATTGGTGTGCAAATGTCCATTTGAGTTTTTGCCCTTAATTCCTTTGAGTAGATTCCCAGCAATGGTATTGCTGGGTCGTATGGCAATTCTATATTCAGCTTTTTGAGGAACCGCCAAACTGCCTTCCACAGTGGTTGCACCATTTGACATTCCCGCCAACAGTGGATAAGTGTGCCTCTTTCACCGCATCCTCTCCAGCACTTGTCATTTTCTGTTTTGTTGATAATGGCCATTCTGGTGGGTGTGAGATGATATCTCATTGTGGTTTTGATTTGCATTTCTCTAATGGCCAGGGACATTGAGCACCTCTTCATGTGTCTTTTGGCCATTTGTATTTCCTCCTCTGAGAGGTGTCTATTCAAGTCTTTTTCCCATTTTGTAATTGGGTTGGCTGTCTTTTTGTTGTTGAGTTGAACAATCTCATTATGAATTCTAGATACTAGACCTTTATCTGATATGTCGTTTCCAAATATTGATTCCCATTGTGTAGGCTGTCTTTCTACTTTCTTGATGAAGTTCTTTGATGCACAAAAGTGTTTAATTTTGAGGAGTTCCCATTTATTTATTTCCTTCTTCAGTGCTCTTGCTTTAGGTGTAAGGTCCATAAAACCGCCTCCAATTGTAAGATTCATAAGATATCTCCCTACATTTTCCTCTAACTGTTTTATGGTCTTAGACCTAATGTTTAGATCTTTGATCCATTTTGAGTTAACTTTTGTGTAGGGTGTGAGATATGGGTCTTCTTTCATTCTTTTGCATATGGATATCCAGTTCTCTAGGCACCATTTGTTGAAGAGACTGTTCTGTCCCAGGTGAGTTGGCTTGACTGCCTTATCAAAGATCAAATGTCCATAGATGAGAGGGTCTATATCTGAGCACTCTATTCGATTCCATTGGTTGATATATCTATCTTTATGCCAATACCATGCTGTTTTGACCACTGTGGCTTCATAATATGCCTTAAAGTCAGGCAGTGCAAGACCTCCAGCTTCGTTTTTTTCCCTCAAGATGTTTTTAGCAATTCGGGGCACCCTGCCCTTCCAGATAAATTTGCTTATTGGTTTTTCTATTTCTGAAAAATAAGTTGTTGGGATTTTGATTGGTATTGCATTGAATCTGTAAATCAATTTAGGTAGGATTGACATCTTAACTATATTTAGTCTTCCAATCCATGAACACGGTATGCCCTTCCATCTGTTTAGGTCTTCTGTGATTTCTTTTAGCAGTTTTTTGTAGTTTTCTTTATATAGGTTTTTTGTCTCTTTAGTTAAATTTATTCCTAGGTATTTTATTCTTTTAGTTGCAATTGTAAATGGGATTCGTTTCTTGATTTCCCCCTCTGCTTGTTCATTGCTAGTGTATAGAAATGCTACAGATTTTTGAATGTTGATCTTGTAACCTGCTACTTTGCTGTACTCATTTATTAGCTATAGTAGTTTTGTTGTGGATTTTTCCGGGTTTTCGATGTATAGTATCATATTGTCTGCAAACAGTGATAGTTTTACTTCTTCCTTTCCAATTTTGATGCCTTGTATTTCTTTTTCTTGTCTAATTGCTCTGGCTAGAACCTCCAACACAATGTTGAATAATAGTGGTGATAGTGGACATCCTTGTCTTGTTCCTGATCTTAGGGGGAAAGTTTTCAATTTTTCCCCATTGAGGATGATATTAGCTGTGGGTTTTTCATATATTCCCTCTATCATTTTAAGGAAGTTCCCTTGTATTCCTATCCTTTGAAGTGTTTTCAACAGGAAAGGATGTTGAATCTTGTCAAATGCCTTCTCTGCATCAATTGAGATGATCATGCGATTTTTCTTCTTTGATTTGTTGATATGGTGTATTACATTAATTGATTTTCTTATGTTGAACCATCCTTGCATACCTGGGATGAATCCTACTTGGTCATGATGAATAATTCTTTTAATGTGTTGTTGGATACGATTTGCTAGAATTTTATTGAGGATTTTTGCATCTATATTCATTAGAGAGATCGGCCTGTAGTTTTCTTTTCTTGTAATACCTTTGCCTGGTTTTGGTATGAGGGTAATGTTGGCGTCATAGAATGAATTAGGTAGTTTTCCCTCCACTTCGATTATGTTGAAGAGTTTGAGGAGAGTTGGTACTAATTCTTTCTGGAATGTTTGATAGAATTCACATGTGAAGCCGTCTGGTCCTGGACTTTTCTTTTTAGGAAGCTTTTGAATGACTGCTTCAATTTCTTTACTTGTGATTGGTTTGTTGAGGTCATCTATGTCTTCTTGAGTCAAAGTTGGTTGTTCATGTCTTTCCAGGAACCCGTCCATTTCCTCTAAATTGTTGTATTTATTAGCGTAAAGTTGTTCATAGTATCCTGTTATTACCTCCTTTATTTCTGTGAGGTCAGTAGTTATGTCTCCTCTTCCATTTCTGATCTTATTTATTTGCATCCTCTCTCTTCTTCTTTTTGTCAATCTTGCTAAGGGCCCATCAGTCTTATTGATTTTCTCATAGAACCAACTTCTGGCCTTATTGATTTTCTCTATTGTTTTCATGTTTTCAATTTCATTTATTTGTGCTCTAATCTTTGTTACTTCTTTCCTTTTGCTTGCTTTGGGGTTAGCTTGCTGTTCTTTCTCCAGTTCTTCCAAATGGATAGTTAATTCCTGAATTTTTGCCTTTTCTTCTTTTCTGATATAGGCATTTAGGGCAATAAATTTCCCTCTTAGCACTGCCTTTGCTGCATCCCATAAGTTTTGATATGTTGTGTTTTCATTTTCATTCGCCTCGAGGTATTTGCTAATTTCTCTAGCAATTTCTTCTTTGACCCACTCGTTGTTTAGGAGTGTGTTGTTGAGCCTCCACGTATTTGTGAATTTTCTGGCACTCCGCCTATTATTGATTTCCAACTTCATTCCTTTATGATCCGAGAAAGTGTTGTGTATGATTTCAATCTTTTTAAATTTGTTAAGACTTGCTTTGTGACCCAGCATATGGTCTATCTTTGAGAATGATCCATGAGCACTTGAGAAAAAGGTGTATCCTGCTGTTGTGGGATGTAATGTCCTATAAATGTCTGTTAAGTCTAGCTCATTTATAGTAATATTCAGATTCTCTATTTCTTTATTGATCCTCTGTCTAGATGTTCTGTCCATTGATGACAGTGGTGAGTTGAAGTCTCCAACTATTATGGTATATGTGTCTATTTCCCTTTTCAATGTTTGCAGTGTATTCCTCACGTATTTTGGGGCATTCTGGTTCGGTGCGTAAATATTTATGATTGTTATGTCTTGTTGTTTAATTGTTCCTTTTATTAGTATATAGTGTCCTTCTTTGTCTCTTTTAACTGTTTTACATTTGAAGTCTAATTTGTTGGATATTAGTATAGCCACTCCTGCTCTTTTCTGGTTGTTATTTGCATGAAATATCTTTTCTCAACCTTTCACTTTCAATCTATGTTTATCTTTGGGTCTAAGATGTGTTTCCTGTAGACAGCATATAGAAGGATCCTGTTTTTTAATCCATTCTGCCAATCTATGTCTTTTGATTGGGGAATTCAGTGCATTGACATTTAGTGTTATTACTGTTTGGATAGTATTTTCCTCTAACATTTTGCCTTTTGTATTATATATATCATATCTGATTTTCCTTCTTTCTACACTCTTCTCCATACCTCTCTCTTCTGTCTTTTTGTATCTGACTCTAGTGCTCCCTTTAGTATTTCTTGCAGAGCTGGTCTCTTGGTCACAAATTCTCTCAGTGACTTTTTGTCTGAGAATGTTTTAATTTCTCCCTCATTTTTGAAGGATAATTTTGCTGGATATAGGAGTCTTGGTTGGCAGTTTTTCTCTTTTAGTAATTTAAATATATCATCCCACTGTCTTCTAGCTTCCATGGTTTCTGCTGAGAGATCTACACATAGTCTTATTGGGTTTCCCTTGTATGTGATGGATTGTTTTTCTCTTGCTGCTTTCAAGATCCTCTCTTTCTCTTTGACCTCTGACATTCTAACTAGTAAGTGTCTTGGAGAATGCCTATTTGGGTCTAATGTCTTTGGGGTGCGCTGCACTTCTTGGATCTGTAATTTTAGGTCTTTCATAAGAGTTGGGAAATTTTCAGTGATAATTTCTTCCATTAGTTTTTCTCCTCCTTTTCCCTTCTCTTCTCCTTCTGGGACTCCCACAACACGTATATTTGTGTGGTTCATATTGTCCTTGAGTTCCCTGATACACTGTTCAAATTTTTCCATTCCTTTCCCGATAGTTTCTGTTTCTTTTTGGAATTCAGATGTTCCATCCTCCAAATCACTAATTCTATCTTCTGTCTCTTTAAATCTATCAATGTAGGTATCCATTATTTTTTCCATCTTTGCTACTTTATCCTTCACTTCCATAAGTTCTGCGATTTGTTTTTTCAGTTTTTCTATTTCTTCTTTATGTTCAGCCCATGTCCTCTTCATGTCCTCCCTCAATTTATCGATTTCATTTTTGAAGAGGTTTTCCATTTCTGTTCGTATACTCAGCATTAGTTGTCTCAGCTCTTGTATCTCATTTGAGCTATTGGTTTGTTCCTTTGACTGGGCCATATTCTCAATCTTTTGAGTGTGGACAGTTATCTTCTGCTGCTGGCGTCTGGGCATTTATTCAGCTTTCTCTGGGTGTCGGACCCAGCAAGGTTGTAAGATTTTTCTGTGAAATCTCTGGGATCTGTTTTTCTTATCTTGCCCAGTAGGTGGCGCAAGTGGCACACGTTTGTCTCAAGTGTTTGGAATGGGTCTCCCCTCGTCACCGATCTCTGCAGCCTGGGGATTTCCGATCAAATTCTCTCCGTTGGTTCAGGGGCCGCGCGTGGTGGGGGCTTCAGCTGCCGTGGCTTGAGGGGACCCTGTGGCTGGTCGCGGGCCGCAGCGGGCCTGGGGGATTCCCCACCGGACCAGGAAGCCTCCCGCGGGGGGCAGGGCACCGCGGCTTGGATAGCCTTCTGATCCGAGACTCGTAGCCGCGGACTCGAAGTCGAGACTCGAAGCCGCCCGCAAAAGAGGGGCGCCGGCCGCCTCGGCTTGGGAAACTTGCCTCTCCGAGACTCTTAGCCAGCCCAGGAAGGAGGGAGGAAGTAGCTCCGACCGCCGCAGCTGCCACTGCTCAGGAAATCACGCGCCGCTCGGGGGTCTCACCGCAGCCGAGTCTCGCAGTCAGACTAGCCAGTCCAGACTTTGGATAGCCCTCTGAACCGAGACTCGTAGCCGCAGACTCGAAGCCGAGACTCGAAGCCGCCAGCAAAAGAGGGGCGCCGGCTGCCTCGGCTTGGAAAACTTGCCTCTCCGATACTCTCAGCCAGCCCGGGAAGGAGGGAGGGAGTAGCTCCGACCGCCGCAGCTACCGCTGCTCGGGAAATCACGTGCCGCTCGGGGGTCTCACCGCAGCCGAGTCTCGCAGTCAGACTAGCCAGTCCAGACTTTGGATAGCCCTCTGATCCGAGACTCATAGTCGCGGACTCGAAGCTGAGACTGGATGCCGCACACAAAAGAGGGGCGCCGGCTGCCTCGGCTTGGGAAACTTGCCTCTCCGATACTCTCAGCCAGCCCGGGAAGGAGGGAGGGAGTAGCTCCGACCGCCGCAGCTGTGGCTGCTCGGGAAATCGCACGCTGCTCGGGGGTCTCACCGCAGCCGAGTCTCGCAGTCAGACTAGCCAGTCCAGGCTTTGGATATCCCTCTGATCTGAGACTCGTAGCCGCGGACTCGAAGCCGAGACTCGAAGCCGCCCGCAAAAGAGGGGCGCTGGTCGCCTTGGCTTGGGAAACTTGCCTCTCCGAGACTCTCAGCCAGCCCAGGAAGGAGGGAGGGATTAGCTCTGACCGCCGCAGCTGCCACTGCTCGGGAAATCATGTGCCACTCAGGGATCTCACTGCAGCCGAGTCTCGCAGTCAGACTAGCCAGTCCAGACTGGGTTACGCTGTGTGTCCATTCCCTGCCGTAGCCCCGGGAGCTGTTCTGTACTGTTTCTGTTCACCTATTAGTTGATTTGGGGTCGGAGGAACTAAGACGCATGTACCTTACTAAGCCGCCATCTTGGATCCCCAGAACTGCTTTTTAATAACTCTTACGGTATAAGAGCCAGTACCATAAAACACCTAGAAGAAAACATAGGGAAATATCTTCAAGATCTAGTAATGGTTTGATGTCCTATGCACATAAAGAAATTATACAGCTCAACAACAAAAGAACAAACAATCCAATTATAAAAAGGGCAAAGGATATGAATAGATATTTCTCCAAAGAGCAAATATAGATAATAAAAAAGCACATGAAGAGATTCTCATCTTCGTTAGTTATAAGAGAATGCAAACCACGAGTAGGAGATATTAGCTCACACCTATAAGAATGGCTGCTATTAAACAAACAGAAACTACAAATGCTGGAGATGATGTGGAGAAATTGAGACATTCATTTAATGCTGGCAGGAATGTATAATACAGCCACTGTGGAAGGCAGTTTGATGCTTCCTCAGAAAACTAAGTACTGAGTTGCCCATGAACTGGCTATTCAAATACTTGGTATATATCCAGAAAAGTTGACATCAGTGACACAAACAGATATTTGCACACCTATGTTCATAGTGGCACCATTTTCAGTTGTCAAAAGATGGAAACAAAGTGCTTATCAACAGATGAATGAATAACCAAAATGTGGTAAACACATATGATGGAATATTATGCAGCAGTAAGACAAAATGAGGTCCCAAACCATATAAAAACATGGATGAACATTGAGGACATAATACTGAGTGAAATAAGCCAGACAGGATAGATACTGTAAGATCCTGTCATTATGAATCTGGTAAAGGTAAACTCAGAAGCTGACAATGTAGATTATTGACAACTTAGAGATACACAGATGCTAGAGATAGGTGAATCGTTACCCACTAGGGTTGAACTTAAATGTAAGGGAACAAGGAGACATGACAGTAGTTCATTGGTGAGGTAATAAGGGTTATTGCCATATTGAAGATAACCATGATTGAAAGGGGTTGTATAGAGCCATATATACCACTGATTGTCTACAATTATAAATAGGCTCTCTTTTAATTTTAATGCAATTTTATTGATATATATTATAGATTCACATACCATGCATTCATCCAAAGTATACGATCAATGGTTCAAAATATTATGATATATATAGCTGTGCATGTATCATCACAATCGACTTTTTTTCTTTTTTGTGAAAAATAACATATATACAAAAAAGCAATATATTTCAAAGCACATCACAATCAGTTGTAGAAGAGATTTTAGAGTTTGGCATGGGTCACAATTCCACAATTCTAGCTTTTATTATGAGCTTCTTCAAGACACTGGAGACTAAAAGAAATATCAATATAATGACTCAGCAATCATACTGATTTGTTAAGCCCTAACTTGTCTGTATAACTCCACCATCACCTTTGGTCTTTCTCCCACTCTTTAGGGGTTTTTGGGTTATGCCCATTCTAAATTTTTCATGTTGGAAGGGGCTGTTGATAATATGGGATGGGGGATGGAACAAGTTGATGCTCTGGAGAGGCTGGCCCCTCTGATTTACAAGACCATCTTGTCTAGGGAACCAACTAGAGGTTGTGGGCTTCTGGAAGTTATCCTAGTGCATGGAACCTTTGCAGAATCTTATATAATGCCCTAGGTATTCTTTAGGATTGGCAGGAATGGTTTTGGCTGAGGTTTTGGAAACTATGATAGGTAGCAATGCCTAACTGAGGTTTGCGTAAGAGTGGTCTCCAGTGTAGCATCTCAACTCTATTTGAACTCTCTCAGCCACTGATACCTTATTTCTACATTTCTTTTCCACTTTTTGGTCAGGATGGCATGGTCAATCCCATGGTGCCAGGGCCAGGCCCATCCCTGAGAGTCATCTCCCATGCTGCAAGGAAGACTTTCACCCCCGGATGTCATATCCCCCATAGTGGGAGGGGCAATGTTTTCACTTGCAGATTTGGGCTTAGAAAGAGAGAGGCCACATCTGAGCAGCAAAAGAGGTCCTCCAGAAGTAACTCTTAGTCATATCTGCAGGTAGGCTAAGCTTCTCTACGACATCCATAAGCTTCACAAGAGCAAGCCTCAATATCAAGTGCTTGGCCTATTGATTTGGATGTTCCTAATGTTTGATACAGTATCAAGGCTTTCCCTAGTGGTAAAGTTTAATAGTTCCATATTTTTTCTCCCATCCTTCTAGGGATTTTGCCAATACTTTTTTATTATCTGCTTAATATACTCTGGGATGTATCCAGGTCATTTGTTTATCTGCTTAGTATACTCTGATATATATCCCAGTTAGATTTATCCAGAAAATTTAGCTCTGGATAAAGTAATCCATTCTCCCCTTGGTTTCATAAAGTAGGTAAAGTTCTATAATACAGTGTCTCCCTTACCCCTGTATTTTGAATTACCTTAATCCCAAACTGATTGGCTTCATTTTTATCTCTAAATTCCAAATTATATAAATATAACACAGCCTCTCAAAATCCATAAATAATAATTACCACTCTGGACTAAATGTGACTGTTATAAGAAGTTACAATCTAGGCCCTAATTTTCTTATAAGTATTTTCTAAATGAGACTATACAATATTTGCTCTTTTGGTTCTGGTTTATTTTGCCTCACCAAATGTCCCACAGGTTCATTCAAAATGTTTCATGCCTCACATTTTCAATTCTTCTTGTAGCAGCACAATATTCATTCATGGTGTATGCACCACCATTCACCATTCTATTTCTCTGTCAGTGCATCCTTCAGCCACCTCCATCCATTGGGCATCATGTATAACATCCAAAGTAAACATTCCATCAACACCCCCAATTTGAGATAATTTCATTGTTCCCAAGAAAAGCTCACCTTCACCAAATAGAAAATCTAAGCCTCCCTGATATTACTGTACTACTGTTGATATTTTCCTATTAAAAATAGCCCATAGCATGCAATAGGAATTTTCCCCCTATATCCCAAAATTATGCACACTCTGTACAAGTTTCATACCTTTGATGTAGTTCATGCAAGAAGTTATTTACATTTTTAATGTTAATCAATGGGACACAGGGTCTATACAACCCCTTTCAATGATAGTCATCTTCAGTGTGGTAGCATTAATTATAGAGCCACTAGTGAACCACTTTCACTTCTATATATTCCCTTTCATTTAAGTTCAACCTCATTAGCTAACTGTTCACCCAGCTCTAGTTCCATGTATTTCTTGGTCCCCTATATTCTGTATTATAAGCCTCTGACTTTACCTTTATCATGGTCATTAAACTGGAATTACAGTTTCTATCCTTTTGTGTCTGGTTTATTTCATTCATCACTATGTCCTCAAGATTCATCCACCTTGCCATGTGTTTCAGGATGTCATTTTGTCTGCCTGCTGCATAATATTCCATCATATGTTTATACCACATTTGTTGATCCATTCCTCTGTTTGGTGATTGTAAATAATGTTGCTATGCTTGACCAAAAGGGAGAAGAGCGAACTGAGACAAAATAAAATGACAATGGCTGAGAGATTCCAACCAGAGTCAAGAGGTTATCCTGGAGGTTTTTCTTATGCATAATATAGATATCACCTTTTTAGCTAAGGTGTAATAGAGAGGCTGGAGGGGCTGCCTGAAAATGTAGAGCCGTTTTCCAGTAGTCATGTTTCTTGAAAATGATTGTATAATGATATAGTTTTCACAATGTGACTGTGTGGTTGTGCAAACCCTGTATCTGATGCTCCTTTTGTCTACTTTATGGACAGATGAGTAAAACCTATGGATTAAAAACAAATAAATAATAGGGGGAACAAATGTCAAAATAAGTTTAGTAGATTGAAATGCTAGTGATCAATGAAAGGAAGGGGTAAGGGTATGGTACATATTATTTTTTTTCTGTTTTCTTTTTATTTCTTTTTCTGAATTGATGCAAATGTTCTAAGAAATGATCATGATGAATTCACACCTATGTGATGATATTGTGAGTTACTGATTATATATGTAGAATGGGATGATCATATGGTAAGAATGCTTGTGTTTGTATGTTGGCATGTTTAATAAATAAAAAAAGATGTTGCTATGAACATCGGTGTCCAAATTTATGCTTGTATCACTGCTTTAAGCTCTTCTGGGTATATATGGAGTAGTGGTATTCCTAGGTCATAGGGCAACTTGATATTTAGTTTCTGAGGAACTGCCAAACTGTCTTTAATAGTGACTGTACCATTATTAATTCTCACCAGCAGTGCATAAGTGTCCCAATTTCTCCACATCCTCTCTAACATTTGTACTTTTCTGTTCATTAAATAGCAGCCATTCTTATAAGTATGAGGTAGTATCTCATTATAGTCTTGATCTACACTTCTCTTACAGCTAATGAAAATGAGCATCTCTTCATGTGCTTTTAAGCCATCTATATTTGCTCTTCAGAAAAATGCTTATTCATATATTTAGCCACTTTATAACTGAGTTGTTTGTTCTTTTGCTGTTGAGTTGTATGATTTATTTATGTATACAAGATATCAAACCTTTAGCCAATATGTGATTTCCAAATATTTTCTCCCATTGAGTTGGCTGCCTCTTCACCTTTTTGGCAAAGTCCTTTGAGGTACAAAAGCATTTGATTTTGAAGAGCTCTCATTTATGTTTTTTCTTTTGTTTGTGCTCTGGGTGCAAAGTTTAAGAAGTTTAGGAAGCTACCTCCTATTACTAGACTTCAAGAGGTTTCCCTACGTTTTCCTCTAGGAGTTTTGTGGTACTGGTTCTTGTATTTTGGTGTTTAATGTATTTTGAGCTAATTTTTATATAGGTGTAAGGTAAGGGTCCTCTTTCATTCTTTTGTCCATTGTTATCCAGTTCTCACTTGCTGATTTATTGCAGACTATTTTGTCCCAGTTCCGTGGATTTTGGGGGCTTGTCGAAAATCAATTGACCATAGATTTGGTGGTCTATTTCTGTGCTTTCAAGTCAATTCCATTGGTCAATACATCTATATTTATTCCAGGGCCATGTTGTTTTGATCACTGTGGCTTTACAAGAAGCTTTAAAATCAGGAAGTATCAATCCTTTCACTTCATTGTTTTTTAGGATGGTTTTAGCTATTTGGGGTCTCTTCCCTTCCAGATTAATTTGGTGACTAACTTTTCCAAGTTTGCAAAGTTGATTGTTGGGAATTTGATTGGTACTCTGTTGAATCTTTACATCAATTTGCCCTCTGTCCATGAGCAGGGAATGTCATTCCACCTACTTATGTCTTCTTTGACTTCTTTTAGTAAGTTATGTAGTTTTAGTGTACAGGTTTCCCTTGCATCCCTTGTTAAATTCACTCCTAGATAATTGATTTGTTTAGCTGTTATTTTGAATAGAATTTTTTCCTTGATTGTTTCCTCAGATAGATCATTCCTTATACATAGAAACACTGTACATTGATTTTATATCATCCCACCTTGATGAATTTGTTTATTAGCTCAAGTAACTTTGTTGTAGATTTCTCAGGATTTTCCAAGTGTGATATAATGTCATCTGCAAAAAATGAAAATTTTACTTCTTTCTTTCCAATTTGGATGTCTTTTATTTCTTTTTCTGCCTGATTGCTCTAGCTAGAACTTCTAGAACAAAGTTGAATAATAGTGGTGGCAGAGGGCATCCTTCTCTCATTTCCAATCTTACGGGGAAGGCTTTCAGTCTTCAGCCATTGTGTTTGATGCTGGCTATGGGCCTATCATATATGCCCTTTACATATTGAGGAAGCTGCCATTGATTTTTACCTTTTGTGGTGTTTTTAACAAAAAAGGATGTCAAATGCTTTTTCCACATGAATTGAGATGATCATGTGATTTTTCCCTTTTGATTTGTTAATGTGCTGTATTACATTAATTGATTCGCTTATGTTGAATCATCCTTGCATTCCTGGTATAAACCCCACTTGGTCTTGGTGTATAATTCTGTTAATGTGTCATTGGATTTGATTTGCTGGTATTTCATTGTGAATTTTTGCATCTATGTTCATTAGGGAGATTGCACTGTAATTTTCCTTTCTTATAGCATCTTTGCTCAGTTTGGTTATTAGAGTGATGTTAGGTTCATCAAAGGAGTTAGGTAGCATTCCTTTATCCTCAAATTTTTTGGAAAAGTTTGAGCAGGATTTGTGTAGTTCTTTTTGGAATGTTTGGTAAAATTCCCCTGTGAAGTCATCTGGCACTGAGCTTTACTTTTTAGGAAGATTTTTGATGACTGATTGTATCTCTTGTGATTTTTCTTTTGAGGCCTATTTCTTCTTCAGTCATTGTAGCTTGTTTGTTTGTTTCCAGGAATTTGTACATTTCATCTAAGTTATCTAGTTTGTTGGTATACAGTTGTTTATAGTACCTTCTTATGATATTTTTATTTCTTCAGGGTCTGTGGTAACAACCCCCCTTTCATGCCTGATTTTTTTTTTTGCATCCTCTCTCTTTTTCTTTGTCAGCCTTGCTAGTGGTCTGTTGATTATATTGATTTTCTCAAAAAAAAAGCAACTTTGGTTTTATTGATTCTTTCTACCTTCTTTTGTTCTCCTATTCATTTAATTCTGCTTCAGTCTTTGTTAATTCTCTTCTTATACTTCTTTTGGGTTAGTTTGCTGTTCTTTCTCAAGTTCTTCCATGTGAGCAGTTAAGTCCTTGATTTTTGCTCTTTCTTCATTTTTAATATAGGCATTTAGGGCAATAAATTTCCCTATCAGAACTGCCTTTGCAACCTCCCATAAGTTCTGATATGTTGTATATCTCATTTTCATTCATTTCCAGATAACTACCAATTTCTCTAGCAATTTCTTCTTTGATCCACTGGTTGTATAAGAGTGTGTTATTTAATCGCTATATATTTGTGAAGGCTCACATTCTTTGGTGGTTATTGATATCAAGCTTCATTTCATTGTGATCAGAGAAAGTGCTTTGAATAATTTCAATGCTTTTAAATGTATTAAGACCTGTTTTGTTGCCTGGCATATGATGTCTCTTGAAGAATGTTCCATGAGCACTAGAGAAGAATGTATATCACAGTATTTTGGAGTTTAAAAACCTATATATGTCTGTTAGGTCCAATTCGTCAAATTGTATAAGTTCTCTATTTCCTTGTTGATCCTCTATCTGGTTGTTCTATCTATAGAAGAGAGTGTTCTACTGAAATCATCTACTATTGTTGTTGAAATATCTACTGTTTACTTCAGTTTTGCCAATGTTTGTCTCGTGTATTTTGGAGCTCCTTGATTGGGAACATAAACATTTTTGATTGTTATTTTTTCTTGATGAATAGTCCTTTCATTAATATATAGTGACCTTCTTTGTCTCTTATGGTGTCTTCACATTTAAAGTCTAATTTGTCTGATATTAGTATAGATACTCATGTTTTGTTTCAGTGGCAGCTTGTGTGGATCATCATTTTCCATGCTTTCATTTTCAATCTATTTGTATCCTTGGATCTAAATTGAGTCTCTTGTAAGTAGCATATACCTGAATTATATTTCTCAATCCATTCTTCCTATCTGTATCTTTGAATTGGTCAGTTTAGACTGTTAACATTCAAAGTTATTACCGTAAAAGCATTTTTTGAATCCACCATTTTATCCTTTGGATTTTATTTGTCAGATCCATGTATTCTCTTCCCTATTTCTATTTTCATCCTTTAAGTTACCCTTACTGATAATTTTCAATTCTGTGCCCTCCTCCACACATTTCTTTCGTCTCTTTTTTCCTCAACTGACAGAACTCCCTAGAGCATTTCTTTTAGGGCCAGTCTCTTGTTGACAAATTATATCAACATTTGTTTTTCTCTGACTATTTCAATCTCTCCTTCACTTTTGAAGGATAATTGGCTGGGTATAGAACTCTTGGCTGGAAGTCTTTCTCTTTCAGTATCTTAAATATATAATACCACTGATTTCTTGCCTCCATAGTGCCAGTTGAGTAGTATGAACTGTCTTATGTGATTTCCCTTGTATGTAGCGGACCATTTTTCTCTTACCGATTTCAGGATTTTCTACTTCTCTTCAACATTCAAAGAATGATTGGTGTGTGTCTTGGAGTAGGCCTATTTGGATTTGTTCTATTTGGGGTTCATTGGGCCTCTTTGATATGTATATTTATGTCTTTTATAAGGCTTGGGAAGTTTTCACCCATTATATCCTCAACTAATCTCTTTAGTTCTTTTCTCTTTTCCTTCTGGGACACTGGTGATTCTTATATATCTGTGCTTTGTTTTGTCCATCATTCCCTGAGATTCAATTCAAAATTTTCCATCATTTTTGCCATTTGCTATTTTGTGTGTTCAAAATCAGTAGTCCAACCCACTGATTTTATTTAGTAGAGTTATATGAACATCTTTAATTAGTTGTCCCAAAATCCGTGTCTTCTCTGAGTGTTTTAATTTGGTCATTAGGCTGGGCTATATCTATCTGTATCTTTATATACTTTGTGATCTTCTGTTGCCTTTGAGGCATATAAATATCTTGATAGGGTTACTTTGGAAGTTGATTTCCTTCAATAGTTTGAAGCTTTTTATTTATGGGACAGATGTGGTGCAGGATGCAGGTTGTTGGGCAGGGCACAGCAGTACTGTGGTGGGTTGTGGTGCAAGTATAGTCATGGGTCAGGGGCACTATGCTGGTGCCTGTGAGCATGGGGTGCAGGATGTGGGTCGTGGATGTTCAATGCATGGGTTGTGGGGGTGAGGTGCAGTTCAGGCAAGCTTTGGAACACAAGAGCATGGTGTGGTGTGGGGGACACAGAGGTAGGGTATAGCAGGAGGTTGATGTGGAGGCTGTGTGGATGCACAGGGTCCAGTGTGTGTGCAGGAGGCAACTGGGCATGTGGAGTTTGGTAGTCATGGGTGTCAAGGTGTGGGGTACAGGGCACAGATCAGGGCATAAGAAAGGAGTGGGGAACTGGTGTGTACTTGTGCAGGGAGAGAAGGTCCAGGGACCCAGGATGCAGATGCATGCATGTGCAGGTGTGGGGCACAGGTCATGGAGGTTGTAAGTCATGGATCATTGGTGGGTATTGTGGGGTGAGTATGGCCAAGGTACAGGTGCATAGATGAAGGCAGTGTGGAGCAGGGATGTGTATGTGTGCAGGATGGGGGCCATGTGGCACAGATGTACATCTGAGCACTTGCCAAGTGTGTGAATGCATGTGCTGGGGTGTGGGGAAAAGATGTGCATGTGTGTTGGGCAGGGTGGGCAAGATGCAGGGTTTGAGAGGTTGTGCACAGATGTGTGGGTCAATGTGGCTGTGCATGTTCTTGGATCTGATGGGTTAGGCCCTTGTGTGTGTCTATGCAGAAAACAGGGGTGGTGGGGCAGGGTTGGGTCTGTGTGAGCTGGAGGTGGGTGTGGCCCAGATGTGGGGGTGAAAAACCTTGCCGAGAGCTCAGAGAATGGGGCAGAGATGCAAAAATGTGCTGAACCAGAAATGTTGTGTGCCACAATTGAAGGGGCAGGGTATACATTCATAGGTGCTGGAATTGGAAGGATGTGAGTGTGTGTGGGTCTCTGGAGGCTGGATACTGATGTGCACATAGCAGAGCTTTGGGGTTCAGTGTTGCACAGCTGTATCATCTGGGGGCAGCTTTGGCCTGGTTATGCCGGTGAGCACCTGTGGCCTGGAGGTGCATATTAGCATCTGCAACCTGGATGTGCAGATGATCACCTGCAGGGGATAGTTAAGGGGAGGTAGGGGCAAGGGCCAGGGCACAAGTATGTGGGTCTCAGGAAGGGTGGGGCCTGAATGTGCACTTGCCTGGGAGAGGTGGGTCAGGCTGGGGTAGGTGTGTGCATGGTAGGAGTGGGGGGTGGGATGCATGGTTGGGCGTCAGGGCAGGGGTGCTTGGAGCATGATGGAGGGTGGTACATAGGGTTCTGGTGCATAGGGCATTGAGGGTCACAGAGGGGAGATGGCATGCATGGGGGTAGTGCATTCAAGGAATGTGGCTTGGCTTACTTCTTAGTCCCTATATCCCTGTCCATGCACTCCTGAGGGTTCCATCCTCCATTTGGAAAGGTGCACTAGGCTGTTTGTACTAGCTGTATGATCTTCATTTTTCTGCATCTCAGTTCCTCAGCTTTTGCAACCAGGACCTCCCTTTGTGGTGTAGAGGACACTGTCATGTCACTTACACAAGGTCATTGCTGTCCAGGTAATTTTTCTGCACTTTTCTAGCTTTCCTTGGAGTGGGGGTGAACTCAAACTATCCTATTCTGCCATCTTCCTGGAACTCCTATAAATAAGTTCTTGCATGAACTACTTCAAAGGTTTCAATTTGTACAAAAAGTCATTAACAGAAGGAAATGGGGAAAACTAACATGACATCTTACAGTTAACAGGAAGACACCAACAGTACCACAGCAATATCAGGGTCTAATAATGGGGGAGAGGGGCAAAAAATAGGGGGAGATTTTGGTTTGATATTTGATAAGGCTATGATTATTGGTTCTTTGTCCCTGTGTCAAGGAAATCTCTCTAGACTTGAGAGTCCTGATGATTGTAAAACCTAGTGAGGACACTGTGAAAAATTGATTGTTTATTTTGGACATTATCCATTATGCCTAATAGATGGAGGGGGGCAAAGTGTACAATGACCGAGAAGTAAAACGGTGAACTGTAATGTGATGTATACATTTGATGAATATTTTGCAACTATAAAAAGGAATGAAATTGTGAGGTGCACAATGAAGTGAATGAACCTTGGGAGCATTGTGCTGTACAAAATAAACCAGAAACAAAAGAATAAATATAATATGGCCTCTTTTAGAAAATACTTACGAGAAAACTGGAGCCTAGATGTAAGCTCTTATAGCAGCCACACTTTGATGGGAATTGTAAATGTATTTCTAGTTCCAATTTGTATAAAATTATCTCTAGATTCTGAGATGCTGTGTTATATGTGTATAAGCTGGTATTTCACTAGAATTTTGACATCTGCTGTTCACAGCAAGTTTTGTGCAGCTCTGAAAGTCAGCATCACTACACATGGCAATTACTAAAGTAACCAAAAAAAGTCATCAGGCTTCTATAAGAGATAAAAAGGAAGCTAATCTTGTTGGGTCTAAGATAAGTCAGAATACAGAGCAAAGGATGATATGGTATGTATTATAGAGCCTCTACTATTGTATGAGACCAAAGGCAAAGAAATTTATTGTGTCCAGAACTTATTTAAGTAGCACACAAACTAAATTAATCTACATGGACAGCTCATTTTAACAACCTAAATGCATGGAACCCAAAACAGGAACATGGCCTTTTAAATCTGTATAGCTTAATGTAATACCCAGATACATCCAAGTCTATGATGTGCTGATAATTAAAAAGTATTGGTAGAGTCCATTCTGGGACTGGAGAAAAAATATGGAATTATTAAATTTCCCCATCTTGGAAACTCTTGATACTCTTTCAAACATTGGAGACTCCCAAGAAAATAGGCCAAGCCCTTGATTTTGAGGACTGCCTGTATGAAACTCATTTCTGTAGCAGATAATATAAACAACTTATAATTATGTCTAACATTCGCTTCAGAGAAACCTCTTTTGTTGCTCAGATGTGGTCTCCCTCTCTCTAAGTCCAACTCTGCAAGGAAAATTATCACCCCTTAACATGGGACAGGACATTCAGGGGTGAATGTCTCCCTGAAAGCATGGGCATGATTCCCAGGGATGAGCCTGATCCTGTCGCTATGGGATTGACAATACCTTCCAGACAAAAAGAGGGAAAAGAAATGTAACAAAATAAGGTATCAGAAAGTTCAAATGGAACCAAGAGGCTATTGTGGAGGCTACTTTTATGCAAATTTCAGCTAGATATTGTTAACTTCAATTGTTCATGAAACCCAAAACCACAAAAGCCCTGTTAACTATAAATAGCACCTAAGGCTCTATCTGAGACTCTGCAAAAGTTACATGCACTAAGTTTACTGTCCTGAAACTTATGAACTTCAGAGTTCCCAGGAACTGAAAAGTTCTGAAACACAGAGGGGTGAGACTCTCCAAAAATATCAACTAATTACTTCCCCCATCCCATATTTTTGGTATCCCTTTTCAACATGAAAAAGTTAGAATGGGCATACCACAAAGACCAATATAGATTGGGAGTAGCATCAAAATAGAGAGAAGGAGGGGTTGAAATAGAGAAGATAGTATTTAGCAGATGAGTATGACTGCTCAATCACTAATTGATGTTTCTTTTTGGTTCCAGTGTTTAGGAGCAGCTAGACTGTAAGACCTGAGGTAGTGGAATAGTAACCCATACCAAACTTTGAAATATTTTCTGTAACTACTTGTAAATTGTAAAATGAAAGTTATTGTTCCTTTTGTTTTATTACTTTTACTTTTTACATATGTTGTCATTCACAATTAAATTTTTTTTTCTTAAAAAGAAGAAAGCTGAAATTACACCTCCTATGTAAACATGTACATTCTTTTTCCTTTTGTACTTACGTTACTTCTTGACTCAGAAATGTAATTGCTTCAAATAGAAAAATAAGGAGTTTAAAACATAAATTCTGTTTCTTTCTACTTCCATTGCTTATTGTACATTTTGTGTAGTTACACTTTTTTCATTATAATAATTATTTTTAAATGTATTTCTGGAAGAATGTGATATTTCTGCTTTAGCTTTGTATATGTTCAGTAGTATTTAGTAACACAGCACATTTGTGGAATGAAGGATAAAAAGCATAAAAAGAAGCTCCTTATGATTCTACACCCATAAAATAAAGTTTTTAGTTTCCCACATTTCCTTCTAGCTATTGTCAATATGTGCATGGAAATAAAATTTTGTATTCATCTCATTTTCTGTTGGTGCACAGTCTTCATAATTATTTCATATTGTGCATAATATTTCATTGATTTGATGTCATAAGTTACTTTTGTATTCAAATTTAGCTGATTCTTAATGTTATTGTACGTTTGTTTCTACATATACATTTTTCTGGGATAATTATTTCCTACAGATTTCATAAGTCAGAGTAGTAAAGTGATTCTGTGCAGATAGCAATGATAACATCTTGACAAAGATAAAAAGCAATATCTCTTTCAGAAGGTACTGAGAAGCATCTAAATGCAGAAAGAAGCAAAAAAATGAGTTTCCTATTTAAATATTGTACATGCAAGGGATGATGAATATGGCTGCTGGCTGTATGAATTTCTGATTGAGTTCATTTTCCAAGCCACACAAATATGGTGGGCAAAAAGTTGAACTGTTACCAAACTGAGACACAAGAGAATATAGTTAAAATCGGGAAAAAAGCTGTTAATTTAAGGTGGAAATCCTGGAAACCAGAAACCTAAGAAGGGGTGAAACCCATGATCTCAGCATAAACTTCGCCCTCATCTTTATCTTTCCACGAAACTAACATATGCGGGGTAAATCTCAAGTGACATGTCCCAAACAAACAAACAAAAATTGACAGGGACCACAGAGGAATCTTACATTGAAAGAGAGCTTCAAAGGATGTGATTTTTTTTAATTATTTTTTTCCTTTATTAGAGAAGTTGAAGGTTTATAGAGCAATCACTTATACAAAATACAGGATTGCCACATGCCAGCTGTATTAGTTTGCAAGCTGCTGGAATGCAAAATACCAGGACTGAATAGGATTTTAAAATGGGGAATTTAATAAGTTAGAAGTTTATAGTTCTAAGCTTTGATACCTTAACTGAAGGAAGGCTGATGTGTCAGGGACACTTATGTCAACTGGGGAGTCACATGGCTGGCATCATATGGTCCCTTGCTCCTGGGCTCTGCTGCTTTCAGTCTCTGTTCCTGTGGGGGTTCTTAATTTTGCTTCTCCAGGTCTTTCATCTCTTGGCTTTCCTTGGCTCTCTCCAGGTTCTGGATTGCTTAATATATCTTGAAGGAAAAAATTCTCATGGAAACATCTGTTGGGCTCCCTGCATCTTCAAGCATCTGTGTCTCTGTTCTTCAAGTGTTGTCATCTGTGTCAGCTTTGGGCTCTGTTGGCTGTATCATTTCTGTCAGCTCTGAGCTCTCTCCAAAACTCCTGTAAACTAGTCAAGATCCACCTGGAATGGGTGAAGTCACATCTCCAGCTAATCAAAAAGTAACAGGGTGGGCAATGGTGGCTCAGTGACAGAGTTCTCACCTGCCATGCCAGAGACCTGGGTTCAATTCCCAGTGCCTGCCCATGCAAAAAAAAAAAAAGTCACACCCACAATTGTGTGTGTCATATCTATGTGGAGATAAGCTGATCAAACATTTGCAACCTATGGTATTGAATCAGGATTAAAAGAAAAGGCTGCTCCCACAAGATTAGATCAGGATTGAAACATGGCTTTTCTGAGGTACTTAATACTTCTGGCAACCAGCCAACCATGAGCAAAATTGATGATAGCACATTTAAAAAATTATACATAATTAAATTCCATGATTTAACTTAGAGGTCACTGTTTGTGTAGTGTAATTCTATGGATGCTTTTAAAATTTTTATTCTGTTACTATATATTCAATAAAAAATTAAACCTTTTAATCTTATTGAGATATATATTTCAGTGTTATTATTGTGAAAATATCACCACCATCCATTACTGAAACATTTTCATCATTCCAAATAGGAACCCTGTACTTTTTAATCATTAACTCCCCATTTACTTCCTCTGGTAAACTATATTCAGGGTTCTGACTCTATGAGTGTGATTACTTAATTGATTTAAATCAGCAAGATCAAACAGTATTTGTCCTTTGGTGTCTGGCTTATTTCATTCAACATAAGGTCTTCCAGGTTTATCCATGTTGTTGTATGAATCAAGACTCAATTTTAATCCATTGATATATCTCTGCCCATGCTGTTTTGATTACTGTCACTTTGTAATACTTTTAAGATCTGCAAGTATGAGACCTCCAACTTCATTCTTTATTACAAAAGAGTTTTGACTATTCAGAGTTCCTTGCCCTTCCATATAAATGTGATGATTGGCTTGTCATTCTGCAAAAATGTTGCTGGAATTTTTGTTAGATTGCATCTAATCTATAAATTGCATTGGGTAGTATGGACATCATGATGATATTTCATCTTCCAGTACATTAAGATGGAATATCTTTCCATTTATTTAGGTCTTTAATCTATTTCAGTAATGATTTGTACGGAATGATTTATGTGTACAACTCCTTCACAATCTTGGTGAGATTTATTCCTAGATATTTGATCCTTTTAGTTATTATTGTGAATGGACTTCTTTTCTTTATTTCTTTTTCTGATGACTCATTGCTTGTTCATAGGAATACTATTGATTTTGGGGTGTTGATCTTGTAACCTATCATTTACCTGAATTCATTTATTATCTCTAAGAGCTTTGTTGTGGACTTTTCAGGATTTTCTGGATATAGGATCCTAACATATGCAAATAGAGAATGTTTTACTTCTTCCTCTCTGAGTTGGATGCCTTTTATTATGTTTTCTTGCTATATTGCTTGGGCAAGATTTTCCCATTCAATGCTGGATAAAAATGGTGACAATGGGCATCCTTGTCTTGTTCCTGATCTTAGAAGGAAACATATCAGACTTTCAACATTAAGTACAGTATTTACTGTGGACTTTTCATGGGGAAGAAATTAGTCCTATGCCTAGTGTTCTATGATTCTTTTTTTCAAGGAATGGTGCTGTATTGTGTCAACTGCCTTTTGTGGTTCAATTAAGGTGATCATGTGATTTTCACCCTTTCATTTTGTTAATGTGGCATATTCATTAATTAATTTTCCTATGTTGAAACAACCTTGAATACAAGCTATAAATCACACTTGATCATAGTATTTACTTCTTTTAATATGCTATTGGATTCAGTTTTCAAGTATTTTGTTGAAGACTTTTGCATCTGTATTAATAAGAGATATTTCTCTTTAGTTTTCCTGTGATATCCTTATCCAATTTTAGTATAACAGTAATATTGGCATCATATAATTTATTAGGGAGTTGTGCCACTTTGAATCTGTGGACCCCAGAAAAGCCATGTCTTTAATCCTCATTCAATATCACTGGGTGGGAACTTTTTGATTTTTCCCATAGAGATGAGACCCACCCAATTGTGGGTGGTAACTTTTGATTAGGTAGGGTCCATGGAGATGTGTATCCACACATTAAATTTGGGATTGCTTACTGGAGCCCTTTAAGAGAGAACTATTTTGGGAAGAGCCATGACAGCCCACACAGCCAGAGACCTTTGCAGATGAAGAAGGAAAATGCCCCAGGTGAACTTCATGAAACAAGAAGACAGGAGAGAAAGCTAGCAGACATTGCCTGGTGCCCTTCCAGTTGAGAGACAACCCTCAGAACTTCATCAGCTTTCTTGAGTGACGGTAACTTCTTGTTATTGCCTTAATTTGTGTATTTTCACACCCTTGCTTTAATTTGGACATGTTCACAGCCTTAAAACATGTAAACTCGCAACTTAATATATTCCCCTTTTAAAAAGCTGTTCTATTTTTCATATATAGCATTCTGGCTGCTAGCAAACTAGGATAGGAGTGTCCCCTAATTTTCAATTATTCAGAAGAGTTTGAGTAGAATTAGAATTAAGTCTTCTTGGAATGTTTGATAAAATTTCCCTGTGAATTCATTTGGTAACAGAATTTTCTTTCTTGGTAAGTTTTTTATTACTGATCCAATCTCTTTACTAGAAATTGGTTTGTTGAAATTTTGTAATTCTTTTTTACTCACCATAGGTAGTTTGTGTATTTTTAAGAACAATCTCTTTTCTTCATCCTCTCTTTTATCTAATTTACTGGCACACAGTTATTCATGGTATCCTCTTGTAGATCTTTTTATTTGACAGTTTTCCCAGAATCATGTTTTCCTTTTCATTTCTGATTTTCATTATTTGTTTCATCTCCCTTTTATTCATTATCAGTCTAGTGTAGCTAAAATTTGTTGATTTTGTTGATCTTTTCAAAGATCCAACTTTTAGTTTTGTTGATCTTCTCTATTGCTTTCTCTTCTCTATTTCATTTCTCTCCACTATAACTTTTCTTATTTGCTTCCTTCTGATTGCTTTGTGTTCAGTTTGCTCTTCTTCTTCTTGCTTTTTCCAATTTTGTGGATAAGGCTCTGATTTGAAGTCTTTCTTCTTTTTTAATATAAGAATTTAGAGTTTTAAATTTTCCTCTCACTGGTGGGCCATGGTGGCTCAGCAGGCAAGAATGCTTGCCTGCCATGCCAGAGGACCTGGATCTGATTCCCGGTGCCTGCCCATGTAAAAAATAATAATAAAATAAATAAATAAATAAATTTCCTTCTCACCACTGCTTACACTTCATCCCATAAGTTTTGGTATGTTATATTTTCATTTTCATTTGCCTCAAGATATTTCCTAATTTTGCTTGTGATTTTTACTTCAACTTATTGTTTCTTTAAGAGTGTATTGTTTAATTTAGACATATTTGTGATTTTTCCCTTTCTTGTTCTGCTATTATTTCCTAGCTTCATTCTGTTGTGGTCATAGACTCAAAATATGATCTATCCTGGAGAACAATCCATGTGTATTCAAGAAGAATGTATATTCTGTTTTCATTGGGTACAGTCTTCTACATCTTTTAGATCTAGTTGGTTTAGTGTATCATTCAAGTCCTGTACTTACTGATGTTCCATCCATTATTGAGAATGGTGTGTTAAAATCTCCTACAATTAATCTAGAACTTTCAATCTCTCCCTTCAAAACTGTCATCATTTGTTTTGCATATTTGGGGGCTCTCCTGTTTGCTGCATATATATTTATAATTGTTGCATATTACTGTTGAATTGTCCCTTTCATCAACATGTAATAACTATCTTGTGCCTTGTAACTGTTTTGGAGTTAAGAACTGTTTTGTCTGATGTTAATATAACCACCCGAGCTTTGGTTTATATTCCTTTGGCTGCTACATGCATAGTATATATTCTTCACCCGTTCACCATCAAAAAAGATTGAAGTGACACACATGTCCATCAAATGATGACTGTATAAACATAATGTGATAAATACATATGATGGAGTATTGTTCAGCTATAAGAAGGAATGAATTTCTGATGCATCTGGCATCATGGATGAAGTTATGGACATTATACTGGTTGAATTAAGTAAGACAAAAAAGGATACATATTGTATTCTTTCATTGATAGAAATTTATTTGGAAAAGCAAACTAATAGTGTTATGTTAGAATCCAGAATATAGTTACCAGGTGATAGAATGGGAGTAAAGAATGGGGAGCTGATACTTAATTTGTACAGAATGTCTATTTATGTTTATTGTAAATATCTGGAAATGGATATTGGTGATGGTAACACATTACTAAGAGTGTAATTAACAGTGCTGAATTACATTAGTGAAGGAGTTTGAAGGTGGAAGTTTTGGGTTATCTATGTTGCTAGCAGGAAAGGTAGGAGATGAAACAAAGGACTGATAACACAGTGAACACTGTTGTGGGTGATGAAGCATGGCTAGTAGTGCAAATATAAGAATGATTTCTCATGAATTATAGAAAATGTATGACATTATTATAAGGTGTTAATAAGAGGGTGTTCTATGGGGAAAATACAGCTAATATAAACTATGGAATATAGTTTAGGGCAATAGTATAACATGATTTCATCAATTGTAACAAAGCTACCACACAAATGTGAATCTCAACAACAAGGGTTAAAGAAGAACAATGTATTTTTTATGTGACTTTTCTGTAAGCTCACAAATTTCTAATTAATAAAATAAAAATAATTAAAGAAAAGTACTATGCTAAGTGAGAAAAACTAATGCAAACAACTACATATTGTATGATTTCATTTAAATAAAGTACATTGTGCTGGTTTGAAGCAATTATTTACTCCAGAAAAGCTATGACTTAATCTTGATCCTATCTTGTGGGGGCAGCCATTTCTTTTTATCCTGATTCAGCAATGTAAGGTGGAGTCTTTTGATTAGATTATTCCACAAAGATGTGGCATGCACAATTGTGGGTGTAACCTTTTGATTATATGGAGATGTGACTCAACCCATTCAAGGTGGGTCTTGATTGGTTTACTAGAGTCCTTTAATAGGGAAATATATTGAAAAAAGCTCAGAGAAGATGCAAACACTTGGAGAACAGTTACATTAGAGACATGGAAGTTTGGAGATACTTTGAGTACCCAGAGATAGAGAAGATGTCTAAACACAGGCAGAGCCTAGCAAACATCACAATGTGCCTTCCCATGAGATGCCAAGCAACCCCAAACCTGAGTTGTGCCCCACAGTTGTAAATGAAGGCTCACAGACGCTTAGAGAGGAAACTACTATCATCAAAACCTGGAAGAAGGGAGTGCATGGGTAGTTAGTTCAGTGGTAGAATTATACCTACTATGCAGGAGACCTGAATTCGATTCCTGGCCCATGCACTTCTCAAAACAAACAAACAAAAGAAACCAACAAAACAAACAACAACAAAAAATTTTAAATGGTGCTGCAATAATGGGATACTCACATGGAAAAAGAATGAAATGTGACCCCACCATACAGCATACAAAAAAAAAAAGCTGGGGGTGGGCCATGGTGGCTCAATGTCAGAGTACTCACCTGCATGCTGGAGACCCAGGTTTGATTCCCAGTGCCTGCCCATGCAAAAAAATGCTGGAAGCAACAACCTGAGAAAAAGGACCAGCAGACACCAACTGACAGAGATATTCTGGATGGCATTACACATCATTGAGTGAAGGTAATCTCTTGTTTCTGCCTTAATTTGGATACTTCCACTTCCTTAAAAGTGCAACTTGTAACATAATAAATTCCCTTTTAAACAGCTATTCCATTTCTGGTATATTGTATTCCAGCAGCTTAACAAAGTAATACAGATTTAAGCACCAGAGAAGTGGACTGCTCTGCAGTTTGTAAATAGCAAACATGTTGGATAGCTTTTTAAATGGATAAGGGGAAGATTCTGGAAGAGTCGTGAGGAGCTTGATAGAGAAGGCCTAGAATGCTTTGAAGAGACTGCTGGCAGAAATGTAAACTCTAAGGACACTTCTGATAAAGCTTTAGAAAGAAGTGATGAATGTGTCATTGCAGACTGGAAGGAAGGCATTTCTATGGATGGAAGGCAGAATTTGAGGGTGATGAAATTGGATATTTAGCAGAAGAATTTTCCAACTAAATGTGGAAAATGCAACCTGGTTGCTCCTCTAGACCTCTCTCTCCAGTCTTTCTTTCAGATAACAGGATTTCTTTTAGTAGTTCTTGTAGGGCATGTCCCTTGTTAACAAATTTTCACAACGTTTGTTTGTCTAAATTTTTATCTCCCCTCATTTTGAAAGGCTATTGCTGGATAAAGTATTCTCAGCAGGAAATCTTTCTCTTTTAGAATCCTAAATATATCATACCACTGAATTCTCGCCCCCACAGTACCTCTTGAGTAGTCTGAATTGTCTTATGTGGCTTCCCTTATATGTGGTTGTGATGGTTAGGTTCTGGTGTCAACTTGGCCAAATGATTATGACCAGTTTTCTGGTCAGGCAAGCACTATCCTGACCATTGCTGCAATGATATTTTGTTGCTGACTGATAAACTGGAAGGCTGTTGTACTAAGTCATCAGTCAATTGATTGCACCTGTGACTGATACATCAATTAATCCACATCTCCCACAACTAGATAATCCAATCAGTTGAAGACTTTTAAGGAAGAAGAGAGACTCTTTTACTGTTTCATCATCCAGTGAGCCTCCCCTGTGGAGTTCCTTCAGACCCTTCATCAGAGACACCAGCTTCACAGCCTACCTTATCTATGGATTTTGGACCCTTCCATTCCTACATTTGCATGAGATACCTTTTTAAATCTCATATTTACAGATCTTTCCTGCTGGTTTTGCTTCTCTAGAGAATCCTGACTAATACAGTGGTGAATCACTTTTCTTTTGTTGCGCTCAGGACTTTCTGTTTCTCTTCAATATTTAAGAGTTTGATTAGTATGTATCTTGGAGTTGGCTTATATGATTTTATTCTATTTGGGGTTTGTTGAACTTCTTTGATCTGCATATTTATGACATTTATAAGGGTTGAGAAGTTTTCCTACACTATCTCCTCAACTAATCTTTCTATCTCTTCACTCTTCTCTTTTCCTTATGGGACACTGATGATTCTTATGTTTGTACACTTCATGTTGTCCATCATGTCCTTGAGTTTGGATTGCAATGTTTCCATCTTTTTTGCCATTTGTTCTTTTTCAAATTTGAATTAAGTTTTTCTGTCCTTTAGTTTGCTTATTCTTTCTTCTGCCATTTTCAACTTGTTAGTGTGTGTCTCCAGTATATTTTCAATTTGTTCTACAGTATCTTTCATCTCTATGAGATCTGCTATTTTTCTATTTATTCTTACAAATTGTTCTTTATATACTTCTGGTGTTTTCTTGATATCTTTTATGTAAATAGCCAATGCATTAAATTTATTTGGGAGATATTTATGAATGCTTTTGATTAATTGTTCCAAATTCTGCTTAACCTCTGGTGTTTTATTTAGTCATCTGGCTGAGCCATATCTGCCTGCTTTGTGATTTTCTGTTGATTTGAGGTATTTGATTATTTTGATAAGGTTATATTGAAAGTTAATTTCCTTTGCTTATCTATGGTTTTGTATTTATTTGAGTTTGCATTGAAGATCTCCTTCTGTACTTGGTTTGTCAGTAATTCCCTGCCAAACCAAGACCTGGATCTCATGCAAGAGATGAAACACGTTTTGAGTATCTGTTGAAAGCCAGGTAGATAGGCAGTTTGCCAGACTGTATTTTCTGTATCTTCCCATTGATGATGCTTCTGGGATGCTTCTTCCTCTTAGCCACACCTCTCACCAACCATTGCAGTGGTAAGTGGTGGTAGGACCCACTGAGTCTTTTTTTCCAACAAATTGTCAGACCAGCTCCACTTTTGTGTTTCCCCCTCCTCCCAAAAATAGTGGCCCCCAGTCTCTGCCAATAAAATGAGTACCCACAATGGCCTTACTCCCAGATCAGGGGCAGACACTGTGCACTGGCTGGAAGGTTTGTGCACAGTCCAACTAAGTTTGCTTGGTTCCAGCTTCCCCAGAGGAGCTCCTGGCTGCAGAGCTGGGAAGGAAAATCTCCCAAGCTAGTGCAGAGGTTGGCCCTCCACCTTCAGAACCTGCTTATTCCTGCACACCACTGTTTGCTTCAGGTTGACTCACAACTGGCCACACTCACCCCCGTTCTTTCCATCTCAACTTCTTTGATTTATCATCCAGGACCTCCTTATATGGTGTAGATGACCCTCTCTGGTCATTCATACCCTGGAACTGATGACCTGGTCATTTTTTTGGTCACTTCTCTAGTTGTTCCATGGAGCAAGGGTGAACAGCCCATCCTAGTCAACCATCTTCCTGGAATTTTGACTACTAATCTTTATTTTTTGTTCTTTGTGTACAGGCAAACTATCTTGATGATTCTGAGTTTCTCTACCAGCTAAATGAAGACAGTGGTACTGGCCATCCACCACTCCATCCCCAATGATTAAAAAGACACACTGGAACTAGATTGCTGATGATTTCTTCCAAACTGCCAGGGTGATAAGGTAAAATATACAGCAGACACTTTATTATTAAAGAACAACCTAAAATAATATTGAATATTAAATTATCCATTTAAGTACTTGTTAAGCTTTTTAAACTTTGATAAGCATAATGGAAAAAATCTCCTTAGCAATGATCGAGTGAAAAAAACAATATGCAACTCTAGGTTCTGGCTTGCTTAGTATCTCATGGGAAAGGACATGGTGAACTATGCTGATCCCTGCATATATTGCTCTGAAGCAGCTGTTCTCGAAGTGTCTGTATCTGCTTTGAGCTCTCTCCAAAATGTTTCTTCTTTTTAAAGGACTCCAGTAAACTCATCAAGACTTACAATTGGGTATGTCACCTCTCCACACAGATAATCTAATCAAATATGTCATCAAACAATGTTGAATCAGTTTTAAAAGATACACTTGCCTCCATAAAATAGGATCAGGATTAACATGGCTTTTCTTGGGTACATAATAACTTCAAACTAGCATGACTACTAAGTCATTATATACATATTTCTTTTTAGTTACTAGTGTTTTGGAAAGCTAGAAGAAAATCTCTGGATTTGTTGAACAATGATCCAGCACCAGCCTTTGATAATGATTGTAAAAATATATTGCAAAAGAAAAAATTTAGTTGAACCTGTTTGTATGAGACTATTTCTGGGGTCTATTTCTTTTTTACTGGAAGGATATGTTTGTCTCTCCACCAATACTACAGTCTTGATTAATCTAATTATATAGGATGTCTTAAAAATCATGGAAAATGAATCCTTCCACTTTCTTCCTTTTATTCAATTTTAATTTAGGAATTCTATTCTTTTGTCTTTCTATATGTATTTTAAAATAATCTTGTCTATATCTAAAAATATTTTTTTGAGATTGTGTTAAGAATTGTTTAAAATTTGTCTATCAATTGAAGGAGAATTGATGTCTATTTTTTGCTCAGTTTTTAATCAATGAACACAGTGTATCTCTCCATTTATTTAGATATCTTTAAATTCTACCACTATTTTGTGAATTTCCACCTACAAAGTTTATACCTAAGTATTTCTTTTTTTAGCAATTGTAAATGTTACGGTATTTTTATTTTTGTGCCAGTATTTTTATTGCTATTACTTAGAAATGCAATTGATTTTGGCATGTTTATCTTGAATCATATAGTGTTTCTGAACTCATTTATTCAGTATAAGAGTTTTGTTTGAAGATTATTGGAATTTTCAACAGAGTCATGTCTTCTGCAAATAGGCACAATTTATTTATTTACTAAATGTTGACCCATTATTTCCTTTTATTTCCTTATGGAATTGACTAAAACTTCTAGCCCTATGTTGCATAAGAGTAGTGAGAGTGGATATCCTTGTTTTGTTTCCCATCCATTTTTAGTTGTTAATGCCGCCAGAATACAATATACCAGAAATAGGTTGGCTTTTATAAAGGGAATTTGTTAAGTTACAAGTTTACAGTTCTAAGGTGATAATAATGTCTAAACTAAGGCACCCAGAGTAAGATACCTCAACTCAAGAAAGCCTAATAGCATCTGGAACACTTCTATCAGCTGGGATGGTATGTGGCTGGCATCTGCTGGTCTTTTGGCTTCTGGTTTCAAACAGTTTTCTCAGGGCTGTTTTCTTCTGCATTGCCAAACATCCTTGTCTATGCCTGCTATAAACTTTTGCTAAAATGGGAAACTCTTAAACAACTCCGGTAAGTGAATTAAGACCCACCTTGAATGGGTAGAGATACATCTTCATGGAAACCACCTAATCAAAGGTTCTCACCAAAAAAAAAAAAGTTCCTATATTAAACATTAGGTCTGCCCCCTTACCTTACACCCTTTACAAGAATTAACACAAAGTGCATCAAAGACCTAAATATAAAAGTCAGTACCATAAAACCCCTAGAAGAAAATCTATGGAAACATCTTCAAGATCTAGTAATAGGAGATAGTTTCACAAACTTTGCACCCAAGCAATGAAAGAAAAAATAGATAAAAGGGAACTCCTGTAATCCAAATGCTTCTGCCTTCAAAGGTCTTAGTCAAAAAGTTGAAGAGGCAACTCAATGGGAGATGATATTTGGAGACTGCATATAGCAAAAAGGTTTGATGTCCAGTGTATGTAAAGAAATCATAAAACCTAACAACAAAAGAACAAACCGCACAATTATAAAATGGGCAAAATGTATGAATAGACATTTTTCTGAGAAGAAAATCCAAGTGGCTAAAAGTCACATGAAGAGATGTTCATCTTCATTAACTAAAAGGGAAATTCAAATCATAACTACAATGAGATATCTCACATCTATAAGACTGGCTGCTATTTAACAAACAGGAAAGTACAAATGTCAGAGGGGCTCTGGAGAAATTGGAACACTTATTCACAGCTGGTGGAAATGTACAATATCTATGGAAGGCAGTTTGGTTGTTCTTCAGAAAATTAAATATCGAGTTTCCCCATGACCAAGCAGTACCACTAGTTAGTACATACACAGAAGTGTTGAAAGCAGTGACACAAACAGACATTTGCACATTGACATTCATGGCAGCATTATTCACAATTGCCTAATGATGGGAAAAAATAAGTACTTATTAACAGATTCATAGATAAACAAAATGTGGTATATACATATGATGGAATATTATGCAGCAGTAAGATGAAATGAGATCTTGAAGCATATCATAACATGGCTGAACATTGAGGACATAATGTTGAGTGAAACAAGTCAGACACAAAAAGATAGATACTGTATGATACTGCTAATGTGACTATGATAACAGTAAACTCAGTCTTATAATGTACAATATATGAGACCTAGAGATACACAGAAGCTAGAGATATGTGAATACATCTAATGAAGTTAAGTTTAAATGTATGGAAATGGAGAACAGTGATAGTGGTTCATTAATGGGTTTATAAGTAATATTGACATATTGAAGGCTAATATGATTGAAAGCATTTGTATATAGCCATGTATCTCACCAATTAACATTACAAATATAAATAAGTTTTTCCATGAACCATGTCAAAGGTATGAATCTTGTACAAAGAGTCAATAATAAAGGGATATGTTGCATGCTATGGCCTATATTAAACCAGAAGACATCAACAATACCACACCAATACCAGGGATAATTATTAGAGGGGAGGGACAAGAGTTAAGGTGAGTTTGGGATTTTATTTTGATGAGCTTGTGTTTATCTGTTATTTTTATCTTTAAAGCAATGAAACGTGTCTAAAATTGAGAGTGATGATAATTGTACAACTAAGTAAAGATACTGCAATACATGGATTGTTTATTTTGGACATTATCCATGTTGGGCAATTTTTGGAGGTGGCTGAAGTCTACAATGACTGAGAAGCAGAAAGGCAAACTGTGGTGTATACATATGATTGAATATTGTGCACCTACAGAAAAGAATGAATTTGTGAGGCAGACAAAGAAGTGAATGAACCTTGAGCACATTATGTTGTGCAAAAGAAGTCAGAAACAAAAGGACAAATATTTATGGTCTCTTTTGTAGACCATTTATAAGAAATATGGGACCTAGACTATAAACTTTTCTGGGAGTAATATTTATTCCTGAGCTTTAATTGTTATTAATAGATTCTGAGATGTTATGCTATATGTGCATAATGTGGTATTTCCCTGGAAGTTTAGGTATATGTGTGATATCTAAGACTCATGTTCAGAGTTCTGCAGCTCTGAAAGTCAGAGCTGTTAAAGAAACCAAAAAGAGATCAGGCTTCAATTAAGGATAAGAACATAGCTGATGTGGTAGGAACTAAGGTAAATCAAACTAAAAGGTAAAACATGACAGTGCCTGTATTTTAAAACTTCAGCTACTGTATGATACTGAGGTAAGAGGGCTTTCTTTTGTCCAAAACCTAAATTTTCTGTAGCACACAATCTAACTCAACCTGTCTGGATAGTTCATTTAAACAATCTAAACACATGAAGCCCAGAATGGGAAAGAGAACTTTTAATTCTGTATAGCAAAATATAAAGCTAGGGAACATTCCAGAGTATATTGGGCAGATAAATAAAATATATTGGCAAAATCCCTTAGGGACTGGATAAAAAATGTAGAACTATTAAACTTTATCACCTCAGAAAACCCTCTTAATGTCTCAAACCCCAGGGAGTTCCAAGTTAATAGACCAATCACCTTTTTTTAAGTCTTGCTCTTATGAAATTTATTTCTGTAGTGGAGAAGCTAAGTCTTCCTATTATTATGCATGAGTTACTTCTAGAAAAACTCTTTTGTTGCTCAGATATAGCCTCTCTCTGTCGAAGTCCAACTTCACGTGTAAAATCATTACCATCCCCCCTACATGAGACATGATATCCAAGCTTATGAGCCTCCATGGAAATGTGAAACATGACACCCAGGGATGAGCCTGGCCCTGACATTATGGGACTGAAATGCTTTCATGATAAAAAATGGGAACAGAAATGTAACAAAATAACATATCAGTGGTTAAAAGAGTACAAGTATAGTTGAGATGCTATTCTGGAGGCTAGTCTTATGGAAACTGCAGCTAGATATTTCTAATTGCCAGTAAATGCCAAATCCTATCTGTGCCAGTTTGGAAGGATTATGTACTCTGGAAAAGCCATGTTTTAATCCTGATCCATCTTGTGGAGGCAGCCATTTCTTTTAATCCCTATTCAGTACTGTAGGCTGGAAGCTTGATCAGATTATATCCACAGAGATGTGACTCCATGCATTCCAGGTGTGTCTTGATTAGTTCTTTGGAAAAAGGTTCAGAGCCGCGAGAACCACAAGAGCCCACAGCCAGAGACCTTTGGAGATGAAGAAGGAATATGCCTCTGGGGGCGCTTCATGAAACAAGAAGCCTGGAGAGAAAGCTAGCAGACATCATCGTGTTTGCCATGTGCCTTTCCAATTAAGAGAGTAACCCTAAACATTATTAGTCTTTCTTGAATAAAGGTAACCACTTGTTGGTGCCTTAATTTGGACATTTTTATAAACTTGTTTTAATTGGGACATTTTCACAGCCTTAGAACTTGGAACTTAATAAATTCCCACTTTAAAAAGTCATTTTGTTACTGGTATATCACATTCTGGCAGCTAGAAAACTAGATCACTATCCAACTTCATCTTGTTAATCCAAAAGAACACCTATCTGAGATCATTCAAAAATTGCATGCACTAATTTTACTTTTCAGAATCCTAAAACTTTCAGATGGTTCCTTGACCAGATAAAGGCTGAAACCCAGAAATGTCAGTCTCTTCAAGAGCATCAACCAGTCCCAACTCCATATCCTATATTGTCAACAACTCTTTTAAACAGAAAAAGTGTTAGAATGGGCATAATCCAATTATAACTAGAGATTTGGAGTAGGATCAAAGAAAAGGAGGGGTTATAACAGGGAAGTTAAGATTTAATAAATGAATATGACTACTGAATCATTTTATTTTTATTTTTGTTTAGTTCCCCATGTCTTGAAGCAGCTAGAAGGAAAAATTTGAAATTGTGCTGTAACTGATTCAAAACTTTGAAATCTGTTCTGTAACTACTTCTTAAATCTACTTTGAAATTTATTGCTTTTTTGTATATATGTTATATTTCACAATTAAAAATGTTGAAAGGTCAATAATCAGCAACTACAAAACAGATTTCTCATGGCAAGCATCAGTTGGTACAGATCCTAAAGCAGTTTTCATAATCAATACATTCAAATAAACATGATTGTAGCAACGTACATTGATCAAACACAGGAAAATAAGCTCATCAATAGTCTTATTTTGACTTGCAACAAGATATTTTGTTGGCCATATAAGATCGTAACATGTGCAAAAGTTTCTTTTTTTAATTTTTATTTTGAAATAAATACTATCTTTCAAAAAACTAAAACTAAATTTCTTTGATAATCTGTAACATCCCAGTAAGTGAATAGATATCTGAGTCATCCCCCATTAATATATCTTACATGTACAAATATATTGTGTGATATTTCCACATGGCATGGTTTGGCTTATTTTCAGGAAAAAATTTTATATACCAATTTTATATATTTATACTATGTCAAAGAGTAGGTAGAGACATATATCACCCTGTTTAATCCCTCTTATTTGAAAGATGATTGATAGGAAAAAATCTGTCTAATTCATCTGGCTTGCATAAAAAGCAAATGTCCCACATTTAAATAAGTGATAGACAAATAGCTAAACAATTCATGAAAATCTCTCTTATTTGTAACTCAAAACCATTCTAAATGGATTTTGTATTACTCCTAATCAGGGTGCATGCATTCCAGGCAATCTCATCTCTCTGCATCTGATTGAACACCAATAATTTAAGTTGCTGCCTTTGTTCTTGATTGAATTATTTTCTGCATATACTTCTATACCTTCATTTTTATCAATCACTAATGAAGCAATTTATTTCAAAATTTGGTTTGTTTTATTTTATATGATTTATTCCTTATTTTAAGCTGTGTACAAGATCACTCCTCTATTCCGCATTTCCTATAAATTATTTATTGTGAATCAATTTTTTAGTGTGCTTAAATGATGATAAGTAGCAGAGAAATTGAGGATATGTTGGCACTCATTGAATAATCCAGTCAAGGAAACTTTAATGCATTGAATAGTGCCCCTAGCCCCATTCAAAACCTCCTAATTACAGAATGTTAACTTATTTGGTAAAAATTTATTTTTAGATGTAATTAGTTAAGTAAAGATGAGATCATACTGGTTTAGAGTGGGCCCTGAATCCTTATAAGAAGAAAATTTGGATAGAGGGGCACAGAAATAGAGAGAAAACAGCAGTGTAAAGATATGGCAGAGACAGGAGGCATTTGGTCCAAAGGCAAGGAATACCTGGAGCTTTAAGAAGCTGAGTAAGCAAAGAAGGATCCTCCTCTAGAGGTTTTTGTGGTAGCATGGACCTACAAAGAACTTGATTTAGAACTTTTAGCCCCCAGAGCTCAGAGAGAATACACTTCTTTTATTTTAAGCCACCCAGTTTGTGGTACTTTGTTATGGGAGCCCTAGGAAACTAAGAAAAAATTATTGATAACCTGCACATACAAAGCACTCTTTTGAGGATGTAAAGAATATCAAGAAATAAGAAATGCAGGTATTGTACAAGGAAGAATTAAGTAATCATTAAAAAGACACTGCAATGTGCTGTGAAAGGATAACAGAGAACAAGTTTATTGAATTCATCACAGCATCACTAGAACCTAACACAGAATAAGCTCTTGATAAATATATGTTGTGGATGAATATGCATATGGTATCGAAGAAGGCTTCATAAGAGAGGGAAAATTTGAGCCAGGATTTGAAAATTAGAATTCTCTCATACAGAGAAACAGATTAGGAAAGACCTACTGAACATAATGGGAAAAAATAAACTTTTAGGGACTGTCCAAGAATTACATTGGGGTGGAACATTGGACGCATTGAGAAATCCAGTGGAAGATTAGGCAGATAACATAGACTACAGCCCAACAGTGAAGGAATTTTAATGCCTGTGCTGATGAAGCTATCATGTACCCCAGAAAAGCCATGTTTTAATCCTGATACAATCATGTGGGAGAAGACATTTCTTTTAGTCCTGATTCAGTAATGTAGGGAAGAAACTTTTGGTTTAGATAATCTCCAGAAAGATGTGGTATGCCCACTTGTGGGTGTGACCTTTGATTAAATGAAGATGTGACTCCAACTATTCAGGGTGTAACTTGATTAGGTTACTTGAGTCCTTTAAAAGGGGAAATATTTTGAAGAAACCTCAGATGCACTGCATGCTGACAGAGCAGAGAAGATGACAATGCTTGGAGAACAGTTGCTTCAGAGCAGAAGGGACAAAACCCACACACCTTGAGACCTTTGGAGATGAAAAAAAGAGAATGCTACTGGGTAAGCTGTGTGAAACCAGAAGCCAATGATTCCAGCAGATGCCAGCCATGTGGCTTCCTAGATAACAGTTGCTTCAGACCACTGACTTTGGTTGAAATATGATTAATTTTCCTGGATGCTTAATTTGGACATTTTTATATGCTTAGAACTGTAAATTTGTAATATAATAAATCCCCTTTCTAAAAACCATTCCATTTCTGGTGTATTGCATTCTGACAGCTTTGTAGTCCCCAGAGAATTGGGATGCAGCTGCGGTTTGCAAACACCGAACATGTTGGAGCAGCTTTTTAAATGGATATGCTGGTTTTGAAATATTATGTATCCCAGAAAAGCCATGTTTAATCCTGATTCAACCTTGTGGGGAGCAACCCTTTCTTTTAATCTCGATTCAATACTCTAGATTGTAATATCTTGATTAGATTATCATAATGGTGATGTGGCACACCCAAATGTGGGTGTGAAATTTTATTAGAAGGAGCTATGACTCCACCCATTCCAGGTGGGCCTTGATTAGTTTACTGTCATCCTTTAAAAGAGGAAATATTTGAGTCAGAAATGACAGAGCCAACAGAAACTTCATAGCAAAGTTAATAAAGATGCTAACATTGGGAGAAAAGAGACACAGATATTTAGAGATACATGGAGCTCACCAGATGACACCATGAGTTATTAAGTAAGCCAGAACATGGAGAACTAAGGGAAGCCAAGAGATGAAAGCCATCCCTACAGAAGCAAAGTGAGGAACTCACACAGGAACAGAGGGTGAAAGCAATGGATCCCAGCAGCAAAGGACAAGCAGACGCCAGCCACATGACTTGCCAGCTGACAGAAGTGTTCTTAATCCATTTGTCTTCCATGAATTAGGGTATCTCTTCCTGGACTCCTTAGCTTGGACATTTTTCTAAGCATAGAACTATAAACTTGTACTTTATTAAATTCCCTTTGTAAAAGCCATTACATTATTTTTGGTATACTGCAATCCTGAAACTTACAAACCAATACAGATTTGGTACCAAAGAAGTGGTGTACTGCTGTAGTTTGCAAATACCAAACATATTGGAATGGCTTTTTAAGTCAATAAGGGGAAGATTCTGGAAGAGGTGCGAGGGGCTTGATAGAGAAAGCCTGAATTATTTTGAAGAGACTGTTGGAAAAAATGTGGACTCTAAGCATACCTCTGACAAAGCTTTAGAAAGAAATAATGAACGTGCCAGTACAAACTGGAAGGAACACATTCTTTGTGGATGGAAGGCAGAATTTGAGAGTAATGAACTGGGATATTTAGCAGAAGAAATTTCCGAACTAAATGTGGAAAATGCAGTCTGCCTGCTACTTGCAACTTATAGTAAAATGCAAGAGGAAAGAGATAAGTTGAGAATGGAACTCTGGGGTAAAAACAAACAAGAAATTGATGGTATCAAAAAGTTTGAGCTTCCAGAAAGTAAGACCACAGTGGATAGGGCCTGTGGTAGTTAGATTCAGTTGTCAACTTGGCCAGGTGAAGGTACCTAGTTCTGTTGCTGTAGACATGAGCCAATGGTACGTGAACCTCATCTGTTGCTCATTACATCTGAGGTCGGCTAGATGTGCCTGCTGCAATGAATGATGTTTGATTTAATTGGCTGGTGCTTAAATGAGACAGCACAATGTAGCACAACCCAAGCAGCTCAGCATACCTCATCTCAGCACTCGCAGTTAAGCCCAGGCCTTTGGAGATGCAGAAAGGAGCCACCCTGGCAAAAGTTGTTGGAACCCAGAGGCCTGGAGAGAAGGCCAGCAGAGATCACCCTGTGCCTTCCCACATAAAAAAGAACCTCAGTTGAAAGTTAGCTGCCTTTCCTCTGAAGAACTAATGAAATAAGCCCCCTTTTGTTAAAAGCCAATCAATCTCTGGTGTGTTGCATTCCAGCAGCTAGTAAACTACAACAGGGCCCAACATGGTGATTTAAGCAAAGATGGAAGCAGCCAGCCATTTCAGAAAAAGCCAAGATGTCAGATTGAGTTATCCAGGAAGGATTTGTGGAAAGTTCTTTCTCTGATGGTCATTATCCCAGCAAACTTCATAGAAAACCAACAAGAGGTTTGTAGGATCTGTATAAACATAACTAGGGCCAGTCTGGACTAAAAGGAATATAAAAGGGACAAAATGAAGAGAAAATGTCTTCTGAAGCAAGAACATGGAAGTTAATGTCAGGATCAAGGAAAACTTGGGCTGGGAGAGTGGACCAACCCATACACATAGAGAGGGTGAGTTTGAACGAGAAGCAGTGAGCCTTCTGCTTCATTGCTCAAGAAATGTTGCACCACCTCAAGCCTCTGAGAGGGTGGAGCACATAAGCCAGGGATTTGGGAGGGCCTGACTGACACCAAATTGTTCTGGAGGGGTTGACCATGTCTGAGCCAAGGTAGAAATCCCAGGTGCTGCCCAGATGCATGGAGAGGGGGCAACCAACAAAATGGTGTTCCCCACAATGAACTCTAGTGCTACAACATACCCCATCATTCAGAGAGAGAAAAAGGCTGCTGCATAGACCCTTAGAAAGGGAGGGTCTGCTGCTTTCTAAAGCTCTGAGAATAAATGACTCTAAGAGTTTGTAATCAAATGGAGATTGCCCTTCTGGTTTTTGACACTGTTTAGATCCAGTGACCCCTGTGTTCCTTCCACTTTCTCCGTCTGGAAATAGTAGTAAGTATCCTATGATGGTCCCTCATTTGTATTTTGGCAACAGATAACTTGCTCTGAGTTTTACAGGTCCAGAGACAGAGGAGAATTTTTGGCCTTAGAAAAGATCATGCATGTAATTAACTTTGATGAGATTTTGAATTGTCTTTGACTTTTTAAGGTATTGTGGTTGTATTGTTACTAAAATGTTTAAGGTTTTGTGATATTGTGATGGAGTGAATGTATTCTGTATATGGATAAAACATGTCTTTGTGGGGGTCCAGAGGGTGGATTATGTTGGTTTGAAAATATTATGCACCACAGAAAATTCGTTTTAATCCTGACTAAGTCTTGTGGAGATAGTTATTTCTTTTAAACTTGATCCAACACCATAGGTTGGAATCTTTTGTTTAGATTACCTCCATGAAAATGTGACATGCCCAATTTTAGATGTGACATTTGATTACCTGGAGATTGACTCCACCCATTCCAGATGAGTCTTGATTAATTTACTTGAATTCTTTAAAAGAGGAATCATTTTGAGAGAGACAGAAATGATAGTACCAACAGAAACTTCAGAACAGAGCTGACACAGATGTTAACACTCGGGGAACAGACATGGATGTGTGCAGATGGTTGGAGCCCAGCAGACATTGCCATGAGATGATAAGCAAACCAAACATGGAGAGAGCTAAGCAAAGACAAGAAACAAAACCCAGCCCTGGAAAATCAAAGTGAGGAACGCCCACAGGAACAGAGGCTGAAAGCAATGAAGCTCAGGAACAAGGGGCCAGCAAATGCCACCTGACAAAGGTATTCTAGACTTTGCCAGTTTGAAAGGCTTATATACCCTAGAAAAGCCATGTCTTAATCCTGATCCGTCTTGTGAAGGCAGCCATTTCTTTTCATCTCTATTCAGGACTATAGATTGGAAATTTGATTGGATCATCTCCACAGAGCTGTGACACACTGAATTGTAGGCATTAAATTTGATTAGATGGAGATGTGACTCCACACACTCCAGGTGGATCTTGATTAATTTGCTGGAATCCTTCAAAAGAGGAAAGCATTTTGGAAAAAGCTGAGAGCCAGGAAACCATGAGAAAAGGGATTAAAAGAAATGGCTGCCTCCACAAGATGGACCAGGATTGAGACATGGCTTTCTTAGGGTACATAATCCTTTCAAACTGACACATACCACACTCTAGGCCCTAAAAAAATGTGTTTTCCCATATACAAAATACATTCATTCCATCACAATATCAGAAAAGCCTTAAAGCATTTCAGTAACAATACAAATGCAATACAAAGTCAGAAACAGTGCAGAATCTCATCAAAGTCAGCTACAGGCATGTCTGACCTCAAGAAAAATTCTCCTCTGGCAATGGACCTATAAAACTCAGGACAAATTATTTGCTGCCAATGTACAAAGGAGGAACAGTAATAGGATACATATACTCATTTCCACAGGGAGAAATTGGAAGGAACACTGGGGTCACCAGACCCAAGCAGTTTCAAACCTGCAAGGAAAAAAACTCCATTAAATTTCAAAATCTGAGGGTCATTTATCCTTGGGGCTTTAGAAAGTGGCAGTTCCACCCTTTCCAAGGGCCTCCTAAGAAGCCCACCTCTTCACAAATGCAACCTTGGGGGACATTTGGTAGAGCACCATTTTCTCAGCTTCACCTTCTCTGAACATTGTGATTGCACCTGGGCTCTCTGCCATCTCTGGGGCACATGTTCAATCCCTCCATGTGGTGACAGCCAGGATCTCCTCAATCCTCAAGGAATGTGCTCCACTCCCTGCAAGGCCTGAAGCAGCACGACTCTTCCAATGAAATGAGGTGGAAGGCCCACCCTCTGCCTTTGGGGCAAACTCACCCTCTCCAAATTCTTGGGTGGGCCTGCTGTCCTGGCCCATGGTTACTTGACTTCAGTCCTTAGATTCCATAGTTCTGCCTCTGAAGACAACTTTACTTCACTTTGTCTCTCTCCTGAGTATTGTAGTCCAGACTAGCAGCCATTCCATTTATACACTCTGACAGTACTCTTGTTGGCCTTCTATGTAGAAAGCAAGGATCATGCCCATCAAACAGACGTTTACACAAATCCTTCTCAGATAACCCCATCTCCAATCCTGGATTTTTTCTGAAATGACTGACTGGTTCCACATCTGGTTAAATCCTCATGTGGGGCACATTCTCTGGGGTATCCCTTCCTGGAAGCTAAGAATTTTTCATAACATCAGTTACTGGTTTCTTTGTGCCCAAGAGTTCAGTTCTCAGCTTCTCTCTTTCCTATCACAATTCAGTATAAGTTGCAAAGAGAAACCAGTATGCACTTTCCACATTTAATTAAGAATTTTATTCTGCTGAGTATCCATGTTCATGGCTTTTAAAATCTGCTTTCCAGCCAAAGCCACTAGTCGATTTTTCCAGAATTTCTGCCATTTTAAAGCAAGGATCACCTTCCTTCCCAGTTTGCAATAACACATGCCTCATTTATGTCTAGGGCTTTATCTTTACAGTCCATATTTCTACCAACAGTCTCTTCAAAGCATCCTAGGCCTTCTATATCAAGCTCCTCACAACTCTTCCAGAATCTTCCCCTTATCCATTTAAAAAGCCATTCCAACATGTTTAATATTTACAAACTGCAGCAGCACACCACTTCTGGTACCAAAATCTGCTCTAGTCTGCTAGCTGTCAGAATGGAATATTCCAGAAATGGAATGACTTCTAAAAAATGGAATTTATTCAGTTGCAAGTTTACAGTACTGAGGCTGTAAAAATGTCCCAATTAAAGCAAGCCTATAAAAGTGTCCAAATTAAGGTATCAACAAGTGGTTACCTTCATGCAAGAAAGGCCAATGAAGTTCAGGGTTTCTCTCAGCTGGAAAGATGCATGGTGGACATGGCAAAGCCTACTAGCTTTTTCTCCTGTCTTCTTGTTTCATGAAGGTCCCCCAGGGGCATTTTCCTTCTTCATCTCCAAAGATCTCTAGGTGCATGGGCTCTATTGGTTCTAGTAGCTCTAAAGCTTTGGCCAAAATGGTTCCTTCATAAAGGGCTCCATTAAGCAACAATACCTTGAACAATCACCTAATCAAAGGTTGCCACCCACAATTGAGTGGGTCACATCTCTGTGGAAACAATAAAAATGATCCCTCCCAGCAATATTGTATGAGGATTAAAAGACATGGGTTTTTGAGCATATATAATAGCTACAAACTGACACACTGACTCATTGGCCTTCCTTGATTTAAAGTATCTTTCCGTGGATGCCCTCATTTGGACAGGCTTAGAACTGTAGACTTGTAACTTATTAAATCCCCCTTTTAAAAGCCATTCCAATTCTGGTATATCATACTCTAGCAGCATTTAAGAAGCTAATATAATGGATAAAGGGAAGATTTTGGAAGAATTGTGAGTACTTTTATAGAGAAGTCCCAGAGTGCTTTGAAGAGACCATTGGTAGAAATGTGGACTCTAAAGACATGTCTGATGAGGCCTTAGATACAAATGAGGAATGTACTATTGCAAACTTGAAGGAAAGCAACCCTTGTTTTAATGTGGCACAAAATCTTGCAAAAGTGTGTACAACTGTTAGATGGAAGTCACAATTTGAATGTTACAACCCAGGATATTCGTGAGAAAATTTCAAGCTCAACATGGAAAATTCAGCCTGACTGCTCCTTGAAGCTTATAGCAAATTGTGAGAGGAATGAGATAAGTTGATAAGTGAACAGTTGGGTACAAAGAAAGCAGAAATTCATGGTCTAGAAAATTCTGGGCTTCCAGAAAGTGAGACCCCAGTGAATAGGGCCCCATGTGAGAATTTTCCCAAACATGGAAGCAGCAAACCATTACAGACAAGTGAGGACTGGAAATGGAGTTATCCAGAACGTATCTGTGGAAAGTTCTATTGTCTGATGGCTTTGATCCTGGTATACTACATGAAATATCAACAAAATTTTTTGTGAGATCTGTATGAATGGATCCATGGCAAGTCTGACAGAAAAGGGACAAATTGAAGGAAGGGTGGCTTCAGGGGAAGTACCATGGAAACTAATGTCTGGAGTCAGGAAATCTTGGGCCAAGAAAGTGGACCCATCCATACATGTGGAGAAGGTGAACTTGCCCTGAAAGCAAAGGGTGGGTTTTCTACCTAGATATTCTGGAAGTTTTATGGTACCTCAGGAATCTAAGAGAGTGGAGCACATAAAACAGAGATTAGGGGGAGTCTGGCTGCTATTCCCACAGTTCTGGAAGGGTTAGGCATGTGTGCCAAAGAAGACAGAGATCCTAGATGCTTCCCAGATGCTTGAAGAGGGTGGAGTCAAGAAAAAGATGGTCCCCACATCATTTCTTAGTACTGGAAACTCACCCCAGAATTTGGAGAGAGAAAGGCTGCCGTGCAGACCCTTAGAAAGGGTTGGATTGCTGTTTTCTAATGCCCTGAGGATAAGTGACTCTCAGAATTTGAAGTCCAATGGAGTTCACCCTATAGGTTTTGGGAACTGTTTATATCCAGTGATCCCTGGATCATCTTATGACTATTCCTCCTTTGTAAATTGGAAGTAGATAACTTGTTCTGAGTTTCACAGGTGTGATACCAGAGAATAATTTTTGCCTCAGAATAGGGATCATGCCTGTAGTTGACTTTTTGAGATTGTATACAGGTTTTTACTTTGTTTTGTATTTGTATTGTTTCTGAAACAGTAAAGGCTTTGTGAAATTGTAATGAAATTAATATATTTTATATATGGAAAGAACATGGTTGTGTGGGGATCCAGATGTTGGGCTGTGCCAGTTTGAAGATATCATGTACTCCAGAAAAGCCATATTTTAATCCTGATACAATTTCATGGGGGGGCAGCCATTTCTTTTAATCCTGATTCAATACTGTATGGCAGGAGCTTTTGATTAGATTATCTCCATGATGATATGACATGCCTAATTGTTATTGTGACCATTTAATTAGATGTAGACATGATGCCACCCATGCAAGCTGAGTCTTGATTAGTTTACTACAGTCACCTACAGGGGAAAACATTTTGGAGAAAGCTCAGAGCAGATGCAGACTCTTGGAGAACAGTTACATCAGATACATGGACATTTGGAGATGCTTGGAGTGCCCCCAGAGAGAGAAGATGCCCAGACATGGGCAAAAACTAGCAGATATCACCATGTCCCTTCCCATGAAATGCTAAGCAAGCCCACACCTACAATTGTGTCCCATAATTGTGAGTGAAGGCCCACAGGCACTTAGAGAGGAAACTACTGGCCATCAGTAGCTGGAAGCAAAGAACAAGAAACAAGGACGAGTAGCTGCTAGCCATATGCCTTCCCAGCTGACAGAGGTGTTCTGGACAGCATCAGCCTTTCTTGAGTGAAGGTAACCTCTTGTTGGTCCCTTAATTTGAACATTTTCACTTCCATAGCACTGTAAACTTGTAACGTAATAAATTTCCTTTTTAAAAACCATTCCATTTTTGGTGTATTGCATTCTAGCAGCTTAACAAACTAATACATCCATATATAATTAAATGTATAGAGACAGAATTAAATTTGTGGTTATGTAGATCTGGGAAAAGGTAAAGGGATTGAGAGGTGACAGCTTACTAAGAGTTATGAGCGTTTTTCTTTTTGTAATAATTAAAATATTCTAAAATTGACTGTGGTGATGAATGCACAAATCCATGAGTATACTAAAAACCATTGATTGTACACTTTGTATGCATTGTATGTCTTTTCAATATATCTCAATAAAACTGCTTTAAAATGGACAAAATATTGAACAGAAATCTCTCCAAAGATATACAAGTGACCAGAAAGCACATAAAAGATGCTCAACATCATTAGCCATCAGAGAAATGCAAATAAAAAATAAAATGAGATAATTTCACACACATTACACTGGCTTGTATTAAAAAATAAAAAAATAACATGGAAAAATGTGGAGAGATAGGAATATTCATTCTTTGCTGGTGTGAATATAAAATGGTGGGCAGTTCCTGTGGAAGAAATTTTGGCAGTTCCTAATTATAGAACTACCATATGACCTGGCAATCCCACAACTAGTCATACACCCGAAAGAATTTCAAGCAAGGATTCAAACAGGTAACTGTCCACCGATATTCATAGTGGCATTATTCACATTTGTCAAAAGATGGAAGCAACCCATGTATCCATCAACCATTTAATGGATAAATACAATGCATATATATATACATACAATGGAATATTATTCAACCATAAAATGAATCAACTGTTGATACATGCAACAACGTGGATGAACCTTGAAACATCTTGTTGAGTTAAATAAGCCAGATGCAGAATGACAAATTTGTATGTTTTGAATCTACAGATTTTGTTGAGATATATTCACATGCATTTTATTCCATCCAAAGTAAACAATCAATGTCTCCCAGTATCATTACTTAGTTGCATAATTGTCATCCCACTCAATTTTAGATTATTTTCATTGCTCCAAAAAGATAACTATAAGAAAAACACACACAAAACCTAAAATACCCCATATTACTTAACCCACGTCCTGCTACTTACCCCTAGTATTGCTGTGGCACTCCTGTTATTGTATATGAAAGAATATTAAGGTATTACTGTTAACTATATTCTGAAGCTTGCAATAGGTAATTTTTCCCTATATACAACTCTATTATTAACTCTTTGTACAGGTGCCATATATTTGTAGTAGTTCATGCAAGAACTTATCTATATATATTTTAATATTAATTGGTGACATTTGTAACTCTAAACAACCCCTTTCAACCATATCCACCTACCATACAGCACTATTACTTATAATCCCAATAATGTACTATCTTTACCTCTATCCATTCCCAAACATTTAAGTTCAACATCATCAAAAATTCTTGTGCATATTAGGTAACCCCCATTCTCTAGCCTCTGTCTCTATCTAGGTACACTATGTTCTATGTTTTAAGACTCTGACTTTACATATTCAAGTTAATTCATATTAGTGAAATCATACAGAATCAGTCTTTTGTGTCTGACTTATTTCAATTAGCATTATGTCCTCAAGGTTCATCCATGTTGTCACATGATTCAGCACCTCATTCCTTCTTACTGCTGCATAATATTCCATTGTATGTATATATCACATTATGTTTATCCACTCATCTGTTTATGGACACTTGGATTGTTTCTACATTTGGCAATTGTGAATAATGTCACTATGAACATTGGTGTGCAAATGTCTGTATGTATCCCTCTTGTCAGGTCTTCTGAGTATATACCTAATAGTGAAACTGCTGGATCATAAGTCAATCAATATTTAGTTTTCAGAGGAACTGCCAAACTGTCTTCCATAATGGCTGTACAATTTTACATTCCAACCAGCAGTGAATAAGTGTTCTCATTTCTCCACATCCTCTCCAACACTATTTGAGATGATATTTCATTGTGATTTTGATTTATATTTCCTTAGTAGCTAAGGAAGATGAATACCTTTTCATGTGCTATTTAACCATTTGTATTTCCTCTTTGGAGAAATGACTGTTCATATATTTTGCCTATCTTATAATTGGGTTGTTTGTCCTTTTATTGTTGAGTTGTAAGATTTCTTTATATATACTGGATATCAAAACCTTATCTGATAATATGGTTACCAAATATTCTTTCCCATTGAGTTGGCTGAATTTTCACCTATTTGGCAAAGCCCTTTGAAGCACAGTATTCAATCTTGAAGAGCTCCTTTTTATCTGTTTTTAACATTGCTTATGCTGTAAGTGTAATGTTTAAGAAGCTATCCCTTATCACTATCACTAGGTCTTAAAGATGTCTCCCTCTCTTTTCTTCTATGATTTTTATGGTACTGGCTCTTATATTGAGATCTTGGATACACTTTGAGTTAATTTTGATAATGTTGTAATGTAAGGAGGACAAATATTTTATTATATTAGTAATTTGAAACATAAACTTAGTAAACTCAAGGAGTCAGAGTCTGGTGTATAGATTACAAAGGGGATAGGGAATAGGAAATTAGGCTTGAAATGTACAGGTTTCTTCAGAGGGCCCAGCCTCGCCAGAACATCAGATAGTTCCATCTCCCTACCTCATATTAGTGATAGACCCTTCCAACATGAAAAAGTTAGAATGGCCATAGCCTAAACACCCCTAAAAGGAAGGGATAGAATGATCAAAGATGATGGTGGAGTTATACAGAGAAGATAGGATTTTACAAATTAATATGATTGCTGGATCATTATATTAATATATCTTTTGCTCTCTAGTATCTTAGAGCAGCTAGAAGTAAAAGTCTGAAATTGTGGAATTGTAACCCATGTCAAACTCTGAAATATATTCTGCAACTAATTGTGGTGCTGTGCTTTGAAATTTATTGCTTTTTTTTGTATATATGTTATTTTTCACAAAAAAATAGAAAGAAAAAAGCTGATTGCAGTGATAAAAAATTATGTAAGCCTTCTAGCCGCCTATATTCTGGAGCAGCTAGAAGGAAAAATCTGAGATGATGGTATGGTAACCCATGACAAACTATGGGATCTGTCTTGTAACTACTTGCTGAAGAGTGCTTTGAAAGATATTGCTTCTTAACATTTATTTTCTTTGTATATGTGTTATACTATACAATTAAAAAGTTTAAAAATGTACATGTTTCTTATTTTTAATGGTGAAAATGTTTTGACAATGAATTGTGGTGATGTTAGCACAACATTGTGGGTGTAGTTAACAGTACTGTAATGTATGTATATGAATTTGACTAATGATTGTATATATGGTAACAGAATAGAATTTTTTTTTAAATCCATGGAACTACATTATACAAACAACAAACCTAACATTAAACCATGGATTTTAATTAACAGTACAATTTTAAAATATGTTATCATCAATTGTAACAAATGTTCCACACCAATTGCAGGGTGTCGTTGGTGGGATGGCATATGGGAGGCCTGTATTTTAAGCATGATTGCTCTGTAAATCCACAACTCTAATAAAAATAGTTTACTGATGCAAATAAAAGTAGAATCAGAGGAGCAGAGGCAAAAAAAAAACCCTGATAAACTAAACTGAAAGCAAATGCCATAATTGCAAAACTAAATACAAAAAAATTCAATGGTAGATAATGTTAGACAGTAAAAAAAATCAATATCCAACTATCTTCTCCCTACAAGAGGCTTACTTTAAATATTTAAATACAAAGATACAACTTCATTGACAGGAAATGATTTCTTATGCAGTAGTGAGCATAATAACACTGCAGTGGCTGTAATAATATAAGCTAAAATACGTCTCAAGACATGAATTGTTACTGGAAACAACAAGAGATATTTCTTAATATTAAAAGGATCAATTTTCCAACAAGGAAAATGATAATTAAAGCTGTATATTTGGCAAATGGCTGGAATGATGAAGTAAAGGGCTCTTAAAACCATGAACTCCATAAAAGCTACAAAAACACTAGCAAAATTTACCTGTATCATGTCTTTTAGAACTTTGAAAATTAAAGGCTTACTAAAACAGGAAAAAGCATTTATTTAAAAAAGACAGCTGAATCTCCAAAATAGGAGATCTTTATGGCATTTTACATGTCCTGTTCTCACCCCCATCTTCCCACTACCACATGACCTTGAAAGCAAGCAACCTTACAACCAGAGTGGCTGTGAAAAACCAGAAATTCATTGACCACTGAAAATGGAAAATAGTTTTAGAGTTGTTCAAAAGGTCCTATTCAAAGAAAATTGTTGAATTTATTTATCAGGAAGCTCCCTGGAAAAGTCCTTCTGCAGGGCTTATTTTTATTTAATGTTACTCAGATTTCTGTCAGTGTGAAAATTTCAATCTTCAGGTGTCATAATTTGCCAGGATTGATATAACAAATTGCACAGCTTGGTAGATTTAAACAACAGGAATTTATTTTCTCACAATTTTGGAGGCTAAATTCTAAAATAATTGTGTCAATAGGATCATACTTTCTCCAAAAGTAGTGTTTTGGTCATGGCTTACTGGAAATTCATAATTATATTTTCCACTATGAAATTTTCATCTGTTTCCTTCTTTCTCTTTCTAACCCTACTACTGTGTTCACATTACTTTTATATATAAAGACTCCAGTCATATTGGATTTAGGTCCACCATGATTTAGTTTGGTCTCATTTTAATTAAATTTGTGAAGATCTAATTTACACATTAGATCTTCACATATTTTAGATTGGATTTACACATTAGAAGTTCACTTCCACATGAGTTGGGATTAGGACTTCAACCTACCTTGATGAAAATGATTCAATGCATAACATATAGATGTTTGCCAAAACCAATCAGAGGCAATTGTTTAATATCAAACTGCCTGAGTTGGTGATGCCAAATGAGACAAACAAGAGGTTGATCAAAAATTTACAAGAGAATCTGAGAAATAAGATGCCCAGGGAGGTTGTGAAAAGCTCTGTCATATATTCATTGATAGGACCCAATTTGAATGTGCAGGATAGTGCAAATACCTTAGAAGAACTGACAAATCTCTATTCTCTCCTCTGTGTCTATGCAAGCAGCAAGTTAAGACAAATGCAGAGCTGTAAGCTACCTGACAGAGTATGGAAAATATGCCACAACACAAACACAAAGTCTCTCAGCAAAGAGAGGAAGACTTATTACTTCAATATAACTAAAGAAATCCCTGAAGAACCCTTAACTAACCATGAAATTATCAAAGCAGAAATTTTCATGGCTGTACACAAGAGGGACTACAGACTCAAGGATAGTGAATAATCAAACAAGTGACAACAAAAGGCACAAAGAACACAAACACTGGGAGAGTGGGATGTGATTTACAGAGTGGTCACATCTTATTTCTTTGAAGGTCTATTCTTCAACAAAATATTACAAGGCATGTGAAGAAACAGAATCAGTCACTAGAACCTGTCCCTAAGGAAGGGAAGATGTTGAACTCACTAAATAAATATTTTCAGTTAGCTATTGCATATAGGCTAAAAACTAAAGAAAAACTTGCCTAAAGAATTAATATGAGAATAATGTATTACCAAACAGAAAATATCATTTGAGAGATAGAAATTATTAAACCAACCAATAGAAATTCTGGAGTTGAAATGTACAATACCTGAAATGAAAAATTCACTAAAGTAGCTTAACAGTGACTTTAAGTTATCAGAAGAATCATTGAACATGAAGACAGTTCACTTGATATAATCCAGTATAAGGGAAAAAAAAAAGAGAATGAGAGAAAGTAAGTGGAGCCTTGGAGAACTATATGACACCATCAAGCATACCAACACATGCATGATGGAATTCTTAGAGGGAGAGAAGAGATAAATGGGAAGAATTAATGTTTAAATAATTACTAGCCTAAAGAAAAACAATTTGATTTAAAAAAATAATCTACACACACTAGAAGGTCACTAAAATATAAGTAGGATAAAATTAAAGGGATTCAAACTGAGACACACCATAGTCAAACTCTTGTAAGCCAATGACAAAGAGATAATCTTGACAGAAGCAAGAGAAAATAACTCATCTCATACAAAACATCCTTAATAAGATTAATAGTTGACTTCTTATTACAAAGCATAGAGGCTAGAAAGTAGTAGAATGATATGTTCAAAGCATTGAAAAGGAAAGGATGTCAACCAAGAATGTGATATACAGTGAAACTTTTCTTCAAAAATGAAAGAAAAGTTTAAACATTCCAAATAATAAGAAGCTGACATAATTCATTACTAGGAGGTCTGCCCTTCAAGAAATAATAAATGGAATCCTTCAGGCTGAAATAAAAGTTTGTTAGACAGTAAGAAGAACTCACTAAAAAGAAATAAAGAACACTGGTAAAGTTAACTACATAAGTAAATACAAAGGGCAGTATAAATATATTTTTGTCTGTAACTCTTCTGTCCTATCAGATATAAAAGACAACTATATAAAGTAATAATTATAAAATTGTGTTGGTTAATGTTTTAGTTTGCTAAAGCTGCCAGAATGTAAGATTCCAGGAATGGCTTAGCTTTTATAAAGGGGATTTATTAAGTTAAAAGTTTACAGTTCTAAAGCCATAAAAATGCCCAAACTAAGGCATCTAGAGAAAGTTGCCTTGGTTCTGAAAAAAGGGCTGGTTGGCATCTGGGTTTCCTCTGTCACATGGGAAGGCACATAGCAGGCATCCGCTGGTCCTTGTTCCAGTTCTATTGCTTTCAGCTTCTGATTCCACTGGTTTCCTCTCAAAGCATCTGTGGGTCATGACTTAGCTGCTCCAGGGCAAAACACAGGTTTTCACTCTTAGCTTAGCATCTCATAGAAAGGCACATGGCAATATCTGCTCAGCTATGTTCCTGTCTAGCTTCTGTCAGCTCTCTCTACTACTGGCATCTCCAGAGGCTTTTGCATTTCCAAATGTCTGCATCTCTTTTGGTTCTGAAGCAACTGAATTTTCTAAAAAAAGTCTCACCTTTTAGAGTATTCCAGTAAACTAATTAAGGCCAACATCTCCATCTAACCAAAAGGTCACACTCACAATGGGTGGGTCAGTCTCCATGGAAACAATATAATGAAAAATTCCACTATAAATAGTAGGTATGGCCTCAAAAGATGGGATCAGGATTGAAAGAAAATGGCTTTTTTGGGGTGCATAACAGTTTCAAACTAGCACAATCAACTTGTGAGGTATAAATATATAATCTATTTGAAAGTAATAATACAGAGAATCTGGAATAAATGGAGATATATTTCAGCCAATTTTTGTGTGCTATTTAAATTAACTTGCTATTAATCCAGACTAGATTGTTTTAAATTAAGATGTTAATTATAATCCCCAGGGCAAGCACTGAAAATATGGAGTAAATGAAATGACAAAGGAATGAAAATAGTATACTAGAAAATACCATTTAGCACAAAAGAAGGCAATAATGTAGTACCAGATAAATTAAAAAAAAAGTTAAATATAGAAAAAAATAACAAAATGGCAGATGTTAATCATTCCTTATCAGTAATTGAATTGAATATAAATTGATTAAGCACTCCAATCAAAAGGCAACAATTAGTAGAATAGTCAAAGTCATGACCCAACTACTTGCTACTTACCAGAGACACACTTAAGATTAAAAGCAAGAATCAGTTTGTAAATAAAAAGATGGAAAGCAATATACCACATAGAGAGTGCTCTCTGGATTGTAGTAAAATAAATTATATATGAAGCATGATTGGGACTTAATGTACTTACACAAGCTTAAAGATAGAAAAAGCCATAAGCTAAGGATGATAGGTGGCTTTTAGAAGCTGAGAGTAGACTCCCACTGATACCCAGCAATATACTTGACATAAGTCCTATAATTATAAGGAACTGAATTCTTATGACAACCTGAATGGGTTTCAAAGTTAATTCTTGCCCTTACATCCTCTAGATAAGAGCCCAATTTGGTCATTACCTTGAATTTGGCTTTTTGGGACATTAAGCAGAGAACCTAGTCAGGTTTGTCTGAATTTTAAGCAAAATACATCCTACCTGGACTTCTAAACAATAGAACTGTGAGCTAATTAATGGGTGTTATTTCAAGTAAGTAAATCTGTGGTAATTTTTCAGGTAGCAATATACTGCCTTGTTTTCTAATTGTTTCTTGTGTTTTATCTCCCTTAGGAGATTGTAAGCAATTGAAGGATAGAAGCAAATCCTATGTAGAGCACAAAGAACACAGTAGATGATAAATTAAAGACCAGGAATAGTTAAATAAGTGAAATACCAAGGCCCACTTATACTAGCCACTTGCTCTACAAATTTCATCAATACTGTCATGCCACTGTTCATTAAGTGAACATTTTTATTAGTTCAGTTTTACATATTAGGGCCCCAGAAGAAATGAATTTTGGGGTATGTGGACATGCGTATGTTACTGTGTAGGTTTTGTGTTTGAGTTCACCCTAACCTTCCTGGAGAGATTAATATTATTCTTATTAATAACTTTTTTATTAGATGCTGTATCAATATCTAAGTGAGGAAATTTTCATCAAGTTAGTAAAATATGCATCAGTTTTTAAACCAAAGCAAAAATAACTTTTCTTCATATAAAGATCACAAACAATTAACAAATAAAATTTTTATTTCACAGTTAAGTGACCATCTAAATGCATTTAGACTTAAGAAAGAAGTGAGACCAGATTAAATTTTAATCACATTTCACAGCTGCTGAAAGATATTCAGGCAATACTTGATTGACATTCCTAACACAAACAAAAAGCTCTATAAAAAGGACCATTAGATTTTAAGGTCAGGCATGTCATTTTCATCTACCTATGTTCAAAATGTGTCATATTGAAAATTTTGCAGTTGTATCCTTATTTTCCAATTCCTTTTTTATGACCTCATTTTCTAACACGATGCATGCAGATATGTAAAGTTAGATACTAAAGAGATTATAGTCCTAAAATAGGGGAAAGAGTTTTCCAGGAATGAGGTATAATCCTGCTAAGTAAATTTGTCATTCCTATGAAAAGTTTGTATATCTATTTTTATAGTGGAAGTACATAAATTTACCCTATTTTCATTATTTATTATTGCTTATTATTACTACTCTTCCATAACCTCTTTTTAAGTTAGCCTTTTTAAGTATTCCTATGACAGATACTCATCACAATTATTTTTAGAGTTTAAGGTACAGAAAGAAGTAAACATAAAAATGGTCTATGAAGATAGGTAAATCACTAAGTAAAACAGCATGTGCTAATTCTGATTTACTCAAATGATAATTCTAGGAAGGTAATTTTCTTTATAACACACATTTCCTAATTTAAAAATATTTAGTGCAACACATTTAAATAATATTTGACTCACCTTCCGTGTTGTTTTACCTATCAAAAATTTGTGTATGTTCCCTCAGTATCCATCTGACTTTGGCTGAGCCACCTGGCCCAACAGGGACCGTTGGCCTATTTAATATGCATCTTTACAGCTCTGGGGCATAAATTTCCCCAGAGCCTAAACCCATATCTGTGGCCACCACCCAGCTTGTCCTAAATTATGAGCAAACCATCCCAACTGTCCTTTGACTCCCCAGTTTCTTTCTCTTTTCACTCACCTTTGTTTTAAATATTTTTTTATTGTGAAAGATACCATATATGCAGAAAGTGGTAGATTTCAAAGAGCATTTTAACAAGTAGTCATAGAACAAACTTTAAAGTATGATATGGGTTACAGTTCTGCAATTTCTGGTATTTCCTTCTAGCTTCTCTAATACACTGGAGACCAAAAAGAAATATCAATATAATGATTCAGTAGTCATATTCATTTGTCAACTATCTTCTCATAGTTAAATGATCTCCCTCTAATTGATCATTCTCTCAGTCTTTAGGGTTAGTTGGGCAATGGCCATTCTAACATCTTTATGTTGAAAACGGGTGTCCCCACAGATCTATGCAAGACTCAATAATAGTTTCACTCATGTTTCCTTTAAACTAATGCATCCTTGATTCCTGTGGGAAATCTGCTAACCTATGCCCTGGACCACAATAAATGTAGAAGCCCATGAAGCACTATTGTTCTCCTTGTATGCTCTTCATCTGCTGGTAGAACCATCTGGAATGATCCTGACTGCCATCAACCCCTCATGTCACCCGTCTCTTTCTGAGATGTGCGAGTAATGCACTACTTTTTTTCTCATGCATTTTGGCTACAGTTTCCCATTCTGTAGCATCTGACCTCTACTGGGACCCAAGTTTAAAATGCAACTTAACTAATTCAGAAAAATGTATAAAACAATATAGACTTTTTTGACTTAGAAGTATTTACCAAAATTCTTGCTATGTGTTAGGTGCTCTGGTTACATATTAGTAATACAATGGCAAGAAGATAAAAGTAGAGATGAACCTTTCTCTTTGAGTTTGAACTCTAGCAGCGGAGATAGGCATTGCATTTGCAAACAATCAACTAAATATTTGATTGGAGAATATAATGATGCCTATGGAAAGGATGATAAAATATGGAGATTTACTATATCCATGAAGGTGATGCTTGAGTGGAATCAGAAAGAAGGGGAGTTACATAAGAAAGGAGTGAGGATGAAATGTAGTCTTTTAGGAAAAAGTTGCAATAAATAAAAAGGCTTCGAGGTCTTCAAGATGAAAGGTGAAAACACTATAAATTAACTTGAAATTATATTAACCAGTAAGAATCAATGATAAAGGCTATGACATTGATGAATATAAATGTTGGAATAGTCGTACCTTCACCTCAGTCTGTAACTCTATTTTTTTCATTTCTCATGTGATCTAAAATATAAATGCAAAAGATAAGATTTACAAGTAATTGACAACAAAATATAACCATGTAGTTTGTAACAAAAACAATGTAAAGAGATGGGACAGAAGAACATAAGAGCACAGATTATGTATGCAATTGAAGTTATGTTAACATCTATTTAAACAAGTTTATTATAGATTTAGAATTGTAAATATAAAACCCAAAGTAATCGAAAGAAAAAAGCTAAAAAATATACAAAAAACTGATATGAAAAAGAGATCAAACAATTTCCCTACAAAAGATCAAGTATACACAAAAGAAGATAGCAATGTAGGAAATACAGGACAAAAAAGGAAAGGGTTAAGATGTACAAACAACAAATTATAGAATGGCTGAAGTAAGTCTTGCTTTATCAGTAATTGCTTTGAATGAAAATGGATTTAACAATCCAACTAAAAAACGGAGATTGGTTTTGGGTAAAAATGCATGATCCAACTCTAGGTTATGTACAAAAGATTTGCCTTAGAACCAAGATACAAATATGTTTAAAGTGACAGGATGGAAAAAAGAATCCCATGCAACTAGAAACCAAACATGAGCTGGGGTAGCTATACTAATGTCAGACAAAATAAGCTTTATATCAAATCTATTGCATGAGACAAAGAAGGAAACTATATATTAACAATGCCAATTCACCAAGAAGATATTACAGTTAAAATACACCACTTTTAGTAATGGATAGAATATGTAGATACAAGGTCTATATGGAAATAGACTTGAACAGAACTATGAACCACTCAGGTATAACATACATACATAGACCACTACACCCAACAACAGCAAAATACACATCTTCTAAAGAGCATATGGGTCATTCTCTAGGATAGACCATGTATTTGGCCACAAAACAAGCCTCAATAAATTTAAAATGAATGAAAACCTACAAAATCTATAGTCTGGCTTCAATAGAATGACAATAGAAATAAAGAAAAAACAGAAGGAAAACCCACAAATATTTGGCAATTAAGCATTGCCCTCTTAAACGACCAATAGAAAAAGAACATATCCCAAGAGACATCTGAAAATTCTTAGAGATGAATGAAAATGTAAATAAATGCAACATACCAAAATTTTGGAGATGCAGCAAAAGAAGTACTCAGGAGGAAATTTATAGCTCTAAATGCTTACATTAAAAATGAAGAAAGATATCAAATTGGTAACCTGATCTGAAACCTGGAAGAACTAGAAAAATAGCAAACTAAACTAAAGTGAGTGAAAGAAATAAGACTAAAGTAGAGATATTGAAATAAAGAATAAAAAAAAACACAATAGAAAGGATCAACATAACCAAAGTTGGTTTTTGAAAAGAAAATAAATTTGACAAAACTTTAACTAGACTGGCAAATAAAAAAAGCAAAAGGACATAATTAAAATCAGATATGAAAGTGGTGGTTTTACCACCAATCTTAGACAAATGAGAACTATTATAAGATGAAACTATGAACAATTACACCAACATACTAGATAAGCCAACTGAAATGGACAAATTGCTCACTTGTATTAATTTCCACATGAAAATGGGTCTGTTGAGAGATTTAAAGCCATTCTAAAATGTAGTCTTTTGTGGGTGTCTCTTTGTTTTCTTTGTACTTCTCTGGAAATTGTAGAAGCTTTTATGTTCCCCTTGTTCTATGGCATCCCAATTATGAGTAGGTGAGGGTATATGGCTGTACCCTCAGTTGACCCTTTAGGTCAGGAAATTCATGGCCTTGAGAGGCAGTATAGAGTATGGGGATGTGCATACACTCAGGGTTCAAATTGCCTGGGTTTCAATCCTAACTGTAGCACTTACAGGCTATATGACCCTGGGGAAATAACTTAATTTCTAGGTGCTTTAGTTTCCTTATCTTCAATATGATGATAATAGTAATACTTACCTCAGAAGATTGTTGTGATTAGTAAATGAGTTTATATATGTAAAGTGCTTAGACATGATGCCAGCTAATATGAATATTAACTAATATTACTTCAGAGAATAAATTGAGTCTTTAATTTGGCAATATCTTCCTTTGAATTTTTTTCTGCTATCTTTTGTAGAACTACTACAATTAGGATGTAAACCACCTTAAACTGGTACTCTTTTTTTTTCTCCTTTTTTCCATGTATCTATATTTTCGTTCTACTTTCTTGAAGACTTCCTCAACTTGATATTCTAGCCTTCTGATTGAGTTTTTCATTTCTGCTATCATGTTTTTAATTTTCAAGAGTTAATTTTTTTGTTTTTATTTCATGAAATGTAGTATCTTTCTAAGGGCATAATATAGTTTTTGATGTTTTTGCCTCTGTAAAATCTTGATGCAGCAGGTGCTGTTAGTACCGTCCCCAGGATCTGTTTCCTTAGGCCTGTGCAAATATTTCCTAGATGATTTGATGGGTGTTGACTGCTAAGAACTAATACCTGCCCCCTGCTACAGACAATTCTCATCAGATGAAGGAGATCTACCTTGCACAAAAGGTTATATTCTCTTCCCAGGCAGCTGGTCAGATGCCAGTGATTGACCAGAGGGTACAAAAAGCCAGCCACTTTCTCTTGAGGTAAGACAAACTCTATGGTTTGCTTATACTTCATTGTTGCTCGTGGGAACAGGCTAATGCTAAACTACAGCTGTGTACAAAATGTTGCTTTGATTTCTTCCCCTGTTCTAAATATTAAACTTCTTCTTTTCAAAGAAAACCCTCAATAATTACTTTCAAAAGAATCCCATTTCAAACTCTGCTTCCAGAGAACCCAACCTAACAAGCAAAATAAGGCATACTCTAGAGAAAGTGGAAAATGGAGAAAATACATTAATGGAGTAGATAGGAATGAAAAAAGAAAGCTGTGATTGTATCATTTATTCCAGTTCTTTTCAAATTTTCTTCTTTATCCTTGGGTTCCTTGAGAAATCCTATATAGTTTCAATAAATAATTTATTTCTTGCTTGAGCTAATTAGAGAAGTCAGATAACACATAAAATTTTGAATCTTAAACTTGTCACACCATTTTGACTTAGTGAACTTCATGAAAAATGATAAAAGTCCGTGTTGGTTGTAACAAAGATGTGGGGAAAGATTTCCTAAATAAGTGCTTGTTGGATGTAACTTTTTAGCTCTTCAAAACATATGTTTTTTTTCATGTAGTAGATATGTTTCTGGAAATCTATTCTAAGGCAGCTCATTCAAAATGCCAAAAAATCTCAAACAAATATATTCACATGGGCATTATATACAGAAGTAAAATTTTAAATAATCTGCTTAAGCAACAATTATTTAAATTATAATATATTTACACGACACCATTTTTACAGCAATAGAATTTTTTCCACAAATGATTTTAATAAAATGGGAAAATGTTTCTTTCATCTTAAGGAGAGAAGATTTGCAATTTTGCATTAAAATCCTCTGATATTTCAAGGAAATTACTTGACAATATTATTTCAAAATAGTCTTGTCACTTGAAAATAATCTCTAATTGGTTAACATCCATTTTCTGGTTCTTCTTACATCCTCAGCACATTTTCTCGTTTACAAGTTTTCAGACTGTATTCAGCATTGTCCCATTATTGAAAGAGAATGGAAACTTTTGGAAGCCTCTGAATAAGCACACTGAATCAATTTGCAAAGGAGCTATCATTTTACCACAAGTATTATAATAAATCATAAATATCAGAATAATTGTGAAGTCCTGAGAACATGATACCCACTATGATGGTTAACTGTATGTATCAACTTGGCTAGGCTATTGTGCCCATTTGAATATGTTGTGTACCCAGAGAAAAGTCATGTTCTTTAATCCACATTCTATATTGCTGGATGAGTTATTCTTTATTGTTTCCATAGAGATGTGACCCACCCAATTATGGGTGGCTACTTTTGACTAGATGGTTTCCATGGAGATGTGGAGATGTGTCTCCACCCATTCAAGGTGTGGTTGATTACTGTATTCCTTTAAGAGGGAACCATTTTGGAAAAAGCTTTAGAGCCAACAGAGCCCACACTGCCAGAGACATTTGGAGATGCATAAATAAAACACCTCTGGTGAAGCTGTTGAAGAAGCCTGGAGAGAAAGCTAGCAGATGTCATCATGTTCTTTTACAGCTGAAAGAGAAACTCTGAATGTCAACAGCCTTCTTGAGCCAAGGTATCTTTCCCTGGATGCCTTGGTTTGGGCATATTTATAGACTTTCCTTAATTTGAGTATGTTCTTGGTGTTAGAACTGTACACTTAATAAATTCCCTTTTTAAAAACCATGCTGTTTCTGGTATATGGCATTCCAGCAGTTTTGACTAACTAAAACAGCTATGATAGCCGTTTGTTTGGTCAAGCACTAGTCAAAATGTTGTCGCTTAGGTATTCTTAGATGTGACTGATATATACTATCTCTTTCTTTTAACTAAAGGTGATTACCCTCAATAATGTGGGTGAACCTCATCCAATTAGTTGAAGGCTTTGTGTTAGTTTAACAACAATAAATACAATGGGTTTTCTGAAACAATATGAATTTAATGGCTCATGGCTTGGGGGTTGGAAAAGTGCAATCACCACAGTCCACCCTCTGGAACCACGAAAGACATATTCTTTCCACATGCAAAATGCACTTATCAATATCCCAAAACCTTCAAGTTATTTCAGTAAAACTTTCATTCCAAATTCTAATCAAAATCAGTTATGGGAACCTGGGGCAAAATTCCTCCCCACCTTAAGGACATGGGGAACTTAGAAAATAAGTTATTTCCTTTCAGAATACGGTAGTGAGACAGACATAGGATAGACAGTCCAATTACAGAAGTGAGAATTTGGAAGAAAAACAGGGGTTACTGGTCCTAAGCAAGTTTAAAATTCAACAGGGCAAGCACCATTAGATCTCAAGGTCTGAGTGTCATCTGTGGCTTGATGCTTTGTTCTCCAAGGCTGATGGAGTAGAAGCCCATATTTTCCAAACTCTTGTGCAGTGGCCATGCTCTCCCCAAATATTGAGACCCAGGCCTTAACCTCTCAGAGCACTGGAGGGTAACCTTGCTCTGTCTGAAAACTGAGTTTTATGCTCCACACTCTCTAAGCATAAGGGTCACAGTGAAATTCTCCCCCAAACGTTAGAATGAAGCTCCACCCCTCAAACCATCTGGGAAGGTTACCTGCCCCCACCCATTACAAATACAGTCCCACACTTTCCATACACATGTTATTGGCCTTCTGTCTTGGACTAAAGATATCTTTTTGATCCAGACCTGGGTTTCCATTGTTATGCACTTAAAGTCAATCTTCCTTCAACTCATCCATTCTCTGTCCATTTAAGACCAGGCTGACAGTGTTTTTGATCATACAAATATCATTAAAACCTTGCTGGAGTTCAGGAAGGTCCAACCCATCAGACATAAGGATCTTCCACAGACCCTTCTTGAATGACTGTATTTCCAATCTTGGCTTCCTCTGACCTATCTGACTGGACTGATGTTAAGCCATGCTGTCTTTAGCAAAGGGTTGTTCAGTTAAACTCAGTTGCTTCTTTGTTCTCTGGACTTACATCCCAGAAGTTCAAGGATGGCCTGATGGAGCCACTTCTGGCCCTGGTCTCTGACCACATTATTTGGATAGTCTGAGACATTTCCAAATCATCACTTGCTCTTTCCTTTGTGCTTAAGAGTTCAGTTCTCAGCTTCTCGTTTTCCTTTCCTAGCTTACTATAAGCTGCAAAGAGAAACCAGCTGCACTTTCCAGACTTAGCTTAGAAATGTCCTTAACTAAATATTCAAGTTCATCACTTATAATTTCAATTTTCTATTCTACACTAGGACATAATTCAGCCAAGTTCTCTTCTACTTTATAGGAATAGATTTTTTTCTAGTTTCTAATAACATGCTTGCAATTTCCTTCTAAGGCCTCAATGGAAATACCTTTAACATCCATATTTCTAATGGCACTCCTTTCAAACCAACTAAGTTTTTTCTATGAAGCACCTAACAGTTTTTCCAGTCTCTACCTACTACCCAATTTCAAAGCTATTTCCACAGTTTTAGGTATCTGTAACAGCATTACCCCACTTTTCAGGACCAAAATCTCTATTACAGATCACCAGAGAAACAGAAACAATAGGATATATGGATAGTATACATATAAAGAGGTTTTTTTTTATAAGAATTCAATCACAAGATCATGGGATTTGGCAAGTCCACATTCTATAGGGTAAGATTCCAGCAGGAAATTCTGATAAAGTGTAAATTGCATTCCCCAGGAAAAACTGTCTGGCTGAATTAAAAACATAAGTTCTTCCTATGACTTTAGAAATTCCCAATTCCTCCCTTACTACCTCCAGCTGATTGGATGAGTAGATTCCCCTTGTTGCTGGGGACAATTTGTTTTGTTGATTTGGGGTGTAATCAACTAAGATATAAATCATATATGAAATTCACTCACAGTAACAATCAAGCCAATGTTTGCTTGACCCAACAACCAGACTCCATAACCTAGCCAAGTTGACATATAGAACTCATTATCCAGGCCTCAAATGCACAACTTGGGTTTACAAGGAAGAAAATTCTGCCTTGAGAATGCAGTATCACCTCCTGCTGAGTTTCTACGCTCCTAAACTGCCTTACAGATGTCAGACTTAAGAAGGAAATGCCAATGAAATAGTGAGCCTCCAGCTTATGAACCTGCCCTCTAAATTTCAGACGTGCCAGTCTCCCAAATATATGATATAGGATTTTAGTACTGAGAGTGGAGTAAAATCTAAGTGGGCACTAGCCCATTGTATATGCTAGATTATATGGCCCAAGTGGCAGAACAACTAGACCTTTTGCAGAGCCTTCTCTTCTTATAAGCCCCACTCAAAGTTAACAGTGTTTTTGGCCACTCAGTAAATGGGCTGTAGTAGAACACCCAAATGAGCAATATGTTGCCTACAAAATCCAAGGAAGCATTATGTCCCTTTTTGGTTGCAGGAGTGGCCAGATGCACTAACTCATCCTTCACCTTAGAAGTTGTTTTAGTTTGCTATTGCTGCCAAAAAGCAATACACAAGAAATGAACTTTTTTTATGAACTGGCTTTGATAAATGGAATTTATATAATTACAAATTTACAGTTCTTCAGAGGAAAGGCAGCTGGCTTTCCTCTGGCTTTTTTTGTCACATGAGAAGATACATGATGACATCTTCTGGCCTTCCCTCCTGGCTTCTGTGTTCAAATGGCTTTCCCTGGCATGATTCCCTTCTATATTTCCAAACATCTATATCTGAACTGCTGAATTCTCCTCTGACCTCTCACTTTTAAGCCTCCAGCTAATTAAGTTAAACATCATTCATTGTGGAAGTCACTCTCCTTAGCTGACCACAGATGTAATCAGCCATAGATATATTTCACATGCTGATGATTTAAGTCCACAGCAACAGAACAACTGGGTACCACCACCTGCCCAAGTTGATATCTGAACATAACTACTACAATAGGTATATATGGGCATGCCCCACAACACTGGGTTCCTAGGAATTTCAGTTAGGCTGGAAGACCCCTGATTGTCATATTTAATTCACAAGCAACTTCTAACATAGAAATGTCTTACTACCAAGTCTATAATTGCTGCTAATTCTGACTCACAATCAGAATAGTATTATCAAGGCAATAGTCCTGTGTTTTCTCAATGAAACCATATCTGGAACAGCAGCAGCTATTTGAGTCACGACCTGGTTGTTTTCTCTCCAAAGTCCACATATTTTCTACACATGCTAATAGGCAAGTAGAATGGGAATGTGGTGGGAATAACTACTCCTGCATTCTCCAAATCTTTTATGGGAGCACTAGTATCTCTAATCCATCCAAAAATATGGTGATGATTTAAGGTTACTCTTTTCCTAGGTAGAGGCACTTCTAGTGTTTTCCACCTGGCATTTTCACTATAATAGCCCTCACTTCACAGATCAGAGAAACAATGTGTGGATTCTGTCACTTACTGAAAATGTATATTCAGTCATTTTTCTGTAACTGGGGAAATAATCACAGGATGTGTTTAAGGACCCACTTGACCCACTCTGACATAGATTTGAGATTAAACTTTATTGATCACTCACTGGGCAGAATTTCAAACAGTAATTTTTGAATGAACTTGGTTGTTTATTTTCCTTCGAGTGATAAAAAGCCAGATGTGAAATTGTATACATGCATGGGCTGTGACCAATGGCTTGGATGGTATGTCAAGGTCACTGTGGGAATATTATTGGAAAATTAGTGACAAAGATGCCTAGGGAAAATCTATGTGAGTAAATCTCTCTGAATGTGCAAAAACCACGAAGGTATTTGAGTATCATTCGAATAGGCACTATGAGGTGACATTGGCAGAGGAGGACTTTAATAATCAAGTAGGTAGTGTGACCCATTATGTAGATGGCAGTCATTTTCTTTCCCTAGCCACTCTTGTCATTGTTCAATGTGCTCATGAACTAAGTGGCTATAGTGGCAGAATATAGGTTATTCATGGAATCAGCAACATGGACTTCTATTCACCCTGATTAACCTGGCCACAGCCTCTTCTAAGTACCCAGTATTATAGAAGAAGAGTCCAAAACTGAGTATCCAATATGGCACAATACTCCACATTGGTCAGCCAGTTTTCCAGTGTCAGGTTGATTATATTGGACTACTATCATGAAAGGGGTATTATTTTTCCTTTCTGGATTAGACACACTGGGTACAGATTTGCCTTCACTGCATGCAATGATTCTGCCAGAAATCCCATCTGTGAACTTACAGAATGTCTCAACCACTATCAAGGTATTTTGCATATCATTGCTATGAATATTCCTTCTTCATTTGGTTGTGAATATATTTTGAATGCTCACATATATTTATATCTTCTATTTCTTAAACCCTTATCATATAATTCAAGGTTATTAACTTTGCATCTTAGTATTTAAATATTAGGATATTTTCATCATAGCATTTAAAGTACAGAGTATCAACAAGAAGAGTGAACATCACCCAAGAAATTTGCACCCTCTTCTGTGGAAAGGTTTTACCCATTTCACTTGTATTTAATATAGTTGTATCATGTTGTGCGGAAATATGATTTTGCAATTGACTTTATTTGGAGGGTAAATATGGCTTAAGGAAAAGTTAATAGCTGCCAGGTGACAAGAGGAAGACCATAGTGATTAATTTTTGTGTCAACTTGTCTAGACTCCAGTGCCCAATTGCTTGGTCAAACAGAAGTCTTGGTATTGTTCTCAAGGTATTTTGAAGATGTGATTAACATCTAGAATGAGTTGACTTTGCATGAAGATTAAACTTGTGGGAAGGTCTGCTCCAATTAGTTAAAGGACTTAGGAACAAAAACTGAGAATTCTTGGAGAAGTAGAAATTCTACTCTAAGACTGCAACTTCAACTCTTGCAGAATTTTCAGCCTGCCAGCCTGCAGAATGGATTTTGAACTCGCCAACATCCATAATCACATAATCACGATTCACTTCATTAATCAAATCTCCCTCTCTATTTCTATGTGTGTGTGTGTTTAAAATAAATATATACTACTGATTTTGTTTCTCTCTAGAACTGACTGCTAAGACTCACTATAGACATCCTGGGTTCTTATCATTTTCATAGATTCTGGGAAAAATGTTCTGTTTAGTTATGTCATTGAAGACCATGAGTCCTGGTTTCAATTTTAATAAGGAAATTCATAAAACATTCTAGTTTTCCTTAAGAGGTTGTTTTGTATTTATGATCTATAAACTGATGCAGCATTTGAAAATAAATACATGTTTTTATCCTGTAGGTACTCTTTGGATAATAATTTTGTTGAATTTAATACTTACTGTATGAATACTTATTCCATTTAGATAATACTTTTTATGAATTTAATAATCGCTACATGAAGTAAGACAACTATTGATTTGCACAAAGTGTGCTTCTTTAATTTTAACTTTCTGGGATTTGATGCACCAGTTTTTCATTGCCTAGTTCAAAGCCTTTGCAATTTTTATATATTGTGCTCATATCCATTCTCAGCTTCTCTCATACGTCTTTGAAGCAATATCATTGCATTCAAAAAATAAAAAATGGGTTAAATATGACACTTATAGCAAAATGAAATTTATAATCATGTTTCCTTTAATTGTGGAACAAAATTAAATGTAAAATGTGATCAACCTTTGACTAATATGCCTGTACTAGCCATATGGTGTTCAAAAATAGAAAGACCCTGAAATCTATAAAGAGCCAAGCATTGTTGTTCTTTGAATGTATTTCCTATTTTATGTGCCAGTGTTCTGTGCTATGTTTAATACTACCTAAGATTCCAGTAGAAGAGGACAATTATAATAACTATAGTAATAGTAATTAATACCACCTATCACTTGGCACTCATTACATATCAGGCATTGCTCAAAGGTATTATGTGCATAATCTTATTTAATCCTCACAATAATCATAAGGGAAGTATAAAAATATTGTAATATCAGAGTACAGAAAGTATAAATGATTTACCCAGGGATAAATAGTAAGTTTTGGAAGTAGAATTCAAACCCTGGAAATCTGACTCCAATTTTTTAGGGTCTGACTTCTGACTAAGGTGACTAGCAATTCAATGAAATAACTGGTGGATTCTTTTCTGATTTTCACAAACTGCTTATTTCACTCAATTACTGATTCAACAGTTAGCATTTCCCATACATAGAAAGATAAGTTAATGAAAGATAGAGACATTTAGCGGTATCTGGACCAGTACACATAAAATATATCAGTTGCTTAAGTAAAAGGTAGTGAGAAAGGCTTCTGTGAAGGGAAACACATTGCACCTGATAAAAATTCTAATTACTTTATTTTCCCTGTTGTCTCCAGAGATTCTGGAATCAATATTTAAAATTCTTCAGCTATTCTTAATTTTCACAATTAAAGCATCTATAACATATTTCAAAAAAGTATAGGAGGGGGTGCATGGGTAGTTCAGTGGTAGAATTCTCACCTACCATGCAGGAGACCCAGGTTTGATTCCCAGCCCATGAACTTCCTAAAAACAAGCAAAGAAACAAAGAAAAAACAAACATAAACTTAAGAAATGGTGCTGCAATAATGAGACACTCACATGGAAAAAAGAATGAAATGTGACCCTGGGCATATAGCACGCAAAAAATAAATAAATAAGTATAAGAAAACTGCCAAAAATAAAGAACACTATAGAATGTATTAAAGGAGAGGTTAATTCTCCCAAACTTTCTGGGCATCAGTCTTCTCCCTCTTGATATAGCAACATATTGAGAAGTGTGCAAACTAAACAACAGAGCAGTTCTGCATGGCATTTCCTCTCTACTCTGCACTCTGAGCACACTGGCCAGAGACTTTTTAATTTCATACATCATTTACAACTAGCTGTGTTGATTTCATAGTCATTACCAAGCTCAGTTTGAGTGCCAAAGAAGAATACACAGAAACGTCCAGACAGACACATTGGCATCATCACATCTAGTACAAAATAATCCAAATCCATGGCACTAACTTCTCGCTTGCTGGAGAAGTCTCAGACTTAGAATATAAAGTGCCTGACAAATAATTAATCTTCATAACTGTTTATTGCCAAGACCACTTGGAAGCGGACATGAATTTAAATAAGTCACATACATTATGGAATTCATTATAAGTATTCAAGATAACCCATGGCAGAGTTTTCCTTAATTGTGTGTCAGGTAAAGTTATGCTTGGTATTTACCATATTTAAGTGTATCATTTACCAGATAACCTGCCAATCATCTAAGCTGAATGCTAAGCTTTTATTGAGGTAATAAATGATGATAAAAATCTCATTTACATTGCAGTTTGAATTTGTTTTTAAAAGCTTTTGCTTTTTTGTTTTACTTTGTTTTCCCATGATAGAACCTCTGTAGGGAGGGAAAAAAAAGCGTGAGGAGATATTTTTCACTGGTTGTTAGATTATGTCACAATATTGTTACTTATTTATATAATTGAAGAAAATTCACGAGTTATTTGAAAATATAAAGCTTTCCTAAGTGTTTTTCTGAGAAGTATGCTCTTATTTTCTCTGAAAATAATTGCATGAGCTAAATGTGCTTCTCTACTGAGGATGTAGAGGATCCTTGTGAGTAGATTGTTTTCTTTTTCTTTTTGGGGTTGAGTTTTCCAAAGTGTCCAAAATGTTTAGGCAGCTTTGCTTAGGTAATAGCAGTGAAGATGTACCTATTCATTACAGCATTCATCTTATCGGCATCTGAACATCACTTTTTAAATAAAACCACAAACTTCTGATTTTAGTTTGCTAATGTTGCCAGAATGCAATATACCAGAAATGGGTCATTTACATAGTCAGTTCACCTATGTAGTACTCTGCACTACATAGGTGAACTGACTAGTAAATGACAGTTTTTCTCTTGGAGTGTTTTAGTGCTTCATAAAGGAGATTTATTAAAATAAAATTTTACAGTTCTGGAGCAATAAAAATGTCCAAATTAAGTCACCCAGTAAAAGATAGCCTGACTCAAGAAAGGCCAAATGGCATCTGGGATTTTTCTGTCAGCTGGCAAGGCACATGGATAACATCTGAGGTCTTTGCTCCTGGTTTGTTACTTTGTGCACCTGACTCAGTGGCTTCCTCTGTAAGAATCTGTAGGCCTTTTACTTCAATTATCTGAGGCAAAACTCTGGGTCCTGACTTGCTTAACATCTCATGGGAAGGTACATGCCAACATCTGCTGAGATCCTCTCTTGGCTTCTGGTTTCAAGTGGCTCTTGCAGATCCTGTGGGTCCTTACGGCATTTTCTTCGGCATCTCCAAAGGTCTGCATCTATGCATCTGCTCTCTCTGTCAGCACTCCAGGCATCTCCTTTGGCACTCCAAGTATCTCTAAATGTCTGCATCTTTGTTGCATCTGTGCTCTTTCCCTCTCTGTGAGCTCTCTTAAAGACTCCAGTAAATTAATACCCACTTTGAATGGGTGGAGTTACACCTCAATCTAGTCAAAATGTCACACCCACAGTTGAATGTGTCACATCTCCATGGAAACAATCTAATCAAAATTTCTACCCTAAACAATAGGTTTGCCCCTACATGATTGGATCAAGATTGAAAGAAAATGGCTTTCTTTTGGGTACATAACAGTTTCAAACTAGCACACCTCTCAAAATAAAATATTTTTTACCAACTCATTTTGGAAAAGAAAGGCCTATGGCTCCACCCAAATATATGACTGGAATTGAAGGCTATAATAAGGCCATTTTGGAAAGCTTTTAAATTATAACATTTACCATCTACTATCTGCTATGGCTGATTGGAAACTGTATTTGAAAGCTGATTCTATAAAATTTAGTTACTGGCCTGTTTTCCTCATTTGTTTTAGAAGTTTATATTGACAAATATCATTCCCAGGCAAAGCAATATTCTCTCCCAAAGGTTACCAACTTTTATCAATTTCCCTTAGAAAACAATTTGTTGCTTTGATCAAAATCTCATTTCTATCAATAACAAACTAAGGATATGATTTAGCCTAATCTCAAGGCAACTAAAGCACACACTCTATTAATCCTTGGTCATGCCCATTAAAATTAATTGAGACCTTAGCCCTTTGCTGGACTGTTTCTTAATGAGCTTGGAGGAAAAGATAATAAATTCAGCAAACAAGATCCTTCTTTAATGACTATGGTTCCTATCTCTTTTGGATGGTTTAAACAGAAATTAATTGTATATTTCTATTTTTAATTTTGATGCTAATCTCCTAGGAAATGCATATATGCTTTTCAAAATTAAAAAGTACTTTCTATGATTACAAAAAAGGAGTGTTATTGAAGTGCAAGTTAAAGCAATTTAAAAGGATAGTATCTATTTAAAAGTCAGATTTTGCTAATAAAAATAACAGCCTAGCCAGTGGATTATTAAAAGCTTTATTAATATTCAGTGAATGACTAGCTGTAGTCATACTTTTGCACAACTGCTAAACCAGGGATATAATTTATTCACTTAATTTAAATCTTATGTCCACAGTTCTTAAGTTTCTGCACTACCTAGGTGAACTGACTAGTAAATGACAGTTTTTCTCTTGGAGTGTTTTAGTTTCCTAAAATTGCCAGAATGCAACACACCAGAGATGGACTGGCTTTTAATAAGGGGATTTACTTAGTTAAAAATTTATAGTTCTTCAGAAGAAAGGCAACTAGCTTTCATATGAGTTTCTCTGTCACATGGAAAGGCACACGGTGATGTTTGCTGGCCTTCTCTCCTGGTTTCTGGGTTCCAACGGTTTTCCCAGGGGTGATTCCTTTATGAATCTCCAAACATCTGGGCTAAACTGTGAGTGCTGAGATGAGGTATGCTGAGCTGCTAAACTCTCTTCTGACTGCTCTTTAAGCCTCCAGCTAATTAAAGTAAACCGCATTCACTGTGGAGGACACTTCCCTTAGGCAACTACAAATGTATTCAGCCATAGATGAATTTCTCATACTGATGATTTAAGTCCACAGAAACAGAACAACAGAACATCATCACCTGGCCGATTTGACACCTGAACCTAACTACCACATGGAGTTTGATATATTTGGGGGCATATTTACTCTACAAAGGGCATAAAGTAGCTTTCACATATAATGTGACCACAGAATAATTAGATTTGTGTCACTGGGAGAGCTAAAACTGTTAGACATATTGGGAGCAGAGTTTCCTGATCCCCTTATATACATAACTAAATAATATTACATTCAGTTAGCTCTCTTTACTTTTGGTTACAAAATTTCCTAGCATTATTTTATATAAAAAGATCAAAAATATAATGACAGAACCAGCAGTAAACTACAAAGCAGCAGTTCCTGTATCCAGGTGACCAGAAGAACCTCTGCATTATAGCAGGAAAACCAGGGTGGAAAAGCAAAGATACCAGGACTGAGAAATTGGGGTGAGTGTACTCAAGCAAACATCCCTAAGGGCCACAACTGCACAAGGGCAAGGCAGCTGAAAAGTGGTACACCTCTGCTTTGGAGAGGTGAGGGATGCAATCCTCTCTGCCCCACACCTTAGCATTCCTGTGAGGGAACCCAGGGAGCCAGGAGATTTATTTTAGCCACATGCACAGACCTTGTTGTGGTGCTCAATGTCGAACCACCATCTCTGAGTCAGGCTGCTGCAGGCATCTGGACTTGAGAGAGTCTGGGAAGCCTTCCCCTTGGGAGGAGAGGGGTATAAATAACAAAAACAATCTGATAACTGACCAGTGAGAGAGACACTCTCAGTCCTGCTCTCTTGATTCTTTATTCACAGGAACTCAAGGCATTGCATACACAAGCAGAGAGGCAAAGTCCAGGCAGCTGCATTACAACCCCAGATGCCCTTCCCTCAACCCTGGGTTAGTCTTGCTGCACAGCAAAATGCAAAGCATTCCTGGGCCAGCAGCTAACTGGTGAACTTGAAGCTCCCAGTCCCACAGTCTGCAGTCTTTCTACACAGGATCTTGGGAATCACCAGAGCCATTCTACCTACAAACCAGTCATTCCCATGGTGCACAAAGTCCATCCTCTATCCCTGGAGCTGGCATCTTACAGCATACCTGGGTCCTTGTGGCCTAGGCTGGATTTCCATCTGGTCTGGACCCTGCCCAGTGGGCTGGGGTGAAAAAGTGGCCCGAGAGAGATACATGCTGGAAAGATGGGGAAAGTGCAAACTGGAAAACTGCCCTCACCCTGCCTCCAATAGACTTCTGAAAAGGGATACATACATGATTGAGGCCCTGGCCTTGGTTTGTTTGGCTGGGAATTACTGACAAAACATGTGCCAAAGGAGACCTCCAATGTAAAATTAAGCAAAAAAATTAGATGATTGAAGGAAACCAACATTCAAAATAACCCTATCAAGATAATCAAATGCAAAGAAACCAACAAAAAAATCTCAAACCATAGGAAGAAACAAGAAGATATGGATAAGCCAAATGATTAAATTAAAAAGCCAGAGGAGACACATAATTTGGAACAACTAATCAAAGATGTTCAAACAAATCACTAAATACATCCAGTGAGTTGGCTAAAGAGATAAAGAATATCAAGAAGACACTAGAAGAGCATAAGGAAGAATTTGAAAGGAAAATAGAAAAATAACAGGTCTTACTGAAATGAAAGATATTTTAGATCAAATTAAAAATATACTAGATATACCCAGCAGTAGATTTAAGGAGGCAGAAGAAAGAACAAGTGAACTAGAGGAATGAGCAACAGAATTTGAATGCACAAAAGAACAAAAAGTAGAAAAGATGGAAAAATATGCCTTGAATCTCAGGAAAATAATGGACAACATGAAGCATGCAAACATAGGAATCATTGGTGTTCTAGAAGTAGAAGAGAAGAATAAAAGGCTACAAACATTATTTTAGGGTAAAATTGGAGAAAACTTCTCAACATTTATAAAAGACATATATATACACATCAAAACAGCCCAATGAAGTCCAATAGAATAAATCCAAGTACAACCCACTCCAAGACTCATACTAATCAGCTTCTCAAATGCTGAAGAAAATAAGTCTTGAGAGCAGCAACAGAAAAGCAATTCACCATATACAAAGGAAGCCACATAAGACTAAGCATTGTTTACTTATTGGGCACCATGGAGTTGAGAAGGCAATGACATGATATATTTATGATTCTGAAAGAGGAAAATTGCCAGAGAAGAACTTTTTATGGAGCAAAACTGAACTACAAGAATGAGGGAGAGTTTAAATATTCACAGATAAACATTACTGAGAGAATCTGTAAACAGGAGACCTGCTCTGCATGAAATACTAAAGGGAGTTCTGACAGCTGATAAAAAAAAAAGAGAGAGAAACTTGGAAGAGAGTATAGAAATGATGAATATCAGGCATGATAACTGTGCTGGCTTGAATCTGTTATGTATCCCCAGAGAACCCTATGTTCTTTCAATCCATCCCTGTGGGTGTGGACCTATTGTGAGTGGAACATTTTGCTTAGGTTATTTCCATAGAGATGTGACCCAGCCCATTCAAGATTGTCTTTATCCTCTTGCTGGAGTCCTTTAGGAGAGGATAAGAGACAGAAACACTTTGGAAATATCTCAGAAAAGGTAAGAGAGAAAGACCAAGAGACATTTTGGAGAGTAGGACCAGTTGGTGTCACGATGTGCCTTCCCATGTGTGCTGGTTTGAAAATATTGTGTACCATATTTTAATAAGCCATATTTTTAATCTCCATCCAATCTTGTAGGGTCAGCTGTTTCTTCTAACCCTAATTTAATTTCTAGGCTGAAATCTTTTCATCTGATTATCTCCATGAATATGTGACACACACAATTGTGGGTGCGAACTTTTGCTCAAATGGAAATGTGACTCCACCCATTCCAGGTGGGTCTTGATTAGTTTACTGAAGTCCTTCAAAAGAGGAAACATTTTGGAGGGAACTCAGAGCAGGAAGAGTCTACATAAATGACAGAAAGCTCAGAGCCAACAGAGAGAGAGCAGAGACATGGATGTTTGGAGATGCTTGGAGACCAGCAGATGTTGTCATGTGCCTTCCTATGAGAAGTTAAGCAAGCCAAAACATGGAGAGAGTGAATGGAAGCAACGACATGAAATCCAGCCCTGGAGAAGGAAAGTGAGGAACCCAGACAGGAACAGAGTCTGAAAGCAGTGAAACCCAGGAGCAAGGGACCAGCAGATGCCAGCCATGTGACTGCCCAGCTGAGAGAGATGTTCCTGACACTTTTGCCTTCCTTGAATTCAGGTATCTTTCCCTGGATGACTAAGTTTGGACAATTTTATGGGTTTAGAACTGTATATTTGTAACTTATTAAATTCCTTTTTAAAAAAACTATTCCAGTTCTGGTATATTGCATTCCTACAGCTTCCAAACCAACACACCATGTGACAAATGAATTCCTGTAATCCAGTATGACCTAATCTTAATTAATTTTATGGGCCAAAAGCCTATATCCAAATAAGGTCACTTTCTGGAGTTCCAGGTGGACCTGGATTTTAAGGAGGAAACACTATTCAACCAAATAAAGTCCACTCTCTGGCCACTAAAAATTCACATCCATGTCATATGCAAATGATATTCACCCCTTCCAACATCCTCAAATGTCTTAACTCATTTAGAACTATTTGGATAACTCTAAATCTAAAAGCACATCCACATATGAGCAACTCAAAAGGTTCCAAATCTCATCATCTAAATCATGGGTATGATCCATTCTGGGACAGAATTCCTCACCATTTGTCATACTGTCAAACTTATAGCAAATTATCTATTACCAAAGTACAATAGTTGGGCAGGCATAGGATAGACTTTCAATTCCAAAGAGGAGAAAATGAAAGGAAAAGAAAAAGGAGTCATTGTTCTAAAACAAGGTTGCAACCAACCTTGCAGGGAAAATTTCATTAGGTTTCAAGAACAGAATTATTATTTGTGGCTTCATCTGCCCTCTGTGTCCACAGAGGCTCCTTCTGCCAAATGCCTCCCTTGCCTCTGCCTTTGTATCTATGATTCTTCCTAGGGAATCATTTTTCCTTCTCATTGATTGGAAGCTCATGACTTGAAACTATGTAGTTTTATCAGCCCATTTCCTGTCTATAGTATCCCAGAATGCCGACAGCTTTCCTATAGTTTCCATTAGCATATTCCTCTTTTCTGTCTGAAATCTCACCAGAAAGAACTTTATCCTCAATTTTTCCATGAAATTTCTTCAGGGATATCTACGCTTTTTTTAATTATGTACCTGAAAATTTGTCTAGCCTCTATCCAATTCCAAAGCCTCCTCCACATTTTTTTTAGTATTCTTGCATTAGTCCACGACTTCTCAGTATCAAAATGATACTGATTTTGATACTTCTTGGTATCAAAATGCATATGATTCAATGTCTCCAGACAAACAGAACCAGTAGAGAGAATAAGAGAGAGAGCGAGAGTGAGAATGAGCAAGCAACCGAGAGAGAGAGAGAGAGAGAGAGAGTTCAAGAAATTGGCTCACTTGATTGAATAGCTGGCAATGTGAAATCTGTAGCACAGGCCAGCAGGCTGGAAGCTCTGGGGCAGGAGGTGATGCTGCAGTATTGAGATAGAATTTCTTCTTTTCCAGGAAACCTCAGATTTTGCTTTTCTAATAAGAGAAGTTGCGGGTCTGTGGAACAATCATGCATAAAACACAAGATTCCCATACACCACCCCACTACCAAAAGCGTGCTTCAATGTGGAACATTTCTTACAATTGAAGATAGCATATTTTTAATAATTGTACTATTAATTAAAGTCCATGGTTTAACTTAAGGTTCCCCTTTTCAGTAGTGTAGTTCTAAGGATTTTTTAAAAAATGTTTTTATTATGTTACCACTTATACAATCTAACATTGCCCCCTTTTAAATTATATTCAGACATGTATTTTAGTACTGTTAATTGCATTCAAAATATTGTGAAACCATCACCATAAGAAATTAACCAAAGATTTCCATCATTTCAAATAGAAAAGATCATGTTCTTAAAGCTAATCCATTCCTATAATGTAGACCAATTGTGACTGGGGTCTTTCGATGAGGGTTTTTCCAGTTGAAGCATGCTTTATATGTGTCTTAAGTCTTCATAAGAGGGTAAACAAAAGAGAGAAAAGAGAAAAAATCCCCAGAGAACCTGAGAGAGGAAAGTCTTAGAGAAGTCAGAAAGAAAAGACAAAGAAGCCTAGAGAGGGCATACAAAAACAGAAGAAGCCACTGAATCCAGAAGCTGGAAGCAGTGAAACCCAGAAGAGAAGGAAGAGGGCAGCAGATGTCACCATGTGCTGGGCCATGTGACAGAGGAGCTGAGGATCTCTATTAGTATTCAGGAAGAAAGCATCATTTGTTGATGCCTTGATTTTGACATATTCATGGCCTAAGAACTGTAAGTTGTAAATTAATAAATCCCCATTGTAAAAGCCAACCCATTTCTGATATATCACATTTCATCAGCTTTAACAAACTAAAACACTAATTGTTTTAATTCATTGAGATTATACAGTATTTGTCCTTTTGTGGCTGGATTATTTCATGCAACAGAATGTCTTCAAGATTCATCCATATTATTGCATGGATCAGGACTTAGTTCCTTGTATATATTTATATGCAACATTTTGTTTATTAATTAATAGTCTAAGGGACACATGGGCTGCTTCCATCTTTTATCAATTGTCAATAATGTTAATAAGAACATCGGTGTGTAATATCTGTTGGAGTCCCTGCTTTCATTCTATTGGGTACATACTTAGTAGAGGGATTGACAGGTGATGTGGTAGTTCTATATTAAGCTTTCTGAGGAACTGGCAAACTTGTCTTCTGCAGCAGCTGCACCATTTTACATTCCCACCAGCAATGAATGATTTCTCCTATCTCTCCATTCTTTTCAAAAACTTGTTTTTTTTTTCTTCTATTTTTTTAGTAGCAGCTATTCAAATTGTTGGGAAATGGTATCACACTGTGGTTTTGATTTGCATTTCCCTGGTGGCTAATGATGTTAAGCAACTTTTCATGAGCTTTCTAGCCATGTATATTTTCTTTGGAGAGATGTCTGATCCAGTCTTTTGCCCATTTCGTAATTGGGTTGTTCATCATTTTGTTGTCATATTGAATCAAATTTTATGTATTCAGGATACAAAAATTTTATCAGATATGTGGTTTCCAAATATTTTCTCCAATTGTGTCAGTTGTGATTTTACTTTCATGATAAAGTCCTTTGAGGTGCAGGAGTTTTTAATTTTGATGAAGTCTTATTTATACAGTTTTCCTTGTGTTGTTTGTGTTTGGGTGTAAAGTCTAAAAAACCTTTACCTACCACAAGGTACTGATTATGTTTCCTAGGTTTTACTTTAGGAGTTTAATAGTTCTGATTCTTATATTTAGGTATTTGATACATTTTGAGTTGATATTTATATGTGGTATGAAGTAGGGACCCTTCTTTTTTTTTTTTAGCAAATGGAGGCATTGTTTTCACAGCATCAGTTATTGAGGGGACTGTTTTTTTCAAAATCGAGTGGTCTTAAGGAGAAAAATAATTCTTTCATCATGTAATTCCTTAGTGATCTTCTGACTAAACATGTTATCCACCATTGAGTGTGGTGTGTTAAAGTCATATAGAACTGTCAATTTCTCCCCTCAAATCTGTCAGTATATGATACATACATTTTGATGATTTACTATTAAGTGCATATATTTATATTGTTACATCTTCTTGTTGAATTGTCCCCTTTAACAGTATATAATGACTGTGATGGTTTGCAACTATTATGTACCACAGGAAAGCCATGTTTCAACCCTGATCCAATCTTTTAGGATCAGACATTTATCATACTGTTGATTCAATATTGTAGGGCAGCAACTTTTGAGTAGATTATCTCCACAGAGATGTAACATGCCTAATTGGGGGTGTGAACTTTTGATTAGATGGAGATGTGATTCTGTCCATTCATGGTGGTATTGGGAACTTTACCAGAACACTTTAAAGGAAGAAACATTTTGGAGAAACCTCAAATGCAGATGCTTGGGGAACAGCTGCTTCAGAGCTAAAAGAGACACAGATGTTTTGAGATGCTTGGAGTGCCAATGGAGAGAGCAGATGCCTAGACATGGGCAGAACCCAGCAGACATCACCAAGTGTCTTCCAATAAGATGCTAAGAAAGCCAGAAACCAGAATTAGGTCTTGGAGAAACTAAGTGAAGTCCCACAAAAGCTAATTGGTGAACCTCCACAGGAAACACAGACTGGAAGCAACAGAGCCCAGGAGCAAGGGACTGGTATATGCCACTCACATGCCTTCACAGCTGACAGTGCTATCCAGACAGCATCAGCACTTCTTGAATGAAATTAACCTCTTATCAGTGCCTTAATTTGATCACTTTCACATCCTTAGAACTGTAAACATGTAACTTATTAAATTTCCCCTTTTTAAAGCCATTCCAGTTCTCATATATCACATTCTAGCACCTCACAAACTAACACAGAGGTGGGGTGCTTCTGTGGTTTGCAAATACCAAACAAGTTAAAGCAGCTTTGTAAATGGATAAGGGGAAGATTCTGGAAGAGTTGTGAGGAGCTTGAGAGAAAAGGCCTAAAATGCCTTAGGGACGGTTGGTGGAAATATGCACTTTAAATATACTTCTGATAAGGTTTTAAATTGAAATGAATGTCTTATTTTAAACTGAAAGGAAGGCATTTTTTGTAGATGGAAGACAGAATTGAGAGTTGGGAACTCAGACATTTAGCAAAAGAGATTTCTAAACTAGAGAATGCAGTTTGGCTGCTCCTTGCAGGTTATAGCAAAATGCAAGAGGAAAGAGACAAGTTGAGAAATGAATTCTTGGGTACAAAAATGAATAGAAATTGATGGTCTGGAAAATTCTGGAGTGCCAGAAAGTGAGAACCCAGTAAATAGTACCCACATGAGAATTTAACCAAACATAGAATCAGTTTAGCCATTTCAGGAAACGTGAGGATTGGAAATGTAGTTATCCACAAAAGATTTATGGAACATCATAATGTCTGATGGTTAGGATCCCTGCATACTACATAGAAAACTGACAAAAGTGTTGTGGGATCTGTATAGATGGAACCACTGCCAGTCTTGACTAAAAGGGACAAAAAAGGGACAAATTGAAGAAAAAATGACTTCAGAGGCAGAACTATGGAAACTAAGGTCTGCAGCCAAAGAGAGTGGATCTACCCATGCACTTGGAGAGCTTGAGTTTTCCATGAAGGTAAAGCACTGACCTTCTGCCTAGATGCACAGGAAGTTTTGTGGCCCCAGGACTCAGACAGGGTGTGCTGGTTTTAAAGGCTGTATGGACCCTAGAAAAGCCATGTTTTAATCAAAATCCCATTTCATAAAGGCAGAATAAACCCTATTCAATACCGTATATTTGAAACTGTAATCAGATCATCTCCCTGGAGATGTGATTTAATCAAGAGTGGTTGTTAAACTGGATTAGATGGAGGCGTGTCTCCACTCATTTGAGTGGGTCTTGATTAGTTTCTGAAGTCCTATAAAAGAGGAAACATTTTGGAGAATGAAGGAGATTCAGAGAGAGCAGAGCAGAATGACATAGCCACGAAGCAGAGACCACCAACCTTCGGAAATGAAGAAGGAAAACGCCTCCTGAGGAACTTCATGAAACAGGAAGCCAGGAGAAGAAGCTAGCAAATGATGCCATGTTCACCATGTGCCCTTCCAGATGAGAGAGGAACCCTGACTGTGTTCACCATGTGCCTTTCCAGATAAGAGAGAAAATCTGACTGTGTTCACCATGTGCTCTTCCACTTGAGAGGGAAACCCTGAACTTCATCATCCTTCTTGAACCAAGGTATCTTTCCCTAGGTGCCTTAGATTGGGCATTTCTATAGACTTGTTTTTTTTTTTTTTTTTTTTTTTAAAGGAAAGACAGAGAGAAGGAAGGAAGGATAGAAGGAAGGAAGGAAGGAAGAAAGGGAAACATTTTTAAACATTTTCTTGTTTTATTGTATTCTGTTTCTCCGTTTTTGTTACATGGGCTGGGGCCGGGAATCGAACCGAGGTCCTCCGGCATAGCAGGCAAGCACTTTGCCCGCTGAGCCACCGCGGCCTGCCCTAGACTTGTTTTAATTGGGCCATTTTCTCGGCCTTAGAACTGTAAATTAACAACTTATTGAATTCTCCTTTTTAGAAGCCATTCTGTTTCTGGTATATTGCATTCTGACAACAAGCAAACTAGAACACAGGGGATTTCAGGGAGCCTGGCTGTCACCCCATTGTTCTGGAGGGGTTGAGAGTGTGCCCCAGAGATTGCAGAGATCCCAAGTGCTTCCCGAAAGCTTGGAGAAGGTGGAGGCAAAGTAAAGTTGGTCCCCCCAGCACATCCCAGTGTTGCAACTTACCTTAGTGTTTGAGGAGAGATCAAGGTCACTGCTTAGGCCCTTGGAAAGGGTGTGACTGCCATTTTTTTTAAAGCTGCAAGGATAAATGACTTCCAGACTTTGAAATCTAATTGTGTTTTCCTTGCAGGTTTTCAGAACTTTTTAGGTCTGGTCACCTCTGTTGACCTTGATTTCTCCCTATGACAGTGGAAACACGTATCCTTTGACCATCAATCTATTATAAACCGACAGCAGATTACTTGTTCTGAGTTTCACAGGTGCAGAGCAACAGAAGAATTTTGCCTTAGGATAGACCATGCCTACATCTTACATTGATGGGATTTTGTACTGTTTCTGACTTTGTATGGTATTTATATTGTTACTGAAATTGTTTAAGGCTTTTGTGATATTGTGATGGAGTGAACAAATTATGTATATAGATAGAACATGCTTTCTTTGGGTACAAAAGGTGGAATGTGCCAGTTTAAAACTACTAGATACCCAAGAAAGGCCATGTTTTAATCCTGATCCAATATTGCAGGACATAAACTTTGATTAGATTATCTCCATGGAGATGTGATATACCCAATTGTGGGTGTGACCTTTTGATTAGATGGAGATGCGGCTTCACCTATCAGAGTATGTCTTGATTATTTTACCAGAGTACTTTAAAAAGGAAAAAAAATAAAGAAACCTCAGATGCAGACATTTGGAGAACAGTTGCTTCAGAGTTGACAGAGACATGGATGTTTGAAAATGCTTGGATTTCTGACAGAGAGAACAGATGCCTAGACATGGGTGATGGCAAGCAGACATCATCAAGTGCCTTCCCATGGCTAAGCAAGCCTAAACCCAGAGTTGTGTCCTGGAAGAACTAAGTGTAATCCCACAGAAGCCAAGTGTTCTGAGTCCCCACAAGAAACAGAGATTGAAAGCAAAAAAATCCAGGAGCAAGGGGCCAGTGGATGCCACCCACATGCCTTTCAAACAGGTGTTTTGGATGGCATGAGAATTTCTTGAGAAATGACAGCCTCTTGTTGGTGCCTTAATTTGGACCTTTTTACAGCCTTAGAACTGTAAACTTGTAAATTATTAAATTTCCTTTTTAAAAGCTGTTCCATTTCTGATATATTGCATTCTAGCAGCTTAGCAAACAAGCACAACGATAAACTTTGTGCCTCATAACTGTTTTTGTCTTAGGCTATCTTATCCTATATTAATATAGCACCCCAGCTCTCTTTTGATTGCTACTTGCATGGTATGGTTTTGCCAACCTTTCACCCTTAGTCTACTTGTATCTTTGAAATTGAAATGAGTTGCTTGCAGACAGCCTATAATTGGGCCATGTTTTTTTTTCTTTTTTATTCATTCTGCCATTTGCTGCCTTTTGACCGGAGATTTTAATCTATTTATAGTCAAAGTCACTATTGATAATACAGAACTTTCTTCTGCCATGTTACTATTTAGCCTTTGTAAGTCTGATACTTTTGTCCCTCACTTCCATCAATGCCTACTTTAGTATTTATTTTATTTTTTGTGTTGTACCTTTTTGAGTGCCTTCTCACTTCTATATGGATATATTTTCCATTTACTTTCCTTGTGGTTACCCTGGATTTAAAATTCAACATCATAAATATGTAACAATCCCATTTTATCTGATAACTGAATTTCAGTAGCACACACGTATACGTTTTCTTATACCCCTGTTTTTTTTTTGTACTTGTTACAGCTAACTTCTTCATACATTGTATGTCCCAAATCATCGATTCATTGTTACTTTTTATGCAGTTGCTTTTTTTTTTTTTCACATGGGCAGACTCTGGGAATTGAACCGGGGTCTCCAGCATAGCAGGTGAGAATTCTGCCACTGAGTAACTGGTGCACCACCCTGCATTTGCCTTTTATCATCTATAGGAAGTGAAATGTGGAGTTACATACCAAATGATACACTACAATAGTACTTAATTTTGTAATTACACAAATGGTTACATTTACCACCCATCCTTATTGCTTTTTATGCCACTTTGAACTACTAACCCCTCCTTTCAGCTGAAAAAAACTCTCTTTAGCATTGCTTTTAGGAAGGTCTAAGGTGTTGAACTCCATCAGCTTTTGTCTGAGAATTCCTTAATCTCTCACTCATTTTTGAAAGAAAGTCTAGCCAGATAGGAAATTCTTTGTCAGCAATTGTCTTCTTTCAGCACTTAAATTATTTCACTCTACCACTTTCTTTCCTGAATGGTTTCTTGAAGAGGTTGGCATTCAGTATAATTGGAACTCATTTGTACATAACACCTTACTTTTCTCTTGCAGATTTCAGAACACTCTCTTACTCCTGTGAATTCAACTGTGTGATTAACATATGATGGTATGTATTTTTCTCCATGTTTGTCCTGTTTGGTGTTCTCTGGACTTCATGGATGTGCATATTCATGCCCTTTGCTAACTTGGAAAGTTCCCTGTCATTATTTCTTTGAATGTTATTTCTGCCCTTTCTCTATTTCTTCTCCCCCTGTGATCCTATAATATGTATATTATTGCAGTTCATGTTGTTCCAAAGCTGTCTTATATTATTTTGACACGCTATTTCATTGTTATTTCGGCTTCATAGCATGGCTAATTTCAAGTGTCCTTCTTCAAGTTCACTGATTCTTTCTTCTAACAATTCCAATCTTTTCTTGAGATCCTTCTTGTTTGTTTTTTTTTTTTCATTTCAGCTATTGTAGTCTTTTACTTCAGTTGTTCTGTTGGTTCCTTTTTAAATTTCCATCTCTTTACTAAGACTGTCATATTGCTACTTCATTGCTTTCCTGGTATCTTTTTCTTCTTTCTCTATATTCCCTTTCATCTCTGAGCATTTTAAAGATCATTTTATTAAAGGCTTTGTTTGGCATATACATATTCTCTTATTCTTCTTTGATGTTTTCTTTACTATGCTCTTCCTTTGGATGGACCATTTTTTCCTATTTCTCTGTTTGTCTGGTACTCTTTTATAGTACACTATACATTTTAATAAATTAAAATAGTAACTTTGGGATTTATTCTATGAGATGTCTGTTTCTTGGTTTTGTTACCAGCTGGTGATAAGATAGATATTCTTTTGAACTTCATCCCTCCTATTAGCCTAAGTTCAGTGCAGTGTACAGGGCTTTCCCTGTCTCTCTTGACCTCCTTTTTGTCCTGGGATTTTGCTTGTTGTTTGTTTTGGAGTTCTCTTGTTTGAGATGTTCTCTTGGCTTCCAGAAATTCAAAATAGCTTTTTAAGAAAATCCTGCCTTTTTTAATAGTTGTTTTGACAGGAGGAATACGCCCTGGAGCTCCCTATTCTATCATCTTCTCATAATCCTTTCCTGGGCATTATCTTCAGATTTTACTTTTAAGGAATTATTAATTATTGGATGAGGCCAACCCACATTATCAAGAATAATCTCCTTTATTTATTCAATGGATTGCAGATGTTAACCACATCGACAAAATGCCTTCACAGCAACAAACTAGATTAGTGTTTGATTGAATAACTTAGAACTATAGCCTAACAAGATTGACACAGAAAACTCAAGAGTCTAACATTTAAATGTTTTTTTATGCAACATCCTGGCAGTTCAAATTGCCAGACTAGTGGTTGGAGGCCATGGAAAACTTATATGTTTGTCCTGGGTTATGAGCTGAAAACAAATGTAGCCTGTACACATGAACACATAAGACTATCACTGACAGAATTAACTCAATCATTTTTCTATCTCTAAACTCTAATATTTTCAAAAATATTCTTTAATATTTTAAATAAAAAAGAAATATATTCTTGTTTTAACTAATAAATTAATTCAAAGAAGCACAGATAAATAATTTCCAACACTTAATCTCCTTTATTTCTATGTACCTGAGATAACCAGAGTTTACAGTTTGGTCTGTATGACTCCGCTTTTTTTTAATTTCATAGAATACTTTACAAAACCTGTAGTCCCTGCAGAATCTGGCCCCTGTTTACCTATCAACCTTACTCCATACATAATATATTCCAGTTACACTGTATTTCTTCCTGTTGTTCAGCTACCCCAAGCTTGTTACTATCTTAAGAACATTGTCTTGGTGTGCCCAATACCTAAAATCTTTTCTCTCATATCTTGATATGATTGACTCCTTCTCAATACTGAGGCATTAGATTAAATGTCACTTCCTATTAAATTCTTCCCCAACAAACTAACTGGTAATGATCTCTCACCTTTGTCACTCTAGCTTCCAATATCATCCTTATATTCTTCATAGAAATTTTCATTAACTGAAATCCTTTCATTCATGAATTCATTAATTCATTCATTTACTGTCTGATTCCCTAAACATTTGTAAGTGCATCCATGAGAGTGGGGATGTAACCTGTTTTGTTCACTACTAAATCTTCAGCATCTCTAAGTACTCCTAATAAAAACTAAAAATTCAAAAATCATTATGACCAACAAAACAGGAATTCCCAAAATAGGTATAAGATATTAGTATTTTTCAAAAGATACCTAGCTAATTCTAATATCCATCCATGGCTACAAACAATCATTCTTGGATAGGAATTAATGAACCATGGCCCACAGACTAAATCCAGCCTATCTGTTTGTGTACAACTTGAAAACCAAGAATGGTTATAACCTTTTTAAATGGATGAAAAAATTGAAAGAAGATTACTATTTCATGAACTGTGATAATTATATGATACTTTAATTTTGGTGTCCCTTTGCTAGTCTGCAAACTGTAGAAATGTGATATACCAGAATTGGAACAACTTTATGAAGGAGGAATTTAATAAGTTACAAGGTTACAGTCCTAAGAAGTGAAAGAGCCCAAATTAAGGCACCAAAAAGAGGCTACCTTCACTCAAGAAAGGCTGATTGGTCTGGAACATCTCTGTCAGCTGGGAAGCCATGTGGCTGGCATCTGATGGTCCCTTGCTCTTGGGCTCCATTGCTTTCAATCTCTGTCAATGTGGGGGTTCCTCATATTGCTTCTCTGGGGTTGGCTTTCAACTCTTGTCTTCCCTTGTTTTCTCCATGTTTTGTGTTGCTTAACATCTCATGACAACATCTTCGGAGTTCCAAGCATCTCCTAACATCCACGTTTCTTTTCTCCAAGCATCAGCATTTGCGTCAGTTCTGCTCTGAAGTATCTGTCACTCTCTCTGTGTTGGTTCTGTTTATTCTGTCGTTTCTGTCATTTCTGCCTCTCTCTAAAATGTTTCTTCTTTTAAATGCTTCCAGTAAACTAATCAAGACCCAGCTGGAATGGTGGGGGTCACATCTCAATCTAATCAAAAGATCACACACATAATTGGGTGTGTCACATCTCTATGGAGATGAAAAATCAAAATTTTCCAACCTACATTAATTGAATCAGGATTAAAAGAAACACCTGCTTCCACAAAATTAGATTAGGAGTAAAAGGTGGCTTTTCAGGTGTACATAATTCTTTCAAACCAGCACATTCCACCTTCTGGATCCTCAAAAAGACATGTTATTTCATGTACAAAATGCATTCACTCCAGTGCAATATCACAAAAGCCTTAACACATTTCAGCACAATACAAATACAATACAAAGTTAAAATCAGTACAAAATCACATTAAAGTCAGCTTAAGGCATGGGTTCTTCTAAGAAAAAAAAATTCTCCTCTGTCTTTGAACCTGTAAAATTTATAACAAGATATCTGCTTGCCAATATATAAAGGAGGACAGTCATAGAGTACATATTTCCATTCCCACGGGGAGAAATTGAACAAAGCACAGGAGTCACTGGACCCACAGGGCAAACATCACTAGATCTAAAAGTCTGAAAGTCATATTTGTCCTTGGGGATTTAGAAAGTGGCAGTCCCATTCTTTCCAAGGTACTATGTAGCAGTTTTGCTCTCTTTCAAAATGCTAGGATGAGTTGCAATACTGGGGTCATTGAGACCATCTTTTTCTCAGCTACACTGTTTGAATATATCAGAGCCACGCCTGGGCTCTCTGCCATCTCCAGGGCACATACCCAACCCCTACACCACAATGTGGTGGTAGCAAGGTTCCCCTAACCCCCAGTTTATGCACTTCCACCTCTGCAAGGCACAATGTGGCACAACTTTTCCTAGACAGCTAGGGCAAATTTACCCTCTCCACGTGCATAGGTGAGTCTGTTTTTCTGGCCTGAGGTTTCCTGTCTCCATACCTTAGCCTCCATGGTTCTGTTTCTGGAGCCATTTTTCCTTCACTTTGTCCCTTTCTTGCCCCTTCCAGTCCAGACAGGCAGAGGTTCTGTTTATACAGATCCCGTAACACTCTTGTTGACTTTTCATACAATATGCTGGGGTCATGCCCATCAAACAAAACAACTTTCCATAAATCTTTTCTGGAAAACACAATCTCCAACCCTCACTTGTCCTATAATGGCTGACTAATTCCATATTTGGATAAATCCTCATGTGGGGCCCTATTCACTGGAGTCTCACATTCTGGAAGCTCATATTTTTCCAGAATACCAATTTCTGTTTTCTTTATACCCAAGAGTTCACTTTTCAACTTTATCTCTTTCCTCTTACATTTTATTATAAGCTGCAAGGAGAAGCCAGACTGCATTTTCTACATTTACTTTGGAAATTTCTTCTGTTAAATATCCAAGTTCATCACTCTGAAATTCTGCCTTCCATCTACAAAGAATGCCTTCCTTCCAGTTTGGAGTGACACGTTCATCATTTCTATCTAAAGCCTTATCAGAAGGATCTTTAGAGTGTACATTTCTACCAACAGTCTATAAGGTATTCTAGGCCTTCTCTCTCAAGCTCCTCAGAGTTCTTCCAGAATCTTCTCCTTATCCATTTAAAAAGCTATTCCAATAGGTTTTGTATTTTTGAACTGCAGCAGCCCCACTTCTCCAGTACCAAAATCTGTGTTAGTTTGCAAGGATCCAGAATGTGATATGTGAAAATTGGAATGGCTTTAAAAGGGGGAGATTTAATAAGTTACAAGTTTACAGTTCTAACAATGCAAAAGTGTCCAAATTAAGGCACCAATAAGAGGTTACATTCACTCAAGAAAGACCAAATGGTCTGGAACATCTTTGTCACCTGGGAAGCCATGTGGCTGGCATCTGTTGGTCTCTTGCTCCTGGTATATATTGTTTTCAGTTTTTGTCCATGTCAGGGTTCCTCACTTTGTTTCTCTGGGGCTGGCTCTCATCACTTGTCTTCCCTTGCTTCTTCCAGATTCTGGCTTGCTTAATATCTCATGGCAGTGGCTGCTGGGCTCCAAGCATCTCTAAAAATCCATGTCTCTGTTCTCCAAATTCAGCATCTATGTCAGCTCTACTCTGAAGTTTCTCACTCTCTCTCTGTTGTTTCTGTTGCCTCTGTCATTTCTGACTCTCTCCAAAATGCTTCTTCTTTTAAATGATTCCAGTAAACTAATCAAGACCCACCAGGAATGAGTGGAGTCATATCTTTATCTATTCAAAAGATCTCACCTACAATTGGGTGTTTTACATTTACATGGAGATAATCTAATTGAAATTTTCAAACCTACAGTATTGACTCAGGATTAGATAACATGGCTGTTCCCAAAATACCGGATCAGTATTAAAAGATGGCTTTTTTGGGGGTATGTAATACTTTCAAACTGGCACAGCCCATAAATATAATTTTATTGGAAGAAAACATCACCCTTTGGTTTGGTTAATGTGGTGTTTTGGAATTATGTACCCCAGAAAAATATGTTTTAAAACTTAATCTATTCCTGTGAGTGTGAACATTTTACAATAGGACCTTTTGATGAGGTTACTTCAATTAAGTGTGGACTAGATGAATCAATATGGGTCTTAATCTTATTACTGAAAGCCTTATAGGAAAGGTCTCTAAGACAAACAAAACCCGAGGAAGTCAGTGGGACCCAGAAGAGAAAAAAGAAATCAAAGGAGACTGCCATGTGCATTGCCATGTGACAGAGGAGCCAAGAACCATGGATCACTGGCAGCCAGCCCTAGAATGCCTAAAATGCCTAGAATAGTAACCTGGAAGAAAGCATCTTTTATGACTCCTTAGTTTTGGACATCTCATAACTGCAAAACCATGAGCCAATAAATTCCTGCTTTTAAAGCTAACTTACTACATAGTATTTGCTTCAGCAACCAGGAAAAACAAAACTGGTATTATCCGTGATTTCTTTCTTTGATCCACAATGGCAGATCTTAGTACCTGTGACAAGAGGTACATGAGGAGTTATCATTTCTTTGCACTACTTCTCAGAGTACTACAACTTGAAATGTTACAGTTATAATGCTGCTACATTTCAAGTGCCATGCATATTAACATGCTGGAGCATTTATCATTATCATTATTATTTTGTTTTATTTCACTTTTAGCCATCATGTCAAAACAGGAAAAAGAAGACTTTTAATATCATGCTTTTAATGCACAGTTGTATGTGAATGTTTTGTATTGAATTATATGACAAAGCATTGTCTTTGCTGTCTACTGACACTCAAGCTATACTAAAAGAATTAATTATGTGTCATCATTACCAGTACTAGCCCTCATAACATATTTCAAACTCACAGGAAAGCAACAGTCAGCAAATTACAAAATATTAAATTGAATATCTCATCAGAGCAAATTATTTCAAAAAATAAAAGATGAAAATGAGTCCTCAACCAAAATATATTTCTGAGTTGCTCATTTGTTTGCCAAGGAAGGAAAGCCTTTTATTGGTGGTGACTTAGTTCAGTTGTGTTTTGATTGCAGCAGCCAAATAAATATGTACAGAAAAAAATAAACATTTTAACACTAGTAGCCTTTTGGAGAGATGGTTGTTCAAAAAAATTGAGGACATTGGGAGAAACATCCATAGTCAAGTAAAAGTGAGCACAAATTATTTCAAATGATTTTTGTCTCAATGAGTCAGCATATATTACTGATATTGCTCATTTCTTATTTATTTGATAAGTCAATGCTGAAGCTAAAATGATTAAAGCATTAACCTCTCTGAATAGTTTGTGGAACAACAACAATTAAGAATATCTCCAAGGGAGTTATTAAATGCAACCTGAAGCAGAGTCTATGAAAATGTGCTACAACAAATGGTAGTAATAATTTATGTGAAGCAGAAACATCTTAGTTGGGAAAATTTACAAAACTTAATAAAATGTAAGGTGTTTAAAACCTATGGTTACTGATTTTGTTAGCAGTCATTCAAGGTCCATTTATTTTTTTTGTCAAAAATAGCTGACTATTCTGAATTGCCAGAAAACACAGCTGTTTGATGCCTCAACAATGGTAGAGTTTTATTGCAAGTATTTGAACTGCGGACCATGAATGAAAACTTTCTAAACAAGAAGAACTATGCTCAACAACTATTACTGAATACTGAATTGCTTTGAAAATTAGCTTTGGCTGCAGAATTGATAATATTCCTTAATTAATTAGACTTAAAATTAGAAAGCAAAATAATTATATGCAAAATTTGTACTGTACTGAAGTCATTTCAATGACAAACAATGTTATTTGAATCATTAGTAATTTCACACTATTTTATACACTTCCTGTACTGTCAAATTTAAATCAAGAAATAAGAGCTCCATCTCCACTCAAGTTTGAAATGGATAAATGTTCTTAGCTCAAACTGCAACTCCAGCAGCAGTTTTAAGAACTCAGTTTAAAGGGAAATAAAATTTTCATATTTCAAAACCATTGAGCAATACAATCAAAGAGCTTCCACCTAACCTGCAATAAGAAATGATCAAATTTCAATGTAACAACATGCTGAAAAACAGTAAGAGAAGAATCTCATAAAATTTGAAAATTGTTTTCTAAGTAATTAATTGAAATGTCTTCAAGGTATAATATCAATGTTTGGAAATACATATCTACATAAAAATACAGTTTCAAAATTGAAATAAGTAAAATTTCATTTCAGATAAGCACTAACAGATGAAAATTTGCAATTACTTTTCATGATAAGGGACATTAATTTTAAACCTCAATTAATTTAAAGTTTACCCCTCCCCAGTATCCATCCTTCTCACCAATTGACCTGTATGAAAAAAATGCACTCAATTATTAGTAGTATGTTTTGCATTTCATTAATAAAAAATTATGAAAATGTGTTTTATTTCTTGTTATGCTCAAGTCTACTATACCCTTTCTGACTTTTTGCTTATTCATTTTATCAATTCCTAGGATAAGGATTGAAATATCTGACTGAAATTATAGATTTATCTGTTTTTACATGAAGTTCCTTCAGTTCTGCTCCAGAAATTCTCATATTAGTTGCATTAATGTTTATGATTATCATGTCCCCTTGACATGGCCTCTTTATCATTATGAATTGATTTCTTCTATTCTTGACAATATTCATGCTCTGAAATTTACATGTTATCTTGTTAATTATAACCACACCAGCTGTCATTTGACTAGTGTGAGTGGTATATATTTTTCTAATATTTTACATTTATTCTTTATATTTAAAATGTGTTTCTTGGGGGAAGCATATCATTGGGTTTTGCTTTTGTATGTAATCTGACACTCTGTCTCTTAATTGGAGTGTTTACAAACAATATATCTTGCTATTTGTCTTCTATTTTTCCCACCTATTCTTTGTTCCACCTTTCCCTATTTGTTTTGTTCATATGAATTGACTATGTTTATAATTCCATTTTATCTTGCTTGTTTTCCTATTAGCTATAACAGTTTTTAATATTATTTTAGAAGATGCTTCAGGGTTTATATATACGCATTTAATGAAGGTCTGCAATCAATTAATACAGTATTTCATGAATAACATAAGAACTTACAAACAGTATAATTTAACTTCTTCCATCTTAATCTTTCTTCTACTGTTGTCATACAATTTCATCTACATATAAGTATCTTTTAAAGTGATTTAAAAATAAGAAAAGTAGTTGTATTTATTATTCTTTTACCATTTCCAGTGTTTAAAGCTGTATGTTTTCTTGAGTATAGTTTTACCTATATCTTATTGATTTTTATTTGTGCTTTTTTCTTTATTTTCTAGATAATTGAGATGTTTCTTTTTAATTTCTATGTGATCTAGGAATTATATAGGAGAAAATATAAGTTTCAAATATTTGAGAATTTGTAAACACTTTTATATTACTTATTTCTAATAATAATGAATTATGATTAGATCGTGTGTCTTTTAATGTAATTTTATGGATTCTTTATTAAAAAGTATATGATTTTAAAAAATATGTTTTGCATGAGGAAGAACAAAGGAATGTCAATAATACAGGGTGCTGAAAACAGATGGTAATTAATATTTTAAAACTTTAATAAAGTATATGATTTTTATCAACATTCAATGGATATAAAATGAGTATTCATTATTTGTTGGACACGAAGTTGTATATTTTCATTCCATATTAACTCCTTGATTATATTATTCTGATTTTTTATGCTCTTGCAAAAATCATGCAGAGAAACAGAAACATTCACACTCAGTTGATAAGAGTGTAAAATGGATACAATGACTATGAAGAGTGATTTGTCAATAACTAATGAAGTTGAATATTCACATATCCTATCCCACAACAGTTTCATTTCTACAAATATGAATTAGAGAAATGCTGTAATCTCTCTCATATATGCACAGAAACATGTATAACTTCATTTTAATATTCAAAAATAAAAAATGGAAATAAATGTTCATCATTTAGTAATAAATTAATTAGATTTAATCAACAAATGCTCATTGAGTGCCAAAAAATTCAGTCACTGCTGTAGATTGCATAAATGCAATGGTGAACAAAGCAGACTAAAACAGCTGATCATATGCTATTTAGTGAGGCAGAAAGATGGAAGAAAAAGTAAATAAAATATAATGTCATAAAAAAAGAATTATGGGAGGGGGTGTGAGGGTAGTTTGGTGGTATAATTCTAGCCTGCCATGCAGGAGACCTGGGTTCGATTTCCAGTCCATGCATTTCCCAAACAAGAAAACAAAAGAAACCAACAAAAACAAACAAACAAAAAGTTCAACAAAATGGTGCTGTAATAATGGGATACTCACATGGAAAAAGAACGAAATGTGACCGCACCATACAGCATAGAAAAATAAAAAATAAAAATAAATAAAAGAAGTATGCATAAGGATAAATATAATACCAGTTGTAAAATATATAAAATATGCAAAAATTTATAGTATTTATGGAAATGATCATGCATTAATAGTATAAAACACACATGTATTATAAACTCAAAATTCAGGAACATGGTTACCTTTGAAAGGTACATAGAAACTGTACATAGAAAATGTAATTAACAAACACTACATAGGGATCTTGAGTTAGATTTTTTGTTTTATTTCTTTGTTTAACAGAGAAGTGTGGGTTTACAGAGCAATCATATCTAAAATGCAGGATTCTCATACAGTACTCCCCCAAAATAACTTACATTGGTTTGAAATATTTATTAAAATTGATATCACTTTTTAATAATTGTACTATTAAGTAAAGGCCATGATTCAACTGAGGGTTGTTTGTATAGTGTAGTTCCACAGATTTTTTTTTTAATTTTCTGTTATCATACATATACTATATATCATATAGTATACATATAATATACTTTATATACTATATAATATGTACATATACTATACACACTATCTACCATTAGATTGTTTATACATATAATCTGCCATTTCCCCTTTTAAGCATATTTAGATATATATTTCAGTGCTGTTAATTGCATTCACAATGCTGTGCTACCATTGCCACCATCCATTTAAATCTTTCCAAATAGGAAGCCTGTACATTTAAACCTTAACTTCCCATTCCTTATCACAACCCTGTTCTCTGGTAACCTATACTCTAGATTCTGACTTTATGAGTTTGCTTATTCTAACAGTTTCAAATCAATGAGATCATATATTTATCCTTTTGTGTTTGGCTTATTTTATTGAACATGGTGTCTTCCAGGTTGGGTAAAAGGTGTTTGCTATATTATTCTCTCAGTGGTATTGCATGACTGAAAAATCTCTTTAAAAGAGTATTCACAAGAGATCCAAGATGGCTGATTAAGGAAAGGCTGGACTCAAGGTCTCTAACAGAAAATCATCTAGTGCTCAGGTAGAAACTGTTCACAACGTATCTGGAGCTCTAGAGATGGGGGGAGTGCTCTACAACACCCAGGGTCAGAGGGAAATGGCAGTGAGAAAACTTGAGTAACCCCCCTCAGCACTGGCTCCTGGTCCCCATCCCACACTCTCAGGAGAGAAAGCATATGTTTCACCAGCCTCTGGATGGTGGGCAGCTTGTTGAAAGGACAGTGGGGTTTCACTCTTCCTAGAACAGGGTATGACATTATCTAGCCCTGAGCCAGCATTTAGCCTGTGAATTTGCACTGCTGGGACTACCTGTGATTTAAACCTGCCCTGGCCAGCTTAATGACACCAATGAATGGAGTCCTTGGGAAACTAAGAGCCTTCTTTCTGAGGGTTGAGAGGATTTGCTTGCCAATGTGCCCCACCTGCTGGCACGTTAGAGAAATGCACCCATGGGAAGACGTCTTAAAGGCTTTTGACCCTGCTGGGTGAGCCAAGATAGTGCACCCTTGGGGAATAGAATTACAGTCTTCTAGGCATCTTTACCTGACATTCTCCCTGGGGTCCTGTGAAGCTTCTGTGCACCCCCTCCATGGATCCCTTCGTTGAGGAATACTGATGAAACAAACGTCTTCTAAGACTATTAATACAAATCCAATCAACAACAAAAGCTTTGACAAAGAAAGAACCCAAACTCCAGAGTAAACTGACCAAGATACTCTGATGCACAGATATCAGTAAAAATTAATAAACTATATGAAGAAATAGGAATATATTGGCTAGTCAAAGTAGCAAATGAAAACACCAGAGGAGGAGCAGAATCTGGAACAACTAATAAAAAATGTGCAAAGAAATGTCCTAAACAAATTCAATGAGATGGCTTAACAAATAAAGGACATTAAGAAGATACTGGGTAGACTTAAAGAAGAAAAATATCATCATGGGTGAACCAGAAGAAGAAAAAGGAAAAGGGGGCAGAAAGAATATCTGAGGAAACAATGACTGAGAATTTCCCAACTCTTATGAAATGCGTTGATATCCAGGTCCAAGAAGTACAACATACCACAAACCAAATAAATTAAAATAGACATATTGCAAGACACATACTAAAAAGAATGCCAGATGTTAAAAACAAAGAATTTTCAAAGCAGAAAGAGGGAAGCAATTTGCAACAGGCAAAGGATGACTGATAAGATAAAGCACAGATTTCTCATCAGAACACATGGAGGAAGGAAGGCAGTGGTATGATATATTCAAGATACATAAAGAGAAAAATTGCCAGTCAAGAATTCTCTGTTTGACAAAGCTCCCCTTCAAAAACAAAAGAGAGCTTAAGATAAGCATAAGAGTTTACAGATAAGCATAAGCTGAGAGACCTGTTAACAAAACTCCATGAGACAAACACCAGCAAAACAGAAGATAGAAATAGACATAGGGACAATAATAGCTGGAGAATTCAATGCATCACTCATATCAAAAGATAAAACATCAAGGCAGAGGATCAATAAGGAAGCAGAGAAATTGAATAATAAAGTAAATGAACTAGACTTAACAGACATATATGGAACAATGCACCCCAATACAGCAGGACATACAGCCTTCTCAGTTATTCATAGATCATCTCATGATAGACCACATATTGGGTCACAAAATAGGTCTTTGTAACTGTAAAAAGTTAAAAATCATACAAAGCACTTTCCCTGATCATAACAGAAAGAAGCCTGAAATCAAGAACAAGCAGAAGAATGGAAAATGCATAAATTTATGGAGAATAAAAAATACACTACTATTAAACAACCTGAATCAAAGAAGGAATCACAAGAGAAATCAGTAAACATCTTGAGACAACTGAAAATAAGAGCACAGCATATCAAACATTACAAGATGCAACAAAGGTAGTGCTGAGAGAGACATTTATTGCCCTAAAGCCTACATTAGAAAAGAAGAAAGAGCTAAAATTGAAGATCTAACTAAACACCAGGTGGAAATAAAAGAAAAAAAAGGCAAACTAAACCCAAAGCAAACAGAAGGAAATAAATAACAAAGATTAGAGCACAAATATATGAAATTGAGAATACAAACAGTAGAATAAGCAATACTTTCTCTACATGATAAAATGCCTATATGACAAATGCACAGCTAACATTATACTCAATGGTGAAAGATTGAAAGCTTTCCCACTAGGACCTAGAACATAACAAGGATGTCCAGTGTCACCATTGTTATGCAGCATTTTGTTAGAAGTTCTAGCTAGAACAATTAGGAAAAATAAAGAAATAAAAAGCATCCAAATTGGAAAGGAGTAAGTAAATTTTTCATTCTTTGCAAATGACATGATCCTATATATAGAATTTCCCAAAAAATCTATAAGAAAACTCCTAGAGCTGATAAATGAAGTCAGCAAAGTGTCAAGAAACAAGATCAACACTCCAAAATTAGTAAATTTCTATACAGTATTAATGAGCAATTGGAGGAAGACATCAGGAAAAAATTCATTTACAGTCAAAACTAAAGAATCAAATAACTAGGAATAAACCTAACCAAGGATGGAAAGTCCCTGCAGTCAGAAAACTACAAAGCATTGCTAAAAGAAATCAAAGACATAAATAAATGGAAGGATGTTCCATGTTTATGGATTCAAGACTAAATACTGTTAAGGTATCAATTCTACCCAAACTGACTTAGAGACTCAACATAATCCCAATCATGACTCAGGGCCACAGCCAGAGGTTGTGGGCAGCTCGTTGGTCACCTGAGTGCAACTCTTGCCTGTAATGAACCTCATGGCAGTGCCTCAAGGCCTGCAGCTATTGCACAGTTAGAGGCCCAGTCCATGCTCTGAGGCTGATAAAGAAAATGCCAATATATCTACAGGGAGCAAAAATAATAAAAGGGTGGAAAAAATTGTATTTCATTAAAATTTTCTAATGAATTAACCAATTCAATGATAGCATTTGATACACATAATTTTGAAGATAATAATCAAACCATTCAGCTGTTACCAACTGAAGATGATCCCAAAAATCCACATAAGAGATTTAGCCAGGCATTTCATTAAAAAAAAAAAAAAGTAAAGAAAATCAAATGACTACAGAAAAACCAAAGCAGGATGCTGCTAACATTCACTAGAAACTTGTGCTTAGATCTTATCATGGTCAAATTGTTCAGTCTAAGGTTAATGCATTTAGAGAACCTCTATGGGTCAAAGATGTGAGTACTGCAACAACCCCAAAACTTTCAACTACTATCTCTGAAGCCACAGAGCCTCAGCCTATAAACATCAGCAGTGTAACAGTGAAAAGTAATAGAGCCTCAAATGTAACTACCACAAAATTTGCAAGCACTGCATGTCAGGACAGACAACTTGTGTGACCTCCTATTAGAAGTCACCACAGTAATAGCCACGACAAGGTGAAACGGGATCAGTAGACCTTCTGTCAATGTTACAATCCAGTGAGGGCCTATTGGAAAGGGATTAATACAATTAAAAACAGATTTATCTAAGGTCCAAATCAGTTCTTCTCAAGAAACAGAAATAAATGAGACATCATCAAGAAACCTAGCTTGTGAAATTTTAGCCATATCAGCTTCATTTGCTAAAACTAAACTGATAGAAAAGTCCCAAATCATTGACTAGTGAAGACATCCTGCAGCCAAAGCAAATTTTTATAGATCAGCTCAGCCCAAAGAAACTGCAGAAGAGAGAAAAATCTGTCTGACAGGCTGCAAAGCTGGCAAAGAAAGAGTGCTGAAAAGGCCTCCTATTGTTGCACAAAAAAAAGGGACAAGGCTTTAAGCCTCCTGGAATGTTACATAGAAATAGAATAAACCTGGCTGAGGCTCTGAAGTTTTAGGAAGTAGGTTTTATTTTCTATGGTCATAGGGCAGAGCCAAGTAGCCTCCAAAAGTTTGAGCCTCAAATAAAAGGCAACCTTAGCTTTTGTAGACTGTATTACATGCTAGAGATAACGCAAACTTAATATAGCCACTGGCAATATTAAAGGAAAAACAATTGGTTAGTTTGAGGGACAAAGCGAGTTACAGAAGAAGATGAGCTGTTAGGGGAGGGTCCCCACCCCAGGTGTTTTATCTCACTTGCCTGCAATTTCACCCTTTCCTAAAGGCTGGGAGTGTTGTGGGTGCACCAAAAGAGAGACCACACAAGTCAAAACAATTTGCAAGCCAATTAGGAGTCTTTATTAGCCGGCCTGCGACTGCCTCAGAAACTCAAGAAGGAGGAATCAAAGAGCAGCCCAGAGGAGTTCTCAAGGGGGGGCTTATAAAGGTAAAAACCACAAGCATATCCACAGAAGCAGGAAAAAGGACATTATCTTTTTGAGCCACATCTTGGTTTGCAGCTGTAAGCAAGTAATCTTATCTCCAGAAGCAGAGAAATGCCATTTGCTCTTGCACAATACATCCCATTCTTTTAGTTTCTTAACAATGATTATTGTTCAATTTTTAACTCTTGGGAACTTCCTGCCCTGGATCTTGTGACTCCAGATACCTTCTTCTTGCTAGGGCCTAATTTATTGCCTGATTTATTGCTCCTGACCCCCCACAGGAGAGGGGGTTTCTATCCCAGGAATGTGTCTTTATCTCAGTTTTACCCATTTCTGAAGGTCAGGAGAGGGGGTTGGGGATTTTCCACAGTGAAGGCAGCTGAACCAGAAGAAGAAGGCGGGGAGAGGCCTGTCTGCTTTAAAGCCTGCTTGCTATATAACAAGACATTTTGTGAATTACTGAACCTGATTAATGAGAGGTTCACTAAAAGAAGAAATAATGGCCACACCGGATGATCCGATTAAAAGTATCACAGATGCCCAAAGCTTGTTAATTATTGGCTATGGTTTACACATCTTGAACCAATCGCAAGTCCTATTGAAAATACTATCACAATATATGAGAAAGCCCATTCTAGCAGGGGCTCAGCCTATTGATGAAATGTGACATGTAATTATAGATATTCTAACACTGAAGAGTCAAGAAAAAGTTAATTTTGGAGAAAATACTAAGGCTCGTGCAGCCACTAAAAAAATCCAATAAATCAACACTGAAAATACAGGTGTTAAACTAGAGCCAGGAAAACTGGAAATGGAAAATAAGCAACATAGAAATGTGATATTTCAAGAGTGAAAAAGAACAAGAAGGAAAAACAAAAGAGCCCATCAGTGATGATAAAACCCCTTCTAAAGAAACTATAGTGAGTTGCTTAATTAAATATGTTTGTACTACACCATTCTTACAAAGCGTAAAAAAGAAGATGCAGTTTGATGAAACAAATTCTACATTTAAAAAGCTGAAGTTTCTAACACCAATGAGACATTCTCGATATCTTCAAGAGAACAATTCTAAATTGCCAGATATATTAAAAGACCATTATCCTTGCAGGTCTTCACTGGAACAGTTAACAGAATTGGGAGGCAAAACTGATGCTTTTGTATGCTGTCCTAATGCTGCACTCTGCCCGATATACTCCGAGACTGAAACAGCAGAAGAGAAATAAAGCTCTGATAAAGAATGTTTTTTTAACATAAATACAAGAATGCTTCTTTGTCAGAAAATGAGAGGTTCTAGATAAAATTTATGTTTATATAAAGAATGTGATTCTTTATGTAGATAGATAATAACTTTATATTTAGGTAATAGAGGTAAGAAGAGAACATTGGCAATTTGAGCAGAATTTGTAATACAGTTGATTATAAATGTTTGGAAATGAATGGAAGTGATGGGAGCACATTATAGTGAGTGAACTAAAGTGATGATATGTGGATGTGATCATGTTGAAAGAGAAATCTTAGGGTTGTGCATGTAGAGGTAAAACCAGAGGAAGCATGGGACTGTATAACATAGAGAACTCTTTTCAGAGTAAAAATATTCTAGACTGATTGTGATATTTGCACAAATCCATAAATATTAGAAGACTGAGGTTGTACAGCTTAGGTAGATTGCATGATATGTGGATTTATCTCAATAAAAGTGCTTTAAATAAAAGAAATTCTCGGCCATTTCTTTGATGTGTCAGTTGCTCTTGCCAAGCCTGTCTCTGCCTGTATCTGCCAGACACTGCTCACATTGACTGACCAGGATCTGTGAATTCTCTGTTCTGGGATCATTTGGACATTCTTGACCCCAGCATTCTACCTTTTGAAAACACCAAGAAAAATATCTCTGCATCAGTATTTACTAGAGCTAATCACCTGACATGCCTGGAATAGGGATCATACTGGACCCAGATTGCTCTTAGCCCCAGTAACTAAGTCTACATCTATAAGATGAAAGGTAGCTATCATGGTCAGTTTCATGTGTCAACTTGGCCAAGTGGTGGTACCTGTTTGGTTGGACAAGTGCTGGCCTGTCTGTTGTGATGAGGGCATTTCATAGAATTAGATCATGATCATGTCAGCTGCATCCACAGCTGATTCCATTTGTAATCAGCCAAGGGAAGTGTCTTCTGCAATGAGTAATGCTTAATCTAATCACTGGAAGTCTTTTAAGGAGGATTCAGAAGAGACATGCTCTCTTCCTGCTTCAGACAGTGAGCCTCTCCTGTGGAGTTTGTCCAGACCCTCCATCAGAATCAGCAGCTTCACAGTCTGCGCTGTGGATTTCTGGACTCTGCATTCCCATGATTATGTGAGACACTTTTATAAATTTTATAATTGCGAGTGTTTTATGTTGATTCTGCTTTTCTAACTAATACAACTTGTTACCAGGAGTGGTTCTTAAGAAACAGAATTTTAAAAAATGGTGTTTTATGAATGGTTTTCTACTCTGACTGGACTCAAAGACACTAAGGACTCTGATTCCCATGATCAGAATGACACTCCCAATCCATAGAGTGAGTTGACAAAAAGAAATAGTCAAAATATCACCATTTGATTTTCCCAATGCTTCAATTGTATGAAGCCAGGCTCTGGGGGATAATGTTTTTGACATCTTTACCGAGTTTTGTGGAGATAAGAGGTTCAGAGATGTTGGTTGGTTGTTGTTAGATACAATGGCTACATTAAAGGGTGAAAGGGATGGTCTTAAGGCTTCAAATGAAAAGCTTAAGCACTTCTGAGAGATGTAGAGGTTTCTATGAGTATCTTAAAGGAAAATCTTACTTCCTGCAGCCATAGACTTGAGATCTCTGAAAATCAGATTGAAAATCTTATTGTTAGAGTAGCAACTTTACAACATAAACTGAAATCTCAGTGTTGCATGGTGTCTGCCATTAAAGTGAGGGCATTGATTGGAAAGGAGTGGGAACCTGAAAAATGGGATAGTAACATATGGAGTCATAATGATGTTGGGGGGTGAGGTTGAAACCCTAGGTGATGCAGAGTCTTCTCTAGATAACCCTTATAATAGTCTACCCTGAGGACACAGATGCCCCACCTCCAGCCTGCCTTATGGAATTGACTATCCAACCTCTTCTTAAAGGGATTAGCCTTAGAGTGATTAATCCTGTTTCACCAGATGAAACTGCAAATGAATGCCCTGAAGCAAATGGCTTGGAAGATATTTCTAATTCTTTTCATGACCCACCCCCACCACCTCTCATTTTTTCCAGATCTATAACTAGATTAAAGTCCTGACAGGTCCTTAAAGGTGAAGTACAAAGCATCACACACGAGGAGATACATTATACTGCAAAATAACTGCATGAGTTTTCCAATTTATATAGACAGAAATCAGGGGAATATATGTGGCAATGGATTTTAAAGGTGTGGGATAATGGTGGGGGGAATATAAGGCTGGGTCAGGCTGAATTTATTGATATGGGCCCACTAAGCAGAGATTCTGCATTCAATGTTATAGCTTGAGTGGTTAAAAAAGGCATTAACAGTTTGTTTGGATGGTTGGTTGAAATATGGACCAAAAGGTGGCCGACATTACCTAAGGTTGAAATGCCAGAACTGCCTTGGTATAATGTAGATGAGGGGATCCAGAAGCTTAGAGAGATTGGAATGTTAGAGTGGATTTATCATGCTAAGCCTGCTCCTACACCCCAACAATGTCCAGAGGATGTACCTTTTACCAGAACAGTGAGAAATATATTTGTGAGACTAGCACAATCATTCCTGAAGATCTCTGTAGTTGCACTTCTCTGTAGGTCAGATATTTACTGTAGGAAGTGCTGTCACTGAGCTGGACTTCTTAAACACAATGTGGATGACCAGATCCTGAGTTGGTAGAAGCCAGGTAGCAGCACTTAATCACCAAGATAGTGCGGACATGACTATTGTAATTGACAGCAAATTCAAAGCAGGAGTCAAAATTATATGACTCACAGAGATTTGTGGTCTTGGCTAGTAAATTATGGGTTACCTAGGAGTACAACAGATAGGCAGTCTACTAAATTTGTGTTTGAGCTGTATAAACAAGAGTTCTAGGTCAAGTGAACAGAAGTCTGACCTGAATTACAAAAACACAGAGTCATGACCCCTTAATCAATTTCCAGACTTGAGACAGTTTACAGAACCAGAGCCCCTTGAAAGAAGGGCAGGCCAGGTCCAATTGGGGTAGACCCCTATTACACTGCCACAAATCTATACCGTTAATCTTTCTCCAAGCCTTCCCCAAGGAGACCAATGGCCTTTTACCAGGGTAATTGTGCATTGGGGAAAAGGAAATGATCAGATATTTGGGGGATTATTAGACACAGGTTCAGAAGTGACATTAATTCCAGGGGACCCAAGACATCACTCTGGTCTACCAGTCAGAGTGGGGACTTATGGAGGCAAGGTGGTCAATGGAATTTTAGCTCAGGTCCATCTGACAGTGGTTCTAGTGGGCCCCCAGACCCATTCTGCATCTATTTCCCCAGTTCTAGAATGTATAATTGGAATGGACATACTGACCAACTGGCAGAATCTTCACATTGGCTCTCTCACTCGTGCAGTTTGGGCTATTATGGTGGGAAAGGCCAAGTGGAAGCCACTGGAACTGCCCTTACCTAGCAAAATAGTAAACAGAAGCAATACTGGATTCCTGGAGGGATTGCAGAGATTACTGCCACTCTTAAGGACTTGAAGATGGCAGGGGTGGTGATTTCCACCACATCCGCATTCAACTCTCCTATTTGGCCTGTGCAGAAAACAGATGGGTCTTGGAGGATGATAGTGGATTATCATAAGCTCAACCAGGTGGTAACTCCAATTGTAGCTGCTATTCCAGATGTGGTATCATTGCTTGAGCAAATCAATACATCCTTTGGTACCTGGTATACAGCTATTGTTCTGGCAAATGCTTTTTTCTCAATACCTATTAGTAAGAACCACCAGAAACAGTTTGCTTTCAGCTGACAAGGTCAGCAATATATTTTCAGTGTCTCACCTCAGGGGCATATCAACTCTCCAACCCTATATCATAATCTTATCCACAGGGACCTTGATCATTTCTCCTTCCCATAAGACATCACACTGGTCCATTATATTGATGATACAGTGTTGTTTGGACCTGGTGAGAAAGAAGTGGCAACTACTCTAGATGTACTGGTAAGGCATTTGCATGTCAGAGGATGGGAAATAAATCCAATAAAAATATAGGGGCCCTCCACCTCAATGAAATTTCTAGGTGTCCAGTGGTATGGGGCATGTTGAGATATCCCTTCTAAGGTGAAGGAAAAGTTGCTGCATCTGGCTCCTCCTACAACCAAAAAGAGGCACAATACCTAGTTGGTCTCTTTGGATTTTGGTGACAACATATTCTTCACTTGGATGTGCTACTCTGGCCCATTTATGAAGTGACCAGAGAAGCTGCCAATTTTGAGTGGAGACCTGAACAAGAGGAGGCTCTGTGACAGTTCCAGCCTGCTGTATAAGCTGCTCTGCCACTTGGGCGATATGATCCAGCAGATCCAATGGTGTCGGAAGTGTCAGTGGCAAATACAGATGCTGTTTGGAGCCTTTGACAGTGCCTATAGGAGAATCACAACACAGACCCTTAGGATTTGGGAGCAAAACCTTACCGTCTGCTGCAGATAACTACTCTCTTTGTAAGAAACACTCTTGGCCTGCTGCTGGGACTTAGTAGAGACTGAACACTTAACCATGGGCCACCAATTACCATGACAGCTGAGTTGCCTATCATGAGCTGGGTGTTGTCTGACTTACCAAGCTATAAATTTGGGCTTGCACAGCAGCACTCTATTGTAAAATGGAAATGGTGTATATGAGATAGAGCCAGAACAGGTCCTGAAGGCACAAGAAAGTTACATGAGGAAGTGGCCCAAATGCCCATGGTCTCCAATCATGCCACATTACCTTCTCTTTCCCAGACCAGAGCTATGGCCTCTTGGGGAGTTCCTTACAGTGAATTGACTGAGGAAGAAAAAAATCAGGCCTGGTTTACAGATGGTTCAGCACTATATGCAGGTACCACCTGAAAATGGACAGCTGCAGGACTACAACCCCTTTCTGGGGTGTCATTGAAGGACTGTGGTGAGGGGAAATCCTCCCAGTGGGCAGAGCTTTGAGCAGTGCACCTGGTTCTTCATTTTGCTTGGAAGGAGAACTGGCCAGAAGTGCATTTGTATACTGACTCAAGGGCACTTTTTAATGGTTTGGGTGGATGATCAAGGACTTGGAAAGACCATAATTGGAAAATTGGTGACAAAGAGGTCTGGGGAAGAAGTACGTGGATAGACCTTTCTGAGTGGGCTAGAAACATGAACATATTTGTGTCCCATGTGAATGCATATCAGAGGATGACTTCAACAGAGGAAGGTTCTAATAATCAAGTGGATAAGATGACACGGTCTATGGATACCAGTCAGCCTCTTTCACCAGCAACTCCTATCATTGCCCAATGGGCTCATGAACAAAGTGGTCATGGTGGTAGGGATGGAGGTTATGCATAGGCTCAGCAACATGGACTTACACTCACCAATGCTGACTTGGTTACTGCTGAGTGCCCAATCTGCCGGCAGCAGAGACCCACACAACCTCCAATATGGCACTGTTCCCCGATGTTCCAGCTAGCTACATGGTGGCAGGTTGACTACTTTGGACCACTCCCTTCATGGAAGGGACAGTGATTTGTTCTAACTTGAATAGACACATACTCTGGATATGGGTTTGCTTTCTCCACATGCAGTGCTTCTACCAAAACCACCATCCGTGGGCTTACAGAATGCCTTATCCATCCTCATGGTATTCCACATGGCATTGCTTCTGAGCAAGGAACACACTTCACAGCAAATGAGGCACAGGAATGGGCACATGCTGATGGAATTCTCTGTTCTTATCATGTTCCTCATCATCCAGAAGCAGTTGGATTGATAGAACAGTGGAATGGCCTTCATAAAACTCAATTGTTGCCAACCTCATGGCAAAACTTTGAAAAACTTGGGTAATGTTCTCCAGGAAACTGTATATGCTCTGAATCTATGTCTGCTGTATGGTGCTGTTTCTCCCATAGCCAGGATCCATGGGTCCAGGAACCAAACGGTGGAAATGGTATCACTCACTATTACCTCTAGTGATCCATTAGGAAAGTTTTTGCTTCCTGTCCCTGTGGCCCTGAGCTCTGCTGGTCTACATGTTTTAGTTCCAAAATGGGGATTCTTCCACCAGGTGAAACAATAACGATTCCATTGAACTGGAATCTAAGACAGCCACCTGGTCACTTTGGGCTGCCCATGCCCTTAGATCAACAAGCCAAGAAGGGGATTGCATTATTGTCTGTGATGATTGACCCTGACTATCAGGGGGAAATGGGACTGCAACTACACAATGGAGGTAAAGAAGGGTTTTCTTGGAATATAGGAGATCCCATAGGGTGTCTTTTAGTACTGCCATGCCCTGTGATTAAAATCAATGGAAAAGTGCAATAGCCCAACCCAGGCACGACTAACATTGGCTCTGAAACTTCAGGAATGAAGGTTTGGGTCACCCCATCAGGCAAAGAACCATGGCCAGCTGAAGTGCTTGCTGAGGGTAAAAGGAACATGGAATGGGTAGTGGAAAAAGGTAATGATAAATGGGCGGGCCGTGGTGGCTCAGTGGGCAAAGTGCTTGCCTGCTATGCCGGAGGACCTCGGTTCGATTCCCGGCCCCAGCCCATGTAACAAAAAACAAAAAACAAAATACAATAAAACAAGAAAATGTTTAAAGATGTTTCCCTTTCTTCCTCCCTTCCTTCCTTCCATCCTTCCTTCCTTCTCTCTGTCTTTCCTTCCTCCCTTCCTCCCTCTTTAAAAAAAAAAAAAAAAAAAAAAAAAAGGTAATGATAAATATGAACTATGACCATGTGATCAGTTAAAGAAATGAGAACTGTGATGCTGTTTTGTTCCTGCTATACTACTTAAGTTGTAAAATATCAAGTTTAAGAATTAATATTACCCAAGGACTTACACCCTATTCTGGAGAGTGTTAATGTGTTTCCAGTTATATGCAGGACAGTTGAGTATTGTTAGGAAAAGAAAATAATGTGCATTTTAATGTTTTTTATTTAGAAATTAGGTATGGTTTAAGGTGATAAATATAGCTGCCAAGTTGACAAGGAGTGGACTGTCATGGTCAAGTTCATGTATTAACTTGGCCAAGTGATGGTATCTGTTTGTCTGGTTGGGCAAGTGCTGGTCTGTCTGTTGCAATGAGGACATTTCATATAATTAAATCATGATCACATCAGCTGCATCCACAGATGATTCTGATTGTAATCAACCAAGGGGAGTGTCTTCTGCAATGAGTGATGCTCAATCTAATCCCTGGAAGGACGAATCCTCCATTTTAAGGAGGATTCAGAAGAGACAGGTTCTCTTCCTGCTTCAGCTGGTGAGCCTCTCCTGTGGAGTTTGTTCAGACCCTCTATCAGAATTGTCAGCTTTACAGCCTGCCCTGCAGATTTTGGACTTTGCATTCCTGTGGCCACATGAATTTTATATTTGCAAGTGTTCCCTGTTGATTCTGTTTCTCTAGAGAACCCTAACTCATACAGTCCTCATTCTCATTCTAGGCTTCATGCATTTGGATTGTTTAATGAGCTACTTGACAGGTTGCATTAGATTGTGTGCTACAGAAAGTTTAGGTTTGGGACAAAATAAATCTCTTTTCCTTTGGTCTCATAAAGTAGGTGAAGTTCTAGAATACAGACACCTTCAGTTTTACCCTGTATTGTAGTTTACCTTAGTCCCTACCAGATCAACTTTATTCTTTTTCTGTAATGGAAACCTGATCTCTTTTTCAATTTCTTTAACAGTTGTTGTATGTAGAAATGCTGAATTTCAGACCTGCAGAAATTCAACTCTGAATCTTTGGTGGCAGCCATTGTCTCTAAATTTCATAGACATGGATGAAGTCACTGGAGATTAAAAGATGCAAGGTTTCCTTATGGGTATGGGGTAATACTAAGTGAGTGGTGCATTTGCAGGGCAAGCCAGGGGAGCTCAGTTTGTGGCACCATTGGAGAAGTTTTGACACCTGTCTTGACCTGCTCTATCAGATACCTTCAAACTCGTCTGTGCCCCTTTTGTGGGTTTCTGAACCTGCTTTGACTAGGAAAGATAAAACTGGGAAAGTATTCCCTGGGGTTACCCCCTTCCCAGAATTTACACTTCAGGCAAAATCAGTGTGAGACAATGAAAGAAAAGTGATAAACTATGGAGTCATAGAGTCTGGGACAAAGACCTGATATCTTCAGATAATCAGGACAGGGAGGTTTTTCCACTGGTATACAGAAGGGACAATCAAAGTTCTATCAATAAGGGAACTCCAAAACAACTAACAAGCAAAACCCAAGAAAAAACAGAGGCCTAGGAAGAAAGGGAAAACCCCACAGTCTGCATCCAGCTTGGGAAAACTTTCCTGATTGGGAAGGATGAAGCTCAAGAAAAACTCTCTTATTGCCAGTTAGATTAAAAAAAAAAAAGGAAACAGGCATCCCATATGTAAATACCAGAGTTAATTTAAAATATTAAGATGTGCAGTATACAAGAGAAGAGTATAAGATAAAATGAAAGAGGTAATGATGGCCCATCAAAGGGAAAGAATAAAAATATATAAACACCAATGAATGAGATGATGATGTGGATATACTTTTCAAAGTTTTGAAAAATTATCTGAAAACTACTCAATGAGATAAAGGAAAATATGGACAGAACTAAAGGATATCTGGAAAACAATGAATGAGCAATATTAGAGTCTCAGTAAAGAAACAGAAAACTTTAAAGGGACAAAACAGAACTGTTGGAGCTGAAAGTCATAATAACTTGAATGAAAAATGACCAGGAGGGTTTCAAAAGTAGAATGGAGCTGGCAGAAGAAAGAATTGGTGAGCTTGAATACAAGACACTTGAAATGAGTCAGGCTAAGGAGCAGTAAATAAAGGAAATATTTTTATTTCTTGATACAAGAAAACTTGATACAAGTTCCTGATACAACCATGGGACACTTGATACAAGTTTCTTGATATAAGAAAACTTGATACAAGTTCCTGGTACAACTATGGGACACCCTCAACTATACCAATAAGGGTGTTATGGAAGTCCCAGAAAGTAAGGAAATATAGAAAGTGGCAGAAGGAATAGTCAAGGCAATAATGACAGAAAATTTTCTATTCTTAACAAAAGACATGAATATGCAATTCAAGAAGCTAAGACAACACCAAATATGATAAATATGAAAAGTAATCACCACATAATATATTGACCACTCTATCAATGCAGAAGATGGGTAGAGTTCTGGGAGCTGCAAGAGAAAAGCAAGATATGGGGATACAAGAGAATCCTCCAAAATATTGTATGCCAATTTCTCAACAGACATGATGGAGGAAAGAAGGCAGTGGGTTAAAATACTTAAAGTACTGAAAGAAAACAACTGTCAGTCAAAAATTTTATATATGGTGAGACTCTATTTCAAACATGAGGGAGAGATTATGATATTCTCAGATGAACAAAAGCAGAGTAATACACCACCACTAGGTCAACCTAAAAGCAGTGATAAAGAGGCTTCCTCAGACAGGAACAAAAGGACATGAAAGATTGGCAAAAAGTAGCATATGGAAATAAAATCTGTGGTAAAGGTAACTATTTGAGTAATTATAAATGTAGGTATTATGGTATTGCTTTGTTTGGTACATAATTAGACTTCTCACTTCCCACAGGTGCTAAAATGCAACTGCATAAAAGTAATGATAAATGTATGTTTATCGACAAAATATAAGTGGCAAAAAAAAATGGTGGATGGAGAGAGGGGTATAGGAAAGGAATTTATGCATCTTATTGAAATTAAGTTGGTATCAAGCCAAATACAATCATAATATATTTAGGATGTTAGCATTTAACCTTATGATAACCACAAGAAAAACAGATGAAACTATATCAAGATGGAAATTAGAAGACACTCAGTATACTACAACATAAGAAAGCAAATAAATTTAAAAGTAGACTTTAACAAAAGTGGGGGACAAAAAAGGTATAAGACATACAAAGAAAGCCTAAATAGCAAAATGGCTGAAGAAAGTCCTGTATTATCAATAGTGACTTTAACTGTAAATGTATTAATCTCTCCTCTCAAAAGACAAAGATTGACTGAATGGATAGAAAAGTATGATGCAAATATAGGCTATCTGTAAGAGCCTTGCTTTAAAGTCAAAGATTCAAGTAGGTTGACAGTGAGAGGATGGGAACAATAAAAGAGCTGGGTGGCTATGTCTATGTCAATAGCAGATAAAATAGACTTTATGGCAAAAACAGTTATGAGTGACAAAGGTGTATATTACATACTGATAAAGGGGATAATTCAACAGGAAGATGAAAAATTATAAAATTATATGCACCTAACAGCATGGGCCCAAAATACGTTAATCAAATACTGACAGATTTGAAGGGATAAATTGACAGTCCTACATTAATAGCAGGGTAATTTAACACACCACACTCAATAATGGGTAGAACATACAGTTAAAAGATCAATAAAGAAGTATAAGACTTGAATTATGCACAAAACCAGCTAGACCTAACAGACATATATAAAACAATGGACCCAATTAAATGGAATACACATGCTTCTTGAGTGCACATGAGCATTCTCCAGGACAGACTATATGTTAGTTCACAAAACAAGTGTCAATAAATAAAAAGATATTGAAATCATAAAATATATATTCTTCAATCAAAATAAAATGAAGCTATAAATGAAAACCAGAGGGAGAAATTAAAAATTCACAAGGATTTTGAAATTAAACAACAGAGCTTTAAACAACCAATCAGTTAAAGAGAAAATCAGAGGTGAAATTAAGAAACATCTTGAGATGAATGAAAATGAAAATACAACATATCAAAACTTATGGTATGCAGTGAAGAGAGTGTGGGGAGGGAAATTCATAGCTCTAAATGCTTACCTTAAAGAAGAAGAAAAATTTCAAATCAGAAACTTAATCTCAAAACTGGAAGAATTAGAAAAGGAAGAATCCAAAAGAATACTGAATCCAAAGCAAGTAGAAAGAATCAGAGCAGAGATCAACAAAATGGAAAACAAGAAAAAAGGAAAACAATAGAGAGAATCATCAAAACCAGAAATTGGTTCTTAGAAAGAATGAACAGATCTTTAGTTAGGCAGAAAAGGAAAAAAAGATGTTGGATACAAATGCAAAAGTCATAAATGAAAATGGAGATATTACTCCCAGCTCCACCGAAATATAAAGGGCTATAAAAGAACAGCATGCCAATAAATTAGATAACCTAAATGAAATGGACAAATTCTTAGAAACACACAAACTATTTATATTTACCAAAAAGAAATAGAAGATCTCAACAAAGCAATTACTAGTAAAGAGAGAATCAGTAACCAAAAACTCAAAGAAAAGAAAATTCCAGACTATATGTTTTCATAGGGAAATTTTTACCAAGCATTCCCAAAACTCCAATTATTCTCAATCTCTTCCAAAAAAATTAGAGGTGGGTGAACACTCCCTAACACATTCCATGAGACCAATAATATGCTCATACCAAAGGCAGATAAAGATATTACAAGATTAGAAAAGTAAAAGTAAATATCACTTATGAATATAGTTTCAAATATCCTCAACAAAATATAAGCAACCCAAATCAACAGCATATTAAAATAATTATAACCCTTAATCAAGTGGGATTTAAATCTGGTATGCAAGGTTGGTTCATCAGAAATCTATTAATATTTTATTCCACACTAAGAGAATGAAGTGAAAACACATACATGATCATCTCAATCAAGGCAGAAAAGGTATTAACAAAATACAGCACCATTTCTTGATTAAAAACTCTTAGAACACTAGGACTAGAACAAACTTTCCTCAACATGACAGAACATATATGCAAAGCCCACACCCAACATCCTACTCAATACTGTGCTTCAGTTTATTAAAGCTACAAAAATGCAGTATGTCAGAAATGGGTGGCTTTTAAAATGGAGATTTATTAACTTACAATTTAAAGCTCTTAAGCTATGAAAATTTCCCTATTAAGGCTATAGTAGGATGAAACCTGGACACTGAAGACAGGGTGCTGGCATCTGGGACACCTCTGTCACATGGGATGGCACATGGCTGGCATCTGCTGGTCCAGTACTCCTGAATTTCACTGCTTTCAAATTCTGGTTTCAGTGGCTTCTTCTGTGGGCCCTTTCAGCTTCTCTGGGGCTTTTCTCTCTAATTTCTCTTGGCTCTATTCTGACCCTTATCCTCTCAAAAAATACTCCAGTGAAAGGATTAAGACCCAACTTGAATAGGATGTGTAACATCTTAAATTGAAATAGCCTAACAAAAAGGTCCCACCCACAACAGGCCTTCACCTGCTGGAATGGATTAAAAGAACATGGTCTTTTTCTGGTGTTACATAACAGCTTCAAACTGGCACATATTGAAAGACTGACTACTGTCCCTCTAAGATCAGAACAAGACAAAGATGCCCACTGTCTCCACTGTTATTCAGCATTGTACTGGAAGTTCTTGCCAAAATAAGTAGATAAGAAAAAAATGGCATCCAAATTGGAAGGAAGAACTAAACTTTCCCTTTTTGCAGTTGATATGATACCATATATAGAAAATCCTGAAAAATCCACAACAGCACTCCAAGAGCTAATAAATGAATTCAGCAAAGTGGTTGGGTAGTAGATAAATACCCCCAAATCAATATTGTTTCTATACACAGCAATGAACAATCAGAACAAGAAATCAAGAAAAAAAGTCACAATAGCAAATAAAGAAATTAAATATCTAGGAAGAAATCTAGTCAAGCATGTAAAGGACTTACACACAGAAAACTACAAGACATTGCTAAAATAAATTAAAGAATATTTAGATATTCTATGTTCATGGATTAGAAGGGTAAATATAATTAAAATATTAATACTACTCAAAGTGATTTACACATTCATTGCAATCCAAATAAAAAATTAAATAATCTTCTTTGTAGAAATGGAATAACCAATCATCAAATGTATATACAAGGGTAAGGGACCCAAATAGCTAAAGCCATCTTGAACAAGAAGAATAAAGATGGAGGGCTCACACTTTCCATATAAAATAGTGGAACTGCTCTGGAAGGCAATTTGGTAGTTCCTCAGTCTGCTGTATGATCCAGCAATCACATTACTATGTGTATATTCAGAGGAAATGAAGGCAGGGTCACAAATGGACATTTGCATACCTACATTTATAGTGGCATTATTCATTATTGCCATAAGATGGAAACTGCCCAATTTTCCATTAACAGATGAGTGGTTAAGCAAACTGTTGTGTATATATATGATGGAATAATGCACAGCAGTCAGACAGAGTAAAGTTATACATCATAAAGCATGTAACAATTGACAGACCTTGAGGACATTATGCTGAATGAAATTAGCCAGAAAGAAAAGGACAAATACTGGGTAGTCTCACTACTAGAACTAACATTTTAATAAGAACTAACATGAGTGAGTGAACTTTGAGAGTTAAACTAGAGAATACAGGGTATCAGAAGATAGAAAGAAAGTAGAGATTGGGTATTTGATGCTGAAGAAGTACACAATGTTCAACAGGACTGATTGTAAAGATCCAGAAATGGATAGCAAAATACTATCTAATGATAGTAACAATACTGTAAGCACACTGAATGAAGCTGAGTGCCAGTATGATTGAGGGAGGAGGGTTGGAGGCATGTATGACAGCAGAAGGAAAGATAGAGATAATGACTGGGATAATGCAACTTAGTGATGCCTAGAGTGAACAATGATGAGGATTAAATGTATAAACATAACAATATTTTTGCATGAGGGGAAACGAATGTCAATATTGCAAGGTGTGGAAAATAAGATGGTATACAGGAAAAATATAATAAATAAATAAAATATAATAAAATATATACTAGCATCTATAATTAACATTAACATTGTTATATGCTTTCACTGATGTAAAAAAGGCAATATGCCAAAGTTAAATGTCAGTAAGTAGGGGATATGGGGGAGGGTTATGGGATTCTTTGCAGGACAAATAGAAATGTCCTCATATAGATTGTAATAGTGAAGTCATGGCTATGTGATTATATCAGGAATCACTGAATTTTACTGAGGTTCAATTGTATGATGTGTGAATAGAACTGTTTAAAACTGAAAAGAAAGAAACAAGTGCTGGAGAAAGTGTGGAAAGAGACATATACCTATTCACTGTTAGTAGGGAACTAAAGAGGTTCAGCCCTTAGGATGGCAGTGTAGTGACTCCACAGAGAGCTAGAGGTGGGGTTTCTTTATGACCCTGCAATCCCTTAGTTAGATGTATACTTGGAGGAAATGAGATTGGGGATAGGAATGTACATTTGCCACCTAATGTTTATGACAGCAGTGTTTGTAAATTGTAATGAATGGAGGTGGCCTAAGGGCACTTCTTCTGAAGAATGGAAGCAGGAACTGTGGTGTACACATGCAATGGACTATTTAGTGGCTCAAGAGGGAATGAATTCTTGAGGCATGAAACTAGTTGAATGAATCTTGAGAACAGTATGTTGAATGAAATAAACCAGAAGTTAAAAGACAAATATTATTATGCCTCATTAATATGAACTAATTATAATATGAAAACTCTGAGAATTGAATTTGAGAGCATAGGTTATTAGGTGAAGGTCTATTGTAAATATTCCTGCATTGTAAGCTCTTACATCAGTCATATCTATTCCAGAGTTGTAAATGTTACTCCTAAATCCAGAGTTGCTGAGCTCTCTGTGTTTTACCTGGTCATTCTCTCAAACTTCAGGTATTTGTGTGATGCCTGATAATCAGAGCTAGATTCTACAACTATAAAAGTCAGAATTACCCCATACCCCAACTGCTAAAAACACTAAAAAAAAGTGATTAGACTTCAATTAGAGATATGAATAAAGCTGATCAGGGTAGGACTAAGTTGAATCAGACTAAAGAGTAAAGGACACAATTGACTGTATTTTAAAACTTCAGCTTCTGTGTGAGACCAAAGGAAGAGATGCTTATTTGTTGCAAAACTTATATTTTTTGGTAGCAAATTATCTTATCTAACTTGTATGGTCAGTTTATTCAAACAGCATAACTATATGAAAGTTTGAATATGGAGTGAGAGCTCATTTGTATATCTTAGTGTGATGCCCCAATATATCCCGGAGTAATCTTGGCAGAAGATAGAAAAGTATATGCAAAGTCCCTTTGAAGAACTCAGTAAAAGGTGGAAATAAATAATAAACTTCCCCAACTGAGGAAGACCTGATATTCTCACAAGCATTGGAAACTTCCAACTTGATGGGTCCATCCATTAGTCTTGGGGCTTGCCCTAATGGAACTTATTCCTGAAAAGGAGAAGCTAAGCCAATTTATGATTATGCCTAAACACCACCCCCAGAGAACCTCTTTTGTTGCTCAGATGTGGCTTCTTTCTCTATGCCAGTTCTGCAGGTGAGCTCACTGCCCTTCTCACTATGTGGGAAATGACTCCCAGGATTTGTAAATATCTCTGGTAATTTGGGACAAGACTCCAGGGAATGACCCTAGTCCTGGCATTGTTGGAGTGAGAAAGCCTTCTTGACCTAAAAGGAAAAGATAAATGAAACAAAATTAACTTTCAGTGGCTGAAAAATTTCAAATAGAGCTGATTGGTCATTCTGCAGGTTACACTGGATATAGATATCCCCTTTCAGTTTTTGGTGTATTGAAGTAGCTAGAGAGAAATAACTGGAACTGTTGAATTGTAATCCAATATCCTTGATTATTGAAGATGACTAAATAACTATAGAGCTTTTAAGTTGTAGCCATGTGGTTGTGAAACTGTTGTGACTGGCACTCCCTTTATCCAGTGTATGGACAGATGAGTAAGATAAAAAAGACAAAACATAAATAAATCATAGGGGGAGGGGATGTATGGGATGTTTTGGGTCTTCTTTTTCACTTTTATTTTTGCATTTATTATTATTTTATCTGGAGTAATGAAAATGCTTAAAATTCTATTGTGTTGACTAATGCAGAACCATATGTTGTACTGTGAACTGTGGATTGTACAATTTGTATGATTATATGGTATGTGAATATACAATATATCCCAATAAAATTTCATTAGTACACAAACAAAATCTTATCATAATGCCACAGTAATCAACACAGAATGATAGGGTACAATGACAGACATATAGATCAATGTAATGTAGTTGGGAGTTCAGAAATCAACACTGTTACTTATGGACATGAGATATATGATAAGGTGGCAAAGTCTGTTCAATTTAGAAAGAATTGTGCCTTCAACAAATGTTGTTGGGAAATCTGGCTTCCATTTGCAAAAAAAGGAGAAGCTTTATCTCACACCATGTGCAAATATCAACTCAAAATAGATAAAAGTCCTAAGTAGAAATATTGAGAACTATAAAACATCTAGAAGAAAATAAGAAAACCATCTTCAAGACCTTGGATTAGGCAATGGTTTCTTAAACTTTACAAGAAGAGCACAAGGAACAAAAGAAAAGAAAAATGAATATGACTTCATCAAAGTAAAAAACATTTGCTCCTCAAAGGACTTGATCATGGAAGTAAAATGACAACACACACAATGGGATAACATATTTGTAACCAAATATCCAAAAATGTGTTAATTTCCAATATATATAAAGAAATCCATCAACCTAACAACAAAAAGACAAACAACCCAATTTAAAAATGGGCAAAAGACTTGAATAGACATCTCTCCAAAGAGGACATACATATAGACAGAAAGGGTATGAAAAGATGCTTAACATCATTAGCCACCAGGAATGCAAATCAAAACCACAATGAGATACTTTTTCACAAAGTTTAGAATGCCTGATATTTAAAAAATGGAAAATTATAAGTGTTGGAAAGGATGTGGAGAAATAAGAACACTCATTCATTGCTGGTAGCATTGTAAAATGGTGCATCTGTGGTGGAAGGTAGTTTGGTGGTTCCTCAGAAAGCTAAGCATTGAACTAGCATATGACCCAACACCGCCACTAGTAGGTATACTCCCCAAAATTGAAAGCATGTGGTTGAACCAAAATTTGCACACCAATGTTCATAGCAGCATTAGTCACAGTTGCCAAAAGATGGAAGCACCCCAACTGGCCATCAACTGATAATCAGATAAATAAAATGTAGTATATATGCACAATGGAACATTATTCAGCCATAAAAAGAATGAAGTATTGATACATTGAACAACATGGATGAACTTTGAAGACATCACATTGAGTGAAATAAGTCAGATGCAAAAGAACAAACATTGTATGAACTCAATGATTTAAAACAATTTGAATAAGCAAACTCATAGAGTCAAATGTAGAATATAGGGGACAAGGTAAGGGTAGGGAATAGGAAGTTAAACCTTAAAATGTACAGGGTTCCTATGTAGAATAATGTAAATATTTTGGTAATGGATGGTGGTGATGGTAGCACAACACTATCAATGCAATTAACTGAAATATATATCTGAATATGATGTAAAGGGGAAATATTATATGGTATACATGGGTACAGAATAATTTTTAAAAATCCATGGAACTACATTGCACAGACAGTGAACCCTAAGTTAATTCATGGATTTTAATTAACAGTACAGTTATAAAAATGTGCTATCATCAATTTTAACAAGTATTCCACACGAATGTAGGGTCTTGGTGGAGTGGTATATGGAAATCCTGCATTTTATGAATGATTTTTCTGTAAACTAACAGCTTCTCTAATAAAAGGGAAAAATCAATTGACCATGATGTTAGGATTTATTTCTGGGCTGTCAATCCTATATAGCTATCCTATACCTTTCCCACACTGTCTTAATGTTGCATCTTTGTTGCAAATTTTTTAAATAGAAAAGTTGTAGACCTTCAGTTTTATTCTTCTTTTTCAAGATTGTTTTGGCTGCTTTAAATTTCTCAAATTTTCATTCAAACATTAGGATCAACTTGTCAATTTCTGCAATAAATTCTGCTGGGATTTTGATAAGAATTGCATTGATGAGGTAGATCAATTTTATCTTCAGAAATTATTTGAATGTCTATGCTTAGAAATATCTTTCTTGGAAGAATTAATTTACTCAAATAAATTACATTATTCCTGATGGTAAATTAAAGTGTTAGAAATCTAGTGAGAAATGATCCAAGGAGTCAGAAGTAATTTATATTTTGTGATTGTGTTTGGCATTACTATTTCCAAGATTGCAGAAAATAAAACACTTATTGGAAGACAAAACAACTTTAATGAGTTAATTCAGTGGAAAAAATTTTGATTGTCTATTTTGTGCTAGGAAATTTTGAATCAATACTACTTGTGTGATCTTGAACAAGTTGCTTAACTTTGCTTGGTTTCAATTTCATCATTTACAAAATAGGAATGATAATGCTAATATTGCATGAATTTTATAAAGATCAGTACTGAAGAACATAAAATTACTGTTATCTAGCAAATGCCAATTCATTATAGCTGTTATTAGTTTGTGTTCTTGGAGCAATTTGTTCTTTCTTGTTGAACAGCTATTTTCCCAAATAATAGTAAAAAAAAAACTAAACCCAGATGTTTGACATTTTCATATACTTATGTTAAAGGAATGTGTTAGAAATACATGGTTTGTCATTATTTTATTAAAAGCTCCTTGAGACTCTGATGTTTTCTGATTTTCCTAGTTAATTTCTGAAGTTTGGTAATTTTTCAGGACAAAATTTACATAAGATTTTAGTAGTGACCATATCAATAATCATAGGAATTTTTATCAAGATTCTATGATATTTTCTTGAATGATATAGTAACATTTTTAGAGATGCTGACTTCAATAAAAAATTGACTTGCTGGTCTATTAAAATAAATTTCCTATAAATGCCAAAGTTAGAGATTTTATTCATTTTTTCATTTTCCTTCCTAATATTTAAAGTCCATTACCTTCAGTTTATAAATAATGCATGATAATTTAAAATAATTGAAATAAAACAAGAAAAACACAGAAGGAATAAGATGCACAAAATGTTTAAAGTCAGAGATATTCACTAATAATATTTTTAATGCATAACAGCAAGTATGTGTTAGCTTATTTTGTAGTAACAAGCAAGCTATACATTTAAGTGAATTAAAACAGCAAATTTTATTTCTTGCTCATGCCATATGTAAAAGAATATCAGGCAGGTATTTTCTGCTTAGAGCATATTCACTCAGGGATGCAGACAGATAGAGCTTCCACCATTTTATGACACTGAATTCAGACATAAACTTCTAGCTTTTCTATGACAGGGTAAGTAAGTATGCAGAAACATGCACAGGCTGTTAAATGTTTTTGCCTGGAAGCAGCAAATATCAAAACTGTTAACTCCATTGGTCAAAGAAAATTATATGGTAAAGCCTCACTTCCAGGGGACAGAGAAGTGTGCTCTTTCCTTGTACTTAGAAAGAGGAAAGAAATAAAATTATTGTTGATCACTTACATCTACATTATATATATAATATCCACAAACATCCAGTTTTTATTATGTGCTCATGATAATTTTCTATGCATATATTGATATCTTAATGAAAGATTTGTTTTTGCCCATTGTCACTTAGCAATATGTGGTAAACATTTTCCCATGCTTCAATATTATTTTTATAATACTGCATAGATGTACCAAATTTTTTTCTTCTTTTGCATGGACAGGCACTGGGAATTGAACTCAGGTCTCTAGCATGGCAGGGGGGAATTCTGCCACTGAGCCACCATTGCACTGCTCCAAAATTTATTTTTAAAATTCCAAAATTTGGGCGGACTTAACTTCTTATCAAGTTTTTAGTATTCTAGGTGGTATTTTGCAAAAGCATTTGTTCCTAAATATTTCTCTACATTTATTTTTGTTCTTCAGAACAAATTCTAAAATATGCAATTAATTAGATGGAAAGATATGAGCATTGTAATAGCAATAGGGGTTCTCATTTAATTTTTTTTGTATGCTGTACTGTGGGAGTTACATTTCATTATTATCCTGTTATTGCAGTAAACTTTGTTGACTCTTTTGGGGGGAAGTTCATGGGCTGGAAATCAAATCTGGGTCTCCTGCATGACAGACCAGAATTCTACCACAGAAATACCCTTGCACCCCCTTTTCATTTAATTTCAACTCTGCTTTCTGTGCACTGATACTCCAAGTTATGCTCTACACTACAAGAGAATGTCAGAAAAAGTTCTATTGTCTATCATTTTGTTTTATTACTTTCTAAATGTTTTTCATTGAAATCTGTGGCTAGTGTGGCTCGTGTTATAAGTGGTCCAATTGAATGCAATTATAATTTCTGCCAACTGAAAATGGCAAGTTCAAACCAAAAGTTTATGATAAAGCTGTCTTTCCAATGTTACATAACAGGCAAGATACCTGATTCACAAGAATAAAAATGTAGTCTTGACTATAGTTCCTGTGTTAGTCAGAGTCCTCTAGAGAAGCAGAACCAACAGGAGAGATCTGTAAATAGGAAATTTATAAAGGTGTCTCACACAACCATGAGAATGGAAGAGTGCAAAATTCATAAGGCAGGCTGTGAAGCTGGCAGGTCTGAAGAAGGGTCTGGATGAGTTCCATAAGAGAGTCTTGCTGGCTGAAGAAACAGTGAGAGAATCTCTCTTATGTCTTAAAAGTGTTGATTGGGTTATCTCATTGTGGTATGCTCTCTTTAGTTGATTGCAGGTGTAATAAGTCACTGATACAATCAACTGACTGATGATTTAATACTCGACCGTTCCAATTTATCAACCAGGCATGAAATAACTTTGCAGCAATGGTCAGGCCAGTGCTTGCCTGACCAGACAACTGGACCTCATCACTTGGCCAAGTTAACACCAGAAGTTAACCATTACAGTTCTCTTCTGTGAATTTTTAGAAAGAATTTAAAATGTGTCATATATTTTTAACTCAATACTGCCTCATATTCCTCCATATGTCCTTACCCCATTCCTCCAAAATAAAAGATAATCTGACAAAAAATGGCAAATATATTAAATTAGGATATTGCATTAAAGCAAAAATGCAAACAAAGCTGTGAGCATGTGGCATTTCTTGTTTTCAATTCCAGGTAATAGCAGTATATTATATCTTATGGCCAATTTGAAAGATGGAAACTAATATGAAAATAGTTGCACTGTTTCACATTTTCAAAAGTTGCCATTTAACCAAATGTTGTGACCAAATTTAACTGAATTTACTGAATTGTGTAACAAATATTTAAACTTTAGTACTGTGAAACTCTTGACATACTATTTAATTTACCAGTTTAGAACCTAGTAATAATACACACATAAAGTCAAAACAAAATCAGACTGAATGAGTAAAAGCTACAAAATTGAAACAATAAGAAGAAAGGGATATTTTATAAGTGATTTTAATATAATGCAAACTATGTATCAGTATGTTAAGTTCCCTTTGACTGTCATCAGAATATATAACTATGAGCATGGAGAGGCAGTGATCTACATATATTATTTTAAAAATTAGTGTGGGGCCAATTTACATGGCATCAACATACTTGGTGATGAAAAATACATTATTTAGAATGGAGATTTCTATGTGCAATGAACAGATGAACCTGTGGTCCCTTGTGGAATGAGTAAATTAGGGAGATGTGGTTAGTTGCACTTAAATATTTAAGCAGTCTTACTATAACTATATTTACAAAGCTATTAAATCTGTTGTCAACAACTAAGTGCTACCCTGTTGAGGTTTGCAGAGAATTTGCATTTTTTGTCACAGATAGCAATCAAATCATTCAGGTAATTTTTTAACATGAATACACATATATGGAAAGATACAGACATGGAGGAGAGAGAGAGCAGTTGAATTAATCTGGTAAGATTGAAATTGTATTTCTAATCCATTGAATGATTTATTCACTGAGTAAATTAATACATATTTATTGAGCACCTACTGTGACATATATTGTTAGAGATGCCAGAAATACACCAGTGAAGTTACTGCTTTCATTAACTAACATCTAGTAGGAGAGATAATAAACAATCTACTTTATATATGTATAATGATATCATTTAAGGTAGGAAGAAGTTTATGAAGATAATAAAGTAGGATAAGGGAATATTAAATCAGAGGGAGGTGGTATTATTTTCTATAGGATGGTCAGAGAAGATTTTTGTAAAAATCTTTTATTTGACCAGAGACCTGAAGTAAGTGAATGAGTGAGACATGAATATTTTGCAGAGAAAGGAACCCAGAGAAAACAAGAAACACAAAGATCTTGAGTTTGGAGCTTTTTTATGTATATATATAAAGGAACATCAAATAAATCAGTATAGAATTTTGATGGGTTACAATTTTTTAACTTTCAGTCATTAAAAATATTTCATGTAATTTAAAGGAGATGACCAAGATATAATTCAAAAGTAGTGGTAGTATAGCTTATTTAAAGTAGTCTAAAAACACCAATGTTCCTGCCAAGAATAAGAAAAACCATACCCAAAATAAAGTGTTGAATGCACCGAAGAACTATCAGCAGAGTGACTTCTTGAGGTGCATATATCCTGAAGATAAAGAATTACAAAAATGCAAGTTCAAAGTTTGGTACCACATTTTTCCTAAAATAATTTGCTGATATGAAAGCTGCAGATGGTAAGCATTTGGTAGTCTTACAGGGAAAGGAAGAGCAAATTTGGATTTCAAGGTGACTAAGAAAGAATTAACACAGAAAACAAACAAACAACAAAAAACCCACATTTTTATTAGTATTCCAGAATGACAACAGCCTAGAAGTAAGGATAAATAATAAATAGACTAGCCCACAAACAGGCTGAAATTCAATTGTTGACTGAATTAATGTGACCTTCTCTTACCATGATTCCTTGCTAAAAGCAAACTATATCTACTCTGGATTAATACATTAAATTAAAAGTATCCAAATATCTGTACATTTTTTTCAGACGTCATGTTCACATAAATTAAAAAAACTAACTTGAGATGCTAAAATACAAGAAATGAATAATATTCAAGAAATAAAGATAAAGAAATCAAAACTGATCTAGAAACTAGAATTATCAAACAAGGAAAAAGAAGACTATGGTAACTATTTTCTAATAATTCATTGAAAGCATGCAGAATTTCAGCAGAAAACCAAAAACTGTATAAAAGAATTATGTGGACATTCTAGAATGAAAAAAAGATGGTAGCCGAAACTAAGAACATAATACTCGTATTTAACCACACAGTAGAATCTGTTGAATAGAGAATTAATAAACATGAAAACAAGTCAGAAGAAAATACCCACACTTGGGCATGTAAAGAAGAAAACTTAAAACTAAAAAGGCCTGTGAGATATATAAGACAGAGGGAAATGTCTAACATTCATGAAATTGAAGCACCAAAAGTTCTAGAGGAGTGAGGGACAGAAATATAGGCAATATTTGAAGAAATAATGGCTGAGAACCATCCCAAGTCTATAAATACTATCAGACCAGAGCTTTAAGAAGTGCTTTGAATTCCAAGTTCGTTAAGTAGAAAGAAACCACATTGATATAGTTTCCCAGATTCTAAAGCAAATACCCTACAGTTTATCAGCTTAACAACAAGAATATATAGGCTCATGGTTTTGAGGTTAGGAGAAGTCCAAAACTGAGACATCAGCAAAGCAATGCTATCTCTCTAAAGACTGTGGACTTTGGGGCCTGGCTGCTGGAGTTCATTGGCTTTTCCATCACATGATGATTTCCTCTCCATTCTCTTCCAAGTTTCATTGCCTCCTGTTTTCTGGATCCTCATGGCTTTCTCTCTGTGGCTTTTGCTATAAGGCCTCCCAAAATAGGATTAAGACATAGCTTGATTTAGTTGGCCTCTACTAAAATTAACCATCTGCAAAATGTCTCATTTACAATAGAGTCATACCTACAAGAATGGAATAAGATTAAGAAAATGCAAGTTTTTTCGTGGGTACATAATTCAATCTACTGTACACATGTAAGCACATCATAATGAACAGCTATAAAGCAAAATCAAAGAGAAATATTTTTTAAATCATTAGGGAAAAATTAAGAGCACATTGCTTGGAAAATATAAATAATAAAAATTGATAGGTGTTTTCCAAATGAGAATAATACATTTATATTATTGTGAATCTCCAGATTTCACATTCTTGTTGATTCTACTTTTAGATTCAAGCATTTGACCATGTCACTACATAATCTAGAAAAATAATAGCATGTCATCTACATAGTAAAATATACAAGGTTCTATTATTTAAAAAAAATTAAATAAGCTGGCTTAGAGTTGAAGGCAGGAAAAAATGTCTAAGGCATATAACACAGCTGTGGAAATCTAAGAAAAATAATAAGCTTGGAGGATGTAAGCATAGGGTCCAAGAGACCAACAAAAGAAATAAAAAAGAGTGGGAGGAATCACTTAAGAATAGAAAAAAAATAAAGGAAATTTCCCAGCGTTATAAGGACCTAGGCATTTTGCTTCAAAGGAAACACCAAGTTTGAAGCAGGATAAAGATTTTAAGAACTTATATATATAAATGAATATATTTAAGAATTTTATACATCGATATTAAATTTTGGAGATTATAAGCTAAAAATAAACCTACAAAGTAATGACTTGAAGACCAGCATCAGAATTCCAGTAAGCCCACACTATATCTTAGAAGAAAATGAACAATACTGTCAAAGTTTCAAAATATGATTTTTATACTTGCAATTTTATACATAGCCAAATTATTAATTAAGTATAAGGACAGAATAAAGGCAGTTTCAGATGTGCTCAAATTATGAAATTTGCCTCCCACAAATCCTTCCTGAAAAATGAAAGAAATACAAGAATATATGACATTTAAAAAACAGTATAACTAGTTCAAGTGTACATTGAAGTGGAATGTTTTTTCATGACATTAATTTCCTCATATTACATAATTGGGACTCAAATGATACAATATAATTTAAATCAATGAGAAACCAAAGTTAAAATATATTGTCTGACAAAGGAAAAAAATTTTATATAGATACAGTTTGAAATTATACATGTAACCCAATACTTTTTTTTCACTTAGAATAGTGGGATTAATGAGGGAGGAAAGTAGTTAAGTGGTCTAAGTTTACCAAATTCCTCTTACATAATACCAATGAGAAAACTGATATTACATTTCATACAAAGTAGTTAAGTAATAGAAGTACAAGAAATAGAGGCTACACTTATTTAGAATAAAAGATATAATCACAAGAATAACTAAAATCTCAATTGTTTAAAGTTTAAAAGTATTTATGGACAATAAGACTACAGTTAAGGTAAAAGATTTTAGTTTTCATTTTATATTATTCTACAGTGTTCAATTTTTATACATTATATATGTATGATTTTTAGATTATAGTAAGATTCAAAATGAGTGGGAGATAAGAAATTTGAATAAATACATAAAATCAATGCATCTAATCTGATCTTCTTCCAATTATCCCTAAAAAGCTTCTGAAATTAGAGCTCAGTCTGTCTTGTGCAGTTCTTTTCAAAGATTTTGCTTAATATAGAAAATACTTAATGCCTGTCAGTATAAAAGCAGTTAACTATATTATGGTGCATTCATATAAAGAAAATAATGCAGTCATTAAGAATGATCTTATGAAGATTTTAATGACATTAAAGTAGTATCACATGACCAGTAATGATTATGGACTTCAGAACCAAACAAATGTGGATCTGAATCCACAGTTTTCCACCTCCTAGCTTTGTGGCTTTGGGCAAGTTTACTCATCCTTAAGGTCCATTTTTTCCCATGTGTGTAATTGGGATAAAAATATTAACAACTTTATGTTGTGATTCAGATAATTGAGACAAAACAGTAAATTAATTATCACAGTGCCTAAAACAAATAATTGCTGGCTAGTAGTTGCAGTATTAGTAGTAGTATGTAAGGTACAGCCAAACATGAGGAGTATAACTAAAAATCACCTCAAGTATGTAAAGTACATGAAAAAGATTAAAAGTAAACATGTCAAAATGATAACAGTAGCTTCTATGAATGTTGGATCATGGAATATTTCTTCTTTTTTCACATTTCTGTAGGTTACATATGCTGTACAATAAATGTGCATTACTTTCATAATAAAAACAAAACAAAAGAAAGAAACATTAAATTCTAAGGAATAAAATCAACAAGATATTATCACCAGTATAAGACAATAGGAGAGCCTCTGCTTATCCCTAAATTTTGAATTAGCTAATACTTGGTCTAATAAAAAAATGATCAGAATTCTCTGCTTATACTGCTTATGCTTTTGACTTTGTCTTGCAATAGTTGTTTCTGTCACTGTTTTTTAAGACCAAAACAGTAGAAATGTGGGCCTGACTTTGAAAATTACTCCTCCTAACTTTAGAAACCCTGAGGATAAGGTACAGTTTTTCTCAGATCTAGGACACAGAATGTGCAGCAAAATTGTGAACACAATCCAGTTCTCCCAAACTGAATTGTGATTGAATTACTAGTCTCCCACAGTGTGCATAGAAAGTGAAAATATAAGAATGACCACTTGCTCTCTGTCCTTTCTCTGGTGTCTCTTTTATTGTCTTTTTAGGACAGAAACAGACAAGGAAATCCTTGAGGCTTTCTGATAATAGAAAGTTATTTTGACTTTGAGATGGAAAATAAAGTGTTGGTAGACATAAGGAGGGAATGAATATAAAGTAGTAGCCAACGTTAGGGAAATTGGATAGAAAAAGAACAATGTCTAGTCAGGACACACTGTGTTAGACTATCACTAAGTTAATCTACAGTAAGATAATAGGATATGGCAGATGGCTGCAATAAACACCTACATATGGAGACCTTACCTGAAAGGTAGTATGTGGAATGCCAAGGTTATTACTATTGAAAGGTACTGACCAGCTATTTCGAAGAAGTACCTCAACTGAGAAAGTCTATAAGGAATCAGGATGGGCATGGGAGTTGAATGAGGTACCAAAAAGTAATTTAATATGTTCTACCTCTACTTTCCTTAAACCCTTTATTTACTTGTTTCTGGGAACTCATATGTATGGTGAAATTCTAATACTGTGTCTAGCTACCTATATTCTTGTGATAATATAAGGTTTAGCTTTTAGTGATGTTTGTCTACTTGTTTAATTTGTGTAAATGGATTATTTGTGTGTCTCCACCTATCAGTTCACAGTGTACATGGACAAGGTCTGCTTATTTTGAAATATGATTAGTATGAGACACACACACACACAAAAATCATATGGAGAATTTTCTTACCAAAAGAGTAATTTGGTCCATGGAAAAGTCAGAGAAGGGACAGGAGGGCTACTAAGGCAGTGATTCAGGAATACAGTTGACCTGGGAGACCCTTCTGCACCACGTGGGGCAGCCCAGTTTGCAGAGGTCAGTGAACTGAGAGGCAGAAGGCTGAAGCCTGGCACAGAGGCATGGAGCTGTGGCGCCCATAGGTGTGCGTGGATGGGAGGGTGGGACTGGGAAGGAAACCAGGCTATGCTCCTTTGGTCTGCTATCTTCACCAGCACAGCCCTTTTACCAGTGACTTACCCCAGACACAACATACCCAAACCCTGTCAGATGCTCCATTCCCCATGATCCAGGTGCCACCCTCCACCAGCCCCCAGTACACATAACTGCCCCCCACCCAGACCCCAAGCGCAACCAAACCCACTTCTCTAGCATCCCTCCTGAGCACTACCTCCCCCTCCCTGTCCCTTGAAGGCAGTTGCCAGTGCATAAAGGCTGTGGGTACTGGCCTCCATACCTAGGCGGCCCCTGCCCTTATGCCCATAGTGTCACAGAGCCTCACTCTGCCTTCCCCTGAGCTCTGCACAGCCATTTATGGCACTTCCAGGCCCATGGATGTGAACGGGCCCTCAATCATATCACTTAACTCTAAGAACTTCACTTTACAGCAGTCCTAGAACTGTGCATACACACAGCCCTCAGCCGCACTTCCCACCTCTGGGAAAATACTAACCTGTACAGCCAGATCACATCAGCCTCCAATCCACAAAGACATAATGCCAACCTGTTGTCACAGCTCTACACATACACATAAATGGCCCATGCCTTAGACCAGCACACACCAGGGTTATGCCCACAGACTGATGCACCTGCGCAGCTACATTCTCCCTAGCCACTGGGAGCCCACATTCACTAACATCAGTGTAGCATCCCCAACCTGTGCTTTTACTTGCCCTGTAACAAATCATTGCACTGAGTATCCCACCCTATACCCTGCTCCCTGCTCTACAACCATCCCACAAACACAAGACCTCAGACTTCTGAAAGAAATCAACTCCCAAAGTAAATCAATCAAAGTACTTACATGCCACAAAGACAGTAGAAGATCACTAAGCATATTGCAATACAGACAGATATAGCCCTGATTAATGACCAAATTCAAAACATGAGAGAGACATAGACATTGGAACAACTAATCAAAGATGTTCATACAACTACTTAATAGAATAAGTGCTATAGCAAATGACATAAAGGAGATCAAGAAGACATTAGAAGAGCATAAACAGGAATTTGAAAGAATAAATAGAAAAATAGAAGATATCACAGAGATTAAAGACTCTGTTGACCAAATAAAAAACACACTAGCGGCACACGACATCAGATTTGAAGAGACAGAAAAAAGAATAAGTGATATAGAGGACAGGATAATTGACTTTGAAGACTCAAAACAGCAAATGGCAAAAAAGATGGAAAAAAATGAATTGGAACTCAGGGAAATGATAGACAAAATAAAGCGTGCAAATAGAAGAATCATTAGTGTCGCAGAAGGAGAAGAGAAGAGTAAAGGGCTAGGAAGAGTAGTTGAGGATATAATGGAGGAAAACTTGCCAACCCTCATAAAGGACATAAATATACAAGTCAAAGAAGCCCAAAGAACTCCAAACAGAGTAAATCCAAATAGGCCTTCCCTAAGGCATATACTAACCAGTCTGTCAAATGTTGAAGAGAAGCAGAACATCCTGAAAGTAGTAAGAGAAAAACAACCTACTGCACACAAGGAAAACCAAATAAGAATGATTTCAAACTACTCAACTAGCACCCTGGAGGTGAGAAAGCAGTGGTATGATATATTCAAGATCCTGAAAGAGAAAGACTTCCAGACAAGAATTCTGTACCCTGCCAAATTATCTTTCAAAATTGAGGGAGAGACAGACAAGGAAGTCCTGAGAGAATTTGTCAACAAGAGACTGGCCATACAAGAAATACTAAAAGGAGATCTGCCAGTTGAGAAAAAAGACAAGAGAGGGAGGTTTGGAGGAGGGCACAGAACTGAAGAGTACCACTGAGGGTAATTTAAAGAATACAAAGAGAAAGAGGGAAAACAATATATAGATCTGAAAAATAATATAAAAAAGATAAGATGGTCGATTCAAGAAATGCATTTTCAGTAATAACTGAATGTTAATGGACTAAACTTACCAATTAAAAGATACAAATTGGCAGAATCGACTAAGAAATATAGTACAGCTTATGCTTCTTACAAGAGATGTATCTTAGACACAAAGAAACAAATAGATTGAAAGTAAAAGGATGAAAAAAGATTTTCCATGCAAGTTGTAACCAAAAGAAAGCAGGAGTAACTATAATATTGAACAAAATGGACTTTAAATGTAAAGATATCATAAGAGACAAAGAAGGACACTATATACTAATTAAAGGGTCAATTCACGAAGAAGATATAACAATCGTAAATGTTTATGCTCCCAATCAAGGAGCGCCAAAGTACATGAGACAGACATTGGCAAAACTGAAGGAAGTGATAGATGTTTCAACAATAATAGTAGGAGACTTCAGTGTGTCATTCACTTCTATAGATAGAATATTGAAATAGAAGATCAACAAGGAAATAGAGAAGTTAAATAACTTGATAAATGAATTAGATCTAACAGACAGATATAGGTCATTGCACCCCAAAGCATAAAGTTATACATTTTTCTCGAGTGCTCATGGAACATTTTCCAGGATAGAGATTATGCTGGGGGATAAAACAGCACTTTATAAATTTAAAACCACTGAAAATATTCAAGGCACATTTTCTGATCACAATGGGAAGAAGCTGGATCTCAATAACCACCAAAGAATGAGAACATTTGCAAATTTATGGAGATTAAACAACACACTCTTAAACAAACAGTGAGTTAAAGATGAAATTGTTTAGAGAAATAAGTAGCGATCTGGAGATGAATGAAAATGAGAAAACAACTTATCAGAATTGTGAGATGCATCAAAGGCTGTGGTGAGAGGGAAATTTATTGTCCTAAGTGCCTATATTAAAAAACAAGAAAGAGCGGTAATCAAGGGCTTAACAAAACATCTGGAGGAACTTAAGAAAGAACATCAAACTAACCCAAAAACAAATAGAAGAAGAGAAATAACAAATATTAAAACAGATATAAATGAATGGGAGAACAAAAGAATAATAGAAAGAATCAATAATGCCAAAAGTTGGTTCTTTGAGAAAATCAATAAAATTGATGGGCCACTAGCAAGACTGAAAAAGTAAAAAAGAGAGAGGATGCAAATAAACAAAATCAGAAATGAGAAGGCATGTATTACCATAAATCCTGAAGAAATAAAAGAAATCCTAAGAGGATACTATGAACAAATATATGCCCACAAACTAGAAAACTTAGATGAAATGGACAAATTCCTGGAGACACACAAACAAGCTACACTGACATAGAAAGAAATTTAAAATCCCAAGAAGCCAATCACAAATAAAGAGATTCAATCAGTCATCAAAAATCTTCCTACAAGAAAAAAATCCAGGGCCAGATGGCTTCACAGTGGAATTTTATCAAACATTCCATAAAGAACTAACACAAATCCTGCTCAAACTTTTCCAAAAAATTGAGGAAAAAGGAACTCTGCTAACTCATCTTATGATTCCAATATCATTTTAATACCAAAACGGGGTAAAGATACTATAAGAAAGGAAAACACAGGTTTTCCCAAATGAACATAAATGCAAAAATTCTCAATAAAATATTAGCGAATCGAATCCAATAGCATATTAAAAAAATTATACACCATGACCAAGTGGAGTTTATATCAGGAATGGAAGCATCATTCAACACAAGAAAATCAGTTAATGTAATACAGCACATTAACAAATGGAAAGGAAAAAATCACATGATCATCTCGATTTATGCTGAAAAAGCATTCAACAAAATTCAGCATCCTTTTCTGATAAAAACATTCCAAAAGATGAGAATCAAAGGTAATTATATCAATATGATAAAGGGAATATATGAAAAACCAATAGCCTGCAGCATACTCAATGGAGAGGGACTGAAAGCTTTTCCCCTAAGATCAGATACAAGACAAGGATGCCCGCTGTCATACTATCATTCAACATTGTGCTAGAAGTTCTAGCTAGAGCAATCAGGTAGGAAAAAAAATAAAGGGCATGCAAATTTGAAAGGAAAAAGTAAAACTCTCATTATTTGCAGATGATATGATACTATATATGGAAGATCCTGAGAAATCTGCAGAAAAGTTACTTGACCTAATAAAAAAATTCAACAAGGTGGTGGGATATAAAGTTAACACACAAAAATCAGTAGTGTTTCTATACACAAACAATGACATCACTGAGGAGTCAGTTAAGGAAAAAATTCCATTCAAAATAACAACTAAAAGAATCAAATACTTAGGAATGAACTTAACTAGGGATGTAAAGGACTACTACATAACATTGAAAACTACATAACATTGGTAAAAGAAATCAAAGGAGATCTAAGTAGGGGGAAAGACATTCCCTGCTCATGTATAGGAAGGCTAAATATAGTTAAAATGTCAGTTCTCCCAAAGTTGATCTACAAATCTACACAGTACCAATCAAAATTCCAACAACCTACTTTGATAATTTGGAAAAGTTAACTACCAAATGCATCTGGAAGGGACACAGACACTGAATAGCTAAAAGCATCCTAAAAAAGAAAAACAAAGTGGGAGGATTAATACTCCCTCACTTTAAAACCTATTATAAAGCCACAGTGGTCAAAACAGCATGGTACTGGCAAAAAAAGAGAAACATTGACCAACGGAATTGAATTGAGAGTGCAGAAATAGACCACCAAATCTATGTTCAACTGATTTTTGAAAAGGCCCTCAAATCTTCTGAACTGTGACAAAACAGTCTTTTTAATAATTGAGCATGGAAGAACTGGATCTCAATAGCTAAAAAAATGAAAGAAGACCCCTACCTTACACCCTACACAAAAATTAACTCAAAGTGGATCAAATACCTAAATATAAGAATAAGCAACATAAAGTTTCTAGAAGAAAATGTAGGGAAACATTTTCAATACCTAGTAATAGGAGGTGGCTTCCTAAACTTTATACACAAAACGCAAGCAACAAAAGAAAAAATAGATAAATGGGAATTCCTCAAAATTAAATGCTTCTGCACTTCAAAAAGACTTTTGAAAAAGGTGAAGACACAGCCAGTACAATTAGAAAAAATATTTGGTAATCACACATCAAAAAAAGGTTGATTTACTGTATATACAAAGAAGTCATGCAACTCAACAACAAAAGAACAAACAACCCAATTATAAAATGGGCTAAAGAGATGAATAGGCATTTTTCTGAAGAGCAAATACAGATGGCTCAAAAGTGCATGAAGAGATGCTCATTTTCATTATCTATAAGGGAAATGCATATCAAGACTACAATGAGACACCACCTCACTCCTATAAGAATGGCTGTTATTAAACAAACAGGAAACTGTAAACGTTGGAGAGGATGTGGAGAAACTGGGACACTTATGCACTGCTGGTAGGAATGTATAATAGTGCAGCCATATGGAAGACTGTTTGGCAGTTCCTTCAGAAACTAAATATTGAGTTGCCCTATGACCCAGCAATAGCACTACTTGGTATATACCAAGAGGAGCTGAAAGCAACAACATAAACAGACATTTGCATGCCAATGTTAATGGTAGCATTATTCACAATTGCCAAAAGATGGAAACAAAACAAATGCCCATCAACAGAGAGTGGATCAACGAAATGTGGTATATACATGTGATGGAATATTATGCAGTAGTAAGACAAAATGACATCCTGAAGCACATGACAAGATGGATGAGCCTTGAGGACATAATGCTGAGTGAAGTTATTCAGACATGAAAGGATAAGTACTGTATGTTTCCACTTTTATGACCAGCATAAAAGTATAATCAGGAGCTTATAATACAGAATATAGGGGACTTAGAGATACATAGGTGATAAAAATGGGTGAACTGTTAGCTAATGGGGTTGAACTCCAATGGAAGGGAATATTTAGAAGTGAAGGTGGTTCGCTAGTGGGTCTATGAGTAATATTACCATATTGAAGATGAACAAGATTGAAATGGGTTGTATAGACATACGTGTCCCACTGATTAACACTAGAAATATGAATTAGTTCTTGCAAGAATTACTTCAAAGTTATGATTCTTGTATAAAGAATTAAGTCCAGGGTACAGGGGGATAACTGCTATTGTATGCTATGTGCTATATGCAAAAGGAAATCATCAGCACTACCACAATAACAGCAGAATTAAATAATGGGTGTAGGGACAAGAGTTAAGAGGTAAGGGTATGTCTACTGGTTTTCTTTCTCTTGGGAACAATGAAGTTGTTTAAAATTGAGAGTGTTTATGGCCTGTGGACTTTGGGCCCTCTACATGATGTCCAATGATTGCAGGTCACTGAAGGATGCACTGATGGAGAAGTATACTGGCAAACGATGATGTATACTTAGGAATGAAGTTTGTACTGCTATAAAAAGGAACAAAGTCGTGAGGCATGCAACGATGTGAATGAGCATGTGGGACATTTGGTGAGACAAAATAAGCCAGAAACGAAAGAACAGGAATGGTATGGTCACCTTTACAAAATGCTTATAAGAAAACAGGGGCCCAGATTGTAAGCTTTTAGAGCAGATACATTATGTCAGAGTGGTGATTATTATTTCTGGATTTTGAGAGCCTGTTTTATATATGTAACCTGATATTTAGAGATAAGAATGAAGTTGAACAGGTTGGGGTTACACAGTGTCTGTATTTTAGAACCACACATACTCTTTGAGATCAATGGAAGAAAGTCTTATTTGGTCTGGAACTGAAATTTTCTGTAGTGCATAATGTAAGTCAACCTTATAGCTCATTTGAACAATGTAAACACAGGGAGTACAGAATAAGAAAGAGGTCCTTTAATCATGTATACATTTATTGCAATGCCTGGATACATCCTAGAATATATTAAGCAGGTATTCAAAATGTATTTACAAAGTTCCCTAAGGGATGGGAGAAAAATATAATGAAGTATTAAATCTTACCCTCAGGGAATCCCCTGAAATTGTGTCAAACATTAGGTACACCCAAACCAACAGGTCATGCCCTGAATCATGAAGTTTACTCTTGTGAAGCTTATGTAGGTAGTAGAGAAGCTTAGACTACCTATAGGCATGCCAAGAGTTACCTCTTTTATTGCTCAGATGTGACCTCAGTCTCTCTAAGCCCAACTCTGCAAGTGAAATCATTGCTCTCCTTGCTATGTGGGACATGACATCCAGGGGTGAAAGTCTCCTGGTGATGTGGGAGATGACTCCCAGGGATGAATCTATTCTTGGCACCATGGGATCAACAATTGATCTTGCCCAAAAGGGGGGAAATAAGTGTAATTAATAAAGTATCAGTGGCAGAGAGAGTTCAAATAGAGTCGAGAGGCTATTCTGGAGGTTGCTCTTATGCAAGCTTCAGTTAGACCTTGCTACTTATCATAACCTGCCAACCCCCAACCAGGATCATTCCAGCCAATCCAAAAGAACATCTTGGGCAATATATAAGATTCCACAAGGGTTCCTTGCACTAGAGTAACTTTCCAGTAACCTACAACCTCCACGTGGGTCCCTGGTCGAGATAAGTCCTGAAACCTAGCCCAGCTTCTCCAGAACATCAGATAGTTCCATCTCCCTACCCCATATTAGTGACAGACCCTAATATGGCAAGTAAAATTGCCATAGCCCGAACACTCCTAAAGGGAGCGGTGGAAAGACCAAAGGTGATGTGGAGGTATACAGAGAAGATAGAACTTAACAAATATATATGAATGCTGAATCATTAAATTGATAGCTCTTTTAGTCTCCAGTATCTTAGAGCAGCTAGAAGTAAAACCCTAAAATCATGGAATTGTAACCCATGTCAAACTCTGAAATATGTTCTACAACTAATTGTGGTGTTGTGCTTTGAAATTTATTGTTTTTTTTGTATATATGCTATTTTTCACAAAAAAAGATGGAAAAAGTTTATTGTGATGATAAAAATAATTAGGCTCTCTAGTCTCCTACACTCTGGAGTAGCTAAAAGGAAAAATCTGACAGGATCATATGGTAGCCTGTGACAAACTCTGGGATCTGTCCTGTAACTGCTTGTTGCAGAGTGCTTTGAAAACTATTGTTTTTTTATTTCTTTGCTTTGTATATATGTTATACTATACAATAAAAAAGTTTTAAAAATATTATGTACAAGTTTAACAAAAAACATTTAATACCCATACAATAAAAATTATTAAACATTTCTAATGTTTAAATGAAATAATTAAAGAAGATCTAAATAAATTCATATTCATGAGTGAATTTTTTAAAAGTGTAATTTGATGATGATTACAGTATTTTATTCTCTAAATAATACCTATATGAGTGCTGCAGATGAGGTATTCTGTGAAACACACTCTAAAGTGGAACTTTGAATTCAGAGAGTGTGTTGGAGTGTGCTCTTGGGGATAACAAATTTGGGGAGTGAAGGAAAGTGTTGGACAGACAAAGAAGGAAAATGTTGAAGCAGTTGCAGCAAAGGACTCAGATGATCCTAAAAAGATTTTTGGAATTGCAATGGCCCTTCAGAATTCTGTGAAATTGACAGTGAAGGAAGAAAATCCAGGCTTTTATAACCTTTTACCAACTGGTCATTGGATGCAGGGTGGCCTCTGGAAAGAGGAATTACTATATACATGGAAGTTCTCTTCAGTATAGGTTAAGTCCTGCAAGAATCATGTTCCAGAGACTTGTTAGACACCAATGCTCAGAGAAACGGGAAGAATGGGTATTTCAGTTCTAGAGAAAAGGGGAAGTTCTATACAACAAGCCACGGCATTGCTACAAAATGTGTGTGTATATATATGTTGTCATGTGCTTGGGTACTTACATATGCCTTTTTTTTTTTCAGAAAAAAAATAGAATATTCTGTTTGATTTAAGATGTGCTTCTCAGACAAGAAAGGTAGAGCAGAAAATGGTTATGTCTAAAAGGTACAACCATTAATGAAGATGTTACACATTTTACAGACAAAATTGCATGTTTGTAAATCTAAAAACTAAAACCTTGCTATATAAAAGGAAGCTGTATTATAACATCTACAATTTTGGTAATAAGAAAAACACTTAAGGAGGGTCAAATAGAGTAGACAGTTTAAAACAATATTTCAGTAATTAATCATATAATAATATGCAACCTGTAAAAATACTATAAATTTTTGAATTTGAATAGTACAATACCCAAAATTAAAGATTTATTAGAAGACCTCAATGGCAGTTATGAGCAGACAAAGAATCAATAAACTTGAAAATGGAACAATTAATATTATTCAGTCTGTACAACAATATAAAAAAAGAATGAGGAAAAATGAATGGTCTAAGAGATGTATGGGATGCCATCAAGGGTACCAACATATGCATAATGGGAGTTCCAGAGGAAGAGAGAAAGTGGACAGAGAGAATATTTGAAGAAATAATGTCCAAAAGTTCCTGAATTTGATGAACGTTAATCTACAATGCAGAAGCCCAACGTACTCCAGGTAGGATAAACTCAATGAGATCTGAATTTAGAAACATAATAATCAAACTGTCAAAAGACAAAGAAAGAAACTCTGGGAAAGAGAAGCAATTCATCATGTAAAGGAAATGTTCAAAGAGATTAAATGTGGCAGGGGATGGTCTAAGCACGGTGCCTTTCCTTTCCTTGAGATCCACAAATAAACCCTTTTCTTGGGATTATGTTAGCCTGGTTCCTAGTACAGGTAACCTGGCTCCTAATACATGATGACAAATGTGGGCTGAGTCCCTTCTCTGGAGTGCCTTGTGATAAAACTCATCCCTCAACATATAGTAACCTAACTGCTAGTATATTTCTTCCACTTATGCCCAAAGCATATGTAAGCATTCACTGGAGACTATCCAGTTAAAGTATATGCATTTATGGCACCTAGCATGTCCCCATCTGTGTATCTGTTCCTGGCAGGGAAGAAGCATGAACACCTCCACTATAGTATGACTTGTGGCTAGACTATCTCCCTGCACCAGCCAGCGGATCAAGACACACTAGCCATGTTCATTTTTCCTCATTTTTCTTCACTATGTGTGTTCCATTCAGTGCCTCAACCCATACAGGATGTTGTGAACCTGGAACTATTGTATCTGGTGGCAGGCATTGGCATGCTCTTTGCAACCATCCATTCATAAGAGACCTTCCTTATAAATGGTAATAGGGGGCTTTCTTTCTGACCAACAGTTTGGCAAAGAAGAAATGTGGCAACAGTTTAGTGCTGTTAGCAGATTGCCAACATTAATACTTGACTTTTCAGATATAGTGAAAGTTACTATGAGGCAGTGAGATGACATAGTCAAAGTGCTGAAAGCAAAAAGAATGTAAACCAGTATTTATCTATCTAAAATGTTATTATCCAATAAATAAAATCTAGACATTCCTACAGAAAAAAATAGAGAATTTGTACTTAGAAGACAGGTACATACAAGTAAAACTGAAGGGAGTCTTTTAGTCTGAAATGAAAGGGCACCATATTCTAAAGTTAATCCCTATAAAGAAATAAAGAACATCAACAATCTACAAGGATATACTAAAGAAAACAAACCAAATCCAGCAGCATTTAAAAAGGAATATATGTTTTGACCCACTGGTATTCATTCCAGGAATGTAAGATTGGTTCACCATACACAAATAGATTAATATAATGTACCAAATTAATCAAATAAATGAAAAATAAATGATCGGCTCAATACATAGAGAAAAATAATTAGACAAAACCAACAATTTTCATGATAAAAAAATCTCAGAAATCTAGGAATAGAAGGGAACTTCCTCAACACAAGAAAACCATATATGAATACCCCCATAGTTAACATACTCAATAGTGAAAGATTGAAAGCTTTCCCCCTAATATTGGAACAAAAATGGATGCATTAATTACTTCTATTCAACATCATACTGGAAATTCTAGCTAAAGCAAAGAGGCAAGAGAAAGAAATAAAAGGAATCTAAATTAGAAAACAAGTAAAACTATCTTTTTTTTGCAGATGACATGTGCTCTTGTGTATACACAATCCAAGTGAATCCACTAAGGAAATATTGGAGATAGTGAATGAGTTGAATCAGTTTACAGGAAACAAGATTAACACACAAAAAAATTAGTTGTGTATCTATACACTAGTAATGAACAATCAGAAAATGAAATTAAGAAAATAATTCTTTTCATGATAGCATCAACAAAATAAAATAATTAGGAATAAATTTAACAAGATAAATACTTGCATAGTGAAAACCTCAAAGCACCAATAAAGAAACTAAGACATAAGTAAATGGAAAAAAAATTGGGGTGGAGGTCCCAATATGGTGGCTTAGCAAGGTGTGGAATTTAGTTCATCCTCTGGAACAGCTACTGAATAATCAGGAACAGTACAGAACAGCTCCTGGGGCCACATCAGTGACCAGACACACAGTGTACCCCAGTCTGGAATAGCTGGACCAGCTACGAGCCCCCCAGAACTGTGAGTTCCCCAAGCCATGGCGGCTGGTGCCCCTTCCCCACAGGCTGCTTCCCTGAGGGGAAAGGAAAGGGACTTTACCAGCAGCAGAATCTGAGCACAGCTAAGCTTCAAGTGTGTAATTAATTCACAAATTCTGACTACTAAAAATAGGCCCACAGCTCAGGTGAACCTAGTCAAAGTGGAGGTCCCTGATTTTTGCCATGGTACCAAGGGGGCAGAGTGATGGAAAAAGAAAAAAAAGAAACAGAGGTTTTTGTGCTTGTGTTTCTACACAGACTTGACTACCTTTGGATACAGTGGCAGGGCTTCTCAGGCTGTAACTGCCCCAGGCATAGGCAGAAACATGCTTGTTTGAGAGCTTGCCTGGAGGATGTGCCTTCCCCAGGGGAGGGGTGAGGCCCAACTCAGGTGCAATCCCTCCCTTAAGGAATTCAGGCCCCAGGGCTTGGAAATTTAAAGCCATTAAAACCAGCCTACAACCACTCCTCTGTTTCCACCACGCCCTCAGCAGGGAGAGTCTGCCAAAGTTACATGTACTGCATCATCTTATGCTGGTGGGATCTGCAGGCAGAGAAGCACCACATACTTGGCAGGACAAGAAAAACAGAGTCCAGAGACTTCACAGGAAAGTCTTTCAACCTGCTGGGTCTCACCCTCAGGGAAAAGTGATGCAGGTGACCCTTCCCTCCTGACAGGAGGTCAGTTTGGTCTGGGAAAATCTGGCTGAGGTATATAATACCTAAGTGGACCCTCTTAAAGGTGGGAGGAAAAAGGCACCATACAGGCAGGGCAAGAAACAAGACAACGAGAACTGAAAACTTCTCCTCAGTTAAACAAAACCTAAGGTAGAGGTCCAGAAAAAGCTGAACTGAATATGAAAGAACAGACAAATCACAAATTCATTCAGCAAGAAAACCATAGGTAAAGGAAGTGAAAACAATCTCCACAATAAACTAATTAGGTAATTAAATGCCTACATGTCAGCAAAAAATAGCAAATCAGACAAGGAAAATTGAAGACATGGCCCAGTCAAAGGAACAAGCCAACAATTCACATGAGATACAGGAATTGAAACAATTAATTCAGAATGTATGAACAGACATAGAAAACCTCATCAAAAATCAAATCAATGAATTGAGGGAGGGCATAAAGAAGGCAAGGAATGAACAAAAAGAAGAAATCAAAAGTCTGAAAAAAAATCACAGAGCTTATGAGAATGAAAGGCACAGTAGAAGAGATGAAAAAGAACAATGGAAACCTACAATGCTAGATTTTAAGAGGCAGAAGATAGGATTAGTCAACGGGAGGACGGAAAATCTGAAATCTGATGAGCAAAAGAAAATATAGGGAAAAAATGGAAAGATATGAGTAGGGACTCAGGAAATTGAATGGCAATATGAAGCCCACAAATATACATGTTGTGGGTGTCCCAGAAGGAGAAGAGAAGGGAAAAGGAGGAGAAAAACTAATTTCCCAACTCTTATGAAAGACTTAAAATTACAGATCCAAGAAGTGCAGCATACCCCAAAGAGAATAGATCCAAATAGACGTACTCCAAGACACTTACTGATCAGAATATCAGAGGTCAAAAAGAGAGAATCCTGAAAGTAGCAAGAAAAAAGCAATCCATCACATACAAGGGAAGCCCAATAGGACTATGTGCAGATTTCTCAGCAGAAACCATGGGGGTGAGAAGACAGTGGGGTGATATATTTAAATTACTAAAAGAGAAAAACTGCCAAACAAGAATTCTATATCCAGCAAAATAGTCCTTCAAAAATGAGGGAGAAATTAAAACATTTTCAGACAAAAAATCACTGAGAGAAATTGTGACCAAGAGACCAGCTCTGCAAGAAATACTAAAGGGAGCGCTGGAGGCAGATACAATAAGAAAGGAGAGAGAGGTGTGGAGAAGAGCATAGAAAGGAAGACTATCAGTAAAGGTAAAAAGAAGAAAAATTAGATATGACATATAAAATTCAAAAAGCAAAATGGTAGAAGAAAGTACTAGCTGTACAGTAATAACACTAAATGTTAATGGATTAAATTCCCCAATCAAAAGACATAGGTTGGCAGAATGGATTAAAAAACAGGACCCATCTATATGCTGTCTACAGGAAACAAATCTTAGATGCAAGGATAAACATAGGTTGAAAGTGAAAGATTGACAAAAGATATTTCATGCAAATAACAATCAGAAAAGAGCAGGAGTAGTTATACTAATATCCAACAAATTAGATTTCAAATGTAAAACAGTTAAAAGAGATGAAGAAGGACACTGTGCATTAATAAAATGCACAATTCAACAAGAAGACATAATAATCATAAACAGTTATGCACCAAGCTAGAATGTTCCAAAATGCATGAGGCAAACACTGAAAAAAGAAACAGACACATCTACCATAATAGTTGGAGACTTCAATTCCATATTCTTATCAATGGACAGAACATCTAGACAGAGGATCAATAAATAAACAAAGAATTTAAATAATACAATAAATGAGATGGACTTAACAGACATTTCTAGAACATTACACCCCACAGCAGCAGGATACACCTTTTTCTCAAGTGCTCATGGATCATTCTCAAGGATGGACCATATGCTGGGTCACAAAGCAAGTCTCAATAAATTTAAGAAGACTGAAATCATACAAAACACTTTCTCAGATCATAAAGGAATGAAATTGGAAATCAATAATAAGTAGAGTGCCAAAAAATTCACAAATATATGGAGGCTCAACCGCACACTCTTAAACAACCAGTGGGTCAAAGAAGAAATTACAAGAGAAATCCATAAATATCACAAGGCAAATGAAAATGAAAACACAACATATCAAAACTTATGGGATGCAGCAAAGGCAGTGCTAAGAGGTAAATTTATTGCCCTAGATGCCTATATCAAAAAGGAAGAAAGGGCAAAAATCGAGGAATTAACGATCCACTTGGAAGAAGTAGAGATAGAACAGCAAACTAACCCCAAGGCAAGCAAAAAGAAAGAAATAATGAAAATTAGAGCAGAAATCCATAAAATTAAGAACATGAAAACAATTGAGAAAATCAACAAAGACAGAAGCTGGTTCTGCGAGAAAATCAGTAAGATTGATGAACCCTTAGGAAGATTGGCAAAAACAAGAAGAGAGAGGATGCAAATAAATAAGACCAGAAATGGAAGAGAAGACAAAACCATAGACCCCACAGAAATGAAAGAATTAATGAAAGGATACTATGAACAACTTTATGCTAATAGATACAACAATGTAGACGAAATGTACAACTTTTTGGAAAGGCATGAATAACCAACTTTGACTTGAGAAGAAATAGATGACCTCAACAAACCAATCACAAATAAAGAAATTGAATCAGTCATTAAGAAGCTCCCCAAAAAGAAAGGTTCAGGACCAGATGGCTTCACAAGTGAATTCTACCAAGCATTCCAGAAAAAATTAGTACCAATCCTGCTCAAACTCTTCAAAAAAATTGAAGAGGAGGGAAAGCTACCTAACTCATTCTATGAAGCCAACATCATCCTCATACCAAAGTCAGACAAAGATATTACAAAGAAAGAAAACTGCAGATCTATCTCTCTAGTGAATATAGGTGCAAAAATCCTCAACAAAATTCTAGCAAATCGAATCCAGAAACACATTAAAAGAATTGTACATCATTACCAAGTAGGAGTTATCCCAGGTATGCAAGGATGGTTCAGCATGAGAAAATCAACGAATGTAATACACCATATCAACAAATTAAAGCAGAAAAGCCACATGATCATCTCAATTGATGCAGAAAAGGCATTTGACAAAATTCAACATCCTTTCCTGTTGAAAACACTTCAAAGGATAGGAATAGAAGGCAACTTCATCAACATGATAAAGGGAATATATGAAAAGCCTACAAGTAACATCATCCTCAATGGGGAAAAACTGAAAACTTTCCCCCAATATCAGCAACAAGACAAGGATGTCCACTAGCACCACTGTTATTCAACTTGTGGGGAAGTTCTAGCCAAAGTAATTAGATAAGAAAAAGGAATATAAGGCATCAAAATTGGAAAGGAAGAAGTAAAACTCTCATTGTTTTCAGATGATATGATACTATATGCTGAAAATCCCCAAAAACCCACAGCAAAACTACTAGAGCTAATAAATGAGTACAGCAAATTGGCAGGTCAAAGACCAACACTCAAAAATCTGTAGTGTTTCTATACACTAGGAATGAACAATCTGAGGGGGAACTCAAGAAAAGAATTCCATTTACAATTGCAACTAAAAGAATAAAACATTTAGGAATAAATTTAACTAAAGAGACAAAAGATCTATACAAAGAAAACTATAAGAAATTGTTGAAAGACATCATGGAAGACCAAAATAAATGGAAGGTGATACAGTGTTCATGAACTGGAAGACTAAATATAGTTAAGATGTCAATTCTAACTAAATTGATTTAAAGATCCATGCAATGCCAATTAAAATCCCAAAAACTTACTTTTCAGAAATAGAAAAACCAGTAACCAAATTTATCTGGAAGGGCAGGGTGCCCCGAATAGTTAAAGCACCCTGAGAAAAAAAAATGAAGTTGAAGGTCTCATGCTACCTGACTTCAAGCTGTATTACTGAGCTACATTGTCAAAACAGCATGTACTGGGTTACAGACAGATATACTGACCAGTGAAATAGAATAGAGTGTTCAGATATAGACCCTCTCATCTATGGACAATTGATCTTTGATAAGTAGTCAAGCCATCTCAACTGGGAAAGAACAATCTCTTCAATAAATTTTGCCTAGAAAACAGGATATCCATATACAAAGGAATGAAAGAGGATCCATATGTCACAGCCTATACAAAAATTAACTCAAAATGGATCAAAGACCTAAACATTAGATCTAAGACCATAAAACTGTTAGAAGAAAATGTAGGGAAATATCTTATAAATCTTATACTAGGAGGTGGTTTCCTAGACCTTACACCCAAAGCAAGAGCATTGAGGAAAGAAAGAAAGAAAGAAATGGGAACTCCTCAAAATTAAGCACTTTCGCACATCAAAGAACTTCATCAAGAGAGTGAAAAGACAGTCTACACAATGGGAGACAATATTTGGAAATGATATATCAGATAAAGGTCTAGTATCCACAATTTATAAAGAGATTGTTCAACTCAACAACAAAAAGACAGCCAATCCAATTACAAAATGGGCAAAAGACTTGAACAGACACTTCTTAGAAGAGGAAATACAAGTGGCCAAAAGGCACATGAAGAGATGCTCAACTTCCCTGGCTATTAGAGAAATGCAAATCAAAACCACAATGAAATATCATCTCACACCCACCAGAATGACCATTATCAATAAAACGGAAAATGACAAGTGCTGGAGAGGATGTGGAGGAAGAGGCACATTTATTCACTGTTGGTGGGAATGTCAAATGGTACAACTGCTGTGGAAGGCAATTTGATGGTTCCTCAAAAAGCTAAATATAGAATTGCCATTTGACCTGGCAATACCATTGCTAGGTATCTACTCAGAGGACATGAGGGCAAGGACACAAATGGACATTTGCACACCAATGATTATAGCAACATTATTTACAAATGCAAAGAGATGGAAACAGTCAAAGTGTCCATCAACAGATGAGTGGCTAAACAAGCTGTGGTATATACATATGATGGAATATTATGCAGCTGTAAGACAGAATAAAGTTATGAAGTATGTAACAACATGGATAGATCTTAAGGACATTATGCTGAGGGAGATTAGCCAGAAGCAAAAGGAAAAATGCTGTATGGTCTCACTGATATGAACTGACATTAATGAATAAAATTGGAGAATTTCATTGGTAACAGAGACCATCAGGAGAAAGAAGTAATGCAAGACATTGGGTAATTGGAGCTGAAGGGATACGGATTGTGCAACAGGACTGATTGGAAAAATTCAGAAATGGATAGCTCAATACTACCTAACTTTAATACAATTATGTTAGAATGCGGAATGAAGCTGAATCTGAGAATCATAGAGGGAGGAGGGCTGGGGGCACAAATGAAATCAGAAAGAAAGATAGACGATAAAGATTCAGATGGTATAATCTAGGAATGCCTAGGGTGTATAATGATAGTGACTAAATGTACAAATTTTAAAAATGTTTTTGCATGAGGAAGAACAAAGGAATGTCATTACTGCAGGGTGCTGAAAAGAGATGGTAATTAATATTTTAAAATTTTGCCTTATGTGTGAGACTAAAGCAAAAAAATGTTTATTTGGTACAAAATTTATATTTGGCCTAGTGCATTTCCTAATATAAGCTGTGTAGACAGCTTAATTGAACATCATAAGTACATGGAACCTTGAGTAGGGCATGAGATTTTGTTGGTTTGTCCAGAGTATTGCCCCAATAAATCCCAGAGTGATTTGCACAGTGGATAAAAAAGTATTTGCAAAGTCCCTTTCGGGGAATGGTGAGAAAGGGGGAAAATTCAACTTCCCCAAGTTGAATTCTTGATCTTCTCACAAGCAGTGTGGACAACCAAAACTATAGTCTGAGCCCCCATTCTTGGGGTTTGTTCATATGAAACTTAACCCCACAAAGGATAGGTCAAGCCTACGTAAAATTAGGCCTAAGTGTCACCCCCAAGAGAACCTCTTTTGTTGCTCAGATGTAGCCTCTCTCTCCAGCCAACACAACAAGCAAACTCACCACCCTCCCCCTGTCTACATGGGACATGTCTCTCAGGGGTATGTACCTTCCTGGCAACATAGGACAGAAATCCTAGAATGAGCTGAGACTTAGCGTCAAGGGACTAAGAAAATTCTAGAATGAGCTGACTCAACATCAAGGGATTGAGAAAACCTTCTCAATCAAAAGGGGAAGGGTGAAATGAGACAAAATAAAGTGTCAATGGCTGAGAGATTTCAAACAGAGTTGAAAGGTTATCCTGGAGGTTATTCTTATGCATTAAATAGATATCACCTTGTTAGTCAAGATATAGTGGAGAGGCTGGAGGGAACTGCCTGAAAATGTCGACTTGTTTTCCAGTAGCCATGTTTTTAAAAGATGATTGTATAATAGTTTAGCTTTCACAATGTGACTGTGATTCTGAAAACTTTGATTCTGATGTTCCTTTTATCTACCTTATCAGCAGGCAAGTAAAACATATGGAATAAAAAATAAATAATAGGGGGAATATGTGTGCTGGTTTGAAAGGAAGTATGCCCCCTAGAAGAGCCATGTTTTAACCAAAATATCATTTCATGAAGGTAGAATAATTTCTATTCAATACTGTATGTTTGAAACTGTAATCAGATCATCTCCCTGGATGATGGGATTTAGTCAAGAGTGGTTGTTAAACTGGATTAGGGGACGACATGTCTCCACCCATTTGGGTGGATCTTGATTGGTTTGTTGGAGTCCTATAAAAGAGGAAATATTTTGGAGAATGAGAGATTCAGAGAGAGCAGAGAATGCTGCAGCACTACAAAGCAGAGTTCACAAGCCAGCAACCTTTGGAGATGAAGAAGAAAAATGCCTCCCGGGGAGCTTCATGAAACAGGAAGCCAGGAGAGAAAGTAGCAGATGATGCCATGTTCACCGTTTGCCCTTCCAGCCGAGAGAGAAACTGACTGTGTTTGCCATGTGCCTTTCCAGATGAGAGAGAAACCTTGAACTTCATCGACCTTCTTGAACCAAGGTATTTTTTCCTGGATGCCTTAGATTGGACATTTCTATAGACTTGTTTTAATTGGGACATATTCTCGGCCTTAGAACTATAAACTAGCAACTATTAAACTCTTCCTTTTAAAAGCCATTCTGTTTCTGGTATATTGCATTCTGGCAGCTAGCAAACTAGAACAATATGTTAAAATGGATTTAGATTGAAATGCTAGTGATCAATGAAAAGGAGGTGTAAAGAGTATGGTATGTATGAATTTTTTCTGTTTTCTTTATATTTCTTTTTCTGAATAGATGAAAATGTTCCAAGAAATGATCATGATGATGAATATGCAACTATGTGATGATATTGTGAATTACTGATTAAATATGTAGAACAGAATGATCGAAAGTTAAGAATGTTTGTGTTTGGTGTTTTTTTTTTTTTTGGTATCTTAAAAAAAGACAAAAAGAATAAAGAAACGAAAAGACATCCCATGTTCTTTGAATCAGAAGAATTAATGCTTTTAAGTGGTAAAGTTCTCCAAACTAACAGATTCTATGCAATCCCTATAAAAAAAATCAGCTGTATATTTTACAGAATTTGGCAAGCTAATCCCAAAATTTAGAAGGAAATGCAAGGGACTAAGAATACCACAAACAACCTCAAAAAAGTAGGATAAAGTTCAAGGACTCACAATTCCAAATTTCAAAATTTACTACAATTCTGCAGTAATCAATACTATGTGTTACTGGCATAAAGATATCTATATAGATGGATAGGTCAAGGGAAGAGAATTGAGAACCGAGAAATAAATTATACATTTTTGGTCTATTAATTTTTATTTCCCCATAGTCTTTCTGAAAAGGAGTGTGGGACATGTGGATAGTCCCATGCATAAGAAGGAAGTTGGACAATTCCTCACACCATATACAATATTAACTCAAATATATCAGGGACCTAAATGTAAGAGATAAAAATATAAAACTCTTAGAAGAAAAATAAATGTAAGTCCTCATGACCCTGGATTAAGTGATGGTTTCCTAGCTATAATACCAAAAGTACAAGCAACAAAAAAATAGATAAAATAGAATTCAGTAAAACTCTGTGGTTCAAAGTCCACTATTAAGTAAGTGAAAATAAAACTCACAAATTGGGAGAATATATCTTAAAATAATATCAGTAATGGCCTAGTATCCAGAATATAAAGAACACTTAAAACTCAGTCAAAAAATAGCACAATTCTGGCTCAGCAGGCAGAGTTCTCACCTGCCATGCCAGAGACCCAGGTCCAATTCCTGGTTCCTGCCCATGCAAAATAAAATAAAATAAAATAAAAAAGTGCAATTAAAAAAAATGGGCAATGATTTGAATGGGCATTTCTCCAAAGAGGATATACAAATGGCCAATAATCCCATGAAAAGGTGTTGAACATCATTAACAATCAGGGAAATGCAAATCAAAACCATAATAAGATGCCATTTCACACCCACTGGATTGGTTATCTTAAAAAATTGAACAATAATGATTATTGGGAGAATGTAGAGAGCTTTATACCCTTATACATTTTGGTGGGAATATAAAATGTTGCTGCCACTTTGGAAAACCATATGGCAGTTCCACAAATAGTTGCACATAGAAGTACCATATGACCATCAATCACACTTTTAGGTACCAACCTCCCAAAATTAAAAACATATATGCACACAAAAATTGATTCATGAATGTTCATATAGCATTATTCATAATTTCTGAAAAGTGGCAACAACTTAAATTTCATGAAATGATGAATTAATGAATAAATACAATGTAATATAGCCATTCAATGTAATATTATTCACCCATAAAACTAATGAAGTACTGATATATTTTAAAACATGGATGGACCTTATAAACATTTTGCTATGTGAAATTAACCATCACCAAAGACCACTTATTGTATGCTCCCACTTATATGAAATTTCAGAACTGGAAAATCCATAGGGACAGAAAGTAAATTAATGGTTGCTGGACTGGGGTGAAGGAGAATGAGCAGGGACTGCTAATGGGTACTGGATTTATTTTGGGGTTTAAGAAATATTCTAGAGTTAGTTTATGATTATGGTTGCACAACTATGTGACTATATGAAAAGACCCCTGAATTCTACCCAATTGTGAAAAGTAAATTTTATGTCTCAGGAATTATTTTTGAATAAAACAAATGCATCAAAATGAGAAGAATGCAAAAAAATGGTAGCACAGTATTAAACATGTTAAATTAAGAAATACATAAATATGTCAGATCAACCAGAGTCACCAATTTAAGGTAATATTCTCTACATTTTTTTATGCTGTTTACTCTAATAAGAATTCCTAGAGCACCTTTGATTTCCTGGGTATTCCTTCCTTTAAGCTCTTAATAGCATTTATTGGCCATTCCATTCTTTGACCCACCACGTATGGTTCCTTGATTTATAATTCATCTCTTTATGTGTGTGCAGTGTTTATTCAACCAAAATTTGAGATCTGTCACAGAAGGGTCTATATTTTACATTGCTTTGTATTTCCAACCCTTAAGAAAAAGATGATATTGAATTTTGAACAGTGATGAAGTTTGTGTAGATTTTAGAGCTTAATTCTTGGAAAATGGGGAGTGGCAAATTCTAAGTTTCTCTACTTACTTAAGTTAATTAGATATTTAGGCTGTCAGGGTGTATATACTTTGATTAATGCAATGCTCATTACTTATGTACTAATATCAAAGCCTCTAAATTAATGTGAAAGATGTATTGGCCAAAAATTGTATTGGTGACCCTAACAAGAAATGCCTTCAGAAATTCAGGATATCCCAACTCTTCACCGTCTCTCCTGCAGTATAGTCTAGGTATTCTTGAACTAGACCCATAATAGAAGATTCCTGATTTGCAAATCAACCACCAATCTAATGGGTAATCTGTTATATAGAGTAGAAAAGCTCTGTATGTGTCATCAGGTAGGAAGCTTAGGGAACAGTTATTTAACTAGTTGTTAAACTCCTATATGGTTTATATTATTTCTATTATTTTTAGTTCAGTGTGAATTTTTAAACCACCTTATAAGTATATATGTATTGATTCCAATACTAATAAAAGTTTTGACTACACTGGTTTTTTTTAATAGTTTTTTTTATTTTTTATTTATTTATTTTTTTACATGGGCAGGCACCGGGAATCGAACCCAGGTCCTCTGGCATGGCAGGCAAGCATTCTTGCCTGCTGAGCCACCGTGGCCCCCCCGACTACACTGTTTTTTTAATTGAAAGTATTTGCTTTTAGTAAAAATGTGATTTTTATTTAATTTCTTGGAAACATTTTATTGTTTTATTCATAAAATAAAAATAAATTACTCATTACATCATTTATCTAATGCTTTTTATATCTCTCCAATTTTACATTGCTACTTTTCTTTTAACAATATAGAATAAGATATGTTTAACTTACCATGAGACAATTAGCAAAAGTTTACTACACACTTATGAAAAAAGGAATGCCATTATCCCTTTTTTTTCTTGTTGTTTTCTTGCAAGAAAGGGACTGTGGCAGTGATACAGGCTATCTGCACTGCTGAAGATGCTTCGATTTTCAGAACACTAAATGTGAACATGAAGAAACTTCCATTTTTTAACCAATTACACAAATATAGTTGTCTTCTATAGCTTTACCCTAAAAATAATACTGGAGGTTTTCATTCATTTATCCAACAACTGTATATTGTGTCCTTATCATGCAAATTGTATAATTATTAAGCTTTAGTTGTATCCCAACTAAAAACCTAAAGTAAATCATAAAGATTTAATTGCTACAGACCATCCTAAGTATTTCTAGTTTTCCCATTTCTTGTTCATGAATATGCTAATGATGATAAGGTTGTTGATGATGATGATGATGTTTTTGCTGTTATTGGTCTATCAGGAAAAGCTACCAAAAAGAGTACTTTTTTTAACCAGTATTTAACATATCTCCATATAATACTAATGTGAATGAAAACAGATAATATAAATCACTTAGGTACTGGACAGTGAGAAATTTGAATTTGAGCCTTGTAAATGAAGCTTACTAGCTATGTGACTTTGGGGATGTTAAGGAACATCTCTTCTTCTAAATTTCTTTAAAATGGAAACAATAATGCTCTCTTTACAAAGATGTACTGAATAAATTAAATAGTGTATGTAAAGTACATAGGGGATGCTTAAAAAAAGATAATTCTCTTTGAAACATAGTACAGCTTAAAGGGAATTACAAAGGTTCAAAGATGCAGCTCTGAAAGATGAGGGAGAAAAATTATGCTGGAAAAAATGGTTAACTATTTGTAAAAATCAGTTAAAGTGGCAGAGTTCTTACCTGCCATGCCAGAGACCCAGATTTGATATCGGCTGCCTGCCCATGCAAAAAAAAAAAAAAAAAAAAATCAATTTAAATTCTCACTTCACATTGTGCAACAAAATACATTACATTTGGAATAAAACCATAAACATATTAGAAGGAAACAATGGTCAATCTGTGCATGAGTTCTATATAAGGAAATATTTCTTAAACTTTTGTAACTTGAAAGTATCTAAAATGACACATTTCATTACATTCCAATGGAAATATTTTCAATGTCAAACTGCAAAAATAAAATAAAATACAACAATCAATAAACTTGTGAAATTTTTTCTGACAGGAAATATGGATATTGGAATCATGGTGAATTTTTTTCCTGTTCCACATAATTTTTTGTACTTTTGATTTTTCAAAAATGAATGTTCTCTACCAGTGTATATTACTATAATCAGAACATTTTATACATGCATGCAGCAAAAGAGTGCAGATGTGTCAGATGACCTGAGTGCAAGTCTCAGTTTTATTATTTAATTCTGTGTAGTCTTTAGCAAGCTTCTCAACTGAGACTTATGAGTCTCAGTTGCTTTGTCTGTAAAAACAGGAATGACCCTTATCTTGCTGGGGTGTTTTGAGAAATATAAAATTAGTGTAAACTCCCTAATATGGTGTGTAACTCATAGTTGAGACCTAAGGAATTATAATTATTATTATCTTCCTTATCTTTTCATACAATAATGCCATTCAAAACAAAATGGCATATATAAGTCTGGCACTTACAGGTTATAAGGAGCACAATTATCAGGATATATGAGTAGATGGATATTTATTTGAAGTATAGATTGGAAAATAGAAAAGCACAGGCAATGTATCAGTACTTTCACAACCAGAACATTTGGAGAGCTTGTAAAATATCTCATATCATCATTCAGGCTATAGAAGGAGTTGTAGTGAGCAAATGATAGCTCTGCTAACACTATATCATCCAGTAAGCCTTTGAAAAGGGGGTGTCTCTTACTGGCTTCATTAGTGTATTCATTAAATTCATGATTGAATTTCTCTCTTATTTATCTATCTTCTTGTTATTCAGGACACATCTCTTTCTTTGTCCTTCACACCACCTATGTCCATACCCGTTTCAGATATTTACAATTCCTGAACAGAAATTTTAAGATTGTGTTGGTTAGTCACCATCAAATATGGTTTGCCCCATTATGTACAGATCTTGAACAACCCAACTTAGAGTCTGCTGATCTTCATGATAATCAAGGGTTGGCCTTGTTGACAATTAATTTAATTTTTAGCAACCTGATGGCTAACAGAACTATATAGCCAAAAAGGTACAAGTTTTAGAATGCTGCTGTAAGTTCCTATTGGCAGTGGAGACTGTTCCTGCTCTAATGAATTGCAAAAGATAAAAATCATGGGATATTTTCACAAAAGACATTGCCAACAGGGAAAAAAGTATAAGAGAGAGCTCCAGAATTCAGACCTGCAATTATGAACAACTATTTATCATGCAGAAACTGTCTAATGTGGCTAGTTTGAAGCTTTAGAGTTCTGAAGAACACTGCAGAGCATCCAGGGAACAGTAGGAGAAAGGTATTGATAAATTATGTAGTAAATTTCCCTCTCCACATGGCAGCTACCGGTACCCATCCCCCAATGTCACTGCATACTAATGTGGAGTACAGTCCCTGGCTAACTAGCTGGTGAAAGAATGGGACAGAAGAATCCTATTTCACCAACCAGGGTTGAGCATGACTGAAAAGAAACAGAAAATGATGACCCATCCAAAGGAAGAGGATAAAAATACAGAAAACACCTATGAGTAAGTTAAGAATGTAGCCATACTTAGCAAAACCTTTTAAAAAATGATCAGAAAATTGCTCAAAGAGATAAAGAAAAATACAGAAAAAGAACAAAAGCATATTAGGAAAATAATGAGTGAACAATATGAGGGTCTAAGTAAAGAGATAGAAATTTTATACAGGACCCAAACAGAACTACTGGAGTTCAAGAGCAGAAAAACTGAAATGAAAAAGTCTCAGGAGGGTTTCAAGAGTAGATTGGAGCTTGCAGAATTCCCTATAGCATTGCTTGTAGGGCAGGTCAGGTGGAGATGAACTCCCTTAGCTGTTGTTTATCTAAGAAAGTTTCATTTTGAAACAGTCTCACCAGATACAAATTCTTGATTGACGGTGGTTTTGTTTCACCTCTATAAGTATTTCAATCCATTGCCTTCTTGCCTGCATGATTTCTAAAGATAAATTGGCATTCATTCTAGTTGACATTCCATTTTCCATGTTGCTTTTCTCTTGTAGATTTCAGCACTCTCTCCTTGTCATTTGTATTTGATAGTATGATCTATATATGAAAGTGTGTATTTTCCTCATGTTTTTCCTGATTTATGACATCTGGGCTTATTTCTGCTCTCCAGCCTGACTCATTTCAAGTGTCTTGTCTGCAACTTCCATGATTCTTTCAAAATTCAGTGTCTTTTCTTGACATTAACACTTTGAAAGATAGGAATAAAAGGAAACTTTCTCAACATGATAATGGGCATATATGAAAAGCCAATAGCTATCATCCTACTTAATGGTGAAAGACTGAAAACTTCCCCTCTACTCTAGTTTGCTAGCTGCCAGAATGCAATATACCAGAGACAGAATGACTTTTAAAGGGGGAATTTAATAAATTGCTAGTTTAAAGTTCTAAGGCCGAGAAAATGTCCCAATTAAAATAAGTCTATAGAAATGTCCAATCTAAGGCATCCAGGGAAAGATACCTTGGTTCAAGAAGGCCAATGAAGTTCAGGGTCTCTCTCTCAAGTGAGAAGACACATGGAGAACAGGGTCAGGGTTTCTCTTTCGTCTGGCAACACAGCGTTGGATGCTAGCTTTCTCTCCTGGCTTCCTTTCATGAAGCTCCCCAGGAGGGGTTTTCTATTTTCATTTCCAAAGGTCACTGGCTGATGGACTTTCTGCTTCTCATGGCAATGTTGTTCTGCTCTCTCAGAATCTCCTACTGTCTTCAAAATTTTCCTCGTTTTATAGGGTTACAATAAACTAATCAAGACATATCTCCACCTAATACATTTTAACAACCCCACTCTTGATCACTCAAGAGTACATCAAGATCTCATCAAGATCACAACAAGATGTGTCTCCCTAAGCCACATCTCCAGGGAGATGATCTAACTACAGTTTCTAACATACAGTGCAGAATAGGGATTAGGAGAAATGGTTGCCTTTACAAAATGGTATTTGGATTAAAACATAGCTTTTCTAGGGTACATACATCCTTTCAAACCAGCACGCCCTCTAAAATTAGGAACACAACAAGGATGCCTACAGTCAACACTGTGATTCAGCATCTTGCTTCTACTAGAAGATCTTGCCAGAACAATTAGGCAGGAAAAATAAATAAAAGTCATCCAAATTAGAAAGGAAGAACAAAAACTTTCTCTGTTTGTAGATGATATGATCTTATATACAGAAAATCCTGAAAATCCACAAAAAGTTTCTAAAACCAATAAATGAATTCAGTAATGTGGCAGCGTCAGTATTCCAGATCAGTAGTGCTTCTATACACCAACAATGAACCAGCAGCAGAAGAAATAATCTCTTCAACAAATGGTGCTGGGGAAATTGGATCTCCCTTTGTTAAAATATAGTATGTCCCCTACCTGATACCTTATATAAAAATCAACTGAAAGTGAAATAAAGACCATAATATAAGAGCAGAACTATAAAACTTCTAGAAGAAAATATAGGGAAGGATTTTGAATACCTTGCTTAGGCAACAATTTCTTAGATTCTCCATCAAAAACACAAGCAACAAAAGAAAAAAATACATAGATGGTGCCTCATCAAAATTAAAATCCTTTGGTTCCCACAGGACTTTATTATCAAAATTAAATGAAATAAATTTCAGGAACAAAAAGACAAATATTATCAGGCCACAATCATGTAGACTAAATATAATATAAAAATTTGGTGTACTAAAGTTGAGAGCATGGGTTATCTGGTTAAGGCTCATTGTAAAGGGTCCTAGATTGTAAGCTCTTACAGCAGTCATATATAATCATGAGGTATAACTGTTAATTCTAAATTCTAAGATATTGAGCTATTAGTAAATACCTTGGTCTTTCCCAGAAACTTTGGATATCTATGTGACACCTGAGACTCAGGGTTAGAACTCTGAATCTATTAAGTTAGCTCCATACAGGAACTGTTTAAAAAGTTGGAAAAGTGATCAGGCATCAAGTAGACGTATGAATGAAGCTGATCTGGGTAGGACTAAGGTATATCAGAAAGCTGGGTAAAGGATGATATTGTCTATATTTTAAAACTTCAACCTCTTTGTGTGAGGCTAAAGGGAGAGATACTTATTTGGCACAAAATTTGTATTTTGTGAAATGCATTTTCAAATTTAACTTGCATGATCATTTTATTTGAACATCATAACTATGTGGAATCTAGTAGGACATGAACTTTTGTTGATTTGTCCTGGATAGTATTATGTCCCAATAAATCCCAGAGTGATTTGGATAGTGAATGAAGAAGTATGTAAAAGGTCCCCTTGGGAGAATTAGAAGAAAGGGGAACATTTTCAACTCCCCCCATTTGGAGAATTTCTGATATTCTTGCAAGGAGTGTGGACAACCAAATCAATAGGAAAAGCCCTTGATCTTGGGGTTCACACCTATGAAACTTATTCCTGCAAAGGATAGGCTAAGCCTATTTAAACTTAAACCAAAGAGTCACCCCCAGAGAAGCTCTTTTGCTACTTAGATGGGGCCTCTCTTTCTAAGCTGAAGCAGCAAGTGAAATCACTGCCCCCCCCCCACATGTGGGACATGACTCCCAGGGATGTAAATCTACCAGTCAATGTGAGACAGAAATCCCTGGATTAGCTGGGACCCAACATCAAGTGATTGGGAAAACCTTCTTGACCAAAAAAGGAAAGAGAGAAATGCGTAAAAATAAAGCATCAGAGGCTGAGAGATTTCAAAGAGGGTCAAGAGGCTATCCTGGAGGTTATTCTTACATTATATAGATTTCCCTTTATAGTTTATGGTGGATTGGAGTGGCTAGAAGGAAGTACCTGAAACTGTAGAGCTTTGTTCCAGTAGCCTTGTTACTTAAAGATGATTGTACAATGATATAGCTTTTAAAATATTGACTGTGTAATTGTGAAAACCTTGAGTCTGATGCTCCTTTTATCTAGGGTATGGACAGATAAATAAAAATTATGGATAAAAATTAAATAAATAATAGTGGGGTCAAAGGTTATAATAAATTGAGTAGATGGAAATACTAGTGATCAGTGAGAGGGAGGGGTAAAGGGTATGGTGTATATGAGTTTTTTCTTTTTTTTCTTTTTTCTTTCTTTTTCTGGAGTGATGAAAATGTTCTAAAAAATGATCATGGTGATGAATACACAGCTATGTGATGATATTGTGAGCTATCATTTGTACACCATGCATGGAATGTTTGTACATTATGAAAGTTTGTATGTTAACTTTTATCAATAAAAATATTTTTAAATGGTGTATGTTTGTGTGTTAAGTTTTATTAATAAAATACTTAAAAAATAAATGACAACCTACACAATGGTAGAAAATATTCAGAAACACAGTGATATAATAAAGGTTTAATATCTCAGTATAGATAAAGAAATTCTTCAACTTAACAGCAAAAGACAAAGAACTCAGGGTGGGCCATCATGGCTCAGGAGGCAGAGTTCTCACCTGCCATGCTGGAGACCTGGGTTCGATTCCCAGTGTCTGCCCATGCTAAAACAACCAACCAAACAAACAACTCAATTAAATGAATAAAATATTTTAACTGACATCTCTCCAAGGAAGATATACAAATGCCTAAAAAGCACATAAAAAATTTCTGAACATAATTAGACATCAGGAAATGCAAATCAAAACCAAAATGAGATATCATTTCACATGTATTAAAATTGCTGATATGTAAGAAAATGGAAAATAACAAGTGTTGATTAGGATGCAGAGAATTAGGAAGACTTATCACTGTTGTTGGCCATGTAAAATTGTGCAGTGGCTGTGGAAGGTAGTTTGAAATCTAAGTATAAAACAATCATATGACCTGATAATCCCACTGCTAGGTATATCACAGAAGCACTGAAAGCAGGGACTTGAACACATATTTGCACACTGATGTTCATAGTGTTATTATTTACAACTGGAAAAGGATGTAACCAACCCAAGGTTCATCAATGAGTGAATGGATGAATAAAATGTTATGTATATATACAATAGAATATTATTCAGTCATAAAAATGGAATGAAGTCCTGATACACACAACAACATGAATGAACCCTTAAGACATCAGATTGAATGAAATAAGCCAAACACAAAAAGAAATAATGTATGATCTCACTGACTTGAAAGAATTAGAATAAACAAACTCAGAATCAGAATGTAGAATATAGGTTACTAGGGTACAGTTGGGGATAGGAAATAGGAAATTTCATCTTAAGATATATAGGGTTCTTGCTTGGAATGATGGAAATGTTTTGGTAAGATCGGAAGAGATGGGAACACAATATTGCAAATGCAATTAACATGAGTGAAATATATTTCTGAATACTATTAAAAGAGGAAAAGTTAGATTGCATGTATGGTAAAAATATTTTTTTAATATCCATGGAAATACATTACACAAACAATGAACACTAAGTTACACCATAGATTTTAATGAAGAGTAAAATTATAAAAATGTGCTATAATCTATTGTAACAAATGGTCCATACCAATACGTGTTGTTGGTTGGAGTGTGGTATATGGGAATGCTGTATGTTATGCATGATTTCTGTAAACCCACAACTTCTCTAATAAGGAAAATATATGTACAAATGGAGAATTTTACATTAATCCTTTTCATAAATCACTTAAGCCTATCAAATCCATTTTGAATCAAAGTTTGATCATTCAATATATTAATTATACTTTTCAATTGTGTTTTGTCTGCAGATTTGACAAGCTTCCACTTCTGTTATCATATAAGTTTCTTTTCAATTTTTCTATTAGAACAGCTGTAATATCAGAAACATATTTCTTGAACTACAAAGTTCCCAAATAACAATTATAGTATCTTGACTGACATAATCAAGGAAATGACATGTATTATACCACCAGAGACAATGTCCTCCTGGTTCTTCTGTTTTATAGAAGGAGTCTAAAAGTCTGTCTATGTAGTTGGCCATATAATCTTCTTTTCTTTATAAAAAAGTTGAGTTTAGAAAACAGCCAGGTTTAAAATAGAGTATTCCCATATACCACCTCAAAATTAACAACATGCATTTGTGTGGAATATTTTTTACAATTGATGATAGCACATTTTTATAATTGTACTATTAACTGTAGTCTATATTTAAACTAAGAGTTCATTGTTTAGGTAGCATAGTGTGCTGGTTTGAATCTGCTATGTACCTCTGAAAGGCCTATGATCCTTCAATCCAATCATATGGGGGCAGAACTACTGTTGGGTGGAACATTTTGATTAGGTTGTTTCCACAGAAATGTGACCATATCCATTCATGGTGGGTCTTAATCCCCTTGCTAGAGTACTGTAAGGGAGATATTTTTGGAGCGAGCCCAGAGTCAAGAGATGCTAAGAGAGAAAGAAAATGTCCATAGAGATATTTTGGAAAAAAGGATCAGCAGACATTATCATGTGTATTCCCATGTGACAGGGGAAACCCAGATGCCAACAGCCTTTCCTGTGAGAAGGTATTGGTGCAATACTTCATCTTATTGGTACCATAATTTCGACAATTTCATGGCCTTAGACTTATAACTTGTAACTTGAATCCCATTTGAAAAAAACAATCCATTTCTTGTATATTGCATTCTGGTAGCCTTAGCAACTGAAACACATAGTCTCAAATGATTTTATTCTGTACCACATATGCAATCTAACATTTTCCCTTTTAATCACATTCAAAAAATCACAAAAAATTTTTATATATAATTCAGTGCTGTTAATTACATTCACAATGTTGTGTTACCATCACCTTCACCCATTATCAAATCATTATCATCATTTGAAGTAGGAACTTTGTACATTTAAATTCTTAACTTCCCATTCCTTGCCCTACACTGTGTCCTGATAAACTTTATTCTAGATTTTTGTTCTATCAGTTTGCTTATTTTAATTGCTTCCAATAGGTGATATCATGCAATATTTGTCTTTTTGTGTCTGGCTTATTTCACTCAATGTGATGTTTTCAAGGTTCATCCATGTTGTCCCATGTATAGGATTTCATTACTTTTTACAGCTGAATAATATTCCACCATATGTATACACCACATCTTGTTTATCTAGTTATGCATTGATGATCACTTGGTTGATGGTCTTCTGAAATTCATGAATAATACTGCGCTTTCTTAGGAAACACCAAGCTGTTTTCCACAGCAGATGCAACACTTTATATTGCCACCAGCAATGGATGAGTGTTCCTTTATGTCTGCACCCTCTCCCAAACTTGTTATTTTCTATGTTTTAACAGCAGTCATTCTAATGAGTGTGAAATCATATTTCATGGTTTTGATTTGCATTTCCCTGATGACTAAAAATGTTGTGCTGGCTTGAAATGATGTATGTACCTGTTCTAGTTTGCTAGCTGCTGGAATGCAACACACCAGAGACAGATTGGCTTTTAATAAAAGGAGATTTATTTTGTTAGTCCTTCAGAGGAAAGGCAGCCAACTTTCAAATGAAGTTCTTTCTTATGTGGGAAGGCACAGGATGGTCTCTACTGGCCTTCTCTCCAAGCCTCTGGGTTCCAACAACTTTCCCCCCGGGGTGACTTCTTCTGCATCTTCAAAGGCCTGGGCTGAGCTGCAAGTGCTGAGATGAGGAATGCTGAGCTGCTTGGGCTGTGCTACATTGTGCCCTCTCATTTAAGCACCAGACAATTAAGTCAAATGTCATTCATTGCAGCAGGCATGCCTCCTAGCCAACTTCAGATGTAAATCGCAACAGATGAGGTTCATGTACCATTGGCTCATGTCCACAGCAACAGAACTAGGTGGCTTCACCTGACCAAGTTGACAACTGAATCTAAGTACCACAGTACCCTAGAAAAGTCATGTTTTAATCCTAATGCCATTTTGTAAAGGCAGCCATTTCTTTTAATCCTTATTCAGTATTGTATGTTTGAAACTCTAATTAGGTCATCTCCCTGGAGATGTGCTTTAATCAAGAGTGGTTGTTAAGCTGGATTAGGTAGAGATGTGTCTCTACCCATTTGGGTGCATCTTGATTAGTTTCTGAAGTACTATGAAAAAGGAAACATTTTGAAGAAAGCTAGAGATTCAGAGAGAGCAGAGAAGAGAAGAATGACATAGCCACAAAAAGCAGAGTCCACCAGCCAGCAACCTTTGGGGATGAAGAATGAAAATGCCTCCTGGGGAGCTTCATGAATCAGGAAGCCTGAAGAAGAAGCTAGCAGATGATGCTGTGTTCACCCTGTGCCCTTCCAGCTGAGAGAGAAGCCCAACCATGTTCACCATGTGCCTTTCCACTTGAGAGAGAAACCTCACCGTGTTCACCATGTGGCTTCTCACTTGAGAGAGAAACCCTGAACTTCATCAGCCTTCTTGAAACAAGCTATCTTTCCCTGGATGGATGTTTTTGATTTGACATTTCTATAGACTTCTTTTAATTGGGACATTTCCTTGGCCTTAGAACTGTAAACTATCAACTTATTAAATTCTCCTTTTTAAAAGCCATTCCATTTCTGTTATATTGCATTCTGGAAACTAGCAAACTAGAACAAATGTCAATCTTCTTTTCATGCACTTTATGGCCATTTGTATGTCTTCTGTGGAAAGATGTCTACTACAGTCTTGGGCCTATTTTTTAAATTGCTTTGTTTGTCATTTTCTTGTTAAGTTGAAGGATTTCCTTATATACTCTGGCTATTAAACTTTTATCAAATATGTGCATTCCAAATATTTTCTCCCATTATGTAGGTTGTCAGTTACATTTCATGAAAATTTCTTTTGACATGCAAAAGTTTTACTTATGATGAGATACCATTTATAAGTTTTTGTTTTTTTCCTTGTGTTTTGAGTATAAAGTCTGTAAAATACAAGGTCCTGAAGATGCTTACCCCCATATTCTTAAAAGAGTTCAATAGTTCTGGCTCTTACATTTAGGTCTTTGATTAATTTGCAGTTGATTTTTATATAAGATGTGAGGTAGAGATACTTCTTTTCTCTGCAAATGGCAATTCAGTCTTTGCAGCAAAACTTATTGAAAAAATTATTCTTTCCCAATTGAGTGTTCTTTGATCCCTTGTGAAAAATCAGTTGGCCATAAATGTGAGGGTTTCTGAACTCCAAATTTGACTTCATTGGTCTCTATGTTGGTCCTTGTGACACTACCATGCTGTTTTGATTACTGTGGTTTTATAATCAGTTTTAAGATCTGGAAATTTGAGTGGTCCAACCTGATTACTCTTATTCAAGATGGCTTTAGTTTTGGAGCCTCTTTCACATTCATATAAATTTCATGATAGATTTTTTTATTTCTGCAAAGAAGGTTGTTGGAATTTTTTGGGGGATTATGTTAAAACTCTAAATTGTTTTGGGTAAGATTGACATCTTAAGGGTACATAGTTTTCCAAACCATGAACATCTAATGTTCCTCCATTTATTTAGGTCTTCTTTGATTTCTTTTAGGAATGTTTATAGTTTTCTGTGTACAAGTCCTTTACATCCTTGGTTTTCTTGATTTCTCTGATTGTTCATTTCTTTTGTATATAACTACTACTGATTTTGGTATGTTGACCTTGTACCCCACACCTTGATGGATTCATTTATTAGTTCTATCAGTTTTATAGTGGATTTTTCAGGATTTTTTTTGTATATAAGATCATTTCATCTGTAAATAGAGAGTGTTTTACTTCTTACTTTCCATTTCAGATATATTTTATTTCTCTTTCTTGCCTAGATGCTCTGGCAAGGTCTTCCAGTACAATATTGAATCACAGTGGTGAGAGTGGCCATCTTTGCCTTGTTCTTCATCTTAGAGGGAAAGCTTTCAGTCTTTCACCATTAAGTAGGATGTTAACTGTGGGATTTTCATATACACCATTTATCATGTTGAGGAAGTTTCCTTTCCATTCCTAGTGGTTTAAGTGATTTTATTATGAAGCAGTTCTGGATTTTCTCAATTGCTTTTTTGCATCATTTGAAATCACCATGCATTCTCCCTCATTTTGTTAATGTGAATTTTTACATTAATTTATATCTTTATGATGACCCAAACTTACCTACAAAATTCAAAAGAAAATTACTTTCTTTTGAATTTTGGTATGTATCCTCTGTATATGAGTGCCTTCTCATTCCTATCTGGACAATTTTTTTCATATATTTTACTTGTGGTTTCTTGAGGTTAGAATTTGATGTCCTAAATATATAACAATCATGTTTGGTTTGATACCAAATTAACTTTATCAGCATACACATGTACTTTTACCCCTCTGATCCCAAAATTCTTTTTATACTTCCTACTACTTTTATTTTTATTCATTGTTTGTCTAAAACAGAGATTTATCATTACTTTTTATATATTTGCATTTTAGCACCTGTAGGAAGTGGAGTTACTTACCAAACAATGCACTGCTACAAAACTCGAATTCATAATTACCCAAATGTTACCTTATTGCAGTTTGTTATTTTTTATGCTGCTGTGAACCACTTCATTTATTCTTTCATTTCAGTCTAAAGAACTCCCTTTAGCATAGCTTGTAGGGTAAGTCAGGTGGTAATAAGCTCCCTAGGGTATTTTTTTATCTGAAAATGTCTTAAGCTTGAATACAAATTCTTGATTGGTAGCTGTTTTCTTTCAGCACTTGAAGTATAACCCACTGCCTTCTTGCCTCCATTTTCTCTGTTGAGAAATTGGCACTCAATCCAATTCAGACACCATTTTTCATATGATATTTTCCTCTTGTAGCTCTCAGCACTCTCTTCTTATCATTTGCTTTCAATAGTGTGACCTATATATGACAGTGTGACAGTGTGTATTTACCTTCATATTTATTCTGTTTTGTGTTCTCTGGGCTTCTTGGATGTGCTCATTCATGTCTTTTAATAGGTTGATATGTTCTCTGTCATTTTTCTTTGATTATTCCTTCTGCCCCTTATCCTCTTTCTTCTCCTTCTGGAACTCCCTTTACACCTCTGTTGGTGCACTTGGTGGTCCAAGAGGTGTCTTAGACAATTTTCACTTTTAAAATTTCTTTTTTTTTCTTTCTCTCCTCAGCCTGACTCATTTCAAGTGTGTTTTCTTAGAAGTTACTGATTAATATTTCTGCCATCTCCAATCTCCTCTTGAACTCTTCTGGGACATTTTCATTTCAGTTATTGCATTGTTGAACTCCAGTAGTTCTGCTTGGGTACTTTATAAAATTTTATCTTTTTACTTTGACTCTTATATTGCTCATTCCTTCTTTTCCTCATATCCTTTAATTCTTTCTCTGTATTTTCCTTCATCTCTTTGAGCAGTTTTTTGGTCATTCTTTAAAGGCCTTGATAAGTATGCCTACATTCTCATCTTCTTCATGGCTATTTTCTGTATTTTTATCCTCTTCCTGTGGATGAGCCATTATGTTTATTTGTTTGTCTTGCTCTATTTTTTGCATATGTACATTTTCATTTCTTTAAAATTTTAACTCTGTCATTTATTTCCTGAGATATCTGTTTTGGGTTCTGTAACCAGCTGATGATAGCAGAGATTCTCTTGAACGTCAGCTCTCCTATCTGGAAAGTCTGCCCAAATAGAATGCAATATAGTGTGGAGTGTTTTCCCTGTCTTTCCATACCTGTTTTGTCCTGGATTTTGCTTGTTAGTTGTTTTGGTTTTAGGAGTCTGTTTCCAGGGGTCAGACCTCCCTCTTACTGGTTCAAGCTTGTAGGCCTTTGTCCTCAGTCTGTCCACCTCTATAGTTTCTTATACATTCATTATCTCAAGCTGCTTTTGCCTAGATGGCAAATTCTGGCAGAAGGGTCACCCCAGAGAGGGTTTTCCAACATCAGTCTTTCCTATTTGAAACAGGTCTAAGGACCCACAAAATTGGTCCAGAAATGCTCCAAAGTATCCTGGGGAAGTGATCAGGAAAGATACCAAGAGTTTTTCATATGACTCTACAAAGCTGAGTTTTTCTGATCTGCCCAGCAAATGCAGCCCTTCAGGTTAATGGTCCCACAGTACAGAGGAAGCACTGCATCTTTAAATCTCTACTATCTCTTCTTTCTTGAGGGAGTGTTGAAAATATGGCTGCTGTTCTTGCCCAGGGCAGTGTTGAAACAACAATTTCCCAACTCTTATGAAAGATATAAATATACATATGTGAGAAGTAAAAAATACTATAGCAAGCAGGCTTTGTAGCTGGCAGGCCTGTCCTCACCTTCTTTTTCTGGTTTGGCTGCCTCCTCTGTAGAAAATCCCCAAACCTCTTCTCCTAGCCTCCAGGAATGGGTGAAACTGCAAGTAGGTAAGATAAGACACATTCCTGGGATAGGGACCCCTCCCTGAATGGCTCATCTGCTTCTGTAACCCAGCTTCATCACCCTTCTCAAATTAAACCAGCCAATCATTTACCTTGTCTTCAACATGTAATCCTGCCTATAAAAACTGATGTTAATCTTTTGTTTGGGGCTCAGACTTTCAGAGGCTACTGGGTTGAGCCCTATGGCCACAGACAATAAAAAAACCTACTTCCTGAAACTTTGGAGCCTCGGCCCTGGTTTGTTCTGCTTCAGTGTAACATTCCAGGAGTCTTGGAGCCTTGTCCCTTTCTTGTGCAACATTTCTATCAAGAGAATAATGCTCAAATACCTAAGATATATACTAATCAGATTATCAAATTCCAAAGATAAAGAGAAAATTCTTAAAGCCACAAGAAAAAAGAATTTTGTCACATGCAAGATATCCTTAATAAATCTAAGTGCCAATTTCTCATCAGAAACCAGGGATGCAAGAAAACAATGGGATGATATATTCAGGATACTGAAAGAGGAAAACTTCTGGCCAAGAATCCTTTATCCAGTAAAATTGTTTTTCAAAAATGAGGGAGAGGGGGTGCATGGGTGGTTCAGTGATAAAATGCTTGTCTTCCATGTGGGAGACCCGGGTTCAATTCTCAGACCATGCACCCAAAAAGAAAAAAAAATGAGGGAGAAGGGTGGTGTGATGATGGCTGAGCAGGCAAAATTCTCACCTGCCATGCTGGAGACCTGAGTTTGAATCCTGGTGCCTGCTCATGACAAAAAAAAAATGAAAATGAGGGAGAGATTTAAATACTCACAAATAAACAGAAATTGAGAGAGGTTCTCAACAAGAGACCTGCCCTACAGGAAATACTAAAGGGAATTTTGCAGATTGAAAGGAAAGAACAAGAGACAGTAGCTTGGATTAGTATGAAGAAATGAAGATTATCAGTATGGGTAATTAAGAGGGTAGATAAAAAGAAAAAGAAAGATTTGAAATGTAAAAACCAAAGGATAAAATGGCTATAGTAAGTGCTGCCTTTACAGTAATAACCCTGAAACTTAATGGAGTTAACACCCAAATTTAATGATACAGACTGGTAGAATGGATTTAAAAAAAGCATGATCCAATTATATGATGCTTTCAAGAGACTCACAGTATACCCAAAGACACAAATAGATCAAAAGTTTAAGATTGGAAAAATATATTCCATTGCAAATAGTAGCAAAAAAGAGCTGGGGTAGCTGTACTAACAGACAAATGCAAAGCTGTTACAAGAGACAAATAAGGACACTATATATTAATAAAAAGGACAACCCACCAAGAAGAAATAATCATAAATGTTTAGGCATATAGCCATGGTGCCCCCAAATACATGAAGCAAACATTGACAGTGCTGAAGGAAGAAATAGATATCTCTTCAATAAGAGTTGGAGACTTCAGTACATCACTGTCATCAATAGATAGAGGATCTTGACAGAGGATCAGTAAAGAAACAAATAACTTGAATAATATTATAAATGAACTAGAATTAACAAAAACATTCAGACCATTGTACCCAAAAACTGCAGGATACATCTTCTTCCCAAAAGCACATGGATAATTCTCCAGTATAGACTACATATTGTGTTCCCAAACAAGTTTGAATTAATTTAAAAAGATTGAAATTATAAAAAGCATATTTTCTGTACATAAAGGAATGAAGCTGAAAATAACAGGCAGAGAAGTGGAAAATTCACAAATATATGGAAGTTAAATAAATGATGCATAAAGAATTAGCGGGTCAAAGAAGAAATTGCAGTAAATATTGCAAGATAAATGAGAACAAGAACACAACATATCAAAACTTATGGGAGTGTGCAAAGGCAATGCTGAAAGGGAAATTTATAACCCTAAATGTTTACATTTCAAAATAAAAAAGAACTAAAATCAAAGATGTAACTGCACGCTTGTGAGCACTTGAAAGAAAATAGGAAACAAATCTTAAAGAAAGTAGTAATGCAATAACAGTGATCAGAGCAGAAATAGATGAAATTGAGAATACAGAAACTATAGAGAGGTTCAACAAAACTAAAACTTGATTCTTAAACATCAGTAAAGTAAAAAAAAAAACAAACATATGGCTAGACTGACAAAGAAAAAAAGAGAGAACATGCAAATAAATGTTATCAGAAATTAGAGGGATGTATCACTACTGACCCCAGAGGAATAGAGGACCATAAAAGGATACCATGAACAACTGCATGACAACAAATTAGACAACCTTGATGAAATGGGTACATTTCTAGAAACACATGAACAACCTACACTGATTGTCAAAGGTATAAAAGACGACAATAAACTAATTAAAATAAAGAGATTGAATTAACCATCAAAAACCTGCCAACAACTGAAAGTAGTAGATTGGCAAACAATGGTGTATACATATGTCTGAATATTGCGTTGCTACAAAAAGGAATGAAGTTATGAGGCATGCAACTTTGTGAATGAATGTGTGGGACATTTGGTGAGCAAATTAGGCCAGAAACAAAATAGCAAATATTGTATGGTCTTGTTTAGGAAATACTTAAATAAAACAGGGGCTTAGAGGGTGCATCAGTGGTTCAGTGGTAGAATGCTTTCCTTTCATGGGGGAGACCTGGGTTCAATTTCCCGACCATGCACACAACCTGCACCATCTCCCAAAAAAGAGGCCTAGAATGTAAGCTCTCAGAGCAGCCACATTTAGTCCTGCGCAATAATTGTTATTTCTGAATTTTGAGAGGCTGTTTTATATATGTATAACCTCATATTTAGAGATAAGAATTCAGTTGATCAAGTCTGGATTAAGGGAATTAAGAATACAGGGGTGCACTCTCTAGGGTGGGGTTGTGCAGCAAAACAAGAGTATCCAAGATGCTGTCAACCTGAGCTTTGACCCTGGGGGCTGTCCACAGGCCCTGCACTCACTTGATGAGTCAAAGAAGTCTAGTTGTATCAGAGTAATATGGATGGTAGCTTTGATTGTGATTGTGGTGAGCTGGAGACACCTGATCACTAATGAAAGACATCTGTTGACCAACAGCCACCAGAGTTTCTTGTTAAAATATATAGAAACAAAGGAAGAAAAGACGCAAATTGGAAATAGTGCTTACCAGCACCTTAGAATGATGCTGATCAGAACCAGTCCAACATTGAATATATCTGCACTGTAAGGAGAATGTTCAGAGAAGCCTGTTATGTGCACATTTATTCATATTTTTGTTAAATGTTAAATCATTTAGCATAAGTAAATCTGAAAGCATAGTGTGTTATTTCATTCCATTTGAATTTCTCGTGTTTTCTTTAAATGTCTGCAGAGTGAACTATGAGTACTGCAGTTTTTTAATTCTTGGTATGAATAGAATATTTTGAACTTTAAATCTAAGGGGAATACAATGACCTGGTTGCCATATGCAATGAACAACAAGAAGTCATCTTGATGTGGAAGCAAAATTATTTTTCTTCTACCTTTTTGAAAGATCTTTCCTTTTGATATCAGTTTTCTTCTTTTTTACACAACTTCAACAACTCAAAAAGAAGAGGCAATACTAAGGGTTTCAAAATAGCAGAGAAATTTACAAGTTTCATGAACATTCATGATTTTCATCTGGGCTCTAGATATATGGACTTAAAACCACTGGGTTGTGGAGGCAGTGGTTTGGTTTCTTCTGCTGTAGACAATGACTGTGACAAAAGTGTAGCAATAAATAAAAATATCCTTACCAATCCTGGAGTGTCAAACATGTTCTACATGAAATCAAAATTAGTAGAAGTCTTGACCATGATAACATTGTGAAAGTGTTTGAAATTCTTGGACCCGGTGGAAGCCAGTTAACAGATGATGGAGGGCTCTCTTACTAAACTGAACAGTATTTACATTGTCCAGGAGTACATGGAGACAGACTTGGCTAATGTGCTGAAGCAGGGCCCTTTGCTGGAGAAACATGCCAGATTTTTCCTATATTAGCTGCTACATGGGCTCAAGTATATTCCCTCTGCAAATGTACTGTACAGAGATCTCAAACTAGCTAATCTTTTCATTAATACTGAAGACCTGGTGCTGAAAATAGGTGACTTTGGTCTTGCACAGATCATGAATCCCCATTTTTCCCATAAGGGGCATCTTTCTGAAGGACTGATTAGTATAAATCTCCTAATAATTATACTAAAACCATTGACATATGGGCTGCAGACTGCATCTTTGTTGAAATGCTGACTGGTAAACCTTCTTTTGCAGGTGTACATGAACTTTAACAGATGCAGCTGATTTTAGTATCTATTCCAGTTGTACATAAGGAAGATCATCAGGAGCATCTCAGTGTAATTCCAGTTTACATTAGAAATGACAAGACTGAGCCACACAAACTTTTAACTCAGCTGCATCCAAGAATTAGTCAAAAAGCACTTGATTTCCTAGAAAGGATTTTAACATTAAGCCCCATGGATTGGTTGACAGCAAAAAAAAGCACTCTCCCATCCTTAGATAAGCATATATTCTTTTCCAATGGATGAGCAAATTTCAAGTCATCCTTTTCATATTGATGATGAAGTTGATGATATTTTGCTTATGGATAAAACTCACAGTCACATTTATAATTAGGAAAGGTACCATGATTTCCAGTTTTCAGAGCATGATTGGCCTATACACAACATGTTTGATATTGAGAAATTTCAGCTTGACCTAAGAGCTCTGTCCTAATGTCACTGATGAAGAGGTAGTACAAGTTGATCCTCGAAAATATTGGATGAAGGTTATGAAAAGCATCTGGAGGATCTTACTTTTGATACCAGTTACTCTACTGAGCCTTGTTGGCAGTACCAAGATCATCATGAAAACAAATACTGTGACCCAGAGTGTAGCCATACTTGTAACTACAAAATGAAGTCATCATCATATTTAGATAACTTAGTTTGGAAAGAGAGTGAAATTAATCATAATTATTAACCTTTTCCAATTGGAAAGAACAAAGCAAAGAAAAATCTGATAAGAAAGGCAAGTCAAAATATGAAAGGAATGGATTGGTTAAAGCCTAGATAGCTCTAGAAGAAGCTTCACAGCAACTGGCTGAAAAAGAAAGGGAACAGAATCAGGGATTTGACTTTGATTCCTTTATTGCAGGAACTATTCAACTTAGTTCACAGCATTAGCCTACTGATGTTGTAGATAAATTAAATTATTTGAGTAGCTCAGTGTCCCAACTAGAATTGAAAAGTTTGATATCAAGGTCAGTAAGCTAAGAAAAAGAAGAAAAAGCAATGCAAGTGTGGCTCAATTAGAAGCCTTGTACCAGTCTTCTTGGGATAGCCAGTTTGTGAGTGGTGGGAAGAGTGTTTTCTCATAAGTCAGTTTTGTTGTGCGGTAAGGAAGGGTGAACAAATTGACAAGGAAAACACTTACAACAATTACTTGGAAAGGTTCTTTAACAGGAAAGGAGATCCTGAAATGCTAGCCAATAGAGGACAGGAAGCTTAGGGAGAGAGGAAATGAAGGACTTTTGAACAATAATGGGGGGTTCCTTTTTAACAAGCAGCTTGAATCCATAGGCATCCCACAGTTTCATAGTCCTACTGGGTCACCACTTAAGTCAATACAGGCCCCATTAACACCTTCTGCTATGAGATATGCCCCTCAAATTCCTCATAAAACACACAGCAGCATTCTGAAACATATGCACTAAAAACACTCTGCAGACATTTCTGTTTGTATTCGTCATGAAATGTGTTTGTCTTTTTTATTACTAGTATTTAAGTAATTTTTGCTTGAATCAGATGATGTCATTTTAGTAAGGATTTCATTAGTTTTTGGTTTCTAAAACCCAGACTTATTTTCTACATATGAGATAGTTTTCATTTTAACTGGCATGTTCTTTGCACACAAAAATTTTAAAAATAGAGCAAAATATTGCAATGTAGGCAGAGACAAAAGAAATGCAATAAGAAAAACATTCTCTCATAGAAAAATAATCTGTTTTACAGGAAATAAAAATCTTGCCTTGAAATTTGCACAGTGTGACTGTACATAATTGCATGAAAATATCTATTTTTTCCTAAAACATTTTTTCATCTATGAGTTTTTTCAAGTTTTTCATACTGTGCATATTTCTTAACACACATGATGACAGCAACAACTGAAAATTAATACCAAATTTGATACACATGTGTTATCTATCTCCAGGTAACAAAGGTATGTGGCAAAATATATATCATCTATAGTGCTTCACTATACATACTTCTATTTAGCCAATGTTTATTATAGTAAACTATTCTCAAGATTCATTCTTTGTTTATAAATGTTCTGGTATGCATTCTTTATAGTGAAATGTTAATATATTGCATCTAATTTATTTTAGCAAATCAGTATATTTTCTGTATTTAATTATAGAAAATGAACTTAATTTTTAAAATTTATTTGCTGAGACACTTTTTCCATTTGGCACTATGGTTTGTTGCCTACCTAGCTGAACATATACTGTCAGTTTATTCTAAGATTGTTCATGTACTTAATATACTTAAGTGTTCATTTTAAATAAAATGCTCACTGTGTATAAGAATTAGTATTTTTGAGGTGTTTGATCTATCTACAAAGAAAAATTAGGAATTGCTTTATTATAAAATGCTCCTAGAAGTCTTAATTGTGTTTGTTTTTTAAAACAAACTGTAATATTAGACTTGTGTGCATGGAAGAAATTAAGATACATCATTATTGTAGTTTAAAAGTTTATGATAAGACACATTTTGTTTTTATTGAATGATATGCTTCCTGTCCCCAAGGCAAGCATGAATAAAATTAAGTTAAACATAGCATGTGACATTGCATTCTCATAGAAATTTGTTTCATCTATTTTATTTTACTGAACACTGTATGTATCTTTGGTTATCCTGTTCAGAGAAAAGGACAAATAAAACATGGCCAATAAAAAAAAAAAGAATACAGGGATAAGGAATGCATTGTCTATATTTTAGAACTTCATCTACTCCTTGAGACCAAAGGAAAAAAGGTTTATTTTGCCAAGGACCTATATTTTTCTGTGACATGTGATCTAACTCAACCTGTCTGGATAGATAATTTAAATAATCCAAACATAGGGAGCCAAGAATAAGCATAAGGGCCTTTAATCATGTATATCTTAATGTAATGCCTGAATACATGCCAGAGTATATTAAGCAGATAATCAAAAAGTATTGGCAAAGTCCCTTGAGGGATGGGAGAAAATTTTTGAAACTATTAAACTTTACCATTGTGGAAAGCCATAATACTGTGTCAAACATTAGGGACACTCTAATCAATAAGCCAAGCCTTTGACCTAGAGGCTTGCTCTTGTGAACTTAAGTATGCAGCAGAGAAGCTTAGCCCATCTATAAAAATGCCTAAGGGTTACTTCCGGAGAGCCTCTTTTGTTGCTCAGATGTGGCCTCTATCTCTCTAAGCCCAATTATGCAAGGGAAATCATTGTCCTCCCCCCTACATGGGATATGACATCTAGGGGTGAAAGTCTCTCTTGTGACATAAAAGATGACTCCCTGGAACAAGCCTGGCCCTGGCACCATAGGATCTGCAATGTCATCCTGACCAAAAAGGGGAAAATAAGTGTAACAAATAAGGTATCAGTGGCTGAGAGAGTTCAAATAGAGTAGAGAGACTACTCTGGTGGTCGCTCTTATGCAAGCTTCAGTTATACGTTGCTACCTATCATAGCTTACCAAACCCCAAACAAAAAACCATTCCTGCCAATCCTAAAGAACACCCATGGCATTAAAGAAGATTCTACAAAAGTTCCATGCACTAGGATAACTTTCCAGAAACCCATAACCTCCAAGACTTCTCTGGTCCTGAAACTTAGAGGGGCCAGACTCTCCAAAACATCAACTAGTTCCATCCCCCATCACATATTATTGAGAGCCCCTTCCAACATTAAAATGTTAGACTGGAAATAGCCCAAATACAACTAAAGAGTGGGAGAAAGATCAAAGGTGATGGTGGAGTCATACAGAGAAGGTTGGATTTCACAAACGAGTATACTTGTTAAATCATTATATTGATATTTCTTTTAGTCTCAGCATCCTAGAGCAGCTAGAAATAAAAACCTAAAATTGCAGAATTGTAATTCATAAAAACTATGAAATCTGTTTTACAGCTAATTGTTGTGATGTGCTTTGAAATGTTTTGCTTTTTTGTATACATGTTATTTTCACAAAAATCATATGTGACAATAAATGCACAGCTATATGATGATGTGAACCATTGATTGTACACCTTTGATGGTTATATAGTATGTGAATATATAATATATATTGATAAAATTTTTAAAGAATATAAAATAATAATAAAAAGATCTGCCAACAAAGAAAAGACCAGTACCATTTAGCTTCATAGTTGAATTCTGCCACTCATTCCAAGAATAACCAATACCAATCTGGCTGAAACTCTTCCAGAAAATTGAAGAGAAGGGAATGCTACCTAACTCATTCTATGAATCCAACATTGCCCTGATACCAAAACAAGATAAATATATTTCAGTACTGGAAAATTACAGATCAATCTCTCTAATGAATATAGATGCAAAAGTTCAGGTTATTTCAGGTATGTAAAGTGGTTCAACAGAATAAAATGAAATAATGTGATAAAACACATTAGCAAATCAAAGGGGAAAATCACATGATTATATTGATATATGCAGAAAAGACATTTGACACAATTCAGGTTCACTTCTTAACAAAAACACTTCAAAAGGTAAAAGAAAACTTCTTCAACATAACAAAGGGTATATATTAAAACACATAGCTAATATCACACTCAATAGTGAAAGACTAAAAACTTCTTTGTAAAAGTAGAGAACATGACATGAATGCCCATTGTCACCATATTTATCATTCTAGAAGTCCTAGCTAGAGCAATTAAGCTAGGAAAAAATAAAAGTCACCCAAATGAAAGGAAGAAGTAAAAGTTTCACATTTGCAAATGACATACTCCTATATTTAGAAAATCCCCCCAAATTTACAACAAAGTTACTAGACCTAATAAAGGAGTTCAGCAAAATGGCAGGATACCAGACCAATATGTAAAAATCAGTAGTGTTTCTATACACTAGTAATGAGCATTTTCAGTAGGAAATCAAGAAAAAAATTCCTTTTACAATAACAAAGAAAAGAATCAAATATCTCACAATAAATTTGACCAGTGATGATAAAACCTATACTCAGAAAACTACAAAACATTGCTAAAAGAAATCAAAGAAGACTTAAATAGAAAGAAGGACATTCTGTGTTCATGTCTTGGAAAACTAAACATCCTTAAGATGTTAATTCCACAAAGAACAATTTAAAGATTCAATGCAATCTCAATAAAATTCCAATGTCTTACATTGAAGAAAAGGAAAAAACCAATCATTAAATTTATTTAGAAATGAAAATGTCTCTGAAAATCTAAAATCATCTTGAAGAAGATCAAAGTTGAAAAATTCACATTTCCTGACTTTTAAGCATATTACAAAGCTCAATGTTCAAAACAGCATGGTACTGGCATAAAGATAGATATACTGATCAACAGAACCAAATTGAGAGGTCAGAAATACCCCTGCACGTTTATGGTCTGTCAATTTTTGACAAGACAACCAAGCCCACATGACTGGGACAGAATCATCATCAGCAAATGGTGCTGGGAGAATTGGATATCCATATCAAAAGAGCACAAATATAAGAATCATCTGTGTCCCAGAAGGAACATAGAAGAATAAAGGGCTAGGATGATTAGCTGAGGATATAATGGGGGAAAACTTCCCAACCCTTATAAAGAATATAAAGAAGCAAATCAAAGAAGCCCAGTGAACTCCAAATTGAAGAAATTAAAAATAGGCCTCCCTGAAGACACATACAGTCTGTCAAATGTTGAAGAGAAGCAGAAAATCCTGAAAGGAACAAGAGAAAAGCAATTTCCTATATACAAAGGAAACCACATAAGAAAGAGTTTAGACACTCAACTGGCACTACAGAAGCTAAAAGGCAATGCTATGATATATTTAAGATCCTGAAAGATAAAGATTTACAGCTAAGAATCTGTACCCAGTGAAATTGTCCTTCAAAACTGAGGGGCAGTTTAAAAAAAAAGAAAACAGAGGGAGAGGATAAAATTTTCACAGATAAAGAAATAATGAAAGAATTTGTCAACAGGAGATTGGTCCTATAAGAATTACTAAAGGGAGCTCTGGTGGCTGAAAAAAAACAAGAGAGGGAGGTCTGGAGAAGGGCTCAGAATTGAAGGGTACCAGTAAGGGTAACTTAAAGGATAAAAAGAGAAGGAGGGAAAAGAAAATATAGATCTGACAAACAAAATCTAAAAGATAAGAGGGTGGGTTCAAGAAATGCCTTTTTATAGTAAGAACTTTGAAAGTTAATAGACTAAACTTACCAACTGAAAGATACAGATTGACAGAATTTATTTAAAAATATAAACCAGCTATATGCTGCTAACAAGAGATTCATCTTAGACAAAAGGGTGCAAATAGATTGAAAGTGAAAGGATGAAAAGATGTTCTATGCATGACGTAACCAAAAGAAAGTAAAGTAGCTATACTAATATCAGACAAAATAAACTTTAAATATAAAAACATCATAAGAGACAAAGGAAACATTATATACTAATAAAAGGGACAAGTCACCAAGAAGAAATAACAACTATAAATGTTTATGCTTCAAAGTACATGAGGCAAACATTGGCAGAACTGAATGTAAGTGGAGGTGGGGCAAGATGGTAGCTTAGTGAGATGAAAAGATAATGGAAACCTATAACAATAAATTTGAAGAGACAGAAAAAATGATTAGTGAATTAGAGAATGGGGCATCTGAAACCCAACACATAAAAGAAAATATAGGGAAGAGAATGGAAAAATATGACCAGAGTCTCAAGGAATTGAATGAAAAAATGAAGCACATGAATATACATGTTGTGGGAATCCCATAATAAAAAGAGAAGCAAAAAGGAGGAGAAAGACTAATGGAGGAAATTATCACCAAAAATTCCCCATCTCCTTTGTAAGATATAAAATTACAGATTCAAGAAGTGGAGCATACCCCACAAAGAATAAATCCAAATAGACATACTCCAAGACATTTACTAATCATATTGTCAAATGTCAAAAAGAAAGTGAGAATTTTGAAAGAAGCAAGAGAAAAGCAATCTATCACATACAAGGGATGCGTAATAAGACCGTGGGTGGATTTCTCAGAAGAAATCATGGATGCAAGAAGGCACTGGTATAATATATTTTAAGATTTTAAGAGAAAAACTGCCAACCAAGAATTCTATATCCTGAAAAATCGTTCTCCAAAAATAAGAATGACATTAAAATATTTTCAGAGAAACAATCACTGAGAGAATTTGTGACCAAGACACTGGCTCTGCAAGAAATACTAAAGGGAGCACTAGAGGCAGATAGGAAAAGACAGAAGAGAGACCTCTGCAGAAGAGTGTAGCGAATGAAGACTATAAGGAAAGGTATAAAGAAGAAAAAATAGATATGACATATAAAATCCAAAAGACAAATTGGTAGAAGAAAGTACTGCCTTTAGAGTAATAACACTAAATGTTAATGGATTAAATGCCCTGATCAAAAGACATAGACTGGCAGAATGGATTGAAAAAACAGGACCCATTTGCATGCTGTCTACAGCAGACTCATTTTAGACCCAAGGACAAACATAGTTTGAAAGTGAAAGATTGGGAAAAGATACTTCATGAAAACAACAATCAGAAGAGAGCAGGAGTAGCTATAATAATATCTGGCAAATTAGACTTCAGATGTAAGATAATTAAAAGAGACAGAGGGAAACTATGTATTAATAAAAGGTATAGTTCATTAGCAGACCTAAGAATCACAAATATTCATGTACCAAGTTAGAGTGCTTCAAAATATATGAGACAAACACTGACAACATTGAAGGGAGAAATAGACACCTCTGCTATAATAGTTGGAGACTTTCAATTCCCTATGCTCATCAATGGACAAGACATCTAGACAGAAGATCAATAAAGAAAGAGAATTAGAATAATATGATAAATGAACTAGATTTACCAGTCATTAACAGAATATACAGAACATTACACCCCACAACAGCAGGATAAATATTTTTTTCAAGAGTTCATTGATCATTCTCAAGGATAGGCCACATGCTGGGTCATAAGTCAAGTCTCAATAAATTTAAAAGCATTGAAGTAATATAAAACACTTTCTCCAATCATAATGGAATGAAGTTGGAAATGAATAATAGGTAGAGGGCCAGAAAATTTTAAAAAATATATCAAGGATAAACAACATACTCTTAAACAACCAGTGGGTCAAGAATGAAATTACAGAAGAAATCAGTAAATATCTCGAGGCAAATGAAAATGAAAACATAGCATATCAAAATTGATGGGACATAGTAAAGGCAGTACTAAGAGGGAAATTTATTGACATGTATGCCTGTATTAAAAAAGAAGAAAGAGCAAAAATTGAGAAATTAACTGTTCACTTGTAGGAATTAGAGAAAGAACAGCAAATAACACCAAGGCAAGCAAAGGAAATAAATAATGAAGAATAGGGCAGAAATAAATGAAATTAAGAACATGAAAACAACAAAACCAGAAGTTGGTTCTTTGAGAAACTCAATAAAACCTTACCTTGGGTAACAAACAAAAATGACAGAGAAGATGCAAATAAATAAAATCATAATTGAAAGAGAAGACATAACTGCTGACCTTGCAGAAATAAAGGTGGTAATGAGACGATACTACAAGCAACAATATTCTAATAAGCTAAACATTGTAGATGAAATGGACAACTTCCTAGAAAGGTATGAATAACCAACATAGACTCAAGAAGAAATAAACTACCTCAACAAACCAACCACAGTAAAGTTATTGAATCAGTTGTCAAGGTGTTCCCAAAATGAAAAGTCCAGGACCAGATGGCTTCATGTGTGAATTCTACCAAGCATTCAAGAAAGAATAAGTACCAGTCCTGCTTAAACTCTTCAAAATTTGAAGTGGAGGTAAAGCTACCTAACTCATTCTAGGAAGCCAACATCATTCTAACACCAAGGCAAGCAAAGATATTACAACAAAATTAAAAAGTAGGCCAATTCTCTCTCATGAATATAGATGTAAAAATCCTCAACAAAATACTTGCAAATCAAATCAAGCAGCACGTTAAAAGAATTATACAACCATGACCAAGTGGGATTTATTCCAGGTATGCAATATGGTCTAACATATGAAAATCAATTAATATAATATATCATCTCAACAAATCAAAGCAGAAAAAACACCTGATCATCTTGATGGATTCAGAAAGGGCATTTGAAAAAATTCAACATCCTTTCTGATGAAACCACTTCAAAGGACAGGAATAGAAGGGAATTTCTTCAACATAGTAAATGGAATATATGAAAAACTCACAGCTAAACTCATCCTCAATGGGAGGAGACTGAAAGCTTTCCCTCTAAGATCAGGAACAAGACAAGGATGCCCACTGTCACCAGTGTTATTCAACACCATGCTAGAATTTTAGCCTGAACAATGAGACAACAGCAACAACAAAAAAAGGTGTCTAAATTGAAAAGGAAGAGATAAAACTCTGTTTGCAGATGATATGCTACTGTATGTTGAAAATCCTGAAAAATCTACAGCAAAGATACTAGAGCTAATAAATGAGTACAGCAAATTGACAGGGTACAAGGTCAACACACAAATATTGATAGTGTTTCTGTACACTAGTAATGAACAATTTGAGGAGGAAATCAATAAAAAATCCATTTACAATAGTAAACAAAAGAATGAAATATTTGGAAATAAATTTAACTAGGAACATATATGCAGAAAACTACAAGAAATTGCTAAAGAAATCACAGAAGACCTAAATAAATGGGAAGGACATACTGTGTTCATCAATGGGAAGACCAAATTTAGGTAAGATGTCAATTCTACCTGAATTGTTAAATAGATTCAATGCAATATTAGTAACATCCCAGATAAAGTTTAGTATCCAGAATATATAAAGAGATTCTTCAACTCAACAACAAAAAAACAAACAACCCAATTGAAAAATGGGCAAAAGACATGAACAGACATGTCTCAGAAGAAGTAATATAAATGACTAAAAAGCACACGAAAAGATGTTCAACTTCATTGGCTATTAGGGAAATGCAAATCAAAAACCAAATGAAATAAGTCATAGAGACCCGTAGAGAAAGAGATGTAATATACATTGTTCATAGCAAAATTGAGAGGTTCAGCCCCTTGCAGGGCAGGATGGTGATTCCATGGGAGACTTAGGGTGGGTTTGCCATTTGATCCTGAAACCCCTTTGCTCAGTATATACCTGAAAGAACTGAGTGTGGGGACAGGAATGAACATTTCCATACTGGTGTCTATCGTGACAGTGTTCACAATCCACAATGGATGGAGGAGTCTAAGGGCACAACGAATGAAGAATGGAAGGGGAAACTATGGTGTACAATTCAATGGACTACTAATTGGCCACAAAAAGTAATGAAGTTGTGAGGCATGCAACTAGGTGGAAAAACCTTAGGGACTGCATGTTGAATGAAATATCAGAAATTCTATCATGGCTCACTCATATAGACTAACTATAATATAAAAATTCAGTGAACTAAACCCAAGATCATAGATTATCAGTTTGGAGCCTATTGTACAAGGTCTTAGATTGTAAACTCTTACAGCAGTTACATATATTCATGAGCTGAAACTTATTTCTAAATTCTGAGATACTGAGCTGTTGCATATAACCTGGTCATTCCCAGAAACTCTGGGCATTTATGTGACACCTGAGACTCAGAATTAAAGTTCTGAAGCTTTCAAAGTCAGAACTACCCCACACAGGAACTATTTTAAAAAGTTGAAAAAGGGATCAGACTTTAACTAGAGATACAAATCAGCTGATTTGGATAGTACCAAGGCAAATCAGAATACTCCGTAAAGGATGATATCATCTATATTTTAAAACTTCAACTTCTTTTGAAAGGGACAGATGTTCATTCGGTACAAAATTTATGTTTTGGGTAGTACATTTCCTAATTTAATTTGTATGACCAGTTTAGCTGAACACCATAAGTACATGGAATCTTGAATAGGAAGTGAGACTTTGTTGGTTTTTCCAGCTAAGTGTGATGCCTCAATATATCCCAGAGTAAGTTGGGCAGTGAATAAACATGTATTTGCAAGGTTCCCTTGGGGCGCTGTGGAGAAAGGAGGAAATATTCAACTTCCCCATTTGGAGAATTTCTGACATTCTCTCAAGAGTTATAGACAATCAAATCAATAGGCCAAGCCCTCAATCTTGGGTTTTGCCCCTGTGAAACTTATTACTGCAAAATATAGACAAAGACTACTTAAAATTAGGCCGAAGAGACACCCCAAGACAACTTCTTTTGTTGTTCAGATGTGGTCTCTCTCTCTCTCTAAGTTGACATCACAAGTGAACTCAGTGCTCACCTCTCCCCATGTGGGACATGTCTCTCAGGGGTGTAAATGTCCTTGGCAACATGGGACAGAAATCCTGGTATGAGCTGGGACCCAGTATCAAGGGACTGAGAAAAACTTCTTGACCAAAATGGGGAAGAAAGAAATAAGAAAAAATAAAATATCAGTGGCTGAGAAATTTCAGAGTTGAGAGGTTAACCAGAAGATTATCCTTATGGATTATATAGATATCCCTTTTTAGTTTATAGTGTATTGGAGTGGCTAGAGGGAAGTACCTGAAGCTTTGAGCTGTGTTCCAGTAGCATTGTTTCTTGAAAAGGATTGTATAATGATATAGTGTTTACAATGCAACTGTGTGGTTGTGACAATCTTGTGTCTGATGCTCCTTTTATCTAGGGTATGGACAGATGAGTAAAAAATATATGGATAAAACAAAAAACAGTGAGTAAAAAGATTGAAATAAATTGAGTAGATGGGTATACTAGTGTCTAAGAGAGGAAGGTATAAGTGGTATGGTATACATGAGTTATTTTCTTTTTTCCTTTTCTGAAGGGTTTCAAATGTTCTAAAAATGATCATGGTGATGAATACACAACTATATGATGATATTGTGTGTTAATGATTGTACACCATGTATGGAATGTTTGTAGATAAAGAATGTTTATATGTTAAGATTCATCTGTAAAAATATTTTTCAAAACTAAAGGGAGCAATAGATAGTAAGAGACAATAATAGTTAAGAGACATCAATGCACCACTCTCCGTTAAGAATAGAACAGCCTGACAGAGGATCAGCAAGGAAATAGAAAAGTTAAATAATTTGATAGATGATCTAGCCCTAACAGACATATATAGATCATTACACCCCAAAACACCAGGATATACATTCTTCTCTAGTGCCCATGGAAAATTCTCCAGGGAAGTTCATATACTTGGGCACAAAACAGATCCTCATAAATATAAAAATGTTGAAATTATTCAAAGCACTTTCTCAGTTCACAATGGAATGAAGCTGGAAATCAATAGTCAGCAAAGAATAGGAACGGACACAAATATATGGAGATTACATATCACGGTCTTTAACAACCAGTGTGTCAAAGAAGAAATTGGTGGAGAAATCTTTGGCTCTCTGGAGACAAGTGAAAATGAGAATACAGCATACCAGAACTTATGGCAAGCAGCAAATACTGTGCTGGAAGGGAAATTTATTGTCCTAAATGCCTATATTAAAAAAGAAGAACAAAAATGGAGTACTTATCTGCACACCTGGAGGAACTTTGGAAACAACAGAAAACTACCCACAAAGCAAACAGAGAGAGAGAAATAACAAAGACTAAAGCAGAGTTAAATGAATAGGAGAAAAAGTCTAACAATAGAAAGAATCAATAAAACCAAAAGTAAATTCTTTGAAAAAAATCAATGAAATTGATAGGCCACTAGCAAAGCTGACAAAGAAAAAAGGAGAGAGGATTTAAATAGACAAAAACAGAAATGAGCGGGGGATCATTAGCAGAGATCCTGAAGAATAGAAAAAAATCATAGGAGGATACTATGAACAACTATATGCCTACAAACTGGACAACTTAGATGAACTGGACAAATGGACAAATTCCTGGAAACACAAATCAAGCTACATTGAATCAAGAAGAAATATATCTCAACAAACCAATAGCAAGTAAAGAGATTCAATCTGTCATCAAAAATCTTCCTACGCCAAAAAGTCCAGGGCCAGATGGCTTCACAGGGAATTTTATCAAATATTTCAAAAATAACTAACACCAATCCTGATCAAACTTTTCCAAAAAATTGAGAAAACAGGAATACTACTTAATTCATTTTATGAAACTTGCATCACTTTAACAGCCAAACTGGGTAAAGATGCTATAAGAAATGAAAACTACAGAAAAATCTCCCTAATGAACATAAATGCAACACTTCTTAACAAAATACCAGCAAATCAAATCCAACAACACATTAAAAGAATTATACACCATGATCAAGTGGGATTTACACAAAGAATGAAAGGATGTTTCAACACAAGAAAATCAATGAATGAAATACAGAACATTAACAAATTGAAAAGAAAAAAATCACATTACCATCTCCATTGACACTGAAAAATAATTCAACAAAATTTACCATCCTTTTCTGATAAAAAACTTCAAAAGGTAAGAATCAAAGGTAATCAATAGGATAAAGGGCATTTATGGTAAACTCATATCTAGCATCATACTCAATGGTGCGAGATGGAAAGCTTTCTCCCTAACATCCAGAATGAAATAAGAATACCTTCTGCCACCGCTAATTTTCAGCACTGTACTAGAAATTCTAGCTAGAGCAAAAAGGCAGGAAAAAGAAATAAAAGGCATTCAAATTGGATAGGAAGAAGTAAAGCATTCATTATTTGCAGATGACATGTACTACACTTGGAAAATCCTGAGAAATCTTCCACAAAGTTGCTTGAGCTAATAAACTAATTCAGCAAGGTTATGGAATATAAAATAATGTACAAAAATTTGGTAATGTTTCTATACACAACAGTGACTTGAGGAGTCAATTAATGAAAAAAAATCCATTCAAAATAGCAACTAAAACAATCAAGTACCTAGAAATGAATCTAAGAAGTGATGTAAAAGACTTGTACACAGAAACTTACATGACATTGCTAAGGAAATCAAAGAAGATCTAAATAGGTGAAAGACTTTCCCTGCTCCTCTATTGGAAAGTTAAATATAGTTAAGATGTCAGTTCTACCCAACTTGATTTATAGATTCAATGAAGTAACAATCAAAATTCCAAAAACTTACTTTGAAAATTTAGAAATGTTAGCTACCAAATTCATCTGAAAGGGAAAGTGAACCCGAATAGCAAAAATCACCCTAGAAAAAGAAGAATGAAGTGGGAGGATTAACCCTTACTGATTTTAAAACTTATTATAAAATCACAGTGGTCATAACAGAATGGTATGGGCACAAAGATAAATGTATTGACCAATGGAATTGAATTGAGAGTGCAGAAATAGACCACCAAATCTGGCTGACTGATCTTTGACAAGGCCCTCAAATGCACTGAACTGGGATGAAATCATTAAATGAGCATGGGAGAACTGCATATCAATAGGCAAAAGAATGAAAGAGGATCCTTACCTTATACAAAAATTAACCCAAAATGGCTCAAACATCTAAATATAAGAACTAGTACCATGAAGCTCCTAGAACAAAATGTAGGGAAACATCTTCAAGACCTAGTAATAAGAGGTAGTTTCCTAAATTTTATACCCAAAGCACAAGCAACAAAAGAAAAATTAGATCAATGGGAACCCCTCAAATCAAATGTATATGTGCCTCAAAAGACATTGTCGAACAGGTGAAGAGGCAGACAACTTAATGGGAGAAAATGTTTGGAAATCACACATCAGATAATGGTTTGATATCCTGTATACATAAAGAAATCATACATCTCAACAACAAAAGAACCAACAACCCAATTATAAAATAGGCTAAAGATATGAATAGGCATTTTTTTCTGAATAGCAAATAGAGATGGCTAAAATGCACATGAAGGGAAATGCATTTTCATTAGCTATAAGAGAAATATAAATCAAGACTACAATGAGATACCACCTCACACCTATAAGAATGGCTGGTATTAAACAAACAGGAAACTAAAAATGTTGGAGAAGATGTGAAGAAACTTGGACCTTTATGCACTGCTGGTAGAATGTATAATGGTACAGAAGCTATGGAAGACAGTTTCCTTGTTCGTTATGAAACTATCAACTTTCCCTTTGAACCTACAATACCATTACTTGGTATATACATAGAAGATCTGAAAGCAGTGACACACAGACATTTGCACACTGATCTTCATAGCAGCATTATTCACAGTTGCCAAGATATGGAATCAACTCAAGTGCCCATCAACAGACAAGTGGATTAACAAAATGTGGTATATATGTACGATGGAATATTATGCAGCAATAAGATGAAATTATGTCCTGAATCACATGGCAAGATTAATGAGTCTTGACGACATAATGCTGACTGAAATAAGCCAGACACAAAAGGATAGATAGAGTATTATTTCACTTTTAGGACCATGGTAAATGTAAACTCAGAGGCTTATAATACAGAATATAGGGGTCCTTGACATCATTAACCACGAGGGAAATCCAAATTAAGACCACAATGAGATACCACTTCACACCCACTAGAATGGCTATTATTTTAAAAAATGAAAATTAACAAGTGTCAATAAGTATGTGGAGTAGCAAAGACCTTATGCATTATTTGTGGGAATGTAAAATGTCACAGCCACTGTGGAAAACAGTTTGGTAATTACTCAGAAAGTTAAGTAAAGAATTACCATATGACCCAGAAATCATTCTTCTAGGTACAAACCCAAAATAATTGAAAGCAGAACTCAAACAGCTATTCTTACACAATGTTCATGTCAGCATTATTCACAATAACCAAAAGGCGGAAGTATCCATCAACAGATGAAAGGATAAGTAAAACCAGACATGATGACTAGATGAGACCCAAAATATGCAATGGTATATACTGATTATAACACAGTAATAGAAAACACATTAGAATTTTTAATACAGCTTAAAATTAAATATATGCAGTTGTTGATGGCCTCAAGACCATTTGAAATTTTCAAAACAAATGAAAGCCTTCATTATCATTAGCATCATCATCATAGTTACCTTCGATGAACTATTTGTACTTTAATAAGCAGCTCTCAAAGATGTTTTTTTATTTGAAGCATCTCTTAAAATACATTTTTTTAAAAAACACCCAAGACAAGGATTGCAAAACGACTTAATTAATCATTTTAGCATATATATTCATGGGGGAAAAAAGAAATGAAAAGAAGGAGAACATTAAAAAGGAAAGCATTGACCTGACTGATCAACGATTATTAAAAAAAAAAAACTAGACATATACATAAAATGGAATATTAGTGATTTGTCAAAAGAAATGAGTTTCTGATACATGTTACAGCATGGATGAACTTGAGGAATTCATGAAAATAAAGGATAATATTGTATTATTATAATCTTTATAATAGTATCTAGAAATAATAAATTCACAGAAACAAAAGGTGAATTGTTGGTTATCAGGAGTCAGGGGAGAGAGAAAGGAGGAGTTGCTGCTTGATGAGTATAGAGTGTTCTGAAATTTTGCAAATATATAAATAAAATTCTTTTCAGCTCTTAAAAAAGCTTAGCAAACTCAGGTGTGAATGTTTACCTCAGCTTTCTTGAAAAAATATAGACTATGACCTTCATTGTACTTTAGTTTTCAGTCAGGATCACAAAGGCATAAATGCATACATTTTCTTGAGCTTGCTACACATATCAAGGAACATAAGGACTCAAGAAAAATGAGAGACTTATGGGGTTATGTACCCATTTATTAGATTGGCTAGAAGTGAGGTGAAGACATTGAAAAAGACTCACTACATCTCCCCTGGAACTGGTATATTATAGAAGTGCAAAAAGAAAAAGATTAAAATGAAGAATAAAAATGAAGTATTGCTCAGTTTACAGTGAAAAGGGCCTTTAACTCCTGAAAATGAGATAAATAGAAGGAGAAAAATAAATCAATAGAATCGCTTTTATTACTTTCATTTTGTGATGGATATAGTCCTAGTATAACAAAATTGACATATAGTAAGAAAACAATAAATATTTGATGAATAAATAGAAGCCTCAATAATTTGTATAGTCTACTTTAGATACAGTTTGTAGAAAATCAGGTCAATATATATTTATTGAGAGCCTAATAGGTATAAATCTGTTAATGAGTTAAAAAATACCCTCTCATCAGGAGATATAAATAGGGTAGATATTGGGTAATTGGAGCTGAAAGGATACAGATTGTGCAACAGGACTGACTGGAAAAATTCAGAAATGGATAGTACAATACTACCTGATTGTAGCACACACACAAAAAATACCCTCTCCACATTACTGTGAAAGAAGATTTCTATTTCCAGATGAGTGGTTCCTGATGTAGCCTGCCATGCTAGTGGGGTTTGGGGACCAGCCCTCATAGCATGGGCAGATCTATTCATAGATCTTCACTGCAATTTATCAGTCCCTTCTGTTCTTCTTTAGGTAGAGTACAGTGCTCTCCTGGTCTCTGCAGCCTCCCAAACAGTTGTTTCAGACAGTTTCTGGTTATTTGCTAGCTTCCTTTCAGGATGAACTGAATCTTAGAACTCCCTACTCTGCCTATCTTGAAAACCCTTCTCTACAAGCAGCATTTTTTGAAGAAATAGAAAAGGCAATCCTCAAATTCATATGGAAGGTCAAATCCCAAGTACCAAAACTATCTTGCCAAAGAAGAAAGTTTCAGGACTCACATTTACTGACATCAAAACATTTTACAAAGCTACAGTTACCAAAACAGTGTGGAACTGGCAAAAAGATAGACATACATATGCACCAATGGAACACAATTGAGAGTTCAGAAATAAACCCACACATCTATGGCCAATTTATTTTTTATTAACCTGTCAAGTTCACGTGTGGGGAAAAAACAGTATCTTCAACAATTGGTACTGTGAAAACTGGGATATCCACATGCAAAAGAATTAATGTGGACTCCTACTTCACACCAGACACAAAAGTTAAGGCAAGGAATGCATGGATAGTTCAGTAGTAGAATTCTCACCTGCCATGCGGGAGACCTGGGTTCAATTTCCAGTCCATGCACTTTCCCTAAAAGGAACAACAACAACAAAAAAAAAACATTGTGATCAAAATTCCCTATGATATACACAACATATATCAGCCTCTGTGTGTTTGTGCATGCATGGATATAGAAATATATAAATGTAGGGAGACACATTTAAAAAAATAAAGTCCAGTGCATGGGTAGTTCAGTGGTTAGAATGTCCCCCTTTCATGTGGGAGACCAGGGTTCAATTCCCAGCCCATGCACCAAAAATAAATAAATAAATAAATAAAGTTTAGGCAAAATGAACCAAATACCTAAATATAAGAGCTAAAATTTCAAAGTTCTTAGAAGAAAATATGGGACATATCTTCAGGACCTTGTATTGGGCAATGAATATTATACTTAACCCAAAAACATGAACAGCAAAAGGAAAATGGTATAAATTGGACCTCACAATTAAAAATGTTTGTGAATCAAAGGATATTGTCAAAAAAGTGAAAAGACTAGCTACAGAATGGGAAAAGTTTCTGAATTACACTTATGATGAGTTTAATATCCAGAATAAATTAAAACTCTTATAATTCAACAAACCAGATTAAACAACACAATTTAGAACTGGGCAAAAGATGTGAAAAGGCATTTCTCCAAAAAGATATACAAATGACAAATTAGTAAATGAAAAGTTCAACATCATTAACCATTAGGAAAATACAAATCAAAACCACTTCACAGACTCCAATAGTTATTTAAAAAAAAAAAAAAAGAGGGCCCCTGAGAAGATGGCAGCTTGATGAGGAGTGGAATTCAGTTTGTCCTCCAGAGCAGCTAGTAGATAGCCAGGAACAGTGCAGAGTAACTGCTGGGGACACATCAGTGACCAGACACACAGTGTAGACCAGTCTGGACAAGTTGGATCAGGTGTGATTCCACCCAGAAATGTAAGTTCTCCAAGCCATAGAGGTCAGCATCCCTTCCCCACAGGCTGACTCCCAAAGGGAAAGGAAAGAGACCTTACTAACAGCAGGGGTATGAACTTAACCAAGTTCCAATTGTGGAATTAATTAATAAAATAGGCCTCCAGCTCAGCTAAACCTTGAATGAAAGCAAAAGTTACTAGTTTTTGCCCCAGCACGGAACGGGCAGGGCTGATGGAAAAAAAGAAACAAAAACAGAGTTTTTTTTTTATATTGGACAGCACAAAATACAGGAAAAATTCTGGACCCTAAAAAAAAAAAAAGAGGGGGCACATACGACCTGGAGACAGATAGAGCAACATACCAACTTACGCTCTTGATTAACAAACCTCAGGAATAGGGGTCCTGATCTGAAAAAGATTGTGTGTATTTTTTTTTTTTTACAATTGCAAGGTTTCTCAGGCTCCAACTGACCCAGGCAAGGGCAGAATTTAACCTATCTGTGAGAAAGAGGCTGGTCAGGTCAAAGGAGGTAACTCCCTGGAGGCTGTGCCTTCCCCAGGAGATGGGTGGGGACCAGCTCAGGTGAAATCCCTTCCTCTAGGAATTCAGACTGCTAGCAATTAAAACCAGCATACAACCTCTCCTCTGTCTCAACCATGGCCCCAAAGGGAGAGTCTGGAGAAGTTAAAGGCACCAAATCACTTTAAGTTGGTAGGACCCATAGGTAGACAAGCCCCACAAACTAGGCAGGATAGGACAAACACAGAGTCTAGTGGCTTCATGGGAAAGTATATCAACCTTTTGATTCTCACCCTCAAGGAAAACTGATGCAGGTGACTCTTTCTTCCTGAGAGGAGGCTAGCCTTGTCTGGGAAAATTTGAATGGGGTCTATAATATCTAAGTACACACTCCTAAGGAAAAAAAAAGATCCCATACAGACAGGGCAAGAAACAAGAAAACAAGAACTGAAAAATTCTGATCCATTAAACAAAGCCTATGCTTGAAGTCTAAAATAAGCTGAACTGAATGTCAAAGACCATATAGAGAAAAAATCCACCTAATAAGAAACTGCTAGGTAAAGGAGCAAAAACAACCTTCAGAAAAATTAATTAAGGAAATTAAATGGCTACCTACCAGCCAAAAATGATGAATCATACTAGGAAAATTGTAGATATGGTCCAGTCAAAGGAACAAACCAACAATTCAAATGAGATACAGGAGTGGAAACAATTAATTCAGGGTGTTCAAACAAACATGGGAAATCTCATCAAAAATCAAATCAACGAATTGAGGGAGAATATAAAGAAGACAAGGGACAAACAAAAAGAAGAAATTGAACATCTGAAAAAATAAATCACAGAATTTATGGGAATGAAAGGCACAGTAGAAGAGATGAAAAAACAATGAAACTTACAATGTTAGATTTCAAGAGGCAGAAGATAGAATTCATGAACTGGAGGACGGGACACCTGAAATCATACAAGCCAAAGAAAATATAGGGAAAAGAATGGAAAAATATGAGTAGGGACTAAAGGAATTGAATGGCAATATGAAGTGCATAAATATACGTGCTGTGTTTGTCCAAGAAAGAGAAGAGAAGGCAAAAGGAGGAGAAAGACTGATGGAGGAAATTATCATTGAAAATTTCCCAACTCTTATAAAAGACTTAAAATTACAGATCCCAGAAGTGCAGCATACCCTAAACAGAATAGATTCAAAATTGTGTACTCCAACACAGAATGTTAAATGTCAAAGAGAAAGAGAGAATTTTGAAAGCAGCAAGAGAAAAGCAATCCATCACACACTAGGGAAGCCCAGTAAGACTGTGCATAGATTTCTCAGCAGAAACCATGGAGGTGAGGAGGCAGTGGTATGATATATTTAAGATGCTAAATGAGGAAAACTGCCAATCAAGAATTCAACATCCAACAAAATTGTCCTTCAAAAATAAGGGGGAAGTTAAAATATTTTCAAACAAAAAATCCCTCAAAGAATTTGTGACCAAGAGACAAGCTCTGCAAGAAACACCAAAAGGAACACTAGCGACAGAAAGGAAAAGACAGGAGAGAGAAATGTGGAGAAGAGTGCAGAAATGAAGACCCTCAGTAAAGGTAAAAAGAAGAAAAAATAGATATGACATATAAAATCCAAAAGACAAAATGGTAGAAGAAAGTACTACCCTTACAGTAATAACACTAAATGTTAATGGATTAAACTCCCAAAACAAAAAATGTAGACTGGCAGAATGGAGTAAAAAATAGGGCCCATCTATATGCTATCTACAGGAGACACATTTTAGACCCAAGGAAAAACATGATTTGAAAGTGAAATGTTGGGAAAAGATATACCATGCAAACAACAATCAGAAAAGAACAGAAGTAGCTATACTAATATCCAACAAATTAAACTTCAAATGTAAAGCTATTAAAAGTGACAAAGAAGGACACTAAGTATTAATAAAAGGAACAATTCAACAAAAAGATATAACATTCATAAATATTTATGCACTGAGCCAGAATGCTCCAAAAAACATGAGGAAAATACTGAAAAGAGAAATAGACCTACCTACAATAATAGTTGGAGGCTTCAATTCCCCGCTCTCATCAAGGATAGAACATCTAGTCAGAGGATCAATAAAGAAACAGAGACTATGAATAATACAATAAATGAACTAGATTTAACAGACATTTATAAAACATTATAACACACTACAGCAGGATGCACCTTATTCTCAAGTGCTCATGGATCATTCTCAAGGATAGACCATATGCTGGGGCACAAAGCAAGTCTTAAAAAATTTAAAAAGACTGAAATCATACAGAACACTTTTTTGGATCATAAAGGAATTAAGTTGGAAATCAATAACAAGCAAAAGGCCAGAAAATTTACAAATAAATGGAGGCTTAACAATACATTCTTAAACAACGAGTAGGTAAAGGAAGAAATTATAAGAAAAATCCATAAATATCTCAAGGCAAATGAAAATGGAAACACAACATATAGAAATGTATGGGATGCAGCAACAGTAGTGCTAAGAGGGAAATGTACTGCTATGAATGACTATATCAAAAAAGAAGAAAGAGAAAAATTGGAGAAATTACTGTCCACTTGGAAAAACTAGAGAAAGAACAGCAAACCGACCCCAAAGTAAGTAAAAGTAAAGAAATAACGAAGACTAGAGCTGAAAGAATTGAAATTCAGAACATGAAAACAATTGAGAAACTCAACAAAACCAAAAGTGGGTTCTATGAGAAGATCAACAAAATTGATGTATCCTTAGCAAGGTTGACAAAAAGAAGAAGAGAGGATGCGAATGAATAAAATAAAAAATGGAAGAGAAGACATTACCATTGACCCCACAGAAATAGAGGTAATGAGAGGATACTATGAACAACTTTATTCTAATAAATGAGACAACATAGATGAAATGGAGAACTTCCTTGAAAAGTATGAACAACCAACATCAACTAAAGAATAAATAGATGGCCTCAACAAATCAATCACAAGTAAAGAAATTGAATTAGTCATTAAGAAGGTCTGAAAAAAGAAAAGCCCAGAGGAGATGGCTTCACACGTGAATTCTGCCAAGCAATCAAAACAGAATTAGTACCAAGCCTGCTCAAACACTTCAAAAAAATTGAAGGGAAGGGAAGGTTACCACACCCTCAAAGCCAGATAAAGATATTACAAGGAAAGAAAATTACAGATCAGTCACTCTAATGAATGTAGATGGAAAAATCCTCAATAAAACTCTAGTGAATAGAATACAGCAGCACGTTAAAAGAATTACACACAATGACCAAGTAGATTTCAGCTCAGGTATGCAAGGATGGTTCAACATAAGAAAATCAATTAATGTAACACACCATATCAACAAATCAAAACAGAAAAAACATATGATCATCTTGATTTAATGCAGAAAAGATATTTAACAAAATTCAACATCCTTTCATGTTGAAAACACTTCAAAGGATAGGAAAAGAAGAGAACTTGTTCAACATGATAAAGGGAATATATGAAAAACCCACAGCTAACATCATCCTCAATGGGGAAGACTGAAAGCTTTCCCTGTAAGATTAGGAGCAAAACAAGTATATCCAGTGCCACCATTGTTATTCACCATTGTGTTGGAAGTTCCAGCCAGAGCAATCAGACAAGAAAAATAAATACAAGGCATCAAAATTTGAAAGGAAGAAGTAAAACTCTCACTGTTTGCAGATTATATAATACTATATGTCAACACCCCCCCCAAAAAAAACAGCAAAACTACTAGGGCTAATAAATAAGTACAGCAAAGAGGGAGGTTACAAGATCAACACTCAAAAATCTGTAGTGTTTCCATACAGTAGTAATGAACAATCTGAGGGGGAAATCAAGAAAAAAATCCATTTACAATTGCAATAAAAAAGAATAAAATATTTATGAATAAATTTAAGCAAGGATACAAAAGACCTATACAAAGAAACTACAAGAAATTGCTAATAGAAATCACACAAGATCTAATGTTCATGGGTTGGATGACTAAATATAGTTAAGAGTCAATTCTATGGAAATTGATTTATAGATTCAATGCAATACCAATTAAAATCACAAAAAAAACTTACTCCGCAGAAATAAAAAAAAAAACAATAAGCAAATTCATCTGAAAGGACAGGGTTCCACGAATAGCTGAAAATATCCTGAGGAGGAAAAATGAAGTCGGAGGTCTCACACTACCTGACTTTAAGGCATACTATGTAGCTACAGTGGTCAAAACAGCATGGTACTGGCATAAAGATAGATATACTGACCAATGGAATTGAATAGATCATTCAGATATAGACCCTCTCATCTATGGACAATTTAACTTTGATAAGACAGTCAAGCCAACTCACCTGGGATGAAGCAGTCTCTTCAATAAATGGTGCCTAGAGAACTAGATATCTACATATAAAAAAATGAAAGAGGATCCACATCTCACACCCTATACAAAAACTAACTCAAAATGGATCAAAGACCTAAACATTAGATCTAAGACCACATTTTTTTAGACGAAAATGTAGGGAAATATCTTATAAATTTTATAATAGTAGGCCATTTCCTAGATCTTACATCCAAAGCATGAGCATTGAAGAAAGAAAGAAAGAAATGGGAACTCCCCAAAATTAAGCATTTTTGTGCATCAAATAACTTTGTCAACAAAGTAAAAAGACAGTCTACACAATGGGAGACAATATTTGGAAGTGATATATCAGATAAAGGTCTAGTATCCAGAATACATGAAGAGATTGTTCAACTAAACAACAAAAAGACAAAGATCTCAGTTACAAAATGGGCAAAAGACATGAACAGACACTTCTGAGAGGAGGAAATACAAATGGCCAAAAGGGATATGAAAAGATGCTCAACTTCCCTGGCTATTAGGGAAATGCAAATCAATGCCACACACACATCCACCACAATGACCACTATCAATAAAACAGAAAATGACAAATGCTGGAGAGGATGTGGAGAAAGAGGCACACTTATCCACCATGGGTGGGAATGTAAAATGATACAAGCACTGTGGAAGGCAGCTTGGTGGTTCCTCAGGAAGCTAAGTATAAAATCACCATATGATTTGACAGCATCATTGCTAGGTATCTACTCAGAGGACATGAGGGCAAGGACACAAATGGACATTTGCACACTAATGTTTATAGCAGCATTATTTACAATTGCCAAGAGATAGAAACAGCCCAAATGCCATCAACAGATGAGTGGCCAAACAAGCTATGGTATATACATACGATGGAATATTATACAGCTGTAAGACAAGATAAAGTCATAAAGTACATAACAACATGGATGGACATTTAGGACATTATGTTGTGTGAGATTAGGGAGAAACAAAAGGACAAATACTGTATGGTCTCATTGGTTTGAACTAACATTAGTGAATGAACTTGGAGAATTTCAACTAAGAACAGAGACCAACAGGAGATAGAAATAGGGTAGACATTGGGTAATTGGAGCTGAAGGGGTACAGATTGCATAACAGGACTGACTGTAAAAATTCAGAAATGGATAGTTCAATACTCACTAACTGTAGTACAATAATGTTAGTACACTGAATGCAGAATCTGAATGTGAGAATGATAGACGGAGGAGGGCTGGGGACACAAATGAAATCAGGAGAAAATATAGACAATAAAGTCTGAGATGGTATAATCTAGGAATGCCTAGAGTGTACAACAATAGTGACTAAAGGTACAAGTTAAAAATGTTTTTGCATGTGGAATAAAAAAGTAATGTCAATATTGCAGGGGGTTGAGAATAGATGGTAATTCATATTTCAAACCTTTAATTTATGTGTAAGACTACAGCAAAAATGCTTATTTGGTACAAAATTTGTATTTTGACTAGTGCATTTCCTGATATAACTTATGTGGACAGTTTAATTGAACATCATAAATATATGGAGCCTTGAGTAGGGCATGAGATTTTGTAGGTTTGTCCTGAGTGATGCCCTGATAAATCCCAGAGTGATTTGAACAGTGAATAAAACAATATTTGCAAAGTCCCCTTAAAGAAATGGTGAGAAAACAGGAAAATTCAACTTCCCCACGTGGAGAATTCCTGATAGTCTCACAAACTGTAGGGACAACCAAAGCAATAAGCTGAGCCCTCATTCTTGGGGTTTGTTCATTTGAAACTTATTCCCACAAAAGATAGACTAAGCCTACTTAAAATTAAGACTAAGAGTCACTTCCAGAGAACCTCTTTTGTTACTCAGATGTGGCCTCTCTCAACCAACATGACAAGAGAACTCACTGCCCTGCCCCTGTCTACATGGGATATGACTCCCAGGAGTGTAAACCTTCCTGGCAACATGGGACAGAAATCCTAGAATGAGCTGGGACTCAGCATGAAGGGATTGAGAAAACCTTCTTGACCAAAAGGGGGGAAGAGAAATGAGACAAAATAAAGTGTCATGATTGAGAGATTTCAAAAAGAGTGGAGAGGTTGTCCTGGAGGGTCTTATGCATTACACAGATATCAATTTTTAGTTAAGGTATATTGGAGAGGCTGAAGGGAAGTGCCTGAAAATGAAGAGCTGTGTTCCAGTAGCCATGTTTCTTGAAGATGATTGTATAATGATATAGCTTTCACAATGTGACTGTGTGATTGTGAAAACCTTGTGTTTTATGCTCCTTTTATCTACCTTATCAACAGATGAGTAAAACATACAGAATAAAAATAAACAAATGATAGGGGGAACAGATGTTATGTTTAGTAGATTGAAATGCTAGTGATCAGTGAGAGGGAGGGGTAAAGGGTATAGAAAAAATATAGCAAAGAAAGGCTAAAATATATTGGGTAGATGGAAATACTAGCAGTTAATGAGAGGAGGGGTAAGGGGTATGATAGGTATGAGGTTTTTTTCTTTTTATTTCTTTTTCTGAATTGATGCAAATGTTCTAAGAAATGATCATGGTGATGAATGTAAAACTATGTGATGATATTGTGAGTCATTGATTATATACAAAGAAAGGAATATTCATATGTTAAGATTGCTTGTGTTTGTATGTTGTTATGCTTTGTAAATAAAAATATTTTTAAAATGAAAAGTGCTGGCAAGGTTTTGGAGAAATAAGAACCCTTATAAATTGTTGAGCTCAATGTAAAATGGTGCAACATGTGTGAAAAAAGAATTGACAGTTCCTCAAAAACCTAAATGGAAACTACCATATGACACAGTAATCTCACTTTTAATTATATATCCAAAAGAATTGAAGTCAGGGAATCAAACAGATATTTGTACACTAAAGTTTGTAGCAGCAGAATTTCTAATAGTCAAAAGGTGGTGGCATCTGAATTTTCCACCAATGGACAAAGGAATAAATATAAAAGAATATTTCTAAGCTGCAAAACGGAATGAAATTCTGATACATGCTACAACAGGAATGAAAAATAAACACATCCCATTGATTGAAATAAGTCAGGCAAAAGAGGACAGATATTACATAATTCCAATATATTATTTCATATGAGTGAAAGTGAAAAGACAGAAAGTGGAGTAAAAGTTACCAGGGGTGGGAGTGGGGAGGGGGAATGAGAATTTAATGCATAATAGTTGCAGGGTTTCTGTCTGTGTTGATGGAAGATTTGGGCACTGGATCATGGTGATGGTAGCACAAAATTAGGAGTGAGAATAATGCCATTGAATTGTATGCTTGAGAATGGTTGTGATCAGAAATGCTATGTTTTATATATATATATATATATATATATATATATATATATATATATATATATATGTCAACAAAATTTAGGAAAACAGAGGTAAAGAGATTATGTCAATTGAATGTAATACATGATCTTCAACTGTATCTAACACAAAAATCATTATTAAGGCAATTGACCAAATTGAAATATACACTGCATGCTTTGTATCAATGTTAAATTTCTTGAACTTGATAATGGCACTTATCTGGTTACATAACTGAATGTATTTGCTTTTAGGAAATATGCATGTAAATATTGAGTGGTAAAGGAACATGATGTGTGCAAGTTACACTGAAGTGTTCAGTAAATAGATTTAGTAAATAATATATGAATAGATAGATAGATAGATAGATAGATAGATAGATAGATAGATAGATAGATAGATAGAGATAGAATGATATAACAAATATGGCAAAATGTTAGAAGTTGTTAAATCTGGTCACCTATGTATGGGGGAGTTTGGATTTTTCTATATTATTTTTGTATTATTTTAGAAATTTTCTTCTAAGATTGAAATTATTTCAAACTAGAATTTTTAAAAAACCACAAATGAGATACCACTTCTCACCTACTAAGAAGGCCATTAGCAAGAGAGTGGAAAATAAAAAGTGTTAGCAAAGATGTGGAGAAATTGGTACACTTTTACATCACTGGTAGGGTATATCAAGTCATGCAGCTGCTGTGCAAAAATTTGGCAGGTCCTCAAAATTAAGCATAGTATTATATGAGCTAGCAATTCCACTTGAAAGTTTAATTCTTTAACTCAAAAGAATTAAAAGCAGATACTTGAACAAATAGTTTTACACAAATGTTCAGAGTATTACTATTAACAATACTCAAAAATTAGAAATAACTCAAATACCCCATCAATGCATGAATCAATACATAAATTGTAGAAAGGAATAATGTACTGAAATATGTTATACCATTCACGAACCTCTAAAACATTACAATAACTGAAATAAGCCCAACAGAAAATTTCACATAGTGTTTGATTCCATTTATATGAAATAACCAGAATAGGTAAATCCTGAGATAGAAAGATCACTGGTTGCCAAGGGCTGGGGATATGTGGAATATAGAGTGACAGCTTAATAGGAATGGAGTTTTATTTGTAGTTGATGAAAATGTGTTGGAACTAGAGGTCGAAGTTGCATAGCATTGTGAATGTACCAAATGCCATTGAATTATTGAATTATACACTGTAAAATAGTTAATGTTATATTATGTGCATTTCACCATTAAAAAATAACAACAAAAAAAAAACTCCAGTAGCTAGAAACTGACCATAGAAATTTCTTTTTTGAACCATTTTAGAAGGGCATTTTATTAGTTTTCTAAGCTGGCAGAATGCAATATATCACAAATGGAACAGATTTTATAAAGGGAATTTAATATGTTACAAGTTTACAGTTCTAAGCCTATAAAGATATCCAACTAAGGCATCCATAGAAAGGCTGATGGGTCTGGAACATCTCTGTCAGCTAGAAAGCCACATGGCTGGCATCTGCTGGGGATTTTGACTTCTGCTTTCAAAAAGCTTCACCAGGGGCATTTTGTTTCTTCATGTCTAAAGGTCCCTGGCTGCATGGGCTCTCACAACTCTAAATATTTTTCCAAAATGCTTCCCTCTTAAAGGGCTCCATTAAGCAACCCAACCTTGAATGGGTGGAGACACATCTCCACCAATATCGAGTGAGGATTAAAGGACATGGCTTTTCTGGGTTACACCACAGGTTTAAACTGACACATTCCACTCTTTGGACTCCAAAAACACATGTTTTGTTTTTCCAAATGTAAAATACATTCATGTCATCACAATATCACTAAGTCTTAAACAATTTCAATAACAATAAAAATACAATAACAAGTGAGAAACAGTACAAAATCTCATCAAAGTTAGCTACAAATATGATTGGCCCTAAGGCAAAATTCTCCTCTGGTTATGGACCTGTAAAACTCAGAACAAGTTATGCACTGCCAACATGCAAAGGATGGACAGTCATATGATGAATACCCCCATTTCCATAGGGAGAGAATGGCAGGAACACAGCAGTCACCAGACCCAAGCAGTTTTGAGAAGGTGCAAGGCAAACTTCATTAGATTTCAAAATCTGAGAAACATTTATCTTTGGGGCTCTAGAAAACAGCAGTCTCACCCCTTCCAAGGGCCTATGCAATGGCCCACTTCTCCCTGATTGCAACCTTGGGGGACATTGGAGAGACCACCTCATTCTTGGGTCCACCCTCTCCAAACATCAGGTCCACATGCAGACTCTCTGCCATCTCTGGGGAACATGCTCAACCCCTCCATGTGGTGGCAGCCAGGCCCTCCCCAATCCCAATGAATGTGCTCCACCCAATCCAAGGCCCAAGATGGCCCAACACTTCCACTTTAATGAGGTGGAAGGCCCACCCTCTGCCTTCGGGGCAAACACATTTTTTCCAAATACTTGGGTGAGTCTTCTCTCCTGGCCTAAGGTCTCCTGACCTCAGACCTTAGTCTCCATGTTTCCATCTCTGAAGATATTATATGTTCACTTTGTCCTTCTTCTGAATCTTATAATCCAGACTGGTAGTGGTTCTGTTTAAACAGATCCCACAACACTCTTGATGGCTTTCCATGCAGTAGGCAAATATCATGCCCATCAGACAGAATGAGTTTCTACAAATCCTTCCCAGATAACTCCATCTCCAATCCTGGCCTGCAATACCATTTAAAATCCCAAAAACTTATTTTTCAGAAATAGAAAACTCAGTAACCAAATTTATTTGCAAAGGCAGGGTGCCCCAAATAGTTAAAATATCTTGAGAAAGAAAACTGAAGTTGGAGGTCTCACACTACCTGACTTGAAGGCATATGAAGCTACAGTGGTCAAGACAGCATGGTACTGGCATAAAGATAGATATACTGACCAATGGAATTGAATAGAGTTTTCAGATGCAGACTCTCTCATCTATCAACAATTGATTTTTGATAAGGCAGTCAAGCCAACCCATTTGGAATAGAGCAGTCCGTTCAACAAAGGTGCTTAGAAAACGGGATATCCACATGTAAAAGAATGAAAGAGGATCCATATCTCTGATGTTATACAAAAATTAACTGAAAATTGCTCAAAAGCTTAAACATTAAAGATAAAACCATAAGGAAATATCTTATAAAACTTGTAATAGGAGATGGTCTCCTAGATCTTACACCCAAAGCATGGACGTTGAAGAAATAAATAAATGAATGGGAATTCCTCAAAATTAAACACTTTCGTGTACCAAAGAACTTTGTCAAGATAGTAAAAAGGTAGCTTAGGCAATGGGAGACAACATTTGGAAACTACATATTAGATAAGGGTCTAGTATCCAGAATATATAAAGAGATTCTGCAACTCAACAATAAAAAGACAAACGAGCCAATTAAAAACTGGGCAAAAGACATGAACAGATTCTTCTCAGAAGAGGAAATACAAATGGCTAAAAAGTACATGAAAAGAGGCTCAACTTCACTGGCTATTGGGGAAATGTAAATCAAAACCACAATGAAATATCATCTGACACCCACTAGAATGCCATTATAAAAAGAAAAACAGGAAATGACAAGTGCTGGAAAGGATGTGGAGAAAGAGGTACATTTATCCACTGTTTTTGGGAATGTAAAATGGTACAACCACTGTGGAAGGCAGTTTGGCAGTTCCTAAGAAAGCTAAGTATAGAATTGTCACATGATACAGCAATACTATTGCTAGGTATCTATTCAAAGGACGTGAGGGCAAATACACAACCAAACATTTGCACACCAATGTTTGTAGCAGCATTATTTACAATTACCATGAGATGGAAACAGCCTAAATGTCCCTCAACAGATAAGTGGCTAAACAAGCTGTGGTATATACATACAATGGGATACTACTTCTCAGTAAGTCAGAATAAAGTTATGAAGCATGTAACAACGTGGATGCCTTCAGGATGTTATGCCGAGTGAAATTAGCCAGAAACAAAAGGACAAACACTGTATGGTCTCACTGATATGAACTAACATTAATGAGTGGACTTGGAGAACTTCAATTAAGAACACAGGTTATTAGGAGATAGAAATAGAGTAAAGATTGAGTAATTGGTGTTGAAGGGATGCAGATTGTATAACAGGATGATTTTTAAAATTCAGAAATGGATAGCACAATACTACTTGATTGTAGCACAATAATGTAGGCACACTGGAATGAAGCTGGATGTGAGAATGATAGAGGGAGAAGGGCTGGGAGCACATATGAAACCAGAAGGAAAGATAGACAATAAAGACTGAGATGGTATAATCTAGGAATGCCGAGAGTGTACAATGATAGTGACTAAATGTACAAATTAAAAAGTTTTTGCATGAGGAAGAACTAATGAATGTCAATATTGCAGTGTGCTGAAAATAGATTATCATTCATATTTTAAAACTTCATCTTCTGTGTGAGACTAAAGCAATAAATGTTTATTTGGTGCAAAATTTATATTTTAACTAGTGCATTTCTTAATTAATCTTATGTGGACAGTTTAATTGAACACCATAAGTACATGGAACCTTGAATAGGGCATGAGATTTTGTTGCCTTGTCCAGGTTAGTGTGATGCCCTGATAAATCCCAGAGTGATGTGAACAGTGAATAAAGAACTATTTGCAAAGTCCACTTGGGAGAATGGGGAGAAAGGGGGAAAAATCGAACTTTCCCATTTGGAGAATTCTTGGTATTCTCATAAGCAATGCAGACAAATAAATCAATAGGCCAAGCCCTCAATCTTTGGGTTTTCCCTATGAAACTTATCCCTCTAAAGGACAATCTAAGCCTACTTAAGAGTAGGCCTAAGAGTCACCCCCAGAGATCCTCTTTTTTGCTCAAAGGTGGCCTCTCTCTCTCAGCTGACATGGCAAGCAAACTCACTGCCCTCCCCCACTCTATGTGGAACATGACTCCCAGGGGTATAAACCTCCCTGGCAACATGGGACACAAATCCTACACTGAGATGGGACTCAACATCAGGGATTGAAAAACTCTTCTGGACCAAAAGGGGGGAGAGAGAAATGTGAAAAAAAATAATGTGTTACTGGCTGAGAAATTTCAAAGAGCTGAGAGTTTATCCTAGAGGTTATTCTTATGCACTATAAATTAATATTCCCTTTTTAGTTTATGGTGTGTTAGAATGGCTTGAAGGAAGTACCTGAAACTGTAGAGCTGTGTTCCAGTAGCCATGTTTATTGAAGATGATTGTATAATGATATGGCTTTGGCAATGTGACTATGTGATTCTGAAAACCTTGTGTCCGATGTTCTTTTTTTCTACAGTATGGACAAATGAGTAAAAAATATGGATAAGAAATAAGGAAATAATAGGGGGAACAAAGGTTAAAATAAATTGAGTAGATTGAAATACTAGTGGTCAATGAGAGGAAGGGGTAAGGAGTATGGCATGCATGAATTTTGTCTTTTTTCTTTCTTTTGCTGGAGAGATGCAGATGTTCAAAACATTGATCATTGTGATGAATGCACAAGTATATGATGATATTGTGAACTATTGATTGTAACCATGTCAAGCATGTTTGCATGTCAATAATGTTCACGTTTGTTTACAACAAAAATATTTTTAAAAATAAATGTATTATAGGTGATTGTTAGTAAATAAAATTATTGCTAGTGAATAAAAACATAGAGAAGGGGAAGAACCGATTATTTTAAGGCATGATTAGCATGGCCAGCGCAGTATTTGGGAAAAGATGTGGGGATGATGAGGATGGAAAGAAGAGTGGGAGTCTGATTTAAAGGGCCTTATATGCTTCAGTAAATGATCACTCCAAATGCCACATGCCAAAATCTAAATTTTCCCCAAAGCAATCATTCTTTTCCTCCCAATGTGTTCCTTCACGTATATTCCCTAACTCTGTTACCTAATTATATTTATTCCAATAAGAAATTTGTAGGTCATCTTAGACATTTCTCCTGGCACTTGCATCATGCCTCTAATCAGTCCCTGAGTCATTTCATTTCTATATTCTAAATCTCTAATCAATCTACCTCTTCCTCAACATCAACACAGCAGCTATCAGTTTTCCTGCCTGTAGGTTTTTCCAGTCCTTCCTTCACATCCTAAGACTCATCAAATTGAAAAGCAAATCTATACATATAAGTAGCCAGTTTAAGCCCTGGGCATCATATTTAAGCCTCTGTTTGATCCAGTCCTTGCTTACTTAAACAAATCTATCAGCAGTCACAACCCACTTGCATCTTGTCTGCTTTGAGACAACAGAACAAATTGAGTTACTTACAAGTCCCAAGTCTTTTCATATTATCCTGTCTTGTTTTGCCCAAAGTGTTTTCTATACTAGGGATGCATTCTCCAGCTTATTTTTACTTTTTTTTCTTTATTAGAGAAGTTGTGAGTTTACAAAATGATCATTCATAAAATACAGGATTCCCATCTTGTTAACAACTTGTGTTGGTGTGGAATGTTTGTTACAATTGATGACAGCATATCTTTATCATTGTACTATAAATTATACTATATAGTCTAACAGTGTTCACTGTTTGTATAGTACATTTCAATGGATTTTTAAAGGTTTTATTCTGTTACCATATACACAATCTAACATTTCTCCTTTTAGTCACATTCAGATGTATATTTCAGTACTGTTAATTACATTCACAATGTTGTGCAACCATCCCCACCATCCATTACTAAAACATTTCCATCACTCTGAATAGGAACCCTGTACATTTTAAGCCTTATCTTCCCATTCCCTGTCCTCACCCTGTACCCTGGTAACCCAGATTCTAGGTTCTGGTTTATGAGTTTGATTATTCTAATGATTTCAAATCTGTGAGATCATACAATATTTGTCCTATTGTGTCTGATTTATTTCACTGAGCCTAAAATCTTCAAGGTTCATCCATGTTGTCACATGCATCAGAAAATGATACAATTTACAGCTGAGTAATATTTCATTGTATGTATATACCTCACTTTGTGTATCTGTCATTCATCAGTTGATGAACTACTTGGGTTGCTTTCACCTTTGGCAATTATGAATAATGCCACTATGAACATTGGTGTGTACATGTATGTCCTAATCTCAGCTTTCAATTCTTTTGGATATATACCTCAGAGAAGAATTTCTTGGTCATATGGTAATTCTATATTTAGCTTACTGAGAAACTGCCAAACTGTCTTTCAGTGGATGTACCATTTTAATACCACCAGCAATGAATGAGTGTTCCTATTTTTCCACATCCTCTCAAACATTTGAAATTTTCTAGTTTTATTTTAGCCATAGCCATTCTGGTGGGTATCAAATCATTGCGATTTTTTTTTTCTAACATGGGCATGCACCAGGAATCGAACCCGGGTCCTCTGGCATGGCAGGCAAGCATTCTTGCCTGCTGAGCCACCGTGGCCCGCCCGGAAATCATTGCAATTTTGATTTGCATTTCCCTAATAGCAAAGGTTTTGAGTCTCTTTTCATATTCTTTTAAAACCATACACCATTTGTATATCCACTTCAGAGAAGTGTCTATTAAATGCTTCTGTCCATTTTTAAAATTGGATTGCTTGTCTTTTTATGTTGAGTTGTAGGATTTCTTTATGTACTCTGCATATTAAATCCTTATCAATACATGGTTTCCAAATACTTTCTCCCATTGAGTAGGTTGTCTTTTCACTTTCTTGACAAAGTTCTTTGATGCACAAAAGTCTTTAATTTTGAGGAGGTCCTATTTATCTATTTGTTCTTTTCTTGCTTGTGTTTTAGGTGTAAAGTCTAAAAAACCATTGCGTATCACAAGATCCTGAAGATGCTTCCCTACATATTCTTCTAGGAGTTTTATGCTCCTGTGTCTTATAGTTAGGTCATTGATCATACTTAATTTTTGTACAAGGTGTGAGATAGAGATACACTTTCTTTCTTTTGCATATGGTTATCCAATTCTCCCAGCAGCATTTGTTGGAGAACTACTCACCCTTGCCAAAAATCAATTGGCCATATATGTGAGGGTCTATTTTTATACTCTCAATGTGATTCCATTGGTCGATATAGCTATCTTTATGCCAGTACCGTGCTGTTTTTACCACTGTAACTTTGTAAAATTCCATAATGTCAGGAAGTGTGAGTCATCCAACTTCATTCTTCTTTGTCAAGATGATTGTGGCTATTCAGTTCCATTATCTTTCCAAATAAATTTCATGATCGACTATTCCATTTCTTCAAATTAGGCTGCTGGAATTTTAAAAGGGATTGCTTTCAATCTGTAGATCATTCCGGATAGAACTGACATCTTAATGATATTAGGTCTTTGAATACACCGAACATGGGATGTCCTTCCATTTATTATTTAGGTCTTCTTTGACTTCTTTCAGCAATATTTTTACTTTTTTGTGTATTTGTCCTTTACTTCCTTGGTTAGATTTATTTCTAGACATGCAATTATTTTGGTTGCTACCATAAGTGGAATTTTTTTCTTGATTTCCCTCTCAGGGTCTTATTACTAGCATATGGAAATACTACAGATTTTTGAGTGTTGAGTTTATACTTGCCACTTTGTTGAATTTATTTATTAGCTCTAGTAGCTGTGTTGTTGGTTTTTCAGGGCTTTTTACATTTAGGATTATGTCATCTTCAAATAGTGAAAGTTTTACTTCTTCTCTTCCTATACGGATACCTTTTATTTCTTTTTCTTACCTGGATGCTCTGGCTGTAACTTTCAGTATAATGGTGAACAATGGTGGAAATTGATGAGCTAGACTTTTGTGAATACAACTTTTAGGTATGCAAAGTAAGGAAAGCAAACCGGAATAAGAACTCAATATCCATAATATGATATCTCTGCATTCAGGATGTAGATATTTTTAAGACTTTCTATACTCAGGGCTGCATTTTGTATATGTGTCCTATACTCCATACTTGTACATGTATGCTTTTGTCTTTATCATCTTTATTAAAATTAGTTTTTAGGGTGGAGAACTGAATGAAAGGGAAGCTTTCTTAGGGATATACGTTTCATCATTATCTTTGGATATTCTTAATAGTCCTGCTTCAATAGGTTTATTCTCCAAGTATTCATTCAAGAAAATGAACAACCAGGTGCACAGTCCCAAGTTTCACCCACGGGGAGGATTTCTCCCTCACCAATGTCCTTCAGGGTCATCCTAGAAAGGGGCTGTAGTGCTGCAACTGATCACTTTCATATGCTGCCTGCATATCATGCAGAATCATTTGTGAACCAGGCCCAAGTTTTCTCTTCCACAATCAGCTGATAGTAAGGAACTTCATGAGAGGCTATAGCTCTGTGCTGGGATATAGAAGGTAATATGACAGAAGTGTGTGTCACAGGCATTTGGGCTACTTCCTCATGAAACTTACTTGTGCCTTCAGTACCTGCTTGAGACTTATCTCTTATATACCATTTCCATTTTATATGGAGAGCTGCTATGCATGCCCAACTTTATGGTATAGTGTCTCAGACAATACCCAGATCATGATAGGCAACTCAGGCCTCATGTCAACTTGGTGGCCCATGCTTAAGATTTCAGTCTCTACTAAGGCCAAAAGCAACTTCTTAAAAGTAGAGTAGTTATCTGCAGAGGATGATTAGGCTTTACTCTGAAATCTTAAAGGACTGCATTGTGATTCCCCTATAGGGGCACACCAAAGGTTACAGACAGCATCTCTATTTGCTTTTGACACTTCCAATACCATTTGACCAGCTGGATCATATGGCCCAAGTGACAGAGCAGCTTGCACAGCAACCTTAATATGCTGCAGAACCTCCTCTGATTCCAGTTTACACTCAAAACAGCTTTCCTTGTCATTCAGTAAGTGGGTTGGAGTAGCACACTCAAATGAAGATCATGCTGCCTCCAAAACCCAAAGAAGCCAACCAGATGTCCTGCCTCTTTTTTATCATAGGAAAGGCCAGATGAAACAATTTATTTTCACCTTAGAAAGGATATCTCGACATGCTCCACACAACTGGACACCTAGAAATTTCACTGATGTGGAGGGTCCCTGTATTTTTGTTGGATTTATCTCTCTGCCCCTGGCTTGCAAATGCCTTTCCATAAGCCTAGAATAGTTGCTACTTCTGGAAAACTAAGTCCAATCAACATGATATTGTCAACACGATGCACCAATGTGATGTCTTGTGGGGGGCGGGGAGAAATTACCAAGGTCCCTGCAGACAAAATTATGACATAGGGCTGGAAAGTAGATGAACTCCTGAGGTAGGACACTGAAGTTACATTACTGGCCTTGACAGCTTAATGAAAACTTTTTATGGTGGTTCTTACTGAAAGTTATAGAGAAAAAAGCATTTGTCAGATCAATAGCTCCACACCAAGTACCAGGGGATATGTTCGTTTGCTCGAGCAATGATATTACATGTGGAACAGCAGTCGCAATTGTAGTCACCACCTGGTTAACTTTGCAATAATCCATTGTCATCCTCCAGAACCATTTGGTTTTTTGCACAGGATAAATATGAGTGTTGAATGGTGATGTGGTAGGAATCACCACCCCTGAAACCTTCAAACCCTTAAGAGCGGCACCAATCTCTGCAATCTTTCCAGGAATCTGGTAATGATTCAAATTCACTATTTTGCTAGATAGGGGCTGTTCTAGTGGCTTCCACCTGACCTTTCCTACCACAGTAGCCCTCACTCCAAGAGTCAAAGAACCAATATGGGGTTTCTGCCAGTTCCTGAATATGTCAATTTCAATTATGTAAACAAAAACTGGGGAAATAACCACAGGATAGGTCTGGGGACATACTTGATGCACTGTGAAATGGACCTGAGCTAGATGTCCATAAGCCCCTACTTTGACTGGTGGACCAGAGTGATGCTTATGTCTCCTGGAATTAATGTCACTTCTGAGCCAGTGTCTATTAATCCCAAAAATATCTGATCATTTCCTTTTCCCCAATGCACAGTTGTCCTCATAAAAGGTTGGTAACTCTTCTTGAGGAAGGCTGTGCAGAAGAAAGAATGCATAAATTTCTGGCAGTGTAGCAGGGTTTTCCCCAAGTATACCCTGCCTTCCACTCATTCAAGATGCTCTGGGTCTGTAAACTTACTCAAGACTGGGAAACGATTTAGGGCTCATAACTCTGTTTTTGTCATTCAAGTTAGACTTCTGTTCACTTGACCTAGAATTCTTATGCTTATACAGCTCAAATAAGAATTTAGTAGATTGCTTGTGCTGGTGTGAAACTGTTCTATACCCCCAGAAAAGCCATGTTCTTTAATCCTCATTCAATAATGTTGAGTGATATCTCTTTGATTAAGTTGTTTCCATGGAGATGTGATCCACCCAATTGTTGGGGGGACCTTTGAATTAGGTGGTTTACATGGAGTTGTGTCTCCAGCCATTCAAGGTGGGACAACTTACTGGAGCCCTTTAAGAGGGAACCATTTTGTAAAAAGCTACAAAGCCAGCAGAGATAACAAAGTGAGAAACCATTGGAAATGCAGGAGGAAAATTTCCTTGAGGAGTCCTTATGGAGTGAGAAACCAGAAAAGAAAAACTAGCAGATGTTGTTATGTGCCTTCCCAGCTGACAGAAGTGTCTAGAAGTAAAAGACCTCAGCAGATACCAACCATTTGCCTTTCCAGCTGATAGAGGTGTTCTGGACAGCATCACAATTTCTTGAGAGAAGTTAACTTCTTATTGGTGCCATAATTTGGACATTTTCACAGCCTTAGGACTGTAAACTTGAAATGTAATAAATTTCCTTTTTAAAATCCATTCTATTTCTGGTATATTGCATTCTGGCAGTGTTAGCAAACTGAAACAAGATCCATCTATTTTACTTCTGGGTACCCCATTATCTACTTGGTAATGCCACAAGTCTCTGCGGGTCAGATTATTTTGACTGCTGCTTTGAGTCTGATGTTCATTATGGTGGCCACACCCCCTTGTCAATGATGATTAATTGTAGCCACATGGTTTCTGCTAATGAGGATTGCAATCTTCCCCATTGTGTTAAGGATTCCAGATAAGTGACAGAAGTACCCACAGTAATATCTGACTTACTGAGAAGGGCAACTACAGAGCTCTTCAGGGTCAATGGAGCTAGTCTCACAAATTTATTCCTCAAAGTTCCGGTAAAAGGTGTGTGCTCTGGACATTCCTGTGGTGTGTGAGCAGGTCTTCCATGATAAATCCACTCTAACATTCTGATCTTTCCAAGTCATTGGATCCCCTCATCTACATTATACCAAAGCAGTTATGCCATTTTGACCTCAGGTAATGTTGGCCAGTTTTTGATTCATATTTTGACTACCACCAAAACAATCTGCTAAGGCCATTTCCAATCACTTGAGCTACAGCATTGAATGCAGACTCTCTGTTTAGTGGGCCTATATCAATACATTCAACTTGAGCCAACTTTTATTCCTTCCACCATTATCCCATATATTTAATATCCATTTTCACACATATTCCCCTTTCTGTCTATATAAATTGGAAATCTCATGTGTTTCTTTTGAACTATAGTGTACCTCTTTTATTTTAACAGCAGAAACCCTGTAAAGTTGAGAATTTAGTTTATGTTGTAAATTTGCTACTTGCACAGTAAGGCTCTGGGTCTGGTTTTCAGAGATCTCAAGTCTGTGACCACAGGACATGTGATTTTTTTTTCTGGGCACACACAGAAACTTTTACATCTTTCATATGGCATTTAAGTTGCAAATTTTAGGCCTTCAGTTCATCCCTTTCTTTCATAAATGTATTCAGCATATCTAAGAACAACCAGTCAACATTATTATACTTCTTAAATCTGCAAAATTCCCTTAAGGTATCAAAAACACCTCACCCATAGACTTACCTAATATGAGCATACAATTAACAGAATCAAATGGTGAAATTTTGCATATTTCTATTGCATCTCATGCCATGGACTGTCAATGCCATTTTAATTATCAGAAACAGAGTCATTAGTGCCTTTTAGTCTACCCAGAGTAGAAAACTAATTGGAAAAAAAAACACTTTTAAAATTCTCTTTCTCAAGAACCACCCCACTCTACCAAGCTATATCACTCGGAGTTCTCTTGCAAAAACAGAATAAAGAGGAGTTATCTGTAAATATGAGATTTACAAAAGTGTTTTACACAACCATGGGAATGCAAGTGCCCAAAATCCATAGGGCAGGCCACAAGACTGGAAATTCTGATGAAGGATCTTGATAAAACCCACAGGAGAGGCTCACTGGCTGGAGAATTCTCTCTTCTCCCTTAAAAGTCTTCAACTGATTGAATCAAACCCAACTGATGGGATTATCTTATTTGCAAGAGGCATGCCCTTAGATGATTTTAGGTGTAAACAGCCACAGATACAATCAAATGACTGATGATTGAATAGACCAACCTTCAGGTTTATCAAACAGCCATGAAATATCCTTGCAGTAATGATTAGGCCAGGGCTTGCCTGACCAATAAACTGGGCACCATCACCTGGCCAAGTTGACCCAAGAACCCAACTATCACAGTAAATATGTATTGGATTGGGTATTAGTTTGTAAGCTGAAAAAATGCAATATACCAGAACTGGAATGGCTTTTAAAATGTGGAATTTGTTAAGTTATAAGTTTATAATTATAAGCCTATGAAAATGTCCAGCCTAAGCCATCCAGAAAAGAATATTAAATCAAGAAAGACCAATGCATCTGGAACACCTCTGTCAGGTGGGTAGTCATGAGGTTGGCATCTGCTGTTCCTGTGCTCATGGCCTCTGTTGCTTTCAGTGTCTTTTCCTGTGGGGGATCCTTCTCACTTTGATTCTATGGGTCTGGTCATTATCTCTTGGCTTCCTTTGGCTCTCTCCATGTCCTGGCTTACTTAACATCTCATGTTGACATCTTCAGGGCTCCAAGCATCTCCAAACATCAATACCTCTATTCTCCAAGTGTTGGCATCTGTGTCAGTTCTGCTCTGAAGCTTCTGTCAGCCCTGTAATTGCTGTAAGATCTGACTCTCTTCAAAATGTTTTCATTGTTAAAGGATTCCAGCAAACTAATCAAGATCCATGTGGGATGGATGGAGACACATCTTCATCTAACCAAAAGGCCATACCCACAATTAGGTGTTTCACATCTCTGTGGAGATAAAAGTTTCTGTTCTGCAGTATTGGATTAGGATTTAAATAAACAGCTGCCTCCACAAGATTGAATCAGGATTAAAACATGGCTTTATTCAGAGAGGTAATATTTTCAAACCAGCACAGCTTATTGAAGCTGCCAGAGTGTAATATACCAGAGATGGAATGCTTCTATAAAGGGACTTTATTATGTTACAAGTTTGAAATTTAAGGTCAGAAATATGTCTAAACTAAGGTACCCAGGAAAAGATACCTTGACTTAAGAAAGTCTGATGTCTGCCACATGTGAAGGCATGTGGCAGGCATCTTCCGGTCTTTGTTCCTGGTTCCCTTTCTTCCAGCTTCTGATGCCAGTTGTTTCTTTTCTATGCATCTGTGGGCCTTCACTTAGCTCTGCTGGGACATAAGTCTCGATTCTGACTTGCTTAGTATCTCATGGGAAGATGCATGGCAATGTTTGCTGGGCTCTGCCTATACCTAGTTATATGCCCTCTTTCAGCACTCAATGCATTTCCAGATATCCATGTGTCTATATTAGCTCTGAAGCAACTGTTCTTCAATGTCTGTGTCTGAAGTTTTTCCAAAATGTTTCCCCTCTTAAAGGACTGTTGTAAACTAATTAAGATGCACTTTGTATGGGTGAAGTCACATCTCCATCTAATCAAAAGGTCACACCCACAACCGGGTGTGTTACATCTCCATAGAAACAATCCTATCAATGTTTCCCAGCCTATACAATAGAGCTTGCTCCAAAAGATTGGATCTGGAATAAAACATGGCTTTTCAGGAGTATGTAATTAGTTTCAAACTAGCACATACACCAAATTCCTTGGTGTCTTCCCTGTACAGAAAAGAATAATCCAGCTGTTTTTTTTACATTAGAGCATTTAGAGTTAAGATTTTTATCCCTTGTTTTATAATAATGAGGATTAATAAATACATAGAGTAACTGCTTACTGTTGGGCTGATATTACATCCCAAATCCACAACTCATTGAGACTATGATGTGAATGGTGCTTCCCCTAACCTGGAGTTGAGCAATGAAGGTATAGATCAGTCAATATTCCAGTCATCAACAGTTCACATTTACAAATCAAACTACACATAAAAGTAGGTGTTGAGACCATCTAATCCATCTACTTCAATTTCAGATGAGGAAACTGAGGCACCAGATTTAGTTAATAGTTATGAGACCAGAAACCAGGCTCTCTTATTATCAATGCATTGATCCTGAATACACAAGTTTTAAGTACAGATTTTGGCCATGGAGTAAAGTAATCTCCCAAAGAATTAAGTATTTAACCTAGGATTCTAGTTACCTAGTATTTTATTAGTGGAATGGTTAGTGTAGTACAGTGATATAGTATCTACTATTGTTGCATGAGTTGTTCTCAAACTTCAGGGAATATCATAATAACCTGGAGTGCTGCTTAAACAAAAATGCCTGAACTCCTACATAGGGTTTCTGATTCAGTAGGTCTGGGGTAGGGCCTGAGCATTTGCATTTCTACCAGGCTTCCTGATGATGCTGGCACTGATGCTTCTAGATTAAGGACTACACTATGAGAACCACTGGCTAAGATCAAAGGCTTTAAAGTCACCTGATCTGGATTTGAATCAAAGATCTGCCACCAACAGGTGTTTTATCTTTACACATTAATCTTTGAGTTTTAGTTTTCTCTTCTGTAAAATAGTAATATGAACCATATATAGATTTAATATAACATGTTCTAGTTTGCTAGCTGTCAGAATGCAACACACCAGAGATGGATTGGCTTTTAATAAAAGGGGATTTATTTTGTTGGTTCTTCAGAGGAAAGACAGCTAACTTTCCACTGAGGTTCTTTCTTACATGGAAGGCACAGGATGGTCTCTGCTGGTCTTCTCTCCAGGCCCCTGGGTTCCAACAACTTTCCCCGAGGTGACTTCTTTCTGCATCTCCAAAGGCCTGGGCTGAGCTGCAAGTGCTGAGATGAGGAATGCCGAGCTGCTAGGCTGTGCTACATTGCATTCTCTCATTTAAGCACCAGCCAATTAAGTCAAACGTCACTCATTGCAGCAGACACGCCTCCTAGCTGACTGCAGATGTAATTAGCAACAGATGAGGTTCGCGTACCATTGGCTTGTGTCCACAGCAACAGAACTAGGTATGCTCACGTGGCCAAGTTGACAACTGAATCTAACTAACACATAACATAAGGCAATATTGTAGCCAAGAAATTAGGATTCAGAGGATGACTATGATTACTGAATAATTATATAGATATTCCATTTTGATTTTTGGTATATTAGAGCAGACAGAGGAAAATAGCTGAAATTTCTGAACTGTAATCCGGCTGCCTTGATCTCTGATAATTATTGCACAGCTTTCATCTTGTACCCTTTGTATTATAAAAACCTTGCGATTGACCCTCACTTGTACCTCATTTATCCAGGTTTTCAACTTTAGAGTCTTAAAGTTGAAAGATAACTAAAGGCAGTCTCTAATGTTTATTAATGAAGGGTCTTGAGTCAACCCAGAACTAACCCATGCAGATTCCAAGATATCTTGATAAATGAAGCTGAATCTAACCAAAATGGGCCTGTCTGACATGAGCAGTGGCTCATACTTTAAGTCAAAAGTGACCTATACCTCATTATAATACTAAAAATCATGCCTATCATCATGTTAAAGTTGCCATTTTCTTATATACCTTCTGTGACTAAGCATGCAAAAAAATCTATGCATCACAATAATTAGATCACCTCTAATTACATCATCTAAAGCCATTGTTCTTATTATCCTAAAATCTGCCTATCTTTTGATACTATAAATCAATCAAACTTACTGCAGCTCGGGGAGACAGATTTTTAGGCCAATATGCCCCTTCTGATCTCCAGATTCACACCTGGCAATAAATTTTTCTCTCTTTGAAACCCTGGTGTCTTATGAATTGGACACTTCAGTGCATCAGAAACCTACCCCTTTTGATGAGTATCAATATATGTGAATAATTATGTGCCTGTATCTAAGGCAGTTCATCCATGATTACCATCGTTATATATTTTTATCAGTATCATCAATATCTTGATTTTCCAAGCATTTAAATTCATGAAGTTCAGATATCCAACTTAATCAATTATAGCCTACTAGGGTCCCTTCAGAACATTATTTGCTACTGAAAGTGCTTGAAGTGGTTTCCTAGGTAGGTGGCCACCCTTCTATCCCCCACTGCACTGCATGAATTTTAAATTTCCTTGATAGGATCATTCTTTAACTTTGGAAGGTAACTAATTTGAACCGCCATCAATTTGAGTGAGTGAAGCCTGAATAAATGAGTTGTTACTGTGTATGATATGTTTAAGTGTGGGTGGCTTTGTTTAGGAAATAGAATTTTTATGATGGTCAAATACCCCTATTGATTGTTTGACAAAAATATTTTCAAATGCAAATGCTTTCTGTCAGGAAGTAAATAATCTCTAAGACATCTGAGCTATGCATAAAAACAAAGCCAACTCCTTTAAACACCAAATGGAAGAGGGTGATAAAAAGAATTCTGTTGACTGTATTCAGAGGAAAGTAATATTTTTTCCTGAGCTCTCCTTACTACTGTACTACTCTATATTCTGGGGCTTACCTCCTGGCAGATTGTTTCATTATCCAGCAGTATCATTAATCTTTTTTATTAGCACCTTAAAACATAAACAAACAATGATTTTGTTATGTTTGACACAAGTAGTGCATTTTAATTTTGTAGGCTTGTATTATTGACTTGAAAAAATACCTGCAACAATTCAGATTGAAATATCACACTCAATCCTTAACAATATGTGAACACTGTTCAGATGCGTAGAAATATAATGGCATCTGTTATGCATGTTAAATGAAGTAAGCTATTTCTGCTTCTTCCACATGGAGTTTTTGGTTAACTAGGAAAGTTAGCATTGCTTACTTCTGAAAAATTAAAACTTGTCATTCAATTTTGTACTCATCAAGAAATTGAGTCAACACTTCATGAACTGTCCTCAGAATCATTTGATGAAGAACCCACACAAAGAATGCATATGAATCAGCTAAATAATCAGACAAATTTCAACAATATAAGTTAAAATTTAAATATAATTTAAATATAATTTAAAAATTAAGTCTAAAGTTTCTTAATATGTATATTAGGCAGGGATAAAATTTATTAATTATAAGTAAAAAAGGAGAAAACTAGATATAGTAAAAGCTATCATTAATTAGAGGGTAATATTTGCTTTTATTCAAGATATTCCTGTGTTTCCTATAATAAATTCTATGCATAAATTACAGATTTTTTAACTACGATGCAGGGTGTCCTTAATCTATGGGCATATTAAAATCCTATTATTGTTTTATAATATTTTTTTAAATTCTATTAAATCTCAGCTTTCAAGTCTGAGGCCCAAGAATCTATTATTTTTATTCCCTGCTGGTAGTTTTAATCTTCTTACAGGTCACCAAGCATTTGAACAAGCCTTTTTACAATGTGCACTTCAAGAGTGCTTTTATTCTAAAGACTTTGTGTATAGTTTAAAATGTGAATTTTAATCTTCTGGGAAAAGTAGAAGAGAAAAAATGCTAGCAATCCCATCTAATTTTGTACTAGAAATTATCTGTTAAAGGAAAAGCAGCAAAAGTAACTAAAATAAATAACCAAAATCAAATATAGTGTACATTATTTTAGAAATATATTTTATGGTCCAACATTGGCTGAGGTGCTATCAAAGCTTAGCTCCAAAAGAACACTTATTTGGTACCAAATTCCTGAGATGGAGGTAGAAATGGATCTTATCTTCTCCAATTATGGAACAAGCCATGTCATAGTAAAATCACAACATGGAACTCAAACACTGAATGAAAATAAGAATACACTCACCAAATAGTCTGATTATCAACCTTAATTCTAGGACAGTGCTTCACTGAGAGCAAAAGTACCTTCTTCAGCTCTAAGGTACCTCCAAAATTTGGAGGAAGCCCCCACTCAAGTTTTTTTTTAATTAATTTAAGAAAGCCTTAACTGAAAGAGAAGAAATGCTCATGTAATTGTGAAGAGGAAAAGAATTTATTCATGATTTTGCAAGAAGGGGTGCTCAACTGAAAAAAATGATGGCTGGTGCACTAAGCAATAGAATGCCATGGGTTTTATACCCTAAGCTTAGCATGCAGGCCCCTCTCCTGTTTCTCTGCTGATACTCCAGAGGTTACAGCCTATCTGAATGGTCTACTTAATTCAAATTTACTGCTGAAGGTTCCTGCTTTTGATTATGCTTTACATTTCAGTAACCCTGGCCATTACTTATTTAAACTTGTCTTACCTATATAAAGATTTGACCCTAATTTTAGGCTTGCATCAGAGGCTCTCTCCTTTCCCTACCTGCAAGATAAGTTTGGTTGTCTTGTAGCCCATTGTTTAGTGAGTTCTGTTTCTCTTGTCATGTGCCATCTTGTGTGAAAGCTAAACTTAATTTTATTTTTACAAGTCCCCCCTCTTTCTTTTTGAACTCTTTTAGTTTTCACATTTTAGTCTTTTTACAATCTTGATAAAAGCCTTTTCACACCCTTCATCATAAGGATCTCCCTCTTTAAGGAGGCACAAATTGTTTTGCCTGTACTGAACAGGAATTTGTTTGGTTAGGGCAGCTTCAGTGAGTCTCTGAGCTAGCCCTGAGGCACATGGGATAATGTAACACCCTTGTACTGTGAATACCCCAGTTATGATGATTAAAAAAGTTAGCATGGACAGTGCCACTTCTTTCCATTTCCCAAACCAGCTTTTTAACCATCCTGTCGGGGTTGTCAATGCTTGAATTTTTGGCCTCTTGTAAAACTTTGGTGATAGTTCCATCTGGGGCTATATTATTGGAAATAAAGGTAAAACAACTACCCCTGACCATGACACAAATGCCTCCCATTTCAGCTGGCATCATATCTAGGGCCCTCCTATTCTCCCATGTCATTTGGCTAGTAGAATCCAACTGTTCTGCTATTTCTTTAACTGCATCCTTGGTGTAACTGATAAATCTTTGCTGATCATAATTAATCCAATTCACATTTTTGTTGATGTTGACCCACCAGAATAAGAACGACTCAAATCCTTCAGCTGCTTGATTCCTAGCCTTAAAATCATCTGGGATTCCCTGAGGCACCCCTATACTGTCTAAATAAATTTGACCATCAAAGGAACCAAGTAAGCTTTTTTTTTCTTTTTCCTTGGGTCAAGATTTCCTCCTTCTTTTCAAATGTCAGGGTGAATGGGATGGCCAATTGGACCTGAGCACAGGTCCCCTTCCACTCCGTAGATAATACTGATCAGAGGATGTCCTTTCCACAATACCACCAAAGGTCTGCTTGGGTTATAGTTAAACTGGAGAAATTGCCAGTACTATCCTCAGTCACATCCCACACTTGGGTACACAAGTCCAATGTCCCAAGGTCCTGAAGTTTTTCCTCACTGTCTAGAGAGAAAGGCAGAGTGGTTGCCTGGACTAGGCAAGAAGTTGGTATGGCTTTGACTTTTCTATACCTGATTGGAGGTAAAACAAAGGACAACATACTACAATTTTTACCAGGAATAGGATTCTGAAAGAGGAGTGCCATGCATTTCAATTCCTTTTAATGTTTCTCTATACCTATTGGAAAGGTATGATAAAGGCAGTGGGCTGACTGTTGTACAGACATAACAGTTGCTTTTGCTTAGACTCTGGACTGTATAGTTAATCCATTTCACCTAGGCATTTATATCTCTGTACCCTGTCTCTATTTCTATGATCTGGCTCCATCCCATATATTCTATCAATGACTACTGCATCTCTGCCACTGCCCCCTGTCAGATATTTGTCTGCTTTCTTGAGGGTTATCACCACTGAGTTACACTGAAGATTTTTTGCAATTTAGTGGGACGTTTCATTTATAAAAGTTATTTTATCCTTTAATGGCCTCTAGGCCTGTGAAATTAATCCAATGTTCATGGTCTGCCCTTGAAACTGGGTAGTCCATCATTTATCATCTGAAGAGAGGCAAGGAGAGGCTTGACTGTAACATCACTTACTGGTCCTGGACACAAGTACTTGTTTTCCCTACTCATTTGGCATTGACTCACTAAGTCTCCACAGTTTATTACTTGTTAAGCATCAAACTGTACAGTTTGGATGCTAAAGCTTTGCTTGCATTCACCACCAATCTGGCAGGACTTGTTGCATACCAAATTTGGAACATGATAGCTAGTATAATTATTTTCATGTTTAAATTGAGCTTCAAATCCCTCATCTATCTTCCTTCATAAGACATTCTGACCAGGGTCACTATTAACTCTGTTAGATTAAAGTACAGATTCCAACCCCCAAATCCAAAAGCCCCTTCTACTCTCCCAATTATTGTCTCTTTAACATAATTTTTAAAGGGTCCAAAGTTGGAGTTATTCCCCAGGAATCAGACTGCATTGTTGGGTATTTATCATCTGGCTCAGGTATTAGTCCTTTCATTTGGGTGCAGTTAGTCCAGCCTTTCTCTGTCATCCAGACAACCATTTCAGTTGTCAATAGAACTTGATTAGGTCCTTCCCAGGCCAATTGGAGTTTGGATTCTTTCCACAATTTGATGAGTATCCAACTGCTGGGTTGGTCTTGATGGACAACAAATTCAAGAGGTGGGGTCTGGGACAGCAAGCCAAGGTACCTGCAGGATGACAGAGTAGAGGACAAAGCCAGTACATAATTCTTAAGTAAGAGATCCTTTGAAAAGTCAGCTACTGGCATGGTCTGTCCTAAGCCAAAATTCTCCTCTGGCTCTGGACCTGTAAAACTCCAAACAAGTTATGTGCTACCAAGATACAAAGGAAGGACAGTCATAGGATACATATTCCCATTTCCATAAGGAGAAATTGGGTCACTGGACCCAAGCAATTTTGTAAACCTGCAGGGCAAACTCCATTAGATTTCAAAGTCTGAGAATTATTTATCTTCAGGGTTTTAGAAAGCAGCAGTCCCTTTACAAGGGCTTGCACCATATCCTACCTCTCTCTGAATGCAACCTTGGAAGACATTAGGGAGCCCACTTTTTCTGCTCCACTCTCTCCAAGCATTGGGACTCTACCCAGGCTCTCTGCCATCTCCAGAGCAAATGCTCAACCCCTCCATATGATGGCAGCTAGGTTCTCCCCTATCCCCAATGAATGTACTGCACCCTCTCCAAGGCCTGAGGCAGAATAACTCTTCCATTGTAATGAGGTGAAAGGCCCATCCTCTGCCTTTGGGTCAAATTCACCCTCTCCAAGTACTTCGGTGGGTCCTCTCTCCTGCCCTGAGGTTCTTGACTTTAGACTTTAGCTTCCATAGTTCTGCCTCTGAAATTATTTTACCTTTGCATTGTCCCTTTTCTGTCCCTCTCAGTTCCAACTGGCAGTGATTCTCTTTATATAGATCGTGCAACTCTCATTGGCTTTCTATGCAGTAGACCTGGATCATGCCCATCAGCCAGTCCCATGGGTACTGTCAGGTCCCTTCCCAACAATTGCTCCCAGATTCTGGAACATACAGCAGAGGGCTTATAATTTGGTTATCTTCCCAACAGATATTAGTAGGTTTGAAAATGAGGACTTCAAATCCTTCTCCTTTTACCACCAAAACTATGAGAGAACTACTGGAGAATTCTATCCCCTTTGGGGTGTGGTTCACAGAAGATGGAGCTGCCCCAATGTCTACCAAAAATGCAATTTCTTCTACCTTCAGATTTACCAAAGGCTCCCAGTGGGTTCTTGAGATGAGGAGCCTCTGACCCACTAATTCTCAAAATTCATCAGGGGTATAACCTGACCTTCTTTTTTTAAACTCAAGCACTCCTTTTTGAAAAGACCAGGTTTCCCACAGTAATAAAACCCGACTTAATTCTGTGTCCTCCTCACTCCTTTATCCCCTTTGGTCCAGACTGCTTCTCTATCTCACCTCTGCTTTCTCCTCCCTGCTTTATCTCTAGTCTTTTCTTGCCCATGTGGTCAACTGTGCTCAATATGACTTTAGCTTGTTGCTTTTGCTTTTCCTCTCCCCTTCTCACAAACACTTTCCTTTCTGAGACTCACTTAATAACTCTCCCAGTGGTTTATCAATCCTCCCATCTATTTTCTTGATCTTTTTCTGAATGTCAGGCCAAGATCCCTTTACATAAATAACTTTTAGCATTCCTTGGGCCACAGGAGTATCGGGGTCCATCCCTGAGTATTTCCTCACCTGGTCTTTCAGCCTTTGCAGGTAAGCAGAGGGAGTCTTGTCTTTTTCTTGAGCCATTTCAAAGGACTTATTTAAGTTCTGAGAATTGGATACAACCAATTTGTATAATTGCATAATGAGATCTCTAATATCCCTCATTTCTGCACTGTCTTCCTGAACATTATTATTCCAATTGGGATCTACATTGGGGAATTTCTGTTCTGCTGTTATCACCCCTTGTCCAGGTGGGTTATACCTGTCCCATTCTTACATAGCCACTCTTCTCACAGTTCCCCTTTCTTCCCCCATAAAGAGAATATTTAGAATAGGCATAAGTTCAGACCAGGTATATAAGCTGGGACCTAAAAATTGATCCAGTTGTTTGGCTAGCCTTATTGGATCACCCATTAATGATTTCATCTGTTTCTTGAAGTTCCTTACTTCTGTACTCATCAATGGGTATTTAGGTAACCAATTTCCCCTCAACCAATAGGTACTTCTCTCAGAGGGTATAGGGACTCAACAGGTCTATGTTCCTTCACTCTCTTTCCTCAGGAGCTCTGGGAAATGGAAAACTCTGTATATCTTTCTTACACTGTTCCAACTCCTTCCTCAATTGTTGATGGATGGTAACAGGTTGAGCAGTTGGTCTTGATGGCCCCTCCAGTTCCCCAGGGGAATGTGGGTTAATTCTATTGGGCCTTCAGGGTCCAACAGTCCTTGTCCCAAGGGAGAAGCATAGGAAATGGGAAGACTGAATAAAGGGTCCAAGACTTTAATTTCTAAAGTTTTAGCCTCTTGTTCTGGGGTTTTGATATTTAAAGACAAAGAAGGCTCCCCCTTCCCTTTAGCCAACACATGGCATAATCAGACTCCTCTTTGGAGAAGGGCTTCTTTTCATTAACACAAAGCATGAGGTTAGCAGAAAGCCAACCCTCATCTGCCCTGTATTTGAGCCAGAATACACCAGGTGGCATAATGCTTTCTTTTGTCTAAATGTAACAACAATATTTAAACATTTTCTTTTTGTCCTTTCCCTTGGTCTGATCACTATTGGCCCAATGTTCCAACATTCTCCCTATGGACTATCCATGGGAATGTCTCTGGGGGATTCTGTAGGTACCCCTTCCCTTTTTCCCTGGCTGGCCGACTGACTTTATTACCCATTCTGAGTCTTGTTTGACTTCCTTTGTCTTTGCATCATTTTGATTCTTCTGACTCTGGCCCTTTCCCTTTCAGTAGAAGGGAACCACAGATTGGGACTCTGCACTTGCTTACTCAACTCCAGGCTCATCAGAATTCTTCCTGACCTCCACGGCAACACTTAGCAGTCCTTTTTCTTGCCTTGGCCCATGCACAGAGTGGCCTGGTCACTGTAAGGCAGATTTTCCCTTCTCCCTTTTCTCATTCACAGTTGGTGGATGCAAGCATCTGGTCTTGGGTCCTGCTGGCTGTCAGAAATGGGCTTCCAATGGCAGAGTCTAAGACCACTCAATCAGTGGGGTGCACCTTCCCTTCACTCTCCCTGGGGGTCTTCATCCAAAGCTCTGGATCCCAGATGAGCCCCCAAAGTTGTTAGAAAGAAAGCCATACCTGAAAGAGAAAAAATTCTCATACATTTGTGGAGAAGAAAAGAATTTATTAACGATTTTGCAAGAATGGGCACTCAACCAAAAAAAAAAAAAAGTGATGGCTGGCACACTAAGCAATAGAATGCCACAGGTTTTATACCCTAAGCTTAGCATGCAGGTACCTCCTCTCTTTTTCCATTGATTGGATATTCCAGAGGTTACAGCCTATCCATATAGTCTAACTAATTCAAATTTCCTGCTAAAGGTTCCTACTTTTGATTATGCTTTCCATTTCAGTGACACTGGCCATCACTTATTTAAGCTTGTTTTTACCTATATAAGGATTTGGCACCAATTCCAGGCATGTGTCAGAGGTTCTCTGCTTTCCCTACCTGAAAGATATGTTTGTGCTGTCTTGCAGCCTTTTGTTTAGTGAGTTCTGTTTCTCTCTTCCTGGGTCATCTTGTGTGAAATCTAAACTTAATTTTATTCTTACATTTAGGATCCAGATGAGAAACTACAGTCATAAAACAGCATCTCACATGTTCTGGTTTCTGTATACCAGAATATAATTTCAACTACACATTTGAAAACATTATTATAATTAAAATATGGCAACAATGAAAGTTCAGAAATATCCATTAGATGTGTACAGCAAATTTGTGGTGAAGGCATATTATTTAATAAATGCTTTCAGAAATTCTGGCTTTCTATACAGAGAAAAATGGAGCTGTATATACTTCAACTAAACATTAATTCCAATAGATTAAAGACATAAATATAAATAGTAGAAGTATAAACAAAAAGATGAGTGTGAGGGGTAATACCTTTGTGACCACGTAGAAAGGAAAGACCTTCAAAATGCAGCCAAAAATGACAAACCATTAGGTAAAACCAAACAGACAAATATGAATATATAAAAAATTATGTATTTCTGTTCACCATACACCAAAGACAAAATGGATAGACAAATGGCAAATTGAGGGAAGGTATTTTAAGTTTAAAAGTGATCAGGGATAGTCATAAAAATTCTCAAACTTTAATCCAAATCCTTGGGGTCAGATGCATTTCAGAGCTCAGAAAATGTCAGATTTCAGAAAGTTAATACTATATATATACTGTACATTGTATAACATACCCTAACAGTTTCTAAGGTCATTTTCTGTAAACAAACATTTAAACTAAGTGAGGTAAATAAAGATAGTAAAGCTGCACAGCTATTTAGATCACATTTTGATACCAAATGAGTGTAGGCCACAAACTTTCAAAGAAATTGGATTGGGGGATTTTTGAGATCCAGATAAAGAATTTTGGACCTTATTGTGGCTCTCAATATCATTCCTGAATTAGAACATGCATAAGAATTACTTGAACTGTTTATTCATTCTTAGGGAGATAAAAGAGGACATGACAGGTTTGAAATACATAAAGAGATATTTAAATTCTACTAAGGACTAACTTAGTTATTCATTAACAGTGTATAATAGAATAAGTGAGGCATAAAATAAAATCCATGAAACATGAGCTAGAAACAAGGAACAGATATAAAATGGGGAAAACTGAGGTGAGAGGAAAGATAAACTAGAAGAATGAGGTATGAAAGAGCATGGGGATGCAATCTAAAATGTTAGTGTTTCCTGAAGAAATGAATAAAAACTATAACTGTCAATAGTTTGAAAATCAAAAACACTAACCACATCCTGAACAGAAATTAAAATAAGGACTCCAATTTCCTTGGTTTAACCAAACAGCCTGATTTGGCCATTATGGTTTTAGCTAGACTATTCTCAGTCAACCCCTAATAAGGTTTGAATCAAAAGGAAAATAGTTCAACTGTTCTCAATAAGAACTAAAGAAGAGTGCTGAAGTCCAAAATGAATTAGCAAGTAATTATGGAAATAAGAATGGAGAGAAAGAGGGAGAAAGAGGTTCAGGAAGTGGGGAAGGGGAAGGAGAAAATGAGAAAAATGGAGAAAACCTTCTTTAATACTGCTACATAAAATGGCTATTTTTGAAGAAAGAAATTGTAGAAGAAGAGTTATGTTCCACCTTGTATTTATGTAAGGTGAAGAAAAGAAAACAGCCACAAAAGCCAAGTTAGGAAGAAATTAATGTTCAGCAAAAACAGCAAAATATTTGACAAGAATAGGGATGAGTATCATAAGTGTACTAATAATACTAGGGTTATTTACAAGGATCAGAAGTTCTCCACTATATGTCATATGGGGTTTCAGGCAATATAGGTGAATCTTAAATTGACAGGGTCACTCTAAGCACATTAGGTCAATTGGATTACTTTTCCTTGAATTCTGTGAGTGGAGTAATAGAAAGGCCAAAAGTATTTGATATTCACTAATCCCAATGACATTTTTTTATGAGGCTATCCATTAATTCTTGCTCCTTAAATCCTCAAAGTTGCCTCAGTTTTTTTTACTTTCCAAGTTTATATCTCAATCAGGACTTTAATTAATATATGTGTTGAAGCTGCTTGTTACATGTAGCATGAGTTTATGAAGTTAAAGCTATATATGTTTTATTACCAGCATTTCATTCAAAATGTAAGTTCTCCATTATTCTATTACAGCACTATTCTGACTCTGCCACACAGTTGCAACTCCTTTTTAACTTCTCTGTTGACTTATACATACTTCTGGTCACTCCTTAATATTAATTAATGGTATTGGTAACTGCTCACTATTTCCTCTCTACCCTAATCCCTAACACCATCATACCAGGCAACTTCTATGTTCTTGTGTACAATCAGTTCAAAACCTTAGCTTTAAAAATCATTGATCATTTTAGCTTCTACAATTTTATTTTTCCTGCTACTTCAACCATTTACTCCCACATCTTGAAAATCTTGCTATTATCCATAACTGTTTCCATCCTTGAAGTATGAAATTCAAACATCCTAATTTCTAACAACTTTTTTCATTCCTATTCTCTCTATCCCTCTACAGCTGCTCTACCTCATTGAAAAATCTAATACCTTGATATTTCAGTTTCCTCTTTACTAAATCCTTATGCAGTTATTTTCTTTTCTAACCATTATATTGACTGTTAAGGAATAAATCATGTTTCCCTAAAAGACACATCCAAATTGTAACTTACTGTCCTTTAAATTTGAACTCATTTAAAGTAGGATCTTTGAAGATGCTATTGGTTATGATGTGGCAAACTGGACTAGGGTGAGTCTTGATTCAATACAACTATTGTGCTAGTAGAAGAAATTTTCAGTCAGTAGGATTCAGATGGGGAGAGAGATGAAAATGTGATGAAGTCAGAGGTTGAATTATGAATTGTAGATGGGCCATCAACAGAATGCTACAGACTTCAGAGAAAGCAGGATCCTGCCAACACCTTGATTATGGAATTTTAGCCTCCAAGCCCATAAGATAAGAAATTCCTATTATTTATGCTACCTAGTCTGTGGTACCTTGTTACAGCAGCCTGGAAAAACTAAAGTGATATACTTCAGTTTCATCTATTCTCATTTCATTTTTTTACCATCACTTAATTCTCTTGGACACTAGTCCTCCTTTTGCATCTTTCCTTCAAATCTCCAGCCTTGGATCAATTGAACTATCTGCCATACTCATTTCTCTACAAAAACAGTTTAAAATTGAAAATCATCATGATGGATTAGTACTGCAATGAATTGGTGGCAATCAATATTATTGTTATTATCTTAAAGAAATTATACTTGTCTTTGAACTACTGCCAATTGTATTTCTCTTTCACCAACACCTCAAACCTCCTTCCAATCCTTCTAGCACAACAATTTTTCCATTTATTCAACCTCAGTATATATCTCATTATCTTTAGTCTATAATCATGGTTGTCTCTCCACCTCTTATTCACTTCCAGCTAAAGCCATCTCTCTCCTCTCACAAGCTCATTTTATCCCCTCATGTTCTTTTTATACCACATAGAAAAGCAATCATACATACTTGCTCAAAAATCCTAAAATTTTTATCCAATGTTACTGAGCCTGATGTGTACACAAGTCAATGTTATGACATGAGGATTTTTAGAAAAGAAAGAGCTTTAATGAAAGTTGACTGACATGGCAATAGGAACCTCTGTCTGAAATCTGTCATTCCAAGTCCAAAGAGTTTAGGGTTCTAATGGAATTAAAACAAGGGAAGATGAAGTTGTTACCATTGCAATAAGTATGAATCACTCAGTTAAAATGTAATAAGCTTAAGTAGCCATTACAATAACAAGTGTAAACAATTACAATATCATATAAAGGCAGAGAACTAAACTAAATTAGCCATTACAATAAAAATTAAAGCCACCACAGTAAGCAGTTTCAATTTTCCCTTATTTCTGTTCATTCTTTAATCATGCAGGACCTGGGACAATGTCAATTCTGGCTGCTTCAGGCTGAGAAGGGACATAGATATTATAGGATAGAGGAATGGAATGTTTTTGCTCATAGTTGAAGATATTCATGAGTTATTGGTTGTCATTCCTGGGGGTCTAATATCCCTAGGCTTTGTGGTTTAACTATCATAGAAACATTCAGGAGGCTTTAAGTCTTTGAAAAACAAACTTAACAAGTAAATTGAAAATTATAGGTTTAAGTAAATGGAGTATAAAATCATGATTAGGGGACTTACAAGTGAATATAACTATGCCACATTGGGGGAATAAATTCTCATAGACTCCCAGATAAGACATACTGAAAGAGGATATTTTGGTTTGTTAAGGGCTGCCAGAATGCAATATACCAAAAATGGCATGGCTCTTAAAAAGTGAATTTAGTAAGTTACAAGTTTAGTTTTAAGACCATAAAAATATCCAAACAAAGGCATTCAAAGAAAGATACCTTGACTCAAGGAAGGTCAATGTCTGCCACATGGGAAGGCATGTGGCTGGCATCTGCTCATCCTTGTTCCCTATTCGGTTGCTTCTAGCTTCTGATGCCAGTGATTTCCTCTTTGAGTGTCTGTGGGTCTTCACTTAGCCCCATCAGGTCACTAGTCTAGGTTCTGGCTTGCTTAGCATCTCATGGGTAGGCACATGGCAATGTCTGCTGGGCTCTGCCTTTTCAAACTTCTGTTTCTAGGCATCTGCTCTCTCTGTCAACACTTCAAGCATCTTAAAATAACTGAATCTTTTCTGGCTCTGAAACATCTTTGTTTCCTACAAAATGTCTCCCATTTTATTTTGTTTTGTTTTGTTTTGTTTTTATATATGGGTAGGCATCAGGGAATGAACCCAGGTCTCTGGCATGGCTGGTGAGAATTCTACCTGTTGAGCCAATGTCAAACCACCCTGCTCCCCTCTTAAAGGGTTCAAATAAATTAATCAAGACCCACCTTGAATGGGTGATGATTGGATCAGGAAAAAGGACATGGCTTTTCTGGGAGTCATAACAACTTCAAACTGGCACAGGGGTGTGATGATTCTATGTAGCCACGTAGCATGTTTATGGTGTCCATATGTCCCTATGGTGTCCATATGTCCCTATGGTGTCCAAGAACATTGCTGTTTGGGGCTTTGCATACTGTGGCAGTTTGTGATATCTTGGATGAGATCTGCACTACAGTAACATTCAGAATGACCTCCAAATTTCATTTGAAATCTCCTAGCCATAGAAAACTTAGTTTGTTTTAATATTTCCCCCTTTTGATCAAGCTCTTTCTGAAAAAGCATTACTCATCAGTGTTTGGTATTAATCCCTTGGAATCAGGATATCCCAGGGATATCCCTAGGAGTCATATCCCTTGTAGAGGGTAAGGTAGTAAGTTTATTTGCAGAGTTTGGCTTAGACAGAGGCCACATTTGAGCAACAAAGAAATAATTCTACTTTAGGACAAATCTATACTCTTTCCCTTAACAAAGCATATCCTGTATATTTTATATACCTGCTTACCTTAAGTTACCTAAAATAATTTTGAAACTGTCTTCAAACATCATACAGAACAACTTGTCTCAAAATAAATTATTAAAATGATAACTCAATTTCTTTCAAACACTAATTTATATTTGTCATCATATTAAATATTAATAGATAAAATGCTAGCTTATTTTATTAGAAAATTGTATACATTTAGGGAGAACATACCCAAGGAGAATAAAATGGTATGCTTATGTGTTTAAAAATGGCACTTCAGAAGACCTAGTTATTTTTAGGGATTGGTCTCCAGAAATACTATTTTTTTTGTAACCAAGAAATTAAGAATTAGCAAAGGATTATGATCACTGAGTCATTATATAGATTTTTCTTCCTGTATTGTAGAATACCCAGAAATTAATAACTGAAATTACTGAAACTCAACTAATCTCTCCCTTGTCATATTGTATGCTTTCTCTACCATGATCTGACCCTTGTGTATACTTACTACTTTAATGGCTATTCTAGCCTCCTCTCAGCCCTGTGTATAGTTACAATTGTAATGGTAATAACTTCATTCACCCTTGTTAGACTCCATAAAACCTTGAACTTCTTAGACTTCGGGAGACAGATTTTTGGGCCAATAGTCAATCTGATCTCCTGATTCATGTATAGCAATAAACTATTTCTCTCTTTGAAACCATGGTGACATAGACTGGTTTTTGTGTACATCAGGCAGAGAATCCCACATTTGTTCTGTAACAATTTGGTGGCAATAAAGTGACAATGTTTCTTAAGAAAAAAGGAATCTGTCTTTCCAAAGTTCTAGGATGCCAGTGAGGCAGGTGAACATGGTAACCAAAGCATTTGCAGCCATTAGATTGTTTAAGTCTAGAGGCTTAGCAACCATATTTTCTTCTTCCCTTGTCAGCACTTTAAACACTTGGCACCTTAAAAAGCTTCAAAGCTGGGCTAGGGCCTATTGTAAAAGGTCCTAGTTTGTAAGCTCTTACAGCAGTCACATATAATCAGGAGTTGTAATTGTCATTTCTAAATTCTGAGATACTGAGCTGTTTGTATATAACCTGGTTGTTCCCAGAAGCTTTGGGTATTTATGTGATACCTGAGATTCAGAGTTAGATCACTGAGACTATGAAAATCAGTTTTACCCCATACAGGAACTGTTTAAACATTTGAAAAAGTGATTGGACTTTGACTAGAGATATGAATGAAGCTGATCTGGATAGGACTAATGCAAATCACAATATAGGGTAAAGGATGATATGGTCCATATTTTAAAACTTCAACTTTTTTGTGAAACCAAGGGGAGAGATGTTTACTTAATGCAAAATTTATATTTTGGGTGATATATTACCTAACTTAACTTCTATGGTCAGTTCAGTTGAACACCATCAGCACATGGAATCTTGAATAGGGCATGAGTCCTGTTGGCTTGTACAGGTTAGTGTGATGCCCCAATATGTCCCAGAGTAATTTAGACAGTGAATAAAAGAGTATTTGTGAAGTCCCCTTGGGGCAGTGAGGAAAAAAGAGGAAATATACAACTTCCCCATTTGGGAAATTCCTGATATTCTCACAAGCAGTGAGGACAACAAAATCAATCGACTGAGCCCACAACTTTGGAGTTTGCCCCTTTGAAACTTATTCCTGCAAAGGAGAAGTTGAGCCTACTTATAGTTATGCATAAGAGCCCCCCCCCACACACACAGAGAACTTCCTTTGTTGCTCAGTTTGGCCTCTCTCTCTCTGAGCCAGCTCAGCTGGTGAACTCACTGCCACCCCTCTTTCATGGGACATGATTCCCAGGGGTGTAAATCTCCCTGGCAACATGGGACATGACTCCCATCATGATCCAGAACCTGGCATCTTGGGATTACAAAGTTCTTTTGACCAAAAGAGGGAAGAGAGAAATGAGACAAAACAAAATTTCAGTGGCTGAGAGATTTCAGAGTACAGAGATTATCCTAGAGGTTATTTTTTATGCATCATATAGATGTTCCTTTTTAGTTTTTGGTGTATTGGAGTGGCTAGAGGGAAGTACATTAAACTGTTGAGCTGTGTTTGAGTAGTCTTCATTCTTGAAGGTGATGTTTAATGATACAGCTTTCACAGTACAACTGTGTGATTGTGAAAATCTTGTGTCTGATGGTCCTTTTATACAGGATATGGACAGATAGGTTAAAAAATAAGGATAAAAAGAAATTAATAGGGGGATAAAAAGTAAAAAATTAGGTAGATTGAAATACTGGTGGTCAATGAGAGGGAGTGTTAAGGCATATGGGATGTATGAGGTTTTTCTTTTTTCTTTTTATTTCTTTTTCTGGAGTGATAAAGATGTTCTAAAAATGATCTTGGTGATGAATACACAACTATGTGATAATATTGTGAGCCATTGATTGTGCACCATGTATTTCTCAATTAAAATATAAAATAAAGCTTCAAAGAGAGAAACAGTTTACAGTTTCAGGTCCAGACATCTGACTGGATGAGTAGGTCATCAAGGTAGAAATGGATAGGGAAGTCAGTATGACAGTTTGTGGCTCCTGGACCTGGACTTGGGGCCCTGGTTCCCATTTCCAGAATGATCCCCCTAGCTCTGACCTCTATACTTTTCTGTTTTCTGAGTACCGTTTTGTACAGGGTTTTAGGCTCTGCACTGTGCTTGTATGTATAGGGTTCAAGGCCCTAATATGAGTTTGTCTGTTGGGTATACTCTTGGAAAATAAATAATCCAACAATTAATGGGCATTTCATGAGCCTAAGTAAATACTTGGTGTCTGTTTAACTGTTAATTGGTGTGTACTTAGGTAAAATAAGTGTTCAATTCTTGTTAAATTGTTAATTGCTGTGGTTCATCTAGTTATTAACAGCTGTGTTACTTAAATATATAGTAAGTGTTAAGTATCTGCTTAAATTTGTGAGTTGGTGTGCTAATACATTTGTATTATTCAAGTTTTCCTAGCTGGTTACTGATTATGGAAATTCATTAATATAGGAAATTCTAACTCTAATAGAATTTCAGAATATAGACCCTTGGGCTATATTTTGAAAAATTGGAAAGATTATAGTACTGAGCCTATAAAAAAGTTTAATTGTATAACACAATCTGGCTTCAATATGATTCAAAATCAGGAAATAAATGGCCTTAGAATGGCTATATAGAAAATAATGTTACAGGATAAAGAATAAAGTTGGAGATGTTCTGCAAGAGTAGAAATGGAATGAGATGATGTACATTGAATCATTTATTTGTCTCTCCCAGCAATTAATATTGATGAAAAATGTAAAATTTTACTTGTAAAAATATTTGGAGTAAAAAAAACGCCCTCCCTGATTCAAATTTAAATTATCCAATAATAATTCCATCTGCTCTGACTCCACCATATAACAAAGGAGCCAATAGATCAGGAAAGGAGGAAAGTTCATTATCTTATCATCATCATCTGTATCTTTATCAGAAGTAAAAGACCTTGAGATAGAAACAGTCTCCCCCTCCCATAGTGGCCAGTGTACTTAATTTTGTCAGGGCTGCTTTCTTAAACCAGCAGTCACATGAAAAGCAAAACTTCTAGCCCTCCACCAAGTGCCTATAGGAATAGACAGACTGGGAGACCTGAAATAATTCGTATAGGTATACACTGCATTCTTCCTATCAGATTTATATAATTGGGAAAATAATATCCCATTTTATAGAGAAGGCCCACAGAAAATAGGAATCTTAGTCCATCTTATTAGTGAAATTAAGCTAATATTCAAGAACATCGATAAGAAAAAATGTAAGGTTGAAATTAGAGAGTTTTACATTTCTACATTTCTGGTTTTTGTGCATGTAACTTTTGCTTTGTTCTATGTACATTTTCCTAAAATTTAAGTGGTAATACCAAATTGGTAAACAAAAATACTTAAAAAGAACTCTATTTGAAAAGATAAATAAGTATATACATATAAAATTAGAATTGAACTCATGGAGTCCCAGAATAAAAGGAAAAAAATACCCTCTAGGCATCAGGATTTGAAGTGTTAGTTTTTGCAATTACTGTAAACAAACCTGGACATATAAATGAAACTGCCTCCACCTCCCCACAAATTTCCTGAAGGCAACTCTTTGAATACAGCTACCTCAGGGAAAGGCAGAGAATTTTTCTAATTGTCTGTCTGGGTCACAGCTTTAGGTGAAATACATCTAATAATTGGAAATAACTAAAAGAAGGGCATAGGAACTGTCATCAACACTGAAGCCACTTTAGGGATCTTAAATCCCACCACCCTAATTTAAAAGTTTTAAGCCAGGCCCCTTTATTTCTTTCTCAGCCATCCACACCCCCGGGGCCAAACCAGCTAAAGGAAGAATCAGAGGCAGAAAGATGGTGAACAATTATATGTTTTCCAGAGTTTGATGCTTTTGAGATTGTTCATAAATTTAGGATATTATGAAAACAAAAAGATTTTTTAACATCCAATAGAAAAAGGTATGCACAGCTGCAAAATGCAGTGACAATATCTAATCCTATTTTTGTTTTTATGTTATCTTTTGAATCAAGCAAATGCAATTTTATTCTACTTGGGTAATTTTTTTCTCTCAAGTATGCATGCTCACTGATAAAATAAGCTAATATTGTGTCTACTAGATAGTTAAAATGGTGAGAAATGTAATTTTGTGTTTAATTAAATTAAAATATTTTGACAAATTATTCTTAAAATAATTATATTTTATAGATGTTTAAAGACAGAATCAAAGATCTTTTGGGTAACAGATCATGTGGGTATGTAAAGTATACAGGAAGTGCTTTGTTAAAGAAAGTTGTGTAGTTTTATTCTCAAGAATGTGTACAAAAAAGCTTGGGCAAATACAGAAAGTTGTGGAAGTTTGCAGAAGTCAATTTTGTTTGTCATAGTCAATGCTGACTAAACTTTGAAAAGCTTTTCTAAGGTAGTGTAATTTTGTCCTAAACTAAAATGGCTAGTTTTAATGTGTAAGGCAATACCTGAATGGATTTAAAAATTATAGGTTTGTGAAAGTGAATTCTGCCTGTCATAGTGCTGACAAAAATTGATAGGCCTGTTTACATTATTTTTAAGAGCTTTTGTGTCCAACTGTTTGTTCATACAAAACTGGGGTTTAGAGGCCTTGGTCAAGCTGGTGGCTTAATGAGGTGTGGGATTTAGTTCACCCTCCAGAGCAGCTAATAAAAGGCCAGTAACAGTTCAGAACAACTACTGGGGCCACGTCAGTGACCGGATACACTGCATACCTCAGTTTGGACCAGCTGGACCAGCTGTGAGCCCCCACAGAACAGTGAGTTTCCCAAGCCATATAGGCTGGCATACTTCTCCCACAGGATGCTTCCCAGAGCGGACAGGAAAGAGAGTTTATAAGCAGCAGGGACAGAGTACAACAAAACTCCAATTGAGGAATTAATTGACAAATTCTGAGTACTAAAAATAGGCCCCCTGCTCAGCTGAACCTTGAATAAAAGCTGATGTTGCTGGGTTTTGCCCCAGTGCAGAGGGGGCAGGGCTGATGGAAAAAGAAAAAAAAACAGGTTTTTTTTTTTTTTTTTTTTTTGGATTTGAAAAGGTCTTGGCCCTGGAGGAAAGGAGGGGGCACATAGTACCTGGAAATACACAGAGCAATGTACCAATTTAATCTCTTTATTGGCAAACCTGAGGAACAGGGGCCCTGCTCTGAAAAGGACTTTTCTCTTTCATTCTGGAGGCTGTGCTTCTACAGCTTTACTGCTCTTTGGATAGAGCTGTAAGGCTTCTCAGGCTCCACTGCCCCAGGCATAGGCAGAATTAAGCATGCTTGAGTGTTTGTCTGGAGGCTGTGCCTTCCCCAGGAGAGGGATGGGGCCAAGCTCAGGTGGAATCCCTCCCTCAAAGAGTTAAGACCACAGGGTATGGAAAAGTGATGTGATTTAAATCAGGCTACAACTTCTCCTCTGTCTCCAAACCCCCCCCCCCCCCAGCAGGGACAGTCAGCTGAAGCTAAAGGTACCATATCACCTCATGCTGGTGGGAACCACAGGCAGACAAGCACCACATACTAGGCATGATAGGAAAAAAGAGAAGCCTGGAGGCTACATAGGAAAGACATTCAATTGCTGGGTCTCACCTTCAGGGAAAACTGATGCAGGTGACTTTCTTTCTGACAGGAGGCCAGTTTAGTCTGGGAAAATCTGGCTGGGGTCTATAACACATAAGTAGACACTCCTAAGGGGGTAAAAAATAAAGCCTGCATACTGGCAGGGCAAGAAACAGGAAAACAAGAACTGAAAAATACTGATCTGTTAAAAAAAAAAAAAACTCAACTAATCTAGAGGTCCAGAATAAGCTGAACAACAAAGTTATCCAGCAAGAAAATATTAGAAAAAAGAAGTGGAAACAATATCCAGAATAAACTAATTAAAGTAATTAAATGCCTAGGCATCAGCAAGAAATAACAAATCATACTAGGAAAACTGAAGATATGGCCCAGTCAAAGGAACAAACCAACAATTCAAATGAGATACAGGAGTTGAAACAATTAATTCAGAATGTTCGAACAGACATGGAAAATCTCATCAAAAATAAAATCAATGAATTGAGGGAGGATATAAAGATGGCAAGGAATGAACAAAAAAAAGAAATTGAAAGTTTGAAAAAACAAATCGCACAACTTATGGGAATGAAAGGTACAGTAGAACAGATGAAAAAAACAATGGAAGCATACAATGTCAGATTTCAAGAGGCAGAAGATAGGATCAGTGAACTGGAGTACAGGACATCTGAAATCCAGCAAGTATAAGAAAACATAGGGAAAAGAATGGAAAAATATGAGCAGGGCTCAGGGAACTGAATGAAAACATGAAGCACATGAATATATGAGTTGTGGGTGTCTCAGAAGGAGAAGAGAAGGGAAAAGGAGGAGAAAAACTAATGGAGGAAATTATCACTGAAAATTTCCCAGCTCTTATGAAAAACTGAAAATTACAGATACATGAAGTGCAGCACACCCCAAACAGAATACATCCAAATAGATGTACTCGATGGTACTTACTAATCAGAATGTCAGATGTCAAAGAGAAAGAGAAAATCTTGAAAGCAGCACAAGAAAAGCAACCCATCACATACAGAGGAAGCTGAATAAGACTATGCATAGATTTCTCAGTAGAAACTGTGGAGGTGAGAAGACAGTGGGATGATATATTTAAATTACTAAAAGAGAAAAACTGCCAACCAAGAATGCTATATCCAGCAAAATTGTCCTTCAAAAATGAGGGGGAAATTAAAACATTTTCAGACAAAAAATCAGTGAGAGAATTTGGGATCAAGAGATTGGCTCTGCAAGAAATATTAAAAGGAGCACTAGAAACAGGTAAAAAAAGAGACAGGAGAGAGAGGTGTGGAGAAGAGTGCAATAATGATGATTATCAGTAAAGGTAAAAAGAAGGAAAATTAGATATGACATAAAATCACAAAGGCAAAATAGTAGAAGAAAGTACTGTTCATATAGTAATAACACTAAATGTTAATGGATTAAACTCCCCAAACAAAAGACATAGACTGGCAGAATGGATTAAAAAACAGGACCCATCTATATGCTATCTACAGTAAACACATCTTAGACCCAAGGATAAACATAGGTTGAAAGTGAAAGGTTAGAAGCAAATATTTCATGCAAATGACAATCAGAAAAGAGTAGGAGTAGCTATACTAATATCCAACAAATTAGACTTAAAATTTTAAATATTTAAAAGAGAAAAAGAAGGACAGTAGGTATTAATAAAAGGAACAATTCAACAAGAAAACATAACAATCATAAACATTTATGCACCAAGCCAGAATGCTCCAAAATACATGAGGCAAACACTTGAAAACACTGAAAAGAGAAATAGACACATCTACCACAATAGTTGGAGACTTCAATTCCCCACTCTAATTAATGGACAGAATATCTAGACAGAGGATCAATAAAGAAGCAGAAAATTTGAATAATACAATAAATGAGTTAGACTTACAGACATTTATAGGGCATTACACCCCACAACATCAGGATATAACTTTCTCTCAAGTGCTTCTGGATCACTCACAAGAATAAACTATATGCTGGGTCAAAAAGCAAATCTCAGTAAATGTAAAAACATTGAAATCATACAAAACACTTTCTCAAATCATAAAGGAATGAAGTTGGAAATCAATAATAAGCAGAATACCAGAAAATTCACAAATATATGGATGCTCAACAACACACCCTTAAACAACCAGTGGGTGAAGGAAGAAATTACAAGAGAAATCAACAAATATCTCAAGACAAATGAAAATGAAAACACAACGTAGCAAAATTTATGGGATGCAGCAAAGGCAGTGTTAAGAGGGAAATTTATTGCCCTAAATGCCTACAACAAAAAAAGGAGAAAGAGCAAAAATCGAGGAATTAAGTGTCCACTTGGAAGAACTAGAGAAAGAACAGCAAACTAACCCCAAAGCAAGCAAAAGAAAGAAATAATGATTACATCAGAAATAAATGAAACTGAGAACATGAAAACAATCAAGAAAATCAACAAAACCAGAAGTTGGTTCTATGAGAAAATCAATAAGATTGATGGACCACTAGGGAGATTGACAAAAAGAAGAGAGAGGATGCAAATAAATAAAATGAGAAATGGAAGAGGAGACATAACCACTGGCCCCACAGAAATAAAGGAAGTAATGAAAGGGTACTATGAACAATTTTATGCTAATAAATACAACAATGTAAATGAAATGGACAACTTCCTAGAAAGGCATGAACAACCAACATTGACTCAAGATGAAATAGTTGACCTCAACAAACCAATTACAAGTAAAGAAATTGAATCGGTCATTAAGAAGCTAGCCAAAAAGAAAAGTCCAGTACCAGATGGCTTCACATGTGAATTCTACCAAATATTCAAGAAATTAGTACCAGTCCTGTTCAAACTCTTGAAGAGGAGGAAAAGCTACCTAACATTCTATGAAGACAGCATCACCCTCATACCAAAGTCAGGCAAAGATATTGAAAAAAATAAAGAAAACTAAAGACCAGTCTCTCTCATGAATATAGATGCAAAAATCTTGCAAATCTAATCCAGCAACATATTGAAAGAAATATACACCATGACTAAGTAGGATTCACCCCAGGTATGCAAGATGGTTCAACATAAGAAAATCAATTGATGTAATACACCATATCAACAAATCAAAGCAGAAGAAACACATGGTCATATTGATGGATACAGAAAAGACATTTGACGAAATTCAACATCCTTTCTTGTTGAACACACTTCAAAGGATAGGAATAGAAGGCAACTTCCTCAACATGATAAAAGGAATATATGAAAAAACCCTCAGCTAATATCATCCTCAATGGGGAAAAACTGAAAACTTTCTCCCTGAGTTCAAGAACAAGACTTGGATATCCACTATCACCACTGTTATTCAACATTGTGTTGGAAGTTCTGGCCTGAGCAATTAAACAAGAAAAAGAAATACGAGGTATCAAAATTGGAAAGGAAGAAGTAAAACTCTCACTGCTTGCAGATGATATGACATTATATGTCAAAAGCCCTGAAAAATCTACAGCAAAACTACTAGAGCTAAAAAATGAGTACAGCAAAGTGGCAGGTTACAAGATCAACACTCAAAAATCTGTAGTGTTTCCATACAGTAGTAATGAACAATCTGAGGGGGAAATCAAGAAAAAAAATCCATTTTCAATTGCAACCAAAAGAATAAAGTATTTAGGAATAAATTTAACTAAAGAGACAAAAGACCTCTACAGAGAAAGCTATAAGAAATTGTTAAAAGAAATCACAGAAGACCTAAATAAATGTAAGGGCATACTGTGTTTATGGATTGGAAGACTAAATATAGTGAAGATGTCAATTCTACCTAAATTGATTTAAGATTCAATGCAATACCAATTAAAATCCCAAAAACTTACTTTTCAGAAACAGAAAAACCAATAACCAAATTTATCTGGAAAGACAGGGTGCCCTGAATAGCTAAAAGTATCCTAAGAAAGAAAAATGAAGTTGGAGGTCTCATGCTACCTGACTTTAAGGCATATTACAAAGCTACAGTGGCCAAAACATCGTGGTACTGGCATAAAGATAGATATACTGACCAATGAAATGGAATATAGTGTTCAGATATAGACCCTCTCATCTATGGACAATTGATCTTTGATAAAACAGTCAAACCAACTCACCTGGAACAGAAGAGTCTCTTCAATAAATGGTGCCTAGAGAACTGGATATCCACAAGCAAAAGAATGAAAGAGAATCCATATCTCACACCCTATACAAAAAACTAACTCAAAATGGAACATAGACCTAAACATTAGATCTCAGACCATAAACCTGTTAGAAGAAAATGTAGGGAAATATCCTATAAATCTTATAATAGAAGGTGGTTTCCTAGACCTTACACCCAAAGCACGAGCATTGATGAAAGAAATAAATGGGAACTCCTCCTAATTAAAGACTTTTGTGCATGAAAGAGTTTTGTCAACAAAGTAAAAAGACAGCCTACACAATGGGAGACGATATTTGGAAATGATATATCAGATAAAGGTCTAGTATCCAGAATATATAAAGAGATTGATCAACTCAACAAAAAAAGACAGACAACCCAATTAAAAAATTGGCAAAAGACCTGAACAGACACTTCTCAGATGAGGAAATACAAATAGTAAAAAAGACACATGAAAAGATATACAACTTCCCTGGCTATTAGGGAAATGCAAATCAAAACCACAATGAGATATCTTCTCACACCCACCAGAACAGCCATTATTAATAAAACAGAAAATGACAAGTGGTGAAAGGATGTGGAGAAAGAGGCACACTTATCCAGTGTTGGGGGGAATGTCATATGGTACAACCACTGTGGAAGGCAGTTTGGCGGTTCCTCAGGAAGCTAAGTATAGAATTGCCATATGACCTGGCAATATCATTGCTAGGTATCTACTCAGAGGACATGAGGGCAAAAACACAAATGGACATTTGTACATCAATGTTTATAATAGCATTATTTACAATTGCCAACAGATGGAAACAGCCCAAATGTCCATCAACAGATGAGTGGCTAAACAAGCTGTGGTATATACATATGATGGAATATTATGCAGCTGTAAGACAGAATAAAGTTATGAAATATGTAACCACATGGACAGATCTTAAGGACATTATCCTGAGTGAGATTAATCAGAAACAAAAGGACAAATACTGTATGGTCTCACTGGTTTGAACTAACATTAATGAATGAACTTGGAGAATTTCAGTTAAGAACAGAGGTCATCAAGAGATAGAAATAGGGTAGTATACAGATTGTGCAATGGGGCTGATTGTAAAAATTCAGAAATGGATAGCACAATACTACCTAACTATAATACAACATGTTAGAACACTGAATGAAGCTGAATGTGAGAATGATAGAGGGAGGAGGCCTGGGGTACAAATGAAATCAGAAAGAGATATATACAATAAAGAGTGAGATGGCTTAATCTAGGAATGCCTAGAGTGTGTAATGATAGTGACTAAATGTACAAATTTAAGAATGTTTTGCATGAGGAAGAACAAAGGATTGTCAATAATGCAAGGTTTTGAAACAGATCATAATTAATGTTGTAAAACTTTAATTTATGTATGAGACTAAAGCAGAAAATATTTATTTGGTACAAAATTTATATTTTGACTAGTGCATTTCCTAATACAACTCATGTGGACAGCTTAACTGAACACCATAAGTACATGGAACCTTGAGTAGGGCATGAAATTTTGTAGGTTTGTCCACAGTGATGCCTCTATAAATCCCAGAAAGATTTGAACAGTGAATTAAAAAGTATTTGCAAAGTCCCCTTGGGGGAATGTTAAGAAAGGGGGAAAATTCAACTTCCCTAAGTGGAGAATTCTTGATATTCTGACAAGCAGGGTAACAACTAAAGCAGTTGGCTGAGCCCCCAATCTTGGCATTTGTTCATATGAAACTTAACCCTGCAATGGATAGGCTAAGTCTACTTAAAATTAGGCCTAAGAGTCACCCCCAAGAGAACCTCTTTTGTTGCTCAGAGGTGACCTCTCTCTCTCAGCCAATATGACCAGGAAACTCATTGCCTTCTCCCTCTCCATGTGCAACATGACTCCCAGGGGTGTGGACCTTCCTGGCAATGTGGAACAGAAATCCTAGAATGAGCTGGGACTCGGTACCAAGGGATTGAGAAAACCTTCTCGACCAAAAGGGGAAAGAGAGAAATGAGACAAAATAAAGTGTCAATGGCTGAGAGATTCCAAACAGAGTCAAGAGGTTATCCTGGAGGTTATTCTTATGCATTAAATAGGTATCACCTTTTTAGTTAAGGCATAAAAGACAGGCTGGAGGGAGTGCCTGAAAATGCAGAGCTGTGTTCCAGTAGCCATGTTTCTTGAAGATGATTGCATAACGATATAGCTTTTGCAATGTGACTGTGTGATTGTGAAAACCTTGTGTCTGATGGTTTTTTTGTCTACCTTATGGACAGATGAGTAAAACATATGGATTAAAAATAAATAAATGACAGGCAGACAAATGTAAAAATAAATTTATTAGATGGAAATGATAGTGATCAATGAAAGGGAGGGGTAAGGTCATGGTATGTATGAATTTTTTTGTTTTCTTTTTATTTCTTTTTCTTAATTGATGCAAGTGTTCTAAGAAATGATCATGATGATGAATATACAACTATGTGATAAAAAAGAATGTTCATACTGTGTGTTGATTGGCTTTATTAATAAAAATTAAAAAAAACAAAAAAACTGGAGTTTAGTTTACTCTCTGTTAAAATATTGAAGATTATTGGTCCGCTTTTAATGAAAGGTTATGAAGAAGTTTTTTTAACCATCTGAGTATTCTGCCTAGAACAGAAGATTCTATGCCATATCAGAAAAATATCCTTGATGATATTTATGCTGTTCTTATCATCCTTATTTTAGAAGACTTTTTGCTGTCACTTTGGTTAAATTATGAACCAAATACTGTTTCACAGTAACCCATCTTTCTGTTTAGTATATTTTTCAAACCTGATAATATTCTATATTTTGCCCTCTGAAAATGGAACCCCGAATGGTGTTTTTTTTCATTTCAGACTATTGTAAATGATTTTTTATTTTACTTTGTAAAAGTGAGAGTCTAAAATAGTTTACATTGTTACATAGGAAGTGCTTGATATGTATTACAATTGTTGAAAGGTATTTTCTATCCTTCTGTTAACCAAATTAGTATAGGTGAATTATTATTCATATATTTAGAGATTGTATAAAATTCCTAAAGACTTGACCATGTTCTCACTGTGCATGTTATATCTTGATACTTATCTGTATGATATTAGACAATAGTATGTTGTTGTTAGTCATGGTTCTAGTTATTCTTAGAAGAAGGTCACAGTTAATGAAACAACCAAAATTTACTCATCAGTTACACTAATTTGTTGTAATGCTTCTCTGAATGTATAAGTGGTCAATAAAAAGGGAGTTTAAAGGAGAAACAAGGGAACTGAACACATTATATTCTACCTATTAATTAACATAACCCTAGTAAATGAGTAAATGTGAGACAGAGCAAAACTTCTGCTATGTTTGGCAGTTTGTGTCCCTTATATGAGTCAATTGCCAAGTGTTTTTATTTCTGGAAATAGTTTCAAGAACATTAGGGCCTAGAATGTAAGCTTTTACAGCAGTCACATTCATTCCTGACCTCTAACTATTATTTCTAAATTATGAGATGCTTTGTAGAAGTACTAAAGAAGCAAATTACCCAATACACAACTGTTAAAGAATATGAAAAAAAAGTAAAACTTCAATTAGATATGTGAATGAAGCTGATCTGGTTAGGACTAAAGTGAATCAGAAGACAGGGTAAAGAACAATATTATCTTTAGTTTAAATCTTTAACTTCTATCTGAGACCAAAGGAAGAGATATTTTGTACAAAATTTACATTTTCTGTAACATGCTATCTAATTTACCTTGTCTTGTCAGTTTATTTAACAACCTAATTCAGCTTTATTTGACAAGGAGCCTAGAATGGGGAATGAGATATTAGTATTCTGTACAAGTTGATGTTATACACTGAATTAATTTCAGTGCATTTGAAGCATAAAATAAAAAATCAAAGTGCCTTGAGGTATTGGGAAAAATCATGTAAGTACTATACTTCAAGAATTAGGAGCTCCTACATGGCAAACAAACTCACTGCCCTTCCCCTCTCTATGTGGGACATGACTCCCAGGGGTGTAAACCGCCCTGGCAATGTGGGACAGAAATCCGAGAATGAACTGGGACTCAGCATCAAGGGACTGAGAAAACCTTCTTGACCAAAAAGAGGAAGAGAGAAATAAAACAAAATAAAGTATTAGTGGCTGAGAGATTTCAAACAGAGTTGAGAGGTTACCCTGGAGGTTAGTCTTATGCATTATGAACAGATATCCCCTTTTTAGTTTAAGGTATATTAAAATGGTTAGAGGGAAGTGCCTGAAACTGTAGAGCTGTATTCCAGTAACCATGCTTCTTGAAGGTAACTGTATAATGATATAGCTTTCACAATGTGACTGTGTGATTGTGAAAACCTTGTATATGATACTCCTTTTATCTATGGTATGGATAGATGAGTAAAAAAATATGGATAACCAAATAATGGGGAACTAATGTTAAAGTAAATTGAGTAGATTGAAATACTAGTGATCAATGAAAGGGAGTGATGGGGTATAGATAAAAATTGAGGGAACAAAGGCTAAAATATATTGGGTAGATGAAAATACTAGTAGCCAATGAGAGGGAGGAGTAAGTGGTATGGTATGTATGAGTTTTTTCTTTTTATTTATTTTTCTGAAGTGATGCAAATGTTGTAAGAAATTATTGTGGTGATGTATATGCAACTATGTTATGATACTGTGAGCCACTGATTGTACACCAAGTATGAAATGTTTATATATTAAGAATGTTTGTATTTGTATGTTATTTTGTCAATAAAATATTTTTTTAAATGCCAGAAAAAGACTTAGGGGCTCCTAATTTACTCTAACATATATGAGCTCTTCTTAATATGGCATAATGTCTAAGACTCAACACCTAAAAATCTCCATGTTTCTGAAATTTGGCCTCTCTCTCTCTCCCCCAAACTTCCTTTCTCCAAACATGGGACATGTCTTTTCATTGATAAATTTCTTGACACTGTGGGATTAGCAATGGATTCAGGATCTAGCAGGAAAAGAAGAGAAGTTTTCTATGGCTAAGAGATTTCAAATAGAGACATAGGATCATTTTGGAAGTTATTCTTATGCAGGTCCATATATATATTGCCAACACTATTTCTAAAAACCTAAGAAATACTCCTTATCTTCTATCTAAAATCTACAAATGTTATAAAATGCTATTTACCCAATGTAACATAAATACCTCCTTCTATTCATTTCATTTAAACCTATAATTTTCACTTAACTTATTGTGTATTTTCCATAGATTTAAAGCCTCTGGGTTGGTCCTAAGCCAGTTAAGCCCTGAAAAACAATCTCTTCAAAAATAACAGCTTCATTCCTCTACCTCATAAAGCTGGTGCCCCTTTTCAACCTGAAGAAGTTAGAGCAGTTGTAATCCAGATATCCCTTAAGATTGAGAAATGGACAAAAACAAAAGGGAGGCATTTTAACTGGGAAATTAAGAATTAGCAAATGACCATGATTACTGATAATTATATAGACATTTTTGTTTCTATATTGTAGAATAGGTAGAAGGTAAAACATGAAATTACTGAAACTGAACTAGTCTCACCCTTGTTTACAGTTACTATGGTAATGGTTATTTTAGCCTAGTCTCAACCCTGTATGTACTTACTATTGTGTTGGTAACAAGTCTGTTTTGGTTTGCTAAAACTGCAGGAATATAATGCACCAGAAACGGTTTGGCTTTTACAATGGGGATTTACTAACTTAAAATTTACAGTGCTTAGGCCTTGAAAATGTCCAAATTAAGATATCAAGAGGATGGTAATTGGACTCTGAGGAAAGGCTGCTGGTGTCTGGGACATCTATCACATGGGAAGGCACATGGCTGGCATCTGCTGGTTCTTTGCTCACAGATTTTGTTGCCTTCATCTCTGGTTCCAGTGGCTTCCTCTAGGTTCCTTTCTTACTGTTCCAGGGCTTTGCTCTCTGAGCTCTCTCTTAATTCTCTAATCTTTTCTGCCTCTAATTCTCTTTTAAAGGACTTCAGTAAGAGGATTAAGGCACACCTTGAATCGGGTGGGTCTCATCTGAATTGAAGCAACCTAGTCAAAAGTTCCCACCTACAATAGCTTTGCACCCACAGGAAAGGATTAAAAGAACAAGGCTTTTTCTGGGGCCCATAAGAGTGACAAACTAGCAAAGTCCATCTCCATTTGTTTGAATCCATACAAATTCTGATCTCCTCATACTCAAGAAGACAGATTTTGGGGCCAATAGGACAGCTGGGCTCCTATTTTGCACATTAGCAATACACTCTTTGTTATAGTTTGGCTATTGTGCACATCAGGCTGAAAACACATTTATTTGGCATCAATTTCAGTTACTGTTTTATCATTTTTCCAGTGAGATATACTATGAATAATTTGAAACACCTGTCTGGAGGCAAGCAGGAAGGGCTGGTTTAAAGCCCTGTTTTAATTGTAGGCATAAAGAGCAGCCAACATTTTTCTATTCCTTTAAAAATATTTATAAAAGAGTTGTTTGGTTCAAAAGTGATATTAGAAACAGGAATAAGACTAGCTTTTGTCACCACTTTTTTCAACCACTATATTTTGCCTCATGATTATTACCAGTGTTTTCCTCTGTACTTGCCTAAGAATGATTGTACAGCAATTTGTTAACACTAGAAATGTTTTATCTTCAGTTATTTTCTCCATTGGAGGTTAAAACTTCTTAATTTCTGTAATATCCTAAAATTATTAACAACCTCAAGAGCATACTATCAGGCTATGGAAAATATACTGCATTGTTTAATTTATCTCAAACATAGCCCATGAAAACTTTCCCATCATTCTCAAGGGCATTTTCTTTAACCTACTAGACCTTTTGAATTTGGCAATTAGATTTTATTTAATTACCCCCATCCCAAGTCTATGAATACATTTTAGTCATGATTTGTTTATGGCAGCCACTGTTGCAAAGGTATTATTGAAAAAAAGATTACAAATTGAGGAATTCCCTCAGAACTCCACAGCAATGACCAATCCACCTCAGTAGGTAAAACACACAAAACACGGCTTATTCCCTAACACTCCCCTTGTGCCTATAATTCTTAAACTCCAGGTATAGTAGTAAACATTCTAAATCAAACCTATACCTCACCTATCTTTCTCCATCCAATTGTTCCCCAATACTTGTTGGAAAAAATGCCATACTTTAAAGTGAATAAATGCTCACCCAATTGTGGAGAAGAAAATAATTTATTCACCATCTTGCAAGAATGGGGACCCAACTGAACACAAAATGGTGGCTGCTGTACCAAACAATAGAACATCAAAATGGTTATACCTATGCCTAGCTTGCAGACCCTCCCTTGTATCTCTGCTGATGGGATACTCCAGAGGTTACAGCCTATCTGGATAGTCTAACTAATTCTAATTTCTGGTAGAAGGTTCCAAGTTTTGATTATGCTTTATTTTTTTATGACCCTGTTACTCATTTATACTTGTTCCTATGTGTTTAGTGCCAATTCTGGGCTTACATCAGAGGTGGTCTCCATCCCTGTCTGCAAAACCACTTTGACTTATTCTGCAGCCCTTTCCTGCATCATCTTGTGTGAAAGCTAAACCTAATTTTCTTACAAATCCCCCCTCTTTTTGAACTATTTTAGTTTTCACATTTTAGTCCTCAGGCATGTGGGATAATGTAGCACCTAAGTGCCATGAGTACCCCAGCTATGATGGTTAAAGTAGTTAGCATGGACAGTGCCACCCCTTTCCATCTCCCAAACCAGTTTTCTAAACATCTTATGAAGGGTCATTAATGCCTGAATTTTTCACCAATTCTTCAGCTAATGCCCTCAGACCTTGTAAAGCTTTGGTGATAGTTCCATTTGGGGCTGTATTTTGAGGGATAAATGTATAGCAACTATCCCCAACCATAACACTAATGCCTCCCTTTTCAGCTCATATAATGTCTAGGGCCATCCTACTCTCCCATGACATTTAGCTAGTAGCATCCAATTATTCTGATCTTCCTTAAACTGCATCCTTGGTGTAATTGATCATAGTTGGTCTGATAAATGCAATCCACATTTTTGTTGATGGTGATCCACCAGAATAAGGATGACTTAAATGCTGCAGCTACTTAATTTCTAGCCTTAAATTCATCTGGGATTTCTCTTGGCACCGATATACTGTCTGAATCAACTTTATCCTCCTCCTTTTCAAATGCCAGGGTGAAGTGTATGGCCAGTTTGACCAGAGCACAGATCCCTTTCCACTTCTTGGGTAAAATGGGTTGGAGGATGCCCTTTCCACAATACCACCAAAGCCCTGCTTGTGATGTGGTTAAACTGGAGAAACTGCCAGTACTATCCTTAGTCACATCCCATGCTTGGATACATGAAATAGGCAGAGTGGTTCCCTGAACCAAGGCAAGAAGCTGGTATGGCCTTGACTTTTCCACCCCTAACTGGAGGGCAAAGAGAGGACAATTTACTACAATTTTCACCAGAGGAAGTATTCTGAAAAAAAGAGTATCATGCACTTGAACTCCTTATTGTGTTCCCCAATACCCATCGGGAAGACATGACAAAAACAGTGGGTCAACCTGTTGTGCAAGCATAACAGCTGCTTTTGTTTACACTCTGGACTATATATTTGATCTGTCCACCCAGACATTTGCATCTCTGCACCCTATCCCTACCTTTATGGTTTGCTTCAAATTTTCTGTTCTGTCTACCCTAACAACTTTGATAATGCACCTATTATATTAGGGTTATTGAAGAGCTAATGGGAGGGGGCATTTTTGGTGTTGGGGGCAGGACTTATACCCTGGACCTTCCTAGAGGGTCTTTTCCAGTGAAGTCTGCCCCCATCTCATATATTCTATCAACTATTACTACATCTCTGCTGCCACCCCGATGGGTATTTGTCTCACACTACCTTCAAGTTTGTGTTCAAGCTCTTTTTTCCACCTCCTTCTTGGTGGCTTTGCTAAATTTGCCTTTTGTCAAAATGTACAGTTTGGGGCTTTAAGCCTTCAGTTATATTCATTAGCAATTTTACAGGACTTGTTGCATCCCCACTTTGGAACATTATGACTTGTATAAATACTTTCATTCTTAGATTTGGCCCCAAATTCCTCATCTGTCTTCCTTGGGTAAGACTTTTCTTTGGCCAGGGTCACTATTAACTATGTTAGATTAAAGTATAGATTTCAAACTCCAAATCCAAAAACCCCTTTTACCCTCCCAACCACTGTCTCTTTAACATGACTTTAAAGGGTCCAAAGTTAGATTTATTTCCCAGGAATTGGACTGTGTTGTTGGGTATTTATCATCTGGCATAGGTATTGTCCTTTCACTTGGGTGTAGTGAGGCCACCCTTTCTCTGCCATCCAGATAGCCATTTCAGTTGTCAACGTCCTTCCCAGGCTGAGTGGAGTTTGGACTCTTCCCACAATTTGATGAGGACTCAACTTCTAGATTGATGTTTATGGGCAGCAAATTCAAAAGGTGGGGTTTGGGCCAGCAAGCCAAGGTGCCTGAGGGATGACAGAGCAGAGGACAAAGCCAGTATATAATTCTTAAGGAAGAGATCCTTTACAAAGTCAGCTACTGGAATGGTCTGTCCTAAGGCAAATTCTCCTCTGGCTCTGGGCCTGTAAAACTCAGAACAAGTTGTTTGCTACTGACATACAAAGGAGGGACAGTCATAGGATGCATATTCCCATTTACATAAGGAGAAATTGGAGGTCATCAGACCCAAGCAGTTTTGAAAACCTGCAGGGCAAAGTCCATTAGGTTTCAAAGTCTAAATGTCATTTATGTTTGGGGATTTGGAAAGCAGAAGTCCTACCCTTTCCAAGGGCCTACACAGTGGCCACTTCTCCAAATGCAACCCTGGGGGACACTGGCGAGATCACACCCCTCTTAGCTCCACCCTCTCTAAGCATTGGGGCCACACCTGGGCCACACCCCAACCTCTCCATGTGGTGGCAGTTAGTCTTTCCCCAGTCCTGAAGGAATGTGCCCAGTGCTTTCTCCAAGGCCGGGTGTAGCACCACTCCTCCACCACAAGGTGGAAGGCCCATCCTTTCTGTCTTCAGAGCAAATGCACCTTCTCCAAGTGCCTGGGTGGGTCTGTTCTCCTGGTAGGTTCTCCAAAGCCTACTGACTTCAGACTCCAACCTCCATAGTTCTGCCTCTGAAGCCATTCTCCTCCAGTGCTTCCCTTCCCTGCCCCTACCATTCCTGACTGGCAACAGTTCTCCCTATATAGATGCCACAACATTCACTGACCTTCTATGTAACAGTTTTGGGTCATGCCCATTTGACAGCCATATGGGTATTACTAGGTCCTGTTCTAGTTTGCTAGCTGCTGGAATGCCACACATCACAGATGGATTGGCTTTTAATAAAAGGAGATTTGTTTCATTAGTTCTTCAGAGGAAAGGCAGCTAACTTTCAACTGAGGTTCTTTCTTATGTGGGAAGGCATAGGGTGATCTCTGCTTGCCTTCTCTCCAGGCCTCTGGGTTCCAACAATTTTCCCCAGGGTGATTCCTTTCTGTATTTCCAAAGGCCTGGGCTGAGCTGTGAGTGTTGAGATGAGGTATGCTGAGCTGCTTGGGCTGTGCTATGTTGAGCTCTCTCATTTAAGCACCAGCCAATTAAATCAAACATCATTCATTACAGCAGGCACACATCTTAGCTGACTGCAGATGTAATGATCAACAGATGAGGTTCACGTACCATTGGCTCATGTCCACAGCAACAGAACTAGGCACCTTCACCTGGCCAAGGTGAAAAAATCTAACTACCACAGGTCCCTTTCCAACAAGCTACTCCCAGCTTTTGGAATGTACAGCAGGGGGCTTATAATTTGATTATCTTCCTAGTAGATATCAGTAGGTTTGAAAATGGGGACTCTAAATCTTTCCCCTTTTCCCCCTGAAATTGTGAGTGAGCTAACGACAATTTGATCCCCTTTGTGGCATGGGTCATGGAAGATCGAGCTGCCCTAGTGTCCACCAAAAATGTAATTTTTCCCTGATATGGGCCCTCCTTTGGATGGGCTCTTGAGACAAGGAGGCGCTGACCTCCCTAATTTTCAAAATTCATCAGGGGTATCCCCCAACCTTCTTTCTTTAAATTCAGGCATTCCCTTTTGAAATGACCAGGTTTCCCACAATGATAACACCCTGGTGAGTCTTGTGACCTCCTCACTCCTTTATCCCCTTTGGCCCAGACTGTTTATTTTGCCTCTGCCTGTCTCCTGACTCTGCTTTATCTCTAATCCCTTCTTGACCATATGGTCCACCATACTCAGCATGATTTTAACTTGTTGCTTCTCTTTTCCTCTTCATAACCCACTATAATCAATGTCATGGCAGGCAAAGCCATGCAGCCAAGGGACTTGTCTTCTGCACTTGTCAGACAGCCTGGGGAGCACACAGCCAGCATTTGCACAGGCTCCTCAGCCAAGCCTGTCCCTGGCCCATCCCTGCTGGCCCATCCCTAGCACTGGTACCCACCCTCAGAGTGGCCAGCAGCTGTGCAGTCCTGTGAGCCCAAGGGTGGGCCAAGCATGGCAGAAGGGTTTGAGAGCTTAGAGGAAGGAGCTGAGTGGGTATCAAGCCCATGCTCTCAGCCCTGGTGCTTCTTCCCCCTCCCCCACCCCTGGTCTTCCAGGTGGCTTTGATTTGCCTGTGTTCCTGGGCTCTCCAGACACTGCAGGTCCCTCCCTGCTTTAGTGATCAGCACACAGCTAGTGGCTGTAGAGCTGCCGGGGCCAGCATGTGTCCTGCCACCACTGCAAGCAGAGCTTGTTCTCAGCACCTCTTTTCTGCTTCACTCTTGAGTAACTAAGACCCCTGGTAATTGACACCTTGGAGACTGTCAGTGACTATTCAATCCTCTTGCACTGCTTCCCCACAGCAGATTTGAAGCTGAGCACTTTAATGTGTCCTTTCACAGCCCTGACACTGAGCAGTTCTGAACACCCCCCTCTCATCTGCTTCCCACCTCCCTCTTATGCAACACCTGAGAGCAGACAAACAGTAAAGAAAAGCCCACATCTGCACCAAAGAAGGAACAGTGATCCTGCAACTAAAATAAAATGTGGAAACAAAGAAAGGAATCCGATTTGGTCCTAAAGGCCACCATCACCAGCAAAGTTGCCCAGCAAAGAATCAAAACTAAAATACACTTTGACTTTCTTAATAACTCTCTTAGTGGTTTATCCTTCACCTATCTATTTTCTGGATCTTTTTCTGAATGTCAGTCTAAGACCCCTTTACATCCTTGGGCCACAGGACTATCAGGATCCTTCCTTGAATATTTCTTTACTTTGTCCCTCAGCTTTTGCAGGTAAGCAGAGGGAATTTTAAGTTCACTCCTTAAAAAAATGTAATACCCAAAAAGATTTTGCTGGAAAAGAGGCATCATTAGTTTAACCAAGAATCCCTTCTGTCTCTCTAATCATCCAACCTCTCTTTGGTTCAGCTACTTGCATGAAGAAATCAGAAAGCAGGTATTTTTTCTGCCACCTCAAGTAATGCTAACATTATTGCTCAGAAGTAGTTGACAGGTCCTGTTAGAGGACACCATAACCCTCTTAGAAGTCCAATTCCTGCATTGACATTTTCATCAATACTGAACTCCTACAGAAAAATGCTTCCACATCAAGATAGCTTTATTCACCCATTATCTTTACTCTTATGAGTAGCAAGTCTGTAATTCCTGCATTTGGCAAAGGGATTTATTATAGAGAAACCCAGACTATGCATGGAGTAGTCATATACCACTTTGAAATAGTTCTACTGAACCAGAGACAGAACTAAAAAATTACTAGAATATCAGTAACTCTGGGTAGCTTTTTTAAATTCCTTTTAAGGACTAAAAATTAGTGGATAGTTTAAAGTGTCTTTTTCTTGAGCCACCCCAAAGGTTTTATTTAAGTTCTGAGATTTGGGTACAGCCAATTTTATCCCCTGTATACTGAGGCCTTAAAGATCGCACACAAAGCCAGTCCTCATCTTCCCCATATTTTGGCCAGAATACATCGGGTGGCACAAAGCTTTCTTTTGTTCAAATGTACATTTTCTTTCCTTTGGTATGACGATGTTCCAACATTCTGCCTATGGACTATCCAGGGAAATGTTCCTGGGGACCCTATAGGTAACCCCTCTTTTCCCCAGCTGGCTGACTGCCTCTACCCATTCAGAGTCTTGCCTGGGTTCTTTGTCTTAACGTCCTTTCACTTCATCTGACTCCAGCCCCTCCTCTTGTGGGAGAGGGGAATTGTGGCTTGGGACTCTATATTTTCTTACTAATCACCAGGCTCATCAGAATTCATCCAGAATACCAAGGCAATACTTAATAGCCTTTTCTTACCTTCATCTGTGCACAGAGTTGTCTGATCACTGTGAGGCAGATTTCCTTTCCCCCCTTTTTTTTTCCCACAATCGATAGATCCAGTATCCAGTCTCCTTCTGGCTGCCAAAAGTGGGCCCCCAATGACAGAATCTGAGGCCACTCAGTCAGGAGGGCACACTTTCCCTTCATCCTCCCCGGGGATCCTCCTCCAAAACCTTGGATCCTGGATGAGCCCCCAAATTCTTAGAAAAAAATGCCATACTTGAAAGTGAATAAATTCTCACCTGACTGTGGAAAAGAAAATAATTTATTCACCATCTTGCAAGAATGGGCGCCGAGCCAAACACAAAATGGTGGCTAGTGTGCCAAACAACAGAACACCTAAAAGGTTATACCTGTACCTAGCTAGCAGACCCTCCCTGTTTCTCTACTGATTGGATAGTCCAGAGGCTACAGCCTATCCAGATAGTCTAATAATTTAAATTTCTGGTAGAAGAGTACTACTTTTGGTTACACTTTATTTTTCATTGACCCTGGCCCTTACTTATATAAACTTGTTTCTACCTGTTTGGTGCCAATTCTAGGCTCATGTCAGAGGTGCTTTCCTTCCTGCCTGCAAAACCAGTTTGAGTTATTTTGCAGCCCCTCTTACACCATCTTGTGTGAAAGCTAAACTTAGTTGTCTTACAATAATTGGTTCAAGAATATCTGGATAGGGGAGACAGAAAGAATGTGGCATGGTCTGTTAAATTTGGTCTGAAAGTTTCCAAATGAGGGCTGTGGAATTTGAGACAAATAAGGCAGTCCTAGTATTGATCAGAGTTCCTATGCCCTTATTTTAATTGTTTCAAATTACCACATCTATTTCACCTAAGTATGTGACCCTGACAATTGGAATTCTCTGCTTTTTCCTAAGGTAGCCCTAGCAGTTACACTGAAAGGCCTTTTGCCTAATTATATGGCAAAGAGAATTAAGGTGTGTGTCTGCTATTTATTTTGGCAAGTTCCAGGTGGTTTCTTTCAAATATCTGGGTTGTTTACAGTAATTACAACTACTAATGCCCTGAACCTTGGTGCTTAGAGGGATTCTTTTACTTTTTTTTTTTTATTTAGCTGCTGTTTTAGCCTGGGAGGATTTCTCTTTTCTCATTTTCTTTCACCCTCCAAATAGTTTTTTTTCATCAGCAGTTTTATTGAGTTATATTTCACATTTCATACAATTCATGCAAAGTATGTAATTAATGGTTCACAGTTCATCACATGGTTGTGCATTCCTCATGACACTCAATTTTAGAACATTTCCATTACTGAAAAAATCATGACATCCTATGCCCCTTAATCCCCACCCCCTGTTATTTACCCTTGGCATTGGTATGGCACACTTGCTACTGTTGATGTAAGAATATTAAAAAAAATTACTAATAACTTTAGTCCATACTTTGCAGTAGGTACATTTTCCCCATATACCACTCTATTATTAATTTCTTGTAATAGTGACATACATTTTTTCTAGTTCATGAAAGAACATTTTCATATTTGTACTATTACTCACAGTCATCATCACCACAGGATTCACTGTCTTATAAAGTTCCCTGTTTAATCCTCTAGCTTTCTTTCTAGAGACATACTTAAATCTAAACCTTTCCTTTCAACCACAGTAACACACATAACTCACTGCTTTTAATTACATGTACCATTTTGTGCTACCATAACTTAAATCTACTTCCAAACATTTAAATTCAATCTATTTTTAAATTCTGCCTCCGTTAAACATTTGATCCATATGCTGTATCTTCATTCTATTTCCTGGTAACCTATAATTCAGGCTCTAACTCTATGTGTTTACTTATTACAATTAGTTCATATTCATGAGCCCATGCAATATTTGTCCTTTTGCATCTGACTTATTTCACTCAAAATAGTATCCTCAAGGTTCATCCATGTTGTTCAAATGCTTCAGGAGTTAATTTCTTCTTACTGTTGAATGGTATTCCATCATATGTTTATACTACATCTTCTTTCTCCATTCATCAGTGGATGAATAATGCTGTTCCCAAATTTGACAATTGGGAATATTGTCACTAGGAATATCAGTGTGAAAATGCCTATACATATCCCTGCTTTCAGTTCCTCTGAGTGTAAGGAATTACTGGATGGTATGGCAGTGTATTAGGGTTCTCTAGAGAAACAGAATCAAGAGGAAACACCTGCAAATATAAAATTCATAAAAGTATCTCACATAACTGTGGGAATGCAGAGTCCAAAATCCATGGGGCAGGCTGTGAAGCTGATGATTCCAAAGGTGGGTCTGGATGAATTTCACAGGAGAGGCTCGCCAGCCAAAGCAGGAAGAGAGGCTGTCTCTTCTGAATCCTCCTTAAAATGTTTCCAGTGATTAGATTAAACATCACTCCTTGCAGAAGACATACCCCTTGGCTGATTACAAATGGAATCAGCTGTGGATGCAGCTGATGTGATAATGATTTAATTCTATGAAATGTCCTCATCACAACAGACAGGTGAGCACTTGCCCAAACAAACAAGTACTACCATTTGGCCAAGTTAACACATGAACCTGACCATGACAGGCATTTCTCTACTTAGCATCATGAGAAACCACCAAGCTCTCTTCTAAAGTAGCTGCACCATTCTAAATTCCCACCAGCAGTGAATAGGCATTTCTATTTCTTCATGTCCTCTTCAATGCTTGTACTTTTCTGAATTTTTTTTATAATGACCATTCTAGTAGGTATGAAATCACATCTCATTGTGGTTTTTATTTGCATTTCTCTGATGACTAGCTATGTTCAACATCTTTCCAGGTGAATTTTAGCCATTTGTATATACTCTGGAAAAATGTCTATTCAAGGCTCTTGCCCATTTTTCAATTGCGTTGTTTATCTTTTTAGTATTGAATTGTTGGATTTCTATATATATTCTGATCATTAAACCCTTATGTAGTTTCCAAATACTTCTTCCATTGAGTATGATGCCTTTTCACCTTTTTGACAAAGTCCTTTGATGCACACAAGTATTCAATTTTGAGGAGTTCCCATTTATCTATATTTTCTTTCATTGCTTGCACTTTGGGTATTAAGTTGAAGAAACATCTGCCTACCGCAGAATCTATGATGCTTCCTTATATTTTGTTCTGACTATCATGGTCCTAGTTCTTAGATTTAGATCATTGATACTTTCCATGTTAATTTTTATATAAGGTGTGAGTTAGAAGACCTCTTTCATTCTTTTGGATATGGATTTCCAATTCTCCCAGTGCCATTCACTGAAGAGATGGTTCTGTCCTAATTGAATGGAATAGTCTGCCTTGTCAAATGTCAGTTGACCATAATTGCATGAGTCTATGAGCTCTCAGTTCCATTGATCAATATACTTATCTTTAGGTCAGTACCACACTATTTTGACCACTGTAGCTTTGCAATAAACTATGTTCAAGCGGTATGAGACTTCCAAGTTTGTTCTTCTTTTGCAACATGGGCTTTGATATTTGGGGTCTCTTGCCTCTCCAGATATATTTGATAATTGGCTTTTCCTATTCTGCAAAGTACACCATTGGAAATTTGATTGGAATTACATTGAATTTGTAAATAGTTTTGGATAGAATTGACATATTAATTATATTTACCTTTCCAAACCCTAAACAAGGAATGTCCTTCCATTTATTAAGTCTTCTTTGAGTTTTTAAACAAAATTTTGTAGCTCTCAGAATACAGGCTATTACATCCTTAGGTAAATTTATTCCTAGGTATTTGATTGTTTTAGTTGCTATTGTAAATGTAATTTTTTTCTTGATTTCTTGCCCACATTGCTGATTACTATTTGTGCTGGTTTGAAAGGAAGTGTACCCCCTAGAAAAGCCATGTTTTAATCAAAATCCCATTTCATAAAGGTAGAATAATCCCTATTCAGTACTGTATGTTTGAAACTGTAATCAGATCATCTCCCTGGATGATGTGATTTAGTCAAGAGTGGTTGTTAAATTGGATTAGGTGACGACATGTCTCCACCCATTTGGGTGGGTCTTGATTGGTTTATTAGAGTCCTATAAAAGAGGAAACATTTTCAAGAGAAGGAGAGATTCAAAAAGAGCAGAGCAGAATGACATAGCCATGAGAAGCAGAGTCCACCAGCCAGTGACCTTTGGCGATGAAGAAGGAAAATGCCTCCCAGGGAGTTCCATAAACAGGAAGCCAGGAGAAGCTAGCAGATGATGCTGTGTTTGTCACGTGCCCTTCCAGATGAGAGAGGAACCCTGACCATGTTTGCCATGTGCCTTTCCAGATGAGAGAAACTCTGTGTTCACCATGTGCCCTTCCACTTGAGAGAGAAACCCTGAACTTCATCAGTCTTCTTGAACCAAGGTATCTTTCTCTGGATGCCTTTGATTGGACATTTCTATAGACTTGTTTTAATTGGGGCATTTTCTCGGTCTTAAAACTGTAAACTAGCAACTTATTAAATTCCTCTTTTTAAAAGACATTGTGTTTCTGGTATATTGTATTCCAGCAGCTAGCAAAGTAGAACACTAGTGTATAGAAAGACTATGGACTTTTATAGGTTGATCTTGTATTCCACTACTTCACTGAACTCATTTATTAACTCTAGTAGCTCTGTCACAAATTTGTTTGGACTTTATAAATATAGGATGATGTCATCTACAAATAGTTAAAGTTTTACTGTTCCTTTCCAGTTTGGATGCCTTTTATTTCTTTTTCTTGCTTAATTGCTCTAGGTAGGACTTCTAACATGATGGTATATAAAAGTGGTAATGGTGGGCATCCTTGTCTTGTTCCTGATCTTAAAGGTAAAGCTTTCAGTTTTTTACCATTGAGTATGATGTTAGCTGTCAGTTTTTCACATTTGCTTTTATCGTATTGTGGAAATTTTCTTCTTTTAGTTGTCTTTCAAAATGTTTTTATTGAGAAAGGGTACTGGATTATGTCAAATGATTTTTCTGTGTCAATCAATAGTGTCATGTAATTTTCCCCTTTGATTCATTAATGTGGTATATTACATTGACTTTCTTGTGCTGAATCACCCTTGCTTACCTGGAATAAAACATATTTAATCATGATGCATGATTCTTTTAATATGTTATGGGATTTGACTTGCAAGTATTTTTTTGAGAATTTTTGAATCGTATTCATCAGAGAAATTGGTCTGTGACTTCCTCTCCTTTTAATATCTTTATGTGGCTTTAGTATTAAGGTGATGTTACCTTCATAAAATGAGTTATGCACTCTTACCTCCTCTTCAATATTTTTGGAAGAATTTGAGCAGAATTGGTATTAATTTTCCTGGAATTATTGGTAGAATTTACCCATGAAGCTATCTGGTGCTGGGCTTTTCTTTGTTCACAGGTTTGTGATGACTAATTCAATCTCTACCTGTGATTGGTTTGTTGAGTTTTCTATTGCAGCAAGCAGGCAGGCCTCTCCCGCCCTTCTTCTGGTTCAGCTGCCTTCTCTGTGGAAAATCCCCAAACCCCTTTTCCTGACCTTCAGGAATGGGTAAAACTGCAGGCAAGTGAGATAAAGACACATTCCTGGGATAGAAAGCCCCTCTCCTAGCCTTCAGGAATGGGTGAAACTGCAGGCAGATGATATAAGACACCTGGGATGGGGACCCCTCCCCTAACAGTTTATCTGCTTCTGTAACCCACTTCACACCCTAAGCTGTTTTCCTTCAATATTGCTGGTGGCCATATTAAAGGTCCCCTATCTCTAGCATGTCATACAGTCTATAAAAGCTAAAGTTGCCTTTTGTTTGGGGCTCAGACTTTCAGAGGCTACTCAGCTGAGCCGTATGGCTACAGAAAATAAAACCTGCTTCCTGAAACTACAGATCTTTAATCTCAGCCTCTTCTAATTTTGCGGAACATTTCTGGAGACCTGTGGACTCCTTCCTGATTTCTGCGCTACACTATTTTCAAACAGTATAGGTAGTTCATGTGTTCCTAGGAAGTTGTCCACTTGATCTACATTTTCAAATTTGTTGGTATAGAGGTATTCTAAGTGTTCACTTATTACCTTTTTTATTTTTGTGGGGTCAGTATTAATGTCCCCCTTCTTATTTCCAGTTTTATTTTACTGTCCTCCCTTTTTTCTTTGTCAGTATATCTAAGGGTTTGTTTCATTGATCTCAAAAAAGACATTTTTTGGTTTTGTTGATTCTCTCTATTTTTTTATTCTCAATTTCACTTATTTCTGCTCTCCTCTTTGTTATTTCTTTACTTCTGCTTACTTTGGGATTATTTTGCTCTTCTTTTTCTAGTTATTCCAAGCATGCACTTTGTTCGTTGATTTTAGTTCTTTATTTTTTCAAGTATCACAATACTTCTTAATAGATACAAGTATATAAAATCAGGGCATGAATACAATTTGCAAAATTCAGTAGACCTAATTACAACAATATAATAAGAGAGACCAGTTCAAATTTTTATCACTTATTTCACACCCACAAAAACTACTTCAAGGGCATTAATGATCTCTCAAAACTGATCAGTGTTCTGAAAGTAAACCATGTTTCTTTTAAAAAGACTTGTACACATGCCCAGGCTCGGGGATATTAAAATTTACCACATAAAATCCATTACTAGAGGTAGAAATTGAGGGTGAATACTATTTCAGCAGCAATCATCAATAACAATTAAGAATGCTTTTTACTGTAACAACCAAATGAATAATTAAATATTGCAACACCTCAAGTAATACTGAACAAAGTGCATTTCTACAATATTCAGTGTTGCTATTCACTTTTCTAACTCGAAACAATATATCATAACTGGCAGCAAAGAAGTCCCTTGCAATAGACTTCCTTTGCTCAAGAACTTACAATACAATTATTGCATGCTGCTGTTAGACCATCTAAATCTTAAAGATAGTCCTAAAATATTTTATGGTAGACTATGATTAAGACATTACAGTACAAAAAACTTTATGCAGAAGGAAATACTATTGACATGCTTCTGCTTTAAATATTGTGAAAACATTACAACATAATGAATTCTCACAGTAGTTAGGTACAATTCATTTATATCACAGAAACAGTGTTTTTGCATAATTTAAGGCTTTGTCTGGTTCTTTAGTCAGATTTTTCATCTGATTCTTCTTCTTCAGCAGTTTCTAGCCAGGTTAGCTACTGAGTCACATAGAACATAATCTTGCCTTTCCCTGAAAATGCTTGGTTATATCTTCTTTCCAAGCCAAGATACTTTCCTCAATAATCTGCATGTCACAGAAGTGAAGAAAGGGGAGTAGCATGCCTGCTGTGAAGTTGCTATTGTTGCAGTGCAGCTGAAGAGCAAAGGGAACACTGCCTTGTAAATCATTGCTTTCATGAAGGAATTTCTGCATTTCTGGCTTGAAAGAAAGAGCAATTGTTTTTCCTGCCCTAACTGTTCTTTGTAAGGATCAGAAGAAGAATTTGTTTCATCACAGTGTGGGTTTACTTACTTTAAAATATACTGTAAGAAGCACATCACCAAGATGTTCATAAATCCTGTATCTTCATGAAATTTGGGAGGGATATCACCTTTAATCCATTTATATATTGTTAGAAGGGATTGATCCAACTTTATTTGGTTCAATGGTTCATTCTCTCATTTTAGGAGTGAGGATAAGAAACTCAATCAATTTCCCTCCAAAATTTCCAATATGAAGTTCTTATTCTGATCAATTTCTGTATATTGATGTTTCTTTGTTGGATAGTTCTGTTAACCATTCCCGATCTTGTAACTTAGCTAATTACTGAAGGTAAAGTAATAAGAGAAAAAAATGGGTGCCACTTTTCAGTGGTTGAGTTAGTGTTGAAATGCTTACCAGCTCTGAAGTGATGGCACAAGCTGAAAACTGTACTATAAGATTTTATCAAGGGGATGTCAACCTCCAGTTTGGAGCAGTTGTCCAATACATTGAGGAAAGCCTGCATGAAATTGATGCTAGTGACTATACCTTTGTGTATGAGTAAATTGATTAAAGAACTTGATTTTTCTTTATCTTCATTTCTAACTATTAAAAGGATAATTATTTTGCTCCACATCTCAAGAAGCAAATGCACCTCACTTGTATTTCCACCTTTAAGATATTCAATTACAACAGTTTCATTTAATTTGCCTAATTCTTTCTTTAGTTGTGGTGGCTTTGGTTGGTTTTGGCAGAATTTTTCTCGATAGATGGTGGACTAGTTTTGAGACCAAGTTGAGGTATCTGTCCCAGAGGTGGTGTTAAAGTACATGGTGGTTGTGCACTAAGAGGAATCATAGTTATATGGGGCTGAAGCTTTGACACATCATTTTTATTCATTAAGAAAAATTGAGTAAGCCTCAGGCTAATTTAATCTGCATTAAACTGTCCTTTCTTAGAAAAACAAAGTTGCACATCCTTGATCTATAGAGGAATTAACTGTTCACTTGGAAGAATTAGAAAAAAAAAAACAGCAAATTAACCCCAATGAAAACAAAAAGAAAGAAATTATGGAGATTAGTGCAAAAATAAATGAAACTGAGAATGTGAAAACAATATGGAAAATCAACAAAACCAGAAGTTGATTCTTTAAAAGCATCAATAAAATAGATCTTTTTTAAAGTTAAAATTAATATTTATTTATGAGAAAATAAATTGCAATATATTAAACATATTGTAAGCTTACACTTATCACATACATCAGAAAATCAAAGTAAAGCACAATATATGAACTCTTTGACATATTTCTACAAAATTTTCCACATTTTTAGCTCATACTTTAAAAATTTTTAAAAAAATATTTAATTGAGAAATATTCAGACATATACAGTCCAACCATATTATACAAGCAATGACTGACAATATCATCACATAGTTCTGTATACTTCACCATGATCATTCTTAGAACATTTGCATCATTTCAGTAGAAGAAATAAAAAGAAAATAAGAACTCAAATATCCCATACCCCTTACCCTCTCATTGACCCACAGTATTTCAATCTACCCAATTTCTACCCTTTATCTCACCCAATTATTTATTTATTTATTATCCTCATTTGATATTTTACTTATCTATCCATACCCTTGATAAAAGGACCATCAGACATAAGGTTTTCACAATCACACTGTCATATTGTAAAAACTATATAGTTATACAGTCTTCTTCAAGAATCAAGGCTACAGGAACACAGTTAAACAGTTTCAGGTATTCCTCTCTAGCCACTCTGATGCACCATAAACTAAAAAGGGATACATATATGATGCATAAGAATAACCTTCAGGTTAAACTTCCAACTCTGAAAGCTCTCAGCCACTGAAACTTTATTTTTTCTCATCTCTTTCTTCCCCATTTTGGTCAAGAAGTCTGTCTTATTTTTGTGATGTTGGGTTCTGGCTCATTCTCAAGAGTTATGTCCCAAGCTGCCAGGGAGATTTACACCCCTGGGAGGCATGTCACATTTAGGGGGGAGGGCAGTGGTTTCACCTGCCAAGTTGGCTTAGAGAGAGGCCACATCTGAGCAAAAAAAGAGGTTCTATGTGGGTGACATTTAGTCCTAATTATTGTTGTGAGGCACACTAAAGGAGAGACCATACACGTCAAAGCAACTTGCAAGCCAGTTAGGAGTCTTTATTAGCCGGCCATGACTGCCTCCGAAACCCAAGAAGGAGGAATCAGAGAGTAGCCTGAGAAGTTCTCAAGGGGGGCTTATAAAGGTGAAAAACACAAGCATACCCACAGAAGCAGGAAAAAGGACATTATCTTTTAGAGCCACATCTTGGTTTGCAGCTGTATGCAAGCAATCTTATCTACAGAAGCAGAGGAATGTCATTTGCTCTTGCACAATACATCCCATTCTTTCAGTTTCTTAACAATGATTATTGTTCAATTTTTAACTCTTGGGAACTTTCCACCCTGGATCTTGTGACTCCAGATACCTTCTTCTTGCTAGGGCCTGATTTATTGCTCCTGACCCACCACATTATCAGTAGGCTTAATCTCTCCTTTGCAGGATTAAGCTTCATAGGGGTGACCCCCAAGATTTAGGGCTCAGACTATTGAATTTGTTGTCCTCACTGCTTGTGAAAATATCAGGCATTCCACAGAATTGAAAGTTTAATATTTCCTCCATTCTTCCTAGTCCTCTAGTCTAGTCATATGGATTAATTTAAAGATACAAACTCAATGAATTGAAGTTGAAAGCATGGGTTATTTGGTTGCAGCCTTTGTGAAGTGTCCTAGATTTTAAGCTTTTACAGGAATCACATGTACTCTGGAGTTGTAACTGTCATTTCTAAATTATGAGATACTGAGCTATTTACATATAATCTGATCATTCCATGAAATTTCGGGTATTTATATGACACCTGAGACTCAGAGTTAGAACACTGAAGCTATGAAACTCTGCATTACCCCATTCAGCAACTGTTGAAAATGCTGAAAAAAGTGGTCAGACTTTGTCTAGAGATATGAAGTGAAGCCGCTCTGGATAGGACTAACATAAATCAGAATTCTGGGTATAGGATGATATGGCCTATATTTTCGAACTTCAAACACTGTGCTGTGCAGGATCAAAGAGGGGTGATGTTTCTTTGGTGCAAAATTTATATTTTGGGTAGCACATTATCTTGTGCTTGTCACAAGATAATGTTTGGTCAGTTTACTTCAATACCATAATTACATGGAATCTTGAAATATAGCTCATATGAGTGAAGCATTATAATATTTGTCTTTTTGTTTCTGCCATTTCATTCAACAAACAGTCCCTAAGGTTCATGCAATTAGTTGCATGCCTCACAATTTCATTCCTCCTTGCAGCCACTCAGTATTCCATTGTATGTAAACACCAGAGTTCTGCTTTCCATTTTTCAGTGGTTGTATCCTTAGGCCACCTTATCCACTGTGAATGGTGAACACTGCCACCATAAACAGCAGTGTGAAAATGTCCATTCTTGTACCCACACTCAGTTCCTCCAAGTATATACCTAGTAAAGGGGATGCAAGATCATATGGCAACCCTAACCCTAGCTTCCTATGGAACCACCACACTTCTCTCTCCTTTTTTAAGTTTTAAAATATAAATGACCATCTATTTTCAATACCCTGCAATATTGACATTTCTTTGCTCTTCCTCATGCCAAAACATTTCTAAATTTGTACACTTGGCCACTATCATTGTACACTCTAGGCATTTCTAGATTATAGCATCTCAGTTTTTATCATTTATCTTTCCTTCTGGTTTTATATGTGTCCCCAGCCCTCCTGCCTCTATCCTGATGTTCAGCTTCATTCAGTGTACTTACACTACTGTGCTACAATCAAATACTATTGTGCTATCTGTTTCTGAATTTTAACAATCAGTCCTGTTGCACAATCTGTATCACTTCAACTCCAATTAACCAATATCTACCCTATTTCTATCCCCTGATGTCCTCTATTATTTTTTTAATTGAAATTCTCCAAGTTCATTCATTAATGTGACTTTGTATCAGTGAAGCCATACAGTATTTGTCCTTTTGTATCTGGCTAATCTCACTCAGCATAATGTCCTCAAGGTCCATCCACGTTCTTACATGCTTCATGACTTTATTCTGTCTTACAGCTGTGTAATATTCCACTGTATGTATATACCACAGCTTGTTTAGCCATTCTTCTGTTGATGGATATTTGAGCTGATTCCATCTCTTGACAATTGTAAATAATGCTGCTATAAACATTGGTATGCAAATGTCTGTTTGGGTCCTTGCCCTCATGTCCTCTGAATAGATACCTAGAAATCATATCACTGGATCATATGGCAATTCTATACTTAGCTTCCTCAGGAACTGCCAAACTGCAGTCCACAGTGGGTGTACCATTTTACATTCCCACCAACAGAGAATAAGTGTGCCTCTTTCTCCACATCCTCTCCAACACTTGTTGTTTTCTCTTTTATTGATAATGGCCATTCTGGTGGGTGTGAGATGATATCTCATTGTAGTTTTGATTTGCATTTCCCTAATAGTCAGTGAAGTTGAGCATCTTTTCATGTGCCTTTTAGCCATTTGCATTTACTCTTCCAAGAAATGTCTGTTCGTGTCTTTTGCCCATTGTGCAATTAGGTTGTTTATCTTTTCATTGTTGAGTTGAGCAATCTCTTTATATATTCCTGATATTTGACCCTTATCTGATATGTCATTTCCAAATATTGTCTCCCATTTTGTAGACTGTCTTTTTACTTTCTTGACAAAGTTCTTTGGTACACAAAAGTGTTTAATTTTGAAGAGTTCCTATTTATCTATTTCTTTCTTCAATGCTTGTGCTTTGGGTGTAAGGTCTAGGAAACCACCTCCTATTACAAGTTTTAGAAGATATTTCCCCACATTTTCTTCTAAAAGTTTTATGGTTTTAGCTCTAATATTTAGGTCTGTGATTCATTTTGAGTTAATTTTTGTATAAGATTTGAGATATGGATCCTCTTTCATTCTTTTGCATATAGATATCCAGTTCTCTGAGAACCTTTTATTGAAGAGACTGTTCTGTACCAACTGAGTTTGCTTGACTGTCTTATTAAAGATCAGTTGTCCATAGATGAGAGGGTCTATATATGGACATTCTGTTCAATTCCATTGGTCAGTATATCTATCTTTATGCTAGTTCCATTCTATTTTGACCATTGCAGCTTCACAATATGCCTTAAAGTCAGGTAGTGTAAGACTTATGACTTCATTTTCCTTTCTCAGGAAATTTTTAGCTATTTGGGGCACCCTGCCCTTCCAGAAAAATTTATTTATTTATTTATTTATTTATTTATTGCATGGGCAGGCACTGGGAATTGAACCCAGGTCTCCAAACCCAAGTCTCCAGCACCTCCAGATGAATTTGATTATTGGTTTTTCTATTTCTGCAAAGTAAGTTTTTGGAATTTTAATTGGTATTGCATTGAATCTATGAATAAATTCAGGCAGAATTGACATCTTAACTACATTTAGTCTTCCAATCCATGAACATGGTATGTCCTTCCATTTATTTAGGTCTTCTGTGATTTCTTTTAGCAATTTCTTGTAGTTTATTTGTATAAGTCTTTAGTACCCTTAGTCAAATGTATTCCTAAATATTTTATTCTTTTGGTTGCAATTGTAAATGGAACTTTTTTCTTGATTTCCCCCTCAGATTGTTCATTACTAGTGTATAGAAACACTACTGATTTTTGAGTGTTGATCTTGTAACCTGCCACTTTGCTTTACTCTTTTATTAGCCCTAGTAGTTTTGCTGTGGATTTTTTTGTGGTTTTTGATATATAGTATCATATCACCTGCAAATACTGAGATTTTTATTTCTTCCTTTCCAATTTTGATACCTTGTATTTCTTTTTCTTGTCTAATTGCTCTGGCTAGAACTTCCAACACTATGTTAAATAATAATGGTGACAGTGGACATCCTTGTCTTGTTCCTGATCTTAGGGGGAGGCTTTCAGTTTTTACGCATTGAGGATGATGTTAACTTTCAGTTTTTCTACACACTTCTCTCTTGAGGGACTGCACCTCTCATCTGCCTACCAATAGGGAAAAAGTACAACACTTTTCCAAATTTTCTCTGGCACTTGCTTCTCTTTGTTCATTTTCATCCAATTGTATTTGTGCATCATACTATCCAACATAAGTAAGTAGACATGCTTTCACCACCGTAATCAATATGAAGGCATTTCCTTTTTTTCTTCATAAAATCATTACCCCTCCCTCATGCCCTCTAATTGTGGACATTTTGCTTTGGCATAATGCCTTTGTTAGAGTCAGTGGAAGCATATTATAATGTTACTGTTGGCTATAATCCCTAGCTTGCATTGATTAAACCTTTTCCTGTATAGCATACATTTTCAACCTCTTGCAATGTTGACATTCATTTGTTTTCCCTGATGCAAAAACGTTTTTATATTTGTACATTAAATCACCATCTTTGTCCAGACTAGGCATTCCTATGTTATACTGGCTCAGTCTTATTCCTCTATCTTTCCTTTTGTTTTCATATGTGCCCCCAGGCCTTCTTCTTCAACCATATTCACATTCAGCATCATTCAGTATACTTATAATATTGTGCTACCATCAGGAAGTATTGTGCTATCCATTTGTGAATTTTTCCAATCAGTCTTGTTGCACAATCTGTATTTCTTCACAAGCAAATGCCCAATCTTGACTCTATTTCAATCTCCTGATAACATGTGTTCTTAACATTATTATCTCTCAAAATTCACTCATTAATATTAGTTCATATTAGTGAGACCATACAGTTTTTGTCCTTTTGTTTCTGGCTAATTTCACTCAGCATAATGTTCTCAATGCTCATCCACGTTGTTACATGCTTCATTATATTATTCTGTCTTAGAGCTGCATAGCATTCCATTTATGTATATATCACAGATTATTTACTCATTCATCCATTGATGGACATTTGGGCTGTTTCCATCTCTTCACAATTATTTATAATTGTATTATTTATAATACTCCTATAAATATCATTATGCAAATGTCCACTTGTTTCCTAACCTTCAGTTCCTCTGAATATATACCTAGTAATGGGATTTCTGGATCATATGGCAATTCTGTACTTAGCCTCCTGAGGAACACCAAGATGCCTTCCAGAGCTATTGTACCATTTTGCATTCTCACCAACAGTGGATAAGTGTGCCCCTTTCTCCACATCTTCTCCAGAAGTTTCCATTTTCTGGTTTTCCTTTTTTTATATAATGACCATTCTAGTGGGTGTCAGATGATATTTTCATTTTCCTTTTAGCCATTTGTATTTCCTTTTCTGAAGAGTGTCTGTTCATGTCTTTTATCCATTTTTAAGTTGGCTTTTTTTGCTTTTTGTTGTTGAGTTGCAGAATCTTGTTACATATACTGGATACTAAACCATTGTCACATATGTGGCTTCTAAATATCATTTCCCATTGCATAGGCTGCCTTTTACTTTCCTTTTTACTTTGACACACAAAGGTGTTTACGTTTGAGGTGATCCTATTTATCTATTTCTTTTTTCAATGCTCATGCTTTGGGTGTAAGTTTTAGGAAACCATGTCCTATTACAAATTTATAAGATTTTTCCCTATATTTTTATCTAACTGTTGCATAGTCTTAACTGTAATATTTAGGTCTTTGATTCATTTTGAGTTAATACTTGTGTTAGGTGTGAGATATGGATCATCTTTCATTCTTTTGCATATGAATATCCAGTTCTCCACACTTCATTTATTGAGGAAGATGCTCTGTTCCTGGTGGGTTGGCTTCACTGCCTCATCAAAACATCAATTATCCATAGATGAAAGGGTCTATTTCTAAACACTTAATTTGATTCCATGGTCAGTATATCTGTCTTTATGCCAGTACCATACTGTTTTGACCACTGTGGCTTCATAATATGCTTTAAAGTCAGGTAGTGTGAGAACTCCCATTCATATTCTTTTTCAAGATATTTTTAGGGATTTGGAGCACACTGTCCTTCCAAACAAATTTGGTTATTGGTTTTTCTATTTCTGCAAAGTAGATTTTGGGGATTTTAATTGGTTTTCATTAAATTTATAAATCAATTTGGGTAGAACTGACATGTTAACTATAATTAGTCTTTCAATCCATGAACAAAGTATCCCCTTCCATGTAGTTAGGTCTTCCATGATATTTTTAGCAATTTATTGTAGTTTTCTGTGTATAGGTCTTTTGCATCCTCAGTAAATTTATTACTAAATATTTGACTTTTTTTGGTTGATATTGCAAATAAATTTTTTTCTTGATCTCCACCTCAGAATGCTTATCACTAGTGTAGAAACACTACTGATTTGGGTTGTTGATCTTGTACCATGAACTTTGCTGTGCTCATTCATTGGCTCTTGTAGATTTGGGGGGGATTTTCAACATAGAGTATCATGTCTTCTGCAAATAGTGAGAGTTTTACTTCTTCTTTTCTAATTTGGAAACATTTTATTTCATTTATTTTAGTTCACTTCCATTCCTATTCTTTGAAATGTTTTCATCAACAAAGGATGCTGAATTTTGTCAAATGCCTTTTCTGCATCATCAAGATGATCATGTGCTGGTTTTTTTTGTTGTTGTTGTTTGTTTTTGCTTTGACTTTTTGATATGGTGTATTACAATAACTGTTTTTTTTGTTTTGAATCAGGCTTCCATACCTGGAACAAATCCCACTTAGTCATGATGCATAAATTTTTCAATGTTCTACTGGATTCAATTTGCAAGCATTTTGTTGAGGATTTTTGCATCCATATTCATTAGAGAGAATTGGTTTGTAACTTTCTTTTCTTATAGTGTCTTTGGCTTTATTATTAAGATGATGTTGGCTTCATAGAATGAGTTACATAGCTTTCCCTCTTCAATTTGTTTTGAAAAATTTGAGCAGGATTGAAACTAATTCTTTCTTGAATGCTTGGTAGAATTCCCATGTGAAGTCAGCTGGTCCTCAACTTTTATTCTTTGGGAGCTTCTTAATGACTAACTTAATCTCTTTATTTGTGATTGTTTTGCTGAGATCATCTAATTGTTCTCAAGTCAATGTTGGTTATTCATGGCTTTCTAGGAAGTTGTCCATTTCATCTATGTTGTCTAGTTTATTATCATATAGTTCCTAGTTTTTGCTTATTACCTCCTTTATTTCTGTGGAGTCAGTGGTTATATCTACTCTACAATTTCTGATTTTATTTATTTGCATCCTCCCATTTTTTTTTGTCATCCTAGCTATGAGTTGATCTATTTTATTGATGTTCTTAAAGAATCAACTTCTGGTTTTGTTGATATTCCATACTGTGTTCATATTCTTAGTTTCATTTATTTCTGCACTAATCTCCATAATTTCCTTCTTTTTGTTCTCTTTGGGGTTAATTTACTGTTTTTTTTTCTCTAGTTCTTCCAAGTGATCAGTTAATTCTTCTATTTTTGTTGTTTCTTCTTCTTTTTATTTCTACATGGGCAGGTACTGGGAATCAAACCTGGGTCTCTGGCATGGCAGGCAAGAACTTTGCCACTGAGCCACCATGGCCCATCCTTCTTCTTTTTTAATATGGCTATTTAAGACAATACATTTCCTTCTCAGTACTGCCTTTTCTGTACCCATAAACTTTGATATGCTCGTTTTCACTTTCCTTTTCCTCAATGAATTTCCTGATTTATCTTGTAATTTCTTCCTTGACCCACTAGTTGTCTAAGAGTATGTTCTTTAGCCTCTATATATTTGTGAATTTCCTGCCCCCTACCTCTTATTCATAACTTCAGTCAATTATGATCTGAGAAAGAGGTTTGTATAATTTTAATATTTTAAATTTATTGAGACTTTCTTTGTGACCAGAATATGGTCTATGCTTTAGAATGATCAAGGGATGCTTGAGAAAAAAAGTGTATTCTGCTGTTGTGGTGTGTAATGTTCTGTAAATGTCTGTGAAGTCTAGTTTATTTGTTGTATTATTCAAAATCTCTGTTTTCTTATTGATCCTGCTTAGATGTTCTATCCATTGATGAGAATGGGGAACTGAAGTCTCCAACTATTATGGTAGATACAACTATTTGTCCCTTCAATATTATCATTGTTTGCCTCATGTATTTTGGAGCACTCTTGCTTGGTGCATTAATATTTATGACTGTTATGTCTCCTGTTGAATTCCCACTTTTTTTAATACATAGTGTCCTTCCTTGTCTCTTTTAATTTTTTTACATTTCAAGTATGATTTTTCAGACATTAGTATAGATACTCCTGTTCTTTTCTAGTTGTTTTTTGAATGAAATATCTTTTCCCAATCTTTCACTCAACCTATTTTGTCCTTGAATCTAAAGTAAATCTCCTGTAGAAAGTATATAGATGGGTCCTGTTTTTAAATCTATTCTGCGAGTCTGTGCCTTTTGATTGGGGAGTTTAATCCATTTATATTTAATATCATTGCTCTAAACACAGTACTTTCTTCTACAATTTCTTTTTAATTTTATATGCTGTGCCAGTTTAAAAGGATTTATGTACCCTAGAAAAGTCATGTTTTAATCCTAATCAATCTTGTGGGAGCAATGGCTTCTTCTAATCCCTATTCAGTACTATAAGTTGGAAACTTGATTAGGTAATCTCCACGGAGATGTTACTCAAATAATTGTGGATATTAAGCTTGCTTAGATGGAGACATGTCTCTACCCACTCTATGTGAGTCTTGATTTGTTTACCAGAATCCTATTAAAGAGGAGATATTTTGGAGGGAGTGCTCTTTAGAGAATGAGGTGAGAGCTGCAGAATCATGACAGAATGATGAGAGAACCACAGAGTCCATCAGCCAGTGACCTTTGGAGATGAAGGAGAATGCCCCTGGGGAGATTCATGATGCAGGAGGCCTAGAAAGGAAGTTAGTAGGCATTACCATGTTTGTGATATGCTTTTCCAGCTGAAAGAGAAACCCTGAACTTCATCGGCCTTTCTTGAGTGAAGATAACCTCTTGTTGGGGCCTTAATTTGGCTTTAATTGGGACATTTTCTCAGCCTTAGGACTGTAAACTAGCAAATTTTTAAATTCCCCTTTTTAAAAGTCATTCTGTTTCTTGTATTTTGCATTCTGGCAGCTAGCAAACTAGAACAGATTTTGGTACTGGAGAAGTGGGGTGCTGCTGTGGTTTGCAAGTACTAAAAATGTTGGAATCACTTTCTAAATGGATATGGGGAAGATTTTGGAGGACTTGTGAGGAGCTTGATAGAGAAGGCCTAGAATGCTTTGAAGAGACTTTTGGTAGAAATGTGGACTCTAAGGATAACTCTGACAAAGCTCTGGGAAGAAATGAGGTACATGTTATTGCAAACTGGAAGGAAGGTGATCCTTGTTTTAAAATGGCAGATCAGATAATCTTACAAAATTGACTAGTGGCTTTTGCTGGAAGGCAGATTTTAAAAGCTATGAACTTGGATATTTAGGAGAAGTGATTACCAAATTATATGTGGAAAGGGCAGCCTGGTTTCTCCCTGAAGTTAATAGTGAAATTCTATAAAAGAGAGATAAGTTGAAAACTGAGCACTTGGGTACAAAGAAACCAGATATTGATGTTCTGGAAAATTCTGGGCTTCCAAGAAGGGAGACCACAGAGAATCATGCTCCATGTGAAGATTTGCCCAAAGGTGGAACCAGCCAGCAATTTAAGAAAAATCCAGGATTGGACATGCAGTTATCAAGGAAGGATTTGTGGAAACTCCTTATGACCTGAGGTTACTGCACAGAAATCCAATGAGAGTGATGTGGGATCTGTATAATAAGAACCATTGCCAGTTGGGGTGGAGAGGGACAGAGAAGGGACACATTGGAGGAAAAACAACTTCAGAGGGAGAACCATGGAGGCTGAGGTCTGAAGTTAAGAAGCCTTGGGCCAGGACAGTGAGGCAGGTGGAGAGGGTGAGTTTGCCCCAAAGGCAGAGGATGGGCCTTCCACATCATTGTAGTGGAAGAGTCATGTTTCCTCAGACTTTGGAGCATATTCTTTGGGGTTTCAGGAGACTCTGGCTGCCACCACAGGGAGGGGTTGAGCATATGCCCCAGAGATGGTGGAGAGCCTGGGTGCAGCCCCAATCCTTGGAAAGGTTGGAGCTGAGAAAAAGGTGGTCTCCTCAATGTCCCCCTAAGGTTGCATTTGGAGAGAGGGGGACTACTGTGTAGTCCCTTGGAAAGGGTGGAAATGCTACTTTCTAAAATCCCATAGTTAAATGACTCTCAGACTATGAAATCTAATGAACTTTGCCCTGAAGGATTTTTGAAACTGCTTGGGTCCTCTTTCTTCTGTGTTCCTCCCAATTCCTCCCAATGGAAATTGGTATATGTATCCTATCACTGTTCCTCATTTGTATGTTGGCAGCAAATCACTTGTTCTGAGTTTTATAGATCCAGAGTCAAAGGACAACTTTGTTTTAGGACAGACCATGCCTTAACTGACTTGGTGCTGATTTTAACCTTGTATTGTATTTGTAATGTTACTGGAATGGTTTAAGGTTCTCTGATATTATTATGGAATGAATGTATTTTGTATACGGAAAAATATATTTTTTTCGGGTCCAGAGAATGGAATGTGTCTGTTTGAAAGGATTTACATATCTCAGAAAATCCATGTTTTAATCCTAATCAATATTGTGGGAGCAAAGTTTTTTTCTAATCCCTATTCAGTACTATAGGTTGAAAACTTGATTAGGTCACAGAGATGTGACTCAGTCAATTGTGGGTATTAAACTTGATTAGATGGATGTGTCTCCACCCATTCTATGTGAGCCTTGATTAGGTTACTGGAATCCTATAAAATAGGAGATATTTTGGAGGGACTGCCCTTTTAAGAAAGAGGAGAAAACCACAGAACCATGACATATGGACAAGAGAAACATAGAGTCCATCAGCAGGGACCTTTGGAGATGAAGAAAAAAAATGCCTCCTGGGGAGCTTCATGAACAAGAGGTCTGGAGAGAAAAATAGCAGATGCCACCAAGTTTACCATGTGTTCTGCCAGCTGAAAGAGAAATGCTGAATATCATCAGCCTTCTTGAACCAAGGTATCTTTCCCTGGATGCCTTAGATTGGACATTTCTATAGACTTGTTTTAATTTGGACAATTTCACAGCCTTAGAACTGTAAACTAATAACTTATTAAATTCCCCTTTCTAAAAGCCGTTCCATTTATGGTATATTGCATTCTATCAGCTAACAAACTAGAACATATGTCACACTTAAATATTTTCTCTTTTTTCCATTTCTGATAGCCTTAATTTCTACACTTTTCTCAAGACTTCTCTCTGCTTGTTTTTCTTCTCTGCCCATAGTGCTCCATTTAGTATTTCAGGTAAACAAATTGTCACAAATTCTCTAAGTCGTTATTTGTCTGAAGATATTTTAATCTCCCCCTCATTTTTGAAGGGTGGTTTTGCTGGGTATAGAATTTTGGTTGGCAATTTTCCTCTTTTAGTATCTTAATATATCATATAACTGTTTCTCACCTCCATGGTTTGTGCTGAGAAATCCCCACAAAATCTTATTGAACTTCCCTTTTATGTAATGGATTTCTTCTCTCTTGCTGTTTTCAAAGTTCTCTCTTTGCCTTTGAGATTTGACAGTCTGATTAGTAAGTGTCTTGGAGAATGTCTATTTGGACCTATTCTGTTTGGGATATGTTGTACTTGTTGAACCTGTAATTTTATGTCTTCCATAAGAGATGAGAAATTTCTAGTGATTATATCCTCCATTACATTTTCTGTTCCTTTTCCATTTTCTTTTCCTTCTGGGACACCCACAACACCTATATTTGTCCACTTCATGCTGTCATTCAATTCTCTGGGATCCTGCTAATATTTTTCCATTCTTTTTCCTAAATTTCTTTTTGTGTGTAAGATTTCAGATGTCCAGTGCTCTAGTTCATTAATCATTTCTTCTGCCTCTTCAGATCTATTGTTGTAGGCTGCAATTTATTTTCATCTCTTCTATTGCATGTTTCATTCTGGTAAGTTCTGCAGTTTGTTTTTTCAAACTTCCAAGTACTTCGTTATGTTTACTAATGTCTTTTTTTTTGCATGGGCTGGCACCAGGGAATGAACCCAAATTCCAGCACAGCAGGTGAGAACTCTACCTGTGAAGTCACTGTGGCCTGCCCTCACTAATGTGTTTTTATATCTTCCCTCAACTTTTTGATTTCATTTTTGGTGAGATTTTACACATCTGTTCAAACATCCTGAATTCATTGTTTCAACTCTTGTATCTCATTTGAAGTGTTTGTTCCTTTGATTTGATCATATTTTTGGTTTTCCTAGCTTGACTTGTTCTACTTTGCAAATCGCCAGCATGTGATATACCAGAAATAGTATGGCTCTTAAAAGGGAGATGTTCTAATTTGCTAGCTGCCAGTATGCAATATACCAGAAATGGGATGGCTCTTAAAATGAGGAATTCAAAGAGTTGCCAGTCTACAGTTCCAAGGCTGAGAAAATATCCCAATTAAAACAAGTCAATATAAATGTCCAGTCAAAGACATCCAGGGAAAGATACCTTGGTTCAAGAAGGCTGATGAAAGTCACGGTTTCTCTCTCAAGTGGAAGGGCATATGGTAAACACAGTCAGAGTTTCTCTCTCATCTGGAAAGCCATATGGTGAACATGGTCAGGGTTCCTCTCTCATCTGGAAGGATACATTGCGAACACAGAATTATATGCCAGCTTCTTCTCCTGGCTCCCTGTTTCATGAAGCTCCCCAGGAGGCATTTTCCTTCTTCATCTCCAAAGGTCGCTGGCTGGTGGACTCTGCTTCTCATGGCTATGTTATTATGCTCTGCTCTCTCTGAATCTCTCCTTCTCCAAAATGTTTCCTCTTTTATAGGACTCTAATAAAACAACCAAGACCCACCCAAATGGGTGGAGACATGTCATCACCTAATCCAGCTTAACAACCACTCTTGACTAAATCACATCATCCAGGGAGATGATCTGATTATAGTTTCAAACATACAGTATCAAATAAGGATTATTCTACCTTTATGAAATGGGATTTTGATTAAAACATGGCTTTTCTAGGGAGCACACTTCCTTTCGAACTAGCACAGGGGGAATTTATTAAGTTGCAATTTTACAGTTCTAAGCCTGTGAAAATGTCCAAATTAAGGCAAGCCTATAGAAATGTCCAGTATAAGGCATTCAGGGAAAGATGCCTTGGTTCAAGAAGGCCAATGACATACAGAATTTCTCTCTCACCTGGAAAGTACATGCCAAACATGGCAACATCTGCTAGATTTCTCTCCATGCTTCTTGTTTCATGAAATTTCCCTGGGGCATTTTCCATTTTCATCTCCAAAGGTCTCTGGCTGTATGGACCCTCCTGGCTCTTTCCAAAATGTTTCCCTCTTAAAAAGGTGCCAATAAGCAACCCAACCTTGAATGGATGGAGACATACCTCATGGGAGCCATCTAATCAAAAATTGCTTCCCACAATTGGGTGGGTTGCATCTCCATGGAAACAATCTAAATGTTCTCACCCAGCAATATTGAATGACAATTAAGGAACTTGGCTTTTCTGGGGTTCACAACAGATTCAAATAGGCAATTCCACCCTTTGGACCTTCAAAAGTATTTCAAAATGCGAAATACATTCATTCCATCACAATATCACAAAGCCATTTCAGTAACAATACAAATGTAATACAAAGTCAGAAACACTACAAATCTTTTCAAAGTCAGGCCTGTCCGAAGGAAAAATTCTCTTCTGGCTCTGGACCTGTAAAATGTAGAACAAGTTTTTTCTTGGCCACATACAAAGGAGGGACAGTCATAGGATAAATTCCCCTGTTTCCATAGGGAAAAATTGGAAGGAACACATGGGTCGCTGGACCCAAGCAGTTTCAAATCCTTCATGGCAAAGCCCATTAGATTTCAAAGTCTGAGAGTCATTTTTCTTCAGGGCTTTAGAAAGCTGCAGTTCCAACCTTCCCAAGGGCCTACACAATGGCCCACCTTTCTCCAAATGCAACCTGAGGGGACATTGGGGAGACCAACTTTTTCTCAGCTCCACCCTTTCCAAACATCAAACCTGCACATGGCTTCTCTTCCATCTCTGGGGCACACATCCAACCCCTCCATGTGGTGGCAGCTTGTCTTTCCTCAATCACCAATGAATGTGCTTCAACCTCTCCAGAGCCTGAGGTGGTACAACTTTTCTACTGCAATGAGGTGTAAGGACCACCCTCTGCCCTTGGGGCAAACTCACCCTCTCCAAATACTTGGGTGGGTCCACTCTCTTGGCCTGAGTCTGCCTGACCTGAGAACTTAGGCCACATGGTTCTGTCTCTGAAGATATCTTACATTTACTTTGTCCCTCTCCTAAGGCTTTTTTAAAATCCAGATCAGCAGTGGTTCCACTTATACAGCTACCACAGCATTCTTGTTGGCTTCTTATGAGTAGGCTCAGATAATGCCCATCAGACAGATGAATTTTCCAGAATCCTTTCTGGATAACTACATCTCCAATCCTGGCTTTCTCTGAAATAGCTGACTGGTTCCACATTTGTTAAAATCCTCACGTGGGGCACTATTTTCTGGGATTTTCCTTCCTGGAAAATTTCCAAAACATCAATTTCTGGGTCATTTGTACCCAACAGTCCAGTTCTCAGCTTATCTATTTCCTGTTACATTTTGCTATAAGCTGCAAGGAGAAACCAGGCCGCACTTTCCACATTTAATTTGGAAATCTTTTCTGCTAAATATTCAAGTTTGTGGCTTTTAAACCTGCCTTCCACCAAAAACTATCAGTCAATATTGCCAGATTATTTGCTACTTTAAAACAAGGACCACCTTCCTTCCAGTTTGCAATAACATGTGCCTCATTTCCATCCAGAGCCTCATCGGAGGTTATCTTTAGAGTCCACATTTCTATAGTTTCTTCAAAGCATTCTAGGCTTTCTTTTTCAAGTTCCTCACAAATTTTCCCCTTATCTATTTAAAAAGCCTTTCCAACATGCTTGGGATTTGCACACTGAAGCACCCCCCTCCTGGTACCAAAATTCATTCTAGTTTGCAAGCTGCCACAATGTGATATACCAGAAATGGTATGATTTTAAAAAGGGGGAATTTATTAGGTTGCAAGTTTACAGTTCTAAGGCTTTTAAAATGTCCAAATTAAGGCAAGGGTACATAATATCCAATCTAAGGCATCCAGGGAAAGATACCTTGGTTCAAGACCAATGACATTCTGGTTTCTCTCTCAATTAGAAAGGCGTGTGGTGAGCATGGCAATGTCTGTTAACTTTCTCTCCAGGTTTCTTGTTTCATGAAGCTCCCCCAGGGACATTTTCCTTATTCATCTCCCAAGGTCTCTGGCTGCATGGGCTTTCATGTCTCTTTCCAAAATAGTTTCCTCTTAAAGGGCTCCAGTTAACAACCCCACCTTGAATGGGTGGAAACGCACCTCCATGGAAACAATCTAATCAAAAGTTATCACCTACAACTGGGTGGGTCATATCTCCATGGAAACAATCAAAAAAGCACTCACCCAGCAATACTGAATGAGGATTAAATAACTTGGCTTCTCTGGGGTTCACAACAGATTAAAACCAACAAAGAGTTGTTAAGTTTTTGTTGGCATCTAGGCATTTGGCTTCCATTATTAGTTTATTCTGAATATTGTTTTCATTCTTTTGCCTATGGTTTTAATCCTGGATGGCTTTGTTCTCTATCTCTTCTTTCCCATTCAGTTCAGTTTATTCTAGATCTCTAGCATAGATTCTGCTTAACTGATCAGAATTTTTCAGTTCTTGTTTTCTTGTTTCTTTCCCTCCCTATATGGATCCTTTGTTTTGAGGAGGGGGGGCTCTTCAGATATTATACTCCCCAATCAGGTTTTCTCAGGCCATAGAGGCCCAGGTCTTATGAGGAGAGAGTAGCCAGCAACACTTTTCCTTGGTGAAAACTGAGTGAGACCCAGTAGGTTGTCAGGCTTCCCTATGAAGCCTCTAGATTCTGTGCTTTTTCTATCCCACCCAGCTTGTGATGCTTCCCATCAGCTTAAAGTGTTGCAGTACCTCTAATTTCAGCAGACTGTCCCTGCCAGTTGCATGATGGAGACAAGGGTGAGACAGTAAGTGGGTTTTGATTGCTTCCATTTTCCAGTTCCTGGAGCTGGAATTCCTTGAGGGAGGGATTACAGTTGAATTGGGCCCCACCCCGTTTTCTTGGGGAAGGTATAATGCCCTTTGAGGAATTAACCCCTTTCAGCTGACTAGTTATGATGTCTCAGACATTATTTAGTTCTGCCCTTGCCTGGAGCAGTGCTAGCGCCTGAGAATGCTTGCAGTTCTATACAATGAGCTGTTTAAGAAGTAAAAAAACAAAAAGCTTTTTCAGAGCTGGATCCCTGATCCTCAGATTTGCCATTCAAGAGCTTGAGTTGGTGCATGGCTGTATGTCTTTCCAGGCTCTATATGTCTCCTTTCATTGGGGTCCATTCCTTTTGCAGTATTTTTGTGCTTTCCAACTCAAAAAGTCTCTCTTTTTCATCAGTCCCCCTCCCTCTGCTGGCCCAAAAACTCCTAGTTCCTTTAGTGCTTATTCTAGGTTTAACTGTACTGGGGACCTGTTTCTTTAGTCAGAATTTCAATTAATTCCACAATTGGATCTTGATTGAGCTAAGCCCTTGCTACTAGTAAATTCTGTTTCTTTTCCCCTCAGGGACTCACCCTACCATGCTCGTGGGGGAGCATGAAGTGGTGCAGTGGTGCAGGAATCAACTTCTGAGCAGTCTGTCCTGGGGTTTTCCCCTGGATATCACTGCTGTCAGCAGTCTTGGGATAAGCTGAGGTGCATTCTTGGTTCCTTCTCCACCCTAAGAAGCACTGAAAGGAGAAGAGCCCTGTTCTAGTTTGCAAACTGTGGGAATGTGATGCCCCAGAAAAGCTTTTAAAAAGGAGGAATTTATTAAGTTGCAAATTTACAATTCTATGGCCATGAAAATGTGCAAATTAAAGCTAGTCTAAAAATATATCCAAATAAAGGCACCATCAAGTGGTCACATTCACTCAAGAAAGGCTGATGAAGTCCAGGGTTTCTTTCTCAACTGGAAAGGCACATGGTGAACATGGCAATGCCTAATAGCTTTCTCTCCAGGCTTCTTGCTTCATGCAGCTCCTCCAGGGGCATATTCCTTCTTCATCTCCAAAGGTCTCTGGCTGTGCAGGCTCTGTAGCTCTTTCCAAAATGTTTCCTCTTCTAAAGGATTCCAGTAAACCAATCAAGACCCACATGCAATGGGTGGAGTCACATCTCCCTCTAATCAAAGATTAATACCCACAATTGGGCATGTCACATCTCCATGGAGGTAATCTAATCAAGCTTCCAACCTATAGTGTTGAATAAGGATTAAAAATATGGCTGCCTCCAGAAGATGGATCAGGATTAAAACATGGCTTTTCTAGGGCACATAATCCTTTCAAACCAGCACAAGCCCCATTCTGCAACTGCGCTCTCCACTTTGGTGGCTTGATAAGGAAGAATCTTCAAAAGAATAATATTAATGGGTGGAAGTGGAAAATCCTTACTGAGAACTCAGCAGCTCCGACAGCACTCTCCTCAGGATCTGGTCATGACAACCTGGAAGGAAGGGGGAAGGGGAACAGAAAAATTAAGGGGGCATGAAGCAGGTGGATGGAATCAGGGACAGCTTTAAGATCTCTGCTCAGAGAAGTCACTGCTATAGCCACCACCTGGTACCACTGCCAACTTCATGGAACTCGGATTTGCTACTGGCCTCTTTCTTCATGTTTAATGTAGGTGTTTAGGGCTACAAATTTCCTTCTCAGCACTGCCTTCACTGTTCTCCAAAAGTTTTAATATGTTGGGTCCTTGCTTTCCCTTGTCTCTAGATATTTACTAATTTCTCTTGAAATTTCTTCTTTGATCCATTGACTGTTTAAGAATGTGTTGTTTAAAAGTGTGTTGTGAATTTTCCTGTTCTCCACCTATTATTGATTTCTAGTTTTCTTCCATTATGGTCAGAGAATGTGACTTGTATAATTTCAACCTTTTAAAATTTATTGAGAATTGTTTTGTTACCCAACATGTGCTCTCTCATGGGGAATGATCAATAGGCAACTGAGAACAGCATATAGCCTGCTGATTGTAGGAGAAATTTTCTGTAAATATCTGTAAAGTTTAGTTCATTTATCATACTATTCAAGTTCCTTATTTCCTTGCTTATGTCCTGTCTAGAGGTGTATTGAAATTATCTGTTGATAAGAATGGTGTATTGAAGTTTCCAACTGTTATTGTAGAGACATCTATTTCTCCATTCAGGTTTGTCCTAGTTAGGTGCATAAATATTTATGATCGTTATTTCTTCTTGGTAGATTGCCACTTTTATAAATATATAATGTCCTTCTTCATCTCTTATAGTATTTTTGTATTTAAAGTTTATGTTTTCCAATATTAGTATAGCTACCTTATCTTTTCCCAGCCTTTCATTTTCAACCTATTTTTATCTTTTGGTCTAAGTTGAGTTTCTCTTAGATAGTATATAGAGGAATCATATATTTTTATCCATTCTGCCAATCTGTCTTTTGACTGTGGAGTTTAGTCAATTTACATTCAAAGTCATTGCTGTAAAGTCAGTACTTACTTCAAATATTTAATTCATTGGCTTTTAAATGTCATATTATATTTTTTGTCTCTCTTTTTATCTTCTCAGTTACCCTTACTGCTAATTTTCATTTCTAAAATCCCCTCCATGCTTCTCTCTTGTCTTTTACTTTCAGACTGAAGAACTCTCTCAGCTTCTATTTATCTGTGAATGTTTTGAAGGAGAGTTTTGCTGCATAACAAATTCTTAGGTGGTGTTTTTCTCTTTTTCAGTATCTTAAATGTACCATGCCACTGCCTTCTTACTTCATGGTTTCTGATGAGAAATTTGCACTTAATTTTACAGCAGTTCCCTTACGTGCTGATCTGAAAGGATTTATGTACCCCAGAAAAGCCACCCTCTAATCCTAATATCCAATCTTGTGGCAGCAACCATTTCCTTTAAACCCCATTCAGTACTGTATGTTGGAAACTTGATTAGGTTATCTCCATGGAGATGTGACTCACACAATTGTGGTTATCAACCTTGGATTAGAGGGAGACGTGACTCCACCCATTTCAGTTGGGTCTTGATTAGTTTACTAGAATCCTTTAAAAGAGGAAGCATTTTGGAAAAATGCTTAAGATTCCGAGAGAGCAGAGTCATGACTGATCCATGAGAGAGAGTCCACCAGCCAGAGACCTTTGGATATGAAGAAGGAAAATGCCCCCAGGAGAGCTTCGTGAAACAAGAAGCCTGGAAAGACAGCTCTAGCAGACATCACCATGTTCACCATCTGCCTTTCCAGTTGAGAGAGAAACCCTAAATATCCTTGGCCTTTCTTGAGTGAAGGTAACATCTTATTGGTGCCTTAATTTGGACATTTTTATAGACTTGCTTTAATTGGGACATTTTCATGGTCTTAGAATTATAAACTTGCAACTTAAAAATTTTCCCTTTTAAAAAGCCATTCCATTTCTGGTATATTGCATTCTGGTAGCTAGCAAACAAGAACACCTCGTAAGTGACAAATCACTTTTCTCTTGCTGATTTTATAATTGTGTACCTTTGGCAGGTGGCATTTTGATTAGTATGTGACTCAGAGTAGGTCTATAGGATTTATCCCATATGGAGTGTTGGGCTTCTTGGATTTGCAGCTTCATGTTTTTTTATAAGGTTTGGGAAATTTCCATCCATTATTTCCTCAATGATTGTTTTTGTCCCTTTTCCATTCTCTTTTCCTTGTGGGACATCCATGATGCAAATATTTGTGCACTTCATGTTATCCACTATTTCCTTGAGATCTTGTTCAAATTTTTCCATTCTTTTCTCCATCTGTTCTGTTGTCTCTGTTGTGTGTTCTATGTCTCTAGGGTATGTTTAATTTCATTTATCATATCTTTCATTCCCAGAATATCTGTTGTTTTTCTTTGTATATTTTCAAATTCTTTTTTGGGCTCACTCTGTGTCTTTTTAATTTCTTTTATCTCTTTAACAATCTCTTTGAATTGATTTAGGAGATTTGTTTAAACATCTTTTTATTAGTTGTTCCAAATTCTTATCTCTTCAGACTTTTTAATTTGTTCCTTTGGCTTGAACATTTTTTGGTTGTTTGTTTCTTAGTATGTTTTGGAATTTTTTGCTGGTATCTGGGCATCTGAATATCTTGATAAGATTATTCTGAATGTCAGGTTTCCTTTCTTATCTAATATTTTGTTGTTGATTGGGTTCATGTTAAAGCCTTTCTTTGGCACTTGGTTCATCAGTACTTCTCAGCCAAAACATGACCTAGATTCCACAATGGGGATGCAGACCAGTTCCAAAGGGCCCCAAGGAGAAGATCAGGAAAGCAGCTTCCCAAGACTCCAATTTCCAAGCCTGCCCAGAAGATAGAGCTCTTCAGATGAGAATGCATTTATGCAAAGCCCACTAAGTCTTCACTAGGGGAAATCTTGTCATTATAGAATGGGAGCTAGGTTGAGCCATGGCACAGAAGGGGAAGACAAGGGGAGTTCAAACACAATAGAAACCCAGCTTCTCCTATTTCTGGGTCTCTAGGAGTACTAATTTTTATATAAGAGCTTATTTGTCTTTAAACATTATGAATAAAGCTCCCCCAAATAATTTTTACTTGTAAATTCATCATTAAATCTAGAGGTAGGAAGATACACATCAAACAGACAGACACAAATAGAAATTCTGATGCAAAACCACAGAAACACATAAATATAAATCTCACTAGTTTTAACTATAATATTGCACTTTTCTGTAAATTCTTATCCAGATACAACAACATAAAATATTGAATATAAATGGATTTTGCCTCCTTTATCATTCCTTTTACAATACAAATCTAATTGTAGAACAATACTACAAAGTAAAATTAATTTCCAACCTAGGGTTCCCCAGATTCTAATTTATACCGGGACCAGCTTGTGTTATGAAAGAATATCTAAAAAACTAAACATAGGCCAATTACCTACAAAGCATTTTAAAGGATTGAAGTCTTATGTACTATTCTTATGATTATCTAAAATCTGCAATTAATTTTACAATATTAACATGTATTATCACAAATGCAATATTTTACTTTGTGTAGATCTAAACATCCCATCAACCAGATCTGAACTAGATCAGATATGTAACTAGTGCCAATGGAGATCTTGGAAGAATGTGGATCTTGGGGATTTTATCCCAAGTCAGGAACTTGAATACTGGACAACCATATTGACCCCAACTCTATCTCCCCCTAAAATCACTGATTAGATGTCCAGACCCTGGAACTGTTACTTGTCTCTAAATAAAATCACACTTATGTGTCTGTGATCCTGGTGGGAATGGGAGAAAGTATCAATCTTTGAGCCTCTAGATAAACAGGCTATATGGCCACACACAGTTGGCAACTAGAAAAGCCTGTCTGTCTGAGGTACCAGAACCTCTGGCAATAAAATATCTGGGGACCTTTCAATGTCACCAGATTTGCAAATTATTGCTAAACAAAGGTGTGTACCCAATGTGCACAGAAGTCAATGCCATGACATCATGATTTCAGAAAAGAAAGAGTTTTAATGCAAGTTGACTGGCATGGAGATGGTAGCCCCTGGCTCAAATCTGTCCTCCAAGTCTAAAGAGTTTAAGGTTTTTATGGGATTAGAACAAGGGTAGGTAGAGTTGTTTTTTATTTTACCCTCTGGAATGAGTTATAAAACACTTAACACTTTTCTTTATTTAACTTATTTAGTTTATTTAGTATGGGACTGGGCTGGCTTCTTACAGGAATTTCTCATGCTGATTCCAGAATATATGGTATTAAATGTAATGTATGCAATTCTGATATGCACCCCTGGTTAAGAAAGAGCTGCTTAGATACTTTAAAGATAGTAGTGAATATTAAAATTTGTCTAACCAATTTACAAAAAAAGACAGAAAATTAAAAATTGTTTTGTACTCATAGATCACACCAAAGAAATTGTAAATAATTGTAGTTATGCTCATCTCTAGTTCCCTTAATACAATGGGAATCATCTTAGGGGAAGAGACAAAAACCTTATAAATGAGGATAACCCATTTTCTTGAAGGCAAGGGAGTGTGTTATGGCATTGGATTCAGACATTTATGAACAAATTCTACACTAGTTATGTGCTTTAGGAAGAGTTACTTAGACATCCTGAGTCTCAGTTTTATCATTTGTAAAAAGAGATAATAATAATAATAATAATACTTTGTGAGGTATTGTAATAATTAAATGAGATAATATATGTAAGCACTTAGCAAAGTCCCTGCCACATTGTAATTGCTGAAAAAATGTTACTTATTGGTATGCTCATAGTTTACTTATTAGGCACTTGAAATGTCTTCATGTTCCTCATATTTATACTTGGAAGTATAATCACTAGCATCTGTGTAGCACACAGTTTTCTAAGAATTCCATTGACTTACATTATTATAATTGATTCTTTAAAAATGCCAAAAGTTATATGCATTATGTGTATATTAAACATTTGAAAAATGCTAACCCAAAATTGGTAATTCAGCTTACATAGGAAATCTGGGTTGGAGAGAACATATTATGTTCAGGGTACTGCCAGACTGGGAGAGAAAAGTGTGAAAAGATGAGGTTGGAAATGCAATCTAAATGAAAATATATGTCATATTCTGATTTAAAACTATAATTTCAGTTACAGCTGATATATATGCACACAATCTTTTCTTCCAATATTGCTTCCAGAACTATATCTAAACTGGACAAAATAACATAAAACTCTTGTCAAAATAATCTAATTATAATCCCCAGATTTAATTTTTTGGGGGGGTGCATGATCTGGGAATTGAACCCTGGCCTCCCATATGAAAGGTGGGCATTATACCAGATTTAGTTTTGAAATTCATAAATATTTATGGATCATTCCAGTATGTTACCTGGTTAATAATAATAGCACATCTATGAGTAGAATCAATATCATGTTGTAACAAGAATATTGATAAATGGACATTGCATCTCAATTTTTGTATTTATTTAGACTACTGATTTAAAGCTCTAGTTGGTCTTCTTGTGTCTATCAAAAACTCACACTTTTATTTCATTTGATGAGCATGTGTTTTGTTGATTTGTTTTCTTTTTAACCAACAGGTCCTTGTTTCTTTCCATCCAGCTGAGGAATAATTACTATGAGAGCGCTGCTGGACATTGTGCTTTTATAGGCTTCATAGTTTCTCCCTCTCTCTCGGATTTCAACCAAAGCCAATTGTGTTTAATCTGCCTGCTGCAGCTCTAGAAGTGACATCTGTTCAAATTTACACTTTTTATCATGGCTGACATGTTGCTTTTGCATCTGTTTACCTCAAGTTTAATTCCAATTGCCTTTTGCTGATACTTTAGGATTTCTTCCTCCATTCTACCATGGGTTGCTATGCATTGTGTCTAATTATGAAATCTGATGCATTTATTTATTTATTTTTGTCCCTTGCTCTACCTGAAATTATGCTTTTAAGGAAGCTGGATGGGATTTCTATGGCAGGAAGATATAGATTATTGCCTTTGGTAATAACCAAAATAATTTCTCTGCTGATCACCTTCAAATAACACCAAAATATGCTCCAGTATGAGGAGCATAAATCTCTGCAAGCATATATCAAACCACATACTTCAGATGCCTTTACACTGTGTATGGGGAGGAATATACAGGAATGAATGCTCAACTTCAGTTCTTCATTTCTAAAAGATTTCTGGAAAGGTTGGATTGTGACACATAAAGGTGTGTCTCTATGGTGAGAATGTGAAATTGCCATTATAATCACTATACTCATTACAATTGGAGCTGAGCCAATTAAGTTTATGGGGAGCCTTTAAAATTGAATCTAAAAATAATGAGAAAGAAGTAGATATAATTATTCCCTGTATATTGTAATAAGGAAAAGATTAATGGTAATATAGAAAGAGGCAGCAAGAAAACAAATTATATAAATTCTGCAAGGTAAATTCATCTTGAATACTATTATAAATGTGATCTTTAGGAAAACAGAAAATGCACTATGGATTAAGGAAACACATGTAAGATCAACTAATAGCTATTAGAACAGAAACATACTGAATAAAGCACAATAGAAATAAAGGGTAAATATGCATAGCATAAAGGAAACACCTGAGAAAAAAGAGTAACAGAGGCATGCAGGCCAGTGAATAGCATGGATGAAAAGTCAGTATGGTCAAAGATGATGGTGGCATTTTTCAAAATATCTCAACCATTATTGAATATCTCTTGTAGTGAATCTTTCATAAGTCTAGAAAATAGTCTGAGTATGCTCATAGCATGTCTGGGAAAATATGACAGATTAAACAAAGATGAGTGAGCAATATTTATTTACGATGAAAATAGTTCCAATTGTCTACTGGAATTCTCTATTCCAGAGGTGGCTATCTATCTCAGTCATAGTCTAAGGAAAATGTGAGAGAAGACTCTATTCTGAATATTATCACAATTGTAAATGAATCAGAACTATGTTCTTTTGATCGTGGAGACTACAAGAATTAGAGAAGGAAAAGGAAAGTGCCTTTTAGTTCCTAAAGCTATATTATTTCTTTTTCTTCTCAATGCTTCTTCCACAAAATAGTCTATCTAATTTGTTTTCCCATTTAGTTGGGGTTGGCAGATAATTACAACACTTTCAGCAATGGCAATGAACAATCATGACACTTGGAATAGCTTCACTGGTGCTAGGAACACCTTTGTTGCATTTTTTTCAGGTGGTACATTAGTCAAATTTTTCTTTATTGAAGAATCTCGGCATTTAAGGCTTTTGGAGGCCAATCATCTCTAGTTATTTGAAAATTAGGAAGATTAGTTGCAAAGAAGTATAGATTATATCACTCTGAACACAGGTAGGCAATGGAAAAAAGAATCCAGATTCCAGCAGTCTAATGTTTAACTCAATTATAGGTTAAGAGGAAATTAATGCCTATATGTAGACACTTGTTTTGGAGCAGGAACACAATAATGGATCTGATTAATTTCCCTAAATTCTCAGCAAATATTTTCATTTTTATATGTTAAAAACATGAGTTCTATAGCACCTACTATAGTAAGTCAGCCATTTGAGTGTAAAGAAAAAAAATAGCATCATGCTTGAAATGGTTGATGACCATTTCAACATTATTTTCACCTAGAAAATTGATTCATCATTAGGGAATGAAGCAAGTGATACTATTCCTAAAGATCTGAGATTCTTCTTCCTTTTACGAATGATTAATAATCCTGTATTGTTCACCTACCACGTGTAAGAAGTTTAGGGCATACCCAAATGCTTGTATAATCAAGGAAGATCATTTTACTTTTTTATTCTTATTAAATAAGCAAATATTATCAAAAGAAATTTACCACCCTGGGCAATGATCTACCCTCCATTCAGTATTCTACCTTTGGCACTGGTATCCAGAAAAGGTTTATCTTTAATTTTCATTTAATTTTTACTTTTACAGAGCAAAATTACTGGGCACAATGTCAATCTCCAAAGGTTAAATATGCTTTCAAAATGTCCTGTGTTCCTCTTTAATAACTCATGGATTTTCATACAAATACTTAAAACACACTTGAAACTATGTATGTTTTCTTTTCCAAATTTCCATGCTTTTGGAAGCAATGATTTAATGGAAAACCAGTTTTCATATTAAACAGACAAATTTTTATAATAAAAGTTAAAGTAGGAAGACTTCTGGGAAGATGGAAGAATAGGATAGGTCTAGTTCACCCCTGCTCTAAAGAACAGCTAGAGAAGGGAAAGAAAAAAGACTAGGAGAGGAATTCCAGGGTGTATGTAATCTGGGAGGGACTTCTACACTATAGAGGGAGGCCCTTGTTGAAAAAGCGGAAGAATTGAGATGCAGAGAACCAGAGACTGGCCAGCTAGTGCAAATAACCTAGCACATTCATTTCCAGACTGAGGCCCAGAGCCCTAAGAAGTGCAAGGACAGTGAGACAGGGACAAGGAAGTAGGCCAAACCACATTCCTTGAACATGCTACTCTCATGCATGCCATCCCCCCATGACTCATGACTCCCCCAAAACCCACTTACCTGAACCCCATCACCTGCTGCCCCACCACGTTGCAAACACCACCACCCCAACCCCCATACCTACACATCTCTTCCCCACACCCCACCACACACATGCGCACAAAATTGTCCCAGCCAGATGCACCTCTCCCAAACAAGCACACAACCCTACCCTGCCCCTCCAGAGACTGGTGTACTCACAGCCACCCCAACAACTCCCATAACCCTCTCTGCACGTGCACTTCTGGGCTGCAGGTGCTCACCTTCATACCTGGGCCACACTGCACCAATCCCATACAGTCGCTCAACTCCACCTGGCTTACCCCTTGACATCTGCACACAGGCACATCAGCCTTTGGCCCACCAGACACATGCACATGTACACACCAACTCATACCATTCCCCCTCAGCTCTGGGAAGGTGTCGACCTGTGCATCTGGGCTACACCTGACCCTGGCCCATGCAGGCACAAACCCACCCCACTGCCCCTGAACTCTGCACATGGGTACACCAGGGCCCCGAACCCCAGACCCTCGTACACCAGGGCCCTGCCCCTCAGTCCCAAACACACCAAGGTCCTGCATCCCAGAACCATGCACCAGCAAGCCACATCTTCCCTGCAGGTCACCCAAATGTTGAGAGAAACAGAAAATCCTGAAAGTGGCAAGAGAAAAGCAATCTACCACATAAAAGGGAAACCACAGAAGACTGACTTCAGATTACTCAACTGGCACTAGGGAGGAAAGAATTCCACACAAGAATTCTGTACCCAGCCAAATTGTCCTTTAAAAGTGAGGGAAAGTTTAAAAGTTTCACAAACAAACAAAGGCTGAGAGAATATCTCAAGAACAAGACCAGCTTCTCAAGAAATAGTAAAGGGGGTTCTGCAAGCTGAAAAAATATATACGAGAGGGAGGTCTGGAAGAGGGCACAGAATTGAAAAGAACCAGTAAGAGTAACCTAAAGGATAAAAAAGAAAGAAGGGAAAAAAAACATAAAGATCTGACAAATAAAACCCAAAGAATAAGATGGTGGAATCAATAAATGCCTTTACAGTAATAACTTTGAATGCTAACAGACTAAATCAACCAATTGAAAGATACAAATTGGCAGAACGGATTAAGAAATATAATCTGTCTATATGCTGCTTACAAGAAACTCATCTTAGACACAAGAATGCAAATAGATTGAAAATGAAAGGATGGAAAAAGATATTCCATGCAAGTTGTAATAAAAAGAAAGCAGGAGTAGCTATACTACTATTAGGCAAAATAGACTTTATGTCAAGACATCATAAGAGACAAGGAAGGACACTACATATTAGCAAAAGGGACAATTAACCAAGAAGAAATAACAATCATAAATATTTATGCTCGCAATCAAGGAGCCCCAGAGTACATGAGACAGATATTGGCAAAATTGAAGGAAGTGATAAACATTTTTTAAATAATAGTAGGACACTTGAATACACCACTCTTCTCTATAGACAGAACAACCAGATAGAGGATCAATGAGGAAATAGAGAACATAAACAATTTGATAAATGAATTAGACCTAACAGATATATATAGGCTGCTACACCCCTAAACACGAAGATATGTATTATTCTCTAGTGCTCATGAAACAATCTCCAGTATAGAGCATACGCTGGGGCACAAAGCAGATCTTTATAAATTTAAAATCATAGAAATTATTCAAAGCACTTCCTCTGATCACAATAGAGTGAAGCTGGAAATCAATAACTACCAAAGAACATGAACTTTCGCAAATACATAGAGATTAAATAACACACTTTTAAACAATGAATCGGTCAAAGAAGAAATTGCTAGAGAAATTGGTAGCTATCTGGAGATGAATGAAAATGAAAATACAACATATCAGAACTTATGGCATGTAGTGAAGGCTGTGTTGAGAGGGACATTTATTGCCCTAAATGCCTATATTAAAAAATAAGAAAAAGCAAATTTGAGCATTTCATTGCTCAACCAGATGAACTTGAGAAAGAACAGCAAACTAACCCCCAAGCAAATAGAAGAAGAGAAATAACAAAGTTTAAAGCAGAGTTAAATGAATGAGAAAACAATAGAAAGAATCAATAAAAGCAAAAGTTGGTTCTTTGAGAAAATCAATAAAATCAATGGGCCACTAGCAAGACTGACAAAGAAAAAACACAAAGAAAATACAAATAAACAAAGTCAGAAATGAGAGGGGGAGATATTACCACAGACCCAAATGAAATTTTAAAAAATTATAAGAGAATACTATGAACAACTGTATGCCAACAAACTAGACAAAAACGATGAAATGGACAAATTCTGGAAACACACAAAGAAGCTACACTGAATCAAGACTAAATAGAAGGGAAAAAAAGAAAATAGAAGATCTCAACAAACCAATCACAAATAAAGAGATTCAATCAGTCATCAAAAATCTTTCTACGAAGAAAAACCCAGGGCCAGATGGCTTCACTGGGGAATTTTATGAAACATTTCAAAAAGAACTACCACCAATCCTGTTTCAACTTTTCCAAAAAAAATTGAGGAATAATGAATACTACCTAACTAATTTTATGGAGCTAACATCACTTTAATACCAAAACTGGGTATACATTAATGATGGTGACTAAATGTACAAATTTAAAAATGTTTTTGCATGAGGAAGAACAAAGGATTATCAATACTGCAGGGTGTTGAAAATAGATGGTAATTCATATTTTAAAACTTTAACTTATGTGTGAGATTAAAGCAAAAAAATGTTTATTTGGTACAAAATTTATATTTTGACTAGTGTATTTCCTAATATAACTTATGTGGACAGCTTAATTGAACACCATAAGTACATGGAACCTTGAAGAGGGCACAACATTTTGTAAGGTTGTCCAGAGGGATGCCCCACAGTGATTTGAACAGTGAATAAAAAAAGTATTTGGAAAGTCCCCTTGGGAGAATGGCTAGAAAGGGGGAAAATTCAACTTCTCCATGTGGAGAATTCCTGATATTCTCACAAGCAGTGCCTACTTAAAATTAGGCCTAAGAGTCATCCACAGAGAACATCTTTTGTTGCTCAGATGTGGCCTCCCTCTCTCAGCCAACAAGACAAACAAACTCACTGCCCTCCCCCTCTCTACATGGGACATTACTCCCAGGTGTGTGGACCTTCCTGGCAACATGGGACATAAATCCTAGAATGAGCTGGGACTCACATGAAGGGATTGAGAAAATCTTCTTGACCAAAAGGTGGAAGAGGCAATATAGACAAAATAAAGTGTCTGTGGCTGAGAAATTCCAAACAGAATTAAGAGGTTACCCTGGAGGTTATTCTTGTGCATTATATAGATATCACCTTTTTAGTTAAGGTGTAATGGGAGAGGCTTGAGGGAACTGCCTAAAAATGTAGAGCTGTGTTCCAGTTGCCATGTTTCTTGAAGATGATTGTATAATGATTTAGCTTTCACAATGTGACTGTGTGATTTTGAAAACCTTGTGTCTGATGCTCCTTTTATCTACCTTATCAACAGATGAGTAAAACATATGCATTAACTTAAAAAAATAATAGGGGGAACAAATGTTGAAATAAATTTAGCAGATTGAAATGCTGGTGATCAGTGAGGGGGAGAGGGAGGGGCTATGGTATGTATGAATTTTTTTCTTTTTTCTTTTTATTTCTTTTTCTGGATTGATGCAAATATTCTGAGAGGTGATCATGGTGATGAATATACAACTATGTGATGAAAAAACAAAAAAAGTGGGTATACATACTACAAGAAAGGAAGCTACAGGTTAATCTCCCCAGTGTATATAAATGCAAAAATTCTCAACAAAATATTAGCAAAGGAAATCCAACGATACATTAAAAGAATTATACACCACGATCAAGTGGGGTTTATACCATGAATGCAAGGATAGTTCAAAAAAGTCAGTTAATGTAATATAGCACATTAACACATCAAAAGGGAAAGATTATATGATCATCTTGATTTATGCTGAAAGAGCATTTGACAAAATTCAGCATCATTTTCTGACAAAAACACTTCAAAATGTAGCAATCAAAGGTAAATTCATCAACATGATAAAAGGCACGTATGAAAAACCTATAGCCTGCATTGTCCTCAATGGTGTGAGGCTGAAACCTTTCCCCCTAAAATCAGGAATGAGACAATGATGATGACTGTAACCTCTATTAATCAACATTGTACTAGAAGTTCTAGTGAGGGCAATCAGACAGGAAAAAGAAATGAGCAGCACCCAAATAGGAAAGGAAGAAATAAAATTTTCATTATTTGCAGATGACATGATGCTATCCTTGGAGAATTCTGAGAAATCTACAAGAAAGTTGCTTGTGCTAATAAACAAATTCAGCAAGGTGACAGGTTATAAAATTAATGACCAAAAATCAGCAGTGTTTCTGTACACAAGCAAGGATCTAACCAAGGACTCAATTAAGAGAAAATTCCATTCAAAATAGCAACGAAAAGAATCAAGCATCTAGGAATGAACTTAACTAAGGATATAAAGGACTTCTACACAGAGAACTATATGACATTGTTAAAATAAATCAAGGAAGGTCTATGTAGGTGGAAAGACGTTCCCTGTTCATGGATAGGAAGGTTAAATATAGCTAAGATGTCAATTCTACCCAAATTGGTCTACAGTTTCAATGTAGTACCAATCAACCTAGTTATCAAATTCATCTGGAAGGGAAAGAGACCCTGAATAGCAAAAAGCATCCTAAAAAAGGAGAATGAAGTGGGAGTATTAATTCTCTCTGATTTTAAAATTAATTATAAAGCCACAGTGAACAGCATGGTACTGACACAAAAATAGAAATATTGACCAATGGAATCAAATTGGGAGCACAGAAATAGACCACCAAATCTATGGTAAACTGATTTTGACAAGGCCCCAAAATCCACTGAACTGGGATAAAATAGTCTTTTCAATAATTGGGCACTGGAGAACTAGATATCAATTACCAGAAGAATGAAAGAGGACCGTTTCCTTACACCTTATACAAAAATTAACTCAAATGGGATCAAACACCTAAACATAAGAACCAGTACTATAAAGCTCTTAGAAGAAAATGTAGAGAAATGTTTTCAAGAGCTAGTAATAGGAGGTAGCTTTCTAAATATACACCCAAAGCTCAAGCCACAAAAGAAAAAATAGATAAATGGGAACTCGTCAAAGCCAATGTTTTTGCATCTCAAAAGACTTCGTCCAAAAGCTGAAGAGGCAGCCAACTCAATGGGAGAAGATGTTTGTAAATCACACATTGGATGAAGGTTTCATATCCTGTACACATAAGGAAATTATACAACTCAACAACAAAAGAACAAGCAATCCAATTAAAAAAGTGGGTTATAGATATGAATAGACATTTTTCTAAAGAGCAAATGCAGATGAAAAAAAAACACATGAAGATATGCTCATTCTCCTTAGCTATAAGGGATATGCAGATCAAGACTACAATGAGATAACCCCTCACGCAAGAATGGTTGCCATTAAACAAACAGGAAAGTACAAATGTCAGGGAGGATCAGACACTTATGCACTCCTGGTGGAAATGTATAATGGTATAGCCACTATGGAAGACAGTCTGGTGGTTCCTCAAAAAACTAAATATCAAGTTGCCCTATGATCTGGCAATATCACTACTTGGTATATACCCAGAACACTTGAAAGCAATGATATAAATAGAGATTTGCACACAGATGTTCATAGCAGCATGACTCATAATCACTAAAAGATGGAAACAATACAAGTGTCCATCTACAGATAAGTGGATTAACAAAATGTGGTATATTCCAAAAGATGGAATATTATGCAGCAATAAGATGAAATGAAGTCCTGAACCACATGACAAGATGAAGGAGTCTTGAAGACATAACGGTCAGTGAAATAAGCCAGACACAAAAGGACAGATACTGTATGATTCCATGTTTATGATCATAGTAAAGGTAAAATCAGAGCATATTATACAGAATATAGGGGATGTAGAGATACACAGAATCTTAAGATGGGTGAATAGTTTGATAATGAGGTTGAACTTAATTGTAATGGAATAGACAGAAATGATGGCAGATCACTAATGGGTCTATAAGTAATATTACCATATTGAAGGTGAGCATGGTTGAAAAGGGTTGTATATATTCATGTGTTCCACCAGTTAACAGAACAAATATAATTAAGTACTTCTATGAACTAGTGCAAAGGTATGAATCTTGTACAAAGAGTGTATAATTTCAGGGTATACTGGGAAAATGATATTGCATGCTCTAGACTATGTTTAACAGGAAAACGTAAACAGTATCACAGCCATAGAAGTGATACATAATGGGGGAAGGGATAAGGTTTGTGGGAGGTTTGGATTTTCTATTTGGTAAGAGTATGCTTACTGGCTATCATTCTCCTGGGGACAATGAAATTATCTAAAATTGAGAGTGTTGATGGAGTGTTGACTTTGGATATTATACATGAGGCCCAGTACTTAGAGGTGGCTGAAGGATGCACTGGCTGAGAAGTAGATTGGTGAACGATGTTGTAAATACGTGATTGAACATCGTGCTGCTCTAAAACGAATGACGCAGAGTTCTTACCTTCCATGTCGGAGACACGGATTCAATTCCCAGTGCCTGGCCATGTAAAAAGTAAATAACTAGACAAAAGAAAGAAAGAAAGAAGGAAGGAAGGGAAGGGGAGGGGAGGGAAGGGAAGGGAAGGGAAGGGAAGGGAAGGGAAGGGAAGGGAAGGAAAGGAAAGGGGGAAGAAAGAAAGAAAGAAAGAAAGAAAAGAAAGAGAGAGAAAGAAAGAAAGAAAGAAAGAAAGAAAGAAAGAAAGAAAGAAAGAAAGAAAGAAAGAAAGAAAGAAAGAAAGAAAGAAAGAAAGAAAGAAAGAAAGAAAGAAAGAAAGAAAGAAAGAAAGAAAGAAAGAAAGAAAAGACTGAAGTTGGGAGGCATGCAATGAAGTGAATGAAACTGTGGGACATTTGTTGAGGAAAAAAAAAAGCCAGAAACAAAAGAGCAAATATTGTACGATCTCATTCAGAAAATACTTATAGGAAAACAGGGGCCTACATTTTAAGCTTTTATAGCAGTCACATTTAATCTGGAGTGGTAATTATTTTTTTCTGGATTTTGAGTGGCTGTTTATATATGTATAACTTCTGGTATTTAGATATAAGAATGAAGCCAATCAGGACGGGATTAAGGTAATTCAGGAAACAGTGGTAAGGAAGACATTGCCTGTATTTTAAAACTTCACCTACTCTTTAAGACCAAAAGAAGAAAGTTTTATTATGTCCAGAACCTAAGATTTCTGTAGTACATAATCTGCCTCAACTTGTCTGGATAGATCATTTAAACAATCCAAATACATGGAGCCAAGAATAAAAATGAGGGCCTTTAATTCAGTTTAGTTTAATATAATACCTGGATACATCCCCGAGTATATTAAGCAGCTAATCAAAAAATATTGGCAGTGTCCCTTTAGGGATGGAAGAAAAATTATGAAACTATTAAAATTTACCACCAGGGCTCCCAGACACTGTGCCAAACATTAGGGACACTGAAATCAATAGACCAAGTCCTTGATCTTGAGGCTTGCTCCTGTGAAGCTTATGTATGTAGCAGAGAAGTTAGCCTACCTATTGATATGCCTAAGAGATGCCTCTGGAGGAACTCTTTTGTTGCTCATATGTGACCTTCCTCTCTCTAAGCCCAACTCTGCAAGTGGAACCATTGCACCCCCACCCCCCTACATGGGACTTGATGTTCAGTGATGAAAGTCTCCCTGGTTTTGTGGGAGATGAACCCCAGGGATGAGCCTCGCCATGGCACTATGATATTGCCAATGCCATCCTGACCAAAAGTAGGAAAAGGAGCATGACAAATAAGGTATCAGTGACTGAAAGAGCTCAAATTCTAGAGTTGGAGAGTCTTTGGAGGTCACTCTTAAGCATGCTTCAGTTAGACATTTCTACCTATCATAACTTGCCAAATCCCAACCAAAACTATTTCTGCTAATCCAAAGAATACCTAGGGCATTATATAAGAGTCTGCAAAGTTTCCATGCACTCAGTAACTTTCCAAAACCTACATCCTCCAGATGGATCCCTGGAACAGATAAGTCTGGAAATGTTGAGAGGCCAGCCTTTCCAGAATACCAACTAGTTCCATCCCCCTAACCTATGTCACTGACAGCCCCTTCCAATATGAAAAACATAGAATGAGAATAGCCCAAATACCCTTAAAGAGTGGGAGTAAGCTCAAAGGTGATGGTGGAGTTATACAAAGGCAGTCAGGTTTAACAAATGAGTAGGAATGCTGAATCATTATACTGATATTTCTTTTAGCCTCTAGTAGCTTAGAGCAACTAGAAATAAAAAACTAATATTTGGAATTGTAACCCATACAAAACTCTGAAATCTGTTATATGACTAATTGTTGCAATGCACTTTGAAATTAAAATTTTATGCATATATATTATTTAAAGAGAAGGAGGATTTCAACACAGAATACGGGATTTAACAAATGAGTAAGACTCCTGAAACATTATATTAATATTTCTGTTGGTCTCCAGTGTCTTCGAGCAGCTAGAAGAAAAAACAAAAAATCATGAAACTATAACCTATATCGAACTTTGAAATCTGTTTCATAACTACTTTTTAAATTGTATTTGGAAATTTATTTCTTTTTTGTATATATGTGATATTTCACAATAAAAAAAAAGTTTGAGAAAAAGGGCTGAAGGCAAGTCCAAAAGTAAAAAAGAAAAAGAAAAGTTAAAGCAGACTATCTGGATCCCATTGTTGATGCTGATGGTAAATTGAGAAATTTTTCATATGATACATACCAAATGAAATTGTCTAGATAATTATCATTTTAAACATTTTTGAATATCAATTTATGTTTGCTGATATAAATCACTCCAAAGACTACTTTAAAAATTAAAGGGAGCATTATATTAATTTAGATTTATCTAGATACTAGAGCAATTTTATTTTCCATGGTGTTAAATAATATATATTTTTTCATTTTTCTGTTTTTGGTACACATCTTGCTTCACTTATTTCTCATAAGGAAATGATTATGTAGGAAACTTAAAACATGATTTTTTGACAAAGGCTGTTGTGTAGCTTAAACTACCTTTTGATTAAAAAATAAAATCTCTAATTATAGCACTTTTTGCATACTGCTGAACAATGACATTCAAAGGAAGCTCTATGATGTCATTATATCTTTTCTCCAAAGGGTTTTCAAGAAAAGATTGAACAAACCAGAAGAGTTTCCTCTTTGAGGATATTTCCTCTGCTTTTAACTTATGTATGCTGCTGGAGTGATATATTACAAATCCAACACTTCTCCAAATATATGTGAAGTTTAGCAGATATGGCCAATTTTGATATAATACTGAGTGTGCCATAAATATTCTATGTAAATTATAATACACATATTTGAAAATAAGAACTATGTAGACTATCGAAAAGTTTGCCTGGAGTATAAATATTTGGATTTAACAGTATTTATTTTTACAGAATTTCCAAAATCTCAATACATTTCTAGGAATATTTTTAAGAAGTTCAAAATCTTAATAAAAAAATAAGTCTAATTATGCTCATGTTCTTTTATAACAGTTAATGTATATTGTTCTTTCTATGTGTAAATATTAAAAGGATTGGGAATTGAATGTTACTTGCTGAGTATTATATTTGAATTTAGAAGCTCTATTACTTTATCATTGTTTCTTTTTAATATTGCTCCTTGTTAGCATTGCAGATTAGTTTCAGATTTCTTTTCCTGAGAGAAAGGAGCCAGACATACAGGTATGAGTGATCTTAGTAGCATAGTGGAGGGCAGTAGGGAGAAAAGGGAGAAAGTAGGAGATTACTAAAGGGAAGACATAATTTTGAACAATTTGGCTAGTGGCAATCCCATACACACATACATATGGCAACCCCGTATATACATACAAAATCTCAATCAACTTTTTTTGTAAAAGTTACTTAACTTTTATGTGCTTCATTAGTTTTTGTCGTTTTCTTTTTATTTTTATATAGTAATTTTTTCAAAAGAACAGACTTAGCTTTACAAAATTATTGAGAGGCTAGGTCAGAGAATTTGGTATACTCCACACCAAGTCTCTTCTATTAATAACATCTTACATTATTAGGGTGGATTTGTCACAGTTAAGGAACCAACATTAACACATTATTTTTTTTAATATTTATTAATAAAATCAATCTACATACAACATATTCTTAACATATATACATTCCATACTTCATGTGAAATCAGTGGCTCACAATATTATCACATAGTTGTATATTCATCACCATGGCCATTTCTTAGAACATTTACATCACTGCAGAAAAAGAAATAAAAAGAAAAAAGAAAAAACTCATACATATCATACCCCTTACCCCCCTTCATTGACAACTAGTATTTCCCTCTACCCACTTTATTTTAACATTTTCCACAATTATTTATTTATTTTTAATCCATATTTTTTACTCATCTGTCCATACTGTAGATAAAAGGAGCATCAGAACAAGGTTTTCACAATCACACAGTCACTTGTGAAAGCTATATCATTATACAATCATCTTCAAGAAACATGGTACTGGAACACAACTCTACAGTTTCAGGCACTTCCCTCTAGCCTCTCTAATACACCTTAAACTAAAAAGGGGTTATCTATATAATGCATAAGAATAACCTCTAGGTTAACTTCTCAACTCTATTTGAAACAGCCACTGACACTTTGTTTTGTCTTATTTCTCTCTTCCCACTTTCAGTGGAGAAGATTTTCTCAATCCCTTGATGTTGAGTCCCAGCTTGTTCTAAGATTTCTACGCTATTCTTTCAGGGAGGTTTACACCCCCGGGGGTCATGTCCCACATAGAGAGAGGGAGAACAGTGAGTTTGCTTGCCATGTTGGCTGAGAGATAGGCCACATCTAAGCAACAAAAGAGGTTCTCTGGGGGTGACTCTTAAGTAATTTTAAATAGGTTTCACCTATCCTTTGTGGGTGTGCTGGTTTGAAAGGATGTATGTCCCCTAGAAAAGCCATGTTTTGATCAAAATCCCATTTCATAAAAGCAGAATAACCCCTATTAAATACTGTATGCTTGAAACTGTAATCTAATCACCTCCCCGGAGATGTGATTTAATCAAGAGTGGTTGTTAAGCTTGATTAGGTGATGACATGTCTCCACCCATTTGGGTGGGTCTTGATAAGTTTCTGGAGTCCTATAAAAGAGGAAACATTTTGGAGAATGAAGGAGATTTGGAGATAGCAGAGAATGCTACAGTAGGATGAGGCAGAGAATCCACAAGCCAGCGACCTTTGGAGATGAAGAAGGAAAATGCCTCCCGGGGAGCTACATGAAACAGGAAGCCTGGAGAGAAAGCTAGCAGATGATGCCATGTTTGCCATGTGCCCGTCTCACTTGAGAGAAGCCCTGAACTTCATTGGCCTTCTTGAACCAAGGTATTTTCCCTGGGTGGATGCCTTTGGTTGGACATTTATATAAACTTGTTTTAATTGGGACATTTTCTTGGCCTTAGAACTGTAAACTAGCAACTCATTAAATTCCCCCTTTTAAAAAGCCATTCTGTTTCTGGTATATTACATTCCAGCAGCTAGCAAACTAGAACAGTGGGGATATATTTTGTATGAACAAACCCCAAGATTAAGGTTCTGGCCTATTGATTTTGTTATCCTCACTGCTTGGAGAATATAAAATCTTCTCCATTTGGGGAAGTTGAATTTTCCCTCTTTCTCACCATTCCCCCAAGGGGACTTTGCAAATACTTTTTTTTTCTTTATCTTTTTTTCAGGGGAGAGCATGAACACAGTCCCCCACTACCGCAAATTATGCAGTCGAATTTCTCACATTTGGGGAAATTGCACGGGTCAGCACATCCGGAGTGCAATGGATAAGCCTCACCCGGGGAAAACCACCTTCTTGATCATGGTATCTCTCCTGCCAGGTAAGTATTGCAAATACTTTTTTATTCACTGTTCAAATCACTTTGGGATTTTTTAGAGAATGACTCTGGACAAACCTACAAAATCTCACGCCCTACTCAAGGTTCATGTATTTATGGTATTCAATTAAACTGTCCACATAAGGTAAATTAGGAGGATGCACTAGTCAAAATGTAAATTTTATAAAAAAATAAATTTTCTGCTTTAGTCGCACACATGAGTTAAAGGTTTAAAATATGAATTACTGTCTATTTTCAAAGCCCCACTGCCTTCCACAGTGGTTGTACCATTTGACATTCCCACCAAGAGTGGATAAGTGTGCCTCTTTCTCCACATCCTATACAGCACTTGTTGTTTTTGTTTTATTGCTAATGGCATTTTTGGGGGGTGTGAGATGATATCTCATTGTGGTTTTGATTTGCATTTCCCTAAAATCCAGTGAAGTTGAGCTTCTTTTCATGTGTCTTTTTCACCACTTCTATTTCCTCTTCTGAGAAGTGTCTGTTCATATGTTTTTGCCCATTTTATAACTGGGTTGTTTGCCTTTTTTGTTGTCGAGTTGAACAATCTCTGCATATTCTGGATACTAGATGCTTATTTGATATATTGTTTCCAAATATTGTCTTCCATTGTGTAGGCTGTCTTTTTACTTTATTGACAAAGTTTTTTGATGCACAAAAGTGTTTAATTTTGAGGAATTCCCATTTATCTATTTCTTTCTTCAATGCTCATGCCTTGGGTATAAGATCTAGGAAACTGCCTCCTATTAGAAGATTTATAAGATATTTCCCTACATTTTGTTCTAAAAGTTTTATGGTCTTAGATCTAATTTTTATGTCTTTGATTCATTTTGAGTTAACTTTTATAGGGTGTGAGATCTGGATCCTCTTTCATTCTTTTGCATGTGGATATCCAGTTCTCTAGGCACAATTTATTGAAGAGACTCTTTGACTGTCCCAGGTGAGTTGGCTTGACTGCCTTATCAAAGGTGAATTGTCCACAGGTAAGAGGGTCTATATCTGAAAACTCTATTCAATTCAATTGGTCAGTATATCTATCTTTATGCCAGTACCATGCTGTTTTGACCACTGTAGCTTCATAATATGCCTTAAAGCCGGTTAGTGTGAGACCTCTGACTTCATTTCTCTTTCTCAGGATGTTTTTAGCTATTCAGAGCACCCTCCCTTCCAGATAAATTTTGTTATTGTTTTTTTGATTTCCATAAAGCAAGTTTTTGGGATTTTAATTGGTATTGCATTGAATCTATAAAACAATTTAGGTGGAACTGACATCATAACTGTATTTAGTCTTAAAATCCATGAACATGGTATGCCTTTCCATTCATTTAGGTCTTCTGTGGCTTCTTTTAGAAATTTCTTATAGTTTTCTTTGTATAGTTCTTTTGTTTCCTTAGTTAAATTTATTCCTAAATGTTTTATTCTTTTGGTTGCAATTGTAAATGGATTTTTTTTCTTGATTTTTCCCCTCAGAGAGTTCATTTCTAGTGTATAGAAACACTAAAGATTTTTGAGTGTTGATCTTGCAATCTGCCACTTTACTGTAATCATTTATTAGCCCTAGCAGTTTTGCTGTGGGCTTTTTGGAGTTTTCAACATGTAGTATCATATCATCTGCAAACAGTGAGTTTTACTTCTTTCTTTCAAATTTTGATGCATTGTATTTATTTTTCTTGTCTAATTGCTCTGCCTGGAACTTCCAACACAATGGTGAATAACAATGGTGGGAGTGGACATACTTGTTTTGTTCCTGATCTAACAGGGAAAGCTTTCATTCTTTCACCCATGGAGGATGATGTTAGCTGTGGGTTTTTCATATACTCCCTTTATTATGTTAAGTTCTCTTCTTTTCCTATCCTTTGAAGTATTTTCAACAAGACAGATGTTGAATTTTGTTAAATGCCTTTTCTGCATCAATTGAGATGATCGTGTGGTTTTTCTGCTTTGATTTGTTGATATGGTGTATTACATTCATTGATTTTCTTATGGTGACCCATCCTTGCACACCTGGGATGAATCCTACTTGATCATGGTGTATAATTCTTTTAATGAGCTGCTGGATTCAATTTGCTAGAATTTTTTTTAAGTATTTTGTATCTATATTCATTAGAGAGATTGGTCTGTAATTTTCTTTTCTTGTAGTATTTTTGTCTGGCTTTGGTATGAGGGTGATGTTGGCTTCATAGAATGAGTTAGGTAGCCTTCCCTCCACTTCAATTTTTTTGAAGAGTTTGAGCAGGATTGGAACTAATTTTTTCTTGAATGTTTGGTAGAATTCACATGTGAAGCCATCTGGTCCTGGACTTTTCTTTTTTGGGAGCTTCTTAAAGACTAATCCAATTTCTTTACTTGTGATTGATTTGCTGAGGTCGTCTATTTCTTCTCGAGTCAATTTCAGTTGTTCATGCCTTTCTAGGAAGTTGTCTATTTCATCTACATTGTCTAGTTTGTTAGCATGATGTTGTTCATAGTATCCTCTCATTACCTCCTTTATTTCTGTGGTGTCAGTGATTATGTCTCCTCTTCCATTTCTGATTTTATTTTTTGTATCCGCTCTCTTCTTCTATTTGTCAACCATGCTAAGAGTCTATCAATCTTATTGATTTTCTCATAGAATCAACTTCTGCTTTCATTGATTTTCTCAGTTGTTTTCATGTTCTCAATTTTATTGATTTCTGCTCTAATCTCAGTTATTTATTTCCTTTTGCTTGCTTTGAGGTTAGTTTGCTGTCCTTTCTCTAGTTCTTCCAAGTTGGACAGTTAATTCCTCAATTTTTGCTCTTTCTTCTTTTATGATATAGGCATTTAGGGCAATAAATTTCCCTCTTAACACTGCCTTTACTGCATCTCATAAATTTTGATATGTTGTGTCTTCATTTTCATTTTCCTCAAGATATTTACAGATTTCTCTTGTAACTTCTTCCTTGATCCACTGGTTGTTTAAGAGTGTGTTGTTTAGCCTCCAAATATTTGTGAATTTTCTGGCCCTCTGCCTATTATTGATTTCCAACTTCATTTCTTTATGATATAAGAAAATGTTTTGTATGATCTCAATCTCTTTAAATTTATTGAGACTTGCTTTGTGACCCAGCATATGGTCTATCCTTGTGAATAATCCATGAGCACTTGAAAAAATCCTGTATCCTGCTGTTGTGGGTGTAATATTCTATAAATAACTGTCAAGTCTTGTTCGTTTATTGTGCCATTCAAATTCTGTTTCTTTATTGTTCCTCTGTCTAGATGTTCTGTCTATTGATTAGAGCAGGGAAATGAAGTCTCCAACTATTATGGTAGATGTGACTATTGCTCTTTTCAGTGTTTGCCTCATGTATTTTGGAGCACTCTGGTTGGGTTTATAAATATTTATGACTGTTATGTCTTCTTGTTAAATTGTTCCTTTTATTAATACATAGTGTCCTTCTTTGTCTCTGTTAAATGCTTTACATTTGAAGTCTAATTCGTTGGATATTAGTATACCTACTCCTGCTCTTTTCTGATTGTTTGCATGAAGTATCTTTTCCCAACCTTTCCCTTTCAACCTATGTTTATTTTGGGGTCTAAAATGAAGCTCCTGTAGACAGCATATAGATGGGTCCTGTTTTTTAGACCATTCCTTCAGTCTATGTCTCTTGATTGAGTAGTTTAATCCATTGACATTTAGTATTATTACTGTACAGACAGCACTTTCACCATTTTGTCTTTTGGATTTTATATGTCACATCTAATTTTTCTTCTTTTTATCGTTACTGGTAGTCTTCTTTTCTACACTCTTCTCCACACCTCTCTCTGCTGTATTTTCTATCTCGAGTGCTCCCTTTATTATTTCTTGCAGAGTCAGTCTCTTCATTACAAATTCTCTCAGTGATTTTTTTGTCTGAAAATGTTTCAATTTCCCCCTCATTTTTGAAGGACAATTTTGTTCGATATAGAATTCTTGATGGCAGTTTTTCTTTATTAGTATCTTAAATACATCATCCCACTCTCTTTTTGTCTCCACTGTTTCTGCTGAGAAATCTATGCATAGTCTTATTGACCTTCCCTTGTATGTGATGGATTGCTTTTGTATTGCTGATTTCAAAATTCTCTCATTCTTTTTGACATCTGCCATTTTGATTTGTAAGTGTCTTGGAGTATGTCTATTTGAATGTATTTTGTTTGGGGTACACTGCACTTCTTGGATCTGTAATTTTAAGTCTTTCATAAGAGTTGAGAAATTTTCACTGATAATTTTCTCCATTTGTTTTTCTTCTCCTTTTCCATTCTCTTCTGGGACACCCACAACATGTATATTGTGTGCTTCATGTTGTCATTCAATTCCCTATGTCCCCACTCATATTTTTCCATTCTTTTCCCTATATTTTCTTGTTGACTTTTGGATGTCCCATCCTCCAGTTAAATAATTCAATCTTCTGCCTCTTGAAATCTAACTTTGTAAGTTTCCATTTTTTTTCATCTCTTCTACTGTGCCTTTCATTCCCATGAGTTCTGTGATTTGATTTTTCAGATTTTTTATTTCTTCTTTTTGTTCTTCCCATGCCTTCTTTATATCTTCCCTCAATTCATTGATTTGATTTTTGATGAGGTTTTCCATGTTTGTTTGAAGATCCTGAATTAATTATTTCAACTCCTGTATCTCATCTGCATTGTTGGCCTTTGACTGGGCCATATCTTCAATTTTCCTAGTATGATTCATTATTTTTTTGCTGGCATCTAGGCATTTAATTTCCTTAATTAGTTTATTCTGGAGACTTTTCACATTTTTTACCTAGGTTTTTCTTGCCGGACGACTTTGTGTGTATTTTTTCTTTGACATTCAGTTCAACTTATTCTAGGCCTCTAGGTTAGGTTTTGTTTAACAGATCAGAATTTTTCAGTTCTTGTGTTTTTGTTTCTTGTCCTGCCTGTATGGTACTTTTTTTCCCTTTAGGAGAATATAGTTAGATATTATAAACCCCAGCCAGATTTTCCCAGACCAAACTAGCCTCTTCGCAGGAGTCACCTGCATCAATTTTCCCTGAGGGTGAGACCCAACAGGTTGAAAGACTTTCCTATGAAGCCTCCTGTGTCTGTATTTGTCCTATCCTGATCAGTATGTGGTACTTGCTGGCCTGTGGGTCTCATCAGCATAAAGTGATGTGGTACCTTTAATATCAGTAGACTCTCCCTGCTGGGGGCATTGTTGAGGCAGAGGAGAGGTTGTAGGCTGGCTTTAATCACTTCCGTTTTCCAGACCCTGGGGTCTGAATTACTTGAGGGAGGGATTCCACCTGAGCTGGGCACCACCCCTCTCCTGAGGAAGGCACAACCTTCAGACAAGCTCTCAGACAAGCTTAATTGCGCACTTGCCTGGGGCAGTTGGAGTCTGAAAAGCCTTGCAGGTATATCCAAAGAGCAGCCAAACAGTAGAAACATAGCCACAAAAGAAAAAAGAAAAAAAATCCTTTTCAAAGCAGGACCCCATTCCGTGGGTTTGCCAATCGAGTTTAAATTGGTACATTCCTCTGTGTATCTCAATGCTCTATGTGCCCACTCTTTTCCTTCAGGCCCCAGACCCTTTCAAGCATTTTGTGCTGTCTGATAAAAAAAAAAGTTTTTTCTTTTTTTTGCTTTTTCCTTCAGCCCTGCTGCCTCTGCCCTGGAGCAAAATCCAGTAACCTCAGCTTTTACTCGAGGATCAGCTGAGCTGGGGGCCTATTTTTAGTAGTCAGAATTTGTCAATTAATTCTACAAATTGGATCTTGCAGAGCTCAGCCCCTTACTGCTAGTAAGGTCCCTTTCTGGGTGGGATCACAGCTGGTCCAGCTTGCCTAGACTGGTGTATGCTATGTGTCCAGTCACTGATGTGGCCCAAGAAGTTATTCTGTACTGCTCCTCTAGCTGCTCTAGAGGATGAACTAAATCCCACACCTCACTAAGCCAACATCTTGGCTCTTCCTCTAACACATTATTATTAACTAAAGCCCATACTTATTCTAATTTCCTTATTTGTTACCTAATATGCTTTTTTGTTCTAGGTTTCCATACAGGGTACCACATTATATTTAGTAATCATGTCTCCCTAGGCTCCTCTTGTCTGTGAAAGTTTCTCAGTCTTTCAAGGTTTTTGATAACATTAACAGTTTTGAGGAATACAGGTCAGGTACTTTGAAGAATATCCTTCAGTTAGAATTTTTTCATGTTTCCTTCAAGATTATACTGGGATTATGGGTGTTTAAAAGAAGACTACAGAGTTAAAGTGCCATTTCACCATAACAAAACAAAGGTATGTGCTGTCAGTATGACATTACAGTGGATGCTGACCTTGATGACCTGATTTAGGCAGTGTTTGTCAGGGATTTCCCCTGGAAAGTTTTTGTTTTTTCTCTCTCTTTCCATGCAGTATGCTCTGGAAGTAATCCACGATGACCAGCTCATACTTAAGGAGAAGAAAATTATGGTCAACGTCTTTAAGGATGGAGTATATGAATACATTATTTGAAATTCCTCTGCATCGAGGATTTGTCTATTTTCCCCCATTTGTTTATTTAATCATTTATATCTGCATGAACTCATGGTCTTTATGCTTTTGTTTATAATCCAGTACTACTTTATGTTGTTGCTTAAAATATTTCAGATTTGGGCATTAGGAGCTCTTTCAGTTGGCTGTTATATCCCTTTGACAAATCCCAATCATTGCTTTTTTGTTCTTTTTCTTCTTTTGGACTTTTAAAAAACTTTCTGACACTACAGGATGTTTCAGACTCATCATATTTATTTCCTTTACCAGTATTAGAATGAGCTATTTTTCCATGGATTCCTGGTTCCTTTTACTGGATAATATTAGAAACCAAGAGCTGGTGCTAGGTGTGCCCATAGTTATTGAAGTGTCATTGCTTCTAAGTCCTCTCAGACAATAAAGCAAGGAAATATATGTGAGTATACAAATTCTGTGTGTGTATATATATATACATACATATATTTATAAACACAAATATGAAAATATTTCTATCTATAATCATCAGTATCTCTATTAAGCTAAAGATGACTTAATACTGATGTCTTACTCAAATCATTGCTACATGGGTTAAATTAGCTTCTTCCCCTTGCTTATCTGTAATCTCCCACTCCAACACTAAGGAACATTACTCCTGTCATCCACCATATATTTACTTAATTGTTCAATTTCATTATACATGTAGAGAGGTTTTGCGATTGTTAGTCCATATCTCATGAAAAACAATTTTATCAACTAGAGTAAGCGATGATATATTTTCTTTTGCATTTAATCTTCTAGACTCTATTCATTTATACAGTTACTTATTTCAGAATCTTATTCTCCAGACCCTATCAGTCAGGTTGTTTAATACATTCATAATACAGTTAGATTCTTTTGTCAGATTCTGCATTCCATCCTAGTATCCCTCGAGCTAATAAATGATTTTTTAGAAATGCACATACATTAAGGTTTACTCTTTGTTCTGTAAGTGCTGTGGTTTTTGACAAATATGTATTGCATTGCATTATCCTTTACAAGATCACACATAAAAGTTTCACCACCCTAAAAAAACCAAAACCATGCTTCAGTTATTCAGTACTCCCCACCACCAAACACACACACACACATACACAAAAACTCCAGGCAATCACTGATGTCTTTACCTGCTCTATAGTTTTGTTTTTTGCCAAAATGTCACATCACTGAAATCATATAGCTTGTAAGTTTTCCAGTATGTCTTTCTTCACTTAGCAATATTCATTTAAGATTCATTCATGCCTTTTCATGGCTTGATAGCTCATTTTTATACCACTGAATAAATTTACAATACATGGATGCACCATCCTTTGTTTACCCATTCAGCTATTGAAGAACATATGAGTAGTTTCAGTTTTAGCAATTATGAATAAAGCTGCTATAAACTATTGCATGCCTGTTTCTGAGTGGACATAAGTTTTCAAGTCCATTGGGAAAATAACTAAGGCTTAGTTTCCTGGATCATATGGTAAGACCATGTTTACTTTTGTAAGAAACTGTCAAACCATCCTCCGAAGTGGTTATATCATTTTACATTACGATGAGCAATGAAAAACTTTTTGTGCCTCCAGATCCTCACCAGAAGTTGGTATCATCATGTTTTATTTGTTTGTTTGCTTAATTGATTTTAGCCATGTTATCAGGTGTATGCTAATACCATATTGTTGTTTTAATTTGCAATTCTTTAAAGACAAATGTTATCAGTAATATTTTCCTATGCTTACTTACCATCTGTATAGTTTCTTGGTGAAGTGTCTGTTCAGGTTTCTTTTTGCCCAATTTAATTAAGATTTTTGTTTTATTATTGTTGAGCTTTAAGAATTCTTTGTATATTTTGAATGCAGTAATTTAACACATTTGTGTTGTGTGAATATTGTCTCACAGTCTATGTCTTGTTTTTTCATTCTTTTAAGTGTCTTTCACAGAGCATAAATTTTAATTCAAAAAAGTCTAACATCATGTTTTTTCATGCATCATGTTTTTTCATGCATCATGTTTTTGGTGTTGTATCTAAAATTGCACCACCAAATTCAGGATCATGTAGATTTTTGTCTATGTTTCTTCAAGAAGCTTTATGGTTCTGCATTTTACATTTACATCTATGATACATTTTGATTTAATTCTTGTGAATACTTTAATTCTATATCTAGGTTCATGGTTTTACATATGCATATCTAATTATTCCAGGAACATTTAAATTTTCTTCATTATTAAAGATAAGTTGAAGTTATCAGTATGGGATCTTTTCCTGAATTTCTACTTTTTTAAAGATCTATGTATCTAATCTTTGGTCAATATCACAGTTTCTTGATAATTATAGCTTTATAAAAAGATTTGAAATTAAGTAGTGTTAGTTCTCTTACTGTCTTCTTCTTTTCATTTTGTGTTGGCTACTTTAAATCTTTTTCCTTTCCATTTAACATTTATAATATCATTTGCTGATATCTTTCTGAAATTTTTATTCATATTTTGTTAAATGCATAGGTCAAGTTGGGAAGGATTGCGGTCTTAACAATGTTAGGTCTTCCAATCAATGAACACAGATTATCTCTGAATTTACTTAAATGTTCTTTGATTTCTTTCATCATAGATTGATAGTTTCAACATATATATCCTGAATGTATATTGTTAGGTTTATACCTAAGTATTTCATTTTTATTGGTGCCATTATAAAGCCAATTGATTTTTTCTTTTTCACTTGAAATTCCAATTGTTCATTGGAGGAATATAAGAAAGCAATTAACATTTTTGTGTGTATGCTATATGTCAGGGGTCACATTTCAATCCTTTTCCATGTGAGTATGCCGTTATTGCAGCACCGTTTGTTTAATTTTTGTTTTTTTTTTGTTTTTTTCTTTCTTTTGTTTGGTTATTTGTTTTTGTTTTTCAGAAGTATATGGGCCGGGAACTGAACCCACATCTCCCGCATCACAGGTGAGAATTCTAGCACTGAACTACCGTTGTACAACAGCAATTGGCATTTTTATCTTAACTTTGTTAAATAAGTCCTCGCTAAACTCAGTTCAGGGAATTTTTCATTGTGTTGTTGTTCACTATTTGGATTTCCACATGCACAATTATGTCATCTGTAAAGAAAAGACAATTCAATTTATTTATTTTAGAATCTCTATCCCTTTTATTTCATTTTCTTATCTTATTGCACTAGATGAGTCTTCAGGTATGATGTGGAATGTGAGTGTTCAGAGAGGCTATCCTTGCCTTCTTACTGAACTCAAGGGAAAACTATTCAATCTTAGCACGCAATGTGATATTACCTGAAATTTTTTGTAGACGTCCTTTTAAAAAGCTGACAAATTCTACTCTATTCTTCATTTTTTGTAAGTTTTTACATTGAGTAAGTGTTGGACATATCAAATATTTTTCCATGGATTATTATAATCATATGATTTTTCTTCTTTAATCTGTTAATGTGGTGGATTGCACTGGTTGAGTTTGGAATGTTCAACCAGCCTGGCATAACTAGAATATATTACAATTGGTCATAGTCTATATTTTTAATACATTGTTAGATTGAAGTGGAAAATTTGGGTTTTTATTGATATATATGATATATATTCACATACCATGTAAGCATCCAAAGTGTACAGTGTTTCACAAAATCATCATATAGCTCTGTATTGATCTTTACAAATGGTTTTTTTTCTTTTTTGTGAAAAATAACATATACACAGTAAAGCAATAAATTTTGAATCACAGTACAACAATTAGTTGCTGAACAGATTTCAGAGTTTGGTATGGGTTACAATTCCACAATTTTAGGCTTTCAATTTTAGCTGCTCTAAGATACTGGAGACTAAAAAAAAAAAAATCAGTGTAATGATTCAGCAATCACCCTCATTTAGTAAACCCTGCCTTCTCTGTATAACTCCAACATCACCTTTGATTTTTCTCCCACTCTAGGGGTATTTAGGCTATGCCAAATCTAACTTTTTCATGTTGGAAGGGGCTGTTGATAATATGGAATAGGGGGATGGAACTAGTTGATGTTCTGGAGAGGTTGGCCCCTCTGCATTTCAGGACTTAGCTGGTCCAGGGACCCATCTGGAACTTGTAGGTTTCTGGAAAGTTACCCTAATGCATGGAACCTTTGTAGAAACTTATATAATGCCCTAGGTATTCTTTAGGATTTGCAGGAATGGTTTTGTTTGGGTTTTGGCTGGCTATAATAGGTAGCAATGTCTAACTGAAGTTTGCATAAGAGCCACCCCCAGAGTAACCTCTTGTCTCTATTAGAACTTTCTCAGCCACTGACACCTTATTTGTTACACTAGTTTTCCCCTTTTAGTCAGGATGGCATTGCTGATACCACAGTGCCAAGGCCAGAGTCATCCTTGAGAGTCATCTCCCACACCACCAGGAAAAGCTTTCGCACCTGGATGTCATGTCCCATTCAGTGGAGAGTGCAACGATTTCACCTGCAGAGTTGGGCTTAGAAAAAGAGAGGCCGCATCTAAGCAACAAAAAAGGTCCTCAAGAAGTAAGTCTTAGGCATAGCTAAAGGTAGGCTAAGTGTCTCCACCACATACATAAACTATTCAAGTGCAAGCCTCAAGATCAAGGCTTTAGTCTATTGATTTTGGTATCTTTAATATTTTTTATTAATAAAACCAATCAATGTACAATATGAACATTCTTTTTTTCTGTTTTCTCATTTCCCTTTCTGAATTGATGCAGATGTTCCAAGAAGTGATCATGATGATGAATATATAACTATGTCACATAGGTACTTCTGAAGTAATAGCACATTACTCACTGCAAAGTAGTTAGACCCTGAAATAGATGTGTGTTCTAGAACTCGTTTACTAGCTGCTTGTGGAATTTATCTTCTGAGCCTTTACTTATCTGTAAACTGAAGATGATACTATCTACCTTGCAGTGTTATTGCAGTAATGTAAATATAATATATGCTTTGTGCCCAGCATATAGTATGCCTACTGTATATGTATATGCCAATCAATATTTGGTATATACTCTTATGGTTATTCTTAGATCACAGAACTGTCAGTGTAGTAACAGGCATGGATTAGAAATCATAACCATCACCGCACATCACCCAGAAAATTCTCTTGCCACCATAGGATACCTTTATTTATTTAGTGCTTCACGGTCTACCCTTGTGGGTTTTTTGTTTTGTTTTTAGCATTTTTTAGTTTTTTATTTACGATTCATAATCACATATAAACAGAAATATTCTTATCATATGATCATTCCGTTCTTGTTATATAATTAATAACTCACACTATCATCACACAGTTGTATATTCATCCTCATGATCATTTCTTAGAACATCTGCATCAATTCAGAAAAAGCAACAAAAAGAAAACAGAAAAAAATTCACACATACCATACCCCTTACCCCTCCCCTTCACCGATCACCAGCATTTCAATATACTAAATTTATTTTAACATTTGCTCCCCCTATTTTTTATTTATTTTTAATCTATATGTTTTACTTGTCTGTTTATAAGGTAGACAAAAAGAGCATCAACTTGTCTGTTGATAAGGTAGACACAAGGCTCTCACAACCACACAATCATACTACGACAGCCATGTCATCATACAATTATCTTCAAGAAACATGGCCACCGGTGCACAGCTCCACATTTTCAGGCAGTTCCCTCCAGCCTTTCCATTACACCTTAACTGAACAGTTAAGGCTTAGTTAAGGTGTAATGAATATCTATTTAATGCATAAGAATAACCTCCAGGGTAACCTCTCAACTTTGTTTGCAATCTCTCAGCCATTGACACATTATTTTGTCTCATTTCAGTCTTCCCTCTTTTGGTCGAAAAGATTTTCTCAATCCCTTGATGCTGAGTTCCAGCTCATTCTAGAATTTCTGTCCCATGTTTCCAGGAATGTCCATACCTTGGGGAGTCATGTCTCACATAGAGAGGAAGAGGGCAGTGAGTTTACTTGCTGTGTCAGCCGAGAGAGAGGCCACATCTGAGCAACAGAAGAGGTTCTCTTGCAGGTAACTACTAGGCCTAATTTTAAGTAGGCTTAGCCTATCCTTTGTGGGATTAAGTTTCATATGAATAAACCCCAAAATTAGAGGCTTGGCCTATTGTTTTGGCTGTGCCCACTGCCTGTGAGAATATCAAGAATTCTCCACTTGGGGAAGTTGAATTTCCCCCCTTTCTCACCATTTACCCTAGGGGACTCTGCAAATACTTCCCTATTCACTGTTCAAATCACTCTGGGATTTATCTGGGGATCACTCTGGGCAAACCTACAAAATCTCATGCCCTATGCAAGGTTCCAAGTACTATGGTGTTCGATTAAGTTGTCCACATAAGTATTTTTATATTAGGAAATACACTAGTCAACATATAGATTTTGTGTCAAATAGACATGTTTTGCTTGTCTCACACATACATTAAAGTTTTAAAATATTAATTACCATCTATTTTCAACACTTGGCATTATTGACATTCCTTTGTTCTTCCTCATGCAGAAATGTTTTTAAATTTGCACATTTTGTCACTATCATTATATACTCTAGGCATTCCTAGATTATACCATCTCAGTCTTTATTGTTTATCTTTCCTTCTGATTTCATTTGTGCCCCCAGGCCTCCTCCCTCTATCATTCTCACATTCAGCCTCATTCAGTGTTTTAATATTATTGTATTACAGTTAGGTAGCATTGTGCTATCTATTTCTGAATTTTTACAATCAATCCTGTTGTACAATCTGTATTCCTTCTGCTCTAATTACCCAATATCTACCATATTTCTATCTCCTGATGGTCTCTGTTACCAACTGAAATTCTCCAAGTTGATTTGCTAACATCAGTTCATATCAGTGGGTGTCTTTAATATTTGATATGGTATCGGGTTTCTCCAGTGGTAAAATTAAATAGTTTCGTGTTTTTTCTCCCATCCCTCAAGAGACTTTGCCAATACATATGATTATCTGCTTAATATACTCAGGGATGTATTCAGGCATTTCATAAAGCTATACAGGGTTAAAGGCCCTCATTCTTATTCTGGTCTGCTTGGATATATTCAGACAGACTAAGTTAGATTATATGCTACAGAAGATTTAAGTTCTGGATGAAATAAACATTTCTTCCTTTGATCTCAAAGAGTAGATGAAGTTCTAAAATACAGACAATGTCTTCCTTACTCCTGTATTCTGAATTACCTTAATCCTAACCTGATTCGCTTCATTCATCTCTCTAAATACCAGGCTTTACATATATAAAACACCCTCTCAAATTCCAGAAATAACAATTACCACTCTGGAGTTAATGTGACTGCTGTAACAGCATACAATCTAGGCCCATGGTTTTTTATAAGTATTTTCTAAATTAGACCATACAATATTTGCTCTTTTGTTTCTGGTTTATTTTGCCTCAACGAATGTTCTACAGGTTCATTTGCAATGTCACATACCTCAAAATGTCATTACTTTTTGTAGCAGCACAATATTCAATCATATATAAATACCATTGTTTACCAAAGTACTTCTCAGTTCGTCCATCCTTCAGTCACCTCCATTTATTGGGCATCATTTATAATGCCCAAAGTCAAAAGTCCATCAACACTCAATTTTTGATAATTTCATTGTTCCCAAGAGAAAGATAACCAATAAAGATACCTTCACCAAATAGAAAATCCAAATCTCCCCTTAACTTTTGTCTCTCCCTCCATTATTTACCCCTGATGTTGCTGTGGTACTGAATATGTTTTCCTGTTAAACATATCCCATAGCATGCGATAGCATTTTTCCCTTATACTACAAACTCATACACTCTTTGTACAAGATTCATACCTTTGCAGTAGTTCATATATGTAGTGTTAATTGTCAGAATGCATAGGCTAATATAGTTTTGAGAATTTTTGCATCTATGCTTGTGAGACATATTGGTCTACAGTTTTCCTCTCTTATAATGCCTTTGTGTAGTTTGGGTATTAAGAGTAATGCTGTTCTTGAAGAATGACTAGAAAATTGATCCCTCTGCCTCTATTTTAAGGAAGACATTGTGGAGAATTGGTGTAATTTTTTCCTTAGATATTTGGTAGAACTCAATGTCAAAACCACATGGAACTGGTGATTTTTCTTCTGCATGCTTTAGGCCTAAATTGCTCTTGTCTGTCTATTTTCTTAAGGTCAAATCTTAGAATATCGATTTTAGATTTTAATTCTTCTTATAAGCATTTAAAGCTAGAAATTTCCCCTAATCAAAGCTTGTACAGCATCTCACAAATTTCAATGTTATTGTTTTGTTTTCATTTAATCCAAAACATTATTTTTTTAATTTATCTTAAATATATTTTCTTTGACTCATGTGTTATCCAGGAATGTGTTTCTTAGTTTCCAAATATTTGGTGATTTTCCACTTGTGTTTCTGTTATTTATTTCTATTTTAATTCTATTGCACTTGACATAATTTCTATTTTTTGAAATTTAATAGCATGAGTTTTATGGCCCTGTATATGGTCTGTCCTGGCAAAGGTTGTATGTGAACTTGAGAAGAAAGTGATTCTGCTCTTTTTGGATGGAGTACTCTATAACTCCCAATTCCATTAATTTTATTGATAGTGCTGTTCAAGTCAATTGCATCCTTTTTAATTTTCTGTCTGCTTGATCTATCAATTAGTGATAGAGGGTGGTGTGATTTGGTTGCACAAACACTGAAGGAATTGGCACTGAAGCACCGGAGCTTCAGGAAGCAAGATTTTATTCAGCTGTGCACATGGAGCCCAGCTAAGTCACCTCAAAAGTCTGAGCCCCAAACAAAAGATTACAAAAGCTTTTAGAGTCAGGATGATGTATTAAAGACAAGGTATGAACTGTTGGTGTTGGAAAAAAAGATTGGCTGATTTAAATCAGGAAAGGTGTGAAACTGTGTTTACAGAAGAAGATAAGAGATTAGGGGAGGGTTTTTTTTTTCACAAGAATTTGTCTTATCTTGCCTATGTGCAATTTTACCCCTTTTAGGGGCAAGCTTCCTGTTTACATGAAGTTCCAACTGCTCAGAGGAATTTGGGGAATTTTTTTAAAGGGGAGGTAATTTAAATTTGCAGGGAGGAGTGAGGGGCCTGCCTGCTGCAAGAGGAAATGGCTTGGGTAAACAGGGGCTATCTGCTACAATGTCTCCAGTTATAATTGTACATTTGTCTATTTCTCCTTTATCTCTGACAGTTTTTGCCTAATATATTTTGACACTCTGCTGTTAGGAGTAGAGACATTTAAGATTTTCATGTCTTCTCAGACAGTGGACCCTCTTTTCCTTAAATGATTTTTCTTGTTCTGAAGTCTCCTTTGTCTGAAATTAATACATTTAGTTTAGTTTTCATATGCATAGTGTTGGCATGGATTTTTTTCCAATTCTTTTATTTTAATTTATCTGGGTCTTTATATAAAGTGGTTTTCTTGTAGACAACATCTAGTAAGATCTTATATTTTTATTCACTCTGGCAATCTCGGTCTATTAATTGGTGTGTTCAGACTAATCACACTTAAACATTTATTGATTTGGATTAACACCAATAATGTTTGGAACTGTTTTCTATTCTTTGCCAGAGGTTTCTCTTGTTGCCTTCTCTGGTTTTGAGTATTTTAAGTGGTTTCATTTTAACTCCCCTCTTAGCATATGAATGATAATTCATTTTAAATATGTAGGAGTTGCCCAGAGTCTTATAATTTGTTAAGAAATTTAATTCCATCTTCAAATAATACCTTTACAACTCATATACAACAGGTAACCTGTAACAGTATCATCTATATTGTTATTTTTATTTCATGAGTTACCTTATCTATAAATTAAGAATAAAGAAAAATATTTTAATTTACCTTCATTACTCTTTCTCTGATGATCTTCTTTTCATTGTGTTGATCAAAGTTTCCAACCCATATCGTTTTCCTTCTGCTTGACGAAAATGTTCATTGACCATGAATTCCTTGGCATTTGTTTGTCTGAGAAGATATTTCTCTTTCACTTTATTTATTTATTGTTTTTACATAGGCAGGCACCAGGAATCGAACCCAGGTCTCTGGCATGGCAGGCGAGAACTCTGCCTCTTAGCCACTGTTGCCTGCCCTCTCTATCACTTTTGAAGGACAATTTACCTGGGCATAGAATTTTAGTTTGATGTATTTTTCTTTCATTCAAACCTTTAAATATTTTGCTCAGCTCTTTTCTTGCTGGCATGGTTTCCAATGAGAACTCTACTTTAACTCTTATCTCTACTCCCCTATAGGTTAAGTGCTTTTATTCTCTAATTTTTTTCAATATGTTCTCCTTGTCTTTGGTTTTGTATTGTTGAATATGCTATACCAAAGTATTTGTTTGTATTTATTTTGCTTAGTGATCTCTGAGTTTCCTTGATCTATAGGATTTCATTTCTGTCATTAATATTTTTCAAACATTTCTTCCATTCTGTCCTTTCTCTTCTATATGCTATTTCAAATACATATATACAACTTTTAAAAATTATCCCATGTTTATTGGATGTTTTATTTTTTTAAATAATATTACTATTATTTGCATTTCGACTTGGGAAGTTTGGCCAGTGAGAAATTGATTCATTTCTTGGCCATTCCAAGTCTACTGTAAGACCATCAAAAGTATTTTTCATTTATGTTACAGGGTTTTTTGCTTCTAGGATTTTATTTTTATTCTGCTTCTTTGCTTATATTTCCATGATTCTTGCTTCTACTTTTCTTACATTAGAGAGCTTAACATAATAATTATAGACAATTTAAATTCTAACCTTTGTGTCATATCTGAGTCTGATTCTGATGCTTGATTTTTCTCTTCAGAGGGTGTTTTTCCTTGCTTTTTTGTGTGCCTTGTCATTTTTTGTTGAAAACTGGATGAGTAGTACTAGGTAACAAGAAGTGAGATAAATAGGTTTTTAATGTAAAGTTTTATGTTGACTTGACTAGGAGATGGTCTTTGGTATTTGCTGTAGCATGAGGGACAGAGTCTTCAAATTCCTGTAGTTTGCTTTTTCTTTTCCCTCTTGACTCTATACTCTCCTAACTACACCTCCTCAGGAAATCTCTATATCTCTCAACCCTTTCAGCTATAATCCACCACTATTTTACTGGAGCCATGCTGGTGTGTAGTAAGGTATGGGAGAGGGTGTCATTATTTTTTCAGTCTATATAATGGAGATAATAATAGAAGCTATGTTATAGAGTTATTTTTAGAATTAATGAGAAAATACATGCAAAGTGCATGAAACAGTGTTTAGCATACTGCTTTAGATAATGGATCTAATTAGATCACTAAATATTACTTATTAGTACTATCGTCATTATAATCATTACTATTTGTGAAGTATGGTGGGAACTCTATACATGATGGAGGACAACAGGAAATATTTTTACCATGTTAAGAGATTTACAGTTTATACTATTAATAACAAGGAGTAATTTCAGATATTTTATGATTATATTTATATTTTGTAATTATATTAATGCTTCATTGTATTTAGTCAGGCAGTTTTCCTCAATTTTCTTTCCTGCTTTGTTTCATTATTCATTAATCATTCATCACTTATCTGGAAAATATTTGTTGGCTGCCAAATACAGATCAGCCCTATGCCAAACACAATGCAATACCCTGGTACTACAGAAATGAATGGAGTATAGTATCTGCTTCTAAAAATTTCACAGTTTCTGGGTAGGGGACAGAAATAACAACCAAAATATAAATATTATAATATATTATTATTGACGTTTCAAAATACACTTGCACAGTGCTCTAAGGACATACTTAAAGGAAAACTTAATTAAGAAAAATTTCCCAGAGGAGATGACATTTTAACCATGTCTTAAACAAAAAGGAGGACTTTGCCAGGCAAATGCGGAAAGCATGGATGTAGCAAAGATCAATGGTGATGTGTTTTTTGTGTGTGTTTGTGTGTGTGCACCACAAATAGAAGTTTAGTATAGTTGAATCATATGTTTAGGAAGCAAGGGTGGTTAGAACAATGGCTGTTTATTATCTATAAATCTATATAAGGGTTCAGTCACAAAATATTTTGCATGTTATGCTAAAAAATACACTTTATTTTCCAGGTTATAGGTAATCATTGAAGGGTTTTATGCCAGAATTGGCTCACATGCTATCCTCTAATGTAATATAAGATTATCTAATCCACATTTTAAAGGGAATACTCTGGAGATTGCCAGAGAAACTGGAAAAATAGTGTGATCAGGAAGACCAATGAAGAGGATTTGTAGTAATCCAGGTGGAAAAAAAAACAAAGAGAGAGCCAAAACCAGCACTGGGACAAATCAGAGAAAAACAGAAGAGCTATTTTTTTACAGGAGACAGTAACTGACTAGATATGTGAAACAATTTTAGGATAAAAGCTGATTCTAATTTTCTAGTTTTGGTAATATGAGCAGAAGTAAAGGGGAGGAAAGGGGAAAAGAACAGCAAAATATTGCATTCCAGAGGTAACACAATTGCATAATGAAAGCCTAACACAAGGTCATATGTGATATCAAATCCATGTGACCTCTAGAGTTTCTAGCTCTAGAAATATCAGAACTTGGAAGACCCAATAAATAGATATAAATTCTGAAAAGTGTAAAAGCATCAAAACACAAATCCTTGAAAATATGTGTCCCTATCTGGATGCCAAGCAGTTAGAAAGATTGTCATTCCATTCAATTTTTGAACCCATTTTAATTTTAACCCTTTATAAGAGAAAACGAGATACCACAAAATTTCATTTTCATTTTGAGAAAAACATCTAGGGTACTTTTTGAAAATAGATGGCTGAATCTAACAGCTGCTCATGCCTAATGCAGTTTACAGAACAAATGTAAAGCAAATCATCACAGGGCAGGAAGCATTTCAATTGCATGGGATAATAAAAAACATCAACACATTAACAATCTAGAGAGGAAATTTAACCTTAGGACTATTATGGTATCACACACTTCCAGTTTAGTACTTTTGTACCCACCACTCAATGAATGTAAAGGACCTTAGAAAAAGTACTCTTATTATCTTTGTGCATTCTCCTGTTTCATGTCTGTGTTGTGTTTAAACTTTTGAGATTAAAGATAAGGTTTTTCATCTTTTGTCATAGCTTCCCAAATAGAAGAGAAATTAGATCAGACAGCTTTAATCACTTTACTTAAAATGAGGAAACTAAGCACAGACAGAATATTAAAAAGTAATCTAAAATTCCGCACTTTAAGTGTCTAGAGTTTGAAAATGACTTAAGGTATTATGGCTTAATAACATCATTTTGGAATCACATTTGATCTCAAAAAAAGAGAAGGAAATGCAATTTATTTGTGGAACAGTATATTGCCCTTCTGAGGATAATCTGCTGGGTGTTCATTATTACATGCAGTCTACTCAGGAGCAAGTCCAGGTTTAAATTGGCATTTGGAGATAATTGTAATCCTAGTTTACAGTAAGTGAGGCTAGTAATTAAAACCAATTTTCTCTGGTACTAAAGTATTGCTCGAAAGATCTTGGGATATTCAAACCTAAATATTAATAAAAGTTTAGACAAAGATATGAAATTATTTTCATTTTACTACATAAGGAATCCTTATAAAGAACTTGAAAACAAGTATAATGTTTTAATTTTATATTAGTTTTTCTTGTGCTTTGGTGAGAGAAGTCATCTGAAGACAGGCAATAGAGTCTAGGTAAAAATGTTTTTGAGCTAATAGTCACATGTCATTATTCATGTAAAATTTGGAAAGAAAAGCAATTATAATGTTCTCAGAACTTCCTGACTCTATTAGCTTAACCTTCTCTTTCCAATTTTATCATGACCTTAGAACTAGGTGGAAGCAGGAGGGAAATAGATGAGTAAAAAAGGTATAAAATATTAGAACCTATTTGAAAAACAGGATGAATGCTACCCCAAACTTTATAACCATTTTATTAAAAGGACTCCTACCTCTTATACTGGATAAATCCATGCTTTACATAATGGATCTAATTGTATGTCATTATACATGTAGGTGCTAAAATGTGGTGACATTCAAAAATTTAGAGATAAAATAGAATTCCTTTGGAGAAGAAAACTGTGAAGTCAGCACCTAATGGATCTGAACAAAGATAATCAACATCACCTACAGAAGAATGAAATTAGCTGTTAGGACTTTAAAACCAGACTATATTGTTTTAAATACAAACTGACAATTTAACATCCTGGGTTACTCTCTATATTCTTATGTTCAATATAGTTAGTATGAGTTAGTTGTTCCTTATACATTGACAGTAATTACAGGGACAGATTCATCACAGTATTTCCTTGAATAAAATTCAAATGAGTGGTCCTTTTGCATCAGTAAGGAAATTGCTTTAAAAATTAGCCTTTTCTTTGAAAGTAGGCCATGGATTTAGGAATGGGGAAGAACACTGTGTGATAGGTCTGTTCCAGTCAAGTCAGAATTGAGTTTTAGGAGCAAGGAATACAAAATTCCAGCTCTTAGTAACAATTATTGATATATGTGTTGGCATATTTAATCCTCATAATAATCCTATGAAATAGTCATTATTACCCGCCCCATTTTGCCAATGTGAAAAACAAACCAGAGTGAGATTGAATAACATGCCCAATGTAGCACAGCCACTATGATAGAAACAGGATTTGTATCAAGGCACTCTGACTCTAGAGGATGTACACTAATGCTACTACACTTCCTTGACCTGGAAATCATACATAGTAGGTGCTCAAAAATATATGCTAATAATTGAATCTGACATGATGTTTTATGTGTGTGAAACACACTATAGTTTCAAAGTGACTTTCCATTACTTATATATATATATCATTTGTTTCCTCCAAATCTGCCAGAGTAAGTGAGGGAAGGTTGGAGACCTAGGTCGGGTTTCCCCTCCATAATGAGAGTAAGTTGCTGCATGTAGCCATCTACATGACCAGCACAGACCATTGTTGTTGACGTTAAATATCAACAGACCTCCTCAAGAAGGAAATGAACTTATAGATGATATCATAAACCACTTATCTTATAAAACACTAAAACTCCTCTCCACTGACCACTGTTGATAACAAATCTCTAAGCCCCTGTGTATTGAGACACTGCAGGAACTCTGTTCTCATACCCTGTGGAATGTGTTTGTCCTAAATCCTTATATGCTTCTCCTTCCATTCCCACCTTTCCAATGTGATGACTTCCTCAATGGCTGGCATGGCAAAAATCTTCTGTTCATAAGTCCTAAGAAAACTCATGTCTGAGTACCCATGCCAAGTGTGTTCTTTGGTTTTGGGGCTGCACTAACCTGAGCCCTTTATGAGCCCTTCAAATGCTGGGCTGGAACAATTGGTGAGCCAGTCAGGAGGCCAAAGATCCACCAGTTGTAGTGAGCATCATTCCTGGGAAGGAAGAATTCTTGGGGGGTATCACAAATTGACCTATATTGTCCATTTGAGGAGGGGTGATTGCCCTCTTGGATAAATGGGGACCATTGCAAGGGTATGGGGATGCCCTGAAAACTTTGGTAGGGTTGCTAACTGTTTTGAAACAGATAGAAGGGCCACTACATTTTAGCAAAAAGAAGAAATGTCAAGGAGCTGTGGCCATAGCCTGACCCATTAAAGATCCTTATGTATGGCTACAGAGGCAGAACAGGTGGCAAAAGTATCAGCTCATACATAATCTAGAAGAAGAATTAGAATTATAGAGAGGAACATGGCTTACACAAGTAGACATGAAAGATGCCTTAGCTGAGTGTTTGCATCATGTGGATAATCAATTAGAAACATTATCCTGTAGATATGCTTGAGCTCATAGCAGCAAATTACTCCAGGTTCAATTCCAGAGAATATTTACTACTCCAGGGTGGGATTCCAAGGCATGGAAGCCCATGCAGTCTTACTCAGAAGATGAAGGAAAGAATTAATGGGAAGTAGAGGAGGATGAAGAACTCCAACAGATATGCTCCTTAATACAACAGATATGGAAGTCATCATAAGATCAGTCCCCTGGGGTTCAGCAACTCCAACTTCCTGAGCAAAAATCGCATATTACTATGAGATATTGTTCTGCCGCTGAATTGAACAATTTAGGGCAGCAGAATAGACAAACAAACAAACAAACAAACAAACAAACAAAAAAGGGATTCCCTACCCAATGGTCTTCTGAGGTTATGGGACATGGGAACAGAGGGGTTAGTGTTTTCTGGAGTGGAGATGAATAAATTAGTGTCTGTTACCACCCACCTTTCACTATGACAATGTTTGTATGCTAAATCACGTGATGTGAAAACCACCTCCTTATTGGTAAGGCTGATTGGTGGCTGTAAATCTGGATGGCCTAATCAAGGAAATATAACACACAATACCTCCCATAAGAAAAATATGAAGGAGCTACATTTTAAGGAGGCTAGGAATGAAACACACATGATTTGTGCTGTGGATTTCATAAGCCCTGACACCAAATGTTTTACCACAGGAATGAAAGACACAGTATCACATACTTTCCCAATCATTATTATGGACCTTTCATGTCTATACTAAATCTTCTAGTAGGACAGCCTGTTTTCTTTGTTGCTCAAACTATAGCTGACCTTGCAGAATCAGAAAGGCTGTGCAAAAAGGGGTCAGGAGTTACTCTCCAAGCCAACATAGCAAGTAAACTTGCTGCTTCTGAACCCCGCCCCCCCAATGTGGGACATGACTCCCAGGGATGTAAATCTTCCTGGGAACATATGACAGAACGCTCATGATTCGCTGTGACACAGCATCTTGAGATCCTGAAAGCCTTCTTGAGCAAAGGGGGAGAGAGAGAAATGAGATAAAATAAATTTTCAGTGACTGAGAGATTTCAAAGAGATGAGAGGTTATCCTGGAGGTTATTCTTATGTATTATATAGATATTCCATTTTTAGTTCATGGTATATTGGAGTGGCTGGAGGGAAGTACCTGAAACTGTTGAGCTGTGTTCTGGTACTCTTTTTTTTAATTTTTAAAATTAATTTAGAGATTGTTTTTAAAAAAATATGACAACTAAGAAACACAAACATCCTTAACATATGATCATTCCATTTTACATATGTAATCAGTAATTCACAATATCGTCACATAGTTGCAAATTCAACGTAACGATCATTTCTTAGAACATTTGTATCAATTCAGAAAAAGAAATAAAAATACAACAGAAAAAAATTCATATATACCATACCCCTTACCCCTCCCTTTCTTTTTTTAATTAATTAATTTTTTATTTATGATACATAGCCACATGCAAGCAAACATATTCTTATCATGTGATCATTCCATCCTTGTTATATAGTCAATAACTCACATTATCATCACATAGCTGTATATTCATCATCATGATCATTTCCTAGAACATCTGCATCAATTCAGAAAAAGCAATAAAAATTCAGAAAAAAAATTCATACATACCATACCCCTTACCACTCCCCTTCACCAATCACCAGCATTTCTATCTACCAAATTTATTTTAACATTTGTTCCCTCTACTATTTATTTATTTTTAGTCCATATGTTTTACTTGTCCATCGATAAGGCAGACAAAAGGAGCATCAGACACAAGGCTCTCACAACCAAACAGTTACACTGTGACAGCCATATTATCATGCAATTATCTTCAAGAAACATGGCCAGCAGAGCACAGCTCCACATTTGCAGGCAGTTCCCTCCAGCTTCTCCACTACAATTTGACTAACAAAGTGATATCTATTTAATGCATAAGAATAACTTCCAGGATAACCTTTTGACTCTGTTTGCAATCTCTCAGCCACTGAAACTTTATTCTGTCTCATTTCACTCTTCACCCATTTGGTTGAGAAGATTTTCTCAATCCTTTGATGCTGAGTTCCAGCTCATTCTAGGATTTCTGTCCCATGTTTTCAGGAAGGTCCACACCCCTGGGAGTCATGTCCTATGTAGAGAGGGGAAAGGCAGTGAGCTTGCTTGCTGTATCGCACGAGAGAGGCGCATTTGAGCAACAACAGAGGTTCTCTTGGGGGTGACTCCTAGGCCTAATTTAAAGTAAGCTTAGCCTATTCTTTGTGGGATTAAGTTTCATATGAAAAAACTTCAAGTTTGGAGGCTCAGCTTATTGCTTTGGATGTCCCCACTGCCTGTGAGAATATTAAGAATTCTCCACTTGGGAAGGTTGAATTTTCCCCCTTTCTCACCATTCCCCCTAGAGGACTCTGCAAATACTTCCCTATTCACTGTTCAAGTTGCTCTGGGATTTATCTGAGCATCACTCTGGACAAACCTACAAAATCTCATGCCTTATGAAAGGTTCCAAGTACTATGGTGTTTGATTAAGCTATAAATTCTATTAGGAAGTGCACTAGTCAAAATATAGATTTTGTATCAAATAAACATTTTTTTCTTGTCTCACACATATGTTAAAGTTTTAAAATATTAATTACCATCTATTTTCAACACTGCATTATTGACATTACTTTGTTCTTCCTCATGCAGAAACATTTTTAAATTTGCGCATTTTGGCAATCTTAGATTATATCATCTCAGTCTTTATGGTCTATCTTTATGGTCTATACTCTAGGCATTCCTAGATTATATCATCTCAGTCTTTATGGTCTATCTTTCCTTCTGATTTCATTTGTGCCCCAAGGCCTCCTCCCTCTATCATTATCATGTTAAGCATCATTCAGAATTCTAACATTATTGCATTAGAGTTAGGTAGCATTGTGCTATCCATTTCTGAATTTTTACAATCAGTCCTGCTGTACAATCTGTATACCTTCCACTCCAATTACTCAATATCTACCATATTTCTATCTCCGGATGGTTTCTGTTACCAACTGAAATTCTCCAAGTTCATTCGCTAATGTCATTTCACATCAGTGAGACCTACAGTATTTGTCCTTTTGTTTCTGGCTAATCTCACTCAGCATTATGTCTTTAAGGTACATCCATGTTGTTACATGTTTCATGACTTTATTCTGTCTAACAGCTGCATAATGTTCCAATATATGTGTATACCATACCTTGCTTAGCCACTCATCTGTTGATGGATATTTGGGCTGTTTCTATCTGTTGGCAATTGTAAATAATGTTGCTATAAACATTGGTGGGAAAATGTCCATTTGTGTTCTTACCTTCATGTCCTCTGAGTAGATACCTAGCAATGGTATTGCCAGATCATGTGGCAATTCTATACTTAGCTTCCTGAGGAACCACCACACTGTCTTCCACAGTGGTTGCACCATTTGACATTCCCACCAACATTGGATAAGTGTGCCTCTTTCTCCGCATCATCTCCAGCACTTGTCGTTTTCTGTTTTATTAATAATGGCCATTCTGGTGGGTGTGAGATCATATCTCATTGTGGCTTTGATTTGCATTTCCCTAATAGCCATGGAAGTTGAGCATCTTTTCATGTGCATTTTGGCCATTTGTATTTCCTTTTCTGAGAAGTATCTGTTCATGTCTTTTGCCCATTTTGTAATTGAGCTGTCATTTTGTTGATGAGTTGAACAATCTCTTTATATATTCTGGATACTAGAACTTTTTCTGATATATCATTTTCAAATGTTGTCTCCCATGTTGCAGGCTGCCTTTTTACTTTCTTGACAAAGATCTATGATGCACAAAAGTGTTTAATTTTGAGGAGCTCTCATTTATTTATTTATTTCTTCAGTGCTAATTCTTTGGGTGTAAGGTCTAGGAAACTGCTTCCAACTATAAGATTGCTAAGATATTTCCCTATATTTTCTTCTAAATGTTTTATGGTCTTAGATCTAATGTTTAGGTCTTTGGTCCATTTTGAGTTAATTTTTGTATAGGGTGTGAGATATGGAACCTCTTTCATTCTTTTGCATGTGGATATCCAGTTCTCTAGGCACAATTTATTGAAGAAACTGTTGGCTTGAAGAAACCCAGGTGAGTTGACTTGACTGCCTTATCAAGATCAGTTGTCCATAGATGAGAGAGTCTCTATCTGAACATTCTATTCAATTCCATTGCTCAGTTAATCTATCTTTATGCCAGTACCATGCTGTTCTCACCACTGTAGCTTCATAATATGCCTTAAAGTCAGGTAGTATGAGGCCTCCAACTTCATTTTTCTTTCTCAGGATATTTTTAGCTACTTGAGGCACCCTGCCCCTCCAGATAAATTTGGTTATTCTTTTGTCTATTTCTGAAAAGCAAGTTTTGGGGATTTTAATTGGTATTGCATTGAATCTATAAATCAATTTAGGTAGAATTGACATCTGAATTATATTTAGTCTTCCAATCCATGAACACGGTATGCCCTTCTATTTATTAAGGCCTTTTGTGATTTCTTTTGACAATCTCTTGTAGTTTTCTTGGTATAGGCCTTTTGTATCTTTAGTTAAGTTTATTTCTAAATAGCTTATTCCTTTGGTTGCAATTGTAAATGGATTTTTTTCTTGATTTCCCCCTCAGATTGTTCATTACTAGTATGGAAACACTACAGATTTTTTGAGTGTTGATCTTGTAACCTGCCACTTTGCTGTACTTATTTATTAGCTCTAGTAGTTTTGCTGTGCATTTTTCAGGATTTTTGATATATAGTATCATGTCACCTGCAAACAATGAGAGTTTTACCTCTTTCTTTCCAATTTTGATGTCTTGTATTTCTTTTTCTTCTTTAATTGCTCTGGCTAGAACTTCGAACATGTTGTTGAATAACAATGGTGATAGTGGACATCCTTGTCTTGTTCCTGATTTTAGGGGGAAAGTTTTCAGTTTTCCCCATTGAGGATGACATTAGCTGTGGGTTTTCATACATTCCCTGTATGACGTTGAGGAAGTTCCCTTCTGTTCCTATACTTAGAAGTGTGTTCAGCAAGAAAGGATGTTGAATTTTGTCAAGTGCCTTTTCTGCATCAACTGAGATGATCGTGTGTTTTTTCTGCTTTGATTTGTTGATATGGTGTATTACATTAATTGATTTTTTTATGGTGAACCATCCTTGCACATCTGGGATGGATCCTACTTGGTCATGGTGTATAATTTTTTTAATGTGCTGCTGGATTCGATTTGCAAGAATTTTGTTGAGGATTCTTGCATCTATATTCTTTAGAGAGATTTGCCTGTAGTTTTCTTTTCTTGTAATATCTTTGTCTGGCTTTGGTATGAGGGTGATGTTGACTTTGCAGAATGAGTTTTTGAAGAGTTTGAGCAGGATGGCAACAAATTCTTTCTTAAATGTTTGGTAGAATTCACATGTGAAGTGATCTGATCCTGGACTTTTCTTTTTGGCTTCTTAATGACTGATTCAATTTTTTTACTTGTGATTGGTTTGTTGAGGCTGTCTATTTCTTCTTGAGTCAATGTTGGTTGTTCATGCCTTATTAGGAATTTGTCCATTTCATTCAAATTATCTAGTTTATTAGCATAAAGTTGTTCATAGTATCCTCTCATTACTTCCTTCATTTCTGTGGGGTCGATGGTTATGTCTCCTCTTCCATTTCTGATTTTATTTATTTGCATCCTCTCTCTTCTTCTTTTCTGTCAGTCTCTCTAAGGGTCCATCAATCTTATTGATTTTCTCATAGAACCAACTTCTGATTTTTTTTATTTTCTTGATTGCTTTCATGTTGTCAATTTCATTTATTTCTGTTCTAATCTTCATTATTTCTTTGCTTTCACTTGTTTTGAGGTTCATTTGCTATTCTTTCTCTTGTTCTTCCAAGTGGACAGATAATTCCTCGATTTTTGCCCTTTCTTCTTTTTTGATATAGGCATTTAGGGCAATAACTTTACCTCTTAGCACTGCCTTTGCTGCATCCCATAAATTTTGATATGTTGTGTTTTCATTTGCCTCGAGATATTTCTGATTTCTCTTGTAATTTCTTCCTTTACCCACTGGTATTTAAGAGTGTGTTGTTGAGCGTCCATATAGTTGTGAATTTTCTGACACTCTGCCTATTATTGATTTCCAGCTTCATTCCTTGAGGACCTGAGAAAGTGTTTTGTATGATTGCAAACTTTTTTAATTTATTGAGACTTGCTTTGTAATCCAGCATATGGTCTCTCCTTGAGAATGGCCCATGAGTACTTGAGGAAAAGGTGTATCCTGCTGTTGTGGGGTGTAATGTTCTATAAATGTCTGTTAAGTCTAGCTCATTTATTGTATTATTCAAATTTTCTGCTTCTTTATTGATCCTCTGTCTAGATGTTCTGTCTCTTGATGAGAGTGTGGCATTGAAGTCTCCAACTATTATGGTAGATGTGTCTATTTCTCTTTTCAGTATTTTCAGTGTTTGCCTCATGTATTTTGGATCACTCTGTCTTGGTGCATAAATATTTATGATTGTTATATCTTCTTGTTGAATTGTTCCTTTTATTAATACCTAGTATCCTTCTATGTCTCTTTTAACTGTTTTACATTTGAAGTCTAATTTGTTGGATATTAGTATAGCTATTCCTGCTCTTTTCTGATTGTTATTTGCATGGAATAACTTTTCCCAACCTTTCACTTTCAACATATATTTATCCTTGGGTCTAACATGCATTTCCTGTGGACAGCATATAAATGGGTCCTGTGTTTTAATCCATTCTGCCAGTCTATGTCTTTTGATTGGGGAGTTTAATCTATTAACATTTAGTGTTATTACTGTATGGGCAGTACTTTCTTCTACTATTTTGCCTTTTGGATTTTATATGTCATATCTAATTTTTCTTCCTTTTACCTTTACTGATAGTCTTCATTTCTCTACTCTTCTCCACACCTCTCTCTCCTGTCTTTTCTTATCTGTCTGAAGTGTTCCTTTCGTATTTCTTGCAGAGCCGGTCTCTTGGCCACAAATTCTCTCAGTGAATTTTTGTCTGCAAATATTTTAATTTCTCCTTCAATCTGAATGACTGTTTTTCTGGATACAGAATTCTTGGTTGGCAGTTTTTCTCTTTTAGTATCTTAAATATATCATCCCACTGTCTTCTCACCTCCATGATTTTTACTGAGAAATCTATACATAGTCTTATTGGCCTTCCCTTGTAGGCGATGGATTGTTTTTCTCTTGCTGCTTTCAAGAGTCTCTCTTTCTCTTTGACATTTGACATTCTGATTAGTAAGTGTCTTGGAGTACGTTTATTTGGATCTATTCTCTTTGGAGTATGCTGCACTTCTTGGATCTGTAGTTTTAAGTCTTTCATAAGAGTTGGGAAATTTTCAGTGATAATTTCCTCCATTAGTTTTTCTCTTTTTCCCTTCTCTTCTCCTTCTGGGACAACCACAACACGTATATTCATGGGCTTCATATTGTCATTCAATTCCCTGTGTCCCTGCTCATATTTTTTTTCCATTCTTTTCCCTATATTTTCTTTTACTTGTCAGATTTCAGATGTCCCATACTCCGGTTCACTAATCCTATCTTCTGCCTCTTGAAATCTGACATTGTAGGTTTCCATTGTTTTTTGTTCATCTCTTCTACTGTGCCTCTCACTCCCATAAGTTCTGTGATTTTTTTTCAGACTTTTGATTTCTTCTTTTTGTTCATTGCTTACCTTCTTTATATCCTCCCTCAATTCATTGCTTGATTTTTATGAGGTTTTCCATGTCTCTTCGAACATCTGAATTAATTGTTTCATCTCCTGTATCTCATTTGAATTGTTGGTTTCTTCATTTGACTGGGCCATATCTTCAATTTTCCTAGTATGATTCATTATTTTTTGCTGGTGTCTAGGTATTTAATTACCTTAATTAGTTTATTCTGGAGATTGTTTTCACTTTTTTTTTCCCTAGGATTTTCTTGCTGGATGAATTTGTTGTCTATCTGTTCTCTCACATTCAATTTGGCTTATTCTAATCCTCTAGCTTAGGTTTTGTTTATTAAATCAGAATTTTTCAGTTCTTGTGTTTTTGTTTCTTGCCATGCCTGTATGGTGCCTTTCCCTCAACCCTTAGGATGGTCTACTTAGGTATTATAGACCCCAGTCAGATTTTCCCAGACCAAACTGACCTCCTATCAGGAGGAAAGAGTCACCTGCATTGGTTTTCCCTGAGGGTGAGACCCAACAGGATGAAAGACTTTCCTGTGTAGTCTCTGGGCTCTGTTTTTCATATCCTGCCCAGTATGTGGCGCTTGTCTGCCTATGGGTCCCACCAGCATAAGGTGATGTGGTACCTTTAACTTCAGCAGACTCTCCCTGCTGGGGGCATGGTGGAGACAGAGGAAAGGTTGTAGGCTGGCTTTAATCACTTCCCTTTTCCAGACCCTGGGGTCTGAATTCCTTGAGAGAGGGATTCCACCTGAACTGGGCCCCATCCCTCTCCTAGAGAAGGCACAGTCTCCAGAGAAGCTCTCAAACAAGACTGTTTCTGCCTATGCCTAGGGCAGTGGAGCCCCTGAAGCCTTGCAGCTGTATCCAAAGAATAATCAGTGTATAGAAATGCAGCCACAAGAGAGAAAAAGAAAAATCCTTTTCAGAGCAGGACCCTTTCTGCATGTTTACCAATCAAGAGGTTAAATTGGTATTTTGCTCTGTGTATCTCCATGTCCTATATGCCCCCTCCTTTCTTGCAGGGCCCAGACCTTTTCTGATCCCAAAAAAACTATTTTTCTTTTTCCTTTTTCTGTCAGCCTTGCCCCTCCCCTCTGTGCTGAGTCAAAAATCAGCAACCTCTGCTTTCAATCGAGGTTCAGCTGAGCTGGGCCTATTTTTAGTAGTTAAAAATTGTCAATTAATTCCACAATTGGCTCAGCTCCTGCTGCTAGTCAAGTCTCTTTCTTTTCCCCTCTGGGAAGCAGCCTGTGGGGGAGAGGTGTCAGCCACCACAGCTTGGGGAATGCACGGCTCTGGTGGGCTTGCAGATGGTCCAGCTTGTCCAGACTGGGGTATGCTGTGTGTCTGGTCACTGGCATGGCCCCACCAGTTGTTCTGTACTGTTCCTGGCTATTTAGTAGATGCTCTGGAGGATGAACTAAGCCCCACACCTTGCTAAGCTGCCATCTTGGATTGTGACTTGTGTTCTGTTATTCTTGATTCTTGAAGATGATTGTATTACAATAAAGCTTGTACAATGTGACTGTGTGATTGTGAAAACTTTCTGTCTAATGCTCCTTTTATCTACAATATGGACAAATGTGTAAAAATATGGATAAAACTTATAAATAATTGTGCATATAAGGGTTAAAATAAATTGGGTAGATTGAAATACTAGTGGTCAATGAGAGGGAGGGGTAAGGGGTATGGATGTATGAGGTTTTTTTATTTTTATTTATTTTTCTGGAGTGATGCAAATGTTCTAAAACTGATCATGATGATGAATACACAGTTATGTGATGATATTGTGAGATATTACCCTGTGGCATCTGGACCCCTGGTTCCAGTTGCCAATCATACGCCAGTAGTTAGTTGACATCACTAAAGAGTACCTTTTGTGCTCTCTATATTAACCACATAGGCAACCACACCAGATGGAAAACATTTGCTGGTCACAAATCCCAGTGATCCAGTGGCAAGTGGATTACATTTGTCCCCTTCCACTCTTAAAGGGGTCTAGGTATACTTTTACTATACATGACAGGACCTTTTTCATGGTGGGAAAGGTGAACCAGTGGGCCTCCACCCACTGTTTGAAAAGGGTAAGCACTCTGTATGGTATACCTATACAGATAGACAGTGATTAGGGACCCCTTTCACTGTACAAATTGCCCAACCCTGAGCCATGGATCAGAACATTATGTAAATGTTCCATCTGCCCTACAATAAGATGTGTGCCTTATTGAAACAATGAATGGTTTGTTAAAGGAACAGCTGAAAGATGATAAGAGGTCTTCACAACAATGTTCTAAGAGGTTTCATCAGGCCTTAACTCACTTAAATGCAATGTCATGTGTTGCTGCACTTGCTCCATTGAAATTCTTATCATTGGACAAATGCAGACCTAAGAATACAAGACAAAGAGCCCACTGCTTTGCAGTTGTAAATGGGAAATGATAATAATTTGTTGTTGCCTGTGCATCAAAGCTTACAGAACAGGAAAACAGGGTTAATTGTTCTTGGTGTTGGCCTATGCAGCCATGTTGGTGAGGTATTCTAAGTCTCTATGGATTAGGAGTCACCCAAAATATTTTAATAAGCTACAATTTATACAAAAAAAGTCTGTTAAAATCTTTACCATCAATCTGGGGCCCCTATTCACACAAAAACTTTATGAATGACTATGCAGACCCTCCTTATGCCCAGATTAATGATGATTAATAATTGATATAATGGTAGAGGGCTCTCAAAATTTGCAGGGAAAGAATATGTAATATTTAACACCTCCCCATAAAAGTTCTTCTATCTGGTACCTTATTATAAAACAATGGAACTCTAGCATATATATGATTAAATCAGCAGGTGTTATCCCCTATTTTTCCCCTTAAACCTCTTTCTTTTCATCCATAGCAACCTAGCAAACATCTTCCTGCAGTGGGTTTCAACTGTAACTCCTTCCCACAATTGAACCCAATGTTGGGTTTTCAAGGGCTTACCATCTTTGGCTGCTATCAGCCTTCCTTTAACTGTGACCCCTGCAAACTGGACTGCATGAAATAACCTGCTGGCCTGGTAGAATTCAGTACATCAGAAAATATGAAAAATAATCTTTTAAGACTGAAATCCAACTACCTTCCTATAATAAGACAAAGGTTGACATCTTCACCCTTGTACAGGAACAGGTGAACAGGCCCTGACCTCTATTGGGATATGCTTTATATGATGGTTTAGGGTGGTTGACAGCAGAAGCTATAACAGTACACCATGTTGCCCCTGCCTCTATGGAACAACTTGATGAGATTCATGATGTGGGATAGTTAACCCCAGAATTGTGTAATTTTGCAGCTATGCTACAAAGCAATCATGTTTCCACTGGCGAGTTACCTGCAACCAACATGAGGCATATTCTTTCACTAAGGGATGGCTATAGATACGTGGGCAATATGGTTGGCCCTATTTACCCTACACCTGAAAAGAACATTGTACATGGGGACAGCCTCATATCCCTGCAACCTTATATGACTTTTTATTCCATATTCCTAGTAATTGGGAAAAGGTAAAGCTAAATATAAATAAAATGCACCCCCAGGTAGTATTATACTTTAGCCATTTTTGCACCAATTGGAGCTGCAATAGCTGCTGAAAAACATATGGCAGCTTTAACCAATAACATTTACTAATTCCAAAATTGCTGTATCCTTGCTAAATGAAGATCATTTCAGCTTAAAGAAAGTAGTTTTACAAGATAGAATCACCTTAAATATTCTCACTGCATCACAAGACACCACCTGTGACTTAATTGATGTGTAGTGCCTGGTATATATTCCTGTTCATTTGCATAATGTTTCAAAAGTTTTAAGTCATGTGCTAGAGTACATACATAATATCTATCAATTATCATAAAATCCCCTTGTCTAAATGGTTTAATTCCCTTTCTTGGCCATAGTGGCATCTCTTTGTAAAGTCATTATCTCTGTGTGGGAGACCCCTAGTATTCTGTTGTCTCTTACACTGTTGTTGTGAAATATAGATGCAACATCTCCCCTATGGTCAATGTAGTCTGCTGTGTGGGAGTGTATTGCAGAGATACAGGGCCTGGCCTCCTCCTCTATGTTGAGAGTAAGTTGCTGTACAAAGCCAACTATGTAACCTGGCCAGAAATTAAGGTCAGCAGGGAGAAAAAGAATGTAAAGATGATATTATAAACCACTTAAAAAACATTGAAACTCCTCTCCCCTGATCACTGTTGATAACAAATCTCTAAACCCCTGTGTCATGAGACCATGCTGAAATTCTGTTGTTGTACCCTGTGCCCTATGGAATGTCTTTGTCCTAAACCTTTATAAGCTGCCCCTTGCAATCCTACTTATGTACTGCATTGACTGCCAGAATGTTTGCCACCAGGAAAAATCTTCTCCTGTTCATAAGTCCTAATAAAACTCATGTCTGACTCCATGCCTAGTGTGTTCTTTTGTCTTGGGACTGTGCTGATCTAAACCCTCCAAAAGTTGGGTTGGAACATGGAGGATACATTTCATTTGCATTTAATAGCTAGGAAAGCTGAGGACCTGTTTGTTGAGTTACAAAAAGAAATAAGGAAAAATTGCGAAAGAGCTGAAAGTAAGATATGGGAGAAATATGTCCAAACAAATAATTACTAGAAAAAACTGATAAGGGCACTGATAAAAATGACATGCATAATGGACTATGGGAATATTTTTGTAAAGGTCAGGGGTTATGTTGGTTCACTTTCATGCTTTTATTATACTCATCCTTCAGGTACCTTAAAATGTTTTTATTAATTTCCTAATATTAAACCATACTTACTGGTAGGGTGAAGAAGCTATGAATTGAGAAATACAAATCATTAGTTTGGGTTGATAAGGGTTTAATTTGAGGTTCTTGGGAACAACCAGATAGAGTGGTTTAGCAGGTAGTTTGAAATATAGATCAAGAGTACATTTAATATTCACTTGTGATAATGTTGGGAGTGAGCTCATTAGGAAAGAAGAGAAGGGATTGAAGGGCAGAATATAAAGGATAGTGATATTTTTAGGGAGCATTTGTATGGGGGAATCCATTACTGAGAAAAAGAAGGAATCAAAGTAGAATAAAGAAAACCATGTGGATGTATCATCATGGAAGCCAGAAGATAAACATAGTCCAAGGGAAGAGGCATTAACAATGCCAAGTATGTTATGATGCATCCGTTAAACATCATAATTTCCTTTATTTGAGGAAGAGGTTTCAGAAGACTAAAATGGCAGGAGTCACTCTTAAGGAGTTAAAGATAGCTCTGTTAGATAGCAGTGGGAACAAGGAGACTGTCTATTTCTCCTATTTGTCTTAGGAGAAGTGGCACTGTTCTCTAGAATATGTAGCCAGAAAGGTGTTAATGTGAGTAGAGAGCCAGACTTTAATTAAGAGAGGTTTAAAAAAGTTTGAGGAAGATATTAAATATTTAGGTGAGAATGTCAACAACAAAACAGAGGACCTCAAGGAGCGCAGAACAAGATGCTAAGGGAACATGGGACAAGCGAAACTAGAAAGAAGTGGTACTGGATTGAATTAAGATGGATAGGTACATTAGGTTAAACCATCCATTAACTAGCTTTTGGGGACATTTCAATAATTTATTCTCATGCATGGGGTTCAAGATATTTTCACATCATAGTGAATTCCTTCTCTACTGAATATAACAAGAGTTAAGCAGAAATATGTTTAGAACCATGAGTTAGTAGTTTTCTGAATAGGTCTCTGGTAGTCTACAAAGATTTATTTCCTTCTAAAGTTGCCATATTTATGATTAGGGAGATGCTGTGAGAATATGATTTTTTTTTAAGTTTAAGAAACCTGTAATTTTTTTCTTTTTTTTTGGGCATGGGCAGGCACTGGGAATCAAACCTGGGTCTCCGGCATGGCAGGCGAGGATTATACCCACTGAGCCACTATCGCATGGTCCTAAAACCCGTAATTTTTAAGCTTAGATTAAACTAAATTAGATTATTAAAATTGGAACATAAAATCAAGTAATTGGGTGCAAGGGTAGTTCAGTGGTTAGAATGCCCACCTTTCATGCGGGAGACCCGGGTTTGATTTCCAGACCATGAGCCCTCAAAAAAAGAAAAAATTAATAATTTACTTAAAATTACTTCACATAAGCTAAAAAAAAATTGAATTTCTATATATGGATTAGTGTTATACTTTTTTGAAGGTAAAATACCAGTCAATCCACTGTACTGTTTCAATTCCTAGCACCATAATATAGAATAAAATAAATAAAATTTGTATGTTTATGTTCATTGGTCTGTTAATATCATTTAAACTTGAGAAATCAATTAAGACCACTCAGAATGATTCAACTGGAACTAGGTTTTTCAGCTTGCATTTTCTTGAAAAATTATATAATTTCTGAATATATATCAAATAATATCATTTTATATGATATTTTTCAAGTATGTATTTCAAGTCAACACCCCTCTGTGGAAATATAAAATTTCATCAATCATATTTCTGAAAGTTACATGCACATTATATCATTAAATATGGGCACAAAAATAAGTAAAATACATGGTTTATTTATGTAATTATTCAGGAAATTCAGCATTTGTTTCTAATGCAATAAAAAAGAAATTGCTAGAGGACATAAAGCACACTGCTCCATCAGGAGTATTTCTTTAATCTGAAGGCAGCTATAATTTAGTAACAGGGGATTGTATCTCTTCATATATCTGCTATTTAACATCATTTCCCTATTGCTTTTGGTTATAGACTTTATTTTAATTTGGAGTGTTACAATACTTTTTAATTTTTATATTTGTCTAAACAGAACCAACAACGAGTTCTGGCTCTCTATTTTATAATTATACCTGCCACTAGAAAGTGAAAAATGTGCCAGGGATTTGTAAAATGGATGTTTTTTTCTTGATCGATTCAAATACAGGTCACATCAGATAAAAATTTTTTTTAATGCAGCATTTGAAGGTCTTTTATGATGAATTGCTAATTGAAAATTCCTAATTCATGGATAAATAATCTTTTCTTGAAAGAGCACAGTTATCCCTTTTATGTTCTAGCAAAGCTGCAAAACATTCACTGGAAATAGACTCAGTTACTCCTTGGATATATGTAACCAAAAATTAGAAATCACATCACAACCTTCCCCTTCTGTTGTATTCAATTGCTATACTGTTCACTGGTTGACGGTACAGGGTTTAGCTACTTACAAATATCAAATTTCATGAAATCTGTATAAGGACTCTGTCTAAGGCAGGCACCTGTTTAGAGCTTGGACAAAGACATTGTTTTGGTATTTCTTCAAAGGAACAAATATTTTATTCTATCTCACTTTAAAATATACTTGCTTATTCTACCTTGGATTGGAAAATCATCTGGCATAGTGTGCCAGTTTGAAACTGTCCTGTACCCCAGAAAATCTATTTCTTTAATCGTCATTCAATATTGCTGGGTGAGACCTTTTTGATTGTTTCTATGGAGATGTACCTACTCAATTGTGGGTGGTATCTTTTGATTATATGATTGCCATGAAGATGTGCCTCCACTCATTCAAAGTGGGTGCTTACTGGAGTCCTTTAAGAGCAACCATTTTTGAAAAGACTTTAAAGAAACCAGAACCAACAGAGCACACACAACCGGAGACATCTGGAGATGCACAAGGAAAATGTCCCCAGGGAAGTCTTATGAAATGAGGTAAGGAAGCTAGACAATGTTACCATGTGCCTTCCCAGCTGAGAGAGGTGTCCAAAAGCTAGAGACCCCAGCTGATGCCAGCCATGTGCTTTCTCAGCTGACAGAGCTATTCCAGATGGTATCAGCCTTTCGTCAGTGAAGGTAACCTCTTGTTGGTGACTTAATTTGGACACTTTCATGGCTTTAGAACTGTAAACTTGCAAGTTAATAAATTCCCCCTTTTAAAAGCCATCCACTTCTTATATGTTGCATTCCAGCAGCTTTAACAAACTAAAACACATAGATTTCAAAAGTATTCCAGAAAAGAATTATTTCACATATCTCTAAATAGTGTGGTATGTCACAAGTAAGTGTGTTGTGTTTCCATGTATGTTCACACTTAGTTAGCAACACAAAATTCAACAAATACTCACCAAATACATTAGTGATTGTAGGGTTAATCTAGTATGATATTGAATTAGTGAACGTTCAACAAGCAGCAATTTCACTTGGTCACCACCAAAACAAAATCTCAGGTCAGTCATGCTACTATTCATCTTGAGGTTATTATAAGTTATATAACAATGCCTAAAGAGATCCACATTCTGAGACTTCTAAGAAATACAGAGTTAAAACATATCTGATATATGGAGTTTTAACATGGAGTATAGGAGGGTAAAATTGTGGAAAGATGCATTTCAGATGAAACAGAACAGTTTACCATTTGGGTTTAAAAACATCTGGATTTCATAAAAGAGTAGAAGCTTCTAAAAAGCAAGGGCTGGGTCTTAGCATTCTTTGCAGCCACCAAAGTTCATACATGCAATAAGTGCATGGTTACTGAGAATCTCCTACTAGTGAGATTAAAAGGTTTAATGCACATGAATTCAGATATTTTTCCCAGGCATATCAGGGCTTATGCGTCATGCTGTGTCAAAGGGAAGGCAGATGCTTTGGAGATTATAAATACCCTCTTACTATCAACAGCAGGAGCAATAAATCAGACATGGTTCAAGATGGAATATCATTGAAGTTAGTTCTTTATTCCCAGTAATGTTTCCTCCTTTCCACTAATAAGGTCATACTCAATGGAAAAGGAGTCCTATGGATTATGTGTTTATTATGTGAAAGACATTATTCCAAGCACTTTTCTTATTTCACTTCATTCAGGAAGACTTATTTAATGTGTGCAGTGAGGGAGGGGGTAGATATTGAGATTTGAAAAAAACTCCATGTGTGTGTGTTCATGTGTTGAGATACTAGAGAAAGAATATGTGTCAGGAAGAGGATTTGTGACAATTATGAATTATATAATCAAAAATGTATATCTGTAACACAATTCAGTGTTTCCTGTTCTGTTTTTGAAAAATTTTGTGTAGTGAGAAAAATAAAATATATGGAAAAGCTTTGCTATGATAAAACTTCTAAAGATTTGACAAATATAAAAAAAGTGTCAAAAATCTTTATGTAAACAAACTCTACTAAAAATTATTAAATTTATTAAGCAGAAATTTAAAATGTCTAGTAGGGGTACACGGGTGGTTCAGTGGTAGAATTCTCACCTGGGTTCGATTCCAAGACCATGCACTACCTCACCGCCCCCCTCCCAAAAAAATAGACTAGTAGACTTAGGAAGCATGTTTTTGTCTCCTTCATACTTTTTTTGTATGTTATATGGTGGGGTCATACTTCATTATTTTTCCATGAGAGTATCCCATTATTGCAGCATCATTTGTTCAATTTTTGTTTGCTTTGCTTGATTGTTTGTTTTTGGGTAAGTTCATGGACCGGGAGTCGAACCTGGGTCTCCCACATGGCAGGCAAGAATTCTACCACTAAACTACCCTTGCACCCCCTCCTTCATACTTTTATTACTGGTAATAAATACATATTATATATTTAAGTACACAAAGTCATCATAAAGTCTGGAAACAGGCAAAATGCACAAATAGTTTGATATTACATTACATGATGAGTTAAATTACACCAGGTGATATGTTTGATGTTAATTCCCTCATTTGCAATGCCTAGTCCAATATGTTCTGCAGAATGGCAATAGATGCTTTTCTTTGTGCTTATGTTTGAGAGTAGATTATAGATTACCTGAAACAAGCAGGGCTGTGAAACCTTTTCTTCTTCCCTCTATTATTGCTTAAATTATACAGTTATGTAGCGATAATTAATGGAAACTATACATAGATGCATAAATCAAATATTAAGTTTCTAGACACTTTATGGAGGTTAATGATTCCTGGGGCAGTTCAGTCTCTAAATGACCAGCTACTTCTTCCATGATCACCATTACCAAAGATGTTGTCTCTTTTTCCTGTGTCCTCACCAAAAGGCTCTTACTTTATGTTTTACTTCACACTCAGGCCTGCGCTTCCTGTTTCCAAGCCTGCTTAGAATTTTACTAAATGTATTACTTTCAGGCTCTTCCAAGATACACATCCTTATTGAGGAGTGTTGTACATTTGTTTCCCTATAGTTGGCCTTAATATACAGTAAACATTCTTAGTTAGAAAGTAGGAAAGAAAACAACACCAAATGTGGACTGGTGGAATTACCATGCATTTTTACTTCAAAAATTAACTCCTTATTTTCTCTCTTCATTATTATTATCTGAGTAGGAAAATAAGGCCTTACCAACCAATCAATTATTCTCACTTCTGGAGAACTGCCAACATAAGTTCCAGAACTTGGTAAGAAATTCTTCTAGACTTCATGAATTTCTCCACATGATTTTTTTTTTCTCTAAATTATATGAGTGGATTGCATTTAACTCAATTTTAAATATAAGCCAATATAGGAAAACTTTGCAAGAAACTTCAGAAAAGAATTCTACTTTTAATGAAACATTTCAAGAATTTCTGCATGTGCTTCCATATGTAAAATTCAGTGTTGAATGCACTTGAGAATTTTGGCCTTTAATAAAAGTTATATGGTGTGATAAACTCAAAATTTAAAAGAGGGCCCATATGCACTGCTTAGGAATAGGAAGGAGGGAAAAGGAGAAAGTGGGTTTCTACAAGTATTTCCTCTTTTTCTTTATTAGATACCAGTATTTATTTTATTACCGACTATAGTTCAGATCTCAACACCATCAGAGATATGAAGCATTTGTGGTTTCTTCAAGTATTTGAATAACTACTATATGTCAGGCATTCAGCTAGATAATAGTGGGACAGAAATGAAGAAAACATTGTTCTCACTTGTGATAGCTCATGGTCCTATAGGATTCAGGCAAATATATAAACAGAACACTGAAGTACAGTGTAGCAATTGCAGTAACAATGTGCCATTGGAAATAGCAACTGAAGCAACTAGTGGGAGTGATTGGCAATACTTCAAAAATGAAGTAATATTTGAATTTTGTATTTACTTGTAATTTTCTAAATAATGAAACAGGGAATGGGCATTTCAGGCAGAAAAAAACACATGTACATACTGTTTCTGAGAATTCAAGCAATGATGAGCAGACTTGTATGGCTGTGAAATAAAATACACATGGCATGGGGATTTGTGGTAGATGATGTAGCTCCAAAGGTACATTAAAACCTGACTGTTAATGGCATAAGAAGCCAAACTGGAATTTTAAAATGATCTTACAGGAAATGAGGAAACAAAGGAGGTTTTACTTTTCAGTAAGTCATTGCTAATAGCCAATTTATTTTTTAGGAAGTTAATCATGGGTCTTAGGCTTGAAAGAGGCCTGGAGAGGAGACTAACTAGGGAAAGACACTTGTACTTAAACAAGGGTTGCCAGATTCAGCAAATAAAAATACAGGATACCCTGTTAAGTTTAAATTTCAGATAAACAATGATTTTTTAAAAATATAATGTCCCATGAAATTTTTGAGACACTCTTATATTAAAAATTATTCATTCAAATTTGACTTGATTGCTCTGTATTTTATCTGCCAACCCTAATTTAAGTACCTTTAAGAAAGGTACTTAAGTAAACAGATTCAACAGATAGAAGGAGATAGAATTGTATGGGCTTGGTGATTAGTTAAACATTGAAGTTGGGAAGGAAGCCAGAGCCCTTGGTGACTTCCAGGTTTCTCGTCCAAGAGAGATATTTAGAGTTAGAATAAGTTTGGTGGTATTCAGATTTGAATATGCTTGATTTAAACTTTAGAAAATTGTCCTAAGACTCTATTCTTTCTACCTTATTGGTAAGAAAAATATTATTTCTTTTATTAGAGATGTAATAGTAGAGAGTTAGCATTTTTTCCAGAAATTCTAAGAGAAGTCTCGCCTAGCAAATGGTTGAAAAGAAGGCTGTTTGCATAGCAAGCGCGGTTTCTCCTAATATTGTGCACTTACTTTGAATGGATTCAAGCAAAGCAATGGAGATCTCCAGCCCACCTGTTGGAGACAGTTCTCTGAGGGCTAAAGCAGTTGCTGTTGGCCAAGAGCATGAGCATCAGAACACCATGCTTGGTTAATGTGGAAAACCGCCAAAGCAAATGTTCTCAAGGACGCTGACTCAAGAGCCCAAAAAGACCTGAATCGAGAGCATTATGATAAGAAAAAAACAGTTCCTTGGACAAGGAGCTGGGAACCAAACTTTGTAGCTTTGCAGGCATGACAGATATTCAAATATAATCTTGCTTTGATTACACTCCCTAAAGCAGTTTCCATGTAAGAGCACAACAAATATGTGGATGCCAGTATATTTGGGGTTTTTCTCCTGATGAGCTTGATCCCCTGACCCCACTTAACTAACTTCTTGCGCCTGTCATTTCTTAATCCTGTGTGGTGCCCCTTCTTCTCCCCTTTTTTCTGGGGAATTCCCAGCACCCTGCCACTGAAAAAGTATTTTTAATTTGTTTGCAGTGTTATTGTTTTACTGATATTATATGTCATATACCACCATCATCATAAACATCATTGGGATATTGTCATTCCCAATTTATTTCTAAAGTTCATTTGGGTCTATTAAATAAAAAAAAACCCTAAGATACACAGTCTCAAAACTTCTTCGTCTAATAGGTGTACTTAATTCAGCCTGTTTAACATTTTCAAGGCGATGTCTAACCTTCTTTTTCATCTGTCTCTCCTAGTGATTACCCTGAGGCTCTTAAGGTCTCTTCCTAGAATAGTTAAGGATCGAGTGGATGGAATAGAAGAGATGTCTCAGTTGGTCTAAAGACCATGTAAATGCAAAGGCAGAAATGAAAAAAGCATTTCAACTAATTTATGATACAGAAAAGAAATAACTTTTAAGCAGAGAATTTAATCTAAAATTATGAATACCTTGGATGCTTATTCCTTGGCAAGAATTACTGTCTTTCATTTTTGCCATTATTGCTTAATTAAGTGTCCATTAGGAAAAAGCACTATCTCAGAACAAGTGAGTGGAAATACTTGGGGCTGGGGTTTCTAGTAAGTTACAGATTTAAACATATGGCTCACCATTGGGTATCACTTACTGGATACAGGAGAGAAGCGTGTCCAGCCACTTGTTATGTAGGTATTGTCTACAATTTTTGATCATTAGTATGCTCAACAGGGATATGTTGGTTCATAAATCCCAGGATTTATCAAAATGATTGCATCATGCAAACAGAGAGTGGATTCCATTGATAAACTTCCACTTCTTATAATGAGCTTGGGTCTTCATAAATGCCTATGTCCCCATTTAAATACTTTCTTTTTTAGATGCTTTCTTTTTTTTCACTTAAATTTGAATATTTCACCCAAAAGCAATTTATACACCACTTTACAGAATTTATTTGTTAATGTACAATACAGGGAAAGCAATTACTGCTTATTTTCATTTGATTAACAATAAAAAATAAATGACAAAAGTGAAGAAATACCAGCCAAAGGGGACAGAGTGTGCTTGTTGCAGGTTGCCTCATTAGCTATTTCCAAATATGTTCACAGCGGTGAAAAGCAATCACATGACCAGTCGGGTGACAAAACATCTGTTGTATTAACTTCAATAAGGCTACTAGAAGTGGGTAAGGACAAACTCTATTCTCATATAACCAGGTTAAGTGGAAACAGAGAGTTAGTCTGTCATTTGTGGTTTTGTCACAGGCTGCTCTTTCTCCCAAAATAATAATAATAACAACTTAGAAGGTAAGGGTTGCTATTTAAAGTGTCATGCTCTTTTTGTAAGCAAATGGTTTCCATCTGGTTTGTAATTAGTATAAATTCTGTACATGCAAACTGTCAAAAAAACAACTATCCATGGTCTTAAAAAAAGTCCACTAGTGACCGAGTTTACTTGTTATTTCCAAGTGAAAGATTCTGATAATTTTAAAAGATATATTCTTTGACCAAAATAGTGACCTAATGTTTCAAGCTATTAGTAAATGATGAAGATGAAAAAAGGTGAGCACAAAGTTTCCACATGTAGTCTAAATTCACATCCAAAGAAGACTATATTCACTTGTTATGAAGCATTTCAAGTAATTATTTATGACAGGGATAAGTTATTTCTATCATTATATAATAACAATGTACAGTACATTTTACCATGGAAAAATTGACTCTCCATTAAACTGCTTTACATAATAACTTTACAAAAAAAAGTGAAGAAGTTATACACACACATAAATGTGTGTGTGAAGGGACAAATGAATAAATTTTTAGATATGCAAAGTGCCATTGTTTTTAAAAGAAATAATATTTCCATTTGCTGTGATCTATTGGTAAATCATCTGCTTAATCCTTGCTCTAAGTACTCTATTGCATATAGCAAGGTATCATTTCTTTTGAGGGGCTAGAATCTGTTTTGCCAAACAATTAGAAAGCATCACTGATTGGATGTTCTCTTTCTTTCTTTCTCTCTCTCTCTCTCTCTTTTTTTTTTTTTTCCTTTTTGAGTGTCAGGGTTACTCTGCTAAGATGTGAAAAACTTCATATTGGTAAACAATTTCACGAATGACATAGTCCTATTATCTTCTATGCATTATGAATTTAGGCTCTTGTTTTCATATTTTTGGTCATAGAACTTATTCAAATAGTGCATCTGGCAAGATCTTTTTCCTCCATGTAAACAAAATATAGTTGTGATTTTATTGTTATTAAAGTGACCCAGAGAAAAGAATAGTTCACTTCAGAATGTAGCAATTGATTAGCTATCTAATTCCTATATTATGAAAGAGTGGTTTTCAAATTTCTAAGCTATATTTTAGTAGTAGAATCTCTCTCCTCTACTCAGCCATCTTTCTGATTGATCAGAGACTGGGTGCCTCATGCCCCAGCCGCTCAACCATTGCCTTGCCCTTGCTTTTCTCCCTCCTTCAAACAGATTTTGAAACAGTGTCTTAGAATACCTATCAATATATGTTTGTGGGTTTGTATGTGTGCAATCACATTTAGACACACGCAAAATAAACTTCTTGATAAATATCAGAAAAGTTTAAATTCACTGTTTAAATTTGGTTAAATTCATTTTCTTAGCTTGAATTGCTAAATCTTTTCTGAATTTTGCCTGGATTTCCTATATTCACAATATCATTCACCCAGTATTCTTTCAATATCTATGATTTGTTCAGCATTGGATTTAATACTGTGAGGGATGAATAACACATTTTTGCCATAAATGTATAACACAAAACCAGCAAACAATGATTGAGAGTGCTTTGGGTATGTTGATACATTAAATGTTGTCTTTAGCATAAATCAGATTGAAAAGAAAAGCTTGAAGTGGGTGAGGAGGTTAGTTTTATAGATATCTCTGGAAAAAGTATTCTAGGAAGAGGAAAAAAGCTATGCAAAGATCTTTAAGACAGAACTCTGACAGATTTCTTTGAGATGCAAGGAAGTCAATGTGGCTGGAGAGGAGTGATCAAGGGGGAGTATAGCAGATAATGAGATCAGAGAGTTAACAAGAGTCTAGCTCACATGGGCCTCACAAGTTATTTGTACTAGGGTTCTGAGTAAAGAAATATGAGGTACTCTAATTGGATGGACTTGGGTCAATGTATCCAAAGAGAAGTGATGTGCTGATTACTTATGATCCATCCTTGGAGATACAGATGAAGTCATCTTCCCAAGAACCATGTGAATTCATAGCTTTAGTATTGTAATTTTCTCGTAGAGCATTTCCAGTAAAATAGTAACTAAGGAGATATTAAGATCTGCACCCTGCCTTTATGAATCCCACAGGAAAACTATGGAAAGTAGTCAAATATAAAAGACACAATTCGAGAACAAAACATCTCAAATTAAATGTTAGTAAATGAGAGCAGAATATATGCGATGGTGAGATCATAATGCCTGTTAGGCTTCAAAATTTTCACATAGACAATGAGTGTTCCTTCCCCACCAATAGCCTCCATTTAAATCAGAGCACATGTAATATAAGTAGTGTACAAGTCATAGATGAAATATTGATTACACTCATTTTCACTTTGAAGGTCCTTTGTTCTTAGGGGTTAAATCATCTAACTCTACACTCTTCCTATCACTTGTTCAGAAATCAGTTTGGTTACTTAATAGGAAAGAAATGACCCTCATGTGGAATTTCTTTCAAGGGAGACATAAAGATATGTCATAGTTAAGTTAACTCTTAATTGTATGATATGCTTTATTTTGATTTGTACACTTGTAGAAGAAAAACAAATAAGAGCTTAAGGCCTCAGATATCTAGGCAAGATTAGCCAACCACAAATGTTGATTTGTTTTTTACTTCTCCTGCATGTTTATAAATCAGAATAAAGGTTATTGGGTTCTTAAGATGTTAAGTAGGTAAATAATATACAAGAGAATAAAAATAACAAATGATCACTGAACATCTCAACTACAGATGAATAATTATATTACAACTGTCAATCCAACATCTAGCCTTTTAAAAGATTATCTGTAGAAAAAATGTCACAAAGCTAAATGCCCAGTTTATCTGTTTTATGATTATTTACAAGAAATGTGAGTTATAAGATCAATAAAAATCTATGGCTTTATATTTGCTGCAACTTTTTTTCTTCTTGCTTTTTCCCACTATGTTATAGCTTGAGGTACAATCAGATTGTAAGGTCATGATTATTTCTAGCTAATCTATCTCCTTTTTTCTCACTTTCATGCTTGAAAGCACACACTTACACGCACATATATCATTCACTTGAGAGTTTATTTGCATGACATTTTATTCTTTAATGGCTACATGTATAAATAAGTTGACTATTTTTCCTGAATTTATTTGTGTATTCAATTTCTTGCATTTACTTGTATATTCAATCACAAAAGATCAATTCAGAAAAAAAATAGATAGGAAGTTTAATGATTTAGTTGTTCTGACAGTTTCACTGAGCTGAAAAAGTTCATTTATCCACTACTTAGGTCAAAATCATTGACCCACTTGTTCATGGAGACAGACTCATCAATTTTTATGATAAAAGAAAAAATAAGCTAAGGAAGCAAACAGTGTTCCTTTCTTAACAATATAAAAAGTATTTTTTCTTACTTATTCTTGCTACTTTAATGTATAATAACTATGCAATTTACATATATAAAAAGGGTAAGGTATATTACTGATAGAAGTCTGGATAAAATGATGTGTATGATATATTATTATCTTATTTTTAATTCTCTCATACTAATCAGTTTCTCTTTTTTAATAAAAGGAAAAACTTTTCATTTTAAATTTGATAGGAGAATGTATTTTTAATAGTTGCTTTCTGAAAGTCTGGGCCTCTCTCTATGTTTTCAATAATTAATGTAATTCATATGAAAAAGAGATATTAAAGCACATGAATTTAAGCATATCTAGTCTGAACATGGCTTTTTTTTAATAGAGAAAAATTTTCACACATGGTGTACAATCAATGGCTCAATATATCATTATATAGTTGTGCATTCATCATGATGATCATTTTTTAGAACATTTGCATCACTTCAGAAAAAGGAATAAAAGAAAAAACCTCATACCTATCATACACCTTATCCTTATCACTCATTGACCACTAGTGCTTCCATTGACTGTAGCATTTTTGAATCTTCAATTTTATATAAGAATCCTGTTAATTTTATGCATGTGGAAGAAAAAAATGATATTCTTTAGGTTTGTTAAATGTATCATGTTTATAAAAAAGTATATCCATGGTTTAGAATTGCCTGTTTTAAGATATCTATGTTCTAATTGGAATGGTATAATCTTTATTTGAAATTTGTTCCATTTTAAAAGTTTTAGAGTTGCTGTGTTTTAGCTGATATTATTTATGTTGAGAAATCTTTTCCTAGAAAGATGAAAAGATGTATTTTCATCGAAAGGTGGAAGCAGTGGAAAGAATAAAACACATCCTTTATAACAACCTGATTTTACTCATGCCAAAGAGATGTGATAGAAAATCTCCCCTAATTACACCTATTAATATAAGTTCAGATTGTAAGGTCTGTAATAATCTTGTAAGGTCTGTGAATTAATAATATAAGTTTATTAACTGCTCTGTAAACTTAAAATGAAATCTATTTAAGAGAGTTCCACTTTCTGTTTTTGAAAGTTTTAAAACACGCAATATTATTTTTTATTTTGTATATGTAGACAATGTAAAGTGGGTAGAACTTTGGAGTGAAGTAATATATAAATATTTTAAGTAATAAAAATTAGTATATGGATCTTCTAATGTATTGACATTTTCCTTATACATTTCTTTCAGAAAAGGGAAAAATGTTTGTTGTAATGCATCAAATAGAACAACAGATCTTATTCTCTTCCCCATTAGTACCATCCATTGAAGTAACTACTATTGAAAATTAGGATTATATTCTTCTATTCTATTTCTCTCCTACTTTTATTAGACACATTCAAACACAATCATAAAAAAAGGAACTTTTCAAAGCTCTTCATAAATTTTTTGCTTTGGTTTTCATTATTGCCTCTTAAATCTCCTTTTTTCTTACCTGACTCTGATCCAATCTATCCCTCCTATGGTGCCAACAAAACCTTCATAAAGACAAATTTGTCAATTATACCCCAGTAATACTTTTCTGTAGTAATAGAATGGTTCCACCTCACTTTGGTTACTGATAATAAATTCTTTAGTTTTCATCAAGTCCCATAATTGTCTCAATCCTTTCTGTCTTTCACACTCTCAAATCCTGCCAAGTGTATCTTTGGCTCTAAGCATACATATTTACTTATTATTCCTCAGAAAAATTATGCAAGTTTAAATCTCAGGAATTTTACTTTATAATCCCCTTACCTAGCATTTATTTGTTTTGGTTTGCTTAATCTGCTGGAATGGAATATACCAGGAATAGGTTGGCATTTTCAATGGGGATTTATAGGTTACAAATTTATACTTCTAAGGCCATGACAATATCCAAGTTAAGGCATCAAAAGTAAGATGACATCTCTGAAGAAAGGTCATGGGCATCTGGGGTTCCTCTGTTATATAGGAAGGCACATGGCAACATCTGCTGTCCCTTCTCTTCTGATTCTGGTTTCAATAGTCATCTCTAAAATGTCTCTGGGCATTTCTTTCTCTGAACTCTCTCAGCTCCCATGTGTCCTTCTGGCTTCTTTCTGAGCACTCTGTCTACATGAGGTCTCTTAACAGACTCCAGCAAAGGATTAAGATCCACTTTGAATGGGCTGGTCACTTCTCAATTGAAACAACCTTATCAAAATGTCCCACCCAGCAATAGGTCTGCCCTCACAGGGTTGTATTAAGAGAGCATGGCCTTTTCAGGGGTACATAACAGTTTCAAATCAGAGTATTTCCTTCCTTCTTTGTCTAGCCCAAAACTACACTTTAGAGAGGATTCTGGAAATATGGTGGAGCAGATAGCTCCAGGATTCACTCAACCCACCAGAATAACTATTAAACAAGCAAGAACACTCTTAAACAGGAATTTTGAAACTCCAGTGGCCAGAGGAACACTACATAGCATCCAAGGGAGAGGCATGAGGAAAAGAACGATAAATTATGGATAAAGAACAGTAAATTTCTCTCTCAGTTTAGGGACTAGCAGTGCCCATCGTCACTTTCACTGTGGGGTCCAACCTCTCATTAGCAAGGTGGTGACAGAAAAAAATGTAAAATCCTCTTCCCCGAGACCAGAAGTGAACAGGGCCTATCACTTATCAGGCTTATGAGTAGTGACTATTTATTACTGAGAGATCGACTCTAAGGGTGTTCATTGTTTCAACCTAACCAGACAAAAGGCAGCAGTGGTCAGTGTTTCGACTTACACCAGAGAAAGGCCAGCTTTGGAGGAAAGTCAACGACTCTACACTTCCTCAGGACTCTGTGAGACAGTGAGTTGAAGGCCTGCATTTGCTGGACAGCTCAAGAAAGCTCAGCTATGGAAAGCCATGGAAGAATGCTCTCGGTCTCCTTCCTGATAAACTCCCCAGGCATTTAGAGATGGTCTGTATTCCCTTCATGAGTTACTGGCCCTGTTTCAGTTTCAGTTGGGAAAGCCTGACTTGAAAAGCCCTCTCAGGAGTGCTACTCTTACAGGAATTTGCCTGCCAAGCAAAAACAGCTTGACACAATAAAAGGAGTGCAAGAAATTATTGAGGCAGCTAGTCTGGGAAATAAAGCTTGCTAGCTTCAAACACCTGGAAGAGGGAGGTCTGTCTCCTGGGAAACAGAGAGGACCACCAGATTCCTATGAACAGGAGAACTCCAGAACAACTTAAAACAGAACCCATATCAAGACACATACCCAGAAAGACAGAAAGCCCTGCACACTGCCTTTGTCTTGGGAAGCCATTCCAGATAGGATGAAGCTCTAGAAAAATCTGTTTTATCATCAGCTGATTGCAAAATCAAGAAACAGACATCTCAGTGATATCTTAGGGTTAACATTTTAAAATATTAAAATGTACAGTGTGCAGGATAAGAGTACAAGACAGGTGAAGAAATGGGAAATGATGGCCCATCCAAAGAAAAGACTATAAACCTAGAAAACAGTACAAACAAGGCCAGAATGTGGACATACCAAACACAGCCTTTAAAAAAAAGATCTTAAAAACAACAAAGGAGATGAAAGATATTACAAAGAAAGAGCTGAAGGATATCAGGAAAATAAATAATGAACCATATGAAAATCATAAAGATAAAAATTTTGAAAAGAAACCAAACACAACTGTAGGAATTGAAGATCACAATAACTGAAATGAAAAATTCCCAGGATGGTATCAAGGGCTTATTGGAGCTGACAGAAGAATCAAGGAATTTACAGACAAGACACTTGAAGTTAAAGGTACTGCACCACCTTATGCTGATGGGACCTGCGGGCAGAAAAGCACCACATACTGGGAAGGATAGGAAAAATGCAATGTCCAGATATTTCATAGGAAAGCCTTTTAATCTGTTGGGTCTCACCCCCAGGGAAAACTGATACAAGCGACTCTTTACTCCTGAGAGGAGACCAATTTGGTCTGGGAAAATCTGACTGGGGTTTATAATACCTAAGTGGACCATCCTAAGGGATGGGGGAAAGGCACCATACAGGCAGGGCAAGAAACAAAAAAATAAGAACTGAAAAATTCTGATCTATTAAACAAAACCTAAGTTAGAGGACTAGAATAAGCTGAACTGAAAGTGAAAGAAACAGATAGACAACAAAGTCATCCAGCAAGAAAAGCCTAGGAAAAAAAAAAGTGAAAACAATCTCCAGAATCAAATAAAAAAGGTAATTAAATGCTTAGACACCAGCAAAAATTAATGAATCATACTAGGAAAATTGAAGAAATAGCCCAGTCAAAGGAATAAACCAACAATTCAAATGAGATACAGGAGTTGAGACAATTAATTCTGAATGTTAGAACAGACATGGAAAACCTTATCAAAAATCAAATCAATGAATTCAGGGAGAATATAAAGAAGGCAAGAAATGAACAAAAAGAAGAAATCAAAAGTCTTAAAAAACAAATCACAGAACTTATGGAAATGAAAGGCACAGGAGAAGAGACGAAGAAAACAATGGAAACCTACAATGTCAGATTTTAAGAAGCAGAAGATAGAATTAGTGAAGTGGAGGACCGGACATCTGAAATCCAACAAGCAAAAGAAAATGTAGGAAATAATGGGAAAAATATGAGCAGGGACTCAAGGAATTGAATGACAACATGAACTGCATGAATATTCATGCTGTGGGGGTCCCAGAACAAGAAGAGGAGGGAAAAGGAGGAGAAAAACTAATGGAGGAAATTATCACTGAAAATATTCCAACTCTTATGAAAGACTTAAAATTACAAATCCAAGAAGTGCAAAGTGCCCCAAATAGAATAAATACAAATAGACGTACTCCAAGACACTTACTAATCAGAATGTCAGATGTCAAAGAGAAAGAGAGAATCTTGAAAGCAGCAAGAGAAAAACAATCCATCACATACAAGGGAAGTCCAATAAGACTATGCATAGATTTCTCAGCAGAAACCATGGCAGCGAGAAGACAGTGGGATGATACATTTAAATTACTAAAAGAGAAAAACTGCCAACCAAGAAATTTGTATCCAGCAAAGCTCTCCTTCAAAAATGAGGGGAAAATGCAAAGTAGCAGATTACAATATCAAGACTCAAAAGTCTGTAGTGTTTCTATACACTAGAAATGAACAATCAGGGGGAAATCAAGAAAAAAATTCCATTTACAATTGTAACAAAAAGAATAAAATATTTAGGAACAAATTTAACTAAAGATACAAAAGACCTATAAAAGAAAACTGCAAGATATAGTCAAAAGAAATCACAGAGGACATCAATAAATGGAATGGCATACCATGTTCATGGATTGGAAGACTAAATATAGTTAAATGTCAATTCTACTTAAATTGATTTACAGATTCAATGCAATACCAATGAAAATCCTAGAAACTTACTTTTCAGAAGCAGAAAAAACAATAACCAAATTTATCTGGAGGGGCAGAGTGCCTGAATAGATAAAGATATACTGAGAAAGAAAAATGAAATTGGAGGCCTCGTGCTACCTGACTTTAAGGTGTACAATGAAGTTACAGTGGTCAAAACAGCATGGGACTGGCATAAAGATAGATATACTGACCAATGGAATTGAATTGAGTGTTCAGATATAGAACCTCTCATCTATGGACAATTGATCTTTGATAAGGCAATCAAGCCAACTTACCTGGGACAGAACACTCTCTTCAATAAATGGTTCCTACAACACAACAAGCAAATTCACCACCCTTCCCCTGTCTACATGGGGCATGACTCCCAGGGGTGAGGACCTTCCTGGCAATGTGGGACAGAAATCCTGGAATGAGCTGACACTCAGCATCAAGGGATTGAGAAAATCCCTAGAATAAACTGAGACTCAGCATCAGGGGATTGAGAAAACCTTCTTGACCAAAAGGGGGAAGAGTGAAATGAGACAAAATAAAGTGTCAATGGCTGAGAGATTCCAAACAGAGTCAACAGGGTATCCTGGAGGTTATTCTTATGCATTAAATAGATATCACCTCGTTAGTCAAGATGCAGTGGAGAGGCAGGAGGGAACTGTGGAGCTGTGTTCCAGCAGCCATGTTTCTTGAAGATGATTGTATAATGATGTAGCTTTCCAGTGTGACTGTGTGATTGTGAAAACCTTGTGTCTGATACTTCTTTTATCTACCTTATCAGCAGATGAGTAAAACATATGGAATAAAGATGAATAATAAGGGGAACAAATGTTAAAATAAATTTAGGTTGAAATGCTGGTGATTGGTGGGGGGGAGGGGGGAGGGTATGGTATACATGATTTTTTTTCTGTTTTTTTAATTTCTTTTCTGAATAGATGCAAATGTTCCAAGAAATGATCATGATGATGGATATGCAAAATAAATAAATAAATAAATAAATAAATAAATAAATAAATAATGCCGAGAGAACTGGATATCCACATGCAAAAGAATGAAAGAGGATCCATATCTCACAACCTATACAAAAATTAACGCAAAATGGATCAAAGACCTAAATATTAGATTTAATACCATAAAACTTTTAAAAGAAAATGCAAAGAAATATCTTATCAATCTTATAATAGGAGGCGGTTTTCTAGACCTTATACCCAAAGCATTAGCATTGAAGAAAGAAAGAAAGAAAGAAATGGGAACTCCTCAAAATTAAACACTTTTGTGCATCAGAGATCTTCATCAAGAAAATGAAAGGACAGCCTTCACCATGTGAGACAACATTTGGAAATGATATATCAGAAAAAGTTCTAATATCCAGAATTTATAAAGAGATTATTCAACTCAACAACAGAAAGACAGACAACCCAATTACAAAATGGGCAAAAGACATGAACAGACATTTCTCAGAAGAGGAAATATAAATGGCAAAAAGGCACATGAAAAAATGCTCAACTTCCCTGGCTATTACGGAAATGCAAATCAAAACCACAAGGAGATATCATCTCATACCCACCAGAATGGCCATCATCAATAAAAAAGAAAACAACAAGTGCTGGAGAGGATGTGGAGAAAGAGGCACATTTATCCACTGTTGGTGGGAATATCAAATGGTGCAACCACTGTGGAAGACAGTGTGGTTGTTCCTCCGGATGCTAAGTATAGAATTGCCATATGATCCGGCAATACCATTGCTAGGTATCTACTCAGAGGACATGAAGGCAAGAACACAAATGGACATTTTCCCACCAATGTTTATAGCAGCATTACTTACAATTGCCAAGATATGGAAACAGCCCAAATGTCCATCAACAGACAAGTGGCTAAGCCAGCTATAGTATATACATATGATGGAAGATTATGCAGCTGTAAGACAGAATAGAGTCATGAATCATGTAACAACATGGATGGACCTTAAGGATATTGTGCTGAGTAAGAAGAGCCACAAAGAAAAGGACAAATACTGTATGGTCTCACTGATATGAACTGACATTAGCGAATGAACTTGGAGAATTTCAGTTGGTAACAGAGACCATCAGGAGATAGAAATAGCATAGATATTGAGTAATTGGAGCTGGAGGGGTACAGATTCTGCACAGGACTGATTGTAAAACTTCAGAAATGGAAAGCACAATACTACCTAACTGTAATACAGTAATATTAGAACTCTAAATGAAGCTGAATGTGAGAATGATAGAGGGAGGTGGCCTGGGAGCACAAATGAAATCAGAAGGAAAGATAGACAATAAAGACTGAGATGATATAATCTAAGAATGCACACAGTGTTTAATGATAGTGACTACATTTGCAAATTTAAAAATATTTCTGCATGAGGAAGAACAAAGGAATGTCAATAATGCAGGGTATTGAAAATAGATGATAATTAAATTTTAAAACTTTAATGTATATGTGAGACAAGCAAAAAAATGTTTATTTGGTACAAGATTTACATTTTGACTAGTGCATTTCCTAATAGAACTTATGTGGACAGCTTAATCAAACACCATAGTACTTTGAACCTTGTGTAGGGCATGAGATTTTGTTGGTTTGTTCAGAGTGATGCCCAGATAAATTCCAGAGTGATTTGAACAGTGAATACGGAAGTATTTGCAGTTTCCCCTAGTGAGAATGGTTAGAAAGGGGGGAAATTCAACTTCCCCAAGTGGAGAATTCTTGATATTCTCACAGGTAGTGGGGACAGCCAAAGCAATAGGCTGAGCCACCAATCTTGGGGTTTATTCATATGAAACTTAATCCCACAAAGAATAGGCTAAACCTACCTAAAATTAGGCCTAAGAGTCACCCCCAAGAGAACCTCTTCTGTTGGTCAGATGTGGCCTCTCTTGGCCAACACAGTAAGCAAACTCACTGCCCTCTCCCTCTCTATGTGGGACATGACTCCCAGGGATGTAGACCTTCATGTCAATGTTGGACAAAGATCCTAGAATGAGCTGGAAATCAGCATCAAAGGATTGAGAAAATCTTCTCGACCAAAAGAGGGAAGAGTGAAATGAGACAAAATAAAATGTCAATGGCTGAGAGTTTCCCAAGTGGAGAGGTTATCCTGGAGGTTATTCTTTTGCATTAAATAGATATCACCTGTTTAGTTAAGGTGTAATGGAGAGGCTGGAGGAAACTGAAAATATGGAGCTGTGCTCCAGTGGCCATGTTCCTTGTAGATAATTATATGATGATATGGCTGTTGCAGTGTGACAGTATGGTTGTGAGAGCCTTTTGTCGGATGCTCCTTTTGTCTACCTTATTGACAGACAAGTAAAAATATGGATTAAATTTAAATACATAATAGGGGTACATATGTTAAAATAAATTTAATAGAATGAAATGTTGGTGATCACTGAAGGGGAGGGGTAAGGGGTACGGTATGTGTGAATTTTTTTCTGTTTTCTTTTTATGGCTTTTTCTGAACTGATGCAGATGTTCTAAGAAATGATCCTGATAATGAATAAAGAAAAAACACTGAACTGTACACTTTATATTAATGAATTGTATGGTAACTGATTTGTATCTCAATAAAGCCATTACCAAAAAAATATATATGTGGAAGTGTAAAGTGCACTCAATAGCTAAAGCAATCTTTTAAAAGAAGAATGAAATTAGAGAACTCACAGTTCTTGATCTTAAACTTATGACAAATCCACAGCAATCCAAACAGCATGGTACTGGCACAAGTACAGACATATAGACCATGGAATTAACTTGAGAGCTCAGAAATAAATCCTCATATTTATGGCTGTGCCTGTTTGAACCTTTTATGTACCCCAGAAAAGCCATGTCCTTTAATCCTCATTCAATATTGCTAGGTGGGACCTTTTTGATTGTTTCCATGGAGATGTGACCCTGCAATTATGGATCATAACTTTGATTAAATGGTTTCTATGGAGATGTATTTCCACCCATTCAAGGTGGGGTTGCTTACTGGAACCCTTTGAGAGGGAACCATTTTAGAAAAATCTTTAAAGCCACCAGAGCTAACAGAACCCATACAGCCAGAGACCATTGTAGATGAAGAAAGGAAATGCAACTGGGGAAGCCATTGAAGAAGCCTGGAGAGAAAGCTGGCAGACATCACCGTGTGCTTTTCCATCTGAGAGAAACCCTGAACATCACCAGCCTTCTTGAGCCAAAGTACCTTTCCCTGGATGGCTTAGATTGTTTGTTTTTATAGCCTTACCTTAATTTCAATATTTTCATGGCCTTAGAACAGTAAACTTGCAATTTAATAAAGTCCCTTTTTAAAAGCCATTCTGTTTCTGGTATATCACATTCCAGTAGCTTTTCAGCTAAAACAATGGCCAACTGATTTTTTCACCAGGGAGCAAAGACCACTCAATTGGGAAAGAGTAAAGAAAAAAATATATAATGTTCCTGCCTCACACTTATGCAAAAATAAAATCAATTAAAAAAAATGGATCAAAGACCTACATATAAGAGCCAGAACTATAAAATTTCTAAAATTAAGTGCAGAGAAACATCTTCAGGACCTTGTGTTAGGCAGTGGTTTCTTAAAATTTACACCTAAGTCACAAACAAAAAAATAAAAATAAAAATAAATACATGAACGGGACTTCATGAAATTAAACATTTTGAGCTAATAAAAGACTTTATCATGAAAATAAAATTACAACGTACATTATGGGAGAAAGTATTCCGAAACCACATTTCAGATAAAGGTTAATTATAGAAAATATAAAAAGAGATCCTTCAACATAGCAAAAAAGACAAATAACCCAATTATAAATAGGCAAAAGACTTGGATAGATATCCCTCTCCATAGTATATATACAATGGCAGAAAGCACCTAAAAAGATGCTCCACATTATCACACATCAGGGAAATAGAATGAAAACCGCAATGAGATACAATTTTGCTCTCATTAGAATGGCTGCAATTAAATATAAAAGGAAAATAAAATGTGTAGGAGAGGATGTGGAGAGATAGGAACAGTCATTCATTGCTGGTGGCAATGTAAAATGGTGCAACCACTGTGGAAGAGTTTGGCAGCTCCTCAGAAAGGTAAGTATAGAACTACCATATTACCTGCAATCCCACTACTAGGTGTGGACCCCAAAAAAATGTAAAGGAGGGAATCAGATAGATGCTTTGCACACCAAATTTTATAGTTGAATCATTCACAATGGCCAGAAGATTGAAGCATCCTAAGTGTCCATCAACTGATTAATGGATAAACAAAATGTAGTATATATATATACACAACAGCATATTATTCAGCTGTAAAAAAGGAATGGATTCCTAACACATGTGATGACATGGATGATCCTTGAAGACATCATGTTCAGTCAAGTAAATCAGACACAAGAAGACAAATACGTATGATCTAACAGATTTGAAATAATTAGAATAAGCAAAATATTATAGTCAGAATCTAGAATATAGGTTACCATAGAATGGGGTGAGGATAGGGAATTGGAAGTTAAGGCTTAAAATTTACAAGGTTCCTTTTTGGAATGATGGGCATGATTTGGTAATGGATGGTGGTGGAGGTAGCACAACACTGTGAATGTAGTTAACAACAGCAAAATATATATCTGAATATGGTTGAAAGGGAAACTTTAGCTTATAGACATGTTAACAGAATATTTTTTAACTCATTTAACTACATTGCACAAAATGGTAAACCCAAATTTAAACCACGGACTATAGTTAATAGTACAATAATAGAAACGTACACATCAATTTTAACAATGTTCCACATCAATGCCAGGTTTTAATAGTAGGTGGTATGTGGAAATTCTGTATTTTAACCATGATTGTTCTGTAAACCCACAACTTCTCTAATAAAGGTTAAAAACTACCCTTTATTATAAAAAATTATCTAAACATTCAGCAAATCATCCCTCAGCCCTAATTCCCCTCTTGCAGACCACAGTGAAAACTTATTGCTGTCCCAACCAAAACTCTTGTCAAATAAGTTTATTTTTAAATCTTTATGGTTGTATATTCACATTTCCTTGCTTGTTCTACCAACCACTGGACATAACTCCATAACTTAAACTAAGGACTGAGAAAAGGGAGATGCCATTCCCCTGGTGCTTTCATAATGGATGATTTAGACAGCTTTATGTTTCAATTATTTTCTTACTCTTTTCATCATCCCAGAGAATCTTGCCTGCCTACTAGGAGAGAAGAATAAAGAGTCAAGAGTAAGTCCTGTTATTACTAACATATCAAAGTCAAGAACATTGAACACAAAAAGTTTGAATTACTTGTCTAAGCTGCATAGCTAACAAGGACAGAACCCAGATTTTACCTCTGGCAGACTTACTCCAGAAATAATGCTCTAAACAATTGCAATATATTTATTAGTACTAAAAAATGGATTCATACTGGACAAACTTTAGAGTTGAGTTGTTCACTAAATGTTAGAGATCCAGTGTTTTTAAACTTGGTAAAACTACAAAATGCATTCCTATATATATATATATATATATAACCAGCTACATACTGTAGTAAATTTCTTTCATTTTAGCAAATATTCATTTTTGAGCATCTATTATGTATAACTACTGTGCTAAGTGATGCCAATTTGGACCCAATTAATTTGAAATTAGGAAACGTATAGTTGCTAACAAATAAACTGGAAATAGGTATAAAAGTAATCCTCCAAGGATTCTGCCAAGGTTCTGTGGCATCAAACAGGCTTTAAAATTAGGTTCATCCACTTACTAGTTGTGTGGTGTTGAGCATGTGCATTAGCCTTTCTAAATCACTCTAAAATGGTAGTAATAATAATAATGTTGCCTACTTCTTTCAGTATTATCGATGTCAGAAGTTCAACAGCTACTGATCATTGTTAGTCCCCCCTCAAGCTCTTAATAGTACAATTTATATTTATAGCTCAGTTATACTGTTTTACCTACTTAGGAGGATAAAGTGGTTTAAACATTTTCCTACTACTTATATGAATTCAAATAATTTATATTGTTAACTGCAAATTGTCATTATCTGTTCATTTTGACAAGCCTTAAAGGAACTCTAAATATTACTTAAATTATACAACCATTATATACAGAGAAAAGAAATTCCATAATGTTAAAAAAAAGTGTTAAAAATGAAGTAATCAAAGTTCCAGGGAGATGGCAGAATGGGATAGGTGGAGTTCACACTTGCTCTAAGGAAGAGCTAGAGAAGTGAAAGAAAAATGACTGGGAGAGCAATTCCAGGGTGTAAGTGACCTGGGTGGGTCTTCTACACCAAACAGAGAGGCCCTGGTTGAAAGAGCAGAAGAATTGAGATGTAGAGAACTGGAGAATCTCCAGCTAGTACAAAAAGCCTAACATGCCCCCTTCCAAAGAGAGGCTCAGAGCCCTCAAGGGTGCATGGGCAGGGAAACAAGGACAAGGAAGTAAGCCAAACCACATTTCTTGAAAGCTCTACCCTCATGCATGCTGCCCCCACCCTACACCCCACAGCTTTCCTCACATCCCACACACCTGAATGCTCTCACCCTTCCATGGTTCAAGCACTCAACCCAACACCCTCCCCAAGCATACCTGCCCCACACCCCCTAGCCCATGCATGCACACAAACTTGTCCCAGCCAGACCCAGCCTCCCTGCACAAGTGCACAGTCACCCTACCCCTTCTAAGACTCCCATACCCATGCCCAGCCCCTTGATCCCCACCTCCTTCTGCCTGTCCCCTGCAGGCTGTCATCTGTGCACCGTGGCTACAGGCCATCACAATCATACTCAAGTCACACACACATGTAGCCCATAAAGTCACTCAACCCTGCCCAGCCCCCACTGAGCTTTGTGTATGTGCACATTAGCATCCAGCCCCACAGATGTATGCATGCACACGTGCTCACTAATGCCACAGCCTTCAGATCTGGGCAAGTGCTGAAATACTCATCCAGGTCAAATTTGCCCCTAACCCATGCAGGTGTAATCCCACCCCACTGGCACTGGCCTCAGCACATGCATACACCATGGCACTGTTCCCCAGATCCATAAACACCAAGGCCTTACCCCCAGACCCATGCACTGGCAAAGCCACATTCTACCCACCAGGCACCCACATATCCATGCACTAACCTCTTCATCTCTGCACCTCAACCCCTGACCCACATAGGTGCACGCCGTTGCCCCACCCAACAGTACAAGTGTCCTTGCCCAACAACTTGTAGGTGCACTTGTGCATACCTGTGCCACATAGCCTCTGCCCTGCATAAGTGTGCATGCCTACCCCACTCCACCCTGAACCTGTGCACCTACCCCAGGGTCCTTCCCACCTGTTATTACCCATCTCTGACACATGTCCCCAAACCACTATGACCTATGCTCCACCCCTACACACTCAGGCATCTGCATCCCAGTCCCCCTAGACCCACACCCTGCAGAAGGGCACACCTTCACCCTACCTTCCGTGTACTCCAACTTCTGTGCCCTGTACCCCACACCCTGACAACCATGACCCACATGGTCCACATGCCCACCTGTGCCCTGCCCATGTACCTGCCCCAGCATATATGCTCAGAACCCCATCTGCCCCCTGCCATGCCCTAGCTGGTTTCCCCACACTGCACCCTGCTCCTGTATCCAAGTCCTGACTGAGTGGCACTTTGCCAACTCAGTCCCTGACACCGCACTACTGCAACCCTGCAACCCATATCCCACACTCACAAGCACCAGTATAACATTCCTGACCCATGCATATACCTGCACCACAACACATCACCAGATGGTTGGGCCCTTCCCCATGTCTTACATCCTGCTCCACACACATCCTGAAAATACAAAGATTTAAACTATTGAAGGAAACCAACTTTCAAAATAACCCTATCAAAATATTATCATGCCACAAAGACAACAGAAGAACACTAACCATGTGAAGCTGTAGACAGATATAGCCCAGTATAACAACCAAATTAAAACACCAGAGAAGACACAGACTTTGGAACAACTAATCAATTTTTTCATGTAACTCTACTAAAAAAAATCAGTGGGGTGGCTAATGACATAAAGGCATTCAAGAAAACACTAGGAGAGAGCATAAAGATGAAATTGAAAGAATAAATAGAAAAAATGCAGATATCACAGACATTAAAGATGCTGTAGACTAAATAAAAAAGTACTAGAGTCACACAAAAGCAGATTTGAAGAGGCAGAAGAAAAAATAAGGAACTAGAGGACAGGACAACTGATTTTGAACACACAAAAAGCAAATGACAAAAAAGATGGAAAATTTTGAATTGTTTCTCTGGAAAATGATGGCTAAAACAAAGTACATAAATATAAGGATCATTGGTGCCCCAGAAGGACAAGAGAAGACTAAAGATCTAGAAAGACGAATGGAGAATATAACGGGGGAAAACTTCACAATTTATAAAAGACATAAATATACAATTCAAAGAAGCTCAAGGAACTCCAAATAAAATAAATCAAAATACGCCCACCCCAGGACACATACTAACAGTCTGTCAAATGTTGAAGAGAAGCAGAAAATTCAGAAAGCTGCAACAGAAAAACAATCTAATACACACAAAGGAAATCACATGTGCTGGTTTGAAAGGATGTATGGGCCCTAGAAAAGCCATGTTTTAATCAGAATCCCATTTTGTAATGGCAGAATAATCCCTATAAAATACTGTATGTTAGAGTCTGTAATTAGATAATCTCCCTGGAGATGTGATTTAATCAAGAGTGGTTGTTAAACTGGATTAGGTGATGACACATCTCCACCCATTTGGGTAGGTCTTGATAAGTTTCTTGTGCCCTATAAAAGAGAAAACATTTTAGAGAATGAGAGATTCAGAGAGAGCACAGCAAAATGACATAGTCATGAGAAGTAGAGTCCAACAGCCAGAGACCTTTGGAGATAAAGAAGGAAAATGCCTCCTGGGGAGCTTCATGAAACAGGAAGCCAGGAGAAGAAACTAGCAGATGATGCCATGTTTGCCATGTGCCCTTCCAGATGAGAGAGGAACCCTGACCTTGTTCACCATGTGTGTTTCCAGATGAGAGAAAAACTCTGACTCTGTTTGCCATGTGCCTTTCTACTTGAGAGAGAAACTGTGAGCTTCATTGGCCTTCTTGAACCAAGGTATCTTCTCCTGGATGGATGCCTTTGATTGGACATTTCAATAGACTTGCTTTAATTGGGACATTTTCTCAGCCTTAGAACTATAAATTAGCAGCTTATTAAATTCCCCTTTTTAAAGTGATTCTGTTTCTGGTATATTGCATTCCAGCAGCTAGCAAACTAGAACATCACATAAGACTGAGTTTGGACTACTCAACTGGCCATGGAGGTAAGATGTCAGTGATGTGATATATTTAAGATCCTGAAAGAGAAAGACTTCCAGCCAAGAATTCTGTACCCAGCCAATTTGTCCTTCAAAACAGGGAGAAATTAAAATTTTCACAGGCAAACAAAGGCTGAAAGAATTTGTCAACAAGAGACCAGCCCTATAAGAAATATTAAAAGGAGTTCTTCCAGTTGGAAAATATGATGGGAGAGGGAAATCTGGAGGAGGGCATAGAATTGAAGAGTACAAGTAAGAGTAACTTAAAAGATAAAAAGAGAAATAGGGTAACAATATAGATCTGACAAATAAAATCCAAAGCATAAGATGGTGATTCAACAAATGCCTTTATAGTAATAGCTTTGAAAATTAATGAACGAAATTTATCAATTAAAAGATACAGATTGGCAGAATGGATTAAGAAATATAATCCTACTAAATGCTGCTTACAAGAGACTCATCTTAGACACAAGTATAGCAGTAGATTTAACGTTAAAGGAGAGAAAAAGACATTTTATGCAATCTGTAATCAAAAGAAAGCAGGAGTAGCTATACCAACATCAGACAAAATAGAATGTAAATGTATAAGACATCATAACAAACAAACAATGACACTATATATTAACAAAACGGACAATCAACCAAGAAGTAATAACAATCATAAATGTTTATGCTTCTAATCAAGGAGTTCCAAAGTACATGAGATGGACATTGGCAAAACTGAAGGGAATGAAAAATATTTCAACAATAACAATAGGAGATTTCAATACACCAATCTCCTCTATAGGCAGAACAACCAGCAGAGGATCAACGAGGAAATAGAAAACTTAAACAATTTGTAAATGAATTAGACGTAAGAGATATATGTAGATCATTACACCTGAAAACACCAATATGTACATTTTTCTCTAGTGCTCATAGAACATTCTCCAGGATAGATTATATGCAGGGGCCCAAAACAGGTCTTCATAAATTTAAAATAAACCTTGATATTATTGAAAGCACTTTCTCGGATCACAGTGGAATGAAGCTGGGTATCAATAACAACCAAAGAACAAGAACTCTCACAAATATGTGGAGATTAAATAACACACTATTAAACAATGAGTGGGTCAAAGAAGAAATTGCTAGAGAAATTAGTAGCTACTGGGGACAAGCAAAAATCAGAATACAACATATCAGAACTTATGCGATGCAGCAAAGGCTGTGCTGAGAGAGAAATTTTTTAAAAACTTTTTTATTAATTAAAAAAATTAACAAACAAAACATTTAGATATCATTCCATTCTACATATACAATCAGTAATTCTTAATATCATCACATAGTTGCATATTCATCATTTCTTAGTTCATTTGCATCAATTTAGAAAAAGAAATAAAAAGACAACAGAAAAAGAAATAAAATGATAATAGAGAAAAAAAAGACTATACATACCATACCCCTTACCCCTTGCTTTCATTTACCACTATTCAAACTGAATTTATTTTAACATTTGTTCCCCCTATTATTTATTTTTATTCCATATGTTCTACTCTTCTGTTGATATAGTAGCTAAAAGGAGCATCAGACATAAGGTTTTCACATTCAGAGTCTGAGAGAGAAATTTATTGCCCTAAATGCCTGTATTAAAAAACAAGAACGAGGGCCATGATGGCTGAGCAGGCAGAATTATTGCCTGCCATGCCAGAGACCTGGGTTCATTCCTTGGTGCCTTCCAATGAAAAAAAAAAAAAAAAAAAAAACAAGAATGAGAAAAATTTGAACACTTAACTGCTCATGCTCACCTGGAGGTACTTGAGAAAGAACAGCAAACTAATCCTAAAGCAAGTAGAACATGAGAAATAACAAAGATTAAAACAGAGTTAAATGAATGGGAGGACAAAAGAACAATAGAAAGAATCAATAAAACCAAAAGTTGTTTCTTTGAGAAAACCAATTAAATCAATGGGCTACTATGAAGGCTGACAAAGAATAAAAGAAAATTCAAATAAAGAAAATCAGAAATGAGAGGGTGGTCATTACCACAGACCCTGAAGAAATAAAAACAAAAAATTACAAGAGGATACTGTGAACAACTATACGCCAACAAATCAGACAACTAAGATGAAATGGACAAATTCTGGAAACACACAAACAAGCCACACTGATTCAAGAAGAAACAGAAGATCTCAACAAACCAATCACAACCGAAGAGAGTCAATCAGTCATCAAAAATCCTCCTACAAAGAAAAGCCCAGGGCCAGATTCTTCACAGGGGAATTTTATCAAACATTCCCCCCCAAAAAACTAACACCAATCCTGCTAAAACTTTTCCAAAAAAATTGATGAAATATGAACAGCACCTAACTCATTTCATGAAGCTAACACCACTTTAATACCAAAACTAGGTGTAGATGTTACAAGAAAGGAAAACTACAGATGAATCTCCCTATTGAACATAGATACAAAAATTGCCAACAAAATATTGGCAAATTGAATCCAACAGCACATTAAAATAATTATACACAATGACCAAGTGAGATTTATTCCGGGAATTCAAGGATGGTTCAACACAAGAAAATCAGTTAATGTAATACAGCACATTAACAAATCAAATGGGAAAAATTGCATGATTATCTTGGTTGATGTTGAAAACATATCCAGTAAAATTCAGCATCCTTCTCTGAAAAGAAACACTTCAAAGGTAGGAATCTTCCTCAATATGATAGCTTCCTCAATATGATAAAAGACATATGAAAAACCTATAGCCAGCATCATACTCAATGGTGAGAGGCTGAAATCTTCCCTCTGTGGGATCAGGAATGAAACAAAGGTGCCAACTGTCACCACTATTATTCAACATTGTATTAGAAGTTCTAGAAAGAGCAATCATGCAGGAAAAAAGAAATAAATGCCATCCAAATTCGGAAGGAAGAAGTAAAAATTTAATTATTTGCAGATGTCTTGATACTATCGTAGGAAAATTCTGAGCAATCTACAACAAAGTCACTTGAGCTAGTAAACAAATTAAGCGAGTTAGAAGTTACAAAATTAATGTACAAAAATCAGTAATGTTCTATACTCAAGTAATAACCTAACTGAGGAATCAAATTAGGAAAAAATTCCATTCAAAATAGCAACTAAAAGAATCAAATATCTAGGAATGAACTTAACTAGGGATACGAAGGACTTGTACACAGAGAATTACATATTATTGTGAAAAGAAATTTTAAAAATGTCTAAATAGGTGGAGAGACACCCCATGCTCATGAATAGGAAAATTAAATGTCTTTAATATGTCAATTCTACCCAAATTGATGTACAGAATCAATGCAGTACCAATCAAAATTCCTTCAACTTGCTTTGAGGACTTGTAAAAGCTAGTTACCAAATTCATCTGGAAGGGAAAGCAGCCTTGAATAGTGGAAAGCATCCTAAAAAAGAAGAATGAAGCGGGTGGAGTGACACTCCCCATTTTAAAATATATTATAAAGCCACAGTGGTCAAAACAGTATGGTACTGGCACAAAGATAGAAGTAATGACCAATGGAATAGAATCTAGATAGCAGAAATAGACCACCAAATCTATGGTAAACTGATCTTCAATAAATCTCCCAAATCCACAGAACTGGAACAAAATAGTCTTTTCAATAAATGGGCATGGAGGAACTGGAAATCAATAGCCAAAATAATGAAAGAGCAGCCTTTCTTTACACCCATACAAAAATTAACTCTAATTGAATCAAACACTTAAATATAAGAACTAGTATCATAACGCTCTTAGAAAAAAATCTGTAGGGAAATATCTTCAAGACCTAGTACTAGGAGGTAGCTTCCTAAACTTTACACCCAAAGCACAAGCATCAAAAGAAAAAAATAGATGTGATAGTTAGATTCAGTTGTCAACTTGGCCAGGTGAAGATACCTAGTTCTTTTGCTGTGGACATGAACCAATGGTACGTGAACCTCATTTGTTGCTGATTACATCTGCAGTCAGCTAGGAGGCGTGCCTGCTGCAACGAATGATGTTTGACTTAATTGGCTGGTGCTTAAATGAGAGAGTGCAATGCAGAACAGCCCAAGCAGCTCAGCATACCTTATCTCAGCATTCTCAGCTCAGCCCAGGCCTTTGGCGATGCAGAAAGAAATCACCCCGGGGAAAGTTGTTGGAACCCAGAGGCCTGGAGAGAAGGCCAGCAGAGGCCATCCTGTGCCTTCCCACATAAGAAAGAACCTCAGTTGAAAGTTAGCTGCCTTTCCTCTGAAGAACTAATGAAATAAATCCCCTTTTATTAAAAGCCAATCTGTCTCTGGTGTGTTGCATTCCGGCAGCTAGCAAACTAGAACAATAGATAAATGAGAACTACTCAAAATCAAGTGTTTTTGCACCTCAAAAGACATTGTCAAAAGGGTGAAAAGGCAGCCAACTCAATCGGAGAAAGTGTTTGGAAATCACGCATTAGAAAAAGGTATGATATCCTATATACAAAAAGAAATTATACAACTCAAGAGCAAAAGGACAAACAACCCAATTATAAAGTGGGATAAATATATGATTAGACATTTTTCTGAAGAGCAAATGCAGATGACTAAAAAGTACATGAAGATATACTCATTCTCATTAGCTCTAAGGGAAATGCAGATCAAGACTATAATGAGATACCACCTCACACCTTTAAGAATCTCTGCTATTAAACAGGAAATTAAAATGTTGGACAATATGTCAAGAAATTGGGACACTTATACACTGCTGGAAGGAATCTATAATGGTACAGCCACTATGGAAGGAAGTCTAGCAGTTCCTTAGAAAATGAAATATTTAGTTGCCATATGACCTGTCCATACCACTACTTGGTATACACCCAGAAGAACTGAAAGCAGTGATACAAACAGAGATTTGCACACTGATGATCATAGCAGCATTATTCACAATTACCAAAAGATGGAAATAATCCAAGTGCCCATCAACAAATGAGCAGATTAACAAAATATGGTATATGCATGCAATGGACTATTATGAAACAGTAAGAAGAAATGGATGACCCTTGAGGACATAATGCTGAGTAAAATAAGCCAGACACAAAAGGATAGACACTGTATGTATGTATAATCGAAAGCTTATAATACAGAGTATAGGAGATATAGAAATATGCAGAATCTTGAGATGAGTAAACAGTTAGCTAATAACTTTAACTTAATTATAAGAGAATAGATGGAAGTAAACATGGTTCATTAGTGGGTCTTAAGTAATATTACCATATTGAAGATGAACATGATTTAAAGGGATTGTATAGACTCGTGTGTTCCACTGAGTGACACTACAAATATAAATAAGTTCTTGCATGAAGTACTGCAAAGGTATGAATCTTGTACAAAGAGCATATAATTTGGAAGTATAGGGTGAAATGCTATTGCATGCTATGGACTATGTTTAACAGGAAAATATCAATAGTACCACAACAATACAAGGGATACATAATGGGGAGAAGGACAAGAGTTAGGGGGAGGTTTGGATTTGCTTTATAGTGAATGTGTGTTTATTGGCTATCTTTCTCTTGGGAACAATGAAACTATCAGAATTCAGAGTGTTGATAGACTGTTGACTTTGAACATTATACATGAAGCCTAGTAGATGGAGGTGGCTGAAAAATGCACTGACTGGAAAATAGATTGGTTAATGATGGTGTATACATATAATCGAACTTTGCACTGCTACATAAAGGAACAAAGTTGTGAGGTGATATGAATGAACCTTTGGGACATTTGGTGAAGCAAAATAAGCCAGAAACAAAAGAGCAAAAGACTGTATGATCTCATTTAGAAAATGCTAAAAAGAAGACTTGGGCCTAGGCTGTAAGCTCTTATAGTGGTCACATTTTGCCCAGAGTGGTAATTGCTATTTCTCTATTTTGTGGGGCTGTTTTGTACATGTATGATCTGGTATTTAGAGATAAAAATGAAGCTAACTAGGTATGGATTAAGATAATTCAGAATACGGGGTAAAGAAGACATTGTCTCTATTTTTGAACTTCACCTACTCTTTAAGACAAAAGGAAGAAAGTTTTATTTTGTGCAGAACCTAAATTTCCTGTAGCTCATAATCTAACTCAACACATCTGGATAGATCATTTAAACTATCCAACCACAGGAGCAGAGCATAAGAATGAGAGCCTTCAGTCCTGTATAGCTTATCCTGTATATGTCTGGATGTACTTCAGACTATATTAAGCAGATAATTAAAAAGTAATGTCAAAGTCCCTTGAGGAATGAGACAAAAAAGCATGGAACTTTTAAACTTTAACACCAGAGAAACCCCAGATACTGTATCAAATATCAGGGACACACAAAGCAATAGGCCAAGCCCTTGATCTTGCAGCTTGTGCTTGTGAAGCTTATGTATGTAGAAGAGAAGCCTTGCCTACTTATAGGTATACCTAAGAGGTCATCTCTGGAGGACCTCTTCTTTTCTCAGATGTGGTCTCACTTTATTTAAGCCCAACTCTGCAAGTGAAACCATTGCCCTCCCCCAATGTGGGACATAGCATCCAGGGATGAAAGTCTCTCTGGTAATGTGGGAGAGGACTCCCAGGGATGAACCTGGCACTGGCACCATGGGATCGCTATTCTGACCAAAAGGGGGAAAAGAAATGTAACAAATAAGGTATAAGTGGCTGAGAGGGTTCAAATAGTCGAGGCCACTCTGAAGGTCACTCTTATGCAAGCTTCAGTTAGACATTGTTACCTATCATAATTTGCCAAACCCTAACCAAAACCATTCCCGCCAATCCTAAAGAATACCTAGGGTATTATATAAGATTCTACAAAGATTCTATGAACTAGGATAACTTTCAAGAAACCTACAACCTCTAATTGGGTCCTAGGAACAGATAAATCCTGAAATTCAGAGGGGCCAGACATTCCAGAACATCAACTAGTTCCATCTCCCTATCTCATATTATCAGCAGCCCTTTCCAACATGAAAAAGCTAAAATGGACAAAACCCAAATACCCTAAAGAGTGGGAGAAAGAACAAAGTTGACATTGGAGTTTTGCAGAGAAGGTAGGGTTTAACAAATGAGTATGATTATTGAATCACTATATTGATATTATTTTTCATTTCTAGTTCCTTAGAGCAGCTAGAAGTAAAAAACTAAAATTGTGGAATTGTAACCCATACCAAAGTCTGAAATCTGTTCTATAACTACTTGTTGCAATGTACTTTGAAATTTATTGCTTTATTGTATATATGCTATTTCTTACAGAAAAGAAAAAAAAGAGAAGGAGTAGTATAACGGAGAAGATAGGATTTAACAAATGAGTATGTCTGCTGAATCATTATATTGATATTTCTTTTGGTCTCCAGTGTCTTGGAACAGCTAGAAGAAAAATGAAAAATCATTTAACTGTAACCCATAGTAAACTTTAAAATCTGTTCTATAACTACTTATTAAAATGTGCTTGGAAATGTATTGCTTCTTTGTATATATGTTATATTTCACAATAAAAGAAAATTTAAAAAGTGAAGTAATCATTTAAATGAATATTTACATGTTACCAAGAAAGAGAAAAGAAATCATGTTCATCATTTTTACTTTTATTCTGCCCATGGCATTAACATCCAGGAGATGAAGTTTCAGTAACTAGCTTGAAGAATATAAATGTTGCTGGGCAGATAGTTTCTTGTTCTTAGGATAAAACAAAACAAGAGAGATTGAATGAAATTAGAGTATAAAGAACATTAGAAAAAAAGCATGCCCTTGGCATGGCTATCATGAGTTGAGAGAACTTGTTATATCCTTTTTATTTCTCTTATTTTAGATTCTTAATGGAAGTGTATAACAATTGCTTTGTCATCATTCCCTGCTTGATCAATGTCAAAGTATCAATATGTAAGGCATATGCAGTCAAACAATAATATCACTTTCCTTGATGGGTGATGACTGAAAATAAATACACCCTTTAGGTAACTTTGAAATCATGTTTAGATTCTGAACACACCATACAAAAAATGCATTATGAATAAAGATGGCCTTTACATTTAATGAAGAGGACCTCATTATCTGGAAAAGCTAATGCAAAGGCCTATACTATGAGTTGTATATATTAACATCATTAAAGTATCATCAAATTAATGTGCCTCATCATTTATATTAATAATAATTGCTGAAAAAGATTCTTTAGAAACCCACAATGTATTCAAAGATTTTTGTATTGACTATGCATTTTACTTTTTCAGAAATAAAACATATAAACCTAATAACTTTTTAAATAGAGAGCAGTGACTTTGATTCATACACAAATGAGTAGGCTAAATTAGGGATGTTTGGAGATTATATTAGTTAGAACCAATTGTGGTTGCAATAGAAGGTCCAAAAACAATGTGTTATATAGGGGACTCAAATAATAAGGCATTTCAGATTGGTTGCTGCAAGATTTGGTTCACTAACTCAAAAATTTAAGGTTGACATTCTTTGATTTTTTTCTCCTTTATCTTGCAAAATGGTTGCCACAGCTCTAGGCATCCCATCTATATTCCATCCAACTAAATGTTTAATTAGTCAAAATTCTTTTGCTTAACCCTTAGATCAAGTGAAGGTGGGATAAAAATATTTATATTTTGTCTCATCTACATTGTAGGTAACTAGGACATACAAGTTTAAGATATGGTTATTGGGCTTAGTTGACCTATAGTATCTGCTACAGTGGTAGAAAATTTAATGGATATCTTCAACAGTATATTACAAAGAAGTATTATGTTCTACCTGCTCATCCACCTGTCTCTTAAGTGCAATCTAAGAGAAATATTTATCTAATGCAATCTAAGATAGATATTGTATTAAAAATATTTATTTCATTCAATGTGATATTTTTCTTTTGTTTTATGTTTAAACTGAATTTCAGCAGACTTACTGCATTTATTTTATAAATAGATAAAGTGCCATGAAGTTGGCTCAGGAAATTACATAATAATGTTGCAATGTTAATGTTATTTAAACTATAATTGATAAATACTTGTCACTTCTGAAAAGTTATTAAAGTTTCAAGTAATTCTTAATAAAAGTATAGACAAAGACACTGTATTACTCAGGATTCTCTAGAGAAACAGAACCAGCAGGATATATCTATAAATATGAGATTTACAAAAATGTCTCATGCAACCGTGGAGATGTGTGATTCCAAAATCTGTAGGGTAGGTTATAAGCTGACAGCTCCATTGAAGATCCTCAATGGACTCCCAAGAGGCTGGCTGGCTGAAGCAGAAAGAGAGATCATCTCTTCTGAATTATCCTTAAAAGCCTTTGGGTGATTAAATTAAGCATCACTCATTGCAGAAGACACTCCCTTTATCTGATTGCAGATGTAATCAGCTGTGGATACAGCCAATGTGCTCATGATTTAAGTGCATGGAATGTCCTCACAGCAACAGATAGGCCAGTGCTTGCTTGACCTGACCACTTGGCACCATCACCTGGTGAAGTTCACATATATGAAAGTAGATTTCATGTTGGAACATGACATTGTTCAAAGAAACTTAACCCATCATCAAAGACTCTTACTTTTACAGATCTGGCTATGAATTTGAATTTCCTGTAATGATTCTCATGATGCAAACTGCATAGTTCTACATCACCCTAGCTGAATCAGAATCTCTGGGGGGAGAGGGCATCCACACACCAGCATTGCCAACAAGCCCCCAGATTGCTCTTATTCAATAGTCTTCAGACTCATGCTTAATAATAAGTGCATAACCTAATTTATGCACCTGCTGCTAATATAGTTTCTATTTTTACAATACAATAAAACTTCAAAAATGATAATGAAAAATTATTAGTTAGATAAGGTGTAAGTGAATCTCATTGATAAAGTTGACATGAAATAAGATAAATAATTTTATTCTATACTGGGGAAATTTGAAGCTTCAAGATTTCAAAGTATATGATCGGACACACCTTTGAAATATCTAAGAGGAAAAATATAAAAGAAATAGATTTGCATTTTAGAAATGAAAAAGTCTAGAAATCTTTGATTTCCACTTTGTTGCAAATCAATTAGGGCACATGTTAAAAAGGAATTTCTCTTCAAGTTCCATTAAAAGTTCAAGTTCTTAAGATTCAGTGCAGCATACTTACGTTATTCAACAGACAGCTGAGCTTCCTGGTGAGATAATAAATCACATTGGCTTAACTATAAGGCAATAGTTTCACTCAACAGAGTGGTGTCACTGTCAAAGATTTCTTATTCTATACCTTGATAGAGAAGAGTTTATCATTAATGAATTAGTGAACTTCAAAAATTTTAAGATATTAATAGGAGGTAGCTTCTTAAACTTTAAACCCAAATCACAAGCAATGAAAGAGAAAAAAATAGATATATGGGAACTCCTCAAAATCAAATGCTGGGTGCACAGGTGGTTCAGTGGTAGAATACTGGCCTTCCATGCAGGAAACACAGGTTTGATTCCCAGAACATGAACTGTGCCCCCCAAAAATCAAAAGCTTCTGTGCCTCAAAGGAATTTGGGAAAAGGTGAAGAGGCAACTAACTCAATAGGAGAAAATATTTGGAAATTACATATCAGAAAAGGTTAGATACCCACTATACGTAAAGAAATCATACAACTCAACAACAAAAGAACAAACAACCCGATTGTAAAATGGGCTAAAGATCCAAATAGAAATTTTTCTAAAGAACAAATACAGATGGCTAAAAAGCACATGAAGAGGTGTTCATTTTCATCAGCTATAAAGGAAATGCAGATGAAGACTACAATGCGATATCACCTCACAACTGTGAGAATAGCTGCTATTAGACAAACAGGACATTAAAAGTGTTGTAGAAGATGTGGATAAATTGGAATACTTATTCACAGCTGCTACAGAAGACATTTTGATGGTTCCTCAGAAAACTAAATATAGAGTTGCCCATACGGCCCAGCAATACCACTACTCAGTACATACCCAGAAGAGCTGAAATCAGTGACACAAAAAGACATTTGCCCCAAAATATTTCAAAGCAGCATTATTCACAATCACCAAAAGATGGAAACAATCCAAAAGCCCATCAGCAGAAGAGTGGATAAACAAATTTTCTATATACATATGATGGACCAAAAGAGGTCTGAAGCATATAACAACATGGATGAACATTGAAGACATAATGCTGAGTAAAATAAGCCAGACACAAAAGGATATATACTGTATGATTTCATATTATGACCTTGATATAGGTAAAGTGAGAGGCTTATAATGTAGAATACAGAGGGAAAACTATTATTGTCAGCTATGGCCTATATTTAACAGGAAGACATCAACAGTACCACAGCAATACCAGGGTTAAATAATTGTGGGGTCATTGCTACCTATCATAACTTGCCAAACCCCATCCAAAACCATTCTAGCCAGTCCTAGAGAACACCTATGGCAATATATAAGATTCTACAAAGGTTTGATGCACTATGGAAACTTTTCAGAAACTTACAACCTCCAGATGGATCCCTGGATTAGATAAATCCTGAAACCTAAAGGTGCCAGCCTCTCTAAAACATCAGCTAGTTTCACCTTCCTATCCCATATTACTGACAGCCTCTTCCAACATGAAAAATTTAGAATGATAATAGCCCAAATGCTCCCAAAGAGTGGGAAAAAGATCAAGGGTGATGGTGGAGTTACACAAAGAAGGAGGGTTTAAAAAATGACTATGACTGTTGACTCATTAGATTGATTTTTTTTGTTTCCAGTATCTTAGAGCAGCTAGAAGTAAAAACATAAAATGTGGAACTGTAACCCATACCAAACTCTGAAATCTGTTCTATAACTACTTGTTACAATGAAGTTTGAAATTTATTGCTTTACCATATATATGTTTTATTTCATGATAAAATGTCCTAAAAAAAAAAAAGAAATTGGTTAAGAGCTCTCTTAGATAATATAAGGTTCATTTTCCTCTCCAAATTTCTAAATTCCCCTTATTAAGGTGGTTTAAAACTCAGAAATATGTTAGCCTTTGGGACTACATAGTACAAATTTCAAAATCTTTTCATTTAATATTTTCCAGGTTAAATAATGATAATGGTAATAATTTCAACATAATAACATCTATTTTAAATATTGGAAGATTTTTATTGTACCTTTCCCCCACATATAGTAATATTCTTCTTATATTAAAAATTTTCTCTTTTACCCAGATTTTTTTATGTCTCTTCCTATGATTCTACTTAATGCAATATAGAGTGTTCCTCACATTTTAATGGGCAGCAGTTTACCTTTTATCTTGTGCTATATTTTCAATGTATCTTTGTTTTTATCAACAGCAAACGTGAAAATGAACCTTCAGTATTCAAGCAAATTGTCATACTGATTATATCAACCCTTTTCTTTATACCTTGCCAGATGTAAAAGCTAGCTACAAAGTATAAAAATATATTGTCATCTCACATGATATAATAATATTAATATTGACATTAATGATAAAAAATTAAAATTTGACAAGCTGGGTAAGATGAGTAACAAATTTTTACTTTCCAACCAGTTTTTAGTTTCTATGTAGTTTTTTTATACTATAAATCTCCTTAATAGTTTATAAGTACTTGGAGAAAAAATTAGAAGTCAACATTCTACTAAAGAATTTTTTGGCAAAAATCAGCATGTATAGTATTTATTATTATAAATATTTTATCTATTTATAATTAAATGCATACATAATAATAATAAGCATATTAAAAATTGACAAAATTTAGAGAATGTTTCTGAAGTACCAGACACCATACTAAATCAAATTATAACACAGTCATGGAGTCAGGCAGCCTGGGTTTGCATCAGGCTTCTCTGTTTTCTTGTTATCTGTTTCTTTCCTGGAGAATTTCATTCATTTCCCTAAGATGCAGTATTCTCATCTTTATGAAAAAGCATAACCTCATAAGGTTGTAAGAAAAAAATGTAAAAATGAGTGAAAATTTCCTCAGCACATGATAAATGCTTATTATATGTTTGACAGCATGATAATTTCAATGATGTTTATAGAAACTGTGCCTTATCCTCTTAAATTTTAACCTGTTAAATCTGCTTTGTGTCTTTAGTATCTAACACAGAGTCAGTAACATAGTTGGTACTCAAAAACATTTGTTGAATTCAATAAAGAATATATGAAGGCATGGTCAGATGTTCTAAATGGATTTTCTTTTTATTAAGAAGACAACTAAGTCTGAAACCACAGGCTACATTCAGACACCCAAATATAACTTCCATACTTCTGTTTCATAATCATTATTCCAATTCCTAATTTATTTGGTTTCAACTTAGATACTAATTTCTTCAATTTTAACTTCACTGTGACTGATCTTCTATAAAACTTTTTAATATTAACATATGCATTTCAATTAATATATGAAATGTGTGAATTCCCTTATTTCTTTAAAATTTCAACTTGCTTTGTTGCTTTATAATAGATTGTATTGACAAAAGGAGGGTAAATATATCCAAATGAAACATGAGCTCTATTAATGAATAAGGGAAACAGAAACACAAAGCTAAAGAAAAACTGTGTTGTGTGTACATATGTGTGTATGTGTGTGTATGGGTTGTTGCTGTAGTTGTGTTATTTTTTACGACACTATGGGTAATAATCACTAGCTTTCAAGAAAGAGTAATTGGTCCAAAAGAGAACTTTTTTTTGCTTAGAACTCTTAGAATTGAAATTCAAGGACATTTATGTGTGCTTTTTTCCTAAAATCAAATATATAAGAAAATATAACCCCCTTATAAATCTGAGATGGAATGACTGCATGAAAGAAAAACCACATTCAAATCCAGAAGATAAGTCAGTATTTGATAAACACAGTTTTGATAAACCAACAATACACTCTTTTTTTTTTGCATTTAAAATTACTGAGACTGTATATGATCTTGCTATCTTGAAAGAACTAATGCTGAATGAAGATTAGTGTAAAGACTATGGATAGACAAAAAATAAACCTTTTTTTAAGAAACACAAGATAGCTAGTGGGATGGAAATAACCAAATTTAAGAATGAAGTAAGTATTAAATTTACAATTTATAATAAGTTCTTTTGGGTATTACCATATGTCAAAGTATTGTGCATAGGTTAAAACTATATGACAATGCATTCTATGTGGAATTAATGTGATTGTTAATAGATCAGCACATTTTAAACTTCTGTTATTTATACAACAGGCTAATAATTGTGGTATGAGATTCATATAAAATTGTTTGTTTCTTAAAAATTTTTAAAGAAAAAGAAATCACATTTCTTAAAAATGTGATTGTTAATAGATCAGCACATTTTAAACTTCTGTTATTTATACAACAGGCTAATAATTGTGGTATGAGATTCATATAAAATTCTGTTTGTTTCTTAAAAATTGTAAGTAATAACTACTTAGAGTCATAGGAGATTTGATTGCTTTATGGACTTTAAGTTTTCTTTTTCCTATTCATCTTATTCTGTTTCCTGGTATACATAATCAAATAATTCATTCAAAATGGAGGTATTTAGGGAACTCTGAAGTGTTTAGACAAGTTACAAAAATTAATTTACACTTAACTGAACTCCGGAGCCTTGTAGCATCTCTTGAAAGAGGTTTCAGAGGAAAGGTGTTCAATACTATGGACTTGCTACATAAAAGAAAGCTTTCTTCACTGATTTGACATGATAATGTTGTTCATTTCTCTGTTCTAATCCACAAGGTTCAGGCATTCAGATCAATGTGTACTTCATTGGCAACCTATGGGTTTGTGGTTGTGGACTGTCTTGAGAACTTGTCCAGTCAATTCCCTTGCCTTCAGGTGAGATTATCTCTAAACTAGTTTAGACAGATGAGTATTATAATTTTAATGATTTCTACAGAATGAAATCCTGTGTTCTTCTTTCTTAATTCCTTTCTTTATTGAGGATCACTCATTATTTCAATGTTTATTTACTGTTAAACATATATCTGAGCACTTCACTCCATATATAGCACAGTGTCTAAAATAGTTCCTGGCAGATTGCAGCTACTCATTAATAGTTCACTGAATTAAATGCATGAAAGAATGTATCTCTTTTTCTTAGATTCCCAGTCCCTCAATGTTGTGTTTTTAAAGTATGAAAGAATAATAGAACTTCAGATTTTGGCTCCCTTAGATAATCCTCACAATTATTACCTTGGAAGTACTAAAGTTAATTACAAACTCAAATACTACACTAAACAACAACTGTAAAAATAACAGAAGCAATAAAAAACTTTAAAGTATATATAATGAAAAGTATGATAGGACAAGTAAAATGTATGAAAAAGAAAAGGTTCCCAGAAGAAGGTGACATAAATTATGCAGCCATCAAGGACAGAGCTAAACACATCCAGAAAAGAGCTAACAAAGACAATAAATACCAGTGATGGGAATAGGCTAATTTCATCTATGGTGAAATCATCAAGGCTTTGATGACGTGAGAAGCATTAATTTAAGAATTCATTTAGCAGCAAAGGGTTACAGTTGATTCCCATGTGATTACAGAAAAAATCACATCTTGAACCACCTTGAAGATGAAGATTTAAAGGCTGATGAAGTAAAAATTGCACTTAGAAGGATTGAAGAGGATTTTTTTTTCACTTGCCCATCTCCAAAAATGGATAGCTGTTTTCAAAGGACAGAGTGAGCAGGATACTCTGATAAATATCTATCCAGTGTAGGATTTAAAGAGTAAAAAAAAAAAATTCATGGCTTTTAATAAGTGGAGTTCTCAACTATATCAAATGGGGATAAATTGGAAAGGCGTAAATACTGAAGTTGTCTAAGAATGTCCATTCCCTAAGTATTCCACATACAGCAACTATTGTATGCATTTTATAGTCTTATTTGTCAGCTGAATTTAAAGTAATTTGAAGCAAGATTTCATACATTGCCTAGAATATTATAGAAAAGGGAGCATAAACCAACTCAGCTATATTTCATAATCTATGTATATAGTATTTGTGTAAAAAGGTATCACCACATGTGTTATATAATTTTGAGCATCAATAGAATATTTGTTACATAACATAGGAGGAAGAGTTATAGTTCCAATTTGTCAGAATCGGGTCACCTTTCTCATCAGGAACTTGTGGATGAGAATGGAGGAAGTGGAGTGAGAAGTTTGTGATAAAAAAAGATTTCAGTCTACTTGGAAATTACCCTTGACTTATTCTTTTTTCTACTTATGTGCTGTGTTGACTCATCTTCAAATTATTTTCTTCAACTACTTGACCTGTTAATACTCCTACTACTGAAATCCAGAGAGAGCACTTGTGAAATGCTCCCACCTGTAATGCCCAGCCTCATGATTGGCTAAACTCTTCTTTCCTCCCATTTCATTCATTTGCAATCCTCACACATCCCAATACACTTAGAAATTGCACAGAGGTTTGCCTGTGACAGAGAATGCAGTGTGTAAAAATTGTATGACCCTGAATTTGTTCTTGCTTCTTGTCTTTTTGATAGAGCAGGAGAATCCCCTTCTCCATCCCCTACACCACATACCTTGATAACTCTGGTGTGAATAGAAAAGGGGCTGGTAATGAATAAATGGTTCTTTTATTCATTTTTGGTGTAAACTATGCATATTATACCCTTCTCCATGTTGTAGACTACATGTATATATATATAGATAGATATTTTTTTTCTTTACTGTCAACCCAAAATTCTAAAATACATTCATGGAAAACTCACTGAATGAATATTCAGCTATACAGAGAGTGAACATTATAAGGTAGGAAGAGATGATAGCCTGAACTAGAAATGCCCTAGATTTTCATTGGCTCGGCACATTTACTATGATCTAGATGCAGATATGAAAAAGGAGCTTATTGAGAAATCCAGGGGAGAAAGTGGGCTCTTAAAAATAAGAAATGAAGAGTCTTTTGGGAGTTGATAGGTGAGGAGAAGCAACACAGAGCCCTGCAATGAAGGTACAATCCATTGAGATCCCTTAACCCAAAGAAAAGATAGGCACAGCAGTCACTCTGTGAAGATTAAGCAAAAAAGGAGACACTATTAGAATCACAAGATGAGCCTTTATTAAGAGGTAGTGAAAGTGTTGCAGAAAAACAAAATGGATAAAACATTTACTGAGTATATTATTTTCCAAACTTTATGCTATATAATGGAGATAAAGACATGAATAAGACATTGTTCCAACTCAGGTTTGTTACAGTCTCTCAGGAGCTGCCTGGAGCTTCTGCAAGAGTAGATATAAAAGTTAATTGTTTAGTTATTTCAGAACAACTCAAATATATTAATCCCAAGGAAAATCATTTTTGGAGGTTAGGTAATATAAATTGATGGTGGTGGTGGAAGTTGTAGTTACTGTGTCATCCCTACAGTTTTTCCTCAATTATCACATTCATGATATCTGTTGATACTAGTTATCCAAAATATTTTGTACAAAAATGTGACAAGTTTTTCTTTTAAAAAATCAACAATAAGGTGACATGTGAAAAGTAAATCAACAATTAAGATTTGCTTTAACCTTATTAACCTGTGAAATTTGTATTTCTAGTAGAAAAATGGAATCTCTCTACCATAATGAGCAGTCTTCTAATTAAAGAGTTTACTGATCACCACATTACTGTATGCTTCAACATCAGTATAAGAGAAGCTCTTAGGCATGTTTGTTTAACTAAAGTCAACTTTGTCTCAGTTTTCTGCCTACATAACATGACTTGATTTCTCCTTTTAAGAGTTATCCATGTCCTAAACACATTTGAGCAACTGGAAGGATTCAGTTCCACCATTTGAAATGGGAAAGTTGTAGGAAGAGCAAATCTTAGATGATCAAAAGCTTAGTTTTCTTGTGGTAAGTTTTATATGCTTACAAAACATCCAAGTGGAGCTGTTAGTAAACAGGTAAACATGAACTTGAGGTTCAGAGGGGAGTGAATCATTAGGGAAATGATGTGTTACCAGGGATCATCTGAGGCCCATTGCTATCAATCATGAATTTAAAGCAGGACCAGTTGTGAGTTTTCCTCAGGTTAGATTCAGCTTCATGCATGCAGTCACAGAGTAGGTGGAGAATTGCAATTGTTCAGATACGGATTTGCAAAATGAGTAGGATAAGGTAAGTAATGGAAAAGAGAATTGAGGGTAGACACAAGGATGTGATTATTATGACTGATCATGGAATTTAAGCTGGATAAAAGGAAAGTAAAGAAATGGGGGGCTAAAAGACATTGAGGAGTTAAGGATTTCATGTCCAGGTTGGCTTGATGGATTGTTGCAAAGTAGAATAAATAACAGGCTGAAAAAGTTGGGAAATAGTGGTGAGAGGACAGGTGGTATGGAAATGAGACTATGGAGGAGTAACAGCTCCTAAAAATGATGCAATCCAGAGTATGATAATGAGTATACATAGGTAAGGTAAGTCAACTACAAGATCATTGTAGGAGAGGAATTAAAGGAATTTAGAGATGATGGAATTGAAAGGATCATGCACCTGTATATTGAAATTCCCAAGACCAAAGACAGGAATCATGTTAGAGAGTGTTCCAGTGAGCAAGAAAATAAACCCAAGGTAATGCATGGAAGTAATGGACAGAGGTGAGTGATCCATGTATCTGTAGCTGACATGAGATCACAGCTGGGATGTTTTAGGGATGAGGAGGGAAAAATGGTCTAAACGTAGCAATGAACAGCAAGCATATCATATACCTCACTCTCCAGTCTCAATAATATGATGTGTTGGAAAAAATTGGCACCACTTGAGAGGGCTGCCAAGGAGGCGGTGTACTCAAGGGATGATTAGGATTCAATCAAAGCAAAAAGTAAAAGGGTAGTTCAGAATTTTATCTCAGCACTATTGACATTTTGGGCTAGATAACTATTTGTCTTGGGGGGAATACTGTCCTGTGCATTGTAGGACATTTAGCAGGGTCCCTGACTTCTATCTACTAGGTGCCTGCAGCACCAATCCTTCCTCCAGTTGTGATAACTGTCAGGCATGGAGAAAAGGACCCCTTCCCCCTGGAAAACATTTCAAAAAACCTGTCCCACCACAACCCATGTCAGCCCATGTCTCCTTCACCTTCCAGCAGCTGCACTCTTGCAATAACCTCTCATTACTGAAACTTCACCCTCCAGCAGCTGTATTCTTGCAGTAAACTCCCCTTACTCAATTTCCACCCTCTGGGAGTTACAACCCTACATGCCTAAGGCAGAACTTAAATTTTAAACTTTACCAATGGAAAGCTGCCAACTCCTAACTTAGCCCGCTGTTTCTGAAAACTAATGAAAAAGAACCTGCCTAACCCTTGCCCCCAACTCCCTAACCCCAAGCCATAAAACCCTTAACCTTTGTCACCTTGGGGTGGTCATTTCTCTCTCTCTTGAAACACTGCCTGGGTGGCTCTGTTTCTTCCTGAAATAAAGCATTTGCCTGCATTCCTGTTCCTGCCTCATTCCTGGTAAGTTTGCTGAGTTTGCCTTTCAATAACTAAAAATACTTCCAGACATTATCAAATGTTCCCTTGGAGGCAATCACTGCCAGTTAAGAGTAACTGGGATAGATCATAGACAAAGTTGATGATATAGAAGACTTTTCCTGAATATCTACCTACCTTGTCCCTGGCAATAAAATTGTTTTCATTTTAGACTATTTCTCTTATTGAACATAATTACTGAAAATGTTATAAACTATGGTATTCTTAGCAACCTTCATTCATGTCATAGATTGTATCATTTCCATTGTGAAAACATATCTTTTTCATGTGGAAGGAAACCATGCATATCACAGATAGAGTAATACACTTAATTGAGTGTGTACAACACATTTATGTTATGACTAACAGACTCTAAATTCATATCATCCACTGCAATTACTCTAGTTTTGGTCAATGTAATCTCTCTCACCTAGAATTCTACAAAGCCACCATAAATTGGTATACTCTTATCCAATGTCATCTCCGTCCCCTACCCATATTTGCTACACAATACTCAGTGCAAATATAATCAGGTTATGAAACTACTTTCAGTGACACCAACCATTAAGCCTTCCCATTGCATCTAGAATAGAAAAGAACTACTCACAATGGCTTTCAGACATTATAGGATTTGGCCCTTCCTATCTCTCTAACTTGTCTGAGACCACACTTTTGCTTGGGTCCTAAACTCTAGCAGTAATCATTCTTTATTTTCTTAAAACATCAAAGTTCAAAATCATTTCAGCCATAGTACCAATGCATTATTTGCCTAGTCTGCTGGGAGTGCCTTCCCTCACACAGGCTCCTCATTATGAAAAATCACAGCTCAATTATCTCTGCCTCAGAAACTCCTTCTGTTTTAGTTTGCTAAATGCTGCCAGAATGGAATATACCAGAAATGGAATGGCCTTTAAAAGGGGAATTTATTAAGTTACAAATTTATAGTTCTAAGGCCATTAAAACATCCAAACTAAGGCATCCAGATAAAGACACCTTGATTGAAAGAAGGTGATGTCATCACATGGGAAGCAACTTGGCTGGCATCTATTGTTCCTTGCTCTCTGTTTTGTTGCTTCCAGCTTCTGATGCCAGTGGTTTCCTCTCTAAGCATCTATGGGCTTTCACTTAACTCCTCAGGGACACAACCCTACATTCTGGCTTGCATAGCATCTCATGGGAAAGCACATGGTGATGTCTATTGGGCTCTGCATTTCCAAACATCCATGTCTAGGTGTCTGTTCTGTCAGCACTCCAAGCATCTCCAAATGTCTGTGTCTCTGTCAGTTCTGAAGCAAATGTCTAGCTTGTCTGCTCTATCAACTTTCAGTGTCCTACGCAGCTTTTGCATTTCCAAACATCTGTGTCAGCATTTGAGGATTCTCCAAAATATTCCCTTTTAAAGGACTTCGGTAAACTAATCAAGAACCAACTTTAAATGGGTGGAGTCACATTTCCATCTAATCAAAAGGCCACCCCCACAATCAGACATGTCATATCTCTATGGAGTAATCTAATCAAAAGTTCACACCCACAATTGGGTGAGTCAATCTCCATGGAAACAATCTAATCAAAGGTTTTCACCCTACAATATTGATTCAGGATTCAAGGACATGGCTTTTCTGTGGTACACAACACCTTCAAGCCAGCACACCTTCCTTCACCATTCACAATATATTAGACACCACCTCAAGTTAAGAAAGCAACTACTAGTACTATCACATCACCTTCTTTCAGTTCCTTCATTACATTTGCCATTATCTGAAGGTATATTATTGGTTTAATTGATTTACTGTATAAAACATGCAAGTTCCATGATGGAGGCAATTTTATCTGCCTTTTTTACCAACATATTCCCAACATCTGGCTCATAGTAGGCACTTTGCATATACTTGAATGAATAAATTAAAGAATTGGCAAAATGAGGTTCGTAATATTTTCCTTTCTTTTCTGTTCAATTCACTTTACAACAGTCCTAGGAAAACAAGATACACTTGTTTCTTGTTCTTAGTCCACCTAAATTTGAACTAAGTACAGAGAGAAAAGGATTCTAACTCTAAACTGCTTTGAAATCATTATGTTTACCTGTTGTCTTAGGAGACTAAAGGATTTAAATTGGCTTGAACAACCACAAAACTAAGTAGAAGTGATAGGCAAAATGTAAACTATCCTTTTATAACGACACATCTAAGATACTATCTTTAATACAGAAATTTGGTTAATATGGCAGTTGTAGTTTGGCACTATGAAGATAACATGAAATTTTGGCATTATTTTACTCAAATATTTTTAAATTTATTATGTAATATGAAGGATTGAAGTGGCTTTTATACAATATTAGATTTTATTTCCTTATTTACACAGAACTGTTGTGGCATACACAGCAATTAAATTTATTCTGTTCTTTGCTTGCATCTCATTAAGTGATGTTCTCCAAGTCAAATAAATTACTGTTACAAATGGTCAGGAAGTTTGAATTTCAATAACAGTAGTGTTACCAGACAGAGGCTGTGGATTCTTTTGCTGGATGTGCTCTAATGACTACTTCTTGAGACACTGGGGTTTCAGGAGAGAGTTTATTACTAGGTGCGTACTAGGAGAGCAAATGGGCTATCAGTCCAAAATCTTTCTCCAGAGTTTAGGGGCATCAAAGTTTTTATGGATTTAAGCAAGAGGAGATGAGATCATTATGATTTCAAATAGCAAGTTCTGAGCAAAAAAAAAGAGGCAGTGTAATGATTATTATTTCAATAGAACTTAATTGGAAAAGAGGGGAGGCAGGGTTATCATTTCAATACTAAAGGTGTAAACCAAAAGGCAGGAAGAGCAGCCATCATTACAATAGTGGAGTTTAACAGTTAAGATTTACAAATGTTAGGGTAGGAACTAGTTAATGGCTGACTTCAAATTCTTCATTAGCATTAAGACCTTTGCCCTACAAGAAAATGACCAGATAATGGGAAAAACAGCTTTTACAGTCACAGAGATATGATATAAGGGTTTTAGCAATCATTTCAGATAGCAAGGCAGCTGAATTATAGTTTAGGGGTCACAGATATTCTCCCCTGCCTACTCCCATGTATTAGAAAGCAAAAAGGAATATTTTTATAATGACTCAGTAATTAAAATCATCTCTTTTACCCAAATTTCTCAGTTACAGCAGGTCAGGCAAATTTCCCTCCAACTCTGGAAACAGAGCAATTAAATTTTCTAGGTTTCATAATTTATTTTCAGAAGTATTATTATTTCAAGCTCATTTGAGTGTAAAGGCTATTGTAATAGTGTACCGCAAAAACCAGGAATGAGGCCGCAGGCTTCCAGGAACGTTCCATGAAATTAGAGCAGGCTGAGACTAAGGGTCCGCAGTTTCGGGAAGCAAGTGATTTATTAGCTTGTGTGCATGGGGCTCAGCTAAGTCACCTCGAAAGTCTGAGTCCCGAACAAAAGGCAACATTGGTTTTTATGGACACTATTACATGCTACAGATAGGGCAAGCCTAATATGGTAAATAACAATATTAAAGGAAAGATAATTGGTCAGTTTAAGGTGCAAAGCAGCTTACAGAAGCAGATGAGCTGTTGGGGAGGGGTCCCTGTAGCAGGAATGTGTCTTATCTTTGTTGCCTGCAGTTTCATCACTTCCCAGTGGTTAGGAGAGGGAGTCTCTACCACAGGAATGTATCCTATCTTTATTGCCTGCAGCTTCACCCATTCCCAGAGGTCAGGAGAGGGGGTCTGGGGTTTTCTACAGAAAGGCAGCCCAATAAGGGAGAGAAAGGGGGGCCTGCTTGCTACAATAGTAGGCCTAGTTATAGCTATTATTTTTATAGTCTACAACCTTGTTAAAGAACTAAATTCTTTACAGAACCTTTCTGTCATGCATCCAAACATTAGGATTATCCATGACTTTACAACTGTCTATGTTTTCACTGTAAATAGCATATACATAGCATTATTTTTGAGAAAGAGGCTTCTTTTGTTTTTCCTATTTTGCCACATTCCTTTGATCCAGTTCTGTGACCAGAGAAACTAAAAAGGATTTGTCTATGAAAAATAAGCCAGATTTGAAAAAATCCCAGTCCATAGCTAGTTCCCAGTTGATTTTAATCAAGGCAACTTCTAATCAGAAATTAAACACCTAACTAGAGTCTTATTAAAGAACATAAGTGCCTGCTTTGATATTTAATTGTCTTTAGACCCCACTATTTGTAGTACAGTATAGTGTAGTTTCTTTAATACTACAAGCAGATGTCAAAAATGATACCTATTTTTCCGTACTTGACATAGAATTCAATGAGAATAATCAGGTAAAACCAAGATTTCATTCTTTTATTCATTAAGTAGGTAATCATCTTCTACTATGTGAAAAGCATAGTGCTTAGAAGTGGGGATCCAGTGATGAGCGAGGCAGTCATCGTCCGTACCTATGCAATTTACTCTTTCACAGACACTTATCTAAGAGATTGTCTATATATGGTAAAGTAATACAGCTACTTGCACTAGCTTTCATGTAGCAGCAAAAAATGGAAGCGTACTTCCTCTCATACAGTTTATGTTGTGTATTTGATGTGGTATGTTCTATTCTTACAATAGAATTCAACATTTGTAGAATAGTGATTACATCATGCTAATTTAATTGTAAAAAATAAGTGATGATGCCTGTCATTACCTGTCTCATAGAATCTCCCAAAGTGTATTTACACTTCTAACTACCCTTTGCTTATGCATTATTCTGTCTAATATATGGGACTTGGGACTCATCCATTCTCAAAAATTTCCTCAGCCTGGAATGTTTTTCCAAAGTATATAAGCCCATTTAGAACTCTGTTTTGAGATTGTTTACTTTTTTGAACTATACAGTATGATGTAGTACACTGATAAAAGGCCTGGAAATTCAAAAAATATATACATATTGAAAGTATTTCTTGTTGTAAGCCTGGCCCGGTAGCCTCTGGCTGGAAGGCTCCCACCTGAACTAAAACTAGTGCACATCCGGGCATACAGCTGTTCAAACTCAGCCAATCAGGACCTGCCCTGACAAACAAAGGACCCCCCCCCACTGCACACGGCCCGCAGCTATGCCCACTGCACACGGCCCATAATTATGCCCCCCGGCCAAAGCCCGTAGCTATGCCCCCCGCCCTAAGCACGTGAAACTCCTAACCTACCACAGGAGGCCCCGTAGGCATCATCAGCACCTCCCACTAGCTAGCCTATATCTAGCCCCACTGCCCCCAGGGGGGCGTGACTTCTCCGGCCAGCACCCTGAGCACCTGGACCCGGGAACCTCGCCCTGGGACAATAAACTTTTGTTTAAACTCGGACTCAGTTCCTCTGATTTTTCAGTCGGTTACCGTTTAAAAACATAACACTTGTTAGAGGACAGAATAATATAACTCATTGGATAAGGTTCAAAATATCTAGAAAATGAATGGTTAGAAAAACAATGGTTGCAATGAAAACTAAAGGATAAAAGAGGCTCTTGGCATTTAGAGTCATTACAAAATATTCCTGTTTAAGTTGAAATACATATTCTTAACTAAATAAACAGTAATTTGTATTTGGAAGCATAAACCTGGAGAATAAATATCCCAATGCAGAAACAACTAAAATAGTTGGAAATCCACCTAACACAAACCCTCAATTAACCAACCTGCATAAATGATTCTTCATTTTTTGCAGAAATGGACATATTTCAAAATATGCTGATCATAGGGATTTATATGCACAAAATACTTCCAGAGGAATGAAATAGAATCAATAAGTATTCAGCCCTTCTTTTTTTATACCTTCTATAGCAGCATCAACAGCCTTAGAGCAAAAGAATTTAAATTCAGGATAATGACTCAGAGATGTTCAATAATACCATTCAATTGCCCCCAATCAAATTGAATATAATGATTTTGAAGTTAGCTTTACGAGAAGGCAAATTTCAGGAATGGTGTGATGTCAAGGGCAACAAAGCATCCCATTGCTTTACAAATTACCAGGCCCAACTATTAGTTTATTATCAAAATTTTCTCTTTCAGGCTTATTTGCACATACAATGCAAGTAAGAGCTGGGACAGTAACAGCATGTATACATATACACCTGGGTATGTATGAGTTCCTGAATATGGTTTTAATCATCAGGGATGACACTGAGGGAGGATGAGCATATGAGGAAGCAGAGTAGAACTGAGAGTATGGAATTTAAGAGCACTAGATTGGGACTTTAGGTCTGAACTTCAGCTAAATGTTCTAAAATATCATCAGACTGCTATGACCATCTAACAAATAAAAAGCACATGATTTATGAGTAAGTTGTAGCAAACAGGCCTGCCCTTTTTTCTTATTTGGCTGTCTTCTCTGTAGAAAACCCCAGACCCCCTTTCCTGACCTCTAGAAATGGGTAAAACTGCAGGCACGTGAGATAAGACACATTCCTTGGAGAGGGACCCCCTTCCTTAGCCTCCAGGAATGGGTGTAACTGCAGACAAACGAGATAAGATGTATTCCTGGGATGGGGACCCTTCCCCTAACAGCTCATCTGCTTCTGTAACCTGCTTCATACCTTAAACTGACCAATTGTCTTTCCTTTAATATTGCTATTTGCCATATTAAACTTACCCTATCTCTAGCATGTAATAGTGTCTATAAAAGTCAATGTTGCCTTTTGTTTGTGGCTCAGATTTTCGAGGTGACTCAGCTGAACCCTGTGCACATGAGCCAATAAATCACTTGCTTCCTGAAATTACACACCTTTAGTCTTTGCCTGTTCTAATTTCATGCACTGTTGCTGGACCTGCAGCCTCATTCCTGGTTTTCACACTACATTTCTGGGGGCTCATCTGGGATCTAAGAGGCGGTGACAGTCTTGCCTTCCTCACCTGTGGCGGTGGTGTTGCTCAGATCCAATGGAATCCAGTGCTGGCACCAGGATCTTCCTGCCTTTTGGACTCCTGACCTCCTTGGCCAGGGCACTCATCACTGCCAGAGTGGCAATGAATCCAGGACAGTTTTGGGAAGCAAGCGTCAAGAGCACCACCTGTCTGACTGGTAAGCACTCAAGTGTGTCAGGCTGTCAGTCCACTCATCGAAGGCCAGGAGTCTGAGGGGATGGGGTCCTTATCAACCTCCAAGAGTCTGCGAGTACCGGTCTCCATCTGGAGGACCAGGGGAAATGGAAGTCTTTAGATTTGGTTTCAGGAAGGTCAGTGTGGGAGGAATATCAATTGAATGTGCAAGACTGAGTGAGAGAATGGAAATCCTGGGCCACAGGAGCCGAGCACCAGGCCACGAGTGAGTTCAAATTCTGTGAGTCCATTGCAATCCTCATATGGCTAATGGTGGGCAACCCCGAAAGGGGGGCTGGCTGAGAGTTTATACCGGATCACTGTGTTGGTCTGAACCTGTGGTGGAGCCCAGAAAAGCCATGTCCTTTGCTCTCATTCAATATTGCTGGGTGGGAGCATTTTCATTGTTTCCATGAAGTGTGACCCACCCAATTGTGGGTGGTATCTTTTGATTAGATGATTTCCATGCAGGTGTGTCTCCACCAACTGAAGGTGGAGTTGCTTACTGGAATCCTTTAAAAGAGGAAATATTTGGGAGAGAGTCCCTTTTTGGTAGAGCCACGTGAAAGCCAGCAGACACCACCATGTTTGCCACGCGCCCTTCCAGCTGAGAGAGAAACATTGAATGTCATCATTCTTGAACCAAGATATCATTCCCCAGATGCCTTAAATTGGACATTTTTATAGAGTTATTTTAATTGGGACATTTTCTCGGCCTTAGAACTGTAAAACTAGCAACTCATTAAATCCCCATTGTTAAAAGCCATTCCATTTCTGGTATATTGCATTCTGGCAGCTAGCAAACTAGAACAACCACCAAAGCCAAGAGGCACCCAACGTCCCTGTTAGGGGAGCAGCCAGGCCGAACAAAGCACTAAATTGTCTAAAATCTCTTTGTTGTTTGTCTGTACACCCTTCCCCCTAACTGTTGGCTCCGTCAAAGGGGGGGGGGGAATCTAGTAAGACATCATTACAGTGCATGATGTCCAACTTTAAGAAGGCTTTTACTGATGATTGGGGGGGTCAAGCTGACCCCTGGTCAACTAAGGAAATTCTGTATGTTAGACTGGCCCACCCATGTGGTAGATTGGCCTTCTGAGGGAACTTTTGAATTAGAGAAAGTAAAAGCAGTTTATAGTATAGTGTCAGGGATGCCTGGACACCCAGATCAGTTTCCCTACATTGCCACCTGGCTGGAGGTTGCAAAGAAGAAGGCAAAGTGGATAAAGACTTGCTTTGATGGACAGTGCCAAGTATTTCTTGTCCAAGTGATGGAGAAATCCTACAAGAAACCAGGCAAAAGGCTCAAGGTTCCAGTTTTATCCAGACCACCAAAAGAAGAAGAAAACCCCCCACCTTACTTCATACCACCAATATCCAAGGCCCGGTTGAGATCCTCCACAGTAACTCCTGACCACCCCAGCAGCCCAGAGGTATCTCCTGAGCCCAGACATCTCCGGACCCCCCAAGCTGTGGCTGTTGTGGCCCTGGCCAGGTGTGGCTGCTCCACGCACAGCCACACCCTTAATGCCTCCGGAGAGAGGCATTAGCTGCTCATTAGTCCATTGTATGCATAATCTACAGTTTGCCCTTCCATTCATCAATGGACTCTTGGGCCGCCTCCATCCATAGGGAATCCTGAGTAATGTCACCATAAAATTTGGTGGGCAAATGTCTATTTTTGTCCCTCATTTGAGTTCTTCTGAGTAACATAGTAACAGGATTATGGAATTATGTGATAACCCTATACCTACCTTCCTGTGGAACTGCCACACTGCCCTCCAGAGGAGCCGCACAATTCTACTTTAATAGGATATATTTTAACACGTATCTCTCAGAAACTGAGATAGAGATAGATCAAGTAACTGAGACTAAGTAAAGAAAAAGTAGTAAAATTTGAACATTACTATTAAGATTTTATGCAATTAACATATATACAGCACTTTGTATCCAATGAGTGCAGAATACACTCATTGTATTGAAAAAGAATACATTCATTGTTTTGAAAAGTAGAAAAAACATTTGTAAAATTCAGCCCATTGCTCATCAACATTTCAAAGGATTGCAATAATGCAAGTGATAATTTCTGCCCACAATGTAAATATGCACGAAACCATTAACAAAAAGATACTCACATTATTCTCTATATATTTAGAAATTAAGAAATACCACTCTAAATTATCTCCATGTCTAAACATTTTAATGTACACCAGGAGACATACATTATTATGTTCATAGCAGCCACATTGTTTGTATTGATTCTGGACTGGAAAAACTCAGCTATCCATTCCATTAACAATTGAATAAATACATATAACAGTATGTTTATATAACAGAATATTATAAAGCAATGAAATAAACTCTAGATATAAACATCATGTGAATAAGTTTTATTATTTATTTATTTAAAAAATTTAAGGAACTAAAACATTAAAATATATAATCAGTAATTCACAATATCATCACTTAGTTGCATATTCATCATTTCTTAGAACTTTTGCATCAATTCAGAATAAGAAATAAAAAGACAATAGAAAAAGAAGTAAAATGAAAACAGAAAAAAAAAGATTATACATACCATACCCCTTACCCCTCACTTTCGTTGATCACTAGCATTTCAAACTAAATTTAATTTAACATTTGTTCCCCCTATTATTTATTTTTATTCCATATGTTCTACTCGTTTGTTGATAAGGTGGATAAAAGGAGCATCAGACACAAAGTTTTCACAATCACACAGTCACATTGTGAATGCTATATCATTATTCAATCATCCTCATGAAACATGGCTACCTGAACACAGCTCTACATTTTCAGGCAGTTCCCTCCAGCCTCTCTATCACGTCTTGAATAACAAGGTGATATTGACTTAATGTGTAAGAATAACCTCCAGGATAACCTCTTGACTCTGTTTGGAATCTCTCACCCATTGATACTTTGTCTCATTGCACTCTTCCCCCTTTTGGTCCAGAAACTTTTCTCAATCCCTTGATGCTGAGTCTCAGCTCATTCTAGGATTTCTGTCCCACGTTGCAAGGAAGGTCCACACCCCTGGGAGTCATGTCCCACACAGAGAGGGGGAGGGTGGTGAGTTTGCTTGTTCTGTTGGCTGGAGAGAAAGGCCACATCTGAGCAACAAAAGAGGCTCTCTTGGGGGTGACTCTTAGGCCTAAATTTTAAGTAGACGTGACCTATCCTTTGTGGAGTTAAGTTTCATGTGAATGAACCCCAAGACTGGGGGCTCAGCCTATAGCTTTGGCTGTCCACACAGCTTGTGAGAATATCAATAATTCAACTTGGGGAAGTTGAATTTCTCCCAGTTCTTACCATTCCCCAAAGGGGGCTTTGCAAATACTTTTCCGCTCACTGATCGAATCATTCTGGGATTCATCGGGGCATCACTTTGGACAAACCAATAAAATCTCATGTCTTACCTGAGATTCCAAGTACTTATGGTGTTCAATCAAACTATGTACATAAGTTATATTAGGAAATGCACTAGTCAAAATATAAATTTTGTACCAAAGAAACATTTTTTGCTTTAGTCTCACACATAAGGTGAGATTTTAAAATATTAATTGCCATCTATTTTCAACACCCTGCAGTAATGACATTCCTTTGTTCTTCCTCATGCAAAAACATTTTTAAAATTTGTACATTTAGTCACTATTATTATACACTCTAGGCATTCCTAGATTATACCATCTCAATCTTTAACATCTATCTTTCTTTCTGATTTCATTTATGTCCCCAGCCCTCCTCCCTCTATCATTCTCACATGCAGCTTCATTCAGTGTTTTAACATACTTGTATTACAGTTAGGTCGTATTGTGCTGTCCATTTCCGAGTTTTTATATTCAGTCCTGTTGCACAATCTGTATCCCTTCAGCTCCAATTACCCAATATCTTACCCTATTTCTATCTCCTGATGGTCTCTGTTACCAACAAAATTCTCCAAGTTTATTCACTAATGTCAGTTCATATCAGTGAGCCTATACAGTATTTGTCTTTTTGTTTTTGCATGTGAATAAGTTTTACAGATATAATATTGAGCAAAAGAAAAAGATACAAAATAAAATATAGACTATTTTTCCTCTTATAAAATTTCAAAACAGGCAAAATTAGACTTTAATGTTAAGGATTCATATATTACGATAGTGATATAAAGTAAAGGAAATAAGTGCTTTAAAAGTCCGAACAGTGTTACCTCTGTAGAAAGTCTGTGTGTGGGGGGTGGTATGGCATGGACAGAATAATCTGATAGAGAGGAGTTTCTAGGTGCTATTAGTGTTCTATTCAACAATTTGAGTGATATTTAACAGATGTTTGTTTCAAAATTAATCACCATACTGTGCAGCTATATTTTATGTAATTTTTCTGATTTTATGACTCATATAAATGTTATAAAAACATAAAAGGAAAATGGGAGGGGACCAAAAGAGTACAAGTTCTCAGCATTGATATTATTTAACAGTGATGCAGGTGATTCTATTGTACACCCAGTGTTTAGAACCAGGGCTGGGGAAAAAACATGTAAAGTACAGTGCATGACATTTGGCTGATGTTCAAAAAACATTTGCCCTTCCATAAAGATGATCAACTACTCTTTTTTTTTCCATCTCTGAGAACATAGGTCCTCAAGTACATTATCAGAAAGAAGTGCTATATTATTTATCTTTACTTGAATTTAAATAGGACTTGATCACTTCCTTAAATATGGTATAGATCATAATTACATGCAATCTTGAATAGCACATGAGATCTTGTTGGTTTGTACCACTTAGTGTGATCCCCTGATGCATCCCAGAGTAATGACCCTTGGGGAACTGGGGAGGAAGAAGGAAATATTCAACTTCCCCATCTGGGAAATTCCTGATATTCTAATAAGCAGTTGGGACAACAAATTCAATAGGCTGAACCATTGATATTGGGGTTTGCTGGTATGAGAATTTTTCCTGCAAAGGAGAAGCTATGCTTCATTATAATTATGCCTAAGTTACACCCCCAGAGAACCTCTTTTGTTGCTCAGATGTGGCCTCTCTCTCTAAACCAACTCAGCAGTGAACTCACTGCCTCTACATGAGACATGACTTCCAGGGGTGTAAATCTCTCTGTCAACCTGGAACAGGACTCCTGGGATGAGCCAGGTCCTGGCATCATTGAATTGACAAAGTCTTCTTGAGAAATTAGACAAAATAAAGTTTCAGTAGTGGAGAGGTTTCAAATAGAGTTGAAATGTTATCCTGGAGGTTATTCATATGCATTATACAGATATCACTTTTTAGTTTATAGATCGGAAGTGCCTGAAATTATTGAGCTGTGTTCCAATAGCCTTGATACTTGAAAATGATTGTATAACTATGTAGCTTTGAAAATGTAACTGTGTGAATGTGAAAACCTTGTATCTGATGCTCCTTTTATCTAAGGTATGGACAGATGAGCAAAAAAATAAGGTTAAAAAATAAATAATAGGTGGGGGATAAGGTGAAAAAAATTGGTAGATTAAAATACTAGTGGTCAATGAGAGGAGTAAGGGGTATGGGATGTATGAGTTTTTTTTCCTTTATTTATTTTTCTGTAGTGATGTAAATATTCTAGAAATGACCATGGTGAAGAATACACAACTATGTGATGATATTGTGAGCCATTAATTGTATATTTCAGACGGACTCCATGTCTGTGAAGACATTGCAATAAAAATATTTTTACAGTATGGTATAGATGAAGAAAGAATCATAGGAAATTACCTCTGATGGTATATAATATATAAATGCTCTAATAAACAATTAAAAATTAATATAAGAAATATCCAAAGGGGAATTTATGGTATGAAGTGGAATGTCCAGAATTGATAAAATCCGTAGTTACTAAGGCAAATATCATTGCTATAAATCAATCTTTAATGCAATAACTGAAATGACACAAATGTATAAAAAACAGCATTTTTTGACATACAGTGAAGGGTGTGATGGAATAATAGATAATGATATTCTTAAGTAATATATGCTTGTTTTTCTTTGATAACTTAATTTTGCTGCTGTTGTTTTGTGGAAATAAGGGGAAAGGGAAGAAATAAAGGCCACATAGATGGCTTTAGAGATATAAGGGATGTTTTAATCCTTCTGTTTGATTTTAAGCATTACTTAAATATGGAAAATTATTTTTATCTGTGGAAAAGTTAACTTTTGTGAATAGAGACACAAAGAAGAAATGCCTAATCTATGGAAAGCTCCATGAAGAAAAGCAAAGAGATGAACCATGGAAGATGTTGACTCAAAGGCACATAATATTTCTGGAACAAAAGAAAAAATTTGATTCAATGAGGCTAATGTTTTCAGCTGATGGGGCTGAGAGGGCAGGAGTAGAAGATTAGGTCCAAGAGAGAAAAGGGCCAACATTACTGGAGAATCAGAGGCATTAAATTTGCAAAAAGAACAAGAGCTGAAGCACACAGTAAATATTTTAGCATAAATGGGACCTAACAGAGAAAAATGGTTTCAGGAAGTTACATCCATATCGCAGCTGTCATGATGACTGACAAGTTGGTACATATGTTTTACTCAGACAAAGCAAAACAAACAAAAAACCATGAGGAAAACTGTACTATTTAAGCAAATGTAGTGGCACACTCACTATAGTGGATTTTAGTACTTTGGTATTGCAGATATTCATTTTGTGGGAATAATCACTTCATTTTTTTAAAATCAAGATTTCCATCAAATGCATTTTGTATTAAATGGGTTTTCTTCTCTATGATTATGACAAATTAGTTCTTACAGACTTTTAGACTTGAAAAGTATTTCCAAATGCATCATTTTATTTGAGAAATGCTACATGTTAAAAATATCTTACTATAAACATTGGCATGTCATATCTATAATTAATAAGCCTAGACAGTGTATATTGGATTTTCTATACTACAAATTTGGAAAAATAAGAAAATATTTTAATGCTTAAAGACTCATTATATTAGCCAGGGTTCTCTAAAGAAACAGAACCAACAGGGGATACCTGTAAATATGAGATTTATAAAAGTGTCTCATGCAACTGTGGGAATACAAGAGTCCAAAATCCATAATGCGAGCTGTGAAACTGGAAACTCTCCACAGGAGAAGTTTGCTGGCTGAAGAAATGAAAATTTTCTTTTCTTATTTAAAGGTCTTTAACCGATAGGATCAAAACCAACTAATTAGATTATCTTGTTTGTGGGAGGTATGCCCTTAGCTGATAGTAGATGTAATCAGCCATAGCTACAATCAACTGGCTGATGATTTAATAAACTGGCCTTCAGGTTTATCAATCAACCACAGATTATCCTTGCAGTAATGGTTAGGCCAATGTTTGCCTGACCAAACAACTGGGCATCATCAATGGTCAAGTCGACACCAGAACCTAACCATCACACTCATTAAGAAGTTGTTTCCTAACCATGAATAAATGAGAATATTTAAAACTGTATTTTTATTATAGCAAAAGAGTAGAAACAGTAAAACTGTCTACTGAAAGTAAAATGAATACATGAATGAATGAATGAAATTATGCATATTGATACCCTGGATACTAATCTATTTAAAATGGTAAAAATGAAAGAACTAGAGCAAAATGAATCAACATTATTAACTGTCAAAAATATTGGATGTAGAAAGAAAAGCAAATTTCAGTAAAATGCAGATTATAATTTTCTAGTTCATATAAAGCACCTACTGTATATCTTGAACTGCGCTAATATTAAAAACATTAACTCATGAGTTTCCAGTTTTCCAAGATGGTAGTATAAGACACTGCAGGGTGTTATTTCCCCATGGAATCTTTGAACAGCTAGCAAAAACTGGCAGAGTTACACTCAAAGAACAATGCAATAATGAAAAAATAAATAAATGGGACATCAAAATTAATAACTTTTGTGTACCAATGGATTTTATCTTGAAAGTAAAAAGACAGCTATTCAATGGGAGAAAATATTTGGAAACCACATATCTGATAAGGGTGTATTATCAAGAATATATAAAGAAATCTTATAACAGAACAACCAAAAAGACAATCTAATTTAAAAATGGGCAAAATATTTGAATAGACATTTCTCCAAGAAGGTACACAAACAGACAAAACATACATGAAAAGATGCCCAACATCATTAGTTATTAGCTAAAATGGAATCACATCAAAACCACAGTGAGATATCATTTCACATACATTATAATGTCTACTATTAGAAAAAACAAAAAAATTACAAGTGGCATTCATTGGTGATGGGAATGTCAAATGGTCCAGCCACTGTGGAATACAATTCAGTGGTTCCTCATTAATTTAGGTAAAGAATTATCACATGCCTCAGCAATCCCACTTCTAGATATATACCCTAAATATTTGAAAGCAAGTACTCAAACAGATATTTGTTCACCAATGTTCATAGTGGCACCATTCACAATTGTCAAAAGATAGAAGCAACACAAGCATCCATGAAAAGAAGAATGGATAAACAAAATGTGGTATATACCTATAATGAAATATTATTCAGCCATGAAAATAAAATGAAGCTCTGATACATGATGCAAAAATGTGGATTAACCTTGAAGCCACTATGTTGATTGAAATAAGCCAGACACAAAAGGACAAATTTTGTATGATCTCACTGATATAAAATAATTAAAACAAAAGAAATTCATTAAGTTGCAAACTAGAATAAAAGTTTCCATGGCTGAAGTGGGTGTAAGGAACATGGAGTTAATGGTTAATTTGCACAAAAATTTCTGTTTCGGTGATGAAGAAGTTTTGGAAATGGTTTGTGGTGATGGTGGCACAACATTGTGAATGTAATTAACACCATTAGATTTTATATTTGAATGCGGTTTAAAGGGGGGAATTTTAGCCTACATATATGTTCCAGAGTAAATTTTAAAACCAAATTGCACCATACAATACAAACACTTGATCCCTAATATAAACTTTGTACTATAGTTAATAGTATAATTGGAGTAATATAATTTCATCAATTGTTACAAAAGTACAACACTAATGCAAAGTATTAATAAGAGTGAAGGTATATGAGAAGACTATATTTTCTGCATGATATTTCTTTTAAATTACAATTACTCCAATAAAAAAAATTTCAAATCTCTTAATTTCTTGTATTTAATATACATATTTACTGATGATGAAACTGAGTCCAATGACTTGCTCATAGTCACACAGCCATTAATTTGTGGAGCCAGAACTTGAACTCAGGTCACTCTGACTCCCAAACCTGAGTTTTAACTGCTATGGAGACAGAAGAGTAACTAAACCCTACTGTTCCCAGCATTCATGAATTGCCTTTTTGTCTGGTTACCTAAGGAGTCTTCCTGGGGAGAATGAAACACCACAAATCACATGAACCATATTCATAATCTAATGAGATGAAAGTAAATTAAATTTGCAAAAGATAACAACCCACTTCTAAATTAGTTATACTACGTTCAGTAGGAAATGTATATGGCATATGTTGCCCACAAGTACCAGCAAAAGTGGCCAATCACATCACATAAGTCCATGAGGAACTATTTTCATAGAATACAGTGTGAATGGTGCCCCCTTGATGTCAGTCAAGGCAGGGGCCCTTTCCTGCAGAGTCTCTATTTACCAGTTAATTAAGCACACCAGTATTATGAAACATAGTCTACTTATACCATAAGGTACATAGCCTGTATTATATCATCTTCCTGGTATAGAATAGTATTTTGGAATACAGGTTGGTGTAATGACACTGGTGTAGACTGAAATATATTCTAAGAAATATATTAAAGAAATTTGATATCATCACTATTTTATTATATATTCATAACCATTACAGTGGAGAGATTAAGTATCCTGTCTCTGTGTGTGTATGTGTGTGAATGAGTGTGTGTGTGTGTAGTTTAAAATCAAAGAGGAATGGAAACAGGTAAAAATGTATGGAAAGAGAAAGAATCCAAGACAGAGGAAACCCCTAATTTTGTGATTATCTCAGAGAAAGGAAATCTCAGGCCTGAGGGTTGATGGTGAAACTATTCTGTTTACAAGTTTATGTGATTTTTTAACGTGAAAAAAATTGTATACAGTGTAAAATAGAGAAAGAAATAGTGTACCTGGCCCTTTATATCAAACTGGCATTTAGACTCAGACTCAATGGGTATTTTTTGTGGATCTCCCTTTCATGGTACTACTTATACTAAAAAGCTAGGAGCTACAGTTTTAAAAGTTCAGCTTTCCAGATACTGTAGGAATAAAGTGCAAAACAGAAAGGTGACCATTTAAGAGTAACCAAAGAAAGATTCAATATTGACAGAGAATGTGCTCCATCTCAAACATGCTTCTACTAAAAAAAGTAGATCAATAAAAGAGTTCCATCACGGTAACTGTACAAACATGAATTGAAATCAAATAAAATCCAAGAAGTTGGGGCAGGTGAAAAAAGATAAGGGGAAAAGTAAGTAAAAATATTTTAATTTTATGTTGTTTCAATAGAAAAGGCTGTATTTATAGTATTTCGTCTGCATATTTCATACGGGATTTGAAACATATGATGTCAACTCATGGGGTATGGGAAAGAGCTGTACAGGAAGAAGAAATTTGGATTTTAATACCAGCTCTGCCATAACTTGGTTGTGAGTCCCTGGACTAATCCCTTTCTCTCTCCAAGTGACAATCTCCTTATTTTATTTAAATCTGTCATCCTTCAAATTGTTTTAATTGAGAATCGCCATAAGAAATATATTTTAAAATGTGATCCAGTACATGAGACTAAAAATTATCCTAGAACTCTCCAGAGCTGACACTATCTGACTCAAGTTAATAAGCCTGGTCATGTCACTATAAGCATCCCTCATTATCTAAATCTAATCTTTTCTGAAAATGTGATGGAGAATACATATTTTTAAAAGTATAATGCTATATCCCATTATTTTTTGTTGTTTTTTATTTTTTTGTTTTCTTTCTTTTGTTTTTTTTTTATATCTCATTTTTTTTGTTATACCCCATTATTTTTAATGAGACAAATAATAATGTATTCCCAGGTCATCTAGTAACATTAATCCTTTTCCTGAAATTTCTCAGAACTTCAGCTAAGTACCTATATAATAATCCCTCAAGGATTTTGATATAATATAAAACATTTAGAAGACCAGTTTTCTGGCTAATTGACAATGAAGCTATTAATGATTTCGTGAACTACAAATAGTTGTATGCTAGAGCAGTTTCCAGTGGCTCAGCTCACAAGAACTGATTGCTAAATTTGCAAGAAATATATGTCAGTTGCTAAACAGTAGTTTCATTTTCGTTACGGTGGGAATATACAAACCACAGCAATTGCCAAATACTATGTATCTGAGCTTTCTTGTACCCCACCCCCACCCCAAATGCAAATCCACTTGTTAAACATTTACTAGATTGTCATGGACAGGGCTAGAGAGGGGAAGCCATGACTCTGAGTGTTAAATGCTGCTGCTTTCATTCTATTTTTAATAGTAATTTTAATCATGATTTTTCTTTCAATAAAACAATATCAGCAATTGTTACTAACACTATATGTACATTTATATATGGCAAGAATTGCACCAGAACTTTACATATAGTTTCCAGATCTTTTCAGCAACCCTTCAATGTAGGTAATAACATTACCTCCACATTACAGAACAGTGCAATTAAACTCTGAAAGATTGATTATATTGTTTGATGTATTCAGTTAAGTAATAGCACTGGAATTTGAACTGAGAGCTGTCTGTTGGTAAATTACCTTTACTTTTTATTTTAGCAAGTCCTTGTCTCTGACTAGTGAAATTCTTTCAATTTTTCATAGCCTTTTTCAAACATAGGTTATTTCTAGGAATTTTTTTCTTATTATCTATATTAGACTGGACTTGCTGTGCTTTTAAATTTAACAACTATAATTTTTGTATATCATTTACCAGATCATCCCATGTACCCTAGTCATTTATGCTTCTTATTCCCTCGCTACTGTACTGGGTTAATAGAAAGGTTTAATAAATGAATGCAAAGATGAATGATTTTTTGGCTACAAAAACACAGCCTTGGCTTCTGTTGAATTCAATGTAAATGGAAAGCTAAATTTTCCATTGCTCAACTTTCGTATTTGATTCTTCAAAAGTAGACCCAGAGATTGTGTAACATTTCATCCCATTAAGTTCCTTTTTCTGTTTAAGCTCATTGTTAAAGTCTGTGCTATTTGGAAAATATTTACTTCAAAATATTAACTCTTTATTTTATTCTCATGCAACATGTAGCATCTATATTTCTAATATTTTCAACAAATTATTGACAATAAGCATATGAAATTGGTTCAAAAGACAGTCCTGAGTCTTTCTAGTACAGCCCTTCCTCAATTAATCAATATTACTAGTACCTGGCCATATGACCAGGTATGAATGTACTCTAACTGCGCAATAAGTTATTCTTTTGTCCCAGAAATGTATCATGAAGGATCTTCTTCAAAGATTTTTCATATCAAGACATGCTATGTATATAGCATTTCCATTTTGAATAGAGCATATTTAAGTTTTCACTTAGAATGAGGATCAATATTTTTTGGATGGGAAACAAAAATATTCATTTTAATATAATTATCTCCTTAATCTATGTTCATGCATGGATATTATAGTAGAGAGGAAAGTGTATACATTGAAGATGCAATATAAATTGATGTTTTCATTTGTGCAGAAAAGGGGCATATGCATAAAATATTAGGCATATAAACAAATGTAATGCACACCTAGGTCAAGATCTTGGTTTCTTGAAACACATTCCAGGGCTCTTTCCCCTAAGGATGCCTTCAGAGAAGAGAAACAAGAAGAAGATCTATGGATTACGATGAAGAATTTATAACCTACCTCACTACTGAGCTAGATGTTAAGGAAGACAGAAAATTTAAGACAAAGCACCAGCTTTCAAAAACTTTACAATCTGGTGAAATTATAACTTGTGGGAAACAGATTATTCTTTGACTAAAGTTGGACAAACAATTATATCACTATTTTTTAAAATATATTTTTATTGATAAATCTTCACACACATACATTCCAAATATGGTGTACAATCAATGGCTCACAATATCATCAGATAGCTATGTCTTCATCACCATGATCATTTTTAGAACATTTGCATCACTCCAGAAAAAGAAAGAAAAAGAAAAAGAAAAAAACTCATATATACCATACCCCTTATCCCTCCATCCTATTGACCGCTAGTATTTCCATCTACCCAATTTATTTTATTCTTTGTCTTCTATATTATTTATTCATTTATTATCCATATTTTTTACTCACCTGTTTTTACTCACCTGTACTCATATTTTCTCTAGTGCTGTGCAGTCCTGTTGCATTGTGCATAAAAGAAGCATCAGACACAAGGTTTTCACAATTGCAGAATCACACTGTAAAAGTTTTATCTTTATACAATTGTCTTCAAAAATCAAGGCTACTGGAACACTGCTCAACAGTTTCAGGTATTTTCCTTCAGCCACTCCAATACAACATAAACTAAAAAGGGGTATCTATATAATGCATAAAAATAACCACCAGGATAACATCTTGACTCTGAAATTTCTCAGCCACTGAAACTTTATTTTGTCTAATTTCTTTCTTCCCCTTTTTCATCAAGAAAAATCCCTTAATGATGGGTTCTGGCTTATCTTGGGATTTCTGTCCAACATTACCAGAGAGATATACACCCTTAGGAGTCATGTCCCATGTAGGGGGGAGGGCAGTGAGTTCACCTGCAGAATTGGCTTACAGCGAGAGACAAAACTGAGCAACAGGAGTTCTCATGCCTACTTTTAAGTAGACTTAGTCTATCCTTTGCAGGAATAAGTTTCACAGGGGCAAAAGCCAGGATCAAGGGCTTGGTCTATTGTTTTGGTTGTCTCCATTGCTTGCAAGAAAATTAGAAATTCTCCAAATAGGGAAGTTGACTATTTCCTCCTTTATCCCCAGTCCCCCTAAGGGACTTTGCAAATACTTCCTTATTAACTGCCCAGATTACTCTCAGACATATTGGGGCATCATGCTAACCTAGACAAACCAAGAAAATCTCAGGCCTTCTTCAAGATTCAGTGTACTTATCGTGTTCAGCTAAACTGACCATATAAGTTAAGTTAGGAGATGCACTATCCAAAATATAAATTTTGCACCAAAATAAATATCTCTCCCTTTGGTCTCACACAAAAGTTGAAGTTTGAAAATATGGGTGATAGCATCCTTTACCCTGTATTATGATTTACCTTAGTCCTATCCAGGTCAGCTTCATACAAATTTCTACATGAAATCTGATCACTTTTCCAACTTTTTAAACAGTTCCTTTATAGGGTACTGCTTCAGAGCTATAACTAAACTCAGGTGTCACATAAATACCCAAAGTTTTTGGGAATGACCAGGTTATTAAAAAGACAGCTCAGAATCTCAGAATTTAGAAATAGCAGTTACAACTCCTGAATAAATGTGACTGCTGTATGAGCTTACAATCTAGGACCCTTTACAATAGGCACGACCCTAATAACCCATGTTATCAACTTCAGTTCATCAAGTTTTTTATATTATAGTTAGCCTATATGACTGAAGCATGATAATATACGTCTTTTTGTTCCTGACACTTCATTCAACATATATCTCTTAAGGTTCATACACCTAATTACATGCCTCACAACTTCATTCCTTCCTGCTGTTCAGTAGTCCATTGTATGTATAAACCATGGTTCCCCCTTCCATTCCTCAGTTATTGTACCCTTAGGCCATCCCATCCTTTGTGGATCACAGACACTCCTGCCATAAACACCAGTGTGCAAATGTCCATTCATGTCCCTATGATAAGTTCTTCCAGGTATATACTGAGCAACAGGGTTTTCAAGATCATATGGCAACCTCACCCCTAACCTCCTGTAGAACCACCACACTGCCCTCCAATAGTTTTCCTACCAACAGTGAATAGGTTCCATATTTTCTCTAGTGCAGTGCAGCCCTGTTGCATTGTGCATTGTGTAGTCCTGACACACAATATGTATTCATCAGCGCCAATTGCTCAATCTCTATCCTATTTCTATCTCCTGATAATCTTTATACCATTTTTTTTTAATTATTTGACATTCTTATGGTGGTGGAAGGCACATGTTTTGAAAAGTCACACACCTGAATTCGCAAAGAAATATGTCAGTTTATACTTTCATTTAGCCAACTACATGATATGAAAACTGCATTCAAGAGTATATGCCTTTCAGAATAGCATTGTAAAGAAAATTGTATGTAGAGGGAGTGGGAGACACAGAGTGAGAGTGGAAAAATATAAACATGAAGAACATCTGTCTTGACCCCAGATTCTTGTGTAAGATTTTATTTTCTTCTACAGCTTTTACTAGACAATTAATTAAAAAATATAGTGTAAAAAAGGGACTTCTCCTCAGTGCTTTTGTAAATATACAAGCTTCACACTCTATCAAAACCTGAAGGTGACAGATAATGTGACCACCCTACTTAAGTGTGTAATGAAAAATAGAAATCTTTTCATCTTGAACTTAAAAACACCTTTGATAACAAATGGAGCAAATATTCTCCTTAAGATTTTTTTCTATAGAAACAGGAAGCCTCAGAAGCTGATTTTACTTTTTGTGAATGACCCTGTCAACAACCTCCCCACATCCACCACCATGTGGTATTTTCTGTTCTCTATCTTTTTTATTTCTTCACTCCTTTAATTAAAACTTTTAGTCTTTGTCTGAGCAGCACATTCATTTTTTAATGTTTACCAGGGACAGCTACTTTCTTGAATGTATAGAAGCTTTGTTGTAATTTCCTAGGAATGCTACTAGCCTCCACCTTGCCCATAGGGCTGCAACAAAGCATGTGACCACTGCTATCCAAAGAGTATAAGATTGACATTTTTTATCAGTAACAGATCAACTCATCCTCATGCATTCTGAGACTCTTGTATATTTGAGTTTGGAGGTGTCATATATCTGAGTCTTGAAATTATTAGAATTCAATTTCCCAATCCTCAGTCATAAGTATTCAAGAAAAGATCCACTAGGTTGAGGAAAGGAAGATTATTTACTTTTTACTCTTGAGTGGAATTTTCAAATTGAGAAGTCATTACAATTAAAATTATTATTGCTCACCCCTGCCTTTTTTAAGATGGAAGAATGAGACACTTCAGGGCTCTGTTCATCCATAGAAGCTTTGATCCACCAGTAAGAACTGGCAGAAACACCTTTCTCAAAGCCCCAGAATACAATTAAAGACTCCAACAACAGGGAGATCACCAAATCAAGAAAAAGACTACTTAAAAGTAATAAGATCTCCTGACTTCCCAGTTGGTTTCTTTTTTTATCACTCTCCAGCTCACCCATGCTACCAATGTGGATCCCTGGTCCTGGTTTAGGACGTATCACAGTAATCTCCACGCATATTCTGGGAACATATATGTCTGGCCCAATCTGTTTGATGGTGGCCTGAAGGACTCACTGTTTGAACACTGTTCTGAGGATATGTAGCTCTCTTAAAGAATGTTGTGGGAGAGAAAGCAAATTTTACTGCTGGGGATGGGGATTACTGGCTGTAGGATGTCTAGTGCAGTGGCTAGGCTGGTGAGGAAACTGTTTCTTAAGGAAGAGGGTAAATTTGAAACCTTGCAAATGGAAGAATTTCTATGGCTACATGTGCATGTCCAAGATAAGAGGCATGCAAAAAATGAATCAGGGAGGCCTCTACCCTTTGTCGTAGAGCTATTCTCTAAACTGGCTGGTGGATAAATCCTGAAGGAGAGAACTTGCACAGGTCAATATATGAAGACTGAGAAAAGTTTTTTTTTTTTTTTGTAGCTCCTGACAATCAAGGAAAGCTCTGTCACAATAACAGTGTCTGAGGACCCCATGGAGCGCCATCAAGTGTGCCGCTTTACTCATTCATGAAGTTGCAGAAAGAAAGAAAGAAAGGAGCAGAGAGAATATTCAAAGATATAATAGCTGAAAAGTTTCCCCAAACAATGAAACACATGTATATATATATCAACTCCCAACAGGATAATCCCAAATAACCCATACTACAGCTTATTATAATCAAACTGTTGAATGCTGTGATGGTCGGGTTCATGTGCCAACTTGGCCAGGTTTTGGTGCCTGGCTGTCTGATTAGGCAAGGGCTAGCCTGTCTGTTGCTGTGAGGATACTTGATGAACTTCAATCGTAACCACATTGGCTGCATCCACAGTTGATTGCATTTGGTAATAATGGCCTTTTGAAAACTCAATTATGGTGCCAACTAAGTGGCCATACCTTGCAGGGCTGGGGTGATGTTCTCCAGGAGGTTCTGTATGCTCTGAATCAGCATCCACTGTGTGGTGCTGTTTCTCCCATAGCCAGGATCCGTGGGTCCAGGAATCAAGGGGTGCAAATAGGAGTGGCACCACTCACTATTACCCCTAGTGATCCAATAGGAAAAATTTTCTTCCTGACACTGCAACCCTGAGCTCTGCTGATCTACAAGTTTAAGTTTCAGACTGAAATGCTACCTGACTCAACTAATATACCTAAAAGAGATAGGAAATGCAGGTAACACATAACAAGTTTATGTAGAAAGTGCAACTTCAGTTACATATGTGCAGCTTTGTATGTAAAAATTTAGGACATTTTTATAAATATAATATCTAAGTATCATATATTCATCTATTTCCCATAGTTGCTATCATCATTTTTTACCATAGCTTACTGAAAGCCAGAACTTCTGAATTAACCAATTTTAGCTTTAAAAGATCTTACCCATATAACTCTCTCATTATCTTTGAAAACACATCAAGCATATTTACTTGCCATGTGCATCAGTGACAAGACAAAATATTTTATTATTTTTGGTCCATTTTATTAGTGAGCAGGATAGGAAAAATGTATAGTTTAGATTTGGATACTGGCTTAGGTTTGATCATTGAGGAAAAAAAATGCCAATTTCATTTATTTAAAATATAATTTTACAAAAATCCTTGGGGTTGGGGGGAGAAAATTAGTTGAAGACATACTATTGTGCATGGTTTTGATTAAGGTAAACATTTCCTAAGTTTAAAGTTACCAAATCTTGCATATGGAAATTAGTTGTACTTAATTTGCTTTCATAAGACCAATGCAAATATCAAAAGTAATGAACTAACAAGATTGTTTGTTAATCTCACATAAAAGTGCTAATTATACATCATTTTCTGCCTACAGCTATACCAAGAGACAGTCTCTAAGAAATTGTTAAATAAGCTTCTTCACTGGAAGTGTGAATGCAGCTGAGTTGCATGATAAGTTTCCATTTAAAGATCTTGGTCTTATCACACCCTTGAAAAAGTAAGAAAAAAGAAATAAAGAAAAAAATCTCTATATTAAATATATTCAGGGAGTAACATTATTTTGCTCTTGGCAAGTGACTTTTTAATATATTATACCTCATATTCAAAATATGCTTTAAGGGGTGGATATCATTTTGAACTCTATTTAGTCTATATTTGGGGAGTTATAGTGTTGGATTGCTGTTGTGAATATCAGTTATTCCTTTCTATATTTTAATAACATGTCATAGCTGTAATTTTCCAAAAGATATTTGAGACACAATGCTGGTGCTTGAGTTCTATGGTTCTGGCTGTATTTCCACTTTGTTCCCATTGAAAATCTCTGTTATACAGGTGCAAAAGAGATGTGTTGTGGGATTTTTTTCATTGTAGAGATACCATTAAAGCAGATTTCTTTTGTTAATTTTACTTTATTTATTTTTTGTCTTTGTCAATTTTATTTTAAATTGACTTTTTTCCATATGAAACCATTTTCTATGTCTGATGGTAGTTTTTAGCAGATAGTTTTCAGTCAAGAGCATGTTGATCTTTGATTACTGTCAGTCATATCGAGTGGTAATATTGATGCTTTTCCATTCTTATCAGGGATGACATTTGGACCCATTGGTAATCAATCTAGTTCACAACTAGTATCTACTGCTTGTATGGATGAATTAGGAAAAGGAATCCATTCTGGGCAGATAAATTAGAACAAGTTGCCTTTTCTTCATGTACTCTTTAGCAAGCAGAGTACAGGCAGAATTTCAGAATTTTGGCTACACGCAAACTGCACAACTGTGCTCAATGGGCCTGCTGATAACAGTCATATTAAATTGTGGGTATTATAATGAGTTATAGAAGACATCAATTTAAGCTTAGTGTTCTAGAATCCAAGTTATGTTATATGGTTTTAAAATATGTAAGGCATTTAGACTTATCTAAAATGCCTTTAAAAATGCTCATATTCAGCAGGAAACAGTGTAAAAAGGGAAGATGCTGAGTTAGTGTGTTAACCCTAGCACCTCATTCCTTCCTAGGTCAGAAACATGTTCACTGACATGGATCTGAAATTTTCCAGCTACAGTTAACATGTGCTGCACTGTGCTGCTTGGATTAAAACTAAAATTACAGTTATTCAATGGAAAATTCAAGAAGTTTGAACTTAAAAAGCATGGGTATATGAAAAGGTATTTAAACTCAATGGGTACTAACTATTACCGTCTTGCTTCAGCGATCTGGATTTTAGCAATTCTTGGCCTAAACCTGATGTCAGACCCCCATTTATTCTCAGTATTCAGAGTTCTCTTGGCCAGTTCTAATCCGCTGATACCCACTGTCTTGTGAAAATCAGTGTACATTCATATATTAGTTCTTGGCTTGCACCACTAATAAATGGCCTCATTTCACAAAGAATCAAGAAACAAAATATTACAAAGGAATCAGGTTCTGAATTTGTCTTATACTCTCTGATGAAAGTTTTATAACTACTTCCATCACACTTGATTATTTTCTCTTTTCATCTCTGTTAGTGCTCATTTATTTGTAATTATGGGTACAATAATACTATGTTGTATAGTTGTTTGTAGTTGTAAACATTAAAGTGAAAGAGGCAGAAATCTTATATGAACTCTTTTAGCCAATTGTCTATTTTGGAGCATTGAATTTATTTCTATTTTTTCTTTTTTTTTTTACTGTTATAATACTAACATAAGCTTTATTGTAGTTAAAAAATTTATCTACAATCATAGTTATTTCCTCAGGCTAAACTCCAATGAGTGGCATTCCTGGATGAAAGAACATTGTAATCTCAAGACATTTAATATTGGAACTTGCTCTCAAAGTTTCTGTTATTTATATTAATCCAGGGAGTGTATGTGGGTGTCCATTTGCTCAAACTTTCTACAATAATGAATATGGTTATTTTTAAAACCGTTGCCAATTTGATAGATGATAAATGCGTTTTTTTCTAATTTGTATTTATAAATGAATTATTTTATATGTTTATTAGTAATTTAGCCATATGTATATGTTTTTTTCTTTTGTAAATTACCTATTTCCTTATTCATTTTTACATTTGGATATGCACCTTTTCTGATTCACTCATACATTCTTTTTATATTAAGGCTATTAATTTTTTTTTCTAGGGCAGGTCACAGTGGCTCAGCAGGCAGAATTTGTTGCCTGCCATGCCAGAGGACCTGGATTTGTTTCTTGGTGCCTGCCTATGTAAAAAAAAAAAGAGAGAGAGATTTTTTTCTAGATAAGCTGCAGACTTTTCCCAAGTTTGTCATTTGCTTCTCATTGCTGCTTATGGCAATTTTAACACATCAATTATGTTAATATTTTAAGCAAATATGTCAGTATGTTCTGCTGCTATATTTCTGAATTTTTTGTCATATTAACAAAAATCAAGATTATATCAATATTCACCCACTTCATCTACATTTTTTCTAGTTTTTATGTCGATTTCTCTTTTATTTGAAAATATATATATATATATATTTAACGCATTTTGAAATATGATGTGATGAGAAAATTCAGCCCTTCCACAAAATGACATTTTATTCTTTGTCAAGTCACTAAATCTCTCATTTCATTTCCTCTATCTATAAATTGAAGACCTTTCAGACAAACAGAAAGGGTGCAAATTCTAAATAAACTCATGAGCATATGAGAATTCACACTACTATAAAAGGTATATTTTCTATCACAGAGGAAAAATTAATGTTTTCAAAGTGATTAGTTACTTGCACAGATGTTTCCTTGGTTTTACCTTCTATAACACCCAATGTAAAAGTGTTCTTTTAGTGCATGTTTAATAAATACAAATTGAATAACTTTAATTTTCAAGTCCATAGTTGCCTTGTTTCATACTCTATCACCTTATCAATATCTGGCTATTTGTTATGGCTAGATGAGCCTAAGATCTAAAGACCTTAAGGGTTTCTTATTGTTTATATCCTCCACTTCTGACATGTTAAAAACATAACGATGTCAGGTTAAATATAAAGAGTGAAAGTTAGGCAGTGGAATTGCCATTTTCCTTATGTAGTTTTACTTCATACCAACTGCCTAAATGAGGAATCACAGTGTTTATAATGGTTTGGGGATATCTGCATGTTTTCATTTGACTGCTAAGGTTAGTCATGTTATCCAATTATAAGCTTGGACAATTTGAGGTAAGTATAGGTTACAATTGGTTTGTGAAAATGCCTGGCATTACCAAATTAAAACACCAGAGGAGAAACAGACATTGGAACAACTATTCAAAGAGGTTCATATAACTCTAATAAAATAAATGGAATGGTTAGTGACATGAAGGGGATCAGGGAGATAGTAGAAGAACATAAAGAGGAATTTCAAAGAATAAATAGAAAAATAGCAGATATCATGGAGATTAAAGACTCTGTTGATCAAATAAAAAACATCCTAGAGGCACAAAACAGCAGACTTGAAGACACAATATAAGAATAAGTGATCCAGAGGACAGGATAACTGATTTTGAACACTCAAAACACAAAATGGCAAAAAAAGATGAAAAAAATTGAATTGGATCTCAGGGAAATGATAGTGAAAACAAAGCACACAAATATAAAAATCATTGGTGTCCCAGAAGGAGAAGAGAGGAGTAAAGGACTAGGAAGAGTAATTGAGGGTATAATGGGGGCAAACTTCCAAACCCTTATAAAGGACATAAATATACAAGTCAAAGAAGCCCAATGAACTCCCAACAGAATAAATCCAAATAGGCCTTCCCCAAAACACATAGTAATCAGTCTGTCAAATTTGAAGAGAAAATTCTGACAGCAGTAAGAGAAATACAATCTACTACATACAAGGGAAACCACATTAGACTGAGTTCAGACTACTCAACTGGCATCACGCAGTTGAGAAGGCAGTGGTATGATATATTTAAGAACCTGAATGAGAAAGGCTGCCAGCCAATAATACTTTACCCAGCCAAGTTGTCCTTCAAACTTGAAGGGTAGATTAAAGTTTTCACAGACAAATAAATCCTGAAAGAATTTTTCAACAGGAAACCAACCCTACAAGAAATACTAAAGGGAGTTCTGTCAGTTGAAAAAAAAAAAACACAAGAGATGGAGATCTGGAGGAGGGCTCAGAATTGAAGAGCACTAGTAAGGGTAACTTAAAGGGTAAAAAGAGAAAGAGGGAAAAGAATATATAGATCTGACAAATAAAATAAAAAAAGATAAGATGGTGGATTCAAGAAATGCCTTTTCATTAATTACTTTGAATGTTAATGGACTAACCTTACCAATTAAAAGACACAGATTGCAGAACAGATTAAGAAATATAATCCAGCTATATGCTGCTTACAAGAGACTTATCTTAGACACAAAGTTACAAATAGATTGAAAGTGAAAGGATGGAAAGAGATTTTTCACACAAGTTGTAACCAAAAGAAAGCAAGAGTAGTTATACTAATATCAGACAAAATAGACTTTCAATGTTAAGACATCATAAGAGACAAAGTAGGACACTATATATTAATTAAAAGAAAATACACCAAGAAGATATAACAATCATGAATATATATGCTCCCAATCAAGGAGCACCAAAGTACATGCGACAGACATTGGCAAAGCTGGCATGAGCAATAGCTGTTTCAACAATAATATTAGGAGGCTTCAAAACACCACTCTCCTCTATAGATAGAACAACCAGACAGAAGATCAACAAGGAAACAGAGCAGTTAAACAACTTGATAAATGAATTAAACCCAATAGACATTTATATATGTCATTGTACCCCAAAAAACACAAGGGTACACATTCTTTTCTAGTGTTCATGGAACATTCTCCAGGATAGATCATATGCTGGGGTACAAAATAGGACTTTATAAATTTAAAAACATTGAAATTATTCAAAACACTTTCTCTGATCACAATAGAATGAGGCTGGATCTCAATAACCACCAAAGAAAGAAAACATTCACAAATATATGGAGAATAAATAACACACTCTTAAACAACCAGCAGGTCAAAGAAGAAATTGTGAGAGAAATCAGTAACTATCTTAAGAAGGATGAAAATGAAAATACAGCTTATCAGAACTTGTAGGATGCAACAAAGACTGTGTTGAGAGAGAAATTTATTGTCTTAAATGCCTATATTTAAAAAAAGCAAGAAAAAGCAAAAAAAATGAGGTCTTAACTGCTCACCTGGAAGAACTTGAGAAAGAATAGCAAACTAACCCAAAGCAAATAGAAGAAGAGAAATAACTAAAATTAAAGCAGAGTTAAGTGAATGTGAGAACAAAAGAAAAATAAAAAGAATCAGTAAAACCAAAAAGTGGTTGTTTGAGAAAATCAGCAAAATTGATGCACCACTAGCAAGACTAACAAAAAAAAAAAAAAAAGAAGGAAGGATGCAAATAAACAAATTCAGAAATGAGAAGGGTTATGTGACTCTGAAGAAATAAATCATAAGAGGATACCATGAACAACTGCGTGCCAACAAACTAGACAACTTAGATGAAATGTCCAAATTCCTGGAAACACACAAACAAGCTACACTGACTCAGGAAGAAATAGATATCAACAAACTAATCACAAGTAAAGAGAGTCAATCAATGAACAAAAATCTGCCTATAAAGAAAAGCCCAGGGACAGATGGCTTCATAAGGGAATTTTATCAAATATTCTAGATTAAACTAACATTAATCCTGCTCAAAGTTTTCCAAAATGTGGAGGGAAAAGGAACTCTACTTAACTCATTTTATGAAGCTAATATCATTTGAATACCCAAACAGGTAAAGACGCTATGAAAACTAAAACCTACAGGCCAATCTCCCGAAAGAAAATAATTGCAAAAATTCTCAACAAAATTTTAGTAAATCCAATCGAACAAGACATTAAAAGAATTATACACCATGACCAAGTGGGGTTTATACCAGGAATGCAAAGATGGTTTAACATGAGAAAATCAATTAATGTAAAACAGCACGTTAACAAATTGAAAGGGAAAAAATCACATGATCATCTCAATTGATGCTGAGAGTATATTCGACAAAATTCAACATCATTCTCTGATAAAATAACTCCAAAAGATAGTAATCAAAGGTAACTACCTCAATATGATAAAGGGAATATATGAAAAACCAATAGCCAGCATCATACTCAATGGAGAGAGACTGAAAGCTTTCCCCATAAGATCAGGAAGAAGACAAGGATGCCCACTGTCTCAACTATTATTCAACATTATGCTAGAAGTTCTAGGAAGAGCAATCAGGCAGGAAACAGAAATATACACATCCAAATTGGAAAGGAAGAAGTAAATTTTTCATTATTTACAGATGACATAATACTATACTTGGAAGATCCTGAGAAATCTACAGCAAAACTACTTGAGCTAATAAACAAATTCAGCAATATGGCAGGATATAAAATTAATGTGCAAAAATCAGTAACATTTCTATACACAAGCTGAGGATTCAGTTAAGGAAAAAATTCCATTCAAAACAGCGACTAAAATGCTAAAGTACTTAAGAGTTAACTTAACTAGGGACATAAAGCACTTGTACACAGAAAACTATATAACATTGCTAAAAGAAATCAAAGAAGATCTAAATAGATGGAAAGAAATCCCCTGCTCATGGATAAGAAGGCCAAATATAGTTGAGATGTCAATTCTACCCAAATTGATCTATAGATTCATCACAGTACCAATAAAAATTCCAACAACCTACTTTGAAGACTTGGAAACTAGTTACTAAATTCATCTGGACAGGAAAGAGACCCGAAATAACTAAAAGCATCCTAAGAAAGAAGAATGAAGTGGGAGGATTAACACTCCCTGACTTAAATTCTATTACAAAGCCACAGTGGTCAAAACAGCATGGTACTGGCACAAAGATAGAAACACTGACAAATTGAATCAATAGTATAGAAATAGACCACCAAATCTATGGTTAACTGAATTTTGACAAGGCCCCCAAATCCTCTAAACTGGGACAAAATAGTCTTTTCAATAAATGGGCATGGAAGAACTGGATATCAATAACCAAAAGAATGAAGGAGAACCCCTATCTTATCACCTATACATAAATCAACTCAAAGTGAATCAAACACCTAAATACGAGAACTATCACCATAAAGCTTCTAGTAGAAAATGTAGAGAAACATCTTCAAGACCTAGAAATAGGAGGAAGCTTCCTAAACTTTACACCCACAGCAGAAGTAACAAAAAAAAAATGGGTATCTCTAAAGAGAGATGATATTTATAGGAAGGAATGGAACAGCAGAGATAGGTTCATTTTTAGGAAGACTGGATAATATTTCTCTAGCCACCTTGTCTTAACTCCCTCAAATGTGTGACTCCTACACAGAGCCTCTTCTGTCAGAAAATACCAGCTCCATAACACTTCTTTCTTTTCAAATTGCTCCCTCTATTTTCTCTGGATTGTTTCCCCCATGTCCAAATATATTATTTTCCCCACAGAATGTCTAATTTGAAGCTGCCTCATGTTCTAAAGCACTTTATCTCTTCTCAACTGACAGTGTCCACGACCTTCTCTATTTTTGGTCCTTTTTTTTTCTCCATCTGTTTTTCTCTTTCTCACATGCACAAACACCATCCATCAACCACCATACTCTCTATGTTGGTTTGCCTCTGAGCCACAGGTTTTACAATTGAAGTGTTGGATAAAGTCAATTTTAAATATATATTTCCCAATGAATTATATGAGAAAGTCCTTTAATGGTGGGATGGGTGTATTCACCTTATATTATTTTATTTGAGTTGGGAAATGGGATTTTCAGAGTTGAGAAAAAGAAAACAGTTTATTTCTATAATGTAACACAGGAAAATGGACCTTTCCTAGAAAGCAATGGTGAAGCCACTTTCATGAAAAAGTCCTACAGAAAGTTCTCTGAGAAATTGAAATACTGAAGAAGACATTCTGAGTGGCATTAAAATCCTCAAAGGTTAAGCACATATGTTTATTCATGATTTAGCAATGGTGGCACCTTCTCAAATACTTAAGACAAAGTTTAAAACACAATTTCCCTGATTTCTCAAATTTAGATTTTATTGGTCAAAAAGATAAATGATAAACATTTCCATTATTATAAGAAAAAAAAGTATACTACCATAGAGAACTAGATGGATTCTTACACTTAATTTAGTATCATTATTTGCTCTTTTTGTGAGACTATCATTCATCACAGTTCATTATAAGAAAACCATGCAACATCTTGCAAAAACTATGGAATTAACTTAGGTCGTGAAATAGAATATTTCTATCTAAAATTTCACCAGTGTCTGGATTTGGTGCATTCATCTTAAAATTGGGTCATTTTGCCTAGTCCTATATTTAGGACACTTTAAAAACCAAAAGCTTTCAAAAAAAAAACAACAAAAAACAGCTCTCAGTAACACTTGAAACTGCAAAGCCACTGTTATAGTTCAATGTGATAGCTATTGCATGATATACTTCTTTCCTATTATATAAGTGCCTCCTAGTTATTAAGTGATGGCCACACAGTAAATCTCTTGTTCCATTTAAAATTCCAGTGTTTAGTGTTTTTGTTACTACCATTCTCAGAAGAATGAGATTTAATTTTAATGTTATTCTGGTTTATGAAAGATTATAAACTTAAAAAATTTCATAACTTTGAACTTTACCCTTTTCACTATTTTGCACTTTGATTGGCTTCACATGTACCTCTTCCTCAGAAGCTACAGACGTTGTAAACAGTGGAAAATAGAAGTAGCTAATGAATCATACTTTGGGACATGGGAAAGTTCAAAGTTGTACAGTTTATTATTATCTCCTAGAGAATATATAAGACATTAAAATTCTGATACTCTATCTTGTGACAAAGAATATAATGAGAACTATAAATAATAAACAGTATAACATGAATCTTCTTGTGACAATGATTATAACCTAGAATAAGAAATACTTAACCCATTCCCATTACTATCTGAATAAAGGGCGACTTTGCTGATGTTTATCTTTCCCTTTTGCATTTAGGAGCTATTTATGCCACAGAAAAGAAAAGAAAAGTATATATGCTTCAGAGTTTGAAGCTATTGCCTCATGAACACTTTCCAAAATGAATAGTATTTCATGGTAAAGTATTAACATTGGTTTATATTCCTCAGATTATAAATAATCTGTTTAAAAACGGATGTTCTCCTGTCATTGAGGACAATGGCACCTTTAATAACAAAGTAATACAACATTTACTTAAAGAAGCAGTGAATAAACAAAAATATTTCACTTGAATTTAACAGCAGGGTCTCCAGCTTATTCAGTACTTGCACTCACTGAAACCTGTTTTATAGGCAGAGAGGGCTATACAAACTAAACAAATTCATCCTATACCACAGAGGTATAAATAAAACCTCAGTGCCTCAATTTGATAATAGTTATCATTTATTGCTTTCTATAGGTGTCCAGTGTTTAGAAATGACATAATAAATAACACACACAGGTTGTTAGGAAAAAGAAGAGATGGTTGAAGAAAAGCAAATTGTGTTTGTGGCACTTTCTTGTTATGGTGAATTTGTCATGGATTGCTGTAATTGTTGGTAAAGTATTTCTGAGAGTTTATCTGAGCTACTTCCTTTGAGAAAGAAAACATATCCTGACTTGCTGTTACTTACCACACCTTTTGGGAACTCTCCAGAGATGCAGCATCATTGTTGACAGAGCAACCTGATTTCTTGTCAAAATGTATTTTAATATCTGGCTCAAAAGCTACTTTAATAACTATAATCATACCTAACCTCTCCATTCATTAAGGTTGAAAATTCAATGTATGTTTAATAAGCTGGAACTAAGCTACCTCCTAGTGAGCAGCTATCAAATGATTTGCTGAATTCCTCTGTTTCACCCACAAGTCAAATGTTGGAATTATGCCAGCCTCAGGATATGTAGAGTTAGGGAAATTCTATCAAGAACTACCAAGATGTTCCTTAAGCCTTACACTACCACCTGTAAGTTTGGGATGATCTATTATGAAACAAATGGAGAAAAAGAAACTTCTTGGGTCACCCGGTGGTGACCCATAGGAGTGTCTGAGAGCTCTTAAACTGTCCGCAGGAGTGCAACTTCCTGATCTCTCAGAGGGGCATTCTGAGAGAGTTTTTCTCTTGCCAGATCTGGCGGCACATTGAAAATAGGTCTCAAGATAGCGAGAGCGTGACCCCAGGGCTCTGCATTATCCTTCAGCATGGAGCTTGGACACTGGAGGGACACATTATGGCTGAGTTCCCAGTTCCCATTTTCATCCACAGCTACTGCTCCGGGTGAAGGGGTGTGCCATCCAAGGCTTGGGAAAATAGAAATTAAAAAGCCAGTAAAAATGGAAATGGAGTGACTAGAAAATATCTTAAATATAAGATTGAACTGAATTTGCTAGAATACACCAGGGAAAAGAAACGACCTTCTCTCCTCTCGCATGTAGACAAGCTCACACTTTTACAGCCCACTTGCCCCTTCCCAGGTGGCCCTGTTAGCACACGGCAATGTGATTTCCTATCACAGCTGTCCTGTGACTCAAATCCATTCGACATTCACCACAAGACACAGCAGGGAACACTAGAAGTCCCAGATGATGTCCTGAAAATCCATAAAGCATCTGGACACCATGAAAAAGGTCTGCTCTTTCTATCTTGGTAAGATCTATGACGTACTAAGGCCCTCATTTGGATTTTGGTAGGATTGCCCTGGAAAATCCAGTGGGGGAAAACATTTTTTTTTCCAAGAAAATTTAAGAAAGCTCAGTTATACAAACACCTCAGCTTCTCTTTATGAAATATCAATCAGCATTTGCCCTGAATCATGTTAAAATGTTCTTTTGTTCAACCCCATACCACACTCTAGAGTAAAAATTCCCTCATGTTTAAGCCCCATTATTTATATTGGGAATTTACAACGTTTTTTTTTCAAATTTACCTTTAAAAATCACCACCATTAAATTTAGTATTCTTAGTACATGAGTTTATATTCCTCAAGTTTTTGTCAGGCACCCATCCTGCATTCTTTCCAACCATTCATCCCTGTTCCAGGTAAACAGTAAAGCAACTCAACTGTCTTTTACCTTCAAAATTGATCAGTTATACTCATTTTCAATAAAAGCCATGGAGATATGGGATCACGATAGCCTTCTGTGAAGTGGTGCAGAAAATATACTGAACACTCACAAGAGGCTGAGTCAGTCTAGAGAAGTGACTCGGTTCTGCTTTGGAGCAGCTTAGCAAATCGAAAGAAGTCTGGGACCAAATCTTTTCTTCTAGCTCTCTTTCTGAGGTTACTCTTCTGGGAGGGAAGAGAGAGAGGGAAAGGAGTGAGGAGGAGGGTGGAGATAAATCTGTGACACTCTAAAGCTAAATGTAGGACTGCTTTTTGCACAGAAGTAGATGGATAGTAAATACATCTACTTCATTAACCGTGGAGTAGTTCAGTTGAAAAGATAAATCATTTCATGAAAGATTTGGAAGGGTCGGGAATTCATTGTCCTTTGTTAAGATTGACTTCAGAAATAGTTGATAGAAAAAATAACTGCCAAATCATTTCCTCAAGTTTTGAGACACAAACATTGAGCAGAGCACCATGCCTAATTTTGGATTTTAAACTTCTCATTTTGGAGATGTATATAATTAAACTGGTGAGGAAAAGAGGTTTGGGGGTTAAATCGCTTTTCATTCTGAGTCTTTTGGAGATGAAGCAAAAATAGCACTTTAAAAGAATCTCTCTAATAATCATCTTCATTTTTATTTTTTAGCCCCTCAATTTGCAGTAATTTCCTGCCTTCTTGTCTATCAACTCTGTGTGTGTGTTTTCCTTGTATATTTCTATATCAGAGCTCTAGAAACATCTCTCCAGGTGTAGAGAGGGGGATGTAAAAGGCATAAAATGTATGATACATTTATGACTATTATCTTAGATTATGCTTTACAGCTTGTTTGCATAAAGAACCTTTTGTTCCTCAAGACTAAATTGTATCTACCTCTCCCACACAGTGAGTATACTTGCCCAGCTTATTTTTCTGGTATTGATCTACAGATAATTGCCCTGAAATTACAATGGCCACTCCCTCTTCCAAGATTGCTAATTTTGCTCCAGGACAAAGCCATAAACTTGACCCACTTCCTTAAATTGACCTTAAAACTAGAGCTTAAAGAATGTCCTTTCTTTATTCTCAATATCAGCATATGCTTCTTTTAAAAGTGAAAAATATCTTTCTTTTTTTCCTTAAGAAAGCACAACAGACTCAAATTCCATATGCCTCTCTATATATGCATGGGGAAAGTGTATGAGTGTCTCTGTATATCAATGTGTAATGGATATGCATAAAGGACTAATGCAAAATAATAGTCACTACTGCAAAGCAATACGACTCATGATGGAAATGAACTTTCTGGTCTCTAAGTCCACATCTTCTTGCAAGAGACCCTTGTCCCTGGGTATACATTGCATGCTTTTTTTCTTCTTAATACATTGAAAGATGAAAGTGGCATGTTTTCAACATTCCTTCTAGAGGAACTGTTCACTTTCCAAAAATGTTTCTCTATGAAGAAATCTCTTAATTCTTCTGCTTCAGTTTCAATTCTCACTTTCATTATTATATTCTTTATCTTATGTATAAAACATTTATTATTGACAATTAATTGTGCTGCAGTGTTAAAGACTTTTTAGTACTCGCCATATCACAGGGAAAATGTGATTTGGGTTAATGTCTGCTAATTCTTGGTAAGTCATATTTTCATAGTTTATGTATGAGAGGTTGCATTTTTTTCTGAATAAGGGCAACAAAGCCCCAGGAAACCCTTTTATGCCTATCAAACTATGGTAATCATGGGTTGTTCTACTTAGAACATGTAAAATATCATCTTATTGTATCACGTAAGTGTAAAGTATAATATAGGCATCAAATGGCTGGGCACAGTGACAAACGAATGGCACTCTAAAATTTTCCACAGCCATAACAGATATTATAAATATCTATTGTAATGGATGTTAGCTTGTATTTTGCCCTAGATTTGTTTGCACTTGTGTAGACAATGATTATGGCATGCATTCACTACTATGTTAGGTGTGGATTATACCCCTTAAAAGGTTAAATATACAATCCATATTGATGTCAAGGTGTATTAGTTTAGAATGCCATCTCCTTCTCTGCCCATTTATATTAATTTGGTCTAATTCTAAACCAAGAACATGTATATAAATAGGAATGATAGAGAAATTATGGAATTTTCTAGTTCAGACTTTTAATCCAAGCTTGGACTCATATTTAGCAGAAATATAAATGCCAAGTGCCAATTGGACCTTGTAAAAATAGAGAGGATTAACCAGTAATTAGTGAAGTCATATCCATCAGGGAATATTTGAAAGTTAAAATTAAGGGTAAAATGAGAATCATCCCAAAACCTACCCTTTTTTCTTTGTTTGTTTGTTTGTTTTTGGGTCTTTTCTTAATTTTCTAATCTTTTTAAACATAACAACATACAAATACGAACATTCTTACCATATGATCATTCCATTCTGGGTATGTAATCAAAAACTCACAATATAATCACCATGATCATTTCTTAGAACATTTGCCTCAATTCAGAAAAAGAAATAAAAAGAAAAAAGAAAAAAACTCATGCATACCATGCCCCTTACCCCTCCCTCTCGTTGACTGCTAATATTTCCATCTACCCAATATACTTTAACCTTTGTTTCCCCTACTTCTTTCTATACCCCTCATCACTCCCTTTTAATGATCACTAACATTTCAATCTACTAAATTTATTTTGACATTTGTTCCCTCCAGTATTTATTTATTTTTAATCCGTATGTTTTACTCATCTTTCCATACCGTAGATAAAAGGAGCATCAGACACAAGATTTTCACAATCACACAGTCACATTGTGAAAGCTTTATCATTATACAATTATCTTCAAGAAACATGGCTACTGGAACACAGCTCTACATTTTCAGACACTTCCCTCCAGCCTCTCCAACATATCTTAATTAAAAAGCTGATATCTAAATAATAGATAAGAATCACCTCCAGGATAACCTCTTGACTGTCAAAACCTACCTTTTGATAAAAGTTATTGGGCTTTCTCAATTATCTATTGAATTTTGAAATAAAGTGATAAAATGTATGCCTTTTTTGCCTGAATAATTACTTTGGGGGGGGTAAAATGAGTAATGGAGTTTAAGGAATTGCCAAATAACTTAATTGTGAGCATAGTTAAGCCATAAAGGCTTTTCATTATCCATGACCTCTTATTTCATGACACAGCTCCACTATATTACCTACATATGCCTCAAAAGAGTTTGAGGACTATATTGAAATGCCAAGTGAGGACTATGTAGGAAATATTTACTTTTGCACAGCAGTTATGAGGTTATTGAAAGTGTGGTTGTTCTGACAAAATCACAATGTATTTTTTTTTCAAGGAAATTGGGCAGATGTCTAAGGGCAGACAAAATATTTAAAATGTATTCTTTCTCTTTTGCTTAGAAAAAGAACCCAGTAGACAGAGATGTAAGGATGAGTTTCTCTATTTCTAAGATGTTCTTTAAGGTTGAGATGAGGAACATGCCATGCTGATTTCAGGAAAGATAGTTGTCAGAAGATCCCATCCATTAACTTACTTCCAAAATATAGTATAGCTATGCCAATGGAAAACTCTCCAAGTTAGGATGTCTACTAAGTACTTGTCGAAAACAGAAAAGCTATTTTTTAAGGTTTGTGACTATTCAATTCAGTATATTAAGCAAGGAATTAATGAAAGCATAGGCAGCACTCCTGTCTTCTCTTCCACCAGCTGTCTTGCAAATTCTGCGTGGTAACTGACGAGAATGAACAGATGAGTGTGGTTATTTCACCACCAGTACTGGCAAAAGCAACTCACAATATATGCTTCATTTCTGGACACACAAAAATACACATGTGTATTTTTGTTGAAGTTGAACAGATTATTTTCTGCTTTTGTTTAGATTTTTCTCAAGATCTATTTTGTTTAATGTTAAATGATTTCATAAAATTACTTCAGGACAGGTTATTTCCTTGCCAGGCAGGCACAAATCAGAAGTTATTAGTTCATAGCCTTGTTTGGATATATATAACTCTAATTTATATTTATCTCATGAAAGTAAGAACTAGAAGTTTGGTATCAGTGGAACAAGTTAAATGAGAGAAAGGAAACTGCTATATTTGGATCACTTATTATATATATCAGGCCTTGTGCCAGACATTTAACATACATTGTCTCATTTAATATTTACTACAAACTACTAAGGTAGTTACTCATATTATATGCATTTCATAGATGAAGAAAAAGAAAGTTGAAGAAGCTAAGTAGATTTTTCCAAGGACACACGGCTAGTGAATGGCAGGCAGAATTTAAACACAACCAATATGACACCAGAACCCCTGTTCCTTCTATTTAACCACACTTCCTTCTAAATGTAGTTCTAAGAGAATCACATAAATAGCTCAGGTCAGAAAGTATGTACCAAACAGAGTTCTGTTTATTCAGTGCATGGACTCACTGACACTCACTCAAAGATAGTTCTACAATGAAAAACCATATAGGTTGCAAAGGTCACATCCCAGAAAGCCTACCCTACCCATGGAGGAATGTGGAAGGTGATTGAAGCATTAGACATTTAGTGGCAGTCCAGTGAGATGGTTAGGGTGGAAAACCCTGTCATGAAGGGACAGATTAGTGATAGAGGAAAAAAGTTGGCATAGGATAGCCCAAGAGTGATTGTTATTAAGGAATTAAGGGTAATTTAATACCAATATTAAAAGCTTTAATATAATAGCTGCTTCTATGGTTTTCGTCATATTCATCCTCTGAAACTAAGATGGGACAAAGCCTATGATCATGATTAAGTCATTCAGTATCCAGGATTAGCGCAACAGAGAAAACACAGAGTTAAATATGTGAGGGATGTGTGTGTGTGTGTGTGTGTGTTGGGGCAAATGGGTAGGAGGAGGCATCCAAGTGAACTGTTAATTAGAAATACATTAATTAAAAATAAAAATAATGTTTCTCTGTCCATATATGATAGATAGATACATACAAATGTGCATACAAACATACATAGATACACACATGCAAACAAACTGGTTAATAAGTAAAATGAGGAAAGGTAACTGAAAAAGGTACAATTTAAAGTAACCCATTAGTCCTGAGTATTTGGTTAGAAAAAAGTACTTTAGATTAGCTTCTTCTTGCTTACAAGTATGACACTGGAAATTCACACTGAAAACATTTTACAAATTTTTTAAAAGTGAAACTTTTGTGCTAAGTTATGAAGAACTTTGGCTCTAGAGTCAAAGAAAGACACACCCAAATGGTACAACTGCTCTGGAAGGCAGTTTGGTGGTTCCTCAGGAAGCTAAGTACAGAATTGCCATATGACCCGGCGATATCATTGCTAGGTATCTACTCAGAGGACATCAGGGTGAGGACACAAACAGACATTTGCACACCAATGTGTATAGCAGCATTATTTACAAATGCAAAGAGATGGAAACAGTCAAAATGTCCATCAACAGATGAGTGGCTAAACAAGCTGTGGTATATACATAAGATGGAATATTATGCAGCTCTAAGACAGAATAAAGTTATGAAGTATGTAACAACATGGATGGACCTTAAGGACATTATGCTGAGTGAGATTAGCCAGAAGCAAAAGGACAAATACTGAATGGTCTCACTGATATGAACTGACATTAGTGAATAAAACTGGAGAATTTCATTGGTAACAGAGACCATCGGGAGAAAGAAATAAGGCAAGATATTGGGTAATTGGAGCTGAAGGGATACAGATTGTGCAACAGGACTGATTGTAAAAATTCAGAAGTGGATAAGCTCAATACTACCTAACTGTAATGCAATTACGTTAGAACGCTGAATGAAGCTGAATGTGAGAATGATAGAAGGAGGAGGCCTGGGGGCACAAATGAAATCAGGAAGAAAGACGATAAAGACTGAGATGGTATAATCTAGGAATCCCTGGAGTGCATAATGATAGGGACTAAATGTACAAATTTAAAAATGGTTTTGCATGAAGAAGAACAAAGGAATGTTAATACTACAGAGTGTTGAAAATAGATAGTAATTAATATTTAAAAATTTTAACTTATGTGTGAGACCAAAGCAAAAATTGTTTATTTGGTACAAAATTTATATTTTGGTTAGTGCAGATCTTAATACAACTTATGTAGGCAGTTTAATTGAACACTATAAGTACATGGAACCTTGAGTAGAGCATAAGATTTTGTAGATTTGTCCAGAGCAATGCTCCAATAAATCCCAGAGTGATCTGAACAGTGAATAAAAGAGTATTTGCAAAATCCCGTTGGGGGGATGGTGAGAAACGGGGAAAATTCAACTTCTCCAAGTGGAGAATTATTGATTTTCTCACAAGCAGTGGAGACAACCAAAGCAATAGCCTGAGCCCCCAATCTTAGGGTTTGTTCATATGAAACTTAACTCCACAAAGGATAGGTCAAGTCTACTTAAAATTAGGCCTAAAAGTCACCCCTAGGAGAACTTCTTTTGTTGCTCAGATGTGGCCTCTCTCTCCAGTCAACACAACAAGCAAACTCACCGCCCTCCCCCTTTCTATGTGGGACATGACTCCCAGGGGTGTGGACCTTCCTGGCAATGTGGGACAGAGATCCTAGAATGAGCTGGGACTCAACATCAAGGGATTGAGAAAACCTTCTTGATCAAAAGGGGGAAGAGTGAAATGAGACAAAAGAAAGTGTCAATGGTTGAGGCATTCCAAACAGAGTTGAGAGGTTGTTCTTACACATTAAATAAATATCACCTTGTTAGTCAAGATGTAGTGGAGAGGCTGGAGGGAACTGCCTGAAAATGTAGAGCTGTGTTCCAGTAGCCATATTTCTGGTATATGATTTTGTAATGATATAGCTTTCACAATGTGACTGGGTGTTTGTGAAAACCTTCTGTCTGATGTACCTTTTATCTACCTTATCAACAGACAAGTAAAACATACGGAATAACAATAAATAACAGGGGGAACAATTGTTAAAATAAATTTAGTAGATTGAAATGCTAGTGGTCAATGAAAGGGAGGTGTAAGGGGTATGGTATGTATGAATTTTTTTTCCTGTTGTTTTTTATTTCTTTTTCTGAATTGGTGCAAATGTTCTAAGAAATTATCATGATGATGAATATGCAACTACATGATGCTATTGTGAATTACCGATTATATACGTAGAACAGAATGATCAAATGTTAAGAATGTTTGTGTTTGTCATATTTTTAAAAAATTTAAAAAAATATTAAAAAAAAGAAAGACACACCTACCTTCTAATCTCAGCTTTACTGTGTGACCTTGGACAGGTTATTTAATTATTTTTGAAACTCACTTTCCTCCTCTGTAAAGTGGAAGAGATAATAGTGCCTACCTCATGGGAATATAGAGAGAATTATATTAAATCATATATGATTTAATATAGTAGGTGCTTAAAGTATTAATACCTTTCATTTTCCATCCTAGACTCAGTTTTCTTATATGTAAAATAGGGATTATAATACCTATCCAAATAATATCACAGCTGTTCAGATACTTAAATATAGTTACATGAAATTGCTTTACAAACTAGAAATCACCTTTCACATGTTAGGCCAATGTACCTATGGGTGATACATTTTAGGGGCAAGAAGATTTGGAGCCATATTTTAAATGATGCTATATAGGTAACCACCTACTTCACTTACAACATAAGCCTTTCTTTCATTTCCTGAATCATTAAGCTGCTGAGGATTAGCTACGCTATTCAAAAAACCCTATGGTGTCAAATGCTTTAAACTTTCCAATTGGTATTATGTAAATCACACCCACTGTTGTATTTAATACAGTGGCTGTGATAGAATAAAGAGTCTGCATTTCTGTATTTAACTGCATATTTCATTGGGCTTTAGGATCTTGTCTTTCACAGCAGGAATCACTGAAAACTCCTGTGATGACTAGAGAGAAAGGCCTACAAAAAAAGGATTTTTCTTGTTTCCTAATAGTGAAGATTTGGTTGATTGATTCTTTGAACAATACGTTACTTTAGAGAAAAAAAGTTTTTCCTAACCTCTTTCTCTCCCCACAAACCCTCAAGTGATCAAGTAAATAGCTTGCAAGAAGAAGTGTAATACATTTATAGACTGACTATAATTCAGCATGTAGGAGAATTTGCTGATGAATCTTAAAATTGAAATAATAAAGCCCACAGAGAGATCATTCTTAACACTTGTCTGAATTACGCTCTTTGCCTATGTTGCTTACATAACTGTTTAAAGGTCCTGAATATTCACCAGTACTATAGAGTCACCTATTTGTCTTTATTTTTGAAGTATTTCAGATTTCCCATCTCAAATATTTAGAGTAATGAAATTATATGGTGGTTTATTTAGGGGAAGAATTAGCTAATCAGAAGAAAAGGTCAGACTGTGGAGGGGCAAGTAATGGGAGAGAGCCTCTTAGAAGATTATTAGAAGATATTGAAGGAATTTCATTCAGGTACCAAAGTCTCAATAGTCCTATAGTAATGTCTGAATCAAAATAATGAATCCTTCTAGAGACACTGGATCATTTTTCATTTGGCCAAGCCAGAGCAAGTGGAGCTATGGGTGTTAGTGTTCCATTTAATTTTTGCACTCTTTATAGGTGTTCTGGGACCTTATGTCTGTGATTTCCAAATTTTATTCAGCAACAGATTCACCTAGAAATCTTATTAAAATGCAAATTCTTGGGCTGAAGCTCTGAGATTTTGTTTCAATTGTTCTGGTGTAGGGCGTATTTATCTACAATTTAAATATTTAAATGTTTAAATGTTCTGATGGGGTGGTCTGTGAACCATAATAGAGAAATTCTGACTATCTAGATGGTTTTATAGCCTTGAAATCCAGGTTTCCAGGGATGGACCCAGCCATTTAGTGGATAGCCCTTTAATCTAGGCTTAAATTCACTGACTAGACGCAGGGGTACTAGAATATATAACCCTTCTGATCATACACCATGTCTCCTTTTTAAACCACATGGTAAATTGAATTATGTACCCCAATAAAAGACATGTTCTTAATCTTAATCCCTGTTCCTGTGGGTATGAACCCATGTGTAAACAGGACTTTTGACAATAATATTCTTAGTTAAGGTGTTGCCCAACTGAATCAGAGAGGGTCATAGTCCATGTTGCTAAAGCCCTTAATAATATAAACAGAAGAAATTCAGACTCTGTCAGAGAAAACTACAGGGAGGAGGAGGAAGCCAGAAATCGGCAGAAACCAGAAGAGAGAGAACTCAGCGTGTGACAAGAGGCAGAAATGCAAACCAAGGAACCATAAGCATAGTGGCAAACCAGCACCAAAATACCACAGATTTGGGGGCACAAGCATAGTCTTGTCAGCCCCTGGATTTTGGACTACTAGCCTCTGAAACAATTAGGCAACAAATACCCATTGTTTAAGCCAGCCATTTTTGTGGTATTTTTCATTGGAGCTCGATAAAATAAGGCATACTATGAAAGTCTAAATATCATCATCAGTTTTGAACAGATATTTATATTAAATCAATTGGGGGTTTCTCTTCCCAATGTACTCAAGTGACCAATTCCTGAACTGCAGTAACTCTGATAGTTTTATAGTATCAATAAAATGCAATTTGAAAAAGAAAGATGGGCACGTTTTAGGATAATGAGTACAATGGCTCCAGTTGATGAAATTAGAGATGGTCTAACTATTGAGCATGTGCAGATTGCTTACACGCTTAGTAACAAAATGTATATAAGAAAATGGCAGCCTTAATATGATCATGGGTATGATATTTAGTATCATAATGAGGTATAGGTCATTAATTATAAGTTAAACTTTAAGCTAGTGTGCAAGTCAGGCAGGCCACTTTTGGTTAGATCCAGCTACTTCTAGTAAGATACTTTAGGAATTGGGGTGGGTTAGTTCTGGCCTGACAGATATATTCCTTCATTAATGAATATTAAGTTCTGTCTTTTGTAATCATAATACTCTAAATTTGAAAAAACAGGATACAGAGGTACAAGTGGGGCCAGTTACAAGTTTTTTTATAATCACAAATTAAAGATTATATAATCACTCATTATCAAAGACTGAGGCAGCTGGGTGACTGTTCAATAATTTTAGTTATTCCTTCAGGCTATTCTTATATACCAAAAAGTAAGAGAAAATATTTATATAATGATTCAGTAATCATAAACATTTATTAATTCCTAACTTCTCAGTTACAGTGTGCTAAGTTTAGCTCAGCCAGATCAATGGTTCTAAAGTGTTGTCTAGGAAAAACTGGGACTCCCCAAGACCCTCTACAAAGATGCTCAAGGTCAAAATATTTTCATTATTACAAGAAGATGCTGCTTCCCTTTTTCATTTTCATTCTCTCACAAGTATACAGTGAAATTTTCCATAGTCTACATTGTATATGGTATCATTGCTCTGAAAACTAATGTAATATTTATTGTATATTCCTGAGCTTTTAAATTTTCTCAGTTTAAATTTTTAATATTGATAGACATTAATATTGACATATTATATTAAATGTTGGTAAGTATATCAATTATTATTAAAACAATATATACTTGTAAACAATTATATATTATATGATATATGATAATATTAATAAATATTAATAGATGTAACCCACCTTTGGATTTCTTTGTAATCTTTGGGGGTATAAAATGGTCCTAAACCAAAAAGTCTGAGAATCTCTGACCTATTTAACCAAACATAGATTGAAATTTGTATCAGTGAATGTGAATTGATATGATTGCTCCCAGATCTCAAAGACAATTCACACCTGGTTAAAATATTCATAGACCCTAAATTTTCTGTAGCACATAATCTAACTCAACCTGACTGGATAGCTCATTTAAATAATCGAAACACAGGGAGCCCAGAATAAGAATGAGGGCTTTTAATTCTGCGTAGTTTAATGTAATCTTTGGATATGTCCTAGAATATATTAAGCAAATAATCAAAATATAGGCAAAGTCCGTGAGGGGTGGGAAAAAAATGGAAATATTAAACATCACCACCAGAGAAACCCCTGATACTGTGTCAAACATTAGGAACACCCAAATCAATAAGCCAAGTCCTTCATCTTGAGGCTTGCTCTTATGAAGCTTACGTACGGAGCAGAGAAGCTTAACCTACTAACAGATATGCTTAAGAGTCACCTCTAGAGGACTTTTCTGTTGCTCAGATGTGGCCTCTCTCTCTCTCTCTCTAAGCCCAACTCTGCAAGTGAAATCATTGCCCTCCCCGCTATGTGGGACATGACATCCAGGGGTCTCGCTTGCAGTGTGGGAGATGAATTCCAGGGATGAGTCTGTCCATGTCACTGTGGAATCAACAATGCTATCCTGACCAAAAGGGGGAAAAGAAGTGTAAAAAATAAGGTGTCAGTGGCTAAGAATGTTCAAATAGAGTTGAGAGAAGCTACTCTGGAGGTCGCTCTTGTGCAAGATTCAGTTAGATATTGCTACCTATCATAACTTGCCAACCCCCAAGCAAAACATTCCAGGCAATCCTAAAGAAGACCTACGGCAATATATAAGATTCTTACAAAGTTCCATGCACTACGGTAACTTTCCAAAAACTTACAACCTCCAGGTGGGCCCGTGGACAAGGTAAGTCCTGAAACCTAGAGGTGCTGGCCTCTCTAGAACATCAGCTAGTTTCACCTCCCTATCCCATATTATCGACAGCTTTTTCCAACATGAAAAATTTAGAATGGGAATAGTCCAAATACCCCCAAAGAGTGAGAGAAAGATCAAAGGTGATGGTGGAGTTATACAGAGAAGGTAGGGTTTAACAAGTGACTATGATTGCTGAATCATTACATTGATATTTTTTTAGTCTCTAGTATCTTAGAGCAGCTAGAAGTAAAAACTTAAAATCGTGGAATGGTATCCCATACCAAACTCTGAAATTTGTTCTACTACTAATTGTTGTGATGTGCTTTGAAATTTACTCCCTTTTTGCATATGTTATTTTTTACAAAAAAGAAAAAAAAAAGTCAACTATGATGATAAAAAAAAACATTTATACCTTCTAGCCTCCAATGTTCTGGAGCAGCTAAAAGGAAATATCTGAGATGATGACATGGTTGCCCATGACAAAGTCTGGGATCTGTCCTGTAACTACTTATTGAAGAGTGCTTTGAAAATTATTGCTTTTTTCTTTCTTTGTTTTGTATTTTTGTTAATTATACAATTAAAAATTTAAAAGAATGAAATATTCACATTCTCATTTTTGGCCCCCTCTTTTGCTTTGTCAGTACTATCATGCTATTGTGAGTGAGATAAAAACATACTCTGACTTGAGGAGCTTTCATTGACTTGTGGAAAATAAAGTGGCCACCTCAAATAATTGCCTAATTGTAAAATGTTTACATTAATTTCCTTAGAATGTCATCAAAAGCAGAGGATCCAGGAATGCAGCTCTACTTTGAAGCATGAACAAGATTTTAATAAGAAAAGCCAAGCTCTCAAATCTGTTCCTAGAAATTACTATAAGTAGTATTTCAGGGGATTTTAATTTTATCCTTTTATCTTCCTACATTACTTGATTTTGCTTTACAAAGAACTTATGCCATTTTACAAAACAATAATGGCATTTTTAAACAAAAAAATCCTAGTGAGCCAAAGTAATATCCAGATGATTCAAACCTAAAACAAGCTGAAATACTTGCTTCAGGTTCTTAGAATCTAAGGGGAAATTGTTTTTCCTTTTTTTGGTGTAATTAGCTCAAATGATTGTAACAGAGTTTTGTTTTCACTTTTGGCCTTAAGCTCTAGCTCTAAAGTGAATTGTTACCAAAGCAATGTCTTCAAAATCAGATCTGCCCTTTTCCTTTTTTTTTATTAACGGAAAGAAAAAAAAAGAAATTAACACAACATTTAGAAATCATACCATTCTACATATGCACTCAGTAATTCTTAACATCATCACATAGATGCATGATCATCGTTTCTTAGTACATTTGCATCGGTTTAGAGGAACTAGCAACACAACAGAAAAGGAATGTGATCTGCCCTTTCCTTTTAACCTCATTTGTTATGCCTCTAGGTTTTTTTTTGTTGTTGTTGGTTGGTTATTTTTTTGGAAGTGGGGTAACTTTGTTTTATGTGTTTCTAGCTAGAAAATTTATTTTGATTGAGGGCCTTGTGCTGAGACTAAAGCACTCTCTAGCATATTTCAGATGAGATTACATATGGAATGTCCATTTGCTGAATTGCTGGAGTCCACAACACTGTAAAACTTTTTGTAGCTTTTCCAACTGCTCTGGAGAAGAAACCAATGTCTTTTTTCTGTTCAATTCTGATGATTGCTTGCATTTTTCTTCAAATTCTTCTCATGGTGACCCTTTGTATTTTATCAACAGTAAAGAAACAAAGTAATTATTGTTTTTGCTAAATTTCTTAGACTTTATTTTTGTAATAGGAAAAAAAAAATCTCTCCATTACTATATGTGGTTTCCTTCAGCTCCATTGTGAAGGGCCCTGAGAGATGACTTTCCTAAGGGTTTCTGGGTGTCTAGTTGAAAGAGTCATGTATCTATGTGATCACTGTACTTTATATTGCACAATTTGCTGGTTTTCACAAGATTAAATAATACTTAGATTTCTGCCCTTCTCCACACTAAGAAATTTTCACCACTATATTACTAGACTTGAGTAAACAGCAGGGAAAAGAAGTTTTAATTACGCAAATATAAAAATTATCAGGAGGGGTGTATATTAGGTAAATTTGATGAACACTGAAGCTGCTTTTCTATATTTACCACTTGCTACCAAATTATATTTATATTTAGTAAAGGATTACAACATTTAAACAAATAATAACTATATGCAAAAAAACCCTAATTATATTTGTTTACTCTGTGTTTTGAATCACTAACAGGAAAGAAGTTAAGAAACGCCAATGTCAAGTGCTCAGTGTTGATTATATCACAAGCTCTATTATTTGTTAACAGAGGCTACGTTTTATCTTCCATTACCTCTTAAACCACAACTGGGATGTGGTACACCTGTCAAGACATTTTCTCTTATGACTTAAGTGAATTCACAGATGGTGCTTCTCAACTTTGTTATAAAAATTATTATAATACAAAATGAATTTGAGATTCATGAGTATGTAATGTGGTTTAAATATCAATTCATTTCATGGCAATCATCTGGCAACACACTGGAATATGCTGCCATAATAGTCAAGAAATCACAATAAAGGAAAATTGATGCTATAGATCTTTAAAACTTACAGGGGTAAAGAGAATTTGTTAAGCAAGTGTACCATTATATGTAACCCCTATGAGCTTAATATATGCATTAACATAAATAGAAACATGTTCCAGATGTCAATCAAGTATTTTAAAGATTAAAAATATTATTTTAAATAACTTGCCATTGGTTGGTTTCTTCATAGGTTTATGAAAACCTTTTATACTCAAAAGTATCTAAATTTTAGAATCAGAAGCAGCGTGGTGCAAGGAAAGCTTGCAAACATCTAGTATACAGATAGCTAAACCTACTAATAGGCCTTTTCCCAATACTATTATAAAACTAAACAATGAGCATCCTAATATTTTTCTTTTGGAGCATAAGAAACAATGCAAGGTATGCTGTTAGTAGTGCTATAACCAAATCTTGACAGTTTCAAAGTGTCAAATAAAAACCTTTCATGCTTGCAAGTAAGGGAATAAAAATTTACTGCCATTTTTGCTGAAAATGCAATCACAATCCAAAGTATTTAACTTGCCCCTTCCTTCACAATGTACTGAAAATTATTTTGAAAACCATGGTACTGACTTTTTAAATAGCTCAAACTACTTTAAGTACAAATGCAAGGTAAGGAAATGAACTACAGAGAGTTCATTGCAAAAGCTTGTCCTTGGTTCCACCAACCCTTCTGTTCTAAATATGCAACCATATTTTGCTCTTTGGTCTGTGTGAAGTCAGGTAGGCCCTAGAAGGTTACTTATGTTAGCAGTGAGATAAAATGTTAAAGAGAAAGGCAGAGCAAATTGGGCCCTACTCAAAAGAGAAAATGTCAAATATCTTAATCCTCTGAAAATTTGAGTGGTGACAAAAAAACCTGGTTAGAGTCTACAGGCCAGGCTCCACAAATGTTTGTTCTGTTTTCTGTATATGTTGTCTGGTTTTGGAATTTAAAACAAACTGCATTTGAAAAAGCCACTGAATCAAAAAGGAAGAACTGACAACTGCTCCAAGGTCAAAATTGATAACATGTACTCTAGGGAAAGGTAATCACAACTGACTTACTCAGATTTTGTTTATGATGAAACTCCACTTAGTACTGTGAGATTCAGTTTTACTAATTGTGAATTCTAGGTGCAACTCGAGATAAAATGTAGCATTTGCAAAGTCATTTGTAATGCTGCTTAGCATTTCCTCCTTCTTTAAGGAGACAAGCAGAAAACAAAAGGACACATACCCAACTAAATAGAAAATGACAGTTGCAATTACTATTCTAGTAAAATAACAATAAATGTGGAAATAATATAACATATCTAAGTAGGAAGCTATTGAACTTTTTCATTAATGTGTCTTTGAGTGTAGGGGTTAAGAATAATGGCTCTGAAATTATCTGCCTGACTTCAGATAAGTTAGTCATTTTCTCTGAATTTCAGTTTCCTCATTGTAAAATATGTATAATAATATTCAAACCTTATAGGGATATTATGAGAATTAGAGGAAATTATGCATGTAAAATACTTAACATTAGGCCTGGTAAACAGTAATATACCTGTTAAGTCATTTAGGTTGAAATTGCCTGGATCAACAATTTCATATTTGGAATATTATTTGTTTTAAAGAAAAAACAATAGAGTTCTATTTTTTTTTATTCTTTCTTAGGATTTATTGTTAACTAATCCTTCCCGTAGGTATTATCTTGTACCTCAAAATACAGGTATCGACTTCCGGGTAGGTGGTGGAATAGGATAGGCCAAGTTCACCCTTGCTCACCCCACATACCTATGCCCCACCCTTATACTTCCTGAGCCCCACCCCTGGCACCCTGCAGCCCTGCACAGACCCCGTGATCCACTTTCTGCCTTCGAGTTCCCTGTGCCAGGCCCGCCCTTGTGCTGCAAGGCCTTCCTGAGCCACACCCTGCAACCACAGCCCCTGCGCCACCCCTCCACAACTCCACATTACATACTCAACACTCCCAGGCACCAAGGTAGCATCCCAACCCCATGCCAAGCCCTACACCCCACCTCCCACACCACCCTAAATACAAAGCCTTAGACAAGAGGGAAATCAACTTCAAAAGCAACCCTATGAACATAACTAACTGCCTTGAAGGCAACAGAAAATTGCAAAGCATATAAAGATGCAGACAGAATAGCCCAGCATAATGACCAAATTAAAACTCCAGAAGAGGCACAGACTTTGAAACAACTAATCAAAGATGTTCATACAATTCTACTAAATAAATTCAATGGATTGGCTAATGACATAAAGGAGATCAAGTAGTCAGCAGATGGGGCAGGCCACAGTGGCTCAGCAGGTAAGAATGCTTGCCTGCCATGCCCGAGGACCCGGGTTTGATTCCCGGTGCCTGTCCATGTTAAAAAATAAAAAAGAAAAAAAAAAAAAAGAAGTCACCAGATCAACATAAAGAAAAATTGGAATAGAAAAATACCTATCACAGAGATTAAACATGCTGTAGACCAAATAAAAAAATATACCAGAGGCACACAACAACAGATTTGAAGAGCCAGTAGAGAGAGTAAGTGAACTAGAGGACAGGAAAATTTATTTATTTATTTATTTTAATGCAATTTTACTGAGATATATTCACCAAGCATAGAAATAGTCTGTAGTGTACAATTCTTGGTTCACAGTATCATCACACGGCTGTGCATACAGCCCCATGATCAAATTTAGAACATTGTCATATTTCCAGAGAAGAAATAAAAAGAAAAAAGAAAACCCTTATCTTTCCAAACCCCTTATCCCCCATACTATTGGCCCATAGTTTGGTGTTGTACATTTGTTACTATTGATAAAGGAGTATTAAAATATTAGGTTAGCTATAGACCATAGTTTGCAATAGTTACATTTTTTCCAGATACCCTTCAATTACTGTCTTCTCATAATGTCATACATCTGCTCTGTTTCATGAAATAGTTTTTAAAATTTGTACAGTTATTGATGGACATTGTCCACCACAAGATATACTGTGCTATACATTCCCATGTTTCAACTTCCAACTTTCCTTCTGGTGACATACATGACTCTATACTTTGCCTTTCCCCCATATTAACACACCATTCAGCACTGTTAATTATTCTCATAATAACATGCTACCATCACTTCTGTCCATTTCCAAATGTTTGAGTTCACCCTAGTTAAACATTCTGCTCACATTAAGTTACTTCATCCCATTCTTGGCCTCATTGTATATTCTGGTAATCTATCTTGTGGCTATGAGTTTCAATATCATAATTACTTCATATCAGTGAGATTGTAAAAAATGTGTCCTTTTGTATCTAACTTATTTCACTTAACATAAAGTCCTCAAGGTACATCCATGTTGTCTCGTGCTTCAGGACTTTATTCCTTCTTACAGCCACATAATATTCCATCATAAATATATACCACATTTTGTTTATCCATTCCTCTGTTGAAGAACACATGGGCTGTTTCCATCTTTTGGCAGTTGAGAATAATGCTGTTATGAACATCAGTGTGCAAATGTCTCTTTGTGTATCTCACTTTGAGATCTACTGGATATATCCTGAGTAGTGAGGATGCCAGGTCATAAGGCAACTCTACTTACCTTCCTGAGGAACTGCTAAACTGTCCTCCACAGTTGTTGTACTATGTCACATTCCTACCAGCAGTGAATAAGTGTTCCTATTTTTCCACATCCTCTTCAACACTTGTAGTTGCCTATTTAGTAGTGACCATTCTAGTAAGAGACGATATCTCATTCTGGTTTTGTTTTGCATTTCCCTAATAGCTAGTGAAGCTAAGTATCTTTTTATGTGCCTCTTAGCCATCTGTATTTCTTCATTGGAAAAATGCCTGCTCATGAATTTGACTATTTTTAAATTGGGTTGTGTTTTAATTGTTGAATTCTAGGGTTTCTTTATATATACTGGATATCAAAACCTTATCAGATATGTGATTTCCAAATATTTTCTCACATTGAATCAGCTACCTTTTCACACTTTGAAGTACTGAGGTATTAGATTTTGGGGAATTCTTATATATCTATTTTTTCTTTTGTTCCTTGTGCTTTGAATGTAAAGTCTGTAAAACTAAAGCCTTTAGTAGTAGATCTTGAAAATGTTTTATGACAATTTCTTCCACAAATTTAATGGTACTGTTTTTTATATTTATGTCTTTGACAAATTTTGAGTTGATTTTTGAATAGGGTGTGAGATAGGGGTTCTCTTTCATTCTTTTGTTTATGGATATCCAATTCTCCCAAGACCATTTATTGAAGAGACTGTTCTGTCTCAGTTCAGTGGGCTGGTGAGCCTTGACAATAATCAGTTGACCATACATCTGGGGCTCTATTACTGAACTATCAATTCGATTCCACTGATCAGTATTCTCTCTTTTTGCCAATACTATGTGTTTTAGCCACTGTGACTTTATAATATGCTTTAAAGTCAGAAAGTGTGATACCTCCCAATTTATTCTTCTTTTTCAAGATGTTTTTGACTATTTGAGGTCCATTAGCCTTCCAAATAAAATTTATAATTAGGTTCTCTGTTTCTTCAAAGTGCTCTGTTGAAATTTTTGTTGGTATTGCATTGAATTTGTAGATCAATTTGAGTAAAATTTACATCTTAATGACATTTAACCTTCCTATCCATGAACATGGAAAGTCTTTCTATTTATTCAGGTCTTCTTTGATTTCTTTTAGCAATGTTTTGTAGTTTTCTGTGTACAAGTCCTTTACGTCTTTGGTTGGGTTTATTCCTAGAAAATTGATTCTTTTAGTTGCTATTATAAAGATAATTTTTTCTTGATTACCTCCTTAGATAGATCATTACTAGTAATATAGAAGCACCACTGATTTTTGCTTGTTGATCTTGCATCCTGCCACCTTACTGAACTTGCTAATTACCTCAAGTAGCTTTCCTGTTGTTTACTCTGGATTTTCTAAATGTAGGATTATGTCATCTGCTAATAGTAACAGTTTTATTTCTTTCTTTCCTATTTGGATGCCTTTTATTTATTTTTCTTGTTAATTGCTTTAGCACAATGTTGAATAGTCATGGTGGCAATGGACATCCTTGTCTTGTTCCCAATCTAAGAAGGAAAACTTTCAGTTTTCTATCGTGCTATGAGTATGATGTTAGCTGTAGGTTTTTCATATGTCTGGGCCAGTTCGAATCTTTTGTGTACCCCAGAAAAGCCATATTTTTTAATCCTCATTAAATATAGCTGACTCAGATCCTTTTTATTTTTTCCATGGAGATGTGGCCCATCCAGTTGTGCATAGTAACTATTGCTTAGTTGGGTGTAGAACCCCATTCAAGGTGGGGTTGCTTACTGGCATCCTTTTAGAGGGAACCATTTTGGAAAAAACTTAGCCACAGACTTTGGAGATAAAGGAAAATGCCAATCCTTTGAAGGAGAAACCAGGAGAGAAAGATAGCAGACATTGGCATGTGCCCACACAGCTAATAGAGGTGTTCTGGACCCATTGGCCCTTCTTGAATCAAGGTGTCTTTCTCTGGGTGCCTTAGTTCGGACATCTTAATAGTCTTAGAACTGTAAACTTGCAACTGTCAAAAATTCCCTTCTTAAAAGCCATTTCATTTCTGGTATATTGGATTTCAGCAGCTTTAGCAAGCTAAAACAATGCCCTTTATCAGGTTGTGGAAGTGCCATTCAATTGCTACATTTTGAAGTGTTTTCATCATGAAAAGATGCTGAATTTTGTCAAATGGCTTTTCTGCATCAATTGAGATTATCACACAGTTTTTCCTTTTTAATTTATTAGTGGATATATTATATTAATTGATTTTCTTGTTTTGAACCAGCCTTGCGTACTTGGAATAAACCCCACTTCATTGTGGTGTTTAATTCTTTTAATCTGCTGTTGGAATCAACCTGCAAGTATTTTTTTGAGGCTTTTTTGCATCTCTTATTAGACAGATTGATCTGAAGTTTTCTTTACTTGTGGTATCTTTATTGGGTTTTGGCTTCATAGAAGGAGTTAGGTATACTCCCTCTTCTTCAATATTTTGGTAGAGTTTGAGCAGGGATATTATTAATTCTTCTTGGAATGCTTGGGAAAACATGCTTGTGAAGCTGCTGGTCCTGGGCTTTTCTTTGTTGGTAGGATTTTTTTTTAATTGTATATATATTTAGTTAGTTAGTTATTTTTATTGATAGATATTATATATTCTATCTATATGTATATCTATAGATATACATACTGTATAATCATCCAAAGCGTAAACTCACTGGTACACAATATCATCATATAGCTGAGCATTTATCATCACAATTGACTTTTTTCTTTTTTGTGAAAAGTAGCATATATACAAAAAAGAAATAAATTTCAGAGCACATTGTTGTAGAACAAATTTCAGAGTTTGGTATGGAATACAAATTTCCACAATTTTAAGTTTTTCCTTCTAACTGCTATAAGATACTGGAGACTAAAGGAAATATTAGTATAATGATTCAACAATTATACTCATTTGTTAAATACAGTTTTCTCTGTGTAACTCCACCATCAGCTTTGCTCTTTCTTCCATGTTTTAGGAGCATTTGAGCTATGCCCATTCTAATTTCTTCATGTCAGGAGAGGCTGTTGATAATATGGTATAGGGGGATGGAAATAGTTGATGTTCAGGAGAGTTTGGACTTCCTGCATTTCAGGATTTATCTGGTCCAAGGACCAATTTGGAGGTTGTAGATTTATGGAAACTTACCCCAGTGTATATTTCTTTTAGTCTCCAGTATCTTAGGGCAGCTAGAAGTAAAAACTTAACATGAAGCATTTGTAACCCATACCAAAATCTGAAATCTGTTCTATAACTAATTGGTGTGATGTGCTTTGGAATTTATTGCTTTTTTGTACATATGTAATTTTTCACAAAGAAAAAAAGTCAATTATAATAATAAATGAAAATAAAATGCTGTGGGTTTCAAGAGGAAGATGAAAGATTTCAATAACATAGCATTATAGACTGTATAGCAAATGCCTGCCATATAATGTGCATTCTGTTAGTTCTCCTTCTGTGTAATTTTGTACTTTGTTTTCACTTTCCTCTATCTGTCAAAGGAGTTTTCAGACAAAATTTTCTTAAGTTAGTAGTTCCAATAAAACATCTGTGGCTTAGTTCAACAACTATAAACATTTCACATTTATTTTACCCAGCAATACATATTTAATATTTTCCAAGTAGCAATATACAAATGATAATACTATATGCCACTAAGAAGATACGGTAGAAAATCTATGCCCTAAAATAATGAGCAACAGTTCTTTTTCCTGTGTGGTTATGTCACTAAAATGCTACATAGTTACATAAAATTGTTTCAGTTCCTTTTCAGATTCTTCTTTTCATTCTTCCTCTGTAATTCCACTATTGATTTTGTAAGCATATATGATTCCAAGGTAAAAACTGCAAAAACAGGTTATATTTAAAGAAATCTTTCTTCATTCATTGGGACATTTCTCCTGTCCCTTGCCCTGCTTATGTTATTACATATAGTGTTTTGTGCCTTTTTCTATATGCCTTTTTTTCACACTTAACAATATAACCTCAAGGCCATTCTAAATTGGTGCATACATGCATTCCACATTTTCTTTTATGATTGCATAAGCATCCATTGTTTGGATATACTTTGCTTTATCCAATCAGTTCCTTACTAATGGGTATGTTCATTGTTCCAATCTTTTGCTGATACAAGTAATGCTGCTGTACCTAATCTTATGCAAATAGTAGGTCATATTTTATGGCAGTATATATTTGGAATCGATTTCTAAATTTGAATGTATAAATCAAAGGGTAAATGCACATGTAGTTTTTCTAATTATTGTCAAATTTCTTCTCATAGACTTTGTGCTTTTGTATCCATACTGCCAATGTATGAAACTATTTCTCCATGGTATATAGTATATTATACAACTTTTAAATTTTTGAATTGGTTTATCTTGATTTTTAGGAGGATGTTTCCATAACAATTAACACTTTGTAATATAAGTTCCAAAAATATTTCCCCACATCATCAAAAAAAAGACTTTAAATAAAGCATCATAAGAGACAAAGAAGGGCACTGTATATTAATAAGAGTGACAATGCACTGAGAAGAAATAACAATCATATATGTTTATGTTCCCAATCAAGGGGATCCAACGTACATGGGGCAAACATTGACAAAACAGAAGGGAGCAATAGATGTTTCGAAAATAATAGTGGGAGACTTCAATACACCATATCTCTTCTATTCATAGAACAACCAAACAGAGGAGTAACAAGGAAATAAAGAACTTACACAATTTGATAAATGAATTAGACTTAAACATATATGGATCATTGCACCCCCAAACACCAGGATATGCATTCTTCTCTAATGCTTATGGAATGTTCTCCAAGGTAGATCATATGCTGAGGCACAAATAGGTCTTTGTAAATTTTATAATGCATTCTTATACAACTAGCAGATCAAAGAAGAAATGCGAGGGAACTCAGTAACTATTTGAAGATGGATGAAAATGAGTATATGACATATTAGAACTTATGTGATGTGACAAATGCAGTGCTGAGAGGGAACTTTATTGTGCTAAATGTCTATATTTAAAAAAATTAAAAAGCAAAAATCGAGGACTAAACTGTTCACCTGGAGGAACTAAAGAAAGAACAGCAAACTAATGCCAAAGCAAATAGAAGAAAATAAATAACAAAGATTAAAGCAGAGTTAACTGAATTGAAAAGCAAAACAACAATAGAAAAAAAACAATAAAACCAAAAGTTACTTCTTTGAGAAAATCAATGAAATCAATACACTCATAACTAGGCTGAGAAAGAATGAAAAAAAGAAGATGCAAATAAACAAAATCAGAAATGAGAGGGGGGGTTAAATACCACTGTCCCTGAAAAAATTAAAGAAAAATCATAAGATGATACTATGATCAACTCTATCCTAAGAAATTAGACAACTTCAATGGAATGGACAAATTTCTAGAAACAAACAAGCTACACTGACTCAAGAATAAATAGATGATCGCAACAAACCAGTCACAAGTAAGGAGAGTCAATCAGGCATCAAAAATGTTCCTACAAAGAAAAGCCCAGGACCAGATGGTGTCACAGGAGAATTTTATCAAACATTCCAAAGAGAACTATCGCCTAATCCTTTTCAAACCCTTCCAAAAAATTGAGGAAAAAGGAACACTACCTAAATCATTCAATGATGCTAACATCACTATAATAACAAAACCAGGTAAAGACTCTATAAGAATAGAAAACTTCAGGCCAATCTCCTCAGTGAACATAGATGCAAAAATTCTCAACAAAATACTATCAAATCAAATCCAACAACACAGTAAAAGAATTATGCACCACAATCAAGTGAGTTTATACTAGGAATGCAAGGATAGTTCAACACAAGAAAATCAACAAATGTAATGCAGTTCATTAGCAAATTGAAAGGGAAAAATGGCATGACTACCTTAATTAATGATGAAAAAGCTTTCAAAAAAATTCAGAATTTCTCCTGATAAAAGAACTTCAAAAGATAAAAATCAAAGGAAAGTCCCTCAATATGATAAAGGACATACAAGAAAAACCCATGGCCAACATCATACTCAGTGATGAGACTGAAAGTCTTCCTCTTAAGATAAGAAAGGAATAAGCCTTCCTTCCTTCTTCCCCTGTCACCACTATTTTTCAACATAGTGTTAGAAGTTCTACTTAGAGCAAAGAGGTAGGAAAAAGAACTTAAAAAACATACAAATAGTAATGGAAGAAGTAAAACGTTCATTATTTGCAGATGACATGATAATATACTTGGAAAATACTGAGAAATATATGACAAAATTTTTCGAGGTAATGAACAAATTCAGGAAAATGGTAGAATATAAGATTAATGTGCAAAAATCAGTAATGTTTCTATACACAAGCAATGACCTAATGAGAAGACAATTAAGGAAAAATTTCCATTCAAAATAGCCTATAAAATAATCAAATATCTAGGAATAAATTTAACCAGGGATGTAAAGGACTTGTACACAGAAACCTACAAAACATTGCTTAAAGATGTCAAAGAAGATGTAAATGGTATAAATAGGAGGAAAGACGTTTCTTGCTCATGGATAAGAAGGTTAAATATAATTAAGATGTCAATTCTACCCAAATTAATATACAGATTCAATGCAATACCAATCAAATTTCCAACTACCTATTTTGAAGTCTTGGAAAAGCTAGTTGTCAAATATATTCAGAAGGGAAGGAGACCTCGAATAGCTAAAAACATCTTTTGAAAAAGAAGAATGAAGTGGGAGGTTTAACACTTCCTGATGTTAAGCTTCTCATAAAGCCACAGTAGTCAAAACAGTATGGCACTGGAACAAAGATAGAAGTATTGACTGATGGACTCAAATTGAGAGTGCCAAGTAGACAACCAAATCTATGGTAAACTGATCTTTGACCCTGAACTGGGACAAAATAGTCTTTTCAATAAATGGGCATAAGAGAACTGGATATAATAACCAAAAGAATGAAAGCAGACTTTTACCTTACACCCCATACAAAAATTAACTCAATGTGGATCAAACTCCTAAATATAAGAAACAGTACCATAAAACTTCTAAAAGAAAATAGAGGGAAACATCTTCAAGACCTAGTAATAGGAGGTAGCTTCTTAAATTTTACATCCAAAGCACAAGCAATGAAAGAAACAATAGATAAATGGGAACTCCTCAAAATCAAATGTTTTTGTGCCTCAAAAGACTTTGTCAAAATTGTCAAGAGGCAGGCAACTCAATGGGAGAAAATATTTGGAAATTACATATTAGATAAAATGTTTGATAATCTGTGTATATGAAGAAACCATAAACTCATCAACAAAAGAACAAACAGTCCAATTATAAAATTGACAAAAGATATGAACAGATGTTTTTAAAGAGCAAATGCAGATGCCTAAAAAGCACATGAAGAGATGTTCATTTTCATTAGCTTAAGGGAAATGCATGTCAAGACTACAATGAGGTACCAATTCACACCTATAAGAATGGCTGCTATTAAACAAACAGGAAATTTCAAATGTTGGAGATAATGTGGAGAAATTGGTGCACTTTTGCACTGCTGGTGGGAATCCTTATTGTTATAGCCACTATAGAAGACAGTTTGGAAGTTCCTTAGAAAATGAAATATCAATTTGCCCCCTGCCCTGACAATACCACTACTTGGTATATACCAAGGAGAGCTGAAAGCAGTGACACAAACAGATATTGCACAGCATTATTCACAATTGTCAAAAAAGGGAAAGAATCCAAGTGTAGATCAGCAGACTAGTGGATAAAAAAAATGTGATGTACACATATGGTGGAATATTATGCAGCAGTAAGAGGAAATGATGTCCCTAAGCACACAAAAACATGGATGGATGTTGAAGACATAAAACTGAGTGCACTAAGCCAGACCCAGAAGTATAGATACTGTATGATTTTGTTTTTATGACTTTGGTAAAGGTAAACTCAGAGGCGTACAATACAGAATATAGGGGACCTAAAGATACAAGCTAGACATGGGTGAATGCTTAACTAATGTAGCTGACTTAAATGTAAGGGAATGGATAAAAGTGAACACGGTTCATTAGTGGGTCTATGAGCAATATTGCCATATTGAAGATGGACACAATTGAAAGGGGTTGTATAGACCATATGTCCCACCAATGAACACTACAAATATAAATAACTTCTTGCATGAACTACTGCAAAGGTATGAATCTTGTACAAGGAGTGCATAAGTTCTGGCTTCAGGGGGAAAACAACTAATGCATGCAATGGTCTACATTTAACAGGAAGACCTCAACCATACCACAACTCCAGTGGTAAATAATTGGGGGGAAGGCAAGAGTTAATGGAAGGTTTGGATTTTCTAATTGGTGAGTGTGCGTTTATCAGTTATTATTTTCTTGGGAGCAATGAAAATTGCCTAAAATTAAGATTATTGATGATTATGCAACTAAGTGAGGATAATGTGTGGCATTAATAAATGAGTATGACTTCTGAATTATTATATTGATATTTCTATTAGTCTCCAGTGTCTTGGAGAAGTGAGAAGGAAAAACATAAAATTGTGGAACTAAAACCCATATCGAATTCTGAAATCTGTTCTATAACAAATTGCTGTGGTGTGCTTTGAAATGTATTGCTTTATTGTATGCATTATTTTCCACAATTTATATATATATAATACAGTCATCCTTCTGAAATTGATTTCTAGGTATCTGCACTCTAATTCAAGTAGGCTTAGATAGCTAAGCATAACTAAAATTAAATATTATATCCCCTTGGGTTTCACTTCATATGTCCCTTAGTTGTCATAGAAATTCTGATGTTGTCAGAAAGTTGATGTTTCTTAGTTATATAAGTGCTTCCACAGTTGTTAAGGTTTAAGATCTTGGATAAAGAGAAATTCTTGGTTAGAGGTAGGCTTAAATGTTGAGTCTTTGTAGACTTATTGATTTAACAGATATTTATTAAAGATCACCTATGAGGCAGGGATTTTCCCCTTAGAATCTGAGGTGGTCAAGAAGTCTGACAAAATCTCTGTCCTTATAAAACTGACTTGACATGTATATTGATATGATGATGCATAGGAAGTAAGTCTAGTGGAGATCCCTCCCCATTAACTGAGCTTTCCTGAGAGGAAAAGCCTCAAACACAGCATCTTCCTCAAGGACTGTTCTCAACCTGTGGGCTTCAAACCCAGGCTTATTGTTTAAGTTGCAAGGGAGGGTGGACATAGAGTAATTTAAATGGTCTGGGGAAGTGTAGGCTCCCCAATAATTGCATAAAGACACAAATATATGTACAGCCTTTTTACACATACATAAATTATGTGATTAAGACAAGTGTCAGTGGATGTATAATTGCATCTAGGAAGTTAAGTATTTTATCAATTAACAGAAACTAAGATGCAACTATTATACGGTGTCCCACCAAATTTTTAGACATTATTAAGTAATCTTCATTATTGAAAATGGTTCTAAATAACTATGGCTATTGTGAGGAGTATATCTTAGAGCATTTGGGCACATGGAAAAGTGTCACATATACGCTACATCCATATATTCCCACTCCTAAAGAAATGAATTCTGTGCAATAAAGTGCATGCAAAAATTTCAGAGAATGTTATCTGATAAAAAGTGAATGTTTGGTAGAGAAGAAAGTTAAAGAACTATCCTTGAGGAATTTGTTTTTCTTGTAAAATGGCAATTTCTCTTTTCTGAAAGTTTCTCATTGGGGGTATAGATCATTTTATAGACTGAAAAGCAATGATCATTCAGATATAATAATGAAAATGGGAAATAACCTAAATTGATCTGTTTGGAAATATGTCACTATGCTTAAGTTCCTATTATTTTATTCTTATTAAGCCCATTGTGTTCTGTTAAACTTATTTTTCCTTCAGTGAAGTTGAGCTACTCTTCCTTCTCTCTAATCAACTACAATCTATTTCTTAGCATTAAGGCATCAGTTGGGTAATGTGCAAATGAAGCATGTGCAAAGAGCATTGTATCAAATTGAGTTATGTCAAGAATTGGTTAGATAAAATGGATTTGGAGTAGTAGGTAGAGAATATTCTAGTCATAGCTATTCCACCCATTTGTGCAAGTGTGGGAAAACTATTTGACCTCTCAGAAATTATTTTCCTCATGTGTAAAATGAAATAATTTAACATGGTGATTTTCAGACTTTTATGATTCTACATGCAGACCCCTAATATAATAAGGCTCATTATTACATGAATTTAGGTACACTGCTAATCAAACCATGTTTGTTTTGAAAAGATAGTCAGATAAGAATGTTATTCAATATAAGCCATTGATATGGATGTTAGCTCTGTCTCCAAAATTGCAAAAGTTTAAAAGATGTCATTTTACTCTCAAAGAAGCAAAAATAAAGCACTAATTAATATCAAAGCCCTGGCTGTATGAACATAGTCTTTCATCTTCCCCATAATCTTTTCATAGAAAAGAGTTGATGAACAAGCTTAAATTAAATACAATCCCTTGTGAATAAGTTCTTGCCAATATGGCTGCTTGTGACCCACTTTGATGGATAAGGTGTGATCCATGCAATAAGTTAACTCTTTCTAACTCCATAATTATAGTGCCCTCTAGATGGATTCAGGGCATAGTTAATTTTTTTTCACAAATGGACAATCCTCCAGTCTCCACAAAATCACACTATTAATTTAACAGACATTTCTTTGAAACTGTGGCTGTCGGCTCCTAGATAAATTTCATATCTGTTTCTTAAGTTAGCGGGCTACCTGAAGAATAAGTAGTTTGATATTTCCATGCTTCTCTCTTTTTTTTGCTTTAAGACATCCCTATTTCACTATTGAACTTACACTTCTAAGATAAATCAGTACAAAAAGACTGTTTACAACATTTTTTGCTCCTTATTCACCCTTTGACTCTGTGGATTGTAACCATTTTTAAGCTAAGCTTTATGGTTTCAGCATCAATCTTTATACATATATGTATTTATAGAATTGCACTTTTATAAACTTGCAAGCATCAAGATCAGTAGAAATGGACTTTTGAGAGATCATCTAATGGTGACGAGCAAGGTAAAAGAAAAATGCCAGTCTCTTCTTTTTGCTCTCTCTCTATATATCTCTTTCTCTCTCCTCATTCCTCCTTTTCTTCTTTGAATACAAATAGTTTTATTGAGGTGCAATTTGCAGTATTCCATTTGAAATGTGAACAGTTATATACATCTGTGCAATCCCTACCCAAAACAAAATGCAGAATATTTCCATTATCCCAGAGAATTTTTTCATGTTGCTTTCTAGTTAATTCTTTTTCCTTACCACTTGAAGGCAGCCACCCTCAGGTCTCTATTATGACACAATAATTTTGCCATTTCTAAAATATCATGTAAATATAAACATACAGTATGCACTTATTTATGTCTGGTTACTTATACTCTACCTGTTTCATAGATTCATCCGGCAGTTGCTTGTTTCAGTAGTTCCTTCCTTTTTATTGCTGGATAGAATTGCATTATATGAGAGTGGCACTGTTTGTTTATTCAATCTCCTCTTTTTTTTTGTATGCTGTATGGCGGGGTCACATTTCATTATTTTTCCATGTGAGTATCTGGTTTTGCAGCACCATTTGTTGAATATTTATTTGGTTGGTTGATTTTTTTATCTATTTATTTATTCATTCCACCAACATGATTCCTATACAACCTCATTATGTTTGTTCATTTGTTTTTACTTCCCCACAAGGATATTTTATTATAGAATCTCAATATAATCATCAAATTCAGGTGGAAAAAAAAACATTGATACAATACTATTATCTAACATACAGGTCATTGTCAAATTTTGTTAATTGTCCCCATAGTGCCTTTTTTAAAACTTTTTAATTGTATAGTATAACATATATACAAAATAAAAAATAAAAAAGCAGTAGTTTTCAAAGCACTCTTCAACAAGTAGTTACAGGATAGATCCCAGAGTTTGTCATTGGCTACCATAAAATCCTCTCATATTTTTCCTTCTAGCTGATCAAGAATATAGGAGGCAAGAAGATGTAAAATGGTTTTTTTCATCACCACAATCAACTTTTTTGTGTGAAAAATAACACATATACAAAAAAAGCAATACATTTCAAAGCATAGCACCACAATTAGTTGTAGAAGACATTTCAGAATTTGACATGGGTTACAATTCCACAATTTTAGGTTATTACTTCTAGCTGCTCTAAGATACTGGAGATTAAAAGAGATATCAATTTAATGGTTCAGAAATCTTATTCATTTGTTGAATACTATATTCTCTGTATAATTCCACCATCAACTTTGATCCTTCTGTCCCTCTTTTTAGAAGTGTTTGGGATATGGCCATTCTAACATTTTCATGTTGGAAGACTCTGTCACTAATATGGGTAGGAAAATGGAACTATCTGATGTTGTACAGAGGCTGGACCCTCTAGGTTTCAGGACTTACCTGGTCCAGGGACCCATCAGGAGGTTGTAGTTTTCTGAAAAGTTACACTAGTTCATGGAGCCCTTGTGGAAACATATATATTACCCTAGGTGTTGTTTAGGATTGGCTGGAATTGTCTGGTTGGGGGTTGGCAGGTTATGAAAGATAGCAATGTCTAACTGAAGTTTACATAAGGGCAACATCCAAAACAGCCTCCTGACTTCTTTTCCACATTTTGATCAGGATGGAATTGTTGATTCCATAGTGCCAGTGCTGGATTCATCCCTGAAGTCATCTCCCACATCACCAGGGATACTTTCACCCCTGGAAATCATGCCCCATGTAGTAGGGAGAGCACTGACTTTACTTGCAGTGTTGGGCTTAGAGAGAGTGAGGCCACATCTGAACAACAAAAGAGGTCCTCCAGAAGTAACTCTTAGGCATGCCTGTAGGTAGGCTAAGCTCTGCTACCTACATAAGCTTCACAAGAGTAAGCCTCAAGATGTAAAGTTTCATAGTTCCATATTTTTTCTCCCATCCCTCAAGGACTGTGCCAATGCCTTTTTTTTTTTTTTGAGTAATGAAAATGTTCAAAAATCTATTGTGATGATGAATGACAGCTTTAGGATGATACTGTGAACCACTGATTTTATATTTTCGATGATTATACGGTCTATAAAAACATAATATATCCATAAAATTGCATTTAAGAAATTGGGTCTTAGGCTCCACCCTCAGAGAACACCAGAGTGGTTAACCTATATATATACATATTTTTAAATTTGTAGATTTATTTATTTATTTATTTATTTTACTTTTTTTATTAATTAAAAAAATTAACTAACACAACATTTAGAAATCATTCCATTCTACATATACAATCAGTAATTCTTAATATCATCACATAGATGTATGATCATCATTTCTTAGTACATTTGCATCGATTTAGAAAAAGAAATAGCAAGACAACAGAAAAAGAAATAAAATGATAATAGAGAGAAAAAATAAAAACAAAAAATAAAAAATATATTAAAAAAAACTATGGCTCAGATGCAGCTTCATTCAGTGTTTTAACATAATTACATTACAATTAAGTAGTATTGTGCTGTCCATTTTTGAGTTTTTGTATCCAGTCCTGTTGCACAGTCTGTATCCCTTCAGCTCCAATTACCCATTATCTTACCCTATTTCTAACTCCTGATGGTTTATGTTACCAATGACATATTCCAAGTTTATTCTCTAATGTTGGTTCACATCAGTGAGACCATACAGTATTTGTCCTTTAGTTTTTGGCTAGTCTCACTCAGTATAATGTTCTCTAGGTCCATCCATGTTATTACATGCTTCATAAGTTTATTCTGTCTTAAAGCTGCATAATATTCCATCGTATGTATATACCACAGTTTGCTTAGCCACTCGTCTGTTGATGGACATTTTGGCTGTTTCCATCTCTTTGCAATTGTAAATAATGTGCCAATGCCTTTTGATTATCTGCTTACTATACTCAAGGATGTATCCAGGCATTACATTAGGCTGTACAGGATTAAATGACCTCTTTCTTATTCTGGGCTCCCTGTGTCTCAATTGTTCAAATAAGCTATACAGATAAGTTGAATTATATTTTGTGCTACAGAAAATTTCAGTTCCAGACCGAATAAATTTCTTCCTTTGGTCTCAAAGAGTATGTGTGGTGCTAAAATTTAGATATTGTCTTCCTTATCTGTATGTTCTGAATTACTTTTACCCAAACCTAATTGGCTTCAGTCATATCTATAATATCAGGTATTATATATAAAACAACCTCTTGAAATCCAGAAATAATAATTACCACTTTGAACTAAATGTGTCTGCTATAAAAGCTTAAAATCTAGGCCCCTGTTTTCTTGTAAGCATTTTCTAAAGGAGACCACACCATTGTTGTTTTGTGTTGCTGGCTTATTTTGCCTCACCAAATGTCCCACATGTTTAATCACATCACTGCTTGTCTTACAACTTCATTCCATTTTTGTAACAGCACAAAATTTGTATATAAGTATACACTATTGTTTGCCAACCTACTTTTCAGTCAATGCATACTTCAGCCACCTGTACTCATCAGGGATTATGTATACTGCCCAAGTCCACAGCCCATCAACACTCTCAATTTTAGATAATTTCATTGTTCACAACAGAAAGAAAACCAATAAACACACCCTCACCAAATAGGAAATGAGACCTCCTCTTAACACTTGTCCTTCCTGCTATTATTTACCTCTGCTGTTGCTGTGGTAGTGCTGATGTTTTCCTTTAAAACATAGCCCATAGCATGTAGTAGCAGTTTCCCCCCTGTATCCTGGACTTAAACATTCTTTGTACATGAAACCTACATTTGAAGTAGTTTACAAGGACTAATTTATATTTCTAGTGTTAATCAGTGGGACATGTAGGTCTATACAACCCCTTCCAATCTTGTTCATCTTGAATATGGTAATATTATTTTAGACCCACTAGAGAACTACCTTCACTTCTATCTATTCTTTTACATTGGAGTTCAATCTCATTAGCTAACTGTTCACTCAATTCTAGCTTCTGTGTATCTCTAAGCCCCCTATATTCTGTATTATAAGCCTCTGATTTTACCTTTACCATGGACATAAAAATGGAACCAAACATTATTTATCCTTTTGTTTCTGGCTTATTTCACTCATCATTATGCCTTCAAGGCTCATCCAACTTGCCATGTACTTCAGGATGCCATTTTGTCTTACTGCTGCATAATATTCCATTGTATGTATATACCCCATTTTGTTAATCTAGTCATCTGTTGATGGGCATTTGCTTTGTTTCCATTGTTTGGCAACTGTGAGTAATGATGCTATGAATATCAGTATGCAAACGTATTTGTGTCATTGCTTTCAGCTCTTCTGGGTAGATACCAAGTAGTGCTATTGCTGAGTCATAGGGCAACTCAGTATTTAGCTTCCTAAGGAACTGCTGGACAGTCTTCCATAGTGGCTACACCATTATACATTCCCACCAGCAGTGCATAAGGGTCTCAGTTTCTCCACATCCTCTCTAACATTTAAAGTTTCCTGTTTGTTTAATAGTAGCCATCCTTACAAGTGTGAGGTGGTATCTCACTGTAGTCTTGATCTGCATTTTCCTTATAGTCAATGAAAATGAACATCTCTTCATGTGCTTTTGAGCCATCTATACTTGCTCTTCCGAAAAACGCCTATTCATATCTTTAGCCCATTTTATAACTGACTTGTTTGTTCTTTTGTTGTTGAGTTGTATGGTTTCTTTTTATATACAGGATATCAAAACTTTTCTGAAATGTGATTTCCAAATATATTCTCCCTTTGCGTTGGCTGCATCTTCATCTTTTTCATGAAGTATTTAGAGGTGCAGAAGCATTTGGCATTGAGGAGTTCCCATTTATCTATTTTTTCATATGTTGCTTGTGCTTTGGGTGTAAAGTATAGGAAGGAACCTTCTATTACTAGATCTTGAAAATGTTTCCTTACATTTTCTTCTAAAAGCATTGTGGTGCTAGTTCTTATATTTAGGTGTTTGATCTACTTTGAGTTAATATTTTGTACAGGGTTGTGCTGGTTTGAAAGGATGTATGTCCCCTAGAAAAGCCATGTTTTTATCTAAACCCCATTTCATAAAGGCAGAAAAATTCCTATTCAATACTGTATGTTTGAAACTGTAATCAGATCATCTCTCTGGAGATGTGATTTAATCAAGAGTGGTTGTTAAGTTGGATTAGGTAATGACATGTCTCCACCCATTTGGTGGATCTTGATAAGTTTCTGGAGTCCTATAAAAAAGGAAACATTTCGGAGAGGAGGAGATTTGGAGAGAGCAGAGAATCCTTATGCACCATAAAGCAGAGAGTCCACAAGCCAGTGACCTTTGGAGATGAAGAAGCAAAATGCCTCCTGGGGAGCTTCATGAAACCGGAAGCCAGGACAGAAAGCTAGCAGATTATGCTGCGTTCACCATGTGCCCTTCCAGCTGAGAGAGAAGCCCTGACTGTGTTCACCATGTGCCGTCTCACATGAGAGAGAAGCCCTGAACTTCATTGGCCTTCTTAAACCAAGGTATCTTTCCCTGGACGGGTGTCTTTGTTTGGACATTTCTACAGACTTGTTTTAATTGGGACATTTTCTCTGCCTTAGAACTATAAACTAGCAACTTATTAAATTCCCCTTTTAACAGCCATTCTTTTTCTGGTATTTTGCATTTCAGCAACTAGCAGACTAGAACAGGATGTAAGGTAAGGGTCTCTTTTCATTATGGTAGCTATTGGTAGCCAGTTCTTCCATGCCCATTTATTGAAAAGATTATTTTGTCCCAATTCAAAGGTTTTGGGGGCCTTGTCAAAAATCAATTGACCATAGATTTGGTAGTCTATTTCTGCACTCTTCAGTCCACTGGTCAAGGCTCTATTTTGTGCCAGTACCATGCTGTTTTGACCACTGTGGCTTCATAATATGTTTCAAGTCAGGGAATGTTAATCCTCCCACTTCATTCTTCTTTCTTAGGATGCTTTTAGCTATTCAAGGTCTCTTTCCCTTGCTGATGAATTTGGTAATTAGCTTTTCCAAGTCCTCAAAGTAGGTTGTTGAAATTTCAATTGGTACTGTATTGAATCTGTAGATCAGTTTGAGTATAACTGACATCTTAACTGTATTTAGTCTTCCTATCCATGAGCAGGGAATGTCTTTTCACCTATTTAGCTCTTCTTTGATTTCTTTTACCCATGTTGTGTAGTTTTCTGTGTAGAAGTCCTTTACATCCCTAGTTAAGTTCATCCCTAAGTCCTTTAGTATTTTAGTTGCTATTTTGAATGGAAGTTTTGCCTTAACTCATTGCTTAATTAGGTCATTGCTTGTGTATAGAAATGTTATTGATTTTTGCATATTGATTTTATATCACATCACCTTGCTGAATTTGTTTATTAGTGCAAGTAATTTGCTGTAGATTTCACAGGATTTTCCAATAATAATATCATGTCATCTGCAAATAATGAAAGTTTTACTTCTTCCTTTCCAGTTGGATGCATTTTACATTTTTTTCCAGCTTGATTGCTCCAGCTAGAACTTCTAGCACAACGTTGAATAATAGTGTTGACAGTAGGCATCCTTGTCTCATTTCTGATATTAGAGAGAAAGCTTTGAGTCTCTCTCCAGTGAGTACAATGTTGGCCATCAGTTTTCCATAAAGTCCATTTATCATAACAAGGTAATTATCTTTGATTCCTATCTTTTGGAGTATTTTTATTAGAAAAGGATGTTGAGTTTTGTTGAATGCTTTTTCAGCATCAATCAAGATGATCATACGATATTTCCCTTTCGATCTGTCATGGCATATAATTCTTTTAATGTGTTATTGAATTCAATTTCAATATTTTGATATTTTGCTGAGAATCTTTGCATTCATGTTCATTAGGGAGAGTGGCATGTAGTATTCCTTTCTTATAGCATCTTTACCAGATTTTAGTACTAAAATGATATTAGCTTCCTTAAATGAGTTAGGCAGAGTTCCTTTTTCCTCAACTTTTTGGAAAAGTGAGCAGAATTGGTGTTAGTTCATTTTGGAATGTTTGACAAAATTCCCTTGTGAAGCCATCCGGGCCTGGGCTTTTCTTTATAGGAAGATTTTTAAAATTTTATTTTATTTTGTATTATCAAACCAAAGCAAGATACTAACATGAACATTTTTAACATACAAACATTCTGTGTATGGTGTATAGTCAATGGCTCACAATGTCATCACATAGTAGTATATTCATCACCATGATCATTTTTTAGAACATTTGCATCATTCTGGAAATAGAAATAAAAAGAAAAAAGAAAAATTCACACATATCATTCTGCTTACCCCTCCCTCTCATTGACCACTAGTATTTCCATCTATTCAACAGATTTTAAACTTTGTTCTCCATATTTTTTTCTCTATCCCTTAACACTACCTTTCATTGTACACTAGTATTTCATCTACTCAATTTAAGTTTTTGGGATTTTAAGTGGTATTGCATTAAATCAATTTAGATAGAATTCACGTCTGGTCTTCCAATTCATGAACATGGTATGTCCTTCCATTTATTTAAGCCTTCTGTGATTTCTTCTAACAATTTCTTATAGTCTTCTTTGTATTAGTTTTTTGTATCCTTAGTCAAATTTATTCCTAAATATTTTATTCATTTGGTTGAAATTGCAAATGGAATTTTTTTCTTAATTTCCCCCTCAGATTGCTCATTACTAGTGTATAGAAACACTACAGACTTTTGAGTGTTGATCTTGTAATCTGACACTTTGCTCTACTCATTTGTTAGCTCTAGCAGTTTTACTGTGTATTTTTCAGGGTTTTCAACATATAGTATCATATCATCTGCAAACAGTGAGAATTTTACTTCTTCCTTTCCAATTTTGATGCCTTGTATTTCTCTTTCTTGTCTAATTGCTCTGGTTTGAACTTCCAATACAATGTTGAATAACAATGGTGACAATGGATATCCTTGTCTTGTTCCTGATCTTAGGGGGAAGGTTTTCAGTTTTTCCTCATTGAGGATGATGTTAGCTATGTTTTTTTTTCACATATTCCCTTATCATGTTGAGGAAGTTCCCTTCTATTCCTAACCTTTGAAGTGTTTTCTACAAAAAAGGATGCTGCATTTTCTCAAATGCCTTTTCTGCCTTAATTGAAATGATCCTGTGTTTTTTCTGCTTTGATTTATTTATATGATGTATTATATTAATTGATTTTCTTATATTGAACCATTCTTGCATACCTGGGATGAATCCTACTTGGTCATAGTGTATAATTCTTTTAATGTGCTGCTGGATTCGATTTGCAAGAATTTTGTTGAGGATTTTTGCATCTATATTCATTAGAGAGATTGGTCTGTAATTTTCATTTCTTGTAGTATCGTTGTCTAGCTTTGGTATGAGGGTGATTTTGACTTCATAGAATGAGTTAGGTAGCCTTCCCTCCTCTTCAATTTTTTTGAAGAATTTGGGCAGAATTGGTACTAATTCTTTCTTGGATGTTTGGTAGAATTCACATGTGAATCCATCTAATCCTGGACTTTTCTTTTTTGGAGCTCTTAATGACTAATTCCATTTCTTTACTTGTAATTGTTTTGCTGAGGCTGCCTATTTCTTCTTGAGTCAATGTTGGCTGTTCATGCCTTTCTAGGAAGTTGTCCATTTCATCTACATTGTCTAGCTTATTAGCATAAATTCATTTATAGTATCCTTTCATTAACTCCTTTATTTTGGGGGGTCACTGGTATGTCTCCTCTTTCATTTTTTATTTTATTTATTTGTGTCCTCTCTCTTCTTCTTTTTGTCAATCTTGCTAAGTGTCCATCAATCTTATTGGTTTTCTCATGGAAGCAATGTCTGTTTTTTTTAATTTTCTCAATTGTTTCCATGTTCTCAATTTCATTTATTTCTGCTCTAATCTTCATTATTTCTTTCTCTTTCCTTGCTTTGGGGTTTATTTGCTGCTCTTTCTTTAGTTCTTCTAATTGAACAGTTAATTCCTTGATTTTTGATCTTTCTTATTTTTTTATATAGGCATTTAGGGCAATAAATTTCCCTCTTAAAACTGCCTTTGTTGTGTCCCATAAATTTTGATATGTTGTGCTTTCATTTTCATTTGCCTCAAGATATTTACTGATTTCTCTTGTAATTTCTTCCTTGACCCACTGGTTGTTTAAGAGTGTGTTGTTGATCCTCCATATATTTGTTAATTTTCTGGCACCCTTCCTATTATTGATTTCCAACTTCATTTCTTTATGATCTGAGAAAGGTTTTGTATGATTTCAATCTTTTAAAATTTATTTGGACTTTTTTGTGGCATATGGTCTATCCTTGAGAACAATCTATTAGGACTTGAGAAAAAGTTATATCCTGCTGCTCTGTGGTGTAATGTTCTATAAATGTCTAAGTGTAGTTTATTTATTGTATTATTCAAATTCTGTTTCTTTTGTTTGTTTGTTTGTTTTGTTTGTTTGTTTTTTTACATGGGCTGGCACCGGGAATCGAACCTAGGTCCTCTGGCATCACAGGCAAGCATTCCTGCCTGCTGAGCCACCGTGGCCCTCCCAAATTCTGTTTCTTTATTGATCTTCTGTCTAGATGTTTTGTCCATTGATTAGAGCAGGGAATTGAAGTCTCCAACTATTATGGTAGATGTGCTTATTTCTCTTTTCAGTGTTTGCCTCATGTATTTTGGAGTACTCTGGTTGAGTGTATAAATATTTATGAATGTTATGTTTCGTTGTTGAGTTATTCCTTTTATTAATATATAGTGTCCTTCTTTGTCTTTTTAAATTGTTTTACATTGAAGTCTGATTTATTGGATATTAGTATAGCTACTCCTGCTCTTTTCTGATTATTGCTTGCATGATATCATTCCCTACCCTTTCACTTTCAACTGATGTTTATTCTTTTATCTAAAATGCATCTCCTGTAGACAGCATATGGATGGGTCCTGTTTTTTAATCCATTCTGCCAGTCTGTGTCTTTTGATTGTGGATTACTGTAAACCATTAACATTTAGTGTTATTACTGTAAGGGCAGTACTCTCTTCTACTATTTTGTATTTGGATGTTACATGTCATATATAATTTTTCTTCTTTTTACCATAACTGATAGTCTTCATTTCTACAGTCTTCTCCATACCTCTCTCTGCTGTCTTTTTCTATTTCTCTCAAGTGTTCCCTTTAGTATTTCTTGCAGAGCAAGTCTCTTTGTCACAAATTCTCTCAGTGATTTTTTTGTTTGAAAATGTTTTAATTTCCCCCTCATTTTTGAAAGACAATTTTGCTGGATATGGAATTCTTGGTTGGCAGTTTTTCTCTCTTAGTATCTTAAATATATCATAACAGTGTCTTGCCTCCATGGTTTCTGCTGAGAAATCTACACATAGTCTTATTGGGCTTCTCTTGCATGTGATGGATTGCTTTTCTGTTGCTGATCTCAAAATTCTCTCATTCTTTGACATCTGACATTCTGATTAGCAAATGTCTTGGAGTATGTCTATTTGGATCTATTTTATTTGGGGTACACTGCACTTCTTGGATCTGTAATTTTAAGTCTTTCATAAGTATTGGGAAATTTTCAGTGATAATTTCCTCCATGTATTTTTCTGTTCTTTTTCCATTCTCTTCTGGGACACCCACAACATGCATATTTGTGTGTTTGTGTTGTCATTCAATTCCGAGTTCCTGCTCATATTTTTCTATTCTTTTCCCTATATTCTTTTTTGCTTGTCAGATTTCAGATGTCCCATCCCCCAGTTCACTAACCCTATCTTCTGCCTCTTGAAATCTGATAGTGTAGGTTTCCATTGATTTTTTCCATTTCTTCTTCTGTGCTTTTAATTCCCATAAATTCGGTGACTTGTTTTTTAAGTCTTTTGATTTCTTTTTTTTTTTGTTTATCCCTTGTCTTCTTTATATTCTCTCTCAATTCATTGATTTGATTTTTGATGAGGTTTTATGTGTCTGTTTGAATATCCTGAATTAATTGCTTCAGCTCCTGTATCTCTTTTGAATTGTTGGCGTGTTCCTTTTACTGTGCCATATTTTCAATTTTCGTAGTATGGTTTCTTATTTTTTGCTGGTATTTTGACATTTAATTTCCTTAATTAGTTTATTCTGGAGATTGTTTCCAATTTTTTACTTAGGATTTTCTTGCTGGATGACTTTCTTGTCCATCTGTTCTTTGACATTCAGTTCAGCTTATTTTCTACGTCTAGCTTAGGTTTTGTTTAACAGATCGGAGTTTTTCAGTTTTTGGTTTCTTATTTTTTGCACTGTTTTTATGGTGCCTTTTTTATTCCCTTTATGAGACTCTACTTAGGTATTATAGACCCCAGTCAGATTTTTCCCTGATCAGACTGGCCTCCTCTCAGGAGGAAAGAGTCACCTGCATCACTTTTCCCTGAGGATGTGACCCAGCTTCTTTGAAGCATCTAGACTCTGTGTTGTTCCTACCCTGCCCAGTATGTGGCACTTGTTTTCTTATGGATCCCACCAGCATAAAGTGATGTGGAATCTTTAATATCAGCAGTCTCTCCCTGCTGGGGCTTTGGTTAAGACAAAAGAGAGGTTGTAGCCTGGCTTTAATTGCTTCAGTTATCCAGACCATGGGGTCTGAATTCCCTTAGGGACAGGTTCTACCTGAGCTGGGCCCCACCCTTCTCCTGTGGAAGGCCCAACCTCCAGGGAATTATTTTCTTTAACCTGACTAGCCTCTTTCCTTCTCGACCAAGCTTAATTCTGACCTTGCCTGGGATAGTTGGAGGCTTAGAAGCAGTTCTGGGTGGAATTACAGCTGATCTAGCTTGTCCAGTCTGGTGTACAGTGTGTGTGGTCACTGATGTGAACTGAGCAGTTGTTCTGTATTGTTTGTGGTTATTTACTAGTTGCTCTGGAGGACGAACTAAATTCCACACCTCACTAAGCCACTATCTTGGACCCTCCCCTGTATGAAAATTTTTGATGACTGATTGAGTTTCTTTAGTTGTGATTGGTTTCTTCAGATCTATTTCTTCCTGAGTCAGTGTGGCTTGTTTTTGTATTCCCAGGAACTTGGCTATTTCATCTAAGTTGTCCAGCTTGTTGGCATATAGTTGTTCATAGTATCCTCTTATGATTTATTTTACTTCTTCGTGGTCTGTGGTAAAGTACCCCTTCTAATTTTTTATTTGTTTATTTGCATCCTTTATTTTTTTGTCAGTCTTGTCGGTGGCCCATCAATTTTATTGATTTTCTTATAGAACCAACTTTTGGTTTTATTGATTCTTTATATTGTACTTTTGTTCTCCTATTCACATAACTCTGTTTTAATCTTTGATATTTCTCTTCTTCTGTTTGCTTTGGGGTTAGCTTGCTGTCCTTTCTCAAATTCCTGCAGGTTAGCAGTTAAGTCCTCTATTTTTGCTCTTTCTTGTTTTTTAGTATAGACATTTGGAGCAATAAATTTCCCTCTCAGCACAGCCTTTGCCACATCTCACAAGTTCTGATAAGTTGTATTCTTATTTTCATTCATCTCCAGATAGTTACTGATTTCTCTAGCAATTTCTTCTTTGACCCACTGGTTGTTTAAGAGTGTGTTATTTAATCTCCATATATTTGTGAATCTTCTCATTCTTTGGTGGTTATTGAGATCCAACTCCATTCCATTGTAATCACAGAAAGTCTTTTAATAATTTCAATGTTTTTGAGTTTATAAAGACCTATTTTGTGCACCAACATGTCATTTATTCTGGAGGATGTTCTGTGAGCACTAGAGAAGAATGTATACCCTTGTGTTTTGGTGTGAAATGACCTATATATGTCTGTTAGGTCTAATTCATTTATCAAATTGCTTAACTTCTCTATTTTCTTCTTGATCTTATGTTTGGTTGTTCTATCTATAGAGAAGAGTGGTGTTTTGAAGTCTTCTAATATTATTGTTGAAACAGCTATCACTCCCGTCAGTTTTGCCAATGTCTGTCTCTCATATTTTGGAGCTCCTTGATTGGGAGCATAGACATTTATGAATATTATTTCTTCTTGGTGAATTGTCCCTTTAATTAGTATATAGTGTCCTTCTTTGTCTCTTATTATGTTTTTACATTTAAAGTCTATTTTGACTGATATTAATATCGTTATTCCTGCTTTCTTTTGGTTACAATTTCTGTGGAAAATCTTTGTCCAGCCTTTCAATTTAAATCTATTTGTATCATTGTGTCCAAGAAGGGTCTCTTGTAAGTAGTACATAGCTGGGTTATATTTCTTAGCCATTCTGCCAATCTGTCTTTTAATTGGTGAGTTTAGTCCATTAACATTCAAAGTTATTACTGCAAAGGCATTTCTTGAATCCACCATCTTATCTTTTTAATTTTATTTGTCAGATCTATATATTCTTTTCCTTCTTTCTGTTTCTATCCTTTAAGTTACCCTTACTGGTACTCTTCAATTCTGTCCCCTCCTCAAGACCTCCCTCTCCTGTCTTTTTTATTCAATTGGTAGAACTCCTTTTATTATTTCTTGTAGGGCCAGTCTCTTGTTGACAAATTCTTTTAGGATTTGTTTTTCTGTGAAAATTTTAATCTCTCCCTCAGTTTTGAAGGACAGTTTGGCTAGGTACAGAATTCTTGGCTGGAAGTCTTTCTTTTTCATGATTTTAAATATATCATACTATTGCCTTCTAACCTCCATGGTTCTAGTTGAGTAGTCCGAACTTAGTCTTATGTGGTTTACCTTGTATGTAGTAGATTGTTTTTTCTCTTGCCACTTTTAGAATTTTCTGCTTCTCTTCAACATTTGACAGGCTGATTCGTATGTGTCTTGGGGAAGGCCTATTTGGATTTATTTTGTTTGGAGTTTGGGCTTCTTTGACTTGTATATTTATGTCCTTTATAATGGTTTGGAAGTTTTCCTCCATTGTATCCACAACTACTCTTCCTAGCCCTTTAATCCTCTCTTCTCCTTCTGGGACACTGATGATTCTTATATTTTTATGCTTTGCTTTGTCTATCATTTCCCTGAAATCCAATTCAAAATTTTCTATCTTTTTTTGCCATTTGCTGTTTTGAGTGTTCAAAATCAGTTATCCTGTCCTCTGGATCACTTACTCTTTCTTCTGTCTGTTCAAATCTGCTATTGTGTACCTCTAGGATGCTTTTTATTTGATCATCAGAGTCTTTAATCTCTATATCTGCTATTTTTCTATTTATTCTTTCTAATTCCTCTTTATGCTCTTCTGTCTTCTTGACCTCCTATATCTCATTAGCAATCCCTATTATCTTATTAAATAGAGTTAAATAAACATTTTTGATTAGTTGTTCCAACATATGTGTCACCTCTGTTGTATTAATTTGGTCATTAGGCTGAGCTGTATCTGTCTGCATTGTGATAGGCTTAGTGTTCTGTTGCTTTTATCACATGTATCTTGATTGATTTACTTTGAGAGTTGATTTCCTTCAGTAGTCTAAAGCCTTGTGTTTGTGGGAGAGATGTGTAGCAGGGTGAAGGGCACTAGGTGGAGCAGTGTGGTGATGCATTGCAGCGCAGTTGTAGGCACAAGTTGGGGATGTTATGCTGGTGCTTGTGAACATGGGTGCTCAGCAGGTAAGGAGGATGTAGCTATCTGGGTACACAGTTGTGGTGGATGCACCCTCATGTGTCTAAGGCATGGGCCTTTTGTGTCCATGCACAAAGCTATGGCCATGGGTCAGCATTATGCCTTCATGGGCTGGGACTGGATGTGACCTGGCTGCACAGTTCAGTGCTTTCTCAGAGCTGAGAAGCTTGGATGAGGGCCGTGTGCATGTGCTGGCCTAGGAGTGCTGTAAACTGATGTTCCCAGAGCTGAGGGATGTGACTGGGGGTCGAGCACATGCGTAAGTCTAGGAGTGCCATAAAATTATGTTCAGAGTTCAGGGGAAGCAGGGTGAGGCTCTGTGACAATTTGGTTGAGCGGCGGTTGGGGCCTGGGTATAGAGGTATGGGCCTATAACTTTTGTACACTGGTGACAGCCAGCAGGGAACAGGAAGGTGGAGGTAGTGCTTTGTAGGGGTGCAGGAAATGTGGGTTGGGCTGCACTTTGGGTGTGGGTGTGGGGCAGGTATATATACTGGGGGTTGGTGGGGCAATGGTGCTTGGAGCCCAGGGAGTGTGGGTGGGTGATGGGGTTCAGGTGTGTGGGGTTTGGGGTGAGTTGCAGGTCATGAGGTTGCAATAATGAGGGTAGCACATTCAAGGAACACAGCTTTGTTTACCTCCTAGTCCTTGTCTCCCTATCCATGCACTCCTGTGGGCTCCACGCTTCTACATTTGACTCCGGTTCTCTTGTTTGTTGATTTTGCTTATTTGTTAGTTTATTGGGAAGTGCGTGGGCCAGTAATCAAACCTGGATTTCCTGCATGGCAGGTGAGAATTCTACCACTAAACTACCCTAGCACACCTTCATTCTCTTCTTAATAAAGCTTCAAGTTGCTTGCAATTTGGTGCTATGAGGAAAAAAATCACTATGAACATTCTTACACAAGACCTATGTGTGTGTGTGCATATGTGTGTGTGCATTTGTTTTTATATAAACTTGAAACTGCTTGTGGGTGAGAAGGAGATGTGACTCATATCATTGAAAAGAGAAATAATAGTTATTGTTTATACACTAATCACATGGTTTTATCATTAAGATCTGGATTAGACCTTAAGAGGTAGCTGATCTTACTATGTAAATTCTGTTAGAATTAATGACTGATAATCAACTCCTCTCATGCTAAAATAATAAATGTTTTTTCTAACCTTCAAAATGTAATTGGTTGATATCTGATTGTATGGTATAGCCTTAATTTGGACACTTACAGACACATTTTGTAGCTAGTTTATCTTGTGACGTTAAACTAATTTATATATCTTTAAATAGTAGCACTTTATTTAGTTTAAACTTACATATAGTAACATTTGCTCTTCTTTGTTTATAGTTCTATAGGTTCCATAAAATGTATGTTTTCATGTATCCATCATTGAAAACTAGAAAAAGAACAGTTCCATCATACAAAACTTCCCCATTCCCCATCTCTAACCCCTGACAACTACTGATTTGTTCACATACCTGTCATTTTCCCTCTTCTAGAATGTTACATAAATGTAATTATGCAAAATGATACATCTTAAGTCTATATTTTTCACTTAATAAAATTAATTTAAGATGCATCCATATCATTGTGTGGAGAAATTGCTTCTTTTCACTGCATAAAATATCATGTTGTATGGATGTATCACAATTACATTCATAAGTTGGCACACATATGGGAGATTATGAATAAATCTCCTGTGAACATCATGATATCAGTTTTAGTTTTAACATAAATTGTCATTTTTCTTGTGTACGTATATAAGAGTAGGCTCACTAGATCACATATTCTCTTAAAGAGCAAAAACTTTTCATTTTGAAAAACTTCAATTTACTATTTTTAATATTGTGCTTTTGTTGTCATATCAGACAGTACCTTCCTTAACACAATTTAAAAAAATATTTTGAGCTAGTTTTTCTATAGGGTATGAGGTATAAGGTAAGAATTTTTTTCCAAAAGTATATCCAGTTGTTCCAGTGCTATTTAATGAAATGATTATCATTTCACCATTTGTTCCTTTGTCAAAAATCTCTTGATTTTATTTGTCTGAGTCTGTGGTTTGGACTTTCAATTCTGTTGCACTGATCTATAAGATTATCCCTAAGCAAATACCACACAGCCTTAATTAGTATAGATTTAGTACATTTTTAAACCAGATATTATGAGTCCTCTAGCTTTTGCCTTCCTTTTCAAAATTGTTTTGATTGTGCTAATCCTTTTGCCTTTTGATATATTCCCAGAATAAGCTTATTAGTATATCTCTATAAAAATGAAGTTGTGATTATGGCTTCAACTCCAATATGTAAACAGTTTGAAAATTGTAAATTGCATCCTTACATCAAGATAAAGGGTGAACAAATTGAAAATCAGTGATATTTCCTGGACTCATGAAGCAATTAAGATCAGAATAAACTACCACCTTGAAATATTGAGAAACTGGCAATTACAGAAGAACACAGAACAAAATCTGCTTACCTGGAGCAGAAGTCACTGGAGCTATAAACTAATAGGAACATTTAAATGACATTTTTTTCTATATTAGAGAATTTACGGGTTTACAGATCAAATCATGCATAAAATAAAGAGTCTGCTATACCACCCTATTATTAAAACTTTACTTGGTGTGGAACATTTATTGTTATTAAGTACCATAATGTACTATACAGTATAGTTAATGATTTAACTTAGAGTTCTGTTGCCATATGTGCAATCTATCATTTCCCCCTTTAATCACATACTCACACACACACACACACACATATGTAGGTGGTGTTAGCTATGTTCACATGGTTGTGCTACATCACCTCCATCCATTACAGAAATATTTCATTGTTCCAAAAGGAATCCTATAAATTCTAAACCTTAATTCCCAATTTCTTGTCCTCACCTCATCCTCTAGTAACCTATACCATAGATTCTGACAGTATGATTTTGCTTACTCTAATTACTTCAATGGATTAAGCAGTTCAGTCAAAAGGTAGAACTGATTAAAAAGAATGACCCAATGATATCCTCTCTGCAGGATACTCATATTAATTTCAAAGATATAAGTAGGTTGAAAGTGAGAGGATGGAAAAAATTATACCCTGCACGTAGTAACCAAAGGAGAGCTGAGATGGCTATATGAATATCAGATAACACAGACTTTAAGTCAGTAAGTTATGAGGGACGAAGTTGGCAATTAAATACTGATAAAGTGGTCAATTCAACAAGATGTAATAACTATGAATATATATGTACCTAACAGCTGACCCCCAAAATATATGAAGCAAATACTGACAGATTTGAAGGGAGAAATTGATGGTTCTACATTCATTTAGGAGATTTCTAATACCTCACTTTCAATAATGGATACAACATCTACTCAGAACATCAATAAGGAAATACAAGACTTGAATGTTACTCTAAACCAACTATTACCTAACAGACATAAACAGAAACTACATCCAACAAAAACAGTGTATATTTTGTTTTTGATTGCACATGGATCATTCTCCAAAACAAACCATATGTTAGGTCACAACACAAATCTTAATAAATTAAAAAATACTGAAATCATAGAATGCATATTGTCCTCATACAATGGAATTAAGCTAAACATCAGTAAGAGAGGAAGAAATAGAAAATCCACAAAAATATGGTAATTAAACTGCATATTCCTAAACAATCAATGGATTAAAGAGCAAATCACAAGGAAAATTAGGAAATTTCTTGAAGTGAATGAAAATATAAATACAACATGCCAAAATCTGTGGGCAGTGCTAAGAGGGAAATTAATAGCTCTAAATGCTTGTATTAAAAAAAGAAAAAGAAATCCAAATCAGAGACCTAACCTTAAAACTGTGAGAAATATTTTAAAAAGGAGAAAACTAAACTGAAAATGAGGAAAGGGAAAGAAATAACAAAGATTAGAATTGAGAAACAGAAATAAAACGCCATGACAGGCAGAATTAACAAGACCAAAAGTTCATTCTTTGAAAAGATAAATAAGATGACAAATCTTTACCTAGGCTGACAAAAAAAAAAAAAAAAACAAAAGGAGAGAAGATACAAATTATGAAAATCAGAAATTAAAAGGAAGGTATTAGGGCAGGCTACAGTGGCTCAACAGGCAGAGTTCTCACCTGCCATGCTGGAGACCTGGGTTCGATTATTGGTGCCTGCCCATGCAAAAAAAAAAAGGAAGATATTAATACTGACCCCATTGAAACAAAAAAGACTATAAGAGTATGCTATGAACAACTGTATTCCAATGTTATATAACCTAGATATAATGCAAGTTTTCAGAAAATTAGAAACTACCTACACCGATTAAAGGACTAGAAGATCTGAAAAACAATTACTAATAATGAGATTGAGTCAGTAATAAGAAACCTCCCAACAAAGGAAAGCCTAGGACCATGTGGCTTGACTAGAAATTTACCAAACATTCCAAGATTTAACTCCAATTCTTCTCAAATTCTTCCAAAAACTTGAAGAAAAGGGCACATTCCTATTTCATTCTATGAGATAAATACCACTTTCAGACCAAAGCCAGAAAAAGATAACACAAGAGAAAATTATAGATTCTCTAATGAATATAGGTGTAAAAATCCTCAACAAATTATTAGCAAATTGAATCCAACTGCACATTGAAAGAATTATACACTACTATCAAGTGAGTTTTATTCCAGGTGTGCAAGCCTTGTTTAACAGAAGAAAATAAATTAATGTAGTGCACCATATTAACAAATCAAAGGGGAAAAACCACATGATCATTCCAATTGATGCAGAAAAGGCATTTGAAAAAATCCAACACCTTTTCTTGAATGAAAATACTTTGAAAGATAAGAATAAAAGGAAACATCTTCAACATGATTAAGGGCATATAAGAAAAGCCCACAGATAACATTGTACTCAATGGTGAAAGACCAATGGTATATGACCAACTGATTATTTTTCTTTTGCATGGGCAGGCACCAGGAATCAAACCTGGGTCTCCAGCAGGGCAGGCAAGAACTCTGCCTGATGAGCCACCAAGGCCCACCTTGACCAACTGATTTTTGACAAAGAGCCAAAGTCACTCAATTGGGAAAGAATAGACTTTTCAACAAATTGTCCCGGGGAAACTGAATCTTCATTTGCAAAAAAAGAAAAAAAAATGGGAGGAGGGCCCCTATCTCACACCATATTAAGAAATCAACTCAAAATAGATCATAACCCTATATATATAAACCACAACTCTCAAACCCCTAGAAGAAAACATAAAGAAGCATCTTCAGTGCCTTGTGTTAGGCAATGGTTTAAATGATAATTTTGATGAATTGCAGCAGGCTGAGTGAGGACTATCATGAGAGTGAGAAAGTCTTGGTGGTGACAGTCTTGTTGGGCTTCACATTTTCATAACTTTTACCTGTAGGAACCACATAATGTTCTTATGATTAAAAGCCAAGTAAGATCTCCCCATGGCATTAGTAGGTGGATGAAAAAAGTAATCATTGTGAAATCACCCAGAGTGTACTCCCCAAGAAAAATCTAACTCTTCAGGAAAATTGATTTTGCCTGAAACTTATCCCACTTAAAGAGAATGAAATATGCCCAACTCCAGCCCCCTGTAGGCTTCCTGTCTTACTTAACAGGGAGGGGAAGAGGTGAGAAAGACTTGTAAAAGTCACAGCCCAGGCACAAGGCCATTGAAATTTTGAGATTTAATCATGATACTTTAGAATACCTTCCTCCCCCACATCTTACAACCATATCAATATAATTAGCACAAATACAGTGAATTATAGCTAAAACAACTGAAAGAAATGCAGACTCTTTCTAAGGAGGAGTACTTAGGGAAGTCCAAAGACAACAGTGTTGATAAAAATAAGGACAATAGAGAAACTGGAAGCCTTTGGCACCTATAACAGGAACAAACATTAAATGCAACCCAACTCCTTGCCAGATTAACTAAAAAACTGTCACTAAAGATACATTTTCCTCAATTTGTATCTCCAATATATTGTGTCTGGAACATCAATGAAAAATCACAAGGCATACTGTAAAGGAAGAAAAAATACAGTCTAGAGAGACAAAACAAGCATTAGAGCCAGAAAAAGATATGACACAGCTGTTGGAATTATCAAATAAGGAATGTAAAATAACTACAATAAACATGTTAAAGGCTCTAATGAAAAAAGTAGGTAACATACAAGAACATAAGGGTAATGTAAGTGGAGAGATTGAAACTCTAAGAAACAATCAAAGGGAAATCTAAAAATAAAAATGCCTTAACAGAAATGAAGAATACCTTTGTTGTTTCCTCAGTATACTGGATAAAGCCAAGGAAAGAATCAATGAACTTGAGCGTGGGTCATTAGAACTGTAATGCAAAGGAAGAAAGAATGAAAAAAAAAAAAACTGAGCAGAACATCCAAGGAATTTGACACAATTTCAAACAGTGTAACATAAACTTAATTGGAATGCCAGAAAAAAATAGAGAAATAACAAAGAAGAAAAAATAATTAAAATAATAATGGCCAAGATTGAAGTTCCAGGAAAATGGCAGAATAGGACAGGTTGAGTTCATTCCTGCTCCAAGGAACACCTAGAGAAAGGACAGGAGGGTGACTGAGATGGTGATTCCAGGGTGTAAGTAACCTGAGAGGGTCCTCTGCACCACATAGCCAGGGCCTGGTTACAAAAGCTGAGGGACTGAGAAGCAGAATCAGAGACCATCTGCCTGGTGCAAACAGTCTAACACGGAATCCCAGAGCACTCAGGAGTGCATGGACATGGAAAGGAGGACTAGGAAGTAAGGCAAGTCACGTTCCTTGAACATGCTACCCTACTGATGCAGCTTCATGACCTGCAACACTTGAAACTCATCACCCGGCCCCTCCCCGTGCTACAAGTGCACCAACCTGTATCTACCTCACATCACCTCCCCAAGCGCATGCATGCCTGCCCCAGCACAATCCATCTCTTCTTCAAAAGTGCAGTCTTGACATGCCCCTACCAAGCCCTACCTCCCCCTACCTGCCCCCTGCAGGCAGTTGCCAGAACATTAAGGCTGCTACAGCTTACCTCCATACCTAGGCTACACCACCTCCAGCCCATACAGTCATGCAACCCCACCCCATGCCCTGAACTCTGGGAAATGTACATCAGCTTATGGGCCCTCCAGATCTGTTCATACACACGACCCCCAGTCATACCCACCAGCTCTGAAAAGACACTGACCTTTGTAGTCAGGCCACATATGCCCCAAGCCCATGCAGGCACAATGCCGACCCACTGCTCTCAGCTCTGCCCACGCATACAAAGGGTCCCACATCTTAGACCAGCACACACCAGGGTTCTGCCCCCAGACCAGTGCAACTGCACAACCATATACTCTGGGCTGCTGGGCACCCATGTTCACAGGCACCAGTGCAGCATTTCCAACCTGTGCTTATACTTAAGTTGTAATGCATTACTACAATGTCATGCCACACCCCTTGCCCCCCATCCTGCTCCACATCCATCCCACAAATATAAAGCTTTAGTCTACTGAAGTAAATAAACTTCCAAAGTAAGCCAATCAAGATATTTACATGCTGTGAAGACAAAAGAAGATCACTAGTATATCATGATGGAAACAGATATAGCCCAGCCTAATGACCAAATTAAAACACCAGAGGAGACACAGACATTGGACCAACTAATCAAAGTTGTTCATATAATTCTACTAAATAAAATAAATTGGATGGTTAATGACATAAAGGAGACCAAGAAGACACTCAAAGAGCATAAAGGGGAATTTGAAATAATAAATAGAAAAATAGCAGGTATCACAGACATTAAAGTTTCTGTAGATCAAATAAAAACATGCTAGAGACCCACAACAGCAAATTTGAATAGGCAGAAGAATGAATAAGTGAAGTTGAGGACAAGAGAATGGTATCGAGCACCCAAAATAGCAAATAGCAAAAGTGATGGAAAAATTTGAATTGGATCTCAGGGAAATGATGGACAAAACAAAGCACACAAATATAAGAATTAATGGTGCCCCAGAAAGAAAAGAGAAGAGAAGAGTAAAGTGTTAGGAAGAATAGTTGTGGATATAATGGGTGAAAACTTCCCAACCCCTTTAAAGGACATAAATATGCAAGTCAAAGAAGCTTAATGAACCCCAAAGCGAAGAAAGCCAAATGTACCTCCCCAAAATGCATACTAATCAATCTGTCAAATGTTGAAGAGAAGCAGAAAATCCTGAAACTGACAAAAGAAAACAATCTACTGCATACAAAGGCAACCATATAAGACTGAATTCAGACTACTCAACTTGCACTATGGAGGCAAAAAGGCAGTGGTATGATATATTAAACATCATGAAAGAGAAAGACTTTCAGCCAAGAATTCTGTACCCAATCAAACCATCCTTCAAAACTGTGGGGAATATTAAAATTTTCACAAACAAATCCTGAAACAGTTTGTCAACAAGAGACTGGCCCTACAAGAAATACTAAAGGAAGTGCTATCATTGAAACAAACAAACAAACAAAAAGACAGGAGAGGGAAGTCTGGAGGCGAGCACAGAATTGCACCAGTAAGGATAACTTAAAGGATAAAAAGAGAAAGAGGGAAAGAATATATAGATCTGACAAATAAAATCCAAAAGATGAGATGAAGGACTCAAGAAACACATTTTCAGTTATAACTTTGAATGTTAACAGACTAACCTTACCAATTAAAAGGTACAGATTGGCAGAGTGGATTAAGAAATAAAATCCAGCTATATGCTGCTTAAAAGAATCTCATCTTAGAAACCAGGATGCAAAAAGATTGAAGGTGAAAGGATGGAAAAAGGTGTTCGACACAAGTTTTAACCAAAAGAATGTAGGAGTAGCTATACTGATATCAGAAAAAATAGACTTTAAATGTAAAGATATTATAAGAGACAAAGAAGGACACTGTATATTAATAAAAGGGACAATTCACCAAAAATTATAAATGTTTATGCTCCCAATCAAGCAGCTGCAAAGTACATGTAACAGACATTGGTAAAACTGAAGGGAGTGATAGATATTTCAACAATAATAGTAGGACATTTCAATACAGCACTCAGCTCTATAGGCAGAACAGCCAGACATAGGATCAACAAGGAAATAGAGAACATAAACAATTTGATAAGTGAATTAGGCCTAACAGACATAAATAGGTCATTACACCCCAAACACCAGGATATACATTCTTCTCTATTCCTCATAGAACATTCTCCAGGATAGAGCATATGCTGGGACACAAAACTGGTCTTTAAAAATTTAAAAACATTGAAATTATTCAAAGCACTTTCTCTGATCACAATGGAATGAAGCTGAATATCAATAACCACCAAAGAATGAGAACTTTCACAAATATATGGAGATTAAATAGCACATTATTAAACAAACATTGGGTAAAAAAGAAATTGCTAGAGAAATCAGTAGCTATCTGGAGGTGAATGAAAATGAGAATACAACATACCAGAATTTACGGGATTCAGCAAAGTCTGTGCTGAGAGGGAAATTTATTGCCCTAAATACCTATATTAAAAAAGAAGAAACAGCAAAATCGAGGACTTAATTGCTCACTTGGAGGAACTTGAGAAAGAATAGCAGACTAACCCCAAATCAAACAGAAGAAGAGAAATGACAAGGATTAAAGCTGCATTAAATGAATGGGAGAACAAGAGAACAATAGAGAGAATCAATAAAAGAATAGCTGTTTCTTTGAGAAAATCAATAAAATTAATGGGCCACAAGCAAGACTGACTAAGCAAAAAAGAGAGAGGATGCAAATAAACAAAGTCAGAAATGAGAAGGAGTGTGATACGACAGACCATGAAGAAATAAAAGAAATCCTAAGACACTACTAAGAATAACTATATACCAACAAACTAGACAACTTAGGTGTAATGGACAAATTCCCAGAAACTCATAAAGAAGGCACATTGCCTCAGGAAGAAATAGAAGATCTCAACATAACATTCATAAATAAAGAGACTCAATAAGTCATCAAAAATCTTCCTACAAAGAAAAGCCAGGACCAGATGGCTTCACAGGGGAATTTTATCAAACATTTCAAAAGAACTAACACCAATCCTCCTCAAACTTTTCCAAAAAGTTGAGGAAAAAAGAACACTACCCAACTTACTGTTATGAAGCTAACACCAGATGGCTTCACAGGGGAATTTTATCAAACATTTCAAAAGAATTAACACCAATCCTCCTCAAACTTTTCCAAAAAGTTGAGGAAAAAAGAACACTACCCAACTTACTGTTATGAAGCTAACACCAGATGGCTTCACAGGGGAATTTTATCAAACATTTCAAAAGAACTAACACCAATCCTCCTCAAACTTTTCCAAAAAGTTGAGGAAAAAAGAACACTACCCAACTTACTGTTATGAAGCTAACATCAGTTTAATATCAAAATCAGGTAAAAATAATATAAGAAAGGAAAACCATGGGCCAATCTCCCTGATGTACATAGATGCCAAAATTCTCAACAAAATAATAGCGAACTGAATCAAAAAACACATCAAAAGAATTATACCCCACAACCAAGTATGGTTTATAGCAGGAATGCAAGGATGGTTCAACACAAAAAAATCAATTAATGTAATGCAGTACATTAACAAATTGAATGCAGTACATTAACATGATCATCTCAATTGATACAGAAAAAGCATTCGACAAAGTTTAACATACTTTTCTCATGAAAACATTTCAAAAGATAGGAATCAAAGGTAATTTCTTCAAAATATGATAAAAGGTATATATGAAAACCTCATAGCGAGCATTGTGCTCAATGGAGAGAGACTGAAAGCTTTCTCCTTAAAGTCAATTGTGGTAATAAAAAAAAAAACATTTATTCCTCCTTTCCTCCTATATTCTGGAGCAGCTAGAAGGAGAAATCTGAGATGATGGAATGGTAGCCCATGACAAACTCTGGGATCTGTACTGTAACTACTTGTTGAAGAGTGCTTTGAAAATTATTGCTTTTTTTTCTTTCTTTGTTTTGTGTGTGTGTGTGTATATATATATGTTATATTTTACAATACAAACACTAAAAAAAATATCAGTTAACAAAAGAAAATATGTCATGTCAGAGATACTTATTTAGCTTTCCAAAGGTTATAGTCATTTTGTCAGTGAACAGTGTTATTTAGATGAGGCATATTCAAGGTCAATCTTCACTGCCAGGAAGGCTGATGTTCCCCATCAGCAATGAAAAAGCCTTGGGGAACCCCAACTAGGGAAAGCATGCATTTGAAGGCATGCAGAAAGAGACCTTTTCTCCTTCCTCCCCTTGTTATATTTTCTTTTTGTTACTATCAAGGTGAAGAGAAAAATTATTGGCTTATTCAAAAAAAACACCAGAAGATCTCCTGGGGACATAATGAAAATCACCTTGCTTCTGATTAAAGAAAGATTATACCTCTTTAGCTGGAATTACAAATAAATTTTAGGCTTTGTAGGCAATTTGAAAACCAAAAAAAATTATGGCCAAGAACTTTCTAAAATTAATGACAGTCACCAAACCACAGTTCCAGGAAGCACCAAAAAATAAACAAGCTTGATAAACACCAAACAAATTTACAACTATATGTATCATATTCAAACTTCAAAATCTTGATAGTTCTCCCAGTTACCTTACATAAAGAATAAAAAGGATAAGAATCACAGCAACTTCTTGTCACAAAGCATGTAAGCACCATATTGAAGGTGAACATGATCAAAACGGGTTGTATAGACCTATGTGTCCCATTGATTAACACTAGAAATATAAATAAATTCTTACAAGAACTATTTCAAAGGTATGATTCGTGTACAGTGCTTAAGTCCAGGGTACAGGGGAAAAACTGCTATTGCATGCTATGGGCTATGTTTAGCAGGAAAACATCAGCACTACCACAGCAGCAGCAGGGGTAAATAATGCAGGGAGGGACAGTAGTCAAGGGGAGGTTTATATTTCCTATTTGGTGATCATGTGTTTATTGGTTATTTTTTTCTTGGAAACAATGAAATTATCTAAATTTGGGAATGTTGATGGACTGTGGATTTTGGACATTATACATGCTGCCTAATAATAATGATGTAAAATGAGGAAGCCACTGTAAAAAGCAGTCTGGCAATTCTTCAAAAAGTTAAACAAAGAATTACCATATGACCCACAATTCCACATCTAGGTATATATCCCAACTGATTGAAAATAGGAACTCAAGCACGTATCTGTACAACAGTGTTCATAGCAGCATTATTCATGATAGCCAAAAGGTGCAAGCAACCCAAAGCCTATCAATATATGAATGTATAAGCAAATTGTGATACACACATACAATAGAATGTTATTCATCTATAAAACAGGGATGAAGTTCTGATATATGCTGCAAGTTAGATGTAAAATTATTGTGCTGAGTTATATAAGCCAGAAAATAAAGGAAAATGTTATGATTTCACTTATATGAAGTATCGAGAATAAGCAAATTCACAGAAACAGAAATTAGTGGCTTCTGGGGCTGGAAGGAGGAAGAAATTGGCAATTTTTGCTTCATAGGTACAAAATTTCTGTTTGGGATCACAAAAAGTCTTGGTAATGGATAATGATGTGGTAGCATAATATTGTGAATGTCATTAATAACACTGAAATGTATACTTAAAATGATTAAAATTGGAACATTTGTGTTGTATATATATATATATAATCATAATTAAAACAGAAGTGAAAAATAAAGTTGGACTAGTTAGATTAATTTCAAACAAGGCAGACTTCAGTATTAAGAAATTTACCAGGGATAAAGAGAAACATTACATAATGATCAAGTTGTCAATCCACCAGAAGATATAACAATCCTTAACATGTATGCACACACAGCAGAAGAACATAAAAATATAGGAGGCAAAAGCTTAAATAACTTCAAAGAGAAATATACAAATCCAGTATTATAGTCGGGGAACTTCAACAATGCTCATATAGTAATTGATAGACTAAGCACACCAGACAACAGTAAGGATATTGTTGACCTGAATAACAATATCAATCAACTTTATCATATTGACATTTATAGAATACTTTATCCAACAACAGCAGAATTATTCTTTTCAACTTCCCAGCGAACATTTACCAAGATAGACCATGTTCTGGGGTATAACATTTGTTTAACAAATTTTAAAGAAAATAAATCATACAAAGTTCTCAGAGAAAAATGGAATTAAACCATAAATCAAACACAGAAAAATAGAAGGAAAGTGACTAAATATTTAGAAAGTAAATAATACACTTCTAAATGACACACAAGTCAAATAATAAATCTCAAGAGAAGTTAAAATATTTTGAACAGAATGAAAATGTAAATGTAAAAACAACTTGTGAAAGTGCATGGGATGATTTGAAAGCAGTGTTTAGAGGGAAACATATAGCATTGAATGCATATATTAGAAGAGAAGAAAGAGCAATAACCTAAGCTTCCATCTTAGAAATCAAGAGAAATAAGAATAATGTAAGGCTAAAGCAAACAGTCTAAATGATAAAAATTAGAACAGAAATCAATAAATTGAAAATAAGTTGATAGAGAAAATCTATGAAACCAAATGCTGCTTCTTTGAAAATATCAATACAAGTGATAAACTTTTAACTAGAATGACCAATATAAAGAGAGAGAGAGAGAGAGAGAACAAAGACACAAAATACCAATATTTAAAATGAAAGAGGGGTTATTACTTCTGAGCTAATGGACATTAAAAAAATAATGAAAAGTACTATAAACAACTTTATGCACACAAATTTGATAATTTTATGAAAGGACCAATCCCTTTAGAACACAACTTGTCGAAGGAAAAATGGATATTTTAAATATGCCTTATAACCTTAAAAATATTGATTCAATATTTAATAAAATTATCAAAGAAGTCATGAGGCACAGAATTCATTCGTAAATTCTACCAAAAATTAAAGGAAGAAATGATACCAATTCTCCAGTCTTTTCCAGAAAATAAAACCAATAGGAACATTTTCTAATACATTCCATGAGGCTAGTGTTACCTTATAATAAAATCAGATAAAGACTTTATAGTGAGGAAAATTATAGACCAGTATATTTCATAACCATAGATGTAAAAATCTTCCATAGAATATTAGCAGATCAAATCCTGTAATATATCGGAAGACTTATGTACATCCAAGTGGGATTTATCCCAGATATTCATATCTGGTCCAACATTTAAAATTCAATCAATGTAATTCACATAGCAACACACTGAAGAAAAAAATAGTAAGATTGTACCAGTTGATGCAGAAAAAGCATTTGACAAATTCCCACACATATTCTTATTAATACCTTTTGGTAACCTAGGAAATAGAGGGAATCTTCCTTAATTAGATAAAGAAAATCTACATAAAACCTGCCATTAACATACTTAATGATCAGAAACTGCCTATTTTCACCTTGAGATTGGGAACAAAGCAAGCATCTTATACTTTGTCATCCATATTCAACTTCATAATGGAATCCTTAGTTAGTGAAGAAATAGAAAGAAAGCAAATAAAAGGAATATATATTGGGAAAGAACAAATAAAATTATCTGTGTTCACAGATGACATGAGGTTCTGCACAGAAAATCCCCCCAAAATTGCCAAAAGCCCCTTGGGACTAATGAGTGAGTATAATGAGATCACAGGATGAAGATTAAATTGAATTGCTTTCTTTAGGTCTTCAATGAACAATTGCAATTTGAAATTAAAAAAAAAAACATTTACAATAGCAACACACAAAAAAATGAAATACTTAGGTATAAATCTAACAAAATATGTACAATAAATGTGTAAAAAACGTACAAAACTCTGATAAAAGAAAATATCATCTAAAAAAAATAAGAAATGTTCCAAGTTCCTGTCCAGGAAGAGTTAATATTATTAAGATTCAAATTCTTCCAAGGTTTTTTTTCATATATAAAATGCAAACCCAATCAAAATCTCAGAAAACTATCTGGTGGACATCAACAAAATGATTCAAAACTTTATATGGAAAGACAAAAGACCTAGAATAGCAATCCAATAGTAAAGAAAAGCAATGTTGATAACTCACACTGAATTCAAGTCTTCCTCTACAGGAAGTGTGTAGTATTGGTGAAAGAATAGACAAATAGATCAATGGAACAGAACAGACAACACAGAAGTAGACTCACACACATGCAGTCCACTGATGTTTGACAAAGGAGTAAAGGCAATTCATTGGAGGAAAGTCAGACATTAACAAGTAGTGGTGGAACAGGTGGATGTCCATATACATCAAAATCAACCAAAATGCAGATTTTATACCTTTCACAAAAATAAAATAAAAGTAGATTGTGAACATATATATAATAAACAAAATGATAAAACTTCTTGAATACATAGGGGAAAATCCAGGTGAACTTGTGTTTGGTGGTAATTTATTAGATATGACACCAGAAGTATGATATATGAAAGAAAAAAATTATAAGTTGGACTTTGTGAAAGACACTGTTAAGAGAATTAAAATATAAGCCACAGACCAGGAAAAATATTTTCAAAACACATGTGTGATAAAGTACTTGCATCCAAAATAAACGATGAACCCTTTAATACTCAAAAACAAGAAAACAAAAATCCAATTATAAATGGGCAAGTGATCTAAAAAGACACCTCAACTAAAAAGATATACAGATGGCTATTGAACATAGGAAACGATGCTCGTGATAATTTGTCATTAGTGAATTGCAAATGAAGTCAACAATGTGATACAATGGTATCTCTGTAAAATAGTTAAACAAAAAAAACTGACAATACTAAATGCTGACAAAGATGTGGAGCAACAGAAATGTTCATTCATTCCTGGTGGGAAAGTAAAATGTTACAGCTAGTTTGGAAGACAATTTTGCAGTCTTACAAAGCTAAATATTGTCTAAACATACAATATAGCAATCACATACCTAGTTATTTACTCAACTGACTTGACGTCTTATGAACAGACAAAAGCCTGCTAGATATTGTTTATAGCTGCCTTATTCCCAATTACCAAAATTCGTAAGCAATCATGATGTCTTTAAATAAGTGAATGGATAAAGAGTAATACATCTACACATTGGAATATTATTTAGCAATAAAAGACATGAGCTGGTGGTGCAAGGGTAATTCAGTGGTAGAATTCTTGCCTGCCATGCGGGAGACACAGGTTTGATTTCTAGTCCTTGTGCTTCCCCAAAAAAACAAACAAACAAGCAAAACAAACAAAAATTTTTGTTGACAAAAATTCAACAAATGATACTGTAATAATGGGGTGCTCACATAGAAAAATAATGACATGTAACCCCACCATACAGCATACAAAAAGAAAAAAAAGACACAAGCTATCAATTCATGAAGACATAGATGAACATTAAATGCATATTCCTTAGAGAAAGTAGCCAACCTGAGAAGCTACAAATTATGTGACTCCAATTATATGACATTGTGTAAAAGGCAAAACTATAAAGAAATTACAAAATCAGTGGTTACCAGAAGTTTGTGGGGAAATAAGGAGGGTTGAGCTGGTGAAACATAGGGATATTTTTAGCAGGGTAAAACTGTTCCATGTGATAATTAATCAAGGATTCCTGATACTATTCACTTGTTAAAGCTCATTGAATTTCACAGTTTAAGTAAGAATAACGTATGTGAAATTTTTAAATGTATCATTTAAGAGATCAAATAGGATCCCAGGATGGAATGCAGAACGTGAAAAACAATCTAATTGTATGACAAATGTATAAAACAATCTCAATGCAGGGGTTAGGTGAACAAGATGCAGACCTAGTTACTTTGGAAATGAGTACAATCTGTAAGACTAAAGGAAAAAGGAACTGCATATAAACACAGTACTCTATTTACTAAATGTTTTCCCTATGTTGATATGGGTTAACAATTCTAGTGCTGCTATATATATTAATCGGGATTGAACAATTAAGTAAATGGATGGCAGATGATGGGAACCACCTTCACTACTAGAGTGATCCATATAACAATGTATTATATACGAGACAGCAATGTGAACTCATTTAACTTAACCTAGATATAGGTGGTTACATATGGAAATGTTTTTAAATATGTATATGTAGGTTAGTATACATCCATACATTTCCTTGCTCTGTCATTTGAGAGGGCCTAGAAGCAGCAATATGTCAGTAGCAATAAGCACATCTAGTTTCTAGATCTTGGTTATTAATACCATTTTCCAGTAAAGGATCCTGGGCATCTTGGAAATATGGATGATTCAAGACTGAGACAAGAAATGTATGAGATGACTCTGGAGCATCTTATAGTGCCAGAAATTGAGGAAGTACTGAAAAAAAAAAAAAGAAACACAAAGCAAACAAAGGAGCAAGGAAGGCAAGATGAAAGAAAGAAGGCTGGAGGGAGGAAAGAAAAACCCCACAATGATGGGGGGGCATGACAAGGAGACACTGTGCAACTGAAAGAGCTCCCAATGGCCAAAGCTCAAACACTTAGGAAAACAAAGTAATAAAGTAGTGTTGGATTATAACCCAAAGTACAAATTAAATATCCATGAGCTTATACTAATATAAGCGGTTGAGTAAATATATACATGAAAGACTAGAAGCAGATTTCCCTTGCAGAAGAATTTTAAATAATTTGTGTAGACACTCTGCCCTTATGAAGGGGCAACATAAGTCCCATTTCCTTAAATGTGGGCTGTATCTAGTGACTTTCTCCCAAATAGTATAGGATGGAAAGGGAGAAAAGAAGTGTCTTTACCATGGAGAAATCTGGAAATGACTACTTCAGTCTAGTGATCAAGGTTAACGTCAACAGAAATGTCATATTAATAATATATACCACTGATACGATGTGATAAAAATGATATTACACCTCTGTGTTCTTCCAACACCTGAAGTATATATACTTCTTTGACTGTCTCAAACTTAAAAAAAAATCCTCAGAAATAAATAATATTGCTATAATTTTATTTTACCATATATAATCATGACACAATGCCATCATAATTGTTTACATTATTTCCATCATGGTAATAAGGGCAAGGTTACAGCGTCAGTGCCATTTTATATCAGTTAAGTTTGTGTTATTTTTTCTGAGCACTTCATCACATAATAAGAATGTTAAAAAGGAAATATGCTGAAATCTTCTACTGCAGAAATGAATCCAATTATTTCTTAAGCACATGTGGGTCAGTGATTTTATGAAGTACTGTTTGAGAGTTTAAAACCATCGCATTAATTATTTTTGCTTATTATCTCTACATTAGCATTCATGAATAAATATTGTTAAATATTTTAGCTCAATATGTGAAACATATTTGGTATGAGGAGAAAATCTGAGAAAAGGAAAAATGCCAAAAATATTTTCAAATTTAATATCTCAAGAATTTGGAGATTCTCTAACGTATTTTTCTTGTTCCCAAAGGAGCAACAGAAATTGGTAAAGGATGACAAGGCTTAAAGCATGAGCTGCACACAAGCAGGTGGCAAACAGGGAATAGTCCTGCATCAAAAACTGGAAAGCTGGTGGCAAAAGTGAGCAGATGCTAGGCAACAGCTATGTTACTTGCTGGCAAAACACTGCAGTTTATACAGGCAAGGTTATTTGATGCCTTCTACTTAAAATTTATAAGACAAGTTTCTCCCTCCCACCCACATGTGTAGTTTTAACCCCCCAAGTGCTATCCCAGACAGGCTGGCACTTTTAAATTAAGAGAGGACCTAGACTAGAGTGAGGCAAATGAGGCACCCAAGCTACAAAATTTAAGGAAGCACTCACTCTGGGGGTCATAAAAGTGCTCACGTGCACTGACAGTATGTGCCTCTTTAAATTTGCACCATAGGCACTTCATATGCCTCTGTCTAGGCTTGGTTCAGATTAAAGAATTGACCTCTTTGTGCTGAATGTCATCTGACTACTCAAGAAAGGTAATGTTCTTTTATTATTTCCGAGTCAGTTTTTGGCCACATTTTGTACATTTTTGTACAATGCTCCGCTAGTTGCTTTTGGAGGGTTGTAAAAAATGAATACATATGATCCTCAAGGAGCATCTATTTTCGGTAGCAAAGTATACATATGAAACTTAAGGGCAGCGTCTAGCAGAAAACATCTAAATATTATATGAAACAGGTAAAGAATAATTGCAAATTTGTGTCTTGATAATGAAGATTTAACGAGAGAATGGGCATCTTAAATTTGTATAACTTATATTACATGCATTGTATTTCTAGATCAGCTCGTGAATGTGTATAGAATTTCAAATGAATTTCTTTGCAGTATGACAGCTTTGGGTTTGGTTTTTTAAAATCTAATTTAAAAATTAAGATATGTATGGATTTAATTTTCTGTAGTAGAGTTAAATTGTGTATCAATGATCTCAGGAAAGGTTCTACTACTACAAGGAGGGTGGAGTAATATTATTTTTATTAGTTCACTTGAGATTGATGGGTAAAACCTAGAATCTAAGTTATTTTGAAATATTGCTTACTGAGAATTTCAATCACAATCATTATATAGCACTAAGACTGTGCTTCCCCCCAATTCGTTGCTAAAGCTCCAACAGAATGTTAAGACTATTAATAGATATATTCCCAGTAGTATAGCTGTAAAAAGTGAAATAGCATATTGGAAAAACAATGAACATTAAATTTTTTTTTTAAACATAACAAAATACAAACAGAAACATTCTTACCATATCATCATCCCATTATTGGTATGTAATCAAACACTCACTATATCATCACCATGATCATTTCTTAGAACATTTGCATCAATTCAAAAAAAGAAATAAAAAGAAAAAGAAGAAAAAAATTCATACATACTATATCCTTTACCCCTCCCTCTCATAACAATGAACATTTTAACAAAAGAAGCAGAGAAGTATCTTCCTGTTGAAACCCTGCATACATGTGTGTGTGAGGGGGTATGGGTATATGGGCACAAAAGAGAAGGAGAAAGAGAGAAAATGAATTTGATTTAAAAGCATATGTGTCCTTTCTTCTGAAGTCTGCAACCTCTGATGTTATAAACTCTTTGTGTCTGTGGGTTGCTAAATGTTCCTTTGTTTCTCTCCTGCCCTTTATTCATGGATACCATGAATAACCACAAGCAATATTTAGTCCTTGGATATTTGAAATTGTTCATATTTCTGAGTTTGTTATCTCTCAGATGAAAATCCCCCTCATTAGTCTCTTCTTATTCTTTCAATGCTAAATTTTCAAATCAGATGCTAACCCTAAAACTGTAGGTAATATTTTTTTTTATTAATTAGAAAAAGAATTAACAAAACAATTAGAAATCATTCCATTCTACATGTACAATCAGTAATTCTTAATAACATCACATAGTTGCATATTCATCATTTCTTAGTACATTTGCATCGATTTAGAAAAAGAAATAAAAAGACAACAGAATAAGAATTAAAACATTAATAGAAAGAAAAAAAAACAAAAACAAAAAATGTAGGTAATATTTTTATCTAGAACCTCTTTATGCTTGTTACAGCAATCCTTTGCAAAACTATTTTACTCATCAAGGTATTCTTTCTAAATAAGGTTGTCAGATAAATAGAGGATCACCAGATAAATTTGAATTTCAGATTAATTTGATTTCCTTCTGTCCCTAATATTGCATAGGACATACTTACACAAAAAGTTATTCATTTTTATCTGAAATTCAAATTAAACCAAGTGGGATTTTTGTTTTTTGTTTGTTTGTTTTGTTTACTAAAGCTGGCAGCCTTACTTCTGCCTTACTCCAGGTAAAAGAAAGAAGCCTTCTTGTATATATATATAAAACCTTGTTTTATGTGAAAAATCATTTCTATTTTCAAATAAATAAACTCAGATTTGCAAGGACCATAGAGCTAATTCATGGTTCACCTTTTGTTCTGACATGGAACGTAATATACCTTTCCCTCTACAATCTATGTCTCCCTCAGGTTTTTCTGTTTTCCTTGCAGAATAGAAAACTGATTAAAATATATATATATATATTTTAAAATATTTCTTTCCTCATTTACAACTTTCAACTGTGAACATTTTCAAGCATTTACATAAAGATAATAGTTTATAGAACTCCCAGGTACTCATCATTCACCCTCAACAATTATCAGTGTTTTCTCCAATCTTGTTTCATTCCCCTACTTTTTTTGAGTATTTTAAAATAAGTCCAGGACATCATATCTTTTAACCTCTTATCCAATTGTGTTCACAAATTTTATCCATAATTAAATAATTGATGAAGTTGCCATTCTTTCCATTTTATTTTATTTTTATTGCTATTCATTTGATCTTACCAACTTCTCTACTTTTGATTGCTCTGTGTTCCAGTCTATCATTTTAACGTTGTCATAATTTGCACTTAGTTCTCTTTTTTGAAACTCGTACCTTTAGAAGTTTGAATAATTTATAAGCTACTAAAAAATTTACTACTACTAGTTTTGTTTCCTTAGAACTTTTAAAATATTCTGAAACATACAGAACCACGTAGCCTATAGCATATAGTTATGCAAGAATTGTTTTTCAAAATCATGACAAGATAAGCTGGTTTTGAACTACCCAAGCACTTTCAAAATCTGTTGAGTACTCTAGTTTTGAAGATCAGTTTCCACCTTTCAAGAAATGTTGCAATAAATTCCTTTCCTTTTATCCTCACATAAATGAATTCACCCAGGAGCTAAATGGTATATGGAATTTTGGCTTAAATCTAATGAGGAAGAATTTTACCATTCCCCACAGAAACTAGAAGCATTGCATGGAAAAAAACTGTCTTCATCCTTAGTGGAACATAATTAGAATGAGGCTAAAATGGAATGAAGTTACCTCTTGTACTGTGCACGCTGTCATTGTACTTAATCAGGAGAAAAGATGGGGAAGGGGTAAAATGTACATTTTGCAAAATGCTTAGACATTCTCTAATAAAGTTAATGCAGTCATTAGTGGCCACACTGAGCAAAACTTTTATCTTTTTTTTTCCTATGGTTAAGCACTCTTTGGGAAGATGAATATTGCTGCAGTCATATTGTGCTTTCAGTTAATGAGATGTGGGTTCTATTTGTTAGAGTTTTATGGTAATGAAGCTTATAATTTACTGATAAAATGGCTTGCTTTCAAAATGTTCTCTCATTGCACTGACTTTTTTCATCAAAAACATTGATGTGCTAATTTGTGTGTTTATGGTAGCAGATGTGCACCTTCACTTAAAAGGCTAACAGTGAGAATAAAGCACAGGAGAGAAAAGGAAGGAGGGGGAAGGTGCTCTGAGTGTTCAATTCATAATAAAAACAGGCCCAAATGGAAAAAAAATGGCACAGTTTATTTGAAACATCCATGAACTCATTGAGCATGCTATCTGAGATATCAAATATTTATCACTAAATTTTGGTTGAGGTACAAATATGGTAAGTGCCAAATCCCTTTATCCAAGATGAAAACTGAGGGGCAAAACTTGTCATTTCAAATTCAATAGCTACAGCAGGAAATCATTAAATTAAAGCGGGGTGATAAGCACTTTCCTCACCTAAAAGATCAAACTATATTTTCTAAGTAAGGCCCCTTGCAATTATTTGTAGTGACTTTACACTACATAACTTCTGAGTTCTTTTTTTGCTCCAATTCTAAAATTTTATCAGTCTCTTAGAGGTAAAATATAGCCACACACACCCCTCCAAACACAGCTCTGATGCTGCCATCTAAGTGGGCGTGTAACTCCGTTCTGCAGACAACAGAAATCATGTCATCTTGTGGTTTCCTTCAGTAAGAAAATTGAAATATTCTAACTACAAATCTCTAATCTATAATAAAGCCATGGCGGTTTTGCAAACACTCTCATGAAACACAAAGCAAAGCCCAAATCTGTGTAACACATGTAATGAGAAAACAAAAATTAAGGGAGGCAGTTGTTTATTAGTGGGAGTTAGCAAACAAGGAGAAAACAAACAGAAAACAAGCTAAAATCTGCAGGTTGAGAATCGAAGTCAGCTATAAATTGAGGAAGTCGAACACCATTATCTCAAAAACAAACTGTTCTGTTCTTTTTCTGAGAAACTTTTTGGTATATGCACCACTAAATACTGAAATGTTATTATCCACAAATTCCTGGATATTGCACATTCTTAAAAAAACAGACTTATTAAAATGTTCCAGAAATTAATGAGGCATAATCCCTGCCCCCACTCTAGCTGGGAAGACAAGATAATTGTAAAATAAGTGCACATAAGTATATCAACAAATGCTAAGTATTTGAAGAAAGAATTGCTCAAATGAAAATACAATTTAAGAAAAGTAAGATACTTGATGACATGAATCTTTCCATGCATACAAGTTCATTGCATAAGCGTTTTTTGAGAACATGTTTTATATAGTGTCTGGCATCGGATAGACACTCGGCATATATTTAACTAACGGATAGTATTATTCCAGAGTTTTAAAATTCAAATGAGAAATTCAATTGAGAAGGCACTGTTCCAGCATTAACTTACCTTGTCTCGACACAAAAAATTAAGGAGAGAAAGTTCCTGCCCTCACAAACCCTAAGTATGTGAGACATTTTTTAATGGAACACATTATTTTTCCTATGTTATGAATTCTCCCCTTCCTCCGTTTGTTCTTCCTCTTTTCCTCAGTCTTCTTTCTGAAAATATTAACTCCATCTAACTGGAAGCAAAGTAAGAACTTTCTCCACTCCCATGCCCTCATTTAAGGCTACTGATCACATGAGAAGACATTAGTTATATAAAATAATGAATTTAATATTGCTTAATTATATTCTTAGTTACATATTATGAATTCAACATAATGAGTTTTAAATTAAAAAATGGAAACCTGAACTTACATTTAATGAGTAAAATAAAAATAAAATATATCCTTCCATTCTATAACATGCTCAATTAGGGGCTGCTGGGAAATAATAACAATAATAATAATGATAAACAGGCCACACTTATTATCTCCTTGGTAAGACTCAAAACCAAATAGTTCTCCAGGTCTTATTTTTATTTTCCTAACCATTTTGGGCTCTAGCTGTGTGACGCTTAGCAACTGGTGGGCCCACAGCCAGGTGTTGCCCCCTGAAGGCCCGGACTGGCCTGGGCCTTTCACCCTGGAGGTTCTGGACTTGGGCAGAAAGCATGGTGGTACCTCTCCTCATCCCACGTGACACCAGGACAGTGATTCAGGCCAGGGAAGAATTAAGTTTCTAAAACACATCCCTGTGAAAATCAGATTGTGGCTCTCCTACAAGTCCTAGTTTTAAAGGCAGGCATATGTTGCCACCACTTTTGACAAAATGAGAATCTTTCTCCTTTGTTTGCATCTAGCTGCTCCCAGATTGGACCACAGAATTCTATCTTGAGCAGATGGAGCTCCGCTGTAAGCACAGACACTTGCTAGTAAATACTAAACAAAGGTTCCTTTGCCATCACATGTCGCCCAGCAGGCAGTCCAGCCTCGCCAGCTGCCATGCTTGTGGCCAGCAGAATGCCCAGACTCGGCAGGCATAATGGGAGCATTAGTCAACAAAGTCAGCCTACCACTCCTTGTCTCTGACGCAAGATGTTAAGCACTGCTCCATGTACTTTATGCTCAATATCCATATCTACTCCGTGGAGTACATATTATTATTGTTATTCCCATTTTACAGATGAGATACAGAGGTTAAATACAACAATACTCATAATTTTTGAGGAAGATAAAACAAAAGAAATAAGTTAGGGAAAGAATATTAAATGTAAAAAGATGGGAGATCATTGGGTTCTAAGGTGAGTATTAGAGGTTTTACTTCAAACGAGGGATTTGGAATACCGTAACCAGGTGTCATCTATGTGCCCTACATATATAAAGGACTAAAGATAATCCTTGGATGCTTTTAATGGCTCCAAGTAACTGAGATTGGCTGATATCCATTGCTACTTCAGGGATGGCCAAGAAGTCATATTCCCTTATTTGTGGATAAGGACACTCTTGCACTGGACTTTATATGCTCAAAGAGAAGAAAGGCCAGAAAGAAAAAAAAAAATGGTCATGACGATGAATACACAACAATGTGATGATACTGTGAGCCATTGATTATATACCATGTATGGAATGTTTGTATGTTAAGAATGTGTGTTTTTTCCCAGTGTCTACCCATGTTTAAAAAAAAAAAAAGAGAGAAGAAAGGCCAGGGAAGGACAGTTTATGGAAATATTTGCATTGAGGTATTTTGGAGGACTTAAAATTGATATCCTGAGAACTGGGAAAGAGACATATTAATCTGTAGTTGAATTAGAAATAGAAGGACAGAGACGATATACAGTAAGATTGGTTAAAAATTATTGCAATTACAAGGAAGAAAAAATTATAAGGGAAACAAGAACAAGAACTTAGGAAACATTTTTAAGATTATCTAGACATTGTAGCTCATGTTTAAGGCCTCAAGACCTGATGTCAGTTTTGTAGCCCATGAACAGATAGATGCAAAGTCCAAGCAACAATTATTTTCTGTTTCTTCACTATGTTGTGTTCTACAAAATTAAAGTGTTTTAGGTGATTTAAAGTAAGCTAAAGTATCTTTAATCCATAGCATACAAAGTGATTGCTATAAGAAAACATAAAGTATCCTCCTCAATCATAAAATAAGTCTCCATTTAGAGCTGAATGTCTTATCTAAAAAATGTAGAAGTCTTAATTGCTACGAGTATAGGGTATATATACACAAGGTTATTAATGTAATTATTGAGAAGTAACTGAATATATATTCTGATATATTCTAATGGTCATAAAAACATTAAATGAAATTCTGAATTTGACATTAAGAGTATTAACCCGGAAATGACAGAATTAGAAAACATAAGAATATAATTTTAATGTTATTTCCATCAGCAAAAGTTTCCAATTTCATATAGTTAAACATAAGATGAAGAAATTATTTTATTTTAATGCTGATTTTATGCAACTATTGTTACCATGATATTAATAATTAATTTAATGCATTTTTGCTCAAATCTACTTTTTGCAGTGGATTTAACTAGCACACAAGAAACCAAAATTGGCAGCCGCCGCAGCAGCCGCGGGGAGACGCGCGCAGTCCACGCGATCGGTCCTCCTGGTCTAACTCGCAGCCTGCCCCGCAGCACCATGGACGCCGCAAGGGAAGTGATCAACTTCGGGCCCGGGCCCACCAAGCTGCCACATTTGGTGTTGTTAGAGATACAGAAAGAATTATTAGACCACAAAGGAGTTGGGATTAGTGTTCTTGAAATGAGCCACAGATCATCGGATTTTGCTAAAATTATTAACTCCACAGAGAATCTTGTACGGGAATTGTTAGCCATTCCAGACAACTACAAGGTGATTTTTGTGCAGGGAGGTGGGTGTGGCCAGTTTAGTGCTGTCCCCTTAAACCTGATTGGCCTGAAAGCAGGAAGGTGTGCGGACTATGTGGTGACAGGAGCTTGGTCAGCCAAGGCGGCAGAAGAAGCCAAGAAGTTTGGGACTGTGAATACCGTCTACCCCAAACTTGGGAGTTATACGAAAATTCCAGATCCAAGCACGTGGAACCTCAACCCAGAAGCCTCCTATGTGTACTACTGTGCAAATGAGACCGTGCATGGAGTGGAGTTCGATTTTATACCTGACGTCAAAGGAGCCGTCTTGGTTTGTGACATGTCCTCCAACTTCCTGTCCAAGCCAGTGGATGTTTCCAAGTTTGGTGTCATTTTTGCTGGTGCTCAGAAGAATGTGGGCTCTGCAGGGGTCACGGTGGTAATCGTCCACGATGACCTGCTGGGCTTTGCTCTCAGAGAGTGCCCCTCCGTTCTGGAATACAAAGTGCAAGCCGGGAACAACTCCTTGTACAACACGCCTCCGTGCTTCAGCATCTACGTCATGGGCTTGGTCCTGGAGTGGATAAAGAACAATGGTGGAGCGGCGGCCATGGAGAAGCTCAGCTCCATCAAATCGGAAATGGTTTACGATATTATTGATAACTTTCAAGGATTCTACATATGTCCAGTGGAGCCCCAGAATAGAAGCAAGATGAATGTCCCATTCCGCATTGGCAACACCAAAGGAGACGAGGTTTTAGAAAAACGATTTCTTGATAAAGCTCTTGAACTCAATATGATCTCCTTGAAAGGTCATAGGTCTGTAGGAGGCATCCAGGTCTCTTTGTATAATGCTGTCACTATCGAAGATGTTCAGAAGCTGGCCGCCTTCATGAAAAACTTTTTGGAGATGCATCAGCTGTGAACACATCCTAACCTTTGTGTGTGGAACAGTAACTTCAGCAAGGGCTGCACGAACTTAACCAACACGGTATTTTCCTCGGATGAACGTGCTTATTATAGAATCTCTCTTTTTTTCAAAGAGCAACAGCAAAATGTCAACAGCTCTGCGAAGCTGGCGGACTAAACTCTGACTTAAACTGGAAGCATTTTAAAAAATCTTCCTCTTGCTTTTATAAAACTGGAAGCATTTTTAAAAAATCTCCCAGTTGCTTTTCTAATGAATTGTAGCTTATTTTGTCTTTGCTGCTACTTTTTCTGACTAGATCTCCATATTCAAAGCCTGTGGACTTAGTATTATGCAAATTTTTGTTAATAATTTCTGCAGAAACAAATGCAGAGCAAAGGGGTTGGGTGGGACCTGCTGAGTGTTGAGCCTAGATCCTTCCCAAGGGGCAGCAGTGGGGTCTTCTGAGCTCAGCAGCCATTGATTAAGGTCAACATTAACCATTTGGTGATTGTTTGGTTCTAGGTACAAGTGTTTTATAGAGCTTTATACTGTTATTCTCAGAAAGAGGTAGAAGTGACATATACTCTAAATACAGCAAAGTCTGTTTTTAATACCATATACTTTACATCTATGCATTTATATTTTTAATATAGTTCTCAGTGATATATATAGACTGCTAGAATTTCTTAGAATCCTTGACCTTGAGCAGTGTCATGTTACATTTGAATAGCTGTGCCCCTCCTTTATAAGCTATTTCACAGAAGGAAGATATACAGCATTCGCAGCTTCACTCTTAACCCTCTTTCAATAGCTAGAAGAGAGAGTTGGTTTGTTTTCTAATTATGCCTTCAAATTAAAATTCTCTGTTAAATTCCCTTAAAAAAAAAGAAGAAACCAAAATTGTATTTCCAGCTATGTCACTAACCATGTGAACTTATGCAAGTCACAGCACCTGCAGATTGTACTTTCTTTTGTTGTAAAATAAGGAAATTGGAGTAGATGTCCTGTAAGTTTCCCTCCAACCCTAATAGTAAATAAGCATCTTGAAAGTCTGCCCGGATGCATTAAAAGTTAAAAAAAAAAACCCTACATAGTTTCACTGCAAATAAAATATAAACAGCACTTAAACTTTGAGACCAAAATGAAGATGTCAGCACTGATGTCTTGTGACATTCCTGAAGGCCCCCATTTCTGTCTGAGCATTGATTCTCAGAGCATTCCCTTTTTCATTAATAATAACTGTGTGGCCAAAGCAAAAACATCTCAAATAATAGTTAAGGGCTTAGTGACCACCAGGAGCACATGTCTTTGCAAAGAGATGGGAGCTGAGAATATTTAAATGAAAAGGACTTTTTGTATAATTTGAATAGACTAGTTACTCAACTGGGCATTATGACATACATCATCAGCACCATGAAACTTCTGGAAGAGATAAAGATAGTAAATATTTCCCTGACTGCACTTGTAAATATAAGGGCCAGAGTCATGGTTTAACTACTCCTTACCTTTCAATTTGGCATTTTAAAATTATTATTTCTTAATGTTATGTAGGAGAGTAAATATTAGACTTGAAGTCAAAAGACTTGAATTCTCAAGTTCTCTTTTTGATACCAATTTGCTGAGCCTCAATTTTCTCAACTGAACAATGGGAATGCTAAAACTAGCTTTATCTACTTCACAACACTTTTTTAAAGAAGGAAGTGTTTTATAAACTGTAAAACGATATCTTAATGCAATATATTAGTAATCAGATCATTACGTGCCCAGGGATTATGCCCTGACTATATGTCAGTGGACAAAGAGCTCAGTAAACTGTTTTGCTTTTTGTATAAGAAAGAGCATGTTGATATAAAGCACCTTAGAAGCATACTTTATTTTCTGTCATTCTTATGCATATATATTCACACAGAGATCATAAAGTTTGAAACAAATAATCCTGAACCAAGGCAGATTTAAAATATTGAAATAAAACATTCATTTTTCCCCCAAGTGTCACTCTGGGAAACATGTATTCAAGTAAGGTTTTATCTCTCTGGTCAAGGAGCTACTTTGAATGACCATGTAATAGCACGGTTTTTTAATTGGGAAAAAATATGAGTAGCCAGCATTATTTACATTCTTTGTTTAGTTTTCCAACCTCAGGTCAGGTCATGAAGGAACATAACATTATTAGTTTGGAAAAAAATGTATAATGATGCATTCCAGTAAATTCAGAGTGTGTGCATTTAGAAAGAACAATATTAGGATATAAAAGAACTTTTAAATTGTAATTTCAAAATTTTCACCCTCTAGGACAAATGTATTCTAATTATCTCATTTTGTTGCTTCATCCACTATGCAACTTAGTCAAAAGAGCTCTCTGTTCCTCCAAGTCAATTGAACATTGACCAGTTTTTCCTCACTTTCAGTTCAAAGTATTGTAGTGAGATTAACACTACAACTATTTGCAGTGGGTTGATGTGTAATTTAATTAAAATAAAGTTGTCCATGAAAAGCAACATGTTTGCACCAATGCAACTGAGTAGAACTGATTCTTGATCTTTAATTTATAGAGAGGTGATTTAATTTCTTTTCATACCAGATTAAAAATGTATTATTTGCTATTGATATCCATTTTTTTGTCTGTGTGCATTCAGGGGATGATGGGGTTATTTTGCCTCATAAAAGTTTGTAATAGATGAATTTACCAATTTGACACAATTGTAAAAGTTTGAAACTGTCCTAAACGATTACAGTGTTAACCTGTGGTGCCTAATTATTTCTTTAATCATTATGTTACTAATTATATCCTTCATATTTTGAGAAAAAGAGGGGGAGTTGGAGTGGAATAAGATATATCACTATTAGTAAAATAGTTATCTTTAACTAGAATGTCCATAGCCATTCTGTTACTAACATCAAATTAGCATTTTTGGAGAGTCTTTTCATCCCCCCCAAAATATACTGAAAAACTGCATGTTAATTGTGTTTGCACATGTTTTTCTGTAAATGTTATGGAAAGTTTGTATGTATAGCTTCTCAAAAAAAATGGGCAGATTCCAGGTTTTGGTGGTATTTTGATGAAGGTTTCTTCCCAAAAGTTAAATCTGCACTTTAATTGTATTTCTTCTATTAATGGACTCAGACACAGGCAATGAAAGTCTTGCTGTTTAAGGAAATAATGCTCTATAATAACTGCATTTGGTTGACAAGTTAAGCAGTTGATACATTTTTAATTATAACATCTTGAAGCTTTTAAAGAAGTATTGTAACTTTAAGCAATGAGAACCTCCGAAGCAAGACTTTCTATTGCTTTTTGTCAGGTTAATATGGATTTGCTTCAGTCTATGCTGCTGGCCAAAAAACAATTTGAGTAGATTAAAAACCAAGGCAGATGGGTTTCTGTAAATTGAAAGTGATCAACTCATAAATAGTTATTGTAACTGGTTTTGACTTTTATTTAAAGTATAATGTATTATTTAAAGATTTTACATTCATGGCTCATTTTTATGAACTCCTTATTAATGGTTCAGGAAGATCTAGATAATGCTATGGAGGAACTGCTATTAACAAAAGAAAATGGTTCTTATTGTCTATTTATTACATATATTATCTATATACTTGTTTATGTGCTTTGTGTGTGTGTATGGATAACTGTAGGGATAGATTAGATAGATAGATAGATAGATAGATAGATAGATAGATAGATAGATGGTAAATAACTAGATATTTAACTGTATTTATAAGGTACACAGACAGTGTGTATCTAATATTCCACTGGGCAAATGCCACTTTATGGCACAATCTTTGTTAAATGTAATAACTTTTTAAAAAGCCTTAGGAGTGAAAACAATGTGGATGAAAGGAAGAAATAACACAATGTGGTAATAAGGAAGCAGTTGTCCTTCAGTAGTTTCCTTCAAGTATGGATGCTACCTGAATATGCCAGAAATGGTAGCTCATATCTTAGGAAATATAAGAGAAAGAGGGCTATGTCAAAAGGAATGTAATTATAATCAGAACAGCATTTATTAAGGTAGTAAATCTTAACATATATTTGTGGCCTAATTTTGAGTCCCACTAATACAAATAATTATGAAATAAGCAATGTGTGCCTTTACAGCCAGCACACAGTATCCTTTTCCAGTATTTCTTCCATATCCCTCAGAACAGCCCCTCTTCCATATCCACACTGGGTACTCAAGGCTTCTGACTTCCAACCCCAACTTTGACTAAAACCTACTCTCAGCGAGGCTTCAGGTCAAACAAGATCTTTGAAAAATTAGAAAAAACTGGCAGAGTCACTTTCCTTAAAAGTCCAGAAAGCAGTTAAAAGGTTGCAGTAGCTAAGCATTGCTGATTCAAGATAATGCAGATTTACGAAGTTAAGAGAATGTGGAGTTCCAGGAAGATGGCAGAATAGGATAATTCGAGTTCACCCCTGCCACAAGGAACAGCTAAAGAAGGGACAGGAAGGTGACTGAGACAGCAATACCGGGGTGGAAATGACTTATGAGGGTCTTCTACACCACATAAGGAGGCCCTGGTTGCAAAAGCTGAAGAACTGAGATGCAGAGAACTGGAGACCATCCAGTTGGTACAAACAGCCTAATGTGCCCCTTTCCAAATGGAAGCCCGGAGCCCTCAGGAGTGCATGGATAGGAAGATGGGAACTAGAAAGTAAACCAAGCCATGTCCCTTGAATGCACTACACACACCAGCACAGCCCTACAATCCACGACTCACCCCACACCCCATACACCTGAACCCCCACCTGACACCCCAACCATGCTCCAAGCGTACCCACCCCGCAACACACCCCAACTACGCATACCACTCCACCCTGCCACCCCAAGGCTGTGCACACTTACCCCAGCCCAGTCTACCTCTCCTGCACAAGTGTAGTCTTGCCCCACCCCTCCTGAAACCCACCTACTCCCCCCTGCCCTCCTGCAGGCAGTCACAGGTGCATAAAAGCTGCAGGGACTCACTTTCATTCCCTGAAAGTGATCACCTGCCCCCAGCCCATATAGTCACACAACCCTACCCTGCACCCTCTGAGCTCTGCACATGTGTACATCTGTTTGGGGCCCTCCCAGATCTGTGCATGTGCATGGCCTCCAATCACAGACCCCAGATGTGAGCAAGCGCTGACTTGTCAAGACGGGCCACATCCATCCCCAGCCAATGCAAGCACAATTCTGGCCTACTGCCCCTGAACTCTGAGTGTGTGCACACAAAGGCCTTGTCCCTCAGACCAGCAAACACTAGCACCCCACCTCCAGACTTATGCACCCACACAGCCACATCCTCTCCACTGCCAGGTGTCCATGCATTTGTGCACAGACTTTTTGACTCCTGCACCACAGCCCTCTGCTCCAGAAATGTGCACACTTGCCCTACTTCCAGATATAAGCACTCTGCTCCCACTCTTGGCAGTTGCACATGGGTGAATCTGGGTTGAATAGCCCCCACTATCCATACTCGTGCACACCTGTTCCAACCCCCTCCACACCTGTGCACCCATGCCAGGAAACCGCTCACCCAATGCCACCCCACCGACCCACATTCCCCAACTTAAGTGACCTGTACTCACCATTACACATTCCCACACCTGCAACCAGAGGCCTCTAAAACCTCATGCCTGCACAAGGATACACCCACACCCTATCCCCCACCCCGTGCCCCACTTCTGTGTCACACCTTACACACTGACTAACCTTATGCTCCACATGCCCACCCACATCTTATCTGCACACCAGCCCCCGTGCACCCACTCAGCCTCACTATCTGCCTCCCATCACACTCTACCTCTGTGCCCCCCATGCCACACCCTAGTCCTGCACCCCCAGATCTTCCTGAGCTACACCCCATGCCCTCAACTCGTGCACCACACCTACACAATCCCGTGATACACATCCCCTGCTGACAGGCACCACCGTAGCATCCCCAACCTATGCTATACCTGAACTGAAATGCGTCAATGCACTGTTGTGCCCCACCCCAAGCCCCACATTCTGTTTCACATCCATCCTGCAAATACAAAGCTTTAGATTACTGAAGGAAATCAACTTCCAAAGTAAACCTATCAAGATATTTACATATTTCAAACACAACAGAAGACCACTAAGCATGCAAACAGATATAGCCTAGCCTAATGACCAAATTAAAACATGAAATGTAGCTAAATATCAATAGCTACCAAAGAACAAGAACTTTCACAAATTAAATAATACTCTCTTAAACAACCAGTGAGTCAAAGAAGGAATGACTAGAGAAATTAGTAGCTATCTGGAGATGAATGAAAACAAGAATACAACATATAAGAACTTATGGGATGTAGCAAAGGCTGTGCTGAGAGGTAAATTTATTGCCCTGAATGCCTATGCTAAGAAACAAGAAAGAGCAAAATTTGAGGACTTACTGCTTACCTGGAGGAACTTGAGAAAAGACAGGAAACTTACTCCAAAGCAAATGGAAGAAGAAAAATAACAGAGATTAAAGCAGAGTTAAATGAATGGGAGAACAATAGAAGGAGTCAATACAATCAAAAGTTGATTGTTTGAGAAAATCAATAAAATTGATGGGCCACTAGAAAGGCTTAAAACATTAAGAGAGGATGTAAATAAACAAAGTAGGAATGAGGAGGGGTGCACTACCAAAGACAATGAAGAAATAAAAGAAATCATAAGGTGATAGTATGAACAACTTTATGCCAACAAACTAGACAACTTAGATGAAATGGGCAAATTCCTGGAGACATACAAACAAGCTACACCAACTCAGAAAGAAATAGAAGATCTCAACAAACCAGTCACAAGTAAGCAGATTCAACCCATCATCAAAATCTTCCTACAAGAAAAGCCCAGGGTCAGATGGCTTCACAGGGTATTTTATCAAACATTCCCACAAGAACTAACACCAATTCTGCTCAAACTTTTTCAAAAAATTGAGGAAAAGTGAGCATTACCTAACTCATTTTATGAAGCTAACATCATTTTAACACCAAAACTGGGTAAAGATGTTATCTTCTAGTTTACTAGCTGCCAGAATGTGAAATACCAGTAACAGAATGGCTTTTAAGAAGGGAAATTTAATAAGTTCCTAGTTTGCAGTTCTAAGGCCAAGAAAATGTCCCAATTAAAACAACTCTATAAAAATGTCGGTTCTAAGGCATCCAGGGAGAGATACCTAGGTTCAATAATGCTGATGTTGTTCAAGGTTTCTCTCTTGGCTGGAAGGGCATGTAGCAAACACAGCATCCTCTGCTAACTTTCTGTCCTGTCATTCCGAAGCTTTCTCCAAAATACTTCTTTTATAGGATTCCAATAAACTAATCAAGACCCATCTGGAATGGGTGGAGACACATCTCCACTTACTCAAGTTTAATACACACACTTGATTGAGTCACATCTCCATGGAGATAACCTAATTAAAATTTTCAACATACAGTACTGAATAGGGATTAGAAGAACTAGTTGCCTTTACAAAATGGGATTAGAATTAAAACATGGCTTTTCCAGGGTACATAAATCCTTTCAAACCAGCATATGCTATAAGAAAGGAAAACTACAGGCCAATCTCCCTGATGAACATAGATACAAAAATTCTCAAAAATATACTAGCAAATTGAATCCAACAACACTTTAAAAGAATTATACACCACGATCAAGTGGGGTTCATATCAGGAGTGCAACACAAGAAGTCAATTAATGTAATACAGCACATTTGCAAATCAAAAGGGAAAAATCACATGATCATTTTGATTAATGCTGTATTTGACAAAATTCAAAGTCCTTTTCTGATGAAAACAATTCAAGTGATAAGATCAAAGGTAATTTCCTTAATATGATAAAGGGCATATATGAAAAAGTGATAGCTAGCATTGTACTCAATGGAGAGAGACTGAAAGCTTTCCCCCTAAGATCAGGAATGAGACAAAGATGTTCACTACCACCACGATTATGCAGCATTTTACTAGAAGTTCTAGCTAGAGCAATCAGGCCAAAAAAAGAAATATAAGGCATCCAAATTACAAAAGAGGAAATAAAACCTTCATTATTTGCAGGTGACCTAACACTATACTTGGAAAATCCTGAGATCTCTACCACAAAGTGACTTGAGGTAATAAACAAATTCAACCAGTTGGCAGGATATACAATTAATGTGATGTGCAAAACTCAGTAATGTTTCAATACACAAGCAATGACCTAATTGAGTATCATTAAGAAAAAACTCCATTCAAAATAGTAACTAAAAGAATCAAGTACTGGGCAGGTCATGGTGGCTCAGCAGGAAGAGTTCTTGCCATTCATACTGGAGGCCCGGGTTCGATTTCTGGTGCCCGACCATACAAAAATAAAAAAGAAAATAAAGAAAAAATCAAGTACTTAGGAATGAACTTCACTAGGGATGTAAGGGACTTGCACACAGAAAACTACATAACATTGCTAAAAGAAATCAAAGATCTAAATAGGTGGAAAGACATTCCTTTCTCATGGATCAGAAGGTTAAATATAGTCAAGATGTCAATTCTACCCAAACTCATCCACAGATTCAATGCAGTACCAATTAAAATTCCAACAACCTACTTGGAAGACTTAGAAAACTGGTTACCAAGTTCCACTGGAAGGGAAAGAGACCCTGAATAGCTAAAAGCATCCTGAAAAAGAACAATGAAGTGGGAGGATTAACATTTCCTGATTTAACTTATTATAAAGCTACAGTGGTCAAGGCAGCACGATACTGGCACAAAGATAGACGAATTGACCAATGGAATCAAATCAAAAGTGCAGAAATAGACCACCAAATCTATGGTCAACTGATTTTTCACAAGGCCCCCAAATGCACTGATTGGGACAAAATAGTCTTTTCAATAAGTGGACATGGGAGAACTGGATATCCAAAGCCAAAAGAATGAAAGAGGACCCTTACCTTACATCCTATCAAAAAATTAACTCAAAGTAGATCAATCATCTAAATATTAGAACTAGTATCATGAAACTTCTAGAAGAAAATATAGGGGAACATCTTCAACACCTAGTAATAGGAGGTAGCTTCCTAAACTTTACATCTAAAGCACAAGCAACAAAAGAAAAAACAGATCAATGGGGACTCCTTAAAATCAAATGCTTCTGGACCTCAAAAAGATTGCCAAAAGGGTGAAGAGGCAGCCAATTCAGTAGGAGAAAATATTTGGAAACCACATTGGACAAAGATTTGATATCGTGTATTCATAAAGGAATCATACAAGTCAACAACAAAAGAACAAATAACCCAGTTATAAAATGTGCTAAAGATATGTATAGGCACTTTTTCTAAAAAGCAAATACAGATGGCTCAAAAGCACATGAAGTGAAGTTCATTTTCATTAGCTATGAGGGAAATGGAGCTCAAGACTATATTAAGATATGAACTCACACCTATAAGAATGGCTGCTATTAAACAAACAGGAAACTACAAATGTTGGAGAGGATGTGGAGAAATTTGGATACTTATGCACTGCTGGTAGGAATGTATAATGTTAGAGCTGCTATGGAAGAGAGCTTGTCAGTTCCTTAGGAAACTAAATATCGAGTTGCCCTATCATCCAGCAATAGCACTACTTGGAATGTACCCAGAAGAGTCAAAGGCAGTGATACAAATAGACATTTGCACACAAATGTTTATAGCAGCATTATTCACAATTGCCAAGAGATGGAAACAATTCAAATGCCCATCAACAGATGAGTAGATTTAACAAAATGTGGTATATACATAAGATGGAATATTATGCAGGAGTAAGATGAGATGATATATGAAGCACATGACAAGATGGATGAGCCTTAATGACATAATGCTAAGGGGAATAGGCCAGACATGAAAAAATAGATACCCCACTTTTATGACCAAGGTACAGGTAAAATTCAAAGCTTATAATACAGAATATAGGGGATTTAGAGATACATAGAAGGCAGAGATGAGTGAATGATTAAGGTTGAACTCAAATGTAAGGGCATAGAAGTGAAGACATTTCTCTAGTGGATCTATAAGTAACATTACCATACTGAAGGTGAATATGATGTATAGACCTATGTGTCCCACTAATTTACACTACAATCATAAATGAGTTCTTGCATGAACTACTTCAAAGGTATGACTCTTGTACAAAGAGTGTTTAAGTTCAGGGTATAGGGGGAGAACTGCTATTCCATGCTATGGGCTATGTTTAACAAGGATACATCAGCAGTACCACTGCAATATCAGAGGTAGATAATGGGGGAGGGACAAGAGTAAAGGGGATGCTTAGATTACCTATTTGGTGAGGGTGTGTTATTGATTATCTCTCTCTTGGGAACAACAAAATTATCTAAAATTAGAGTGTTGATGGACTGTTGACTTTGGACATTATACATGATGCTTAATGAATGCAGATGGCTGAAAGATGCACTGACTGAGAAGTAGATTGGTGAATGATGGTGTATAAATATGATCAAATTTTGTGCTACTACAGAAAAGAACGAAGTTGTGAGGCACGTAATATTGTGAATGAACCTGTGGGACGTTTGATGAGGCAAAATAAGCCAGAAACCAAAGAGTGGATATTGTATGGTGTCATGGTTAGGGACAGGTGTCAACTTGGCCAAGTTGTGGTACCTGTTCATCTGATTGGGCAAGCGCTGGCCTGTCTGTTGCAATGAGGACATTTCATAGGATTAGGTCATGATCACGTCAGCTACATCCACAGCTGATTCCATTTGTAATCAGCCAAAGGGGAGTGTCTTCTGCAATTAGTGATGCTAAATGCAATCATGGGAAGCCTTTTAAGGAGGACTCAGAGGAGACAGGTTCCATTCCTGCTTTGGCTGGTGAGCCTCTCCTGTGGAGTTCATCCAGGCCATCCATTGGAGTCATCAGCTTCGCAGCCTGCCCTGTGGATTTTGGACTCTGCATTCCTACGGTCACGTGAGACACTTTCATAAATTTTATATTTGCAAGTGTTCCCTGTTGATTCTGTTTCTCTAGAGAACCCTAACTAATACATCTGGTTTCCTTCAGAAAATGCTTATAGGAAAATAGTGGCCTAGATTGTAAGCTCTTATGGCAGTCACATTTAGTCCAGAGTGGTTATTATTTTGAGAGACGGTTTTATATATATATAACATGGTACTTAGAGATAAGAACAAAACCAATCAGGTTGGGATTAAGGTAATTCAGAATATAGGGGTAAAGTTTATATTTTAGAATCTCATCTACTCTTTGAGATCAAATGAGGAAAGGTTTATTTTGTTCAGAAGCTAAATTTTCTTTAGCATACAATCTAACTCAACATGTCTGGATAGTTCATTTAAATAATGGAAATACAAGGAGCCTAGAATAAGAATGAGAGCCATTAATACTGTATAGCTTAATGTAATGCCTGGATACATCCTAGAATATATTAAACATATATTCAAAAAGTATTGATAGAGTCCCTTGAAGGATGAGAGGAAAAAATGTGGAATTATTAAGCTTTACCAGCTGGGAAATGCCCTGAAACAGTGTCAAATATTAGGGACACCCAAATCAATAGGCCAAGCCCTTGATCTTGAGGCTTGTTCTTGTGAAGCTTGTGTATGTAGCAGAGAAACTTAACTTACCTATGGTTATGCCTAAGAGTTACTTCTGGGAGACTGCTTCTATTGTTGAGATGTGGCCTTACTCTCTCTAAGCCCAACTCTGCAAGTGAAATCATTTTCCTCACCCCTACATGGAAGATGACATTAGGGGTGACAGTCTCCCTGGCAGCATGGGAGATGATTCCCAGGGATGAGTCTGGTCCTGGTAGCATGGGATCAACAATGCCATCCTGACCAAAAGGAAGAAAAGAACTGTAACAAATAAGGTATCAGTGGCTGAGACAGTTCAGATAGAATTGGGAGTCTACTGAACTGGACCTAGAGGTCACTCTTATGCAAGTTTCAGTCATACATTGCTATCTATCATAATTTGCTAGACCCCAACCAAAACCATTCCTGCCAATCCTAAGGAACACCTAGGGCAATATATAAGATTCCCCAAGGGTTCCATGCACTGCAGTAACTTTCCAGAAACCTACAAACTCCAGATGAGTCCCTGGTCCAGATAAGTTCTGAAATCTAGAGGGCCCAGCCTCTCTGGAACACCACCTAGTTCCATCTCCCTACCCCATTTTATCAACAGCCCCTTCCAATATGAAAAATTTAGAATGTGCGTAGCACAAATACCCTTAAAGAGTGGGAGAAAGACCAAAGATAAGATGATGGAGTAATACAGAGAATAAGTATGAATATGAGTGCTGAATGAAAAATGCATATGAGTGCTGAATCATTATATTGATATTTATTTTATTCTCCAGAATCTTAGAGCAGCTGAAAGTAAAAACCTAAAACTGTGGAATTATAACCCCTGCCAAATTCTGAAATCTGTTCTACAACTAATTGCTGCTCTGTGCTTAAAATTTATTGCTTTTTTCTACATACGTTATTGTGAAAAATAAATAAAAAATATTTATTCATTCCAGCTTCCAATGCTCTGGAGCAGTGAGAAGGAAAAATCTGAGATGATGCTATGGTAGCCCATGACAAAGTCTGGGATCTGTCCTGTAACCATTTGTTAAAAAGTGCTTTGAAAACTATTGCTTTCTTCTTTCTTTGCTTTGTATATATGTTATATTGTACAATAAAAAAATGTCTAAAATAAAGTTATGAGAAGAATGCAAAGTCCTTTCTGTCCCCTTCCCCACTCCCTCTCTGAGAGTGTGGAGCCAGCTTGTGCTCCCATTAGGGATCTCTAGCTCAGTTCTGGAGGGGGCAGAGTATCCCTTATGAGCATACTGGGGTGCCCAGATTTTAGTGCAAATTTATCTGGTGTCTTCTTGAAATACTAAGCCTAGAAACTCTTCTCTAGCTAGCCGTCCCAGAATTTGCCCTGCAGGCAGAAGCTTGCTGATAAGCAGTCTAAGAAGCAATTAATTCAAGGTGGCCTGGAACAAAGGATTACCATCTTTAAGATTTACAATAGAATACCCTGGAGAAGAGAAAGTACTTTTCAGGGAGTAGAGAGTAGAATTTTTATTTACAGGAGAATCCTGTAAATAAGGGTGGGGGATTCTCAAGATGCATGAGCTCCCAGAAGCCCAAGACAAGATGCAGCCTCAGAAAAGATGGAGAGGCAAGTGCCCTTCACATTCACTCAGGTTCATCTTCTTGAAAGGAGGCTAAACTCTGAAGGAGAGTGCACCCACAACAGAATGAATTTGCAAAGACCCTGAAAAGTGCTCTTGTGATAGTTTGTTTGCTTTTGATAGCTCCAAGTACTCAAGGAAATATTTACCAAACCACTAACTGGACACAAACTTAAAAAATAGCTAAGGGGGGCCGGCCGCAGTGGCTCAGCATGCAGAGCTCTTGCCTGCCATGCTGGAGATCCAGGTTCAATTCCCCATGTCTGCATGCAAAATAAAAAAAAAAACAAAAAAAATAGCTAAGGGACTAAATCCCAGAATTAACACATCAAAATATTAAAATGCACAGGTGCAACAAAGGAGTAAAAGACAAGCAAGGAAACAAGAAATTATTTCTCCTCCAAAGAAAAATATCAAAATTCAGAAAATGTCAAAGAAGATGACCAACCAGCCTTTAGACATATGAGACAAAAACATAAAAAAAAATCTTTAGTTTGAACAAAGAGATAAAGGAAAATATGGAGAAATAAATAACTAAAGGATAACAGGAAAATAATGAATGGACAATATGAGAATCTTAATAAAAAGAAAGACATTTTAAAAAGAATCAAATATACAAGTATGTAGCTTTCACAGTGTGACTGTGATATTATAAAAACCTTGTAGCTGACACTGCCTTTGTCCAGTATATGGACAGATTTGCAAAATAACAAATAATGGGAGGGGTTAAGGGGCATGGGATTTTTGGGGTGTTCTTTTTCACTTTTATTTTTATATACCTATATATTTTTTGAGCAATAAAATGTTCAAAAATTGTGATGATGAATGCATAACTATATGATATTGTAAACTACTGATCATACTTTTTGGATGATTATTATCATATGAGAATATATCTCAATAAAATTGCATTAAAAATCAAAAAGAAATATTCATATTGAAGACCACAATAACTAAAATGAAAAATTCCTGAGAGGAGTTTGACAGGAGATAAGACATGGCAAAAGAAAACAATTAAAATGATTCAGGTTGAAGAGAATTAAAAAGAGAATAAAGTGAAAAGAGCCTAACAGACCTATGGAAAACCATCAAGCTTATCAGTATACATATTATAAGAATTCCAGATGGAGAAGGAAAGTAGAAAAAGGAATATTTAAAGAAAAACTGGCAAAAAACTTCCTGAAATTAATAAAAGACATGAACATACACATTCAAAAACCCAGTGAACCTCAAATATGACCAACTCAAAGAAAGTCATGCCCAGACACATAGTACTCAAACAATCTAATGACAAAGATAAGAAGAGAATTCTGAAAGCTGCAAGAGAAGATCTATATGTTATGTATAAATAAGGGAGTCACAATAACTTTAAGTGCTGATTTCTCATCTGAAACCTTAGAGGCAAGAAGGTAGTGGATGAAATATTTAAGATCTTGAAAGAAAGCAATTGTCAACCAAGAATTTTTTATCTGGTGGGAATACCTTTAAAAAATAACAGGGAGATAAAGAAATTCCCATATAAATGAAAGAATGAACGAATTTCCCACCACTAGATACGCCTTATAAATGATGCTAAAGGGAGTTCTTCAAAGGAAAGGATGCTGGGCAGCAGGTTGAAGCAGCCTAAAGAAATAAAGACAGCCAATAAAGGTAACCATATGGGTAACAGTAAATGCAGGTGAAATTAAGTTGTATGTTTTGGTTTGTAACTCCACTTTCTTTTTATTACATATTCTAAAATGCAAATGCATAGAAAGTAATGGTAAATCTATGGTTGGGACATACAATTCATAAAGATTTAATTTGTAACAAGTACAACCAAGAAAGGGGGTGTACGAAGGGGTATAAAAACACTCTTAGTGCATGCTATTGACATTATGTTGGTGTCAAACACAATGTACAGATTTAAGAAATTGTCAGCCTCACGGCACCTAGTAAGAAACCATACAAAAAAAACAGATACAGAAGGAAATGAGAAGGGACTCAAGATGGTGCACTAAAAATATCAAATAATGAAAATAGGCATTAACATAAGAATTGAGGGACAGATAAATTGCAAAATGGCAGAAAAAATTTCAGCACTATCAGTAGTTACTTTAACTGTCAATTGCTTAAACACTTCAGTTAAGAGGCAGAGATTTGCAGAATAGATAAACAGCCTGATCCAATGATATGCTTTTATTTTTTTAAATCTATTATTTTAATATTTTTTAGAATTTTAACTTTTTTATTGAATAATATACCATACGTTCAAAGCAAAGAAACAAAAAAAAAAAATACAGTAGTTTTCAAAGCACTCTTCAACAAGTGGATACAGGAGAGATCCCAGAGTTTGTCATGGGCTACCATATGATCCTTTCATATTTTTCCTTCTAGCTGCTCCAGAATATAAGAGGCTAGAGGGTTTAAATATTTTTTTATTGTCACAACTGAATTTTTTCCTTCACTTCGGTGAAAAATAAAATATATACAAAAAAGCTATAAATTTCAAAGCACAGCACCACAATTGGTTTTAGAACATATTTCAGAGTTGATGTGGGTTACAATTTCTCAATTTTAGGTTTTTACATTTAGCTGCTCTAAAACACTGGAGATTAAAAGAGATATCAATTTAATGATTCAGCATTCATATTCATTTGTTAAATCCTATCTCCTACATATAACTCCACCATCAACTTTGATCTTTCTACACCTCTCTTAAGGGGGCTGTGGCAATCCTAAATTTTTGATATTGGAGGTGTGGATCAACAATATGGGGTAAGGAGATGGAACTATTTGATGTTATGGAGAGGCTGGGCTGGGTTTCAGGACTTATCTGGGCCAGGGACCCATTCGGAGGTTGTAAATTTCTGGGAAAGTTACTTTAGTGCATGGAACCCTTGTGGAATCTTATAAATTGCCCTAGGTGTTCTTTAGGACTGGCTGGAATGGTCTTGCTTGGGGATTGGCAGGCTATGATAGGTAGCAAGATCTAAGAAGCTTGCATAAAAGTAACCTCCAGAGTAGCCTCTTGACTCTATTTGAACTCTCTTTGCCACTGATACTTTATTAATTACACTTTATTCCTCAATTTTGTTAGGATGTAACTGTTGATGCCATGGTGCCAGGTCTGGATTCATCCCTGGGAGTCCTCTCCCATGTCACCAGGGAGACTTTCACCCCTGATGTCATGTCCCGTACAGAGGGTAATTATTTAACTTGCAGAGTTGGGCTTAGAGAGACTGAGGCCACATCGAGCAACACCAGGGGTCCTCCAAAAGTAACTCTTAGGCATGCCTATAGGTAGTCTAAGCTTCCTCACTACCTACATAAGCTTCACAAGAGTAAGACTGATGATTGAGGGCATGGCCTATTGATTTGGATATCCCTAAAGTTTGACACAGTATCAAGGGATTCCCTGATGGTAAGATTTAATAGTTCCATAGTCTTTCTCCCCTCCCTCAGGGGACTTTACCAATACTTTTTGATTATCTGCTTAATATGCTCTAGGATGTTTCCAGGCATTACAATAATCTATACAGGATTAAAGGACCTCTTATTCTGTGCTTCGTGTGTTTCAATTGTTCAAATGAGCTATACAGATAGGTTGAATCAGGTTATGCATTACAAAAATTTCAGTTCTAGATCAAATAAACCTTTCTTCCATTGATCTTAAAGAGTATGTGTCATTCTAAAATATAGATACTGTCTTCCTTACCCCTATGTTCTAAATTACTTTAACCCCAACCTGTTTGGTTTTGTTCTTATCGCTAAATATTAGGTTATATATGTATATATAATAGCCTCTCAAAATCCAAAAATAATAATCACCACTCTGGACTTAATGTGTCTGCTCTGAAAGCCTAAAATCTAGGCTCTATTTTCTTATAAGCATTTTATAAAGGTGACCATACCATTGTTGCATTTTTGTTCCTGGCTTTTTTTGTCTCACCAAATGTCCCACATGTCCATTCACATCATTGCATGCCTCACTACATTGTTCCTTTTTGTAGCAGCCCAACCTTCTTTCCTAAGTATACACCATCATTTGGCAATCTACTTCTCTGTCAGTGCATCTTTCAGCTACCTGCATTCATCAGGCATCATGTAGAGGACCGAAAGTCCACAATACATCGACATTCTCGATTTTAGATAATTTCATTGTTCTCAAGAGACAGAAAACCAATAAACACACCTTCACCAAAAAGGAAATCTAAATCTCCTCTTAACTCTTGTCCCTCCCCCCATTATTTGTCTCTGCTGTTGCTGTGGTAGTGCTGATGGTTTCCTTTTGGACATAGCTCATAGCATGCAATAGCAGTTTTCCCCCATACTCTGGACTTACACACACTTTATACAAGAATCATATCTTTGAAGTAATCCTTACAAGAACTCCTTCATATTTCTGGTGTGAGTCAGTGGGATACATAGGTCTATATAACCCCTCCCAATCTTGTTCATCTTCAATATGGTAATATTACTTCTAGACCCACTAGAGAATCACCTTCACTCCTATCTATTCCTTTACATTGGAGTTCAACCTCATTAGCTAACGGTTAACCCATCTCTAGCTTCCATGTATCTCTAAGTTCCCTTTCTTCTGTATTATAAACCTCTGATTATACCTTTATGCTGATCATAAAAGTGGAATCATACAGTATCTATCCTTTTATGTCTGGCTAACTTCACTCAGCATTACATCCTCAAGGCTCATCGATCTTGTCATGTGTTTCAGGACATCATTTTGTCTTACTGCTGCATAAAATTTCATCATATGCATATACCACATTTTGTTGATCTACTCATCTGTTGATGGGCATTTGATTTGTTTCCATCTTTTGACGATTATGAATAATGCTGCTATGAGCATCAGTGTGCAAATGTCTGTGTCATTGCTTTCAACTCTTTTGGGTAAATACCAAGTAGTACTATTGCTGGGTCATAGGGCAACTTGATATTTAATTTCCTAAAGAACCACTGTGGAGGTTAGATTCAGGTGTCAACTAGGCTAGGTGAAGGCGCTTAGTTCCATTGCTGTGGACATGAGCCAATGGCATGTGAACCTTATCTATTGTTGATTACATCTGCAGTTGGCAAGGAGGTGTGCCTGCTGCTGTTTGATTTAATTGTCTGGTGCTTAAATGAGAGACTCAGTGTAACACAGCCCAAGCAGCTTAGCATACCCCATCTCAGCACTCACAGCTTGGTCCAGGTCTTTTGAAATACAGAAAGGAATTATCCTGGGGAAAGGTGTTGGAACTCAGAGGTCTGGAGAGAAGGCCAACAGAGATCGCCTTGTGCCCTCCCTCATAAGAAAGAAGCTCAGACAAAAGTTAGATGCCTTTCCCTTGAACAACTAATGAAATAAATTCCCTTTTATTAAAAGTCAACCCACCTTTGATGTGTTTCATTCCAGCAGCTAGCAAACTAGAACAACCACCAGTCTTCCATAGTGGCTGCACCATTATACATTCCCACCAGCAGTGCATAAGGGTCTCAGTTTCTCCACATCCTCTCCAACATTTATAGTTTCCTGTTTGTTTAATAGCAGCCATTCTTATAGGTGTGAGGTGGTATCTCATTGTCATCTTGATCTGCATTTCCCTTTTAGGCAATGAAAATGAGCATCTCTTCACATCCCTTTGAGCCATCTATACTTGCTCTTCAGAAAAATGCCTATTCATGCCTTTAGCCCATTTTATAATTGTGTTGTTTCTTCTTTTGTTGCTGAGTTCTGTGGTTTCTTTGTATATACAGGAAATCAAACCTTTGTCCAATGTGTGATTTCAAAATATTTTCTTCCAATGAGTTGGCTGCCATTTCACATTTTTTACCAAGTCCTCTGAGGTGCAGAAGTGTTTGAATTTAAGGAGTTCCAATTTATCTATTCTTTGTTGTTGTTACTTCTGCTGTGGGTGTAAAGTTTAGGAAGCTACCTCCTATTACTAGGTCTGGAAGATGCTTCCCTACATTGTTTTCTAGAAGCTTTATGGTGCTAGTTCTTATATTTAGGTGTTTGATCCACTTTGAATTTATTTTTGTGTAGGGCATAAGATAGGGGTCCTATTTCATCCTCTTGGCTATTGATATCCAGTTCTCCCCTGCCCAATTATTGAAAAGACACTTTTGTCACAGTTCAGAGTATTTGGGGGCTTTGTCAAAAATCAGTTGACCAAAGGTTTGATGATCTATTTCTGCATTCTTGATTCGATTCCATTGGTCAATGCTTCTATCTTTGTGCCAATACTATGGTGTTTTGACCACTGTGGCTTTATAATAGTTTTTAAAATCAGGGAGTGTTAATCCTCCCACTTCTTCTTCTTTTTTAGGATGCTTTTAGCTATTTGGGTTCTCTTTCCCTTCCAGATGAATTTGGTAGTTAGCTTTTCCAAATCTTCAAAGTAGGTTGTTGGAATTTTCATTGGTACTGTGTTGACTCTGTAGATCATTTTGGGAGGAATTGACATCTTAACTATATTTAGCCTTCCTATCTGTGAGTAGGGAATGTCTTTCCACCTATTTAGATCTACTTTGATTTCTTTTAGCAATGTTATCCAATTATCTGTGTACGAGTCCTTTACATCCCCAGTTAAGTTCATTCCTAAATATTTAATTCTTTTAGGTGCTATTTTGAATGGAATTTTTTCCTTAACTGACTCCTCAGCTAGGTCCTTGCTTGTGTATAGAAATGTTATTGATTTTTGCACATTAATTTTATATCCTGCCACCTTGCTGAATTTGTCTATTAGTTCAAGTAATTTTGTTGTAGATTTCTCAGGATCTTCCAAGTATAGTATCATACCATCTGCAAATAATAAGAGTTTTACTTGTTCCTTTGCAAATTGGATGTCTTTTATTTCTTTGTCCTGTCTGATTGCTCTAGCTAGAACTTCCATCACAATGTTGAATAATATGGTGACAGTGGGCATCATTGTCTTGTACCTGATCTTATGGGGAAAGCTTTCAGTCTCTCTCCATTGAGTACAATGCTGGCTATTGGTTTTTCATATATTTCCTTTATCATATTGAAGTAATTACCTTTGATTCCTATCTTTTGGACTGTTTTTATTGGAAAAGGATGCTAAATTTTTTTGAATGCTTTTTTCAGCATCAATTGAAATAATCATGTGATTTTTTTCCTGTTTGATTTGTTAATGTGCTGTATTACATTAATTGATGTTTTTGCACTGAACCATCCTTGCATCCCTGGTATAAACTCCACTTGGTCATAGTGTACAATTCTGTTGATGTGATGTTGGATTTAATTTGCCAATATTTTATTGAGTATTTTTGCATGTATATTCATTAGGGGGATTGGTCTATAGTTTTTCTTTCTTATAGCATCTTTACCCAGTTTTGGTATTCAAATGATATTAGCTTCATAAAATGAGTTAGGTAGAGTTCCTTTTCCTTCCACATTTTGGAAAAGTTTGAGCAGGATTGGTGTTAGTTCTTTATGGAATGTTTGATAAAATTCCCCTGTGTAGCCATCTGGCCCTGGGTTTTTCTTTGTAGGAAGATTTTTGATGAGTGATTGAATCTCTTTACTTGGGATTGGTTTTTTGAGAAATTCTATCTCTTCCTGAGTCAGTGTAGCTTGTTTGTGTGTCTCCAAGAATTTATCCATTTCATCTAAGTTGTCTAGTTTGTTGGTGTATAGCTGTTCATATTATCCTCTTTTTATTTCTTTAATTTTTTTAGGGTCTGTGGTAATGCAGCCCTTCTCATTTCTGATTTTGTTTATTTACATCTTCTCTCTTTTCTTCTATGTCAGTATTCCTAGTGGGCCATCAATTTTATTTATATTTCTCAAAGAACCAACTTTTGGTTTTATTGACTCTTTCTATTGTTCTTTTGTTCTCCCATTCATTGATTTGTGCTTTAATCTTTGTTATTCTTCTTCTCCTATTTGGTTTGCAGTTCTGTGTGCTGTTAAGTCCTCAGTCTTTGCTCTTTCTTGTTTTTTAATAAAGGCATTTAGGGCAATACATTTCCTTCTCAACACAGCCTTTGCCACATCCCATACTTACTGATAAGTTGTATTGTCATTCTCATTCATCTCCAGATAGCTAGTGATTTCGCTAGCAATTTCTTTTTTGACCCACTGGTTGTTTAAGAGTGTGTTATTTAATCTCCATATATTTGTGAATGTTCTTCTTTGGTAGTTACTGAGATCCAGCTTCATCCCATTGTGATTGGAGAAAGTGCTTTGAATAATTTCAGTGTTTTTAAGTTTATAAAGATCTGTTTTGTGCCCCAGCATATGATCTATCCTGGAGAATGTTCCATGAGCATTACAAAAGATTATATAACCTTGTGTTTTGGGATGCAATGACCTATATATGTCTGTTAGCACTAATTCATCTGTCAAGTTTTTTAACTTCTCTATTTCCTTGATGATCTTCTGACTGGTTGTTCTATCTATAGAGGAGAGTGGTGTATTGACATCTCTTACTGTTATTGTTGAAACATTTATCACTTCCTTCATTTTGCCAATGTTTGTCTCATGTACTTTGGAGCTCCTTGATTGGGAGCATAAACATTTATGATTGTTATCTCTTCTTGGTGAATTGACCCCTTAATTAGTATATAGTGTCTTTTTTGTCTCTTATGATTACTTTACATTTAAAGTCTATTTTGTCTACATTGTCTATTTTGATATTAGTATTGCTACTCCTGCTTTCTTTTGATTACGACTTGCATGGAAAATCTTTTTCCATCCTTTCACTTTCAATCTATTTGTAACCGTGAATCTAAGAAAGTCTCTTATAAGCAGCATATAGCTGGATTATGTTTCTTAACTCATTCTGCCAATCTGTATCTTCTGATTTGTAAGTTTAGTCCATTAACATTCAAAGTTATTACTGAAAATACATTTCTTTCTTTCTTTTTTTTTTTTTTACAGGGGCAGGCACCGGGAATCGAACCTGGGTCCTCAGGTATGGCAGGCAAGCACTCTTACCTGCTGAGCCACTGTGGCCCAAAATACATTTCTTGATTCCACCATCTTGTCATTTTCATTTCATTTGTCAGATCTGAACATGATTTTCCCTCTTCCTCTTTGTATTCTTTTACCCTTAGTGGTGCTCTTCAATTCTGTGCCCTCCTCCAGAACTCTGTCTCCTGTCTTTTTTTTTAATCAGCCAGCAGAACTCCTTTCAGTATTTCTTTTAGGGCTGGTCTCTTTTTGACAAATTCTTTCAAGACTTCTTTGTTTGTGAAAACTTTAATCTTTCCCTCTATTATGAAAAACAATTTGGCTAGGTACAGAATTCCTGGTTGGAAGTCATTCCTTTCAGGATCTTGAATATATCATACCACTGCCTTCTCACCTTTAAGGTGCTAGTTGAGTTGTCTGAACTCACTCATATTTGATCTCCATTGTATGTAGTAGATTGTTTTTCTCTTGTTGCTTTCAAGATTTTCTACTTTTCTTCAACATTTGACTGACTGGTTAATGTGTGTCTTGGGGAAGTTCTATTTGGATTTATTCTGTTCAAAGTTCATTGGTCTTCTTTGACTTGTATATTTAAGTCCTTTATGAGGATTGGGAAGTTTTCCCCCATTACATTCTCAATTATTCTTCCTAGCCCTTTACTCCTTTCTTCTCCTTCTGGGACATCAATGATTCTTATATTTGCATGCTTTTTTTTTAACTATTATTTCCCTGAGTTCCCATTCAATTTTTTCCATCCTTTTTGCCATTTCCTGTTTTGAGTCTTCGAAGTCAGTTATCCTGTCCTCTATACTACTTACTCTTTCTTTTGTCTCTTCAAATCTGGTGTTGTGTACCTCTAGTATGTTTTTATTTGGTCAACAGAGTTTTTAATCTCTGTGATATCTGCTATTTTTCTACTTATTCTTTCAAATTCCTCTTTATGCTCTTCTACTGTCTTCTTTATCTCCTTTATGTCATTTGCTATCCCACTTACTTTATCAAGTAGAGTTGTATGACATCTTTGATTAGTTGTTCCAACATCTGTGTCTCCTCTGATGTTTTAATTTGGTCATTAGACCTGGCTATATCTGTCTGCATTGTGATATGGTGAGTGATCTTCTGCTGTCTTTGTTGCACATGAATATCTTGATTGATTTGCATTTGGAGTTGATTTCTTTCAGTAGTCTTAGGCTTTGTGCTTGCAGAATGGTTGTATAGCAGGGAGCAGGGCACAAGGTGAGGTACTCAATGCAGTGATTTGTTTCAGGGCAGGTATAGTCACAGGTTCTGAACATTATACTGATGCTTGTGAATGTGGGTGCTCAGCAGCCAAGGATTATATAGCTTTGTGTGGGTGCACCAGGCTGGGGGGCATAACCCTGGTGTATACTAGTCTAAGGCACAGGGCCCTTGGTACCAGAGTAGAGCTGTGGCAGCAGGTCAGCATTATAGCTTCATGGATTGGGGACAGATGTGACCCAGCTGTGCAGGTCAACACTTTCTCAGAGCTGGGAAGTTTGCCTGAGGGCCGTGAACATCTGTGGTACTAGGACTGCTGTAAAGTGTGATTCCCAGAGCTGAATGACATGATTTGGTGCCCATTCACATGAGTGGGCCTGGGAGTGCTGTAAATGTATGTGCAGACCTCAGGTGCAGTGGAGTGAGGCTGTGCAACACTATGGGTGGGGGGCAGGAGTAGCCTAGGTATGGAGGTTAGTGCCCGCAGCCTTTATGTGCTGGCAACAGCCTGCAGTAATGGGGCGGGGGGGATATAGTGTTCAGGAGGGGTGCAGAAGAGGTGGGTAGGGCTGCACTTAAGTTGGGGGTGTGGAGCAGATATGTGCATTGGGAGCTGGTGGGGTGGGGGCACCTGGAGTTTGGGGAATGGGAGCAGGTGATGGGGTTTGGGTGTGTGGGGGCTAGGGTGAGTCACCGGTCACAGGGCAGCCTGCCCAAGGAATGTGGCCTGGCTTACTTCCAAGTCTCAGTCTCCCACCTGTGCACTCCTGTGAGCTCTGTGGCTCCAAGCCTCCATGACAAGCTCCAGCTTTCTGCCTCTCAGTTCTTAGGCCTCTGCAACCAGGGCTGCCCTGTGTGGTGTAGAAGGCTCCCCTAGGTCAGCCGCACTCCCAAATCCTGATATGCTTTTTATGAGAGATTTATTTAAATTAAAAAACAAAAGTAGATTGAAAATGAAAGAACTGAAAAATATATAGCAAGTAAATAATAATCAAAAGAGATCTGGTGTATTAGTATATACTAACATCAGATAACATACAATTTAAGTGAAAAACTGTTAAGAGGAACAAATAAGGTCATCATATACTGATAAATGGGTCAATTCAACAAAAAACATAACTAGTATAAATGTATATGTATGCACCAAATTGCAGAGACTAAAAACATATAAAGCAAATATTGATAGATCTGAAGGGAGAAATAGTTCTACACATATAGTAGGACACTTCAGTACATCACTTTCAGTAATGGATAGGAGATCTAGACAGCATGTAAGGAAATAGAAAATTGGTCGATAATTATAAAACAGCAGACTTAACAGACATACAGAACACTGAACCCAATAACCGCAAAATACACAATCTTGTCAAGTGCCTCTGGATCATTATTCAGGAAAGAGCATATATTGGATCACAAAATAAGTCTCAATAAGCTCAAAAATATGGAAATCATGAAATGTATCCTCTATGACCACAATGGGATGAAGCCAGAATGAATAACAGAGAGAAAATTGGAATTTTTTAAAATATGTAGAATTTAAACAATATGCTTTTAAACAACCAATGGATCAAAGAAAAAATCACAGTGGGAATTAGTAAATATCTTGTGCTGAAAGAAAAAACAATATAGAATGCAACAAAGTCCATGCTGAGATGGAAATTTATCGTTCTAAATGACTACATTAAAAAAGAAGAAAGATCTCAAATCAGACAACTAATAATTGGAGGATCTAGAAAAAAAGAACAACAAACTGAACCCAGAGAGTGGAAGGAAGGAAACAGTAAATATTAGAATGAAGATAAATGAAACAGAGAACACAAATAATAGAGAGACTTTATGAACCCTTTGAAAAGATCAATGAACACAACAAAACATTAGCTAGATCAACAATGAAAGAATGAGAGAGGCTCTCAATAACTAAAGTCAGAAATGAAAGGGGGGATAAGTACCAACCCCACAGAAATAAAAAGATTACACATTGATTCAATGATCAAGTGTACACCAACAAATCAGATCACCTAGATGAAATGGAAAAATTTCTACAACACACAATCTACCTACACTGACTCAAGAAGAAATAGAAGATTCAAAAGATTCATAACACAGAGACTTAGTCAGTAAACAAAAACCTCCAAAGAAAAGCCCAGGACCAGATGGCTTCACTTCACTGGTGAATATTATCAAATATTCCAAGAAGAATTAACACCAGTAGTGCTGAGTAGTTGAAGAGGAAGGACCTCTTCTTAAATCATTTTATGAGAAAAACCTAACCCTCATACCGAAGTAAGATAGTGTAACCACAAAAAAAAGTAAATCACAAGGTAACACAGCTTATGAATATAGATGCAAAAATCCTTAACAAAATACTAGCAAACTGAATCAAACGGTATCTAAAAAAATTATACACCATGATGAAGTTGGTTTTATTCCAGGTATGCAAGAGTTGTTCAACACACAAAAAATCAATTAATGTAATATAACATATTAATAGCACAAAGAAAAAGAAATCCATGATATTTGCAATAGAGGCTGAAAAGGGATTTGACAAAATCTAACACCCTTCTTGATAAAAAAATAAAACAAAACTTAGAAAACCAGGAATAGAAGCAAACTTCCTGAATATGAAAAAGGGTATGTATGAAAAACCCACAGCTACCATCATCCCCTAAGATTAGGAACAAGACAAGGATGCCCACTGGCTCCACTATTATCAACATTGTACTGGAAGTATTAGCCAGAGAAATTCGTCAAGGAAAAGAAATAAAAGACATCTAAATTGGAAAGGAAGAAATAAAACGTGCCTTATATGCAGATTACATGATTCTATATATAGAAAATACTTTTAACAAATCCACAAGAAAGTTATTCCACATTAATACACAAATTTAGCAAAGTGGTAGTGAAAAATATGAACATTCAAAAATCATTAGTGTTTCTGTACATAGTAACAAACAATCTGAAGAGAAAATACAGAAAAATAACTCTATTTACAAAAGAAACTGAAAGAATCAAATATCTAGGAATAAATTTAATCAGGAATGTAAGTAGTTTGTATGCACTAAACTACAAGACATTGCTGAAAGAAATCAAATCTAACGCCCTAAATAAATAGGGCATTCTATGTTCTTACATTGGAAAAAAAAATGTTGTTATGATGTCAATTCTACTCAAAAGGATTTTCATATTTAATGCAGACCCAATACGAATTTCAATAGAATTCTTTGTAAAAAATAGAAAAGTCTATCATCAAATTTATATGGAATGTTAAGGGATCCTAAATAGACAAAAATATCTTGAAAAGAATGAACAACGTTGGAAGAGTCACACTTCCAAATTTAAAACTTATTACAAAGCTGTAGTAATCAAGGCAATATAATACTCAGAAAGGGACAGGCATATAGACCTGTGGAATAGAATTGAAGGTTAGAAATAAACCTTCACATCTATGACCTATTTATTTATATATTTGTATGCTGTATGGTGGGACCACATTTCATTATTTTTCCATGTGAGTAGCCTGCTATTGTAGCACCATTTGCTGAATTTTTGTTTGTCTTTTTATTTTGCTTGCTTGTTTGGTTTTTGGGAAGTGCATGAACCAGGAATCAAATCTGGGTCTCCCGTATGGGGGGGGGGGCGAGAATTCTACCACTGAACTACCCTTGCACCCTGTTATGGCCAATTTATTTTTGACAAGGTTTCCAATACCATCCAACGGGGAAAGAATGATCCCTTCAACAAATGCTTCCGGGAAAACTGGATATCCATATTCAAAAGAAAGAAGATAGACTCTTCCTCATACAATATACAAAAATTAACTCAATGATTTAAATATAAGAACCAAAACTGCACAACTTCTAGAAGAAAATGTAAGCATCTTGTGGACTTTGTGTTAGGCAAAGGTGTTCTAGATTTTGCACCACAAGCTCAAGCCAAGAAAACAAGCAAACAAAAATTAATAAATGGGATTTCATCAAAATTAAAACTTTTGTGCATCAAAGAACTTTATCATGAAAGCTAAAAGACAATGTAAAGAATGAGAGAAAACAGTTGGAAACTTCATTTATGATATGTAGAATATATAAAGAAATCTTACAAATCAACAACAAAAATACAAACAACCCAATTAAAAATAGGCAAAAGACACGAATAGACATTTTTCAAAAGAGGAAATACAGAAGGCTAAAGAGCACATGAAGGGATATTCATATTCATTAGCTATTAGGGAAATGCCAAACAAAATCACGGTATCTTCTCATACCTACTAGAGATATCATCTTATACCTACTAGAATAGCTGCTATTGAACAAACAGGAAACCACACGTGTGGAAAAGGATGTAGAGAGTGGGAATGTAAAATGTTACAACCTGTGGAGGACAGTTTGTCAGTTTTCAGGAAGCTAAATATAGAGTTTCTTTCTGACTTATCTATCCTGCTACTTGGTATATCCCCCAAAAATCTGAAAGCAGGAATGCAGACAGACATTTGCACATGATGTTCATAACCGCCTTATTCACAATTGCCAAAAGATGGAAACAGTCCAAGTGCCCATTAACAGATGAATGGATTGAAAAATTGTGGTATATACATATGATGGAATTTATTAATCAGTAAGAAGGAATGAAGTCCTGAAGCAAGCAACAACATGGATGAACCTAGAAAATATCATGTTGAGTGAAATAAGTCAGGGACAAAAGGACAAATACTGTATGATCTCACTTATATGAAATATTCTTCTGCGCTACTTACATCAGCAATGGGACAAAAAGAACGCCGCCAAGAAGAGAGACTAGGAGCACGTGGACCTGGAGGGCGAGAGCTCGGCCCGCCCCGCAAGGTGGCCCGGCCGACAGCCAGGATATGCATGAGGATACATAGACCCCTCGCGGTGCCTCCTGTCGTGTGTCCGCCCTCCCTGCGTGTAAGCCTGCCCGCCCCTCCTGCGCTGTCCCTTCCCCAGGAGCCACGTATTTATTTTCCTTGAGGTTTTATTTATGCTGTAAAGTGTACCGAGGAAGGGCTAAGTGGACGTCTGGCCCAGTGCTGACATGTCGGTAGATGCTTTTTAAAGGAACCCACACCGCTGTGTCCGTCTCCGCCCGTCCCTCCCCTCCTTGCAGACCAGGCGGTGGCTGCGGGTCGGGACAGGGGCCCTGGGTGGTAGGGCAGGCGGGGGCCACGGGCCTGGCCTGCGCGGACACCCTCCTCCTTGCACTGAGCTGGGAGCCCTGACCTTGGCCTGGCCTCACTTTGTGAGGAAACTTCCACGCCCAGACCCCCTCCGGCGTGCGCGAGGGGACCGGTTCAGCCCTTCGGGTTCCTTCCCACGTCGTTTGATCATGGACTAGTGCAGGCTCCGTGTCCAACCCAATAAAAGGATCTTTCCTAAAAAAAAAAAAAAAGCTAGATGAAATAATTACTATAAACAAATTCATTGAGCCAGAAACTAGAATACAGGTCATTAGGGAATGGGAAGTTAATGTTTCACTGGTTCCCAGAGTTTCTGTTTGAGATGATAGAGAAGTTCTTGCAATGGTTGGTGGTGATGGTAACATAAAATTGTGAATGTCACTAACACCCCTCAATTGTATATTTGAATGTGGTTAAAAGGGATACGACGCTTATGTAAAGTGTTAATAATAGGGAAAACTGCGGGGGGGTGGTATATGAGAACTCTGTGATTTCTGCACTTTTTTCTGTAAACTTACAACTTCTCTAACTAAAAAAAAACATGCATGAGGATGCTAGAAACTGAGGTCAGAATAATGTCATGTGAGGACTCAACCAGCTCTTGCTGGCTTTGATTATGGAAGAAGGGAGGCCATGAGCCTAGGAATGCAGAAGCCTCTGAAAACGGGAAAAGGCAAGGAAACAGATTCTCCCTTATAGTGAAATAGCCCTGCGACCCCTTGAATTTATCCTAGTGAGACCTGTGTCAGACTTCTGACTTACAAAACTGTAACATAACATATTTACATTTTTTAAACCAAAAGAAAGCCTGCTCTCACTGAATGATCTAACAAATATCTTTATCCTGATATATTTAAGGTGTTCATTCATTTTAAAATTTCATTCAACAAATATTTATTGAGAGTCTGCAAAATACAAGACAGAGTTTTAGTGGGCACTGAAGCTTACACGATATTGTGAGGCCCATTCTATAAAGAAGGCTACAAAATTATAAATGCAAGATTACATGCAGGACAAGTAAGAATACCTGAAGTTTAAGCTTCATTAACTTCATAGCAGTAATTCAAACTCAGGTGCTAATAGCAGTGCCACACAAAAAGTTCTGTATTCATGGAATTGATATTTTAATGGGGACGTATAAAATAAACAAGTAAATATATCCAATATCATGAATGTGGGAAGAAAACTAAAGTGTGGTAAGGGGATAGAAAGTGGTGCACATGTATTTTTAAATGGGGCTCTTCAGGCATCTCTAATCAGGTCACATTTGAACAAAAACCTGAATGAGATGGAGTTAGTTGTGTACTCTCTGGAAGAAGAACATTCAGGGCAGAGAGAAGAAAAGGGGTAAAAACCCAGAGACGAGAGTGGGTTTGGCATATTCCAGGGAATATCATAAAGGTGGGATAGGAGTGGGACAAGTCATGGTGAACCTTGTAAGCCATTGTAAAGTTTTGATTTCATTATCAATGTTATGAAGAGCCTCTTGATGTCTTAATCACAGGAGTGAAATACCCTGATTTATATTTGGAAGAATCAATCTGGCTGCTTTTTGGTATAAGTTCTGATAAGCCTTCAAATATTACTTCTGAAATAATGATCCCTATATTCCCTCCTAGAAGCCCTTCAGTCTTCGCACTCAGAGTCCCTTCCCTTCATGACCCACCTAAAAACATAGTTTCTTCCCAGATGTCAGACTACCCATGTTGCCCCGTCCTCCTCCAGTTGCCACCATGCATTAATCTTGGACCTTGTATTACACTGAGAGTCTAAAGTAGATTTGAACCTTCATTCCTGGTGCCATATCACATTGAACTTTCTTGGGTATCATTGTGCCAAGATCTTTCAACACTGATTATCCATGTAAGTGGATTTCATTCTACATCCTGATCTTGCATCTCCCACAGTTATCTAACTGTAAGTATCCTTATCACTGCCTCTCACTAGTTTTTTTGTTTTGTTTTTGTTTTTTTGAATGGGCAGGCACTGGGAATAGAACCCGGGTTTCCAGCATGGCAGGTGACAGCTCTGCCTGCTGAGCCACTGTGGCCTGCCCTCTCACTAGTTTTTAATTCACAGTTTATGCTAATAGCAGTGCCACACAAAAGTTCTGTATTCATGGAATTGATATTTTAATGGGGAGGTATAAAATAAACAATAATGGGAGCTTTAATATATATTTATTATTATAAATAAATAAATGGGAGCTCCAAAAGTGAGACAAGAGAAATGTGTGTGCGTGTGAAAGTAGGATGTGTCTACGTAAATGTAATACTAATTAGTTAGGTAATGTATGCTAACTGCTTACCACTTATGCCTAATTTTACTGCAAACAATTCATGAATGGCATTGAATATCAGATTAAGTTGGTTATGTGTTTTATTTGATTGCTAAGTGGTATATATATATCATATCATATATATATGATCAAACTTTTTAGTTTCTTTTCATTTAGCAAAGTTGCCTGTCCATAACTTAAAAAAAAATTAAAATATCATCTAAAATAACATCTAAAAAACTGCATGGAAGCACATTTTCATTAGGGAACTGAAATTGGATTGCATTGATTCTTTTAGTGAATAGAGTTCCTGAATTTGGTCTTTAGTCTTTAAAAAATCTTAATGAGAGAAAAAATAAGCTTACATAAAAGGTACACTATTTTGGTTTTCTGGGGAGTGGTTTCTATAATTTGTTTTATGATTTTGTTTCAAGCTGTATCTTATGCAGCTATTCTTTTCTTTGTAAAAACAATAATCACATAAATATATTTGGAGATACTTTATTAATTTCATTATAGATTTGTAATTAAAAGAAAATAGAAATGCAGTTATTATCTGAAGTGACAGAATAGAGTACAAGTTTCTACTACTATCACTGAAGCAAAATATAAATTGCCCAAAAATTGTATGTTAAGTTGATTCAAATAATGTGAAAAGAATTTGATAATTTCCCCCTTTAATGTATGATGTACTTGCAAAACATCTAATGATATCTATTTCAAACAACTAATTTTTGTTCATTCTGTCCCTAAATAATCAGATTGGATGATTTTACTGAATTATGAAACAGGCTCAATCTTACTGTATGTTGGTTTCCTTTAGACATAGTCATCAATTTGGTATGGACCAGGAAGCATTCACTTGGACACGTCAGTTCTCTCTAATTATGACAGGGGAACAACAGATTGCTTTTCAGATCTGAGCTTTTATAAAATGTAATTAAAAATGAAATCAGGTCTATCAAGGTAAGAACTACAGTGCTGCCTTATGAAATATTTAAAGTTAGAGTATTTAAACTTGAATGAGGAAAGGCAAGTAAAAATTTTTGCTATGAAAATACAATACTGTGGTCTTAAAATAGGTCTGATTTCCAACTTTGAATTGGCATGACTTATTCTCCCGATTGGTATCTAGATTAAAAAGGCAGCGAAATGCAGAACTGAGACCCCTGAACCAACCAGGTCCTATTGTTCCCTGTATAAGGAATATGCATAGTAATGCCAACGAGAGAACTAATTATAACAAACAACATTTGAACTACTGTGATGCCAATAAGTGTTTAATGCTGTATTATTGTAACACTCACACTATACACAAATGTTTTTAATGTTTTGAAATGACCAACCAATTCAATGTCTTACATTTTAAGAAATATTCAATTAAAACATCTATTAAACCAGTTGGAGAAACATTTATTGCCACAAGCTAATTAATTTTATACTTTAGTAAAAAGTATCAGTTTAGGGTGGGCCACGGTGGCTCAGCAGGTAAGAGTGCTTGCCTGCCATGCCCGAGAACCCGGGTTCGATTCCCGGTGCCTGCCCATGTATAAAAAAAAATAAAATAAAATTTAAAAAAAAAAAAAAAAAAAAAGTATCAGTTTAGAAACCCAATATAGAGACAGCTTGAAAAAGTGACAATTTATTATTTAAAAAAAAATTTTTGTGACAATTAAAATACTCTCTTTCTTACACCATGACCTCCTCTACCAGCAGAATTGAAGAAAAGAATTAAACATTTGGTTATATGGTAGCATAGTTAGAACCATCTCTAAGGCAAGCTTAACATTTCTTTGAAACATTGAGTTTTATTTAAAAGTTTTGTGCAATTTCCATCTAGTCCATACCAAATACATGTTGGTTTACAATAAAAGTACTGCTTTAATTACTTATTATTAGTATAAGTCATACCCTAGGAAGATCCACCATGTTTATTCTGTGATTTTAAAATTATCCAGGAGCACATGTTTTAGATGCTTGTTGTCTTTCAGAGGGTCAGAAATGAAATGTAGATTATGTGAGAACTGTAAGAATGGATTTAGGATTCTGTGCAGTCTTCTGTGACTGGATTTTTGATAAGAGATCTACTTTTAATCAGTAAATGTTACATAAATCTGAATATCTTTTTGTATATAACCCTAATCTTAATTATATTAATACAATCATTTGTGGTTATACATTTTAGATAGAGGTATGATCAATTAAGTTTCTATAATCTTCCTTTGTGTTTCACTTTTTACTTTAGTGTCTCCTTATAACCATTTAGCAGCAAGATTGGTCATGTGCTAAAATAAGATACGATTTTTCCAAGAGAAACATGAGATGTGATTTCTCAAGGTAAATTTAAAGAGAAATGGTGGAATAATGTTTCATAGAACTTGACTCATCTTCTGTATGTTTGAGTCATAATTAAACTCTGTTTTCACAAATTTCCATGATAAAACAGTTTCATTCCTGACATTGTGGTGTTGCTTCTTGTAGGTTCTAATCCAAAGAGCAGTTACATGAGATGAAATAAAAATAGCAGTGCTTCTTGTAGGACACATATCAGAGTACTATGCATGAGAATTTCAGGTAATGAACCTAGATGCCTGGTCATTAGTAAGCCAGAGTTTTATTCCCAAGCCTTTCCCTGATGCCTGTTTTACTTTTGGCAAATTGTTTTCTCTCTCTGCATCATCCAGTGCTGGAAACAAAGGCAGCAAATAAGTCTTTTGTAATGCGCAGGGCTGAGCGTAAGAGTACCTTTCAAACCTTGCATCATATGCCAAATAAAGCAGGCCTAAACTCTCCTGTTATCATTAATTACAATGAATAATTACTTTCAGTAACCACCAGCACTAACCCACAGTCATAGGATGTGCTTGAGTAGGCAGTATGTAAAGATAGTAGCTCAACTAAAATAAGAGATGTTTCAGATCTGGCAACAGAAAATGCCTTTATCACATTTCTTCTATAAAAAAAGACCTATTGTTCATACACTTGCTAATCAGTCCAGTCTAAATGAACCTTGAGGGTCACACTAAAATATTATTATTCTTGTCTCTGATTTCAGATGAGCAGGAAAAATGAATCCTTATCCAGGTGGAAATTAGTTTTGCTCTCTTTCTCTGCCTTTCAAATCATCAAAACCAAGCCCTCAAAGCCTGACTGTCTCACAAGTGCTTTCTAATGGATTTTAGTAATTTCTTTGTTATTTTCATTAGAAGTATAACTTCATATTTGTGAGACAATTCAGATAGTGTTGAAATGAATATTTGCACATGAAGTGGTTTGTTTCATTTTGTTTTTTTGTTTTTTTTCTTCCACCAACCTATTGCTCACCTGATTTTATGCATCCTAGTTTCAATACAACTATCCTAACCTGTATACTGTTAGTGTCAGAGACTGAACATTTCATTTGCAGACTGTTTACAAGATTGCTAAAAAAATTGGAGTTTTTGCAAATGGATCATCTCACTGACAGATCTAATTTAACAAGACTAACATACCTTTATGCATAAAATGCTATTTATCCCTGTCTCTACTACACTTTCAAACCTTCCCAACTCTCACCAATACCCTACATGGGGAGGCAAAAAATTAAGGGGTGCTTGTGGAAATGTGGGAATAGCTATGGAAGATATTTGAAAAGTTTGAACCTATAGGGTGGCTGAAATAATATTAAAACCTTCCAAAAATTCTATTATGATCCATCCCACCTCAAGCTCTGAATAATTATATTGTTGCAAACACATGTAACTTTTATCCCTTGACTATCATAAAAAGCATTACCCACATCACTTTTCACTACAAATTAAACTGAATAACCTACATTATTGGTAGATATATAGATTCAGAGTCCAAGAGGATATATGTCAAAACAAAGTGATGGAATAAGGAAGACTGAATATAAGTCAAAACTTTCTTGACCAAGAAACTCCTAATGCATTTAAACTTTTGAATGATTTCTGTTAGTTCTCTCCACAAATATAAAATGCCAGGCACTAACTAAGATGACTAAATTTTATACTATTACTGTACTGAGGATTCCAGAAAAATATGCCTATTTCAAAACTGATATTCTCATCATTTATCATCAATTGTTAAAATGCATTTTAACTAAAGCTTCTAAGTAATTATATTGTTTTTAGCTCACACTGTCATATAACTTTAAGAAATTAGTATTTCTTTTGCCATAAGATTCATATACAGACAGTTATTTGACTTCTGAAATCTTTATGATTACCATTATCTTCTGCAGCTATCATCTCATCATCACTATCTAATCAATTTTTCCTTATCACGGATAATTTGATGCCATATATTTACAGAATCTCATCAATTCAAATACATCTAACATAAGTTATTAATACCACATGTGGTAAAATAAACATTTTTAAAAAAATTTTTAGGTGTCTTTTTTTTTTTGTATAATATAACATATAGGCAAGGGAAAGAAAGAAAAAAAGCAGTAATTTTCCAAGCACACTTCAACAAGTAGTTACAGAACACATCCCAGAGATTGTCATAAGCTACCATTCCATCAGCTAATACTTTTTCTTGTAGCTGCTCCAAAACACTGGAGGCTAGAAGGAATATTAACGTAGTAATTTAGCAACCATACCCATTTGTTAAATCCCATTTTCTCTGTCATACCTCCTTCTTCTCCTTTAATCCTTCTCCCAATCTATAGGGATCTTTGAGCAATGCCTGTTCTGACTTATTCTTGTTGAGAAGGGGTGCGCACACTAAACAACAGGGGGATGAAATTAATTAATAATCTTGGAGAGGCTGGTTCCTCTGAGTTTCAGGATTTATCTGACCTAAGAACCCTCCAGGAATTATATGTTCCAGGAAGGCAAACCTAGTGTGTGTAACCTTTATAGAGTCTCAGTTTAAGCCTTAGGTGTTTTTAAGAGTTAAATGGAATGATGTTGATTGGGGTTTAGCAAAGGATGACAATTAGCACCGCCTAACTGAAGCTTGCATAAGAGCAGCCTCCGGGACAGTCTCATGACTCCATTTGATCTCTCTTGGCCACTGATGCCTTATTTTTTATATTCTTTTCCCCTTTTTGGTCAGGAAGGCATTGTCAATCCCATAGTGCCAGGAGCAGATTTACCCCCTAGAGTCATGCCCCATGTTTTCATGGAGACTTTCACCCCTGAAGGGCTTGTACCATGTAGCAGGGAGGGCAATGGTTTTTCTTGTAAAGTTGGGCTTAGAGAGAGAAAAGCCATATTTGAGCAATGAAGAGGCTTCCTGGAAGCAACTATTAGGCCTCGTGATGGGTAGTCTTAGTTTCTTCCCTACAGAAATAAGTTTTATAAGGGCAAGACTCAAAATTCACAGCTTGATGGAATTTGGTGTGGCTACAAAAAGAAGGGACACCAAGGGGCACACAGCGACCTGGAGATAATGTATCATGCAACAAAAGCCACAAACAAAACAACAGAAATGCTATAGGTCTCTCTCAGAAAATAATTATAAGAACATGGGAGCCTAGACTGTGGGCCCTTATAGCAGCCACATTTGGGCTGAAGTTGTAGATGTATTTCTAGGTTCTGAGACACTGAGTTATATGTGTATTAGGTGGTATTTCCCTGGAACTTTGAGTAGCTCTGTGATACCCAGGTCCTATAAATGGAGTGCCACAGACCTGAAATTAGCACGGCTATATATAATAGCAGCTAAAGTAATCAAAAAATGGATCAGGCCTCAATTAGAGTTAATACAAAGTTGATCTGAGTCTAAGATGAATCAAAATGCAGGATAAAAGATGATAGTGTATGTACTCTAGGCCTTCGGTTACTGTATGAGATCAAAGGCTCTGTGTCTACGGCCTAAATTTTCTGTAACACACAATCTAAATCAACTTGTCTGGATAGCTCATTTAAACAACCTCAACTCTTGGAATTCAGAACAGGAATGAGGCTATGTAATTCTCTAAAGCTTACTATAATAGCAGGATCTCAGACTATGGTGGGCTGATAATTAAAAAGTATTAGTCGAGTCCCTCGAGGATCTGAAGGGGAAATGCATCCATACATGAAACTATTAAACTCTCCAATCTGGGAAATCCCAGGTACCCTCTTAGGCATTGAGGACACCCAAGAAGATTAACTTTTTTTTAAAGATTAACTTTTAATCTACCTGTGTAGTAAAATATTTCCTAAGTAAATTAACTGTATAAACTGCATTTATTTGAATATGTTTAAAATAGTCAGAATCCTTCCAAAGCTTCTTAGGCATGTTAATATGTTTTTGGACATATAACACATTAATTAAAAACAGGTCTTCTGTATTCACTTAAGCCCAATAAGATATATAATAAGCATTGTTTTATTACCTTTGAATCTTGAAAATTCAAGTACTTCTTTATTGATTAACATAATGGCTTTAGTGCCTAAAGTTTATGAGACTATACTAGACATCTGCAAATGACCTGCATGGTAATAAATAGGATATAGGCTCTATAATCAAAGAGCTCAAGACCCAGAAGTGAAAGCATGATAACTAATGTGCAAACCATGGATCTTTCAACACAGACTTCACGTGCAAAATCTCCCTCTGGTTACAAATGCTGCATGACTCAGTGGTTTTACAGCTGAAAATGGAAAGCCAAGTAATATTTATCATAATGGAAGAATGAAGAGAAAATCCATGAGTTTTTCTAGATTTTCTAAATTTTTGTTTTCAAACCCTGCTTGATTCAACATGAGAATCTACTTTGACTAAAGCCATTAGTGCATGCAATGAGTGAAAGTTTTTTTTTCGAAGGATATACCTTAGAAACCTTTTATGTTCAGAGCCATAGTGCTTGGCTCAGCAAATATATAGCACTAAGGTAGAACTTCTTATATAGCCAAATATTTTTTCTATTTAAGTGTAACCTTTATTCTATTTATGTATGACCTTCCTATCTTCATCTTGCACCAGTGAATTGCTCAATCTTTTCCCATTAATTGTGGTTATCAGTTATCAACTGACTGCAGTATAGCAGTCTGCAGTGCCTTTTAGTGCATGGAACAACAGAGCTGCACTGTTTAAAAAAATATTAATACTACAGAATTACTTTTGTATTCTTTTTTATGCACAAATTTCTCCAAAGTAGCATTTTATTCTGCTCTCTTAACAATGTAGAACTTTTGTTATCTTTTTTGACTTTAAAAAATCTGTTCCTGGGTGTGCCAGGGTGGTTCAGTGGTAGAATTCTCACCTGCTATGTGGGAGACCTGGGTTTACTTCCCAGCCCATGCACTTCCCCCAAACAAACAAACAAACAAAAACAAACAAACAAAAATTCAATAAATGGTGCTGCAATAATAGGATACTCACATGGAAAAAAATGAATTGTGACCCTTGCCATACAGCATACTATATATATATATATATATATATATATATATATATATATATATGTTCCTTTTCTTAGCTGCCTTTTTATACTACAGCTTACCCTTTGCTATGTATTTTTTAGCAGGGCCATAGGATCATAGAACTTTATATCTGGAAGGATTCTTAGAAATAATTCAATTGGTTACCCTTATTAGACAAAAAGAGAGACAGACAGACAGAGAGAGAGAGAGAGAGAGAGTGTGAGTACCTTGCTTAAGGTCACACATTCAGTTAATGTCAAAGCCAGGACCAGAATATGTCTCCTGATTTGTGGTCCAGTCTACTTTCCTCCACTGCATGGCTTGCTTCCACTTTGCCACGAGATCAATTAATATTGAGGAAGTCTTGGCTTCTATAATACATTTAATATAACTATTGAAGTTCAAGTTACAATTATTCTTTAGGTAGACAAAAAAGCCAGTGAATGGGTTAAATGATATTTTACAAAGGCACCGAAAAAAAGTCAAGATTTTGAGAAGAATCAACATGGTAGATGTTATATAGATTTACTTATTTGTCTTTTTATTTATATGCAACAGAGTATAGTGTGAAGTTAGTACAAAGGCCAGCTTCACCTCTCTGCTTATTTCTACCCTGGATGTAATGAAATCTAGAATTTCATGGTCCATTCCATTCCCCCATAAACTGTACTGATATTATTATACAGTTGTAGCTATGCTTGGTATTCTGCCCAGTGAATTGTTTTCAAATTCAGGTCCAGGGACATGCCTCTCCATACCAGCAGAATTTCTAATGAATTACAACTAATCTTTGAAACACTTAAATTACAATAGGTGCTTCAAGGCAAAGGCCATTTTTACATGGTGTATTTTCAGTTCCCATTATGATGATAAAGTGCTTTCTTAGCTATCTTGTACTAAAATAAAACATGCCACTTAAGAATTGGAACAGTACAAACTCTTTTCTCCAATTACCAGCAGTTCCACCCTCCCCCCCCACAAGCATTTTCAAATAACATCCCACTTGATAAAAGTGCCTCAGTCCAGTCAGAAACTCTTCTGTAGATAGCTTTGGGCTTTATTAATATACATTGTCCAAGAGGTTGCCATTTTTTGTCTTTAATGATATTCTGTTTTGGGGGAAAATCAACTATGAAGTGCTTCATTTTGGTAAATTCCTAGCCACATTTAAGCCCTATAAAGGCTAGAAACCTCAGTGGCTTGTATAGGTCAACTATGAGAACTGCTGAACAGTTTTCATATTTTTATGGAGGAGGTAGCTCAACAATATTCCTCTCTGTTATGCAGATCAAAAGAGTGAGATTATTGAGATTAATGTCAATTATCCTAGTGTCCCAGATAGACTAAAGGCAAGCTGAGGAAAAGAAGTTTTCTGACCTTCCTATATCTCAAATTGGGTTGCTCTGAGTCTTAACTAAAATAGATATTTCTTGGGGTTGTCTTTTTTCTGTGTTGTATTCTTAATAGAAAATTAAAATTAAGGTTTTCTATCAATGTCTTTCTGAGTTTGACATGGAAAATGAAATGAAAGGTTTCAATCCTTGAGATCTAGTTTTCCCCCACCCTTTTGTTCTCCTTCCTGACTTCTTTCCCTTTAAAGAAAAGAAAAAAAGAGATTCACTGCAAATGAGGTTGGCCTGAGAAATGAAATAAATGGAACTGAGCAGCTGAAGGGAAATGACAACTCAGACAGAAGAAAAGGATAGATTACAAAAGGTAAAGCTCCTCTCAGTCTCCAAAGAGGAGGGTTCTATATAGCAATTTTTCTGTCCTAGTCTTCACACTGAAATTCACATCAGGAAGTATGCAGTAAGGCAGGGGTGCTTTGCCTTTATGTGTGAATTCATAATACTTTGAGGCTCTAGGTGAACAGCAATGGACAAAAAAAATCTAAATAGGGTAGAAAAACTGAATTAGTTATAACAGGAAGGAACAATGGCTAAAATTTATTGAACACATAATATAGGCAAGGCCCTGGGTTATATATTATTATATTTTATCTAAATTGTAACATTTAATCTTTATATCAACTTGGTAAATTAACTACTATTATGTTCTCAGTTTGAAGAACTGAGGCTTAGAAACATTATACAATTTGCCAAAAGTCTCATAGCTAGAAAGTGACAGAGCTGAGATCAGGTCCCAGGCCTCTGTATTTATAAGCAAAAGCAATTCAGGATTCAGCCAGTGGCACTGTATAAAAGCCATCTCTTCTTTTTTGTGTGGGTCCTTTAAGGGCAATTCTTTTCATTTTCATATAATATGTAGCCAGAAACCAAGTACAAACAGATAAATAACAGTTGAATTGGATTAGCAGAGAACTTGGCAATGTGAATCACATAGACTACAGAGGAAAGAAGACAGATTAAAAGCATCGGAAAGAGAAACATGACAGAAACAAGAAGGCATAAAGAGTCCCTGTCTTCTGTAAGGATAGAACATATTATTGTAGATGGATGAAAGGAAGGCATTGTAAGTGTGTGACTTTTATATAGTATATCAACATTTTTTCTTTAGAACTATTTAAAGAACACATAACAACTCTAGACATCATGATTTTTAAACATTTTACAGTTATAGAACGATATTGGAGATGCTTGATTAAGAAATTCTCTCTTACCTGGAGGGTTTCTGATATTAAGACCCTGAAATCCAAACCAAACTTAGATAATAAGCTGCAGTCCAGGAAATAGTCCTTAAAAGCCATTCCCCAAGCAGATGAGGGTAAGAATGTAATGGCTGTAATTGCAGGTTCTTATCAATAATGGGTTTATGTCAGGGTGTATTGCACATAGGTTGCTGTATGTGGTAAAGAGTTTTCTTGTATGGCATTTGATAATGTTTAAAACTGGGGGATTTCAATCACTGTATTTTCCCCCTTATATCCTCCCTAGGGAAGCGGTTATTTCATGCAAAATAGTGAATTATCAGCAGCATTTTCTTTTTTTTTCTTTTTTGTTGTATGTTGTATGGCGGGTGGGGGGCACATTTCATTCTTTTTCCATGTAATTATCCCTTTATTGCAGCACTATTTGTTGAATTTTTGTTTGGCTTGGCCTTTTATTTGTTTGTTTGCTTGGTTTTTTTTGGGAAGTGCGTGGGTTGGGAATTGAACCTGGGTCTCCTGCATGACAGGTGAGAATTCTCCCACTGAAATACCCTTGGACCACCAGCAGCATTTTCTTAAACTTTGAAAGGGGGAGAGTGGAATAGGATTTAGGAAATAACATCCCTGTAGTCACCAGGGTCTGAAACAACACAGCAAATAAACCATAGTTGATAAGAAGATGTTTCAAGTGGGAGTGATTTTAAGAAGGAACAAAGAAATAACTTGAGTGTGTCCTAAGGGGTTATAGAGTACACTGAGCACCTAATATATATTATCTCATTTAATCCCCACACTAACTCTGTAATGTGGGTACTATTGTCCCCCATTATACAGAAGAAACTTTAACTTAGAAAGGTTAAATCACCCGTCCAAGATTATAAAATCTCTTAGTGAACTTGGATTCAACCCACGGCCTAGTATGATACCAAACCCTGTGCTTTGTCTACTACACTTGCTGCAGAATCTTGACATAAACAGTTTAGTTAAAACAAATGTGAGAATGTCCTGTTGAATTCCAAAGAATGCCAGAGTTTCCTAACTCTAGAATGTTTTTATAGCATCCTCTAAAACAGTTTATACATTTAGAATATCCAAATTATTACACATAAGAGTTCTCGACACCCCTCTGTGTAATACTTTGGCTGAAGCAAATAATTTTTAGTAGAATATTGTCTTTCTTAGAAAACTACTAAATTTCAGGGTATGGATGTGTTGCCAATATATTTGGGCCAGCTAAGAGAAGTGAGGCACAATAAGATTTCTCAAAAGGACATTTCTGAAGTTACATGTCCAGTGCTTATTCTTGCAACTCAGAATTATTCAGGAAACTTTTATATCACTGGTATTCAATTAGCTGAAACTCTCACCTTTGTGACTAAAGCATTGAAAACCTGCTGAATTATTCTGGAGAATATTTGTATTCTCTTAATAAAGGTAGTTAAGTTCTTCATATCCAATATATTTACCTTAAGATTGTGATGAGTTGTTGGTAAAGCTCAAAATTAAATCCCCTTTGAAGTCATATTTCTTTTATACATAGCTCTATACTTAAAAATATTGCATGCCCATTGCTTAAAAAATAAGAAAGAAAAACAGTAATCTACTTCCCAACTCATCTCTACCCTCAAAAACCATTTCCTAAGCTAATGGTTTCAACACTTCTAGCTGCTTCTTTTGATATTTACTTTGCTATGTCTAAATAACATTCTTAGCCTCACATTTCTTAGTTTTTAATTTTAGATATTGTCTGTTGATTTTTTAGTTTGAGATATGCAGAGCTCTCTTAAGCATCATCTTAAGGGTTGCATTTGCAAACTCCTATTTTAGAACCCTTGTTTCTTAGATCTCCATTCTCTTTATTCATATATATTTCAGTAGCTTCCTGAGAGAGACTATGTGTGTGATTTTTTCATGTTTGAAAAGGTATTTATTCTCCTTCTTACTTGTTTGATGCTTCAACTGAATATAATTTTTTTAGATTAGAAATGAATTTCCCTTTGAATTTCAAAGGCATTTCTCCAATTTCATCTACATCCTTGTTCCTGATGAGAAGGCTAATGTTATTCTTGTTTCAGATCCATTGTATATGATGTGTTTTTGTTTGATTGTATGCTTTCTTCCTTTGGAAGCTTTTAGGATTTTTTCTTTGTCCCACTCCTCTGAAACTTCCCAATAATGTGTCTTTTTGTAGGTCTTTTTTCATTCATCATATTTGATTGACATCTTCCTACTGAAAGCTCATGTCCTTCAGTTATGAGAAGTTCTATTTTATTATTTTGTTGATAACCACAATCCTCCACCAGTCCTTGATTTCTTGTCATCCCTTTCTGGGAATTTATTAGGATGGGATAGGACCTCCTGATCCATTCTCTTTTCTTATCTTTTCTATTGGTTTCAGATCAGATATTTTATCTACTTTCTGTGGAGTTTCGTCAGCTTTTTATTTCAAACATTTCATTGATTTTTTTGTGTGTGCTCTTCTGTGGATGATGATGATAATCAAGGGTGATAAGTATGAGGACAACAGCATCCTGTTTTGTTCAGTGCATTGTCGCTATTTCCTCTGAATCTTCTTTTTTGTTTATTTGTTTGGTCTAACTTTCATATTAGAAGTTTTCCACAAATATTTGACTATCCTTGGGTGTATGTTCTTATTTAAGATTGAGGTACTAAAAAGCTGATTGCAATCTCAACATGTGGGTGGGATTCATTTAATTAAATGAATCCCACCCACATGGTGAATCCACCAACTGAATGAATTCACCAAATGAATTCACCAACTTTCAATATCTATAAATTATTTTTCCCGGACCAGTCAACTTCCCCAGAGGGAAATACACCAATCCCTTTTTTAGGATGTTAATCTGGGTTGCCGGTATTCTAGAAGTTGAGAGGGTAAAGGGACTTGGGGTATTCTGTCACTCATGATGTAAATCCTCAGATAATATCCTAGATTTATGTGTGGTTCTACCATTCTTAGTTGTGCCAATTATTCACAGGTCCAGAATACCTTCATTTCAATCTCTCCCATTTTATATCAGAGTGGGGAGTGGATCTGGAGGTATAACTTTCTCATTGCACAGACTATCAAATAACCCTCTTTTTTTTTTTAGCTACTCCTACACTTAGACCTTCAGAGCTACCTGGTTATTCTAATTTATTCTAATTGCTTATATATTCTAAGAAATTATACCTAATTTTTTAGGTTCTGGACACAAAAATGTGCTTGATTCATTGCTACTCCCCATCCTGTCTAATCACTGCTTTGGGACATTTAGATTTCAGTTTTTTGAGATCTATTGTACTTGTCACTGCTACTCCATCTTATTTGCAACTCTTCTCTTTTGGTTTTCTCCACTGCTGTTTTCTTGTATCTTATGATTTTGTAAAAATCTATTTTGTATTATTTTTTAGAGTTATAGTAGGAAGCAGAGGTAAATGCATGTTTTCAATCTTCCATGCTTAACCAGCAGTCACCTTTATTTTACCTTCTTTATAGTAATTATTTTTCTTTAGATTTTTTGAAAACATGTAAATCTTAGAAAAGTAAAGAAAATACTGAGCAACCTCAATTCTGACAGACTTTTAACATTACTTTTGCTTTTCTTAAACAAAAATTAGTATATTCCTCTAATGTCAGGAAAAGGTGCATTTTCTCTTCACATTTGCCAACAACAAAGCTATCAGAGAAGGCTTGCTATACAGACTAGCATATGTTCTATTTTCAAAATGCTTCATAGTTTTCAAGTAAGATTGGATGGAGGAGCTTGATGGTACTCGGAGGGTTTCAGATACTAAGACTCACTTTTAAAGATCACCGTGCTGCTTTGAAACTGTTGTGCACCCCAGAAAACCCATGTTCTTTAACCCTGATTCAGTATTGCTGTGTGGGATCTTTTGATTAGGTGGTTTCCACGGAGATGTGTCTCCACCTGTTCAAGGTGGGGTTGCTTACTAGAGTCCTTCAAGATAGAACCATTTTGGAAAAACTTTAGGGCCACACAGTGAGCTCTAAAGTGGGCTCTTCAGCACCTTTGGAGGTGAAGAAAGGGAAGCTGTTTGAAACAAGAAGCCAAAGACCCTAGCAGATGCTAACCACAAGCCTTCCTAGCTGACAGAAGTGGTCTAGACACATGTCCCCTTATTGCATTAAGGTATCTTTCCCTGAATGCCTTAGTTTGGACATTTTTATAGCCTTAGAACTGAAAACTTGCAACTTAATAAATTCCCTCCATAAAAGCCAACTCATTTCTGGTATATTGCATTCTCGCAGAAATTAGCAAACTAATACAGATTTTGGCCCTGAAGAAATGGGGTGCTGTTGCAATTTACAAATACAAAACATGTTGGAATGGCTTTTTAAATGGATGAAGGAAGATTCTGGAATAGTTATGAGGAGCTTGATAGAGAAAGCCTAGAATGCTTTGAAGAGATTGTTGGTAGAATGTGGACTCCAAAGACACGTCTTGTAAGGCCTTAGACAGAAATGATACATGTGTTATTGCAAACTGGAAACAAGGTTATCCTTGTTTTAAAGTGGAAAATAATCTGGCAAAATTGACTACTTCTAAAAAATAAGATTTTGCATGAAAGGCAGATTTTAAAAGCCATGAACTGGGATACTGAGCTGAAGTTACTCCCAAATTAAATGTGTAAAGTTTGGCCTGGTTTCTCCATGCAGCTTATAGTGAAATGCAAAAGGAAAGAGATAAGCTGAGAACTTGGACATAAAGAAACCAGAAATTAATGGTTTGAAAAGTTATGGGTTTCCAGAAAGTAAGGCCCCAGAGAATAGTACTCCACATGAGGATTTAACCAAATGTGTAAACAGGCAACCATTTCAGAAAAAGTCAGGATTGGAGTTAGAGTTATTCAGGAAGGATTTGCGGAAAGTCTTATTGTCTGATGGTTATGATCCCTCCACACTACACAGAAATTCAACAAGAGTGTTGTGGGACCTGTATAAAGAGAAAAGGGACAGAAAAGAAAGAAATTGAAGGAAAAATATCTTCAGAGGCAAAGCCATGGAAGCTAAGGTCTGCAGCCTAGAAACCTCTGGCCAGGAGAGTGGACCCACCCATGTACTTGGAGAAGGTGAGTTTTCCCCAGAAGGCAGAGGAGTGGGCCTTCCACCTTATTGTTCTGATAGAGTTATAGTGCCCCAGGCTTCAGAGAGAATGGATCATATTTCTCAGGATTAGGGAGAGCCTTGCTGCCACCACATTTTTCTAAGGAGGTTGAGCATGTGCCTCAGAGAAGGGAAAGAGCTTGGGTGTTGCCCTGGTGATTGAAGAGGGTGGAGACAAGAAAACAGTGATTTCCCCAATATCCATCCAGGTTGCAAACCCCAGGGTTTGGAGAGAGCAAGGCTGCTGAGTAAGCCCTTGGAAAACATAGGACTACATCTTTCTAAAGTCCCAAGGATAAATGACTCTCAGAGTTTCAAATTTAATGGAGTTTTCCCTGAAGGTTTTCAGAGCTGTTTGCATCCTTTGACCCCTGTTTCCTTTCCAGTATCACCCTGTGGGAATCAGGACACATTCCTATGATGGTGTCTCCTTTGTATATAGGCAGCAGATAAATTGCTCTGAGTTTTACAGGTCTAGAGCCAAGGAACTTTTTGCCTTAGAATAGACCATGCCTGTAAGTAACTTTGATGAGATTTTGTACTGTGTCTGACTTTGTATTGCATTTGTATTGTTACTGAAATGGTTTAAGAAATTTGTGATATTGGAATAGAAATATTGTATTTTTTATATGGAAATGGCATGTATTTTTCTTGGGTCCAGAGGTTGGAATTTGCTCATTTGAAACTCTTGTGTACCCCAGAAAAAGTCACATTCTTTAACCCTGATTCAGTATTGCTGGGTGGGCTCCTTTGATTAAGTTGTTTCCATGGAGATGTGACGAATCCAATTGTGGTCGGGACCTTTTGATTAGGTGGTTTCCAAGGCGATGTGTCTCCACCCACTCAAGGTGGGGCTGCTTATTGGAGTCCTTTAAGAGGGGATCATTTTGGAAGCAGCTTAGAGCTCATACAGCCAGAGATCTTTAGAGATGGAGAGTGAAAATGCCCTAAGGGAAGCTGTTTGAAACGAGAAGCCAAAGACCCCATTGGATGCTTTCCACTGCCTTTCTAGTTGACAGAGGTGTTCTAGGCACACGGACCTTTCTTGAGTCAAGGTATATTTCCCTGGATGTCTTATTTCAGACATTTTTATAGCTTTAGAACTGTAAACTTGCAACTTAATAAATTCCCTTTATGAAAGCCAATCCATTTGTGGTATACAAATGAATACACTTATTATGGTAATATATGCCTTTGATACATCAGAGGAACCTAAGAATCACCATGTATTGGCATTTATTCCAGGCACTGTTCTGAACAAGGGGTTTCAAATCTCTCCTCTGGAAATAGTGGAGCACATAGCTCCTGGTTATGTTGAATTATAAATCTTCTTTCTATAAGTTGTTTACTTTATACATCAACAAAAATGATTTGGACAAAATTCTGTCATATATAACTGGAGAGGGATTTGTAGATGCACTTGGCATTCATGTTGGGAAAATGACATGTGCGGAACTTCATTCTTATGGCAGAAAATACTTGCCTGTCACCAGTAGCTGAGATATTGTATTATACAATTGTTTGAAATATAAGGAAATCACAAAGATATTAAGAGAACGTATGCAGTTTAATATTGCATAGGCTTGGAAGCAAGGCAGAGGTATTTTCAAAATGAGATACTTCATGCTTGAGGCCATTCTGTTTGGTTTAGAAGAATGAATGCTTCAGAAATATGTCAGAAAATGCAAATGCACCTTAAAGTTACATAAAAATAGAGGCAATAGATTAGATATATGGATAATAAATAAATAGATTGATGATAGATAAATTGTGTGTGTGTGTATATATATATATTTATATATTGTTCTAGCTTGTTAGCTGCCGGAATGCAATATGCCAGAAAACAGAATGGCTTTTGAAAACGGGAATTTAATAAGTTGCTAGTTTACAGTTCTAAGGCTCATAAAATGTCCCAATTAAAACAAGTCTATAGAAATGTCCAATCAAAAGTATCCATCCAGGGAAAGATACCTTGCTTCAAGAAGGCCAACGAAATTCAGGGTTTCTCTCTCAAATGAGAAGGTACATGGCAAACACAGTCACAGTTTCTCTCTCAGCTGAAACGGCACTTAGTGAGCAAGGCATCATCTGCTAGCTTTCTCTCCTGGCTTCCTGTTTCATGAAGCTCCCCAGGAGGCGTTTTCCTTCTTCATCTCTAAAGGTCACCGGCTTGTGGACTCTCAGCTTTGTGGTGCTGCAGCATTCTTTGCTCTTTCCGAATCTCCTATTCTACAAAATGTTTCATCTTTTATAGGACTTCAGAAACTAATCAAGGCCCACCCAAATAGGGGAAGATATGTCATCACCTTATCCAGTTTAACAACCACTCTCGATTACATCACACCTCTACGGAGATGATCTAATTACAGTTTCAAACATACAGTACTGAATGGGGATTAGAAGAAATGGCTGCCTTTACAAAATGGGATTAAGATTAAAACATGGCTTTTCTAGGGGACATGCATTCTTTCAAACCAGCACATATATGTATATATTTCAGTACTGATTAACACAAGAAAATGAAGATGTATTGGGAATGTTCATAATCTACTAGAAAATTATGTTTTTTGGTTGTCAAATTTGGCATAAGAAGGTTTCCTTTTGTTAATGAAGAAATAAAATGATCAGGAATATCACATTATTTCCTTACATTAGCTCCACTGCTGTCCATGAACACATTTGGCCTAAAATGAGAGGACAGATGAACAGATGAATCCCTTTATAAAAATCAACTCTAGGCCAGAGAAGGCTTTGGTTAGAATAATTACTGGCATCTGCAGATGGAATGAGCTGCAGAGCAATGTTTAATACATCTCAGCTTTTCTTGTTTAACATTTACTGAGACTAGGCAATGTACTAGTAATGTGAAGACAGCATTGTTTTTCTTCAATAATAGAGCTAAAGTGGATGCAGCCAGAGGCAAATGGGTTCATGCTGAGAACTGAGCAGTGCCAAGCAGTCTGCAGTCCCTGCAGGTCTGTGAAGGAGGTCAGTAGCCCTGGCAGGCACCAGGCAGCTTTAAGAAAAATATAGAAAACACTTCTGATTGTACTCAACATAGCAAAAACTTAAGTGACTTTCTACATTGCAAATCATGGCACTACAATAATGGAAGGACTTACAAAAACACAATGACCTTAATGAAGATGAGCTCCTTAGTAACCTATTGGAAATAGAACTAAAACAAAAGGAAATGGTTCTGGGCAATCTTGACCCTGAGAATGCCCTTCTACCTGCAGGATTCCCACAGAAGAACCAGACTTCAAAGTCTGCCACAGGACCATTTGATAGACTCTACCTCCTTTCATACCTGGAGAAGAAAGCACTAGAGCATAAGGACAGGGAAGACTATGTACCCTACACTGGAAATAACAAATGACAAATATTTATGCATAAATAGAAACCTTCACAGACTTTTACAGAATGAAAGATATCTCTGGATGCAAAATTAGAAGAAGCTTTAACAAATGCTCCTGATATGGAATTGTGTGATCTTACAGCTATTCTTGAGCTACACAATTTGATAACAAATACCCAATTCTGTAAAATAGTGGGATGCAGTAATGGTGTCAACCAAGAGCATTTTTCAAATGTGGTAAAAAGTGAAAAGATTCTTCCAGTATTTGATGAGCCACCACATCCACCCGATGTTGAAAAGAATTTAAAGAGAATTAAAGAAAACCTTCTTGAAGTTAATTTGAATAAATCAAGAATATTCCAGTTCCAACCCTGAAAGATTTTACATAGGCTTTGGAAACCTACACGCATGAAATATTTCAGTCTTACAGCTACCAGGAGCAATGACCTCATTCTATTGCTTTAGCCCATATGCTGAAAGTGAACAAAACTTTGAAGAGTTTAAATGTAGAGTCCAACTTTATTACAGGAGGTGAAATTCTGGCACTGATTTTTGCTTTAAGAGATCATTAAACCTTGGCAGAGCTCAAGACCAACGATCAGAGGCAGAAGTCAGGGACAGCTTTAGAATTGGAGATAGCCAAGATGCTTGAGGAAAATACAAATATCCTTTAATTTGGATATCAGTTTACACAGTAGGGACCTTGAACCAGGGTTGCCAATGCTATTACCAAAAAAACAAGACAAAACAACAGCTTAGTTCACAAAAACAAGTCTAAAGAGACGACCAGTAAGTCTTCTAGGTATAGTCTTTGAAAGATTTTGAAAGATCACTGGGGCTTCATGTCACTGATATCAGATGTAAAATTTGCCTGAGTAGAAGAGAGAAGACCGGAACTCTCTTATTCTTTTTGTTTAATTCTATGTATCTTTTTTCTAGTTTAAGTTGTAACCAGTTTCAAATTGTAAAATCAATAGTGGGTAATTTTTGTTTTATCAAGCCTTATTTCAACTTTCTGCTAAAATCAATTTTAATTTAGCTTAATTGAATGGCTTATGATGAGTCTTGGGTTAAAGAACATGCATTTGTAAAAAAGTTGCAGAAGTCTTTTGTCTAGAATAATTTGAACATTTTGAGAATCAGTCTTCTAAATCAAAAAGAGATGTTCCTGATACCAAAATTGCTACTTCTCAGTTAGGTATAAGTTGCTTTAAAAAGCTTCCCTTTTCCATGACTTGTAAATTTTTCAAGATTCTTAGACTACATGCACTTGGAAAGCATATGTTCTGTGTTCTTTTCTTTGTATCAAAAGAAAAAATGCCAGAATTTTTAAACAAATAAGTTAAAATCTGGTCATCTGTTTAAGACCAAAAGCAAGTCTAGGAGAGAGAAAATGGTCTTCAGCACATTCCAGGTTATTACATTTGTCTGAGGTGTTTCAGCAACATCTAGATATTTTTTTAAACAAAGTCATCAGCTTTGACAGGTTATGTACTTTGTTATGTTGATTACAGTTTTGCATTTTAATAATGTGGGCATTATCAAATTTTCATGAAATTTGTTAGTTAAAAAGCATCTAAGTAGAAAAACTATTTTCTTCCCTATAAAAAAGCATATGCTCAACTCAGTTATTTAGGGTAAACCTTTAAAGCAAGCTTTTATTAAACAGATCAAATCACAGATAATAAATATGACGGAGTTCTAAGTCCGAGGTGCTTGCAAAACAATTATTTAAACTGGTGGTTACTGTGAGTAAATTAGAAACTGGCACATGTATAAATTACATAGTGTTGCATAGTATAGTAAGAATTTCTTAAATGCAATGCAGAATTGGATAAAGAGTATTTAATCACTACTACAAATTTTCCAACCAAGGTGTTGAAGAAAGCTGCTATTCTCTTTAAGTCAAATTTAATATTTTTCATTTCATCTTGTATTTTTAATCCATATTTTATAAAAGTAATTTCTCATAACAAAAGTAGCCTTCCTGGTGCTAAAGTATTAAAGTGAAAAATTAAACTGTATTCTGTGGTGGGGAGACTGATGTGAGACTCTAGAATTGATATACATTATAGAGGATTTGGACTTTTTTTCATGCCCCATGCCAGGGCAGCCCTTGGAGCACATATTGGAGAAGTATTTACTGCCAAAAGAAAAAGGAAAAGAATCTAAGTAATCTGACCTCAAAAATTAAGGTCAGGTTGTATCATTCGTTAGGATACTTTTCTAATGGGATAATCTGGTTTGGGAGCAGAGGGAGGTAGTTTGTTCATTCTTTTTTTAATTTTGACATTTTGACCCTGGTACCATGGGATCCAGAATGCCATCCTGACCAAAAGAGTGAAAAGAAGTGCAATAAATAAGGTATCAGTGGCTGAGAGAGTTCAAATAGAGTTGAGAGGCTACTCTGGAGATCAAGCAAGCTTCCGTTAGACATTGCTACCTACCATAACTTGCCAAACCCCAACCAAAACCATTCCTGATAATCCTAAAGAGCACCTGGGGCTTTATATAAGATTTTACAAAGGTTCCATGCACTAGGGTACTTTTCTGGAAACCTACAACCTCCAGGTGGGTCCCTGGACTAGATATGTCCTGAAATGCAGAGGGGCCAGCATGTCAAGTAGTTCCAGAACGTCAAGTAGTTCCATCTCCCTACCCCATATTACTGACAGCCCCTTCCAGCATGAAAAATATTAGAATGGACATAGCCCAAATACCCCTAAAGAGTGGGAGAAATAGAAAAGGTGATGGCAGAGTAACACAGAGAAGGTAGGGTTTAACAAATGAATATAACTGCTGGATCATTATATTGATGTTTCTTTTAATCTCCAGTATCTTAGAGCAGCTAGAAGTAAAAACCTAAAATGATGAAATTGTAACCCATACCAAACTCTGAAATCTGTTCTACAACCATTCTTTTAAAATATGCTTTCAAAATTGCTGCTTTTTTGAGTACATTTTATGTTTCACAAAAAAGGAAAAAAAAAACCATTTCTTCTAGTCCCCAGTGTTTGGGGGCAGCTAGATGGAAAAATACGAACTAGTGGGATGGTAACCCACAAACTCTGAAATCTGTTCTGTAACTATTTGTTGAAGTGTACTTTGAAAATCATTGCTTTTTCTTTCTTCTTCCTCCCAGAAGTTTTTAAAATATAGAATTAGATAGAATCCTGCCTAGAATTTTGCATCATACTTATGGAAATAGCTTCACTTGTTTATCAAAGTATGAAGCAATTGGTAATTTGTTTGTACCATCCCAGTTCTGAACTACCATACTTCATTATATAATTGAAAGAAAAGATTTCTTCATTAAGTAACTTTGAAGATGAACATTCATCCAGTTGAATATAGAAAATCAAGAATTGCAATTATAAAGGAGAAAAATGGTGTTTGCTTTGATCTTTCAAAATGTGGCCGCACTTTACCTTTTAGTAACTTTCAGTATTTCTACCTTGCTCTAAAATTTTATGATAGAATAAATATATCAGGCTCTTGAAATAGCCTTGATTATTAAACCAAAGATTTTCCAAGACTAAGTTTTGTGGCCTAACCAATTTAAGCTTATCTGGTTATGTACAAGAATATGCCTTTTATTTTTTAAATTGCTGTTTTTGAAAAGCTTTTAATTACCCATTTTATATAAGTTTATGTGCATATTCATCTGAAATTCAATTTTTTCTATGTCTATGAAATTCTATGTATTTAAAACTCTATTAATGGTTGATATTGGCATTATTAAAATGGTTTTGGTGCAATATATTTGTAGCCAAAGCCTATTAGAAGTCTACAGTATAGGTGAAATCTGGTTTCCAAGGGTGCCTGTCTTTGACAAACTAAACATTTCTTGTTAAATAAAGTAGTAAATTGTTGGAGATTTCTAAGGAGAGTTATCTTGGCCATTGAATTGCAAGTTCTTGTTATTTGAGTGAAATAACCCTCATTCTTGTTTTGTCCAGGAGGTGCCCTCTGGAAAAATTACCTGTAAATAGAACTTTGTAAACTGTTTTCCCATTGACCAACTACCTGATGTGTTCTCATTTAAAAAGGGGCATCTATGATAAAATAAAAATAACACACATTTTGACAGAATACAGTCATGTTCTAGTGTACATTATATTTAACCCTTGCTGCAATTAAAATAAAATGAAAAGGGGGTGCAAAGTAGCTCAGTGGTAGAATTCTTGCCTGTCATGTGGGAGACCTGGGTTCGATTCCCAGCCCGTGCACTTCCCAAACAAACAAACAAACAAGCAAACAAAGAAACAAAACACCAACCAAACAAAAATTCAACAAATGGTGCTGCAATAAGGGGATACTCACATGGAAAAAGAATGAAATGTGACCCCCACCAGACAGCATACAAAAAATAAATAAATAAGCAAAGAAAGGAAAAAATGATAAGAGCTAAAAATATTTTTTTTGGTTAGCTAAGGAGTCATTGAATTAAGTATCATTTATATGTGTAAATTCAAGAAGCCCAGATTTATAAGATCAAAGGAACTTAACAAGTAGGTGAGTGTCCATTGTATTTTTACTGTTATGATAGATACAAGAGAAAAAGAGTTAATTTTACTAAGAAAAGAGGACTGGTTTGTATGAAACAGTGAGTGGCCAGTATATTAAAGAAAATAGAGGATGGAATATAATCAAGGGCTACATTGTAGAGGAATCATAAAATAAAACAAGTGTTAAAGGAGACCAAAGATGGGAGAGGTAACTGTCAGCTGGAATATTTAAGAAAGAAACTACATGGTCATAATAAAATTTGATTGGTCTTCTAATATGCAACCTACCATAACTACTCTTAAAGTTGAGGTTTTAGAAGAGGACAATCTATTTAATGTATATTAAGTTAAATTTTAAAACAGCAGCATTTTCAAATGGAATATTTAGTATGATCTATTTTCTATAAAAATACATACATAAACAAATAAACAAACAAACAAATAATTAATATCTGGGAAGCCCATAGTCCAAACTATAAGTGATTATATCTAGGGTAAAGATAAGAGATTTCACTTTCTAAGTCATGTATTTCCGTATCATTTAATTTTTTTTCTAACAAGCATGAATTATTTTTGGAATCAGAATAGAATGAAGTCATATTAGACTTTGTGATGAATTGTTTCTTTCTGAATTTCAAACATCCTTACAGTACAGAACATGTTTACATCTGGATATATGCTGGAAATCACTATTCCTGGACAGGTATTAGAAAATAAGAAGCGACATAAAAATGAGTGCAACAGATATTAAGATGAATGGAGAATATCATGGACAACAATATCCCAATAATTTTGGAAATCTTTTGAAATGGAAGAAAGAAAATGACTGATACTGACATAAGAAATAAAATGCCTTCATTGACTTAAAATTACTAATTGATTAAATCAGTAATTAAAATTCTTACCACCCAGAAAACACTAAACTTAGACAGTTTTACAAATGTTTTCTACCAAATATTTAAGTAATAGAATATGCTAACTTTTAAAAGAACATAAAAAGAGATACTATTTCCAGTAATTTTAGTTAGTATAAATTTTTTTACCAACACTGGACAAGGATAAAATGAGAAAAGCCTATGGTACCCTGTTCATTAACATTAGTGCAAAAATTCCAAATAAGATAATAACAAATGGAATTCCAGAGATATACAAATACTTCAAACCATTATTGCCTGTTTGGATTTATTCCAAGAATAATTTGATTAGAGAGGTGCAAAGGTAGCCCAGTGGTAGAATTCTTGCTTGCCATGCAGGAGACCCAGGTTTGATTCGCAGTCCATGCACATCCCCGAAAACAAAACAAATGAACAAAAAACAAGCAAAAATTCAACAAATGGTGCTGCAATAATGGGATATTCACATGGAAAAATAATGAAATGTGACCCTGCCATGCCATACAAAAAAAAAAACAAAACAGTTTGAGTAAACATATGAAAATATTTTAATGAAACTTGCCACATTAACAAATTAGGAAGAAATAAAAACCATGATTACCTCAAAAGATTTGGGGAAAAAAAGCCTTTGGTAAAATTCAACATTCATTCCTAATTTTTAATATAAATTATCAAATGAGAAGTGAAAATAATTTTCCCTAACTTAGTAAAATGTATTTGCAAAAACTATAATACAGCTTCTTTGGAAAACTGTTTGGCCATTCCTCAAAAAGTTAAATAAAGAGTTTCCAGAAAAAAAAAAAAAAGAGTTCCCATAAGACCTAGCTGTTCCACTTTTAGATATATCCCCAATAGAACTGAAAATACATGTATATGCAAAAATTGTACAGGAATATTCATAGCAGCACTATTGAAAATTACTAAGAAATGGAAAACACCCAAGTGTTCATCAATTAATGAGTGAGTAAAGAAATAGTTGAATATTAATAAATAGGATATTAGTCAATAAAAAGTAATGAAGCACTGATACATGCTGCAACGTGGATGAACCTTGAAAATATTATATTACATAAAAGAAGCCAGATACAAAAGGTCACTTATTATATGACTCCCTTCATATGAAATGCCTAGAATAGGCAAATCTACACAGACAGAAAGTACATTAGTAGTTGTCAGGAACCAGGAGAAGGGAGAAATAGCAATTGACTACAAATGAGTGTGGGGTTGATTTTTGGGGTAATGAAAATTATTCTCAAATTAGCAGTGATGATTGTACAAGTTTGTGCATATATTAAAAGCACTAAATTGTACACTTTAAAAGATGAATTTTATGGTATATAAATGATATCTCAGTAATGTTTTAAACTACAATCAAAATAATATTCAATGGTGAAATGTAAAATGAATTCCTTTTAAAAATAGGAATAAGTTAGTATGACTCCTATTACCACATCAATTCAATTTAGTACTGCCAACCCTAGCATGTGGAAAAGGTAATGTAAGAAGGATTGAAGTTAAAAGTAAAGAAACAAACACTCATTGTGGTTTGATGCCATGATTGTCTATAGAAAACTCAAAAGAATAAGCAGAAAAGTTGTTAAATTGTAAAGAAGTGCTCCAGCAAAGAAGCAAATATAATATCTATATACAAAATTCAATTGCATTTCTATACATTGGCAAAAACAGAAAATGAAATTTAAAAATACTGTTTTCATTATGAATAGCATTATTAAGTCTTGGGAATGAAAGTAACAAAATGTGTGTATGGTTTGGTGTGGAAAATAATGAAAGTTTATTAAAAGACCCTAAAGATAGGAAGATTCAGTGTCTTAAAAGTGTTAACTTTCCTGGAATAGATCTAGCAGTGTTTCACAATTCTGTCTCCATGTTAAAATTCCCTAATAGGTGTGAAACATATCTCTATCTAATATTTATGCAAGGTAATAATAAATAATAGAGTAGTATATGGAAACTCCATATTTTCAGCATGATTTTTCTCTAAACTTCAACTTCTATAATTAAAAATCATATTAAAAATATCTCTGTACCTGAGCATTCCCCAACCCCTCAAGAACAAGTAAATCAGATTTTCCCCATAAATAAAATGTTTTTGGAGCACAGCCATTCTTATATACAATTAGAATTTAGAATATGTAAGAACGCCTATGATTCTGAAAGAAAAAAAACACCTCAATTAAAAACATCCTCAAGGAACCAAGATGGCAGCTTAGTGAAGTGTGGGATTAGCTCCAGAGCAGCTAGTAAATAGCTGGGAACAATACAGAACAACTGCTGAGGCCACGTCAGTGACTGGACACACATCATACCCCAGTCTGGACAAGCTGGACCAGCTGCAAGCCCACTCAGAACCATGAGTTCCCCAAGCCACAGTGGCTGGGGCCCCTCCCCCACAGGCTGCTTCCCAGAGGGGAACAGAAAGGGATTTTACTAGCAGCAGGGTCTGAGCATAACCAAGCTCCAACTGTGGAATTAATTAACAAATTCTGACTATTAAAATTGGCCCCCAGCTCAGCTGAACCTTGAGTAAAAGCTGAGTTTGCTGGGTTTTGCCCCAGTGTAGAGGGACCAGGGCTGACAGAAAAAGAAAAAAAAAAACAGGTTTTTTGGATTGGACAGCACAAAATACTTGAAGGGGTCTGGGCCCTGAAGGAAAGGAGGGGGAACATAAGGCCTGGAGATACACAGAGCAACATACCAATTTAAGCTCCTGATTGGCAAACCAGAGGAACGTGGATCCTGATCTGAAAAGGATTTTTTCTTTTCTTTTTAGTGGCTGTGATTTTACAGCTTGACTGCTCTTTGGATACAACTGCAGGGCTTCTCAGGCTCCAATTGCCCCAGGCATGGGCAGAATTAAGCTTGATTGGGAGTTTGCCTAGAGGCTGTCCCTTCTCTAGGAGAGGGGTGGGGCCCAGCTCAGGTGGAATCCCTCCCTCAAGGAATTCAAACCCCAGGGTCTGGAAAATTGAAGCAGTTAAAGCCAGCCTACAACCTTTCCCTTGTGTCAACCATGCCCCCAGCAAGGAGAGTCTGATGAAGTTAAAAGTACCTCATCACCTTATGCTGGTGGGACCTGCAGGCAGACAAGCACCACATACCTGGCAGGATAGGAAAAACACAGAGTTCAGAGGCTTCATAGGAAAGTCATTCAACCTGATGTCTCACCCTCAGGGAAAACTGATGCAGGTGATTCTTTCCTCCTGCAAGGAGGCCAGTTTGGTCTGGGAAAATATGACTGCAGTTTATAATACCTAAGTAGACCCTCCTAAGGGAAAAAAACACCATACAGGCAGGACAAGAAGCAAGAACTGAAAAATTCCAATCTGTTAAACAAAACTTAAGCTAGAGGTCTAGAATAAGCTGAACTGAAAGTCAAAGAACATATAGACAACAAAGTCATCCAGCAAGAAAATCCTAGGAAAAAAAGTGAAAACAATCTCCAGAATGAAATAATTAAGGAAATTAAATGCCTAGACACCAGCAAAAAATAATTAATGATACTAGGAAAATTGAAGATATGGCCCAGTCAAAGGAATAAACCAATAATTCAAATGAGATAAAGAATGTTTGAACAGACATGGAAAACCTCATCAAAAATCAAATCAATGAATTGAGGGAGGATATAAAAAAGTCAAGGAATGAACAAAAAGAAGAAATCAAAATCTGGAAAAAGAAAACAAACTTATGGAATGAAAGGCACAGTAGAAGAGAGAGAGAAAAAAAGAACCCTACAATATTAGATTTTAAGAGGCAGAAAATAGGATTAGTGAACTGGAGGATGGGACATCTGAAATCCAACAAGCAAAAGAAAATACAGGGAAAAGAATGGAAAAATATGAGCAGGGACTCAGGGAATTGAACGACAACATGAAATGCATGAATATACATGTTGTGGGTGTCCCAGAGGAGAAGAGAAGGGAAAAGGAGGAGAAAAACTAATGGAAGAAATTATCACTGAAAATTTCTCAACTCTTATGAAAGACTTAAAATTACAGATCTAAGAAGTGTGGCATACTCCAAACAGAATAGATCCAAATAGACCTACTCCAAGACACTTACTAATCAGAATGTCAGATGTCAAAGAGAAAGAGAGAATCTTGAAAGCAGCAAGAGAAAAAAAAATCAATCCATCACATACAAGGGAAGCCCAATAAGACTATGCATAGATTTCTCAGCAGAAACAATTAAGGTGAGAAGTGGTATGATATATTTAAGATACTAGAAAAGAAAAACTGCTGATCAAGAATTCTATATCCAGTAAAATCCTTCAAAAATGAGGGGGAAATTAAAATATTTTCAGACAAAAATCACAGAGAGAATTTGTGACCAAGAGACTGGCTCTGCAAGAAATAATAAAGGTAGCACAAGAGACAGATAGGAACAGACAGGAGAGAGCATTGTGGAGAAGAGTGTAGAATTGAAGACTATCAGTAAAGGTAAAAAGAAGAAAAATTAGATATGACATATAAAATCCAAAAGGCAAAATGGTAGAAGAAAGTACTACCTGTACAATAATATCACTAAATGTTAATGGATTAAAGTCCCCAATCAAAAGACATAGACTGGGAGAATGGATCAAAAAACAGGACCCATCTATATACTGTCCACAGGAGATGCATCTTAGAGCCAAGAATAAACATAGGTTGAAAGTGAACTGTTGGGAAAATATATTTCATGCAAACAACAATCAGAAAAGAGCAGGAGCAGTTATACTAATATCCAACAAATTAGACTTCAAATGTAAAACAATTGAAAGAGACAAAGAAAGACACTATGTATTATAAAAGGAACAATTGAACAGGAAGACATAACAATCATAAATATTTAAACACCCAGTCAGAGTGCCCCAAAATACATGAGGTAAACACTGAAAAGAGAAATAGACACATCTACCATAATAGTTGGAGACTTAATTTCCCTGCTGTAGAAAGAACATCTAGACAGAGGATCAATAAAGAAACAGGGATTTGAATGGTACATTAAATAGACTAGACTTAATAGACATTTATAGAACATTATACCCATAACAGCAGGATACAGGATTTTCTCAAGCGCTCATGCATCATTCTCAAAGATAGACCATATGCTGGGTCACAAAGCAAGTCTCAATAAATTTGAAATGATTGAGATCATACAAAACACTTTCTCAAGTCATAAAGAAATGAAGTTGGAAATCAACAATAGGCAGAGGGCCAGAAAATCCATAGATGTATGGAGGCTCAACAACACATTCTTAAACAGCCAGTGGGTCAAGGAAGAACTTACGAGAGAAATCAGTAAATATTTCAAAACAAATGAAAATGAAAACACAACATATCAAAATTTATGGGATGCAGCAAAGGTAATGCTAAGAGGGAAAATTATTGCTCTAAATGTCTATATCAAAAAAGAAGAAAGAGCAAAAATTGAGGAATTAATTGTCCACATGGAAGAACTAGAGAAAGAACAGCAAACTAACCCTAAAGCAAGCAAAAGGAAAGAAATAATGAAAAGTAGAGCAGAAATAAATGAAATTGAGAGCACAAAAACAATCAAGAAAATCAACAAAACCAGTAATTGGTTCTATGAGAAAATCAATAAGATTAATGGACCTTTAATGAGACTGACAAAAAGAAGAGAGAGGGTTCAAATAAATAAAATCAGAAATGAAAGAGGAGACGTAATCACGGACCCCACAGAAATAAAGGAGGTAATGAGAAGATACTATGAACAACTTTATGCTAATAAACTAGACAATGTAGTTGAAATGGACAACTTCCTAGAAAGGCGTTAACAACCAACATTGACTTGAGAAGAAATAGATGACCTCAAGAAACCAATCACAAGTAAAGAAATTAATTAGTCATTAAGAAGCTCCCAAAAAAGAAAAGTCCAGGACCAGATGGCTTTACCAAACATTCAAGAAAGAATTAGTACCAATCCTGCTCAAACTCTTCAAAAAAATTGAAGTGGAGCAAAGGCTACGTAACTCATTCTATGAAGCCAACATCACCCTCAAACCAAAGCCAGACAAAGATACTACAAGAAAAGAAGACCAATCTCTCTAATGAATATAGATGTAAAAATCCTCAATAAAATTCTTGCAAATCGAATCCAGCAGCACATTAAACGAATTATACACCATGACCAAGTAGGATTGAGCCCAGGTATGCAAGGATGGTTCAACATAAGAAAATCAATTAATGTAACATACCAAATCAACAAATCAAAGCAGAAAAACCACACAATCATCTCAATTGATGCAGAAAGGGCATTTGACAAAATTCAACATCTTTCTTGTTGAAAACACTTCAAAGGATAGGAAAAGAAGGGAACTTCCTCAACATGATAAAGGGAATATATGAAAAAACCACAGCTAACATCATCCTCAATAGGGAAAAACTGAAAACGTTCAGTTTTTTATCAGGAGCAAGACAAGAATGTCCACTCTCACCATTGTTATTCAACATTGCATTGGAAGTTCTAGCCAGAGTAATTAGACAAGAAAAAGAAATAGAAGACATCAAAATTGGAAAGGAAGAAGTAAAACTCTCACTGAGAGTCTGAGTGTCACTTATCTTTGGGGCTTTAGAAAACAGTAGTCCCACCCTTTCCAAGGGCCTATGCAGTGGCCCACCTTTCTCTGAATGCAACCTCAGGGGACATCAGGGAGACCACCTTTTTTGACTCTACCCACTCCCAGAATTAAGGCTGCAGCCTGGTTCTCTGCCATCCCTGGGGCACATGCTCAACCCTCCATATTGTGGCAACCAGGGTCTCCCCAACCCCCAAGAAATGTGCTGTACCCACTCCCAGGCCTGAGGCAGCACCACTCTTCCACTCCAATGAGGTAGAAGGCCCATTATCTGCCTTTGGGGCAAACTCACCCTCTCCATGTGCTTGGGTGGGTCCACTCTCCTGGCCCGAAGTTTCTTGTCTTTAGACTTCAGATTCCATAGTTATGCCCCTGAAGTTATTTTTCCTCTAATGTGCCCCTTTTCTGAGCCCCCCATTCCAGACTGGCAGCAGCTTTGTTTATATAGGTCCCAAAACACTCTTGTTGGCTTTCTATGTAGGATGCAAGGATCATGCCCATCAGACAGAAGGAGTTTCCACCAATACTTCCTGGATAACTCCATTTCCAATTTTGGATTTTTCTGAAGTGACTGACTGGTTCCACACTTGGTTAAACCCTCATGTGGAGCACTATTCTCTGGGGTCTTCCTTCCTGGAAGCCCAGAATTTTCCAGAACATCAATTTCTGGTTTGTTTGTACCCAAGAGTTCAGTTTTCAGCTTATCTCTTTCCTGTCACATTTCACTATAAGCTGTGAGGAGAAGCCAGGCTGCACTTTCAACATTTAGTTTGGAAATCTCTTCCACTAGATATTCAAGTTTGTGGCTTTTAAAATCTGCCTTCCAGCCAAAGCCACTAGTCAATTTTGCCAGATTGTCTGCTATTTTAAAACAAGGATCACCTTCCCTCCAGTTTTCAGTAATAATTGCCTCATTTCTGTCTAAGGCATTATCAGAAGAATCTTTAGTCCACATTTCCACCAACAGTCACTTTAAAGCATTCTAGGCCTTCTCTATCAAGCTCATCACAAATCCTCCAGAATCTTCCCCTTATCCATTTAAAAAGTGGTTCCAACATATTTGGTATTTGCAAACCACAGCAGCACCCCACTCCCAGTACCAAAATCTGTTCTAGTTTGCTAGCTGCTGGAATGTGATGTACCAGAAAGGAATGACTTTTTAAAAAAGGAATTCAATAAGTTGCTATTTTACAGTTCTAAGACCAAGAAAATTTCCCAATTAAAGCAAGTCTATAAAAATGCCCAATCTAAGGCATCAGGGAAAGATGTCTTGGTTCAAGAAGTCCAATGAAGTTCAGTTTTTCTCTCACAACTGGAAAGGCATATGGCGAACATAGTGGCATCTCCTTGCTTTCCCTCCAAGCTTCTTGTTTCATGAAGCTATCTCCTGAATATGGCAGGTGGCATATTCCTTCTTCTCCAAGGGTCTCTGGTTGCATGGGCTCTTGCTCTTGTCATTCTCATCACCCTGTTCTGGCTCTGCTTTCTTGGAATCTTGACATTTTCAAAAGGGACTCTTTCCAAAATTCTTCCTCTTTTAAAAGATTCCAGTATACTAATCAAGACCCATGTGGAATGGGTGGAGTCATGTCTCCATCTACTCAAGTTCCTACCCACAATTGGGTAAGTCACATCTCTACAGAGACAACCTATTCATGCTTCCAACCTACATTATTGAATAGGAATTTAAAGAAATGTTTGCTCCCATAAGATTAATTAGGATTAAAACATGGCTTTTCTGTGGTACATAACCAGCACAGAGTGAGTCCTAGACTAGAATGGGGCATTTATTTTAGGGTAACATTTGTGAGTAAGTCTACAGTGACAAAGATATTCCCTTAATTATTGTAGTGCCTTTTTACCTAGTATCATTTTTCCCCATTCCCAATCATTTTAACATTGCTCTCTGAATAATCTTTCAGCAAATTACTGATCTATCACTCTTCCTCCTTATAAATATCCAGAATGTCCATTTATTTATAGGATAAGTTCTAAAACTTCTTAGCAAAGCTATAGTTTTTCATTTTTGGGAACCAAACTGCCTTTGCATGTCTATCTCTTGTACCTACTCTATAATTACCATGTTCTCCAGTTACAGGGAACTTAACACTTTCTCTGAAGACACTGTGTTCTTTCGAGTATCTTCAGCTTTCTTCCTTCTATCAAGCATGCCTATATACAGCATCTTCATCTGGTGAGCTCAATCCTTAGTACCTTGCTGAAATTCAACCTCCTTAGAAAAGTTTCTCCTAGTCTCCTAGGAAGAATTAGTTGCTCCTACTTCAAATCTTTCTTAGTGCTCCAATAAAATTGAAGCAATCCATATTTTTGAAAAGCAATTGGAAAATAATTGTCAAAGGGTAAAATCCACATAATCTGATACAAAACTTCTACCAATAGGAATGTATGTGCACAATGATAAGCTTTTTTAGAAATCGCCTGGAAACCTCTAAAGTTGTATATCAGAAGGAGATTGATTATGTAAAGATCAACAAAGTGTGTTCTAAATGAAAAAAGCAAGATATAGATTAATGTATATAGTACAATATGTCTGTGCACATTTATGAGTAAGGAAAATATCTGGAAAGAAATTTAAGAAATTGTGAATAGTGTTTATCTTGGGGTAGGAGAACTGAGTGTTCAGAGTGACAGTATTACTTTTCATTTTAATGCCTTTATATTTAAAATACAAATAAAATATGTTTTATCACATGCATGTTTTCTTTTTTTTGATAAAAGAAGTTTAAGATGTGAAAACTCAAACCTCTTAAAAATGAAAAATTATTTTGTAGCACTGCCATTACACTGTGGTTTACCTGCTTACATGTTAGATTTTTCCACTTGACAGTGGGCAACTTGAGTATAAACACATCTTATTCAGCTTCATATTCCCAGTGTCTAAGACAGTACCTAATAGTAATAGGCACTCAGGTGACTGAATAAAAGAGTTGATAGTTAGAGGAATGAATATATGACCAATTGATGGAATGAATGGATAAATGAATGGTAGATAGTAAGCTCAAGTTCATTAAAGGACAGTTCAATTCTTCAGTCACTCCTCTATGGTACCTCTTCTATGTATTCAAGATTCATTATTAGAGGAAACTCAGGAAAAACCACAATTACTTTGCATTCAGAGGTGACCTATTTGATGAAGACTACAGAATGATATTAATTATGCATGGGAGCAATGAAGAACATTTCATCCTAGACTATATCAAAAGCAAGTCACTGTGAAATGAACTGAATGATTTAACACCCAATGCATAAAAGGTCCTCCTCACTTTAAAGGTCTTCAGGACAGACTCTTAATTTGATTTCTGTTTTGTTGTGCTATCTTCATTTTATGGTCTTTAGTTCTCCTTATTAGAAATGTAATTTTTAAGGGTCAAATTAATTTAATTTCACTTTGGCTTTGGGATGCTTGAATGCAAGGTTGTGAAAACCACTAGCTTAAAACAGGTGCTCCGCAAAACTTTCTGTCAAACCTCCCTAAGTCACTAGGACAACTTCAAGAAACTAATCAGGAGAGCATGGGGCTATGCTGTGCTAATAAGGAGAAATTATGGATCTTCTACACACTGTTCCAACATCAGAGGGTGACATTGTCACTGCTCACACTGCCTCCCATACCCTCATAGCCTGCAAGGCTGGCCTTACCCTTTTCAATCTCTCAGAATCCTATGCCTTCTTTAAGGTGCAACTCAATTCTCTCTCTTCTGTAATGCTTTTCCTTATTGCTTCAGCCAGAATTATCTCTCCCTATTCTAAATCACTTGTTTAGAATTGAACATGTATCTCCTCTTTTATCTTCTATTTATCTCTTTTATTATTTTTAGCTCCTCACATGAATTGTGAGATTCTGTTGTTCAAGAAACATGTGTTACATTACTTTTTATCCCATCTTCCTCCCTATCCCATTCTAATCAATGGTCTTTAAATTTTTTGGTGTCAAGGGCAACTTTGAGATGCAAATTCCAGAGGAAAATATGCATAAACACAGAGTAAAACTTTCCATATATTTCCAGGGGTCCATATATATCTGATCTAATACATGTTCAATTTAATTTTGATTATGATTAGAGAGGCAACATCAGCTACAGTGAAGAACTTTGGTGCTAAAGCATTTGGGTTTGTATCTCAGCCCTCATGCTAACTATCTGTGTGACTTTGGACAAATTACTTAACATTTTCTGCATGTTGATTTTACCTTTCTGTAAAATGGGAATAATAACAGCACTTCCTCTTAAGGCTGTTTTGAAGACTGAATAAGAATACAGCAGGGTTTAGCTCGTAATCTCATTTAATAAATGAGTTTATGATTTTCCTAAATTCTTAAAACTAAATAGGTAAAGGAGCCAGGATTTCAATCTGGATTTGTTTTACCCAGCCAGACAGGGTACAGATACGGACTGAACCATTTGCTAGCTACTCAAACTTGCTCAAAGTTTTACAATAGGGTAGGCCATGGTGGCTCAGCAGGTATCACCTGCCAAGCTAGAGAACTGGGTTCAATTTCTGAAAGATGCTTTACAATGGTCTCCAATATAATTCACTTCCCTTCACAAATGCAAGCAATATTTAGTACCTTTGTTATGTATAGATAGTATTGAGGAAAGTGCCTGAGGCAACAAAGAAAGTAGAAGTAAGGCACAGTTTCTGTCTTTAAGGACTTTACAATCTCCTTGCCTAAAGAAGATTCAGGGATGATAAATAGTAAGGAAGCCTTAATAAGTGAAGTGTAAATGATCTGTGAAGGCTGTAGCATGTGAATCAAAGGAAGTAGGCAGGGCCATCTGAAAAGGCTCAGTGGGCTGATGGGGCAGACATAGCTTTCTTTTGTGGGTTTTTCACTGCATCCCAAAGCATTCAGTAGAGGCTGTTACCCAATTATTTTCAGATCTTTAGTGGGCTTCTGTTTTTAGTCTCTTATCATTTTTTTCATTTGATTTTACTGATCTTCTGATACTGCTGCATAGGCTCAAAGCTGAGTAAACTGCTGCTTCAGCATTTCATCATTTAACATTGTAACCGATGCCTGGCTGGCAATGATGCCAGCTGAGCCCCGATCCAGGTTTGAGCGTCTTGAAACTAAAATAATTTAGAGAGGAGAGGGTCAGTTCATATAAATAATAAAGTTCATTAAAGAGAAGTTTATTAAAAATAAAGAGTACATGTTAGAGAGGTTAACGTGGATGTGCCCAAGGAAGGGACGCACATTGGGTGGAGTGGGCCAGCATGTTTTACAGGAAAGTTTTGTAGGTAGCAGGTCTCTATAGTAACCTTTAAATACTAGGTATCTTCTTTGTTTTAGGAGGAGACAGTTAGGAGAATTGTGCTTTGTTGTCACATACATAAAATTTGTATTTTGGCAAATGGTTAACAATTTTTATGACCTTATGCTTCCAATTATTAACTAAGAGTTTGCTTTAGACCCAGAATTTTACAAGCTTTTATGGTTTGGGGAGATTCTGGGGCCTTGGAAAATTTTGTCCCAGGAAGTTTGCAGTTCTGTATTAGTTCCTTTGGAGCTAATTAAGAAACAAGGGACTTGAAGTTGTCTGTTAACTCTTTCAGAGCTGAATAGGAAACCAGGGATTTACAGCTGTCCTATTTCATCCTGCTTCAACATGGAGATATATATTGCATCTTTGTCAAATATTTAATTTATCTTTTAAACCACTTTGATGACTTAGAAGACCATTTAGGATAAGTCTAGTCTTATTGTATGACAATTAGCTCTTGTTGCCAAGAATGGACTGTACAGATTTTCTAGAACATTGTGAGACATTTTTCCAGTTTTGAAGAATCTGACTCCTTCTTTGACTTCTGTCCTGAAAAAAATTTCTCACCCTCTAAACAGATTGAGATAGCATGGGTAAATCCCCATGGACAATTAGAGATATTTTCTATTCATGTTCATGCAGTTGGATTAAAGAGAATTCTTGCAACAATAGTATAAATAATCAAAATGGGTTATTGGAAGCACAATCTTTAAGAAAAGGACATTGATATAGGGTGAACGTTGTCCAGAAAATTATTGAGAGCATCTACATAAATTTTTCTGACCTTTACTCAAATAAAGTCTCATTTTTGACCTGCTGAATTCGCTGTTTCACTGGTTTCTCAACTGTGCTAAGGGCCATTGATCCAGTCTGTAAATTTTTCCTCCTGAATTATCTTCATACATTCTGCTCCTTCTGCCCGGAGTCCTTTTCCCCAGATTCTACCTATTTAACTCATGCTTTCTCTCTCTCTTTTTTTTTCCATGTGAGTATCTCATTATTGCAGCACTCATGCTTTATCTCTTGGCTCAGATATCACTTCTCAGGGGAAACTTCCCCTGACTTTCATAGCCATGCCAATTATATTATTTTAAATTTGAATGACACATGTCATTTTTCCTTCAAAGCACTTGCAACAGGTTTAATTTTATGTTTGTTCAATTATTTTATTAATGTCTGTCTTTTCCTACTAATACTATAGTTCTTGATGGCAGGGACCTGAACACGCAGCACATCACATGGCTCATAGTTGGTGCTTAATAATTATTTGTAGTAAGAATGAATGGATTTGTTTTCCCTAATTAGACTGTGTTAATTTCCCTGTAAGGTTCAGATTTACACTTTACTTTAGCAAAACTGATTATATTCACAAAAATGTAATGCTCATGTAAGTCAGTGGCAAGTTAGGAATGGAAGATTATTTACTTGGTGACAGAACATAATTAATCAGGTTGCCTCATAAAATTTATGATTTACAGAAAATTCCCTATCCTATGATTTAACATTTTGGACTACACTGTACCAGAAGTGTCAAAACAATGTTTAATATTGTAAACCCAATATTTCAGTAATTTGAGAAATGTAATTCTCTCTTTTGAGATAATTGTCCGTGTTTGGAATCTTAACTTTTTTCAGGGAATGTTATAAGGAATTTCCATCAGACAATGACAGATTTTCAGTAGCTATAGAAATAAGGTGACATCACTACAAAAATTAATGTCTAAATTCAAATATACAAATCAGAGACTGTGTTTTCCTCATATGCTGGTCAACAGGAGGCACAAAATTTAAATTGTTGTTAGAGTTTAAACTGTCTTTTTTTACTCTGACTTGAGGATAGAGATTGATTGATCCATAAAGGTAACTAAAGCACCTTGCACAACTACTGGAATGTGGTAAATTCTTTCATTATCTTGCTCTCTGTAAATATGAAATTGACATTTCCAAACTTGTTGACAATAAGTGCAATGAAACGTTCGTAGAATGAAAGTCAAACGATCTGGTTTCTGATCTCCTTGTCTCAACTATGCCAATAATTAACCATGAAAACTTAGACAAGTTATTTACTATCCCCCTGCCTCATTTCTTTTATCTGTCAAATTTGGCTAATCATACCTGATGTGTATAAATAATTGTGGTATGGAGAACAACAAATGAGATGACAAATGTGGAAATGTTTTGAACAGGAAACAGTATCATTCAGATGCAAGGATGATGGAAGTCCTGTGCTGTGAATAGCAACATATACAATCAAGCTATAGAGAGTGTTACTTTCAAGCAAAGTGAAAAGATTGAGTTTCATTCTCTGGAAGCTTAGGTCACATAGGCTAACTTGTATAATCATCCCCATATTCATCAGCAGGGTTCAATTCAGCATTGAAAGGACCCTATAAATCTTTCACTTCCCCTCTTGTTCTGCTAGCTGAATCAGACCTTGTGAAAGTATCCCCTCCAGTGTGTAATATTTTGAAAAAACTTTCAAGAAAACTCTGTGCCCAGGGATTGCTGATTCAGCACAGTGAATGAGGTGACAGATGTGTTTGTAACATTTCATTGGCAAGAACCTGGTCGATCCAATTCTACATGAATAAGGAGATCCCTGTCTGGTAAAAGAAGCACATTGCTTACAAATCAAAACATGTTTTTCTGAGTTTGAAAGCACTTGGCATTTGGACCTAAAAGGTATCACCATGTTTTAATGGCACTGTTCCATGCATTAAATAGTCCATATTTAATTCATGGCACATAGTAATCCTTTTTCCTTCTTGTGCTTCCTTTATAGCACAGCTTTTAGAAAATGTACCCTACAGTGTGATATTTCCTACCACAGGACATGGAGTAGGAAAGCATTCTTTTCTATGATGCATAAAAATTAAATAAAAATTACTCATAAGTATTATTGAAGACAAATAATTCTCTCTGGCTTAAAAAATCACTATGCTGTAACTGTTTTACTCAAACACCTAGAGTCTTAACAGGCAAAGCTTTACATTTTGGTGTTTCTAAACTTCAGTAAAACAGTGTTTTGCTGAATCTTGTCCACACTTATTAACTGCCAGACACAGAAGGCATTTTATTATTTAGAAAATATTATAATAAGACCATAAAACACATGTGCCCAGTAATGGGTCGCAGATTGGTAGGGGGCTAGGAGTACTGGTAAATAATCTGAATGGCCCATCTTCAAACAGGTTTTCAAAAGGAAGCCATTCATACTAATTAAACAGCATGCATAGAGATTACTTGCAGAGATACTTATCTTTTTTAAAGCAGACAGAGTACAGTCCAGTTAACTATTGGAATGAAGTAACACATGAGTTCTCTGTTAGAATAAAATCTGAACTTCTCCAAAGGTAGCTAGTTGAAAAGAAAAACAAAACATTTGTTTTTACTCTAAAGTCATATTTCTATGTCTTTCCCTTTCAAGTGATTCATTTTTTTCATGCCATGGAGAAAACAGACTTACTGAAAGTAATCTAAGGGAAATAAAGGAAAGCTTGAGGAGAATAAAATTAAATATACTTTTGCCAAATGTACTTTAACATTCTTTGAATACATGCAGTGTTTTTATCGAGTTGATTTACATGCAAGTATGGAAAGTCAGCCAACATTTTGAATCTGCCAGAGCTAATAGCACATTTGATTTTCATCTCTGTCCCCATCTGTCTGTGGAGACTAATGACTGCTGAGAAAGAGATCACAGCTGCTTTTCATCTTCATTTTGGGAAATACATTTTTATTCAGACTTATCATTATGTATTTTCATTTCCTGAAGTTATAGAGACAACTTAGATGGAGTCATTTCCAGATGGCAAGGCAGCTCTTCTTCCTATTTAGGTTCATTGGATGCTATGAAGCCTACACCAGAGGTCATGCTTTGACAATTGAAATGGAGATGTACTGGTTCTGACCTTCTGAACATCATTTTTGGTATCCTTCTCATATATCCCAGCCCTATATCCTGGCCTCAGTGAAGTGGTTTTCCCAGATTTGCCATTACTTGGCTTTAGCTCATGTTATTGGCATAAAGACTAAAGGCTTTATATCATACTTAAATTTCTTGAACTTGATTACTTCATTTAAGGTGGTTACGTAAGTGAATATCCTTGTTCTTAGGAAATGTACATGGTAGTATTAAGTGTTCAAAACATGATTTATGTAACATACTCTCAAGTGTTCATAAAACAGATTGATAAATAGGCAGGCAGGCAGACAGACACATAGATGGGTAGATGAACTGATAGATTGATGGATAGTTACACAGAATGCTGTGGCGAAAGTGGTAAAATGTTAAAATGGGTGGATCTGAGTATCTGGGGGGACAGGGGCATTTTGGGATTCTATTTATGGGGTTTGCTTTATTTTTGTAACTTTGCTGTAAATTTGAAAATATTTCAAAATTAAAAGTTAAAAATAGGGACAAAAACAGTGCCTTTATGCCAATGACTCACAAATCTGTCATCAGCTTTAATATTGCTCCTGAGTGCCAGTTATATATATATAAACAAAACTACCTTTTCCCTATTTGATGACTATTTGAACTTTGAATTTTAACATGTCTACCATATAGCCCATTACTCAGGCTAAAAAATCCAGGAAAAATCCTCGATTCATTTATTTTCCTAGCTCCCTTTCTCCACTTTCATCACTAAATGCTGTTGATTTTTCTTTCATATTATATCTTAAATCCATCTACCTATCTGCATCCCCATTTTCAGCAACCTAATCCAAGCTACCAACATCTTTCACTTATACCATTAGAATAGCCTAGTAATAAATCTCCCTACTTCCACTCTTGACCTTCTAAAATATATTTTCCACCCTGCCACCAGAGTGATTTTTTTTTCAAAAATCTTTTTACTCCTATGCTTAAACATCTTCCAATGGCTGTCCCATATGACAAGAATAAAGTCCAAACCTTAAACCATGGCATGTATGGCCCTTGTGTGATATTCTCCATATACTTCTTATTTCTGTTCCTTGAATATGCAAATCTTATTTTAAATTTAGGACCTAAGCACTTGGTATTCTCTCTGCCTGTAATAACAAAACTCTGCAAAGATAGCTGCTTGTCCAAGATTTCAGCTTAAGTGAAAACTAATCAGAGCATCATTTCTTGGTCACCTAATTAAATACAGTCCTGGTATTAGTAACTGAATTTCTTTTTTTAATTTCTTCATTACTTTATTTTTGTTAATGTCTGTGCAAGAGAAGAATGTAAGCTGCGTGATCACAATCATTTCATTTGCCTTATGTACTATATCTCCAGAACCTAGAAAAGAACCTTATACAATGTAGGCCTTCAATGATTTAGTGAAATACATACGATAGATCCTCTTTACCACCCAATTTAATATTATAACCCACTTCCTCCAGGTCATTCTCTAGCCTATTAACCTATTTTTTATTTCATAGCACTTTTCATTGACTGAAATGATCACATTCATTTATTGTTTTTTTTTTATTGTATATCTCCCTTAACTTGAATGTAAGAGTCATGAGAGCAAAAACCTCATCTATCTTACTTATCATTGAATATTCAGCATCTATACCTATATCAGTGTTTGGGACATGGTAAGAGCTCAGTAAATATTGGGTGGTTAAACAAAGGAATCTTGATGGAAAAGTTGCAGAAGGTAAAAATGTGTATTTTATTTCACTCTCTCAAACAGCCAAGTCCCTGCAATTGAGGCCCTAAGAAGGGAATAGGTATTTGGATAGTGTTATAATATTAATTACAATTAAAATTTATGGAGAACATAATTATAGCAGGAATTGTTCTGAATGCTTTACATGTGTTAAAATTAATGTCACACTAAGCCTATGGAGGAGGTGTGGTAGTTAGAGGCAGTTGTCAACTTAGCCAGGTGAAGGTACTTAGTTCTGTTGCTGTGGACATGAGCCAGTGGTACATGAGCTTCATCTGTTGCTGATTACATCTGCAGTTGGCTAAAAGGCGTGCCTGTTGCAATGAATGACATTTGATTTAATTGGCTGGTGCTTAAATGAGAGAGCTCAACATAGCGCAGCCCAAGTAGCTCAGTATACCTCATCTCAGCACTCACAGCTCAGCCCAGGCCTTTGAAGATGTAGAAAGAAATCACCCCAGGGAAAGTTGTTGGAACCCAGAGGCCTGGAGAGAAGGCCAGCAGAGATCATCCTGTGCCTTCCCACATAAGAAAGAACCTCAGTTGAAAGTTAGCTGCCTTTCCTCTGAAGAACTAATGAAACAAATCTCCTTTTATTAAAAGCCAATCCATCTCTGGTGTGTTGAATTCCAGCAGCTAGGAAACTAGAACAGGAGGTGCTACTATCAACTCCATTTAAAAAATTAAGAAACTGAGATATGAGGGAAAAATTATTAAGCTTAGTTTACTTTTAATATTGTTGCTGTTATCTCTCCCCCAACTTGAAGGCCAGAATTTGGACTTAGACTTACACTATTGAACTTGGGAGAGTTCATCTTCTTAAGAAATTCAATAATGCTTTTAACACAGAACTTAGAGTATGGTAAGATTTCAATAAAAGTTTGTTGAAGAATGAATGGATTCATTCCTATAAGTTATCTACCTGTGGCATAGCCCCAGCACCTTGAGTGGCTGAGAAAGTTAGTTTTCAGTATCTCAAGGTCAACATTAAATCCAGGAGCTTCTGTGAGTTATTTTTTTTCCTGAATCTCAATTATGCTTGTTTCACCCTAGACCCAGAATGTACATAATTCAGAACATCAGTGAAAAAAAATTGAGACCCCATTGGTGAACACATTGGGGATAACATTGTTATCCCTGTTCTGAGATGTTGTCATTATAATTCCTACTATTCATTCAAAAAACATTTCCTACTTATCCTAGGAAGGTAGGATACCACCACCTCTTCAGCTTCTTTCCTAGATGACTTTAGAGGAAATTCTTTCTTTAGACAAAGAATCTTTGTATCAGTAGCAGAAAGTTATCCTTAGTATAAGGGGCTTTAATTATTTTATGTTTGAATTACTGTGTACTTCAGGACATTTAGAACCATAATATCTTATTATAGTGGTTTATTGAGGTACTAAGCTCAACTTTAACTTCTAGGAATCACTTTGAGGTCTAAAATTGCCTGTAAATCTTTCTAATATTACTGCAGAGATTGAAAGTGCAATGGGACCCTGAATAGGGAATGAAACGTATAAACTTTTTGAATTCCCATTAAAGCCTGGGACTTTATTCCTACTCTCTCTTTGCATGGATTATGAAAAAACTAAATAGGCAATCCACTCATCAGCCACATGGTAAATTATCCTTAAAATTAATAGTAAATTAATATGTTCATATTTCTAAGATTTTAATAATTATATTTATATGCTAAGATATGTCAGCAGCTAGTTGAAATAAGGGAACTTCAACTTCATTATTATTAATCCTTCAGCTGTTAGGTAGACTATTGATCTGAATATAACAAATATTAGCAGAAGACTGATTTTTTTTAAGCCAAGGCTAGAATCCACCTCCCTATAGTTCATGTCTCCATAGTATAGCATACACAGTAGCCTTATGGAAAGAGGGAAAAATAATCCATATAAATACATAAAATGGCGTCAATAGATGGCAATCACAGAATAAGGAATTCCTTTGGAGCTACGGCCCAGATTATCTGAGTTTGTTATTATTTTACATAAACTTTCTCCTGCGCTGTGTCTTCTCTGTAATGGCTGGAGTATCCCTTGGAAAAGGAGAATGTACCTCCATATAAGTTTGGTCCAGATCACAGGAAAGCTAATACAACCTGATATCTCTTTTGAAAATGCTAAAGAAAGTAGGTCAGGGAAGCTGAATCTGAAATCTCATTTCAAGTGACAAATTTCTTTAAATACTAGAGGCCTGAAAAAGAGTCTATGAATAAAATGTGAACTTAATTTTCTCACCCTGAACTACTTTGCAAATGTTAAAATATGATTTCAATTAATTACTATCTTAACATGTTTTCTTAAGCATCCTGACCCAAATTATCAATAGGCAGCATTATTGTTATACATTATATTCTGTCCATCTAAGACAAGTGATTCATATCTTTAAGGTCAGCCAGTGTCAGTTTAATAAAGGACCATTAATTTAAAGGTAATAGCAATGTTACCAAATCCAGGAAACATTTGAGAGAGGTTTCCAATATCTCCCATATCTACCAATATACTGAGCAGCATTATTCACAATTGCCAAAAGATGTAAGCAACCCAAGTGTCCATCAACTGACGAATGGATAAACAAAATGTGATATATACATGTTTTTGTTTGCAAGATGCCAGAGTGTGATATACCAGAAATAGAGTGGCTTTTTAAAATGGGAATTTGTTAAATTGCAAGGTGACAGTTCTAAGGCCATAAAAAAAGTCCAAATTAAGGCACCAACAAGAGGGTACCTTCACTTGAGAAAAGCCGATGAAGTTTGGGATTTCTCCTCAGCTGGAAGGGCACATGGCAATGTCTGCTAGCTTTCTATCCTAGCTTCTTGTTTCATGAAGCATCCCCAGTGCATTTTCCTTCTTCATCTCCAAAGGTCTCTGGCTGTATGGGCTCTGTTAGTTCTGGTGGCTCTGGTGGCTCTAAAGCTTTTTCCAAAATGATCCCCTCTTAAAGGGCTCCAGTAAGAAACCCCACCTTGAGTGGGTGGAGACATATCTCCATGGAAACCATCTAATCAAAAGTTACGATCCACAATTGCAGGGTCCCATCTCCATGGAAACAATCAAAAAGGTCCCACCCAGCCATATTGAATGAGGATTAAAGAATCTGACTTTTCTGGGGTATGCGACAGACTCAAACTGGAACAACACAATAGAATAGTATTTAGCTGTAAGAAGGAATGAAGTCCTGATGAATGCAACAAAAGGGAGAACCTTGAACACATCATGTTGAGTGAAATAAGCCAGATACAAAAGGACAAATATTGTCTTATCTCACTGGTATGAAATCATTAGAGCACTCAAACTCTTAGATTCAGAATCTAGAATATAAGTTACCATGGGAAAAGGTGGGGATAACGTATAGGGAATGAACATTTAAAAGTATATAGTTTCTGTTTGAGACTATAGAAATATTTTGATGATGGAAAGTGTTTATAGTAACACAACAATTTGAACTTAATTAACAGCACTGAAATATATATCTGAATGTGGTTAAAAAGGGAAATGTTAGGTTGTACAAATGATATTAAAAAAAATTTTTTTGAAAAATCCGTGGAATTGTACTACACACACAGTTAATACTAAGTTAAACCATGGACTATTTACTTAAAGCACAATTATAATAATGGGCTGTCATCAATCGTACCAATGAAACACACCAATGTAAGCTATTATTAATAGGAGGTTACATGGGAATCCTGCATTTTATGCAGGACATTTCTGTAAATCCACAACTTCTCCAATAAACTTCTCCAATAATTATATCCTTTTGTGTTTTTTGTTTTCTTAAAGTTAAAATACTTAAATTGTACCACTAATTAGGTTTCACACTTAACAAGAAAAGTTGACCTTAATGCCTTCACATATTGACAAGGGAATCGCACTTAATTTGCATAAACTCATAGACATGAAGATGAGGAGATATACAGTAAATATTTATTTTGAACTCCCATTATACTCTATCACACATATTGCACATATTTTCCTATTTAACGCACATAAAAATTTTACCACTTGCATGTTAGTACCCTTCCCATTTTGAAGAGTGAACATGCCCAGGAATAGAAACAGTTGCCCAAGGCCATAGGCTAGAAAACATATCAGTCAAGATTTGAGCAAAAGTCATACTGAATTCAAACCCAGAATGTGTCCCAATTTACCACCTACCTTCTCTCACCACCTGCTCTCAAAGATCTTCTCTGATTCCCCTAGAAACCACAAAGTAGTAACAGACCAAAATCAGATAAGGGCATGCGTTTCTTGTATTTGGTGTATTTAAAACAAACACGAATATAGAAATGAATGAGCTTTAAATCCATGCTAATTCATTCTGTGTTCAGATGCAACTCCCTAAGGCAAAAAACAAAACAAAATGCAAACAAAAAAATTGATCAGATGAGAACATAAGTTGACATTTATTTCTTGTAACTACCTGTCCTACAGAGTTAGGATTTGATTTCAAACAGTATTTCCAATATACATTAAATGGTACAAAAATTGTAATTGGTCAACAATCAAACAGTACTTCCTAGATCATCTCCGAATCAGGAAGTGTCACAGAAACTTTAAGACCATATCTGCTGTGTTTTCTTAATTCAGAAAGTAAACTAATTAGACCTATATATCTTCCCAATCTTTGAAGAAAAACAAAAGAGAAAACAAAAAAGAAAAGCATAGGACACATTTTTAAAAGTAGCAAAATAAGAGACATCTTGTTAAGATTAAAATTTTATTCCTTATGAGGCTAGTTTGAAAACAAAACATTTTTGGAGTGGGATAAGGGTGGACTTAGTATGAGAATGAAGAGGTTAGTAGTCTTTGAGGCACTAACATACTTTATTCTGTTAAAACTCATTGTCATAAAATTTAATCTGGCATGATAGTCTACAGATAAACTTCATTAGAACATCTATAAAATTGTTCAAATAAGGCCACTTGTTCTGAATTCATTATTTTTACTTTATATTTTAAAATGCTTTCAAACTTGTGGGAGAGTTACAAAAATAATACACACCCCATGTAGAGAATTCCAACATACCTCACCAAGAAATGAAGAACCGCCAATTTTAACATTTTGTCACATTTGCCATATCATTTGATTTATCTATCAGCCTATCAATCTATATATTTATCAATCTGTCATATATCTATTTATCAATCTATTGTTTGAGTGAGCAGTTGCTATATACATCATGCCCCTTGAACACTTAAAACTGCCATGTCTACTTACTAAGAAAAATGATAATCACTTATGCAATAATCTTAAGTGCAGTTATCAAGTTCAAGAAATTTAAGAATGATATAAGCGTGCGGTATATATTCCAAATTTTTCTATGTCCCAAAATCTCCCTTTGAGCCTTTTCTGCTCCCTTGCTAGATCCTGCCAAGGATCATGTATTACATTTAATTGTCATTGTCTCTATTTTTTTGTTCTTTATTAGAGAAGCTATGATATTCAAAATGATCATGGAAAAAATAAAATACAGGATTACCATATACCACCATATTATTGCATCTTGCATTGATGTGGAACATTTATTAGATTTTTCAGATTTCATGACAGTACATTTTTATAAATGTACTATTAACTATAGACCATGGTTTAATGTAGGGTTCAGTGTTTGATAGTGTCACCCCATGGCTTTTGTTGTTGTTTGTTTTTTTTAATTTTTATTCTGTTACCAATTTACAATCTAACATTTTCCTTTTAATCATATTCAGATATATACTTCAGTGCTGTTAATTTTGTTCACAATGTTGTGCTAACATCTCTACCATCCATTACGAAAACATTTCCATAACTCCATATAAGAACTGTATACATTCCAAACCTTGACATCCCGTTCCCTATCCCTACCCCATCCCCTGGTAACCTATATTTTAAGTTTTGAATCTATGAGTTTGCTTATTCCAATTATATCAAATTAGTTAGATCATGCAATATTTGTTCTTTTGTGTCTGGCTTATTTCTTTCAACATGATGTCTTCAAGGTTCATCCATGTGGTCTCCTGTATAAGGACTTCATTCCTTTTTATGGGGCTGAATTGTATGTATATACCATATATTTTTTATCCGTTCACTGGTTGTAGGACACTTGGGTTGCTTCCCTCTTTTGGAAATTGTGAATAATGCCGCTATAGATATCAGTATGTATGTATCTGCTTGAGTTTTTGCTTTCAGTTCTTCTGAGTCCATACCAAATAGTTTGATCACTGGGTCAGATCGTGGTTCTAAACTTAGCTTTCTGAGGAACCACCAAACTGTCTCCATGCTGGCTGCATCATTTTACATTGCTACCAGCAATGAATGAGTGTTCCAGTTTCTCAGCATACTCTCCAACACTTTTCAGGAGTTTGAATGACCCCTCCATTTCTCAGGAGACAGACTTCTCTCTCCCAGATGTTTGAAGCCAACAAACCTTTGCCCTAGACTGTCTACATCTCTAATTTCCCACACTCCTTCATGGTTTCATGTTACTTTTGCATAGAAGGCAAATTTTGGATGGAGGTTCACGCTAGAAAGGACTTTTTTAAGCCCCTTTTCCAGCTGAAACAGGGTCAGAGACTCACCAAAGGGACACTCTAAAGTGTCATGGGGAAGGAATGAGGAAGAACACCGAGTACTTCATACATTGCTCCCCAAACCTGAGGTTTCTTGGCATTCCCAGCAGACGCAACCTTTCAACTAGCTTACACCCACCATCCTGAGGAAGCATAGCAACCTTCAAGTCTCCTGGGTTGAAACAGTGTCTGCTGCTGCCTTTGTCTGGGACAAATTGAAACAATGAATTCCCTCAGAGTCAGTCCTCCAGTGATCTGAAGATGCTAACCAAATGTTGTGATCACTTATTGGTTATGTGCAACCCTGGCCTTGGGGAAGAGGGTTTTATGTCCCTATCTGTTATCAGTGAGCTAGCAAAGGACTGAGCACCATGGTGGCCTGTCACAAAAGAGTGGGATAAGCAATAGTAACTATCATGGGGAGGGAGCAATTTACTGTTCTTTAGTGTAATTTGTCAGTCTTTTTCTCGCACTTTTTCCTGGATGCTGTACAGTATTCTTCTGGCCTCTGGAGAGTCAAAATAATTGTTTCTGACAGTTCCTTCCTGTTTAATAGATGTTTTGGTGGAAAGACTGAGAGTTCTGGAGCTCCCTACTCCACCATTTTCCTACAATTCCTGCCATTGTCCCTTTAATTGCTATTTCTTTCTTTTCTATTTTTCCTTTTTTTGTAGTTGTGGAAACATATATGGAACATATGCTTTCCCATCTCAGCCACTTTTAAGCATACAATTAAATGGTATTTTTTTTTGGTGGGGGTGCATGGTCTGGGAATCGAACCTGGATCTTCCGCATGAAAGGCAGTCATTCTAACCACTGAACTACCCATGTACCCCAGTTCAATGGTATTAATTGCATTCACTAAACTGTGGTACCCTCACCACCTTCCACTACTAAAAGTTCCAAAACAGAAACCCTCCACCCATTATGCATTAACTTCCCATTCCCTCTGATCCTCCCCACTTTTGATAACTTCTACTCTAATTTCTGTCACTATGACTTGCATAGTCTCCAATATATTCTTTGTAGTAACCATGGCATTTAAATTTATCATACTATACCTGTAACAATCGCATTTGCTCTGTTACCAACTGAACTCCAATGGTATATACAAGTTATAGCCCTCTACCCCTCCATTAATCCACATTTCTGGACTATTTGTCATAAATTACATGCTTATATATTACAGTACTAAGCCACTAATTTATCATTCCGTTTAATGCATTTACCTTTTAGATCCCATAGGAAGTAAAAAGTGGAGTTTCAAACCAATAATAAAATAATGTTGGCATTTAGATTTATCCTATCATTTACCTCAGCAGAGATATTTATTTCCTCATCTGCTTTTGATTTTACACAGATATTCCTTCTTCCCTGAAAAACTATCCTCATGGTCTCGGGCACTACACAGAATATCCTATAGCCAGCAATCTCTTACTCCAGACATATACTTGCTTGCTCTCCCACAGAGTTCTAGAGAGGAATTCGGAAGTGTATTTTCCATGCAGGACAAATTCTGGGCTGGAAAGTCCCTGATGCTACCACCATAAAGACTGGGCTAGACATGCTCCAGTATGTGAAAAAGGTTATTCTGACCCCCAGAAACAGAGCCAGGAATCCATAATGGGAATACGTTGAGCTGGTGATGAGTGGGGGAGGGGCAAACTAGGTCACGATGAAATCCTAATGCTAAATAATCTTTTCCTTGATTTGTCATTTACCTTGTTACAGCAATCCTTCATGGAGCATTGAGAAATAAGATTCATGTCAGTTCTTACTGGTTTTTCACAGTTTCTTTGGTCATATTTCTTAAGGGTCACCTCCTGCCATCATAATCAAGGCATGGCCTATAGACACTTCTTTAAATCTTGGAATTGAATTTAAAATTTAGGAAAGGAGTGTGTACAGTGTACAAAAACCTCTGTTTTGTGCTCATTAATAAAGAACCTTGGTTCTTGATTAACCAGGGAATGTCATAAAAATATTCATATTAAAATGTTGAGTGCATAAAACTATTCATACTAAAGTATTGATGATTAATTCTAGCCCAATCTTTTCTTATATTTTGTGTCAGAGAAATGCAAGAAGCACCCAAAACTATTCCAATACAGACAATTTTCAATACACTCACACATATGGACCTAAAACATGATGAGCTAGGAGGTAGTGATTGATTTGACACCCATCTAATCCAGCAACCTGTGCTGTTCCACTGATCCACAAGAGGCAAGTCTCACAGAAGACTGCAAAATGATTTGTTTCTGGCTTTATATTGAATTTGGGACCTTTAAAAATGCTTCTTGTTTCTTTTTGATTTTCATATTTCTGCCTTGATTTTGTTTTCTCCTTTTGTGCCAAAAGTGAACCCAGTTGTCAAGCAACCTCTGGATAGGTCATCAAGTTTCTTTGATTTTCCTTCTTGCTTTTGAACATTTTTGCCTTAGGTACCAGTGTATTGTCTAGGTAACATTTGTCACCATCCTCATGGCCTCCTTTGACAATTCATCAGCATATTACTTATTAGTTTATTTATTTTCTAATACTTTAACTGCTGAGGTTATATTTAGAATGACTTGAGAGTGTGTCTGCAGCCATTCACTTCCTCTTGTCAAGTTATACCTAGAATGGGATATTTGTATTTATTTTCAGTTTGGAAAAACACAGTGTGAAGTGGCTTATCTTCTACCTGTATGGGTGTTGCAGAAGGTTTGTTTTACAATGTGATGCATATTTCTTCATTTTGGTAATTTTGGGACTCTTACTCAAAATAGAAAAATAGGTAGATAAATAGATAGATAGATAGATAGATAGATAGATAGATAGATAAATAGGTAGATAGATAGATACATAGATACATAGATAAATTAATAGATGCAGATTTAAAATTCTCAATGATACCATTGTAAGAAGAAAGCTGTTTATTATATTTTCTAAATACCTGAAGTTTTCATTTTAATTATATAGCTTTTGCTTCTTATAGTTTGACATCACTGATACTGTTGTAAGATAGAGTTTATATTTAATATGATTTTTTTCCTGATAGAGATGACTATAATATGACAAACAGCATCCCCCTGTTATTTTTTTTAACTTCTCTCCAAATAAGGTTCATTTTATTTCAAAATATGTCTGTAATTGAATTCTTCTTCTTGGGGGGAGATGATAGAAAATATTTTCCTCTTTATTGAAAGCTTGATCCAGTAACCACACAGGGTGGTGTCTCTGCAGTATTCTCTGGTTCATCCTTCCCAAAGTCTGATCCATGAGACAAAAATATCTTCCTTCTTCCTTGACCTCTCAAAGTGTTTCTTTAAAGACAGCTGATCCTCATCTCCTTGTATCCCATGCCTGATACTGACAATAGATCTACTGAGAACAAATGCAAGATCAAATCTGAAAATAAAGTAATACGTCCGCTTAGAAGGTGAACATTTCGGGGAAGCCCAATGTTACAATTATTTATGTTAGTGTCAAAATTTCCTCTCACTAATGCTAAAATTTGACATAGTTATAGGCAAATAGGGATGTAGTGGCTAGTGAGTTTTGACCCTTAAACTGTTCAAAAATAAAACTTTCAGTTGCCAGTGTGACAAATTAGGTTCCGGAAGACAGCAACACACTAATTGAGGAGAAAAGACATTCCCAAAGAAACGAATTCTATTTTCCTTTTTGCCCCATCTTTGGAGAAATAATATATTTCCAAGACCTAAAAGTTGCAAAGATTGTTCTACTAAGGGCTTAGTGAATAAAGTAGCAATTCTTAAGCATTTTTTATTTTTTATTTTTTATTTTTTTTACATGGGCAGGCACCAGGAACCGAACCCGGCTTAAGCATTTTTTAGCAAGTTTATTGTTTTCAGCTTTGTCAAGGAATATTATGAGGTTTTTAAGACATTGTCAAATCATTTTAGGAATGAATGAAAATGACTTCCGTAGCATCAAACAGTAACTGGGAACTTTACCTTTAAGAAGGCTAAGGTTTGGCAACTTTAAATAAGGATAGAATTCTTTGTTCATTCTGTTACTCATTTTCCCCACAGGCACCACCTAAAAGTTGTCAAGTCTGCACTCTTGATCTTGTGAAACTAAAACCCGTTTTAAATCTTTTATATAGTATAAGGAGTCTTACAGATTAAGGATAAGAAGACCACACAAACTATAAATCATTATCTTCTCAAAGAGAACATGAATTCTTGAAAAAAGGTATTTTGTTTTGTAATAATCTCCCGACTCTGAATCTAACCAGGCACTAATACTTGACCAACTTTATTTCTTAATATGTGTGGTGTGTCTTGTGTGGCCTTTCTTTGCTCTGCAAATCGAAAGAGTACTAGTGAATTTATCCCTTTTTTTTTCTATCCTAATTGTCTGCTTTAATAAAAATGTCCCCACATTTGAGATTCACTTTGTATTAAGGTCTTTTCATGTGTGCCACTCATCTGTAAAGTGGTAGCCTCGCCTAATGTTAGTCTATTTTTATCTCTGAAATCCATTTACGTTACACTCTTTATGAATCATGTAAGATTCATATGTAAATAGTATGGCAACCTATGAGTCATTCTGGTAAGTGGTTTAGACTTTATTGTCTTGCATGACTTATGCTTACAGCCATATGCAAATCACGCAGAACCACCAGAGGAATTTTAGTATTTAGTAACACTAAAAGAAGGGATTTCACAGATTGTCTCCATTAAGCATGAATAAGGGTCAAAGAAGAAAAGTATTCACAGTAAATAATTCTCTTCAAATAGATATCAGGTATTGATGAATATTTACATAGAAAATATTAACAGGGAAATTATCAGCAAAATTATCATTTTGTTTTATATGGACGCCAAGTCTATGAAATGGAGCCTTTGCAGAACTTTGAATGAATTCCTTAAAGGTTCAGTATTATAGGCTTTTAGTTTAGAGAAATGAAATGATAATAACCTAAATGATTTCATAAGGATTATTTTAGTGTTTAGTTTAGCCCAATCAAGAGTTTATTAATTCACTTGTTTAAAAATATTTTTGGAGAAACACTGTATATTTTGCAGGCCAAATACTATAAACAAAGTAAAAAATCAAAACAATAAATTGGGAAAAATGCTAGTAATTATTCATTCACTGATTTAACCTATTTCACAGAATAAAAAACAACCATAATTTTAATTATATGAAAAGAGTTTCTACAAATGTTTATGTAAAATACAAAATCCCAATCTTTAAAACTCAGCGAAGATTTTTTTTTTTTTTTTTACATGGGCAGGCACCCGTGTCCTCGGGCATGGCAGGCAAGCACTCTTACCTGCTGAGCCACCGTGGTCCGCCCCGAAGATTTTATATTATAGTTCACAGAAACCAAAAGGCAAATTAATATGGAAAAATATAGAAATTCACACATAATAAAAAAGATGAAGACTAAAACAAAAATACTGTTTTTTAAAGTATAAGTTTACCAAATAGGAAAAAGTTTGAAAAGTTAATTTTCATTACAGCATTGTTTATAATAGCTAAAATTTGAAACAAGCTACATGTCTCTTAATAAGTGAATGAGGGTGGTTTAAATGATAAGGTTGCATCTGTATCATTTGTTTAAAAATGTTTTACCCATATGCTTTCAAAACTAAGCTAAATTTATATGTTTGGAAATGAAAGATCACCAAAATATGTTAAGTGAAAAAGTCAAGATCTGGAAGTATGGATATAATGCTATTTTATTTGTTTAAAATGGATACAAAAGCATATCTTCAGGATATAGAACCATGTACTGTATCTGACATTTTGAAGTGAGATTTAGAGGAGAGAAAAAGAGAGAGTTTTACCTTTCATTTTGAATTTGTCAGATTATTTGAAATGTTTACATTATACATATTCAGTATGACCTTTTGAGAAGTTAGAATGATTTAAAAAAATGGGGGAAGTGAAATAACATTCATTGTATATGTTGACTTTCTGAAGTTTGTAGAATATCCAGGTAGAGCTGTCCCTTAGGTAATAATATATATGGGTCTAGAGTTTCTCTTTTGTTATCATCTATGTCATCTGTGTTTAAATCCCATAATTATCTTTAAATCCTCCTCTGTCTCCTATCCTTCTATATGAATGTCAAATTAAAGAAAAAACTACCTCCACAGGGTCTTTTTTCATCTGTTCTCTATTTCCATTTGCATTGAAGCCCCTAGTTCTAGCCCTCAATACCTCTCACCTATAATGTTTTACTAACATTCTAACTCTAATCTGGCATATAATCTTCTTCTTTTCCATAATGTTTCCCTGTTTCTAGAATAACCTTTCCAAATCAAGTACATCCCTGATAAAAACAAAAACACTCCAGTCCTCTTAGTACTTAAAGAATAAAATCTAAACTCAAAAGCATAGCATGGAACTTGACCTTGACTTGATGCCACCTGTTTTTTTCCAGTTTTGTCTCCTATCATTTACCTCACTTAAACAACCCAGACAAATCCTATCTCTTCTAAACTCACCATATACTTCATTCCTCTTTGTTTTGATCATTAATACATTCACTTATCTAGTCAGTCAGTCAACAAACATGTTAAAGTATCTATTATAAGTAGAGATAGAAATACATGCATGGATTCAAGACATAATAGGGAAGAATGATTTAGAGAAATTAGAAATAGAACAAATATAGATATTTAGGAAGAGAGTATAATAAGATTGATTCCTTGTTTTCTGATTTGCCCAACTGGATGGCTGATGGTAGCACTCATTGTGCTAGGAAATACTAGAAGAGAACCAGGTTAGGGAGAGGGTGGACTATTATGAATGTAGTTTTGGGACATGTTGAAAATGAAGTGTCCTTGATATATTGATGTGGAGATACCAAACTGGCAGTTGGATATAACAATCTGATTCTCAGTGCAGTAAATACAAATTTGCAAATCATTTACACATAGGTGGTAATGAAAGCCATGGGCATAGATGTGACTGACTAGGTAGAGAATATAGAGTGAAATAAAAAAGAACCTAGAACTGAGACTCCAGTTTTTAGTAGAAAGGAATAAGTGGGCAATATGACAAAGGAGACAAAGATGAAGCAGCTACAGAGGCAGGAGGGAAACTGGGAGGCTGAGTTTTCATCAAGCTAAAGACAAAAATGAAAACATAAAAATAGTGGTTCCAAAAAAATTAAAAAAATTAAAAAAATTAAAAATTGTCCCAGAATGTAGTGATTGATCATACTAAATGATGCTGAGAGGTTAAGTAAAATAAGGTCATAAAATTTCAATTGAATTTAAGGACCTGAAATCATTGGTAATTTTTATTGAGAATGTTTTTAGTAAGATGACAGGGGCAGAAACCAGATTAAGGTGAGGAATGACAGGGAAGTTATGAAATGGAACCAGCAAGTATAGGCTCAAGATATTTGGCTAAAGGGAGATGAGGGAAAGACACTGCAAGTAAATGAGGATATGGAGTTGAAGGAGATATTAAGCTAGGCTTAAAAATTGATGCATATAACCATGTTTGTAAGAAGTTAAATAACAGAGAGAGAATAAACTATAGTATAATATTTTTTGTTCAGTAGTAATAACTCAAGAACTTGCACAACAAATTTTAATTTATTATTATGTTTTTTATTCAACAAAAACAGGAAACCAAGTGCATAGATAAGTTAAAGCACTAGTTTCTCAAGAAGAACTTTTAGAAAGGGACCTCTTAAATGAGGATACTTGCAAAATAAACATTTTCAGGGGAATTTTCCCCTTCTTTAAAGGGTCTTCCTGCAAAGCATTAGTAACTTTCAGGCATTTTATACTTTTGTCAATTTTCTTAAACTACTCTCTGTGTGGAAATAAAAAGAAAACAAAGATAAATGCAATATAGAGTGGGGTGTTTGATATCCTAATTGTAATCAAGGAACTTTTTCTATACACACCTGTTACAATTCATACCATTCTTTATTATAATTATCTGTTTCTGCGGCAGTCTTTCCTGGTAGACCAGTACTGCCCCACAGAAATATAATGCAAATTGCAAATGTAATTTTAAATTCTCTTGTAGATATAATAGAAAAGTAAAAAGAAATAAGTGGAATTAATTTGTTAATATATTTTATTTTATGCAATATATCCAAATTATTATCATGTCTGCATGTGGTCAGTATAGAATATTAGTACTGAAATATTTTATGTTTTTTTTTTGCATTGTCTTCAAAATATGGTATAATTTTGAACTTATAGCACATCTCAATTCAGACTAGACATATTTCAATTGCTACTGGCTACTGTATTGGACAGCATAGCACTAAACTGTGAGCTACTTAAATATCCTTGAAAGTTACTACATAAGGACTTGCCTCTGTATCCCCAACCCCTAACTCAGAGCTTGGCATATAATGGCTGCTTATTAAATGTTTGATGCATAAGAGATAATTTTATGCTAATATAGGACTGCCTTATAAAATTTAAGTAAACTAAATTTAAGTATTATGGAAAAGAATAAAAATAAGGAGGAAGGACAGAAAGCATTTTATGTGGATATGCATGTGCACTATATAGTGCTGGTATTGGTGGACGTAGCCAGGTGCTCACCTTTATGTTGCTGGTACAGTTTTTGCATCTAAAACAGAAACGCCCTTCTGGACTATTTTCATTTTATTATGTGCATTGTGTTCGTGTAGCTTTTTTATTGTCCCTACTAGAAAATAGGGGCATTTGAAGACAATATTCCTTTGTGATTCATCTCATTATTCCCTACAGTGCCAACAACTGAGTACTCAGTTAAGATTTGGGTGATGCTGTAGCATAGATTTGCTCAGGTTCGCTTTCCTCTTTACAGTTTATTCACCAAATCTGTGAAGAATTGGCCTGCTGTTGGCATAGCCCTCAATGATAGTAGGTGGAGGTGACCTCAGAGGAGACAGTATCATGCAAAAAAAGTAATTTTCCTGCATAATAAAAGTATACATAAATAAAACTTCCTAGAGAAAGTTTCTGTATAAGACAGAAAGATAAAATCACTAAAACTAAATATTCTTTTATGCCAGGGGCCAGCATTATTCTTGGCAATAAAGTGATTAGATAATACTTTGTTTTCTCCTTATGTTAATGTCTTTGAGCTAAGTGCATTTTTACTTGACGAGTGAGGCAAATATTAATAGATTTTTTAGAATCCTTAAGTACAGCAATTTATTCTCTACTCTCTTCACTCTGAATATTTAGTTAAGATTCATGTTGTTTACTTGTTCATTACCTTTCATCCCTACCAGACTGTAAGCTCCATGAAAGCAAAGATTGTGTCTTCTTTGTTCACCAATATATATCCAGTGTAGCATAATGTTAGGCAAATAGAAGGTGCTAATAATATGTATTGAATTAATGAATGAATGGATTGTTTATCGCATTGTAATGAAATACATATTTTTGTAAGTGGATGATTAAAAATTAATTTAGAAGTAAGGAATACAGTGTAATAATTTTAAAGCTGTTGTTCTGTAATTAAGCATGATTTAAGAATATATTTAGTGAAATAAATAAAAGTTCTGCTGGATTTCTGATTATTCTAAACTTTATTTGGTTTATATACATGACCAGTGGTGCTAAAAAAAATCTGTCCAATTACTTTTCATTCAACTTTTACAATAATGCATTTCTTTTTTCTTTAATGTGAAATGAAGGGTGAAATGGCTTAATGTTTTACTTTGGAAGCTTGAGGCTTGTTTTTCTTTTGTATGTGAGCTGCAATTTCACTGACCTAGATAACACTTAATTGTGAGAAAGCAACTCTCAACAAAGAATCTGAGATGTTATAAGTGGTGAAATTATTATTATTGCATTGCTTTGCTTAGCTCAGTCCAATATTAGATCTTTGTAAAACCTATCTTGTAATTCTAATATATTAAAGTGAACTAGTGGTTCTATGCAGTTCAGCTAAGCTCATATACTATCACAGTGTGATTATTTACTAACATAATATATTTTTAGTTAAGCAAAGCCATTGCATAATTGTATAGATTTTTAATATCTAGTAAATTGTAAAATGACTTGCTTGAACATTTTCTATGTACCCACAAAGAGAACCAATTTAAGATCAGGAAGCAGTTATGATTCACAAAAGTAATAGGTACAATATACACAGGATGTAACAGTGTTTGTCAAACACATTTTTGTATCAGAATAGTATTTAAAAAAAATGAAAAGCACACACAGAAAAAAACACAAATGATTACTTTGAACTCCAGTATTTGGAAAGAAGAAATAGTGAAGCTTCTGATTGTACCAGGGCAATGAGGGAACTTGGAGGTCTGCTTCCTCTCTTCTCCTTACTGTCTCTCATATTCAAGCCAGCTCTAAGTCTTCTGTACAGAAGGCTGGATTTTCAAGTCACACAGTTGGAAGAGCACTGTATTGAATAGTGCCTCATCCTGCCCAAAGTCATGTACACCTAGACCCTGTGAATATGACCTTACTTGGAAATAAAGTCTTTGCAGATGCAATCAAGATAAAGTCATACTTGTTTAGGGTGGGTCCTAAATCTAATGTGATTATTTTCCTTATAGAAGAGGGAACTTTGGATGCAGAGATAAACCTATGCAGGGAGAACACCAAGTGAAGACTGAGGCAGAGATTAGCGTGAGTGTGTCTACAAGCCATGTAATGCCAAGGATTGCCAACAACCACAAAAAACTAGGAATAAGCAAAGAAGGATCCTCACCTAGAGCCCTCAGAGACAGCATGGCCGACACATTAAATTCATACTTCTAGCCTCCAGATCTGTGAGACAACACATTTCTATTGTTTTAAGCCTCCCAGCTTGTGACAATTTGTTATGTCAGCCCCAGAAAACTAATAAAATAGTCATTAAGGTAGTCAAATCATCTCTATAGTAAATATGCTGCAGAAAATAGATTTCAATAGTGGATTCATCAGATCTTATCTCACCTGACATCCAAAGACTAGATAAGATTTGCTAGAAGCAAAAAGCTATAAAGCCATTTATAGTCATTTAGTAGGTTTTGAAATATCACAGTATTTGACCTACAAAGGTTGCAGGCACCTTTCCAATAGGAACTGTACTTTCCTTTAACCTGTGTTGATGTGTGATGAGAAAAATACATGGGGACCTGAGGAAGAAGATTTACCAAGTCCCTAAACCAGACACATGCCTGAATGTGGCCTAACACAGACTGGACTTTAGATTTCTGCTTAGGTTTAACCTTTAAAATAATCTAAATAGATTGTTCACAAAGGGTAAGCTTTCCAAACTTTTGTCCCTTCTGATTCAACTCTGTGGGTTTTATTTAGTGTAGAATAATGCATGATAATAGAACCCATGGGGATTTTTAGGAAGATCAGCCTCGGTGAGATGAATGGATCTTTTTAGCTATGTTTGACGGTGGTCTATAGTTTTTTGTTAGTTTGTTTCTTTTTGTTTTTACAGAGATAGGTCTTGTAGTTTACTTGCTATAATTTTTCCTTCTAGAAAATTAAAGTTATATTTGGGATTTCAGATATGTTTTCTAATTATTGTCTATTTTTTCGTTTGAAATGTTTCCTCTTGAATGTTAACAAGTGTTATTTTCCTCTAGAACAATAACAATTTTTCTACAGATGGGATTGGGGGTACCTTAAAAAATGATTCTTCTCAGAACACAAATTTAAACTTTTGCCTTTAATTTGACATGACCCATCATTCTCTTATGTTCAACATTCTATTCCAGTGGCTATACTTAAAGCATTTCTGAGGCTTTTCTGAGCAGTCTAAGAATTAGATTGGATCTGTTTTTCTCTTATGAAAGCAATTCCAATTCATTTCATTGATTCAATTTTTATTGACCTAAGCCTCACAGGGATCTTTCTTGGCTCTAAATCCTCTAAGGGGAGGTCACGAACACTCAGCAGGTGTGTTCAAGCATTAGCAATGGTTTTAATCAACCACACAGATGTTAGATAATAAGGCTACTGTTGGGGGTAGAACCAACTCTTGCTCCCTAGGCTCATTGTTTTATCATGTTTTCTTTTATGGTCGTGTATTTAAACACAGCATATATAAGATGTACTCATAATATAGCACATGGTACAGGGCAAACCAATGTGATGCGGTAGAAAAAGCATTGAAGATAAACAAACCTAGTTTGAGTCCAAGCAATATTGCTTAATGATAATGTGATCTTTGAGCAAGTTATTTGACCTTCCAGGTTTAATTTTGCTTATTGAGACAATCATGCAACTATATGCATATTCCTTCCCTACCTCACACATACGTACACAAACTTAAACAAAATAAAGCGGATAAATAAGCAAGGAATTATTTTTTAAAAAGACATAAGACTCACTGTACTTTTCTGGCTTCTCCATTACCATTTGCTCCTGTGAGTTTGAGGTTTTATTTTGTTTCCAAATGAAATGTAAGGCAGGCCGTTTAAAGCTTAATGTCCCTTTATTCATCCACAAATTAAAGCTTCAGTATACTGATTAGAACACAATTAGGACTATAAAGGAATTTGCATTTTGGTGCTCCCGGTATGCCATAGTATTGTAGGCCTATGACTAACAAGATAATTTAATGAAACAGCTTAAAAAATCTTATTAAACATATTATTGACCGTAACTGTTGGTTTGAAAATAAACCTAATACTTGTGACTCACAAGCAACTACTTAAAGGTTTGCCTTAAAAAAAAAAAGTTTCCTTTTTTTTACAGATTTACTTTGAAAACAGTTAATTGCTAAAACTCAGAAAGTGCAAACTATTGTACATTTGTAAAGCTTTCTCTTGTCACCAATAAAGAACATTTCAATGACAAGCTGGCAATAGAAAATAAAATAAGACGGAATTTTATTCGTGAAAGTCAGAGATAATTCTTTTAGTGTCCCATTCATGCTTTTTTTCATCTTAAGTTTCAGGCTGAAAATTTTGGAAGGTTGGCCTGCTATGAGTACAGGGTATACATTGCTAATAAAAAAAGATTTCAGACAATTGCTTTGTCTGCAATTTCAGACTTGCAGATGTGAGACTGTGTAGAGCTTTAATTTAAAGACAGCTCATTAATTTGTTGTTCTTGTGGTGAGCCTGCAAATAGAAACGTGGTGCCAAAGTAAGTCACAGTTTGATTTTTAAGATTTTGTTGTTTTGGCAGTGGTTTCCCTTTCAGGATTAAAAACTAAAGAAAGTATCTTAAATTTTAACCAAGCAATTATTTGATATAATCTTCCATTGATTCATAAACTCATGGACAGTAAAGAAATACTTACAATAAACAAAGCTCTTGGGTTTTCCCCATTAAAGAATTTTTTTTTTCTAACATGGGGAGCCACTGGGAATTGAACCCAGGTCTCCGGTGTGGCTGGCGAGAATTCTGCCACTGGGCCACCATCGCACAGACCCATTAAATAACTTTTAAAACAAAACAAATATTCCTGGAGAACCATCTTGGTTAAATTATTATTAAACCAATTATTATTGATTAGGTGAGAATGGTAGAAGAGAAACTGAAGGAAATAATGTTTAAGGTAGTGAGATAGTAAAGCAAGTAAAAAGAGGGAATTGTACTATTTTTCCATAGGTTTTTCCCAGCTAATAATGCCTTATAATTCCCATATGTTTCACAAGCAAATACATCAGTCATTTGTCAGTATAGCATGAGCTACCTCTAGGGAAGAATTTGGTAGAATTTTAGATATATAAAGCAACTCTATAATAATAATTAGGCAGAGACAAAGCAAAAAAACCATAGGCGATTAGAACACACTAATCTACAGTTGTTGCACACAAGACAACTCAACATCTTTTTTTTTTTCATTTCAGGAAGTACTGCCATTGAAATATTTACCATTCAATTATAGATTTCATTGTTTTATCCTTTTCTGATATGCCTTTATTCTTCTAAAAACTCATCAATTGTAAAGACTGCATCATGGAAATATGCATAAAAATCAGAAATGTCTGTCTTCAAATGTAGAATCTTGATATTGGGTTTTATTTTATATTACCAAACTAGAGCTTCATCTTTAAAATGTGTTCAGATTAGGCTAGATATAAAGTGAGTGGGAAAACGTGGAAAGTTTCTTTAAATTCAAGAATAAATTTCATGTTTAGAAAAGCTTGAATATATTTTAAATTAAAATTTATATGTAAATGTGCATGTTTGTATTTTTTTTTAACTGAGTTAGGTTAGTGATAAAAATTTAGACAAGTATAACTTTCTTGCAAACATCCAATTGTTTTATAGTGTATTTTCTGAGAATGGATAGGATTTGAAATATTTGCTAACTCTAATGGCAGAGTCTTTAGTAATACTCTCCAACTTCTACTGGCTTACACTTGATTTGCTCTAATATAGATTGTGGGAGAAGAAAAACATTGAAATTCCATTTAAAGATGCCTGGCAACAGACAGGTAGAAAGGAGTTCAAATTACTATTTTTCATTACTGAGGGCCCCTTAGGACTACACTGGAAAGAATTCTGTCTACCAAAGATAATAGTCTCCTAGCAGTTTAATGTGCCAATCAGTTGTGCTCAGCAGCCCAGAATCATAATAGGGCAGCTATTGAATAGTTCCAGACCATATGTTTCAAACGATGGAGAATGTGATATGTGACAGAATTCTAAAGAATGGTGATGAAGAGCATTAACATACTGATGATGGAAAAGGGAAATGTAAGGGACTGATTTGTGTGGGATCAACAGTGCTTTGTGATAGGGAAAAAATTATAAGCAGCAGTAACCTCATAGAGTCTACAATTATGTGTCTTCTGTAGCCATTTTGTCCATTCAATACTAAATTGTTCTGTTCCTCTTCTTTTCACCCTTAAACAGCAACCATGGAATGTCAGGACGCATGAATACATTTTAAAAAGACAAATGATAACGCCTAGTTAGCTTCTCTTACAGTTCAGGTTTATTGTATTCTACATTCTGATGAGTCACCTTCAAAATCAATCTGGAAAAAGATAACCAGTGCTCGATTAACCTCGATTCATACTACCATAATTTGAAAAAGAAAACAAGATCCTGGACATGATGTCTTTAAAATAAGGAAGTGAGAGGAGAAAAGCCTATTTTATGCCTTTTCATTTATAGGGCCCTCCTCTTACAAGATAAAGAAATCAGCATATGTTCATTTTTGAAGCAGCCAAATAAGATGTTGATATATGGTATCTACATGCACTCTGCATGGAATATGGCTTACCAAGGAATGAAAACATAGTTCCAGGGTAAGACTAAGACATTTAAGGATCCTATACACTAAAAAAGTAGAGAAAGTCCTACCTCTACCCCTGATATATAATTAAAAATAAGTTTAAAGGAGTCCCATTGTTATTACTTTGATAATATTTTCGAATTATCAAATTGTATATATGTGTGTGTGTGTGTGTGTGTGTGTGTATTGACCCTGTTTAACTGGTTCCCCTAGCATGTATATCTGCCTATTAGAGAATTCAGCATATAATTCTCAATGTTACAGCTCAGCTCAGTTTGCCATGGCCAGACCAGCTGCCCTGGTTAAGAGATAAAGTGAACGGGTGAAGGCAGAACTATCTGCCATAGGACGTGCATGGATACCACTCTGATGAATTGGAAACTTAAATGAAATGAGGAAGTTGACCACGTGGATAGCTGGGGAACCTAGGCATAGGGAATGGCAAATGCAAGTGCCCTGATCCTGGAGCATATTTGATGTGTTTGAAGAACAAGCAAGTGGCTGGGGGGAAAGAGCAAAAAGAGTGAAAAAGGAAATTTCAAGTAGAAAAAGCAATACTTAAAAAGTTGAGAGGGAAGTCAGACAGCCATCCTTAACTGTCACTCAGAATATCAGCATTTGGCTAAATCGATATCTGTTATCAAGTGCATAAATATTACCATTTGATCTCTCTGAAGGTCACTGAGTAGACTGGTGTGCTGGTTTTAAGCTTTTGTGGACCGCACAAAAGCCATGTCCTTTAATCTTCATTCAGTATTGCTGGCTGGGAGCTTTTTGATTGTTCCCATGGAGATGTGACCCACCCAATTGTGGGTGGTAACTTTTGATTAGATGGTTTCCAGGGAGATGTGTCTCCACCCATTCAAGGTGGGGTTGCTTACTGGAGCCCTTTAAAAGGAAACTATTTTGGAGAAAGCTTTAGAGTCAACAAAGCCCAAACAGCCAGGGACCTTTGGAGATGAAGAAGGAAAATGCCCTCAGGGGAGCTTCATGAACCAGGAAGCCAGGAGAGAAAGCTAACAGACTTCACCTTGTGCCTTTCCAGTTGAAAGAGAAACCCCAGAATTCATCAGTCTTTTTTGAGTGAAGGTAACCTCTTGTTGGTGACTTAGTTTGGACATTTTCATAGCCTTGCCTTAATTTGGACATTTTCTCAGCCTTAGAACTATAAATTGCAACTTAATGAGTTCCCCTTTTTAAAAACCATTCCACTTTTGGTTTATGGCATTGTGGCAACTTGCAAACTAGAATTCCTGGGGACACCAGGAATCCAGCTGGCTAATGTTTGTAACAAGGTTTACATGAAGGAGACAAAGGGACAATAACTACAATTCTAAGAACAACAAAGCAAATTTTAAAAGATACTATTCTGCTCTTTGAGCACTTGCAATAAATGCTTTGCTATCAATTCAGAAAATTCATAAGATGTTTATAATTGTGTGAACAGCATAGAGAAATTGATGGGTCCTATTAAAATACAGAACTGGGAGTAGCACACAAAGGAGACTAATGAATGATAAATTCACTTTAACATCATGGATAGCTGAAACATTTTTATTATATTACAATAATATTTGAGTACAGTGGCATATGGACATAGTCAGAAGCTGTAAGTCCAAAGCAAAAAGCACTGAGTGTATGACAGATTTTTAGCTGAATATATGGTTCTGCTGAATTTACCATTTTAAACAGGTGACTAAAGAACCACTGTGTCTAATTTTTCTCTTTACTTAATAAGAAACAGAATAGAGCAAATCAACTAATGGCTTGGATTTGGGGCATTATATAAATCCACCCTTAATCAAGCCAGATTTAAACAAATTGTCAACATTAGTTAACAAAATCATTTTAAAAATTGATTGTTTGACACTGTGAAGTCATAAGTTAAATATTGTCTTTCAAAATAGCTAGTATGCTTTCAATGAAGACACTTATACATTGATGCAGATATAAGCACATAGATACTTTGTTACTCCTCATGGATCAGGAGTGTATAACTGTTCTATAACACTACATTATATTCACATAATTTCTTATACATTTCACAATTTTATTCCATTGATCTGTCTATACTTATGCCATTACATCATTGTTTTGATTACTGTAGTTTTCATTATTTTAGGAAATTTTGACAAGGGAAATTTGAGCACTCGATTCAGTTCTTCCATTTTAATATAATTTGGCTATACAGGGTCCCTAGGAATTCCACATGATTATAGGATCATCTTTTCCATTTCTTCTCCAAAAAAGTCCAAAAAGCCTATTTGAACTTTGACAAAGATTGCATTAAATCTATAGATTGCTATAAGATATGTGATGTTTAGGTTCATGTGTCAACTTGGCTATGTGATGGTGCCCATTTGTATGGTTAGGCAACCACTGACACAACCATTACAACAAGCATATTTAGTGGCTGGTTGATAAACCAGAAGGCTGGTTTATTAGATCACCAGTCAGTTGATTGCATCTGTGGTTGATTACATCTGAGATCAGCTAAGGGAGTGTCTTCCACAAATGAGATAATCGAATCAGTTGGATTTGATTACAACAGTTTAAAACTTTTAAGGGAGGAGTGAGAAGTTTCACCTTCTCTTCAGCTAGCCAGCCTCTCCTGTAGAGTTCATTGTAGAACTTCATTGGATTTGCCAGCCTCACAGCTGGCTCTACAGATTTTGGTCTCTTGCATCACCCCAGTTGCATGAGACACTTTTTGTAAATATCATATTTACAGATATCTCCTGCTGGTTCTGTTTCTCTAGAGTACCCTGACTAAAAAAAGCATGGTACTGGGAGTGTTGTTCTTGAGAAAGAGAATCTTAAAAATAGGTTTTTGCAATTGGCTTTCTACTCTGATCAGACACAAGGGCATGAATGAATCTATTACTAATAAGCAAGATGGCACTGACAATCCATGCCATGATGGCAATGGAGATACACAAAATATCACCATTTGTTTCTGCTAATTGTGTGGTTAAATAAGGAAAGATCTCTGGGAAAGAGATTTTGACACTTTAAATGAGATTTGTGGAGTTGAGTGATGTTGGCTGGGTGTTCTTCGATATACTGGAAACAGTTATGAGAGAAAGGGATGAGCTGAAGGCTTCAAATTTGCAACTTAATGCCATATGAACGATGTAAAAGTTTCTATGCGTACCCTGAAAGAAAATCTTGTTTCCTGTGGTTGCAGACTTGGCATCTCTGAAAGCCAGACTCAGAGTCTCATTGTGATAGTAGTAGATTTACAACATAAACTAAATTGTCAAATTTCACAGGGTGTCTGCTGTTAAAGTAAGGGATTTGATGGAAAAGAATGAGATCCTAAAACTTGGGATGAGGACATATGAGTTGATAATGATGGCAGTGGGGACATGGGAGCCCTGGATCCTACTGAGTCTTTGCTAGATAGACCAGTAATGGTCTGTCCAGAGGAAACACTTGCCCTACCTCCAGCCTACCCCGAGGAAAGAGAGTCCCAGTCATTAGCCTGCCTTGAGGAAACAGCTTACAGGCCTCAAGTCTGCCCTGAGGAGTCTGTCATCCAACCTCCACCTAAAGGAATTAACCCTCCAGTGCCTGAAAAACCTGTAGCCACGCCCCCCTCCGGGGGGGGGGGGGGGAAGGTGTCTGGAGCTCCTCTGTCTGGAGCAATTAATTCTGTTTTCTCAGAGAAACTACAACAGAATGACCACAGAAATTGGCGTGAAAGACATGTCTAATTCTTTTCATGACCCCACCGCCACCCTCTTTCCTTCAAATCCTATAACTAAATCCTAACAGTACCCAAAATGAGAGGTACAAGTGTGACCCATGATAAGGTGTTGTATACTTCAAAAGAACTGCATGAGTTTTCCAAATATTGGTCGAAAGAATATAAAGTTGAATCAAGCTGAATTTATTGATATGGACCCACTAGGCAGAGATTCTGCCTTAAATGTTGTAGCTTGAAGGGTTAGAAGGGGCATTAATAGTTTGTTTGGATGGTTGGCTGAAACACGAATCAAAAGGTGCCTTACATTACCTGAGATTAAAATGCCAGAACTGCCCTGGTATAATGAAGATGAGGAGATCCAAAGGCTTAGAGAGATTGGAATGCTAGAGTGGATTATCAGGGAAGACCTGCTCACACACCCCAGGAATGTCCAGAGGACATACCTTTTACCAGGACTTTGAGGAATAAATTTGTGAGACTAGCTCCATTGTCCCTGATGAGATTTGTAGTTGCCTGTCTCTGTAAGCCAGATATTACTGTAAAAACTGCATTCACTGAGGTGGAATCCTTAAACATAATGAGGATGATCGGATTCTGAATTGGCAGAAACCATGTGGCCACAGTTAATTGCCATAGACAAGATGGACATGGCTACGATAATGGACCTCAGACTCAAAGCAGCAGTCAAAATAATATGATTTGCAGAGACTTATGGTGTTGCTTAGTAGATCATGAGTTACATAGAAGTAAAATATGTGGTATGCCAGCTTCAAGCTGTTATGTTCCTCATAAAAACCATGTCCTTTAACCCTGATTTAATATTTTGAGGTGGAAACCTTTGACTGTATCATTTCCATGGAGGTTGACCCACTCAATTGTGGGTGTAAACTTTTGGTTGGATTACTTCATGGAGAAATAACTCATCCAATTGTGAGTATAGCCTTTTGATTAGATGAAGATGTGATCCTACCTATCCAAGGCAGGTTTTGATTAGTTTACTGAGTCCTTTAAAAGGGGAAAGATTTTGGAGAAACTTCAGAACCAACAGAGATGCTTGGTAAACAGTTGCTTCAGAGCTGAAAGAGACACTTGGAGATGCTTAGAGTGCTGACAGAGAGGGCAGATGCCTAGACAGGGACATTTGGAGCACAGCAGACATTGACATATGCCTTTCTATGGGATATTAAGCAATCCAAAACCCAGAGTTGTGCCCCAGAGGAGCTAAGTGAAGGCCCCCCAATGCTTAGAGAGGAAACCACTGGTATCTGAAGCTGGAAGCAATAGAACCAGGAGCCATGTGCCTTCTCAGCTGGCAGAGGTGTTCCAGATGGCATTAGCCTTCCTTAAGTGAAGGCAGCCTCTTTTTGATGCCTTAATTTGGACATTTTCATGGCCTTAGAACTGTGGACTTGCAACTCAATAAATTCTCCTTTTAAAAGGCATTCCATTTCTGATATATTGCATTCCAGTAGTATAGCGAACCAAAACAGATAGACATGCTACTAAATTATTGCGTGATTTTTATAAGCTGAAGACTTCTACATTAAGTGAACAGAAGTCTAACTTGAATAACAAAACCAGAGAGTCACAGCCCCCTAATCAATTCCCAGACTTTAAACAGTTAACAGACCCAGAGCCCCTTGAATGAAGGGAAGGCTAGGTACCCTTGGGGAAGGACCATGGTACTGCCAAAAATTTACATCATTAACCATCCTCCAAGACCCATCTCTTTTCCGCACAAAGTTGAATGGGGATGTGGTGGAAATCACCCCACTTGCATCTTTCAAATCCTTAATGGTGGCACTAATTTCTGCAATCCTTCCAAGAATCAAATATTGCTTCTGATTTAATATTTTGCTAGGTAGGGGCAGTTCTAATGGCTTCCACCTGGCCTTTCTTACCATAATAACCCTCACTCCATGAGTCAGGGAATCAATGTGGGGATTCTGCTAGTGGCTGAGTATATGGATTCCAATTATGCATCCTGGAACTGAGAAGTGGATGAGAGTGGATTATTATAAACTTAACCAGGTGGTGAATCCCATTGCAGCTGCTGTTCCAGATGTGGAATCATTGCTTGAACCAATCAACACATTCCCTGGGACTGGGTATGCAGCTATTTATCTGACAAATGCTTTTTATTCAATAGCTGTTATTAAGGACCCTCAGAAACATTTGGTGTTCAGATGGCAAAGCCAGCAGTATATACATACTTCCCTATGTCATAATCTTATCCTTAGGGAACTTGATCATTTTTCCCTCCCACAAGACATCACACTGGTCCATTATGTTGATGATATAATGGAGCTTGGACTTGGTAAGCAAGAAGTATCAGCTACTCTAGACTTATTGGTAAGGAATTTATGTGTCAGAGGAAGGGAGATAAATTCAGCAAAAATACAGAGTCCTTCTGCCTCAGTGAAATTTCTAGGCATCCAGTGGTTTGTGCATGTTGAGATATCCCTTCTAAGGTGAAGGATAAGCTGCTGCATCAGGCCCCCTGTATGACCAAAAATCAGGCACAACACCTAGTTGGCCTCTCTGGATTTTGAAGACAACATTTCCCTCATCTGAGTTTGCTACTCTGACCCATTTATTTAGTAACAAGAAAAGCTGCTGGTTTTGAGTGGGGTCTGGAACAGGAGGAGGCTCTGAAATAGGTCCGGGCTGCAGTGCTAGTGGCTCTACCACCTGGGCCATATGATCCAGCTGAACCAATGATGCTGAAAGTATCAATGGCAAATTGAGATGCTGTCTGGGGCCTTTGTCAGGGCATATAGGACAATCACAATGCAAGCCTTGAGGATTTTAGAGTAAAGCCTTATAATTCTCTGTAAAAAACTACTCTCCTTTTGAGAAACAGCTTTTGGTCTGCTGCTGGGCATTATTATGGATTGAATCTTTTAACCATGGTCCACCAAGTTGCCTATCATGAGTTGGGTGTTGTCTGACCTTTCAAGCTGTAAAGTTGGGTGTGCACAGCAGAATTCTATTATATAATGGAAATGGTTTAGAAGAGATAGGGTTCAAGGAGATCCTGAACGCACAAGTAAGTTACATGAGTAATTGGCCCTAATTCACATGGTTCCCAATATTGCCACATTACCTTCTTTTGCCCATCCCAGAGCTATGGACTCTTGGGAGTTCCTTATAGTCAGTTGACTGAGGAAAAGAAAACCCAGGCCTTGTTTACAGGTGGTTCTGCCTGATATGCAGGTACCACCCAAGAGTGGATAGTTCCAATTCTACAGCCCCCTTCTGGGACTTTCTGAAAGACATTGGTGAGAGGGAAATCCTCCCAGTGGGCAGAATTTGAGAAAGGCACATGGTTGTTCATTTTTTTTTGGAAGGAGATCAGGCCAGAATTGTGTTTGTACTGATTCATGGGCAGTTGCCAATTATTTGGTTGGATGGTCAGAAATTTGGAAGGAACATAATTAGAGAATAGGTGACAAGGAAGTCTGGGGAAGAGCTATGTGGATAGGCCTTTATGAGTGGGCAAAAAAACATGAGGAAGGGTTTAATAATCAAGTGGATAAGATGACCCATTTGGTGGATACAAGTCATCTTCAGCAGAGGAAGCATTTAATAACCAAGTGGATAAGCTGACCCATTCTGTGGTTACAAGTTATCCTCAGTGGAGGAAGGATTTAGTAATCAAATGGATAAGATGACCCATTCTGTGGATACAAGTCATACTCTTTCCCCAGACACTATTGCTATTGCCAAAGTGGCTCCTAAACAAGATGGGTATGGTGGTAGGGATGGAAGTTTTACATGGAATCAGCAACATGGACTTCCACTTACCAAGGCTGACCTGCCTATGGCGACTCCTAAATGTTCAATCTTCTAACAGCAGAGACCCACACATGGTAACTGATATAGCACCACTCCCTGAGGTGATCAGCCTACTACCTGATGGCAACCTGATTATATTGGACCCACTTCCATCTTGGAAAGGGCAGGGATTTGTTCTAACTGGAATACACACATACTCTGGATATAGTGTTGCCTTCCCTGCCTGTCATGTTTTGCAAATACTACTACCCTTGAACTTACAGAATGCCTTATTCACCATTATGGTATTCCATACAGCATTGCTTCTGGTCAAGGAACCCACTTCACAGCAAATGAAGTGCAGGAATGGCAACATGTTCATGGGCTTCTTTGTTATTACCACGTTCTCCATCATTCAGAGGCAACTGTGTTGAAAGAACAGTGAAGTGTGTTTTGAAGATACAATCACAGCACCAAGTATGGGGCAATACCTTGCAGGGCTGAGAAAATATTATACAGGAGGTTATATATGCTTTGAATCAGTGTCCACTCTATGGTGCTGTTTCTCCCAATACCAGAATACATGGGCCCAGGAATCAACAGATGGAAGTGGGAGTGGCACTAATCACTATCACTCCTAGTGATCCACTAGAAAAAAAATTTGCTTCCTGTCCCTGAACCCTTAAGATCTGCTGATCTACAGGTCTTAGTTACAAATGGAGGAGTCCTCCCACCAGGACACATAGTAGTGTTTCCATTGAATTGGAAGTTAAGACTGCCACTTGGCTACTTTGGACTTCTCATGCCCCTGAATAAACAGATAAGGAAAGGGATTACTGTAATGGCAGGAGTTGTTAATCCTGACTATCAAGGGGGAAGTATGGCTGAAACTACCCAACAGAAGTGAAGAAGAGTTTTTCTAGAATACAGGAGATGCCTTAGGACATCTTTTAATACTACTATGCCCTGTGATTGAACTCAGTGGAAAACTGTAGCAATCCAAACCAGGCAAGATGACAAATGCTCCAGAAACTTCAGGAATGAAGGTTTGGATCACCCCACAAGGCAAAGTACCATAGTCAGCTGAAGTGCTTGCTGAGGGTAAGTGAACATTGAATGGGTAGTAGAAAAAGGTAGTGATAAATAGAAACTATGACCACATGACCAGTTACAGAAACAAAGACTGTGGTGGTATGAATATTTCCTCCTTGTATTGGTGTGAACATGTTTATATTTGTACATATAGAAAACATTTTGTTTTCCTCTTATCATATGACATAATTTATATTCCTGATGTTATAGTATTTAAGTTATAGGATATCAAGTTTAAGACAGAATGTTACTTAAGGACTTGCACCCTATTCTCAGAGATTTAGTGCATTTCCAATTGTATGCAAGACAGTTGAGTACTCTTAGATGAGACATATGTCTGTTATTGTGTTCTGTTTAGAGAATAAGTATGTTTTAAGGTGATGTGCACATCTGCCAAAATGACCAGAAATGAACTGTGATGGTTAGGCGCAGGTGTCAAATTGGCTAGGTGATGGTGCCCAGTTGTACGGTCAGGCAAGCCTTACCATTACAGGAAAGATATTTTGTGGCTGGTTGATAAACCAGAAGGCTAGTTTATTAAATTATCAGTCAGTCGATTGGATCTGTGGCTGATTACAGCTATAATCAACTAGGGGTGTGTCTTCTGCAAATGAGAGAATCACTTCATTTAGATTTGGCCCAATCCATTGGAGCCTTTTAAGGAAGAAGTGGGAAATTTCACATGTGCTTCAGCCAGTCAGCCTCATCCTGTAGAGTTCATCAAGGAACTTCATTGAATTTGCCAGCCACACAGCCTGCCATACAGACTATGGATCCTTGCATCCCCACAGTTTCATGAGACACTTTTATAAATCTCATATTTCCTGTTGGTTCTGTTTCTCTAGATCACCATGACTAATACAAGAATTAATGCCATCCTAACAATATTAAGTATTCCAATCCATGGACATGGAACTTTTTATTATATTTGGTCTTCTTTAATTTCCTTCAGCAATTTTTTTTTGCTTCAGTGTACAAGACTTTTACCTCATTGGTAAAGTAAATTCTTGTGGGTTTTTTCCTTTTTATGATATAGTAAATACAACTGTTTTCTTATTTTTCCTTTCAAAGTGTTCATAGTTAGTGCATAGAAATATAACTGATTTGTGCATATAATTCATTTACTAGCTTGAATATTTTCTTGTGTTAAAGTACTAAAGATTGGTGATGGTACTCATGAATCAGCAAAGAGAGCTAGGTTTACTTCTTTCTTTACAATTTAGATTCTTTTTATTCATTTTTCTTTCCAAATTGCTTTGGCTGGACTTCTGGGTTGAAAGTGTAATGTACTCCCCAAAAGCTGTGCCTTTTAGTTCTGATTCAATGTTTTAGGGTGGAAACCTTGGGTTAGATGTTTTTCCTTGGATATTGACCAACTAAATGATAGTTGTGACTTTTTTATTAGATTACTCCATGGAGATGTGACACATGCATTGTTGGTGTGGTCTTTTGATTAAATGGTGATGTGACTCTGCCCATTCAGGGTGGGTCCTGATTAGCTTGCTGGAGTCCTTTAAAGGAAAAGACATTTTGGAAATAAAATAGTTGCTTCAGAGCCAACATAGACTCAGGAATTTGAAGATGCTTGAATTGTCAAAAGAGAGAACAGATGCATAGACATGGATGTTTGGAGATGCCGAGACCAGTAAATATCATCATGTGCCTTCCCAATGGTAAGTAAGCCAGAACCCAGAGTTGTGTCCTGGAGGAGCTAAGTGAAGGCCCACAGATGCTTATAGAGGAAAAGACTGGCATCAGAAGCTGGAAGCAACAGAACAAGGAATCAGGACAAGCAGATGCCAGCAACATGTCTTCCCATGTTACAGATATCAGGTTTTCTTGAGTCCAGGTGTCTTTCCCTAGATGCCTTAATTTAGACATTTTTAGGGTCTTAGAACTGTGAACTTGTAACTTAATAAATTCCCTTTTTAAGAGCCATTCCATTTCTGGTATGTTGCATTCCAGCAGATTTTGGTATCAGAGAAGTGGGGCCCTGCTCTTTGCACATACCAAACATTTCAGAATCCCTTTTTAAAATGACAAGGAGATTATTCTGGAAGAATAATTGTGATAATCTTGATAGAAAAGGCCTGAATTGTTTTGAAGAGACTACAGAAATACGGACTCTAAAAATACTTCCAATAAGGCCCTGCACAGAGATAATTAATGTGTTATTGCAAACCAGAAGGAAGGTGACCCTTCTTTCAAAGTGGCAGAAAATTTTGCAAAATTTACTACTGGTATTGGATGGAAAGCACAATTTAAAGACAACAACCCAGGATACATAGCTGAGTTAATTTCCAAACTAAATATGGAAAATGTAGCTGGTAGCTCTTTGCAGGTTAAATGCAACAGGAGAGATATAAGCTCAGAACTGAACTCTTGGGTACAAAGAAACCAGAAATTGATGGTCTGGAAAATTATGAGCTTCCAGAAATGGAGACTCTTGTAGTTAGGGCGCCACATAAGGATTTAACCAAACATGGAAACAGTCAGCCATTAAGGACAACTAAGAATTGAAGATAGAGTTTTCTATAAAGGGTTTGTATAAAGTGCAATTGTCTAATGGCCCTGATCCCTGTATATTGCATGGAAAACAAAAAAACAAATTCTTGTGAGATCTGTATGAATGGAACCAATATCATTCTGTACTAAAAGGGACAGAAAAGGGACACATTAAAGAAAAATTGACTTTAAAAGCAGAACCATGGAAGCTGAAGTCTGAAACCAACAAATCTTGGGCCAGGAGAGCTGAAAGGACAGCAGACACACCTATCCAAATTCAAAAGATGAGCTTGCCCAGAAGGCAGAGGGTGGGCCATCTGCTTCAACGTTCAGGAGCTGTTTTTCTGCCTCACACCTTGGAGAGGGTGGAGCAAATTTCCCAGGGATTTGGAGGAGCCTGGTGATTGCCACATCATTTGATGGGATTGAGTGTGTGCCTCAGAGATGGCAGAACACAGGAGTCTCCTGAAATGTGAAAGTGGAGCCAAGAAAACTGTGGTCCCCTCAATGTTCCCCCTTTTAACAATCCTAACTCCAATGTTTGCAGAGGATAGGGCTCCTATGTAAGCACGTTGACAGTATGGGACTGCACTGTCTAAAGTCCTTAGGATAAATGAATCTCAGACTTTGAAATCTGATGGAGTTTACCCTGCAGGTTTCTGGAACAGTTTGGTGAACCTCATTTCCCTTTTGACTTCTCACTATGTCAATGGGAACATGTACTGTATGACTGTCCTTCCTTTGTACTTTGGCAGCAGATAACTTTTTTTGAGTTTCACAGGACCACAGCTAGAAAAGAATTTTGTCTTAGGAGAGATGATGTCTGTAACTGACTTCGATGAGATTTTGTACTATTTTGACTTTGTATTGAATTTGTATTTTTACTGAAATGGTTTAAGGCTTTTGGTATTGTAATAGAACGGATATATTTTGTGTATAGAAACAGCATGTCTTTTTTGGAGGTTCAAAGGGTGGAACATCTTGGTTTGACATTGTTGTATACCCAAGAAAATCATGTCTTTTAATACTGATTTAATATAATACAGTGGAAACTTTGGATTAGAGTTTTTTCCTTGGAGGTTGACCCACTCAATTATGATTGTGACCTTTTCATTAGATTACCCCCATGGAAATGTGGCATACCCAATTGTGGGTGTAGCCTTTTGATTAGATGGACATGTGACTCTGCTAATTCTGCATGGGTCTTTATTAATTTACTTGAGTTTTAAAAGGAGAGACATTATGGAGAAAACACAGTTGCTTCAAAGCCAACAGAGACACAGACATTTGGAGATACTTTGAGTTTCAATAGAGAGAGAGCAAATGCCTAGACACAGACGTTTGTTGAGACACAACCCAGCAAACATCACCATGTGCCTTCCCATGAAATACTAAGCAAGCCAGAGCCCAAAGTTTTGTCCTAGATGAGCTAAATGAAAGCCAAACTAAAAAAGAGTACAAAATCTCATCAAAGTCAGCAGTAGATATGGTCTGTCCTAAGACAATATTTTTCTCTGGCTCAGGACATATAAAACTCAGAACAGGTTATCTGCTGCAAACATACAAAGGTGGGACAGTCATAGGATAAATGTTCATATTTACATAGGGAGAAATTGGAAGGAACACAAGGGTCACTGACCCAAACTGGTCTGAAAACCTGCAGGGCAAACTCCATTAGATCTCAAAATTTGAGAGTCATTTAATCCTCATGGCTTCAGAAAACAGAATTCTTACCCTTTCCAGAGGCCTATGCAGTAACCTTGCTCTCTGCAAACACTGGGGTGAGGGTTGCAATCTTGGGGGACATTTAGGGTACCACCCTTTACTTGGCTTCATGTACTCCAAGCATTACAATAGCAACTGGGCCTCTCTGTCATCTCTGGAGCACATGCTCAAAACCCTCTGAATAATGGGGTGGCAGTGAGGTCCTTCCCAATCCCCAAGGAATGTACTCTGTCTTCTCCAAGTCTGGGGCACCAAATCTATTCTGGGACAGTGAGGCAGAAGGCCCACCCTCTTCCTTTGGGGCAAACACACCCTCTCAAAGTGCATGGTGGATCCTTTCTACTGGCCCAAGTTTTCTTGATGTCAGACCTTAGCTTCCATGATTCTGCCTTTGGAGATATTTTTCCTTCAATTTGATCCTTTTCTGTCACTTTTAGTCCAGACTAGCAGTGGTTCCATTTATACAGATCCCACAACACCCTTATTGATTTCTTATGCAGTATACTGAGATCATACCCATCAGACAGTTGGACTTTCCTGTAATCTTTCCTGGATAACTCCACCTCCAATTCTCACTTGTATGGAAATGGCTGTCTGGTTCTATGCCTGGTTAAATCCTTATATGGAGCCCTATTCTCTGGGGTCACACTTTCTAGAAGCCCAGAATTTTCCATACTATCAATTTCTGGTTTCTTTGTACCCAAGTGTTTGTTCTCAATATATCTCTTTCCTGTTGCATTTTACTATAAGCTGCATGGAGAAACCGGGCTGCACTTTACACATTTCATTTGGAAATCCCTTTAGCTAAGTATCCTAGCTTGTGGTTTTTTAATTTGCCTTCCGTCCAAAACCAGTAGTCGTTTTTGCCAAATTTTCTGCCACTTAAAAACAAGGCATGCCTTCCCTCCAGTTTACAATAGCACATGCATCATATCTGTCTAAGGCCTTATCAGAAGTATCTTTAGAGTTCACATTTCTAAACAGTCTCTTCAAAGCATTCTAGGCCTTCTCTATCAAGCTCCCCACAACTCTTTCAAAATCAACCCCTTATCCATTGAGAATGTCATTCCAACATGGTTGGTGTTTGCAAACCACAGCACCTCATTTCCCTGGTATCAAAATAAGTTTTGTTTTTTTAATGCCACTGGAATTACAATATGCTAGAAATGAGTTGGCTTTTTAGAAGGGAATTTATCAAGTTACAAGTTTACAGTTCTAAGACCATAAAAATATACAAACTAAAGCATCCAGAGAAAAATACCTTGACTCAATAAAGGGCTGATGATGTTCTGGGTTTCTCTGTCAGCTTGTAAAGCAAATGGCAACCTATGTCAGCTTTTACTCCCAGCTTCTCATTTCACACAGCTCCCTCATGGGCATTTTATTTCTGCATCTCCAAAAAATCTTTCTTGTGTCAGCTCTGAATTTTTTCACAAAATATGATTCCCTCTTAAAGGAGTCCCATAAGCAATCCACCTTGAATGCATGGAGACATATTTCCATGGAGACCACCTAATAAAAATTCCATACACCATTGCATGGGTCACATCTCCATGGAAACAATTTAATCAAAAGGATCCCACCCAACAGTATTGAATCAGGATTAAAGAACATGGCTATTCTGAGGTACACAAAAGTTTCAAACTGGCACACTAAGTTAACAGTTTCTTTTTGAGATTTGTATGAATGGAACCACTCCCATTCTGCATGAAAAGGGGTAGAAAAGGGACAGATTGAAGGAAAAATGTCTTCAATGAAGAATCTGGGACCAAATGTCTAAAGCCAGGATATCTCAGGCCAGGAGAGTGGATCCACCCATGTAGTTGGAGAGAGTGAGTTTGTCCCAAAGCAGAGGATAAACTTTCTTCTTCATTGCTTGGGAGGAGTGCTAACCCCTAGGCCTCAGAAAGGTTTGAGCTTATTCTTGGGGGATTTGGGAGAGCCTGGTTGCCATCCCACTGTTCCAAAGAGGTTGGGCATGTACCCTGGAGATGACAGAGAGTACACATGCCAACCAAATGCTTGAAGAGGGTGGGGCCAAAACAAGGTTGTCTCCCCAGTGCTCACATATTTTGGAATGCTCACTCCAGTGTTTGGAGAGAACAGGACCTACGCCTACAGCCCATGTAAAGAGTGGAAATGCTGCTCTCTCAATCCCTGAGGATAAATGACACAAAGAACTTAAAATCTAATGGAGTTTGCCCTGCTGGTTTTCACAATTTTGGGGGACCAGTGACCCTTGTTTTCCTTTCAATATTTCCCTATGGCAATGGGAACATTTATCTTATGACTGTCCCTCATTTTTGTATTGGAAGCAGATAACTTGTTCTTAGTTTCACAGGTTTACAGCCAGAGGACAATTTTTGTTTTAGGACAAACCAAGTATGTAACTGATTTTGATGAAATGTTGTACTGTTTTTAACTTAGCGTTGCATTTGTATTGTTATTGAAAAAGTTTAAAGCTTTTGTGACATTATGGTGAAATGAACATATTTTGTATTTGGAATGAACGCATCTTTCGAGGGTGCAGAAGGTTGAATGTGCTCATTTGAAACTGTTATGCAGCCCAAAAAAGCCATGTTCTTTTAATCCAATCTTGGGATTGCAGACTCATTGTGGATGGGATCTTCTGATTAGTTTGTTTCTGTAGCTGTGTGACTCACCCAGTTGTGGGCTGGACCTTTTGATAAGATCTTTTTTCATGGAGATGTGACCCCACCCATTCAAGGTGTACCTTAATTAGTTTACTGGAATCTTTAAGAGGAGAACATTTTGGAGGCAGCTCAGATACAGATACTTGGAGATTCTGGGAAAGCCATTTGAAACCAGAATCCCAGATAAAAGGATAGCAGGCATTACCATGTGCGTTCCCTTTTGACAGAGAAGCCCAGGACTTGATCAGCCTTTCTTGAGTGAAGGTATCCTATTGCTGGTGCCCTAATTTTGACATTTTCATGGCCTTAGAATTGTAACTTGTAACTTACTAAATTCCCTTTATAAAAAGCATATCCATTTCTGGTATATTGAATTCCAGCAGTTTTAGCAAACCTAAACATCTATTAATAAACTTTTCTGTGCAAATCTTGTATATTCTGTATTCTGTGTTGTTTCTTGCCACTGAACTTTGTATTCCATTACCTAGATGTTAGCTGGTGATTTTATTTTTTCATTTTTGAATTATTATTTTATTTGAAACTGTTTGTTTTCCCACTGTCTCTTGCCCCTTTTCTATTAGAAAACTTGTAGGTATGTGTAAAATCATACAGAATGTACAGGGTTCCCATATACAACTCTTCACACCCACAGTCCTTTCAGTCTGATGGACTTCTATGAGTATTCTTTATGAGGCAGATCTGGTAGTTATAAATTCCCTCTCTTTTTGTTTATGTAGGATTGTCTTTTTTAATTTAAGTTTTAAACGATATTTTATTGAATATGGAATTCTTGACAGATGCAGTTTTTTATTACCACAAATTGACTATTCCTACCAAGTGCTGCATGGTCTCCATTGTTCCTGGTTATAAGTTAGCTCTTAATCTAACTGTGGTTCCCTTGATTGTGGTGTCATTTTTATCTAACTGCTTTCAAGATTTCTTTTTGTCTTTGTCTTTAAACCTTTTCTCTATGATGTGTCTATATCTGCATTTTTTAATGTTATCCAACCTGGAATTTGTTGAACTTCTTAGATGTGTCTTGGAGTATTTACTAATATTCTTCAATTTGTGAATGTTTCAGCCATTATTTATTCATATCTTCTTCATGTCTCATTCTCTCACTCCTCTCATTCTGGGACTACCATTATACATATGTTAATATGGGTGATGTCCCACAGGTCTCTGAAGCTATGTTAATTTCTTCTTTCTCTTCAGATTGTATAAGCTTTATTGATCTATCTTCAACTCTACTAAAATTTCTTCTGTGAGCTCAAATTTGCTTCTGGGCCTCTCTAGTGAATCATTTCTGTCATTGTACTTTTCATCTCCAGATTTTTTGGTATAAATTCTGTGTCTATATTGATATTCTCTATTTGATGAGTAACTGTCCACTCCTTTTCCTTAATTATTTAAGCATGGCTTACTTTAGTTCTTTTAACACATTGACAATAGGTGACTAAAAGACTTTTTTTTAATTTTAAAAAGGGGAATTTATTAAATTGCTAGTTTACAGTTCTAAGACTGTGAACATGTCCAAATTAAAGCAAGTCGATAGAAATGTCCAATCTAAGATATCCAGTGAAAGATACCTTGGTTCAAGAAGGCCAATGGTGTTCAGTGTTTCTCTCTCAACTGGAAAGGCACATAGCAAACATGGTGATGGCTGCTAGCTTTCTATTCAGACTTCTTGTTTCATGGAGTTCCCCTGGGGGCATTTTCTTTCTTCATCTCCACAGGTCTCTGGCTGCATGGGCTCTGTGGTTCTTGTGGCTCTGAAGCTTTTTCCAAAAGTTTTCCTCTTTTAAAGAATTCCAGTAAACTAATCAAGACCAACCTGGAATGGTTAAAGTCACATCTCCCTCTAATCAAAAATTAATACCCACAAAACTAGGTGCATCACATCTCTGTGGAAATAATCTAATCAAGTTTCCGATTTACAGTACTGAACAAGGATTAGAAGAAATGGCTGCCTCCACAAGATCACAAGATGGATCAGGATTAAAACACGGCTTTTCTAAGGTACATAATTTTTTCAAACAAGCACACCAACCAATAGACAAATAGGCAGTGAACACAGAAGATTCGAGAAGGGAAATTCCACTAATAAAAATATGGGAAATATTTAACCTGTACTTTGTAACCTTGCTTCTGGGAGAGGTCAAATGAATGAAGATGTTTGCGTTGTCATTTGTAATATATGTGTGTCTTAATTTTCTCTTCCAGTTGAAGTGAGCATTTTTATGAGACATTCTTGGCAATTTTTTTCCTTTTCTTTAAAGAACTACTTGGTCACAGTTGTCCTGACAGCATTTTCAAAAATTTTCCCTTTGCTTGATTTGTCAAATTACCAGTTTTATAGCATTTCTGAACCAAATAAAAAAAGGAAACAAAATCCCACATTATCCCACCATGATTACAAACTGACTAAATGTCCCTATGTTCAATTATTTTCTTTCTCTCTAGGTATAGATTTGAATTATTTCTTTAAATATTATCAAAGTAACCAATATACATATGATTAGAAAATAAAATACTACAGAAGGATTTATAATAACAGTATTTTCCTGATCCTCCTTTTCTAAATTGCCCCCCACCCCCTATTTCACAGTCAGCTGCCTTTAACCATTTCTGGTGGTTGACCATCATATATATATATATATATATATATATATATATATATATATATATATATATATATATATATATATATATATATATATATATATATATATATATATATATATATATATATATATGATGTATATGTATATCATAAAACAACCTCTCAAAATCCAGAAACAATAATTACCACCCTAGACTAAACGTGTCTGCCATGAAAGCTTACAATCTAGACCCTCATTCTCTTATAAGCATTCTCCAAAGGAGACCATTTCATTTCTGGCTTATTTTGCCTCACCAAATGTCCCACACATTCATTCACATGTTGCATACCTCACGACTTCATTCCTTTTTGTAGCAGCACAACATTCGATCATATGTATACACCATCATTCTCCAATCTACTTCTCAGTCAGTGCATCCCCCAGCCACCTGTATTTATCAGGCATCATATACAGTGCAGAAAGTCCACAGTCCATCAACACTCTCAATTTTAGATAATTTCATTGTTCCCAAGAGAAAGACAATCAACATGCATACCCTCACCAAATAGGAAATCTAAACCTCCCCTTAACTCTTGTCCTTCCTCCCATCATTTATCTTTGATGTTGCTGTGGTAATGTTGATGTTTTCCTTTTAAACATAACCCACAGCATGCAGTACCAGCTTCCCCCCTGTACCCTGGATTTAAAAACTCTTTGTACATGAATCATACCTTTGAAGTAGTTCTTGCAAGAACTAATTTATATTTCTGCTGTTAATCATTAACACACATAGGTCTATGCAAGCCCTTTCAATCTCGTTCATCTTCAATATGGTAATATTACTTCTAGACCCACTAAAGAACCACCTTCACTTCTATGCCCTTACATTTGAGTTCAACCTCATTAGCTATCATTCACTCATCTCTACCTTCTATGTATCTCTAAGTCCACTATATTCTGTGTTATAAGCCTCTGATTTTACCTTTATGATAGTCATGAAAATGGAATCATACAGTATTTATCCTTTTGTGTGTGTCTTATTTCTCTCAGCATTATGTCCTCAAGGCTTATCCATATTGTCATGTGCTTCAGGATTCCATTTTGTCTTACTGTGGCATAATATTCCATCTTATGGATATACCACATTTTATTAATCTACTCATCTGCTGATGGGCATTTGGATTGTTTCAAATTTTTTTGGCATTTGCAAATAATGCTATGAACATTGGTTTGCAAATGTCTATTTGTGTCATTGTTCTCAGCTCTTCTGGGTATATACAAAGCACTGCTATTGCTGGGTCTTAGGGCAACTCAATATTTAGTTTCCTAAGCAACTACTGAACTGTCTTCCATGGTGGCTGCACCATTATGCATTCCCACCAGGGAATCAGGAAGTGCTAATCCTCCCATTTCATTCTTTTTGGTATGCTTTTAGATATTTAGAGTTTAATTTCCTTCCTGATGAATTTGGTAACTAGCTTTTCCAAGTCTTCAAAGTAGGCTGTTGAATTTTGATTGGTACTGTGTTGAATCTGTAAATCATTTTAGATAGAATTGACATCTTAAGTATATTTAGCCATCCTATCCATGAGCAGGGAATATCTTTCCAACTATTTAGATCTTCTTTGATTTCTTTTAGCAATGCTATGTAGTTTTCTGTGTACAAGTCTTTATGTCCCTAGTTAAATTCATTCTTAAGTACTTGATTCTTTTAGTTGCTATTTTGAATGAAATTTTTTCCTTAACTGACTCCTCAGTTAGGTCATTGGTTGTGTATAGAAACATTACTGATTTTTTGCACATTAATTTTATATCCCTTGCTGAATTTGTTTATTACCTTAAGTAACTTTTCTGCAGATTTCTCAGGATCTTCCAAATATAGTATCATGATATAATATAGTATCATGTATAGTATCTTTTTCAGGATCTTAAATATATCATAACACTCCCTTCTCACCTCCATGGTGTCAGTTGAGTAGTCTGACTCAGTCTTATGTGGTTTTTGTGTGTGTGTGTGTGTGTTGTTTCTTTTTCTCTGGCCACTTTCAGAATTCTTTGCTTCTCTTCAAAATTTGGCAGACTGATTAGTATGTGTCTTGGGGAAGGCGTATTTGGATTTCTTCTATTTGAAGTTCATTGTATTTCATTGGTTGTATATTTTGTCCTTATAGAGGTTGGAAGCTTTTCTCCCATTATATCCTCAACTACTCTTCCTAGCCCTTTACTTCTTTCTTCTCTTTCTGGAACACCAATAATTTTTATATTTTTGGACTTTGCTTTGTCCATCATTTCCCAGAGATTCAATTCAAAATTTTCCATCTTTTTTTTACCGTTTATTGTTTTGAGTATTTGAAATTAGTTATCCTATCCTCTACTTAGCTTACTCTTTCTTCTGACTCTTCAAATCTGCTGTTGTGTGCTTTTAGTATGTTTTTTATTTGGTCAACAGAATCTTTACTCTCTGTGATATCTGCTACTTTTCTATTTATTCCTTCAAATTCCTCTTTATGCTTTTCTACTGTCTTATTGATTGCCTTTATGTCATTAGCCATCCATGTATTTTATTTAGCAGCATTATATGAACATTGTTGATTAGTTGTTCCAATGTCTGTGTCTCCTCTGGTGTTTTATTTTGGTCATTAAGTTGGGTTATATCTATGTGCATTGTGATATGCTTAGTGATATTCCATTGTTTTCATTGCATGTAAATATCTTGATTGATTTACTTTGGAAGTTGATTTCCTTCAGTATCTAAAGCCTTGTGTTTGTAGGATGGATATGTAACAGGTGCAGGGCACAACAATGTGGTATTGTTTTGCAGGCCAGGTATAAGCACAGTTTGGGGATGCTATGGTGGTGCCTGTGATTATGGGTGCACAGTGACCACGGAGGATGTAGCTGTGCAGGTACATGGGGGTCTGGGTGCGTGACCCTGGTGTGCACTGGTCTAAGGCACAAGGCCTTTTGTGTGCTTGTGCAGAGCTATGGGAGTGGGTAGGCATTATTCCTGAATGGGCTGGGGGTGATGTGACCTGGCTGCACAGCTCAGCACTTTCCCAGAGCTGGGGGGCATGGATGGAGGCACATGTGCAGGCAGGAGTGCCACAAACATGGGTCTAGGAGTGTGGTAAACTGGTACACTTGTACAAAGAGCTCACAGTGAATGGGGTGGGGCGGTGTGACTGTATGGGCTGGGGGTGGGTATAGCCTGGGTATGGAGTTAAGTTCCTGCAGCCTTTATGTGCTGGCAACAGTCTACAGGGAGTGTGTGTGGGGGAGTAGTGCTCAGGAGGGGTGCAGGAGAGGTGGGTTGGGTTGCACTTGGCATGGGGGTGTGGGGTGGATATGAGCATAAGGGAATGGTGAGGCAGGGGTGCTTAGAGCATGGGGAATGGGGGCAGATGACAGGGTTCAGGTGCATGGGGTGTGGGGTGAGTTACAATTTACAGGGCTATGCTGGTGAGGGTAGTGCATTCAAGGAATGCAGCTTGGCTTACTTCCTAGTCCCTGTCTCTCCATCCATGCACTACTGTGGGCTCCAGGCTTCCATGTTAGGCTCCAGTTCTCTTTATAAGTTCCTCAGATTTTGTGATGAGGGCTGCCCTATTCAGTAGAGAATACTCTCCCAGGTGGGTTACACTCTGGAATCACTGTCTCAGTTACCCCCCAGTCCCTTCTCTAACTTTTCCTTGAATCAGGGCTGAACTCAATCTATCTTATTTGGCCATCTTCCTGGAACGCTTAAAAGTCTTTTGACACCATTAAAGACAGTTCCTATGAATTGTTTTTCACCCTATATATATGTCATACTTTCTTTGTATGTTTTGTAATTTTTGTTTAAAACTGGTTATTTTAGAGAATTTAGTTTAATATCTATGGATTATTTTGTTGTTACTGTTTTTTCTTTTTTGTGTTTTTTGGGGCCTTGCCTAGAATTATACTTAAAGCTTGTCTTCCTATAGTATGTTGCCACTGTTGTATCTGTTCCGATTTTAAAATTAATTTTTATTATTTTTTACATGTAAGCGTGTCCTCTTAAGGAAATGCTTCTGCATCTGCATAGCTTATTGATGAACAGATTATTGATTAGCGTTTGTGCTTAAACTTCTAGAGTAAATAAATCTTCCACTTTTGCTAATGGATCTGCGTCTGAATTGAGGAATACATTCGAATTTCCATCAGTTTACAAATCTCACCTGGCTATTAACTTCTGGGTACATAAGGCTTCATGCTCACCTAGGGATGCCTTTCCCTGGTTCTTTGCAATTAAGATCATTCTTGTTTTTGACATTGCCTTTGTCATTGGTTTTTCTTCCTGCTGCTCCATTTAAAGCCAGTATCCTTCTGACAATAAGGCTGTCAGTCCTCATGTCCTGCCTCCCCTTAGTAGAACTGCATGCATCATGGAGCTGGGGATAGGGCATGGGATTAGCCCCATGCTAAAATGTCTCATACTCCCATTGTTCTTACTTAGGTATAGTTGTTTTTATTGAATCAATATTTCTCAATTTGTTGTATGCCTTTGGTTAATTTCTAGGGTTTTGAAATATTTGTTTTTCAAAAATCTGTCTGATTTAATCATTATTTTTGGAGGGGAAAGATGTTGCTGAGTTCTTTATTTTACCATTCCCAAAGCCAAGTACCATTATATCTTACTGCTCTTTTTGAAGGGCAAAAGTAATGAGTTATTATTAAATGGTTATTTCAAATAAATGGACACGATTTAACTGAATCACTTGTAATATCACTTAAAGGTGACAATAACAACTAATATCATATTCTCCACATCTGCACATGAATCTCCAAAATCTTGTTGATGTTTCACACTTATTTCAGACCTTTAAAATGTTATTTTCAAAGAAAATTTTTTTTCCAATCATAATAATTATGTAAGTTTTTATATTAGTATGTCTTATTTTCAGAGCTTTCTAAGATTTATTTGCTTATTTGTTTGTTTTGATTCTTTTCTGTGTTTCTTCAGGCTGGGGAAATGTCTGATACCCAAAAAATGTGCTAATTGGGTCTACAAAAGGCAAGGCTCTTTAAAGTTTTTCCCAGTTTTTGTACATTGATATACAAATAGTTGAAAATGCTAACTACATAACAATGCTAATATAGAGCTAAAACAGTTCCACTGTATTTGCAGCCTAACAAGAAGCTTCTGTTAGTAAGCTTGTCCAAGAAAATCTTATTAAGAACTAATTAGAATATTTTAGCCTGAAAACTTTGCATACGCCAAGAATTAGATTGTGTAAGGGAAGCTTGCAAATAAATCTGGAAGTACAGATAAAAACAATAGATTTATCTAGACTTCAGATATTGCTCCAGTATATTTCCACATAGAAATAGCCAAGTTCTACAGAGTTTTTTTTTTAACATGGGAGCCATTGAAATTTTTTTAAAAATTTCTTTTTGAACTGTTCTAAAATTACTGTAACACTTTTTGTGGGGAGGGGAGAATGGTCTGCAGGAGAAAGTTTTTTTTTAAGAGTTATAAAAAGAAGATACAACTAACCTCAGTTTGTGTCAAATATCAAAATTTGTGAAACCAAATAAAGAAAATCAATGAAGATATTAATTCAGACTAAATAATAGCAATCAATTTATGGACACTTTAAATCCCATTTTATATATATGTCCATACTTTTGTTAGTTGATGCTATTTGTATAAAAGTGATGGAATGAATTAATTCAATTTTAGAATTTCAGAGAAATCACTGTATCTGTCTAGTTAGGAAAGCTAGCAAACACAAAACTGTATGTTTTATACAACTGATAATTGTGAATTAATCTCTTTTTTGGAGAATGGTAAGAATAAAAATTCTGTTTACATTCCAAAAGAAGGTGAGTGCTTTTAAATTGCAAGAGACACCACAAACAAACTTTCAGACATGAGAATAGGTAATTTAGGAGATTTCTAATGTTCTGAATTCCAAGTATCAAGCTATAGTATAGAAGATTTTCCTTCTCTTTCACTCTTGCTCTCTCTCTATTTTCAGGTAGAATAACGCAGTGGCTGGTAGCTCAGTCTCTATCTACTTTAAAATCCTAACTTAGCTTATCATTTGCTGTGTGAAATTCTTAGTTTTCCTTATTTGTAAAATGAAAATAATAGTACCTAATTTATAAAATTATTGGTTAATATCAGTAAAGCACTTAGAGAAATTTCAAACACATAAGTACATGTACAAGTATATGTTTGTTTTATTAAATATTTTATCTAATGTGATGACATTTGTACAAGAAGTGTAAAGCATGCCCTATAGAAAATTATCTTAGTAAAAATATGTAAACACCATTCTGACATTGAGCTAAGACACAGGGAGTATTTTTCAAAACAAATAAGGAAGAGGCATGCTGAGTTTTCAGTAAATTTAACCAAGCCACATTATCAAAAGTCCACTTTAAGGTGGTGTAGATAACACAGATGTGCTCTCTATGCTGAATATGCAAATTGGATATTTACTAAATATCTATGTGACGTGCTTTGTGATTAAGCACAGCTCTGTCTGCAAGGACACAGTGTTTAAATGGTCAATTAATCAACCATCAATCTATTACATAGAGTTTAAACCACCAACTGCGCTTATATTTAGTTTCTTTTTTTCCATCAAAAGAACTGATACCCTAGTACCTAAAAGAGTGCATAAAAGATAGTAAGTACTCAATAGCTAGTTGCTAAATACATGGATAAGGATAGATATGATTAGAAGATATACAGGCAAAATCAAAGTTTCATTTACTCAGCATGGGATTGCAAATTCAAAGTTGGCTTCAAAGAACAAGTTAAATTTGTGCTAATTTACCCTCATAGAAGTTAGGTCTATGACACATATATAAATCATCAGTCGTTTTTTTTCCTTCTATTTTTATTAAGAAATCTTCACACACACATAGTTCGTACATGGTATACAATCAGTGGCTCACGATATCATTTAGTTGTGTATTCATCACTGTGATCACTTTAAGAACATTTACATCACTCCAGAAAAATAGAGAAAAAAGAAAAAGAAAAAAAATACATCCCATATACCTTACCCCTCCCTCTCATTGACCACCAATATTTCAATCTATCCAATTTTTTTTTACCTTTTATCCCCCCATTATTTGTTTATTTTTATCCTGATTTTTTCACTTATCTGTCCATACCCTGGATAAAAGCAACACCAGACAGTGTTTTCACAATCACATGGTCACATTGTTAAAGCTATATTGTTATACAATTGTCTTCAAGAATCAAGGCTACTGGAACAAAGCTTACCAGTTTTAGATATTTCCCTCCAGCTACTCCAATACACCACAAACTAAAAAGGGATATCTATATAATGCATAAGGATAACCTTTCAACTCTGAATCTCTCAGCCATTGAAACTTGATCTCATCTCATTTCTCTTTTCCCCTCTTTGGTCAAGAAGGTTTTTTTTCAATCCTATGAGGCTGAATCTTGGCCCATGCCAAGAGTTCTGTCCCACATTGTTGGGTATATTTACATCCCTGGGAGTCATATCCCATGTAAGAGGGAGGACAGTGAGTTCATCTGACGAGTTGGCTTAGCAAGAGAGGCCACATCTAAGCCACAAAACAGGTTCTCAGGGGGTGACTCTTAGGCATAAGTAGGCTAAGTTTCTTCTTTGCAGGAATATGTTTCATAGGGGCAAACCCTAAGATCGATGACTCTGTCTATTGATTTGGTTGTCCCCACTTTTGTAAGAATGAATATTAGGAATTTTTCAAATGGGAAAGTTGAATATTTCCTACTTTCTCCCCAGCCCCCCAAGGGGACTTTGCAAATACTTTTTTATTCACTGATCATATTACTCTGGGATATATTGGGGCATCACACAAAACTGTACAAATCAACAAGATCTCACACCCTATTCAAGATTCCATGTACTTAGGGTGTTCAACTAAACTGGCCAAATAAGTTAAATTATGTAATGTATCTGCTTGATTTTTAATGGTTCAATCCAGGTTTTGTCGACACAGAGGACATCAGGGAGATAAGAAACAAGACCCTGTACTCTGACAGAATATTTCACTTTCTTTAAGGTTGAATTATTGTATTATAAATGTGGTTGAGGGAAAGTATTACAGTTGTTCTTATATTCCATTATCTGTCTTCCATATATCTGAATGTCCCTGTGCATTCTCATTTTGGCACTGCTCAAAATAGAGAATTGTCTCAGCGAGTTTAAGCCAATATACTCTGCCAAGAATATCATCAGATATTTGACAATTCCGTGTGCCTATAGTGATGTGAATGTGACACCTCTTAACTTACTTGTAATCATCTATTACCCTGGAACACATAGCTTCATAAAGCCTTGAATTAATCTTCAGGGAAAAGAATGCCTAATAAAGAACACAATAACCTGCAGCAGCTCGAGCAATAAATTTGATGAAAGGTTTCCTAAAAGTGACAGCAAAGGGTAAAGTGAGTCCACTTATTAGGTCTGTGTTGGTGATATTTATGTTCTGTGATGCACAAGGAGATTAAAGATTTCATTTTGCTGTCTGGTCCTCCTTCCCAGGGCTTCAGCATGTTGATGGTTTGGGACCACTGTTTCTATACTGATGAACAGATTTGTTATCTTGGGAGATGCATTTTCTTCTTCACAAAGGAATCATGTAGAATGCTTTTTAAAGCATTTTTTCATTGTGAAATATAACATATATACAAAAAAGCAATACACTTCAAAGTATATTTTAACAAGGAGTTTTAGAACACATTTAAAAGTATGGTATGGATGACAGTTCCACCATTTCAAGTGTTTCTTTCTAGCTGTTCTAAAACACTGGAGACGAAAAAGAAATATCAATATAATGATTAAGTATCATATTCATTTATTAAATTTTGTCTTCTCTGATACAACCCCTCCTTCTCATTTGATACTTCTCCCCCTGTTTGGATATATTTGGGCAATAGCCATTCAAACTTCGTGTTAAAAACAGTGCCCGCATTATGGGGCAGGGAGATACAACTAGTTAATGCTCTTGGAGACTATTAACTCTTAGGTTCAGGGCTTACCTGGCCTGGAACCACCTGGAACTTATAGGTTTCTGAAAAATAAATGTAGTGAATGAAACTTTTATAGAGTGTCAGATAGAGCCCTAGGTATTCTTTAGGGTTTCATAGCACTTTTTTATTATTAGTGTTTCAGTTTGATTTGGATTTTTAGCTTAATCTTAACATTGTGGAGTTTAAGAATTGATATATATTTTTGTGTTTAGGGTGTTTTGGGTACAGTTTTAAGGGAAAATGAGCTTTTCATATAAGACATCCAGTATTTTTCTATGAAGCACATTTTGGGACCAGAGAATTAAAGTATGTGGGGTATAAGTTTCATTAGACATTTTTTCAAGAATATTCTTCCCAGCCCATGCACCCCCCCCCCATGTAGAAATCTGCTTGGGTAGAAAATTTGGTAAATAACTTGAAATCATAATCTAACCAACTCATAAACATACCCAATTGCATATTTCTGAGGTATTCTTTGGAATACTTCCAAGAATATTATTGGAATAAAACCCAGGGAAACCTGATAAGGCAGAATTAGCGTCACTTCATTTGAATCTTTCCATTCATTTGTCAACAAGAGATATACCATTTTCTCCAAAGAAGAAAATAAACTGAAGAGTTTACAGAAATACGAATTGGTTTTTGTTGTACAGCTTATTGAGAAGGTGATATTTGGTGGATAATGTCAGTGACCTCTTAACAATATGAGGAATGGCTCTACTGATGAGTTCAAGCATCCTTTACAATGAGAGGGTTATCCGGTGTTATCTGTCAGTTAAACATTTATTTTCCCCCTGTAATGTTTTATAGATTAATGGAAATAATTAGTTTAGTTCTGTGTATGAAGTGCTCATCACTGGATCAACTAAGTATAAATTTACAAAAAAACTTAAGAAATTCCTTGCCTTCCAACTCCCACCACCTCTAACCAGTTCTCCTTATACTTCCATTGTCTTCCCATTACTCATCTATGCCTTCTTTCTCTTTCTTCATCATCTTCATTTAATAATAATAGCTACCATTTATTGATATATATTCATTCCACAAATATATATTGAGTACTCCTAAGACACAAAAGTGATTGTAGATCTCTGGAGATGCTGCAGTTAACTGAACAAACAATATCCTTGCCCTCATAGAACTCACATTTTACTTGAGGAAACGGTTGATAAACATGTAAATGAAATAAATAATTATAGATTATATTATGCATTATAGTCCTTCATGATAGCCAGGGTCAATCACCCCAGCCAGTAAAGTAATCCCCTTCTTGGCTTATTGATCCAGGGACATGAGAAGCCCAAAGTGACCAAGTAGCAGTCTTAAATTGATCAGAAGCAATGCTGTGTGGAATACCATGACAATGGATAAGACATTCTATAGTTCATGGATGATAGTTTTAGCAGAGGCATTGCATGCAGGGAAAGCAAACCCATATCCAGAGTATGTATCTATTCCAGTTAGAACAAATAGCTGCCCCTTTCATGATGGGAGTGGTCCAATGTATTCAACCCACCACCATGTAGCTGGCTGATTACTTTGGAGAATGGTGCCATATTAGGGGCTGAGTATGGGTCTCTGCTGCTGGCAGATTGGGCACTCAGAAGTGACTGTAACCAGGTCAGTCTTGGTGAGTGGAAATCCATGTTGCTGAGCCCATGCATAACCTCCATCCCTACCACCATGACCACTTTGTTCATGAGCCCATTGGGCAATGACAGGAGTCGCTGGGGAAAGAGGCTGACTAGTATCCACAGAATGGGTCATCTTATCCACATGATTGTTAAAACCTTCCTCTGCTGAAGTCATCCTCTGGTGTGCATTCACATGGGACACAGATAACTTCATGTTTTTAGCCCACTCAGAAAAGTTTATCTACATACTTCTTCCTGAGACCTCTTTGTCACCAATGTTCCAATTATGGTCTTTCCAAGTCCCTGACCATCCAGCCAAACCATTAGCAACAGCCCACGAGCCAGTATACAAACACACCTCTGGCCAGTTCTCCCTCCAAGCAAAATGAACAACCAGGTGCACTGCTCAAAATTCTGCCTACTGGGAGGATTTCCCCTCACCTCTGCCCTTCAAGGACACCCCAGAAAGGGGTTGTAGTGTGGCAGCTGTCCACTTTTGGGTGGTACCTGCATATTGTGCTAAACCATCTGTAAGCCAGGCCTGTGATTACTCTTCCTCTGTCAGTTCACTGTAAGGAACTCCCCAAGAGGCCACAACTCTGTTCTGGGAAAGAAAAGGTAATGTGGCAGGAGTGGAGACCATGGCATTTGGGCCACTTCCTCATGTAACTTACTTTTGCCTTCAGGGCTTGCTCTGGCCCTATCTCATATATACCATTTCTATTTAATGATGGAGTGCTGCTGCACATGCCCAACTTTATGGCTTGGTGGGTCTGACAACACCAAGCTCATGATCGGCAACTCAAGTCTCATGGTAACTTGGTGGCCCATGGTTAAGCAGTCTCTACTGAGATCCAGTAGCAAGCCAAAAGCCATTTCTCAAATGGAGAGTAGTTATCTGTAGCAGATGATAAGGCTTTGCTCCAAAATTCTAAGGGTTTGCATTGTGATTGTCCTATAGGGGCCTGCCATATAAGTAGCAGTTTCTATTTGCCACTGACACTTCCAGCACCATTGGATCTGCTGGGTCATATGGTCCATGTGGCAGAGCAGCTGGTATAGCAGCCTGAACCTGTCACAGAGCTTACTGTTGTTCAGGTCCCCACTCAAAATTAGTTGCTTTTCTGATCACTCAATAAATGGGCCAGAGTAGCATGCCCAGATGTGGAATATGTTGCCAAAATCCAAAGAAATCTACTACATATTGTACCACTTTTTTGGTCATAGGAGGGGCCAGATGCAGCAACTTCACCTTAAAAGGGATATCTTGACATGTCCTACACCACTGGACACCTAGAAATTTCACTGAGATGGAAGTCCCCTGTACTTTTGTTGGATTTATCTTCCATCCACTGACAAGCAAATGTCTTACCAAAAAGTCTAGAGTAGTTGCTACTTCTTGCTCACTAGGTCCAGCCAAGATATCATCAATATAATGGACCAGTGTGATGTCTTGTGGGAGGCAGGAAATATCAAGGTCCCTGTGGACAAGATTATGGCACAGGGCTTAGGAGTTGATATACCCTTGAAGTAGGACAGTGAACATATACTGCTGACCTTGCCAGCTGAAAACAAGCTGTTTCTGGTGGTCCCCATTAGCAGCTATTGAGAAAAAAGTGTTTGTCACATCAATAGCTGCATACTAGGTAATAGGGGATGAATTGATTTGCTTAAGCAATGATACCACATCCAGAACAGCAGTTGCAATTGGAGTTACCATATGGTTGAGTTTACAATAATCCACTGTCATCCTCCAAGACCCATCTGTTTTCTGCACAGATCAAATAGGAGAGTTGAATGGGGATGTGGTGAGAATCACCACCCCTGCTTCCTTCAAGTACTTAAGAGTGGCACCAATCTCTGCACTCCCTCCAGGAATCTGATATTGCTTCTGATTTACAATTTTTCTAGGTAGGGTCAGTTCTTGTGGCTTTCACTTGACCTTTCCTACCATAATTTCTCTTACTCCATGATTTAGAGAGCCAATGTGGGGATTCTGCCAATTGCTCAGTATCTGTATTCCAATTATACATTATGGAACTGGAAAAATAACTACAGAATGGGTCCAGGGTCCCATTGGACCCACTGTGGTATGGATCTGAGCTAAACTCCATCACATGACCTCCATCAGCCCCCCCACTCTGACTGGTGGACTAGAGTGATATTTTGGGTCCCCTGGAATTAATGTCACTTCTGAACCAGTGTCTAATAATCCCCCAAATATCTGATCATTTCCTTTTCCCCAAGGTACTGTTGCCCTGGTAAAAGGCCATCAGTCTCCTTGGGGAAGACTTGGAGGAAGAGTAACAGTATAAATTCGTGGCAGTGTAACAGGGTCCTCCACCAAAGGGACATGACCTCCCCTCATTCAAGGGACTCTGGGTCTGTAGGCTGTCTCCAGTCTGGAAATTGATTAAGGGGCCATGACTCTTTTTTTGTAATTCAAGTTAGACTTCTGTTCACTTGACCTAGAACATTTTTGCTTTTACAGCTCAAACAAGAATTTAGTAGTCTGCACATATATTGTACTTCTAGGTACCCGTGATCCATGAGCCAACACCACATATCTCCGTGAGTCAGATTATTTTGACTCCTGCTTTGAGTCTGCTGTCCATTATGATATCCACATCCACCTTGTCCTTGGCGATTAAGTGCTGCCACTTGGCTTCTGCCAACTCGGGATATGCCCATCCTCACTGTGTTTAAGGATTCCAGCTCAGTGACAACAGTTTCCACCATAATATCTGACCTACAGAGAAGGGGAATTAAAGAGCTCTTCAGGGATGATGGAGCTAGTCTCATAAATTTATTTCTCACAGTTCTGGTTAAAGGTTCATCCTTTGGACATTCCTGGGGTGTGTGAGGAGGCTTTCCAAGATCAATCCACTCTAACATTCCAATTTCACTAAGCCCTTGGATCCCTTCATCCACATTATACCAGGGCAGTTCTGGCAATGCAAAGTTAGGTAATGTTGGCCACCTTTTGATCCATATTATAGCCAACCATCCAAACAAACTGTTAATGCCTTTTCCAACCCCTCGAGCTTTAACAATGAATGCAGAATCTTTCCTTATTGGACCATATCAATAAATTCAGCATGATCCAGCTTTATATTCCTCCCACCATTATCTCACACTCTTAACATCCATTGCTGTGCATATTCCCCTAATTTCTGTCTATAGAAATTGGAAAACTCATGCAATTCTTTTGGAATAAATGTACCTCCTCATGAGTGAGTGACACCTTTTGGGGTTGGTTGGCACTTTAGTCTAGTTATGGGTATGGAAGAAATGAAGGGTGGTAGGGACGGGTCATGAAAAGAATTAGAAGTATCTTGCATGCCAATTGCTTCAGGGCATTCATTTGCAGTTCTATCTGGTGAAACAGGATTAATCACTCTGGGGTTAATCCCTTCAGGTTGTGGTTGGGTGGCCAATTCCTCAGGGCAGGCTGGTGGTGGGGTGGCTATGTCATCAAGGCAGATGCTTACAGGTTTATCTAGAAAAGATTCAGCAAGATCAAGGGTTTAAACTGCTCTACCTCCATCATTATCAGTCTGTATGTCACTATCCCATTTTTCAGGGTCCCACTCCTTCCCAATCAGTGCCTTCACTTTAATGGCATGCAAGATTGAGATTTCAGTTTATGTTGTAAAGTTGCTACTCCAACGATGAGATTCTGAGTCCGATTTTCAGAGATCTCAAGTCTGCAGCTGCAGGAAATAAGATTTTCCTTTAGGGCACTCATAGAAACTTTTACATCTGTCATGCAATGCATAAGCTTCTCATTTGAAGCTTTCATTTCATCCCTTTCCTTCATCAATGTATACAGCATATCTAACAACAACAAGCCAACATCTCTATACCTCTTATTTCCACAAAAGTCTGTAAAGGTGTCAAAAACATTATCCCCCAGGGCCTGGCTTCATATGGGCAAAGCATTAGAAGAACCCAATGGTGATATTTTGACTCTTTTGCCAACTCACCCCATCGATTGGCAGCGTCATTCTGATCATGAGAAATAATGTCCTTAGTGCCTTTCAGTCCAGTCAGAGTGGAAAGCCAATTGTAAAAAAACATTTTTAAGATTCTGTTTCTTAACAACCACTCCTGGTACCAAGCTGTATTCACTAGGATTCTCTGTAGAAACAGAATCAGCAGGAGATATGCATTATTGAACAGTAATGTCATGTACAAAATAGAAATAAACTGACAAAAGAAGTCTTTCCTGTCATTGTAAATCTCAAGACATTCTATGATGCTCTCAATGACTGTGTGTTCACAATGTGTATTAATCACAAGTCTCTTCGAGACTCTTTATGATAAGCTTACAACGTTATGCCACCATACAGGTAGTATCCAAGTGTTTAGGCAAAAATCCATGCTATGAAAAGACTGTCATGCATATTCCAGATGATGATATGTCATTTCTGTGGAAGTGCTTCTGTTAAAAGATCTCTCTAACTCACATCTTTCAGCTGATCAAGTTGTAAAATAATAGAATTTGAAAGTGGACAAGGTTTTAATTTTGGTAAGAAGTGAGTGTCCTTTAGAAGAACTTCTTGACATAATCAACTCATTTGTGATCTATGTACAGAATCTACATTTAATATATATCTTGCATGTGGTCCAATGGTTATTTTAAAAAGTAAATAAAAGTTGATACAATTGTGTCTTGGTCACAGAACTGGGAATTGTCTGCACATAAGCACTGTCCAGAATATAAATCTAGTGGCCTGAAATTGATAACTTTATTGAAAATACTGCACAAGAATGTAGTCTATGCCATACTACTTGGTATAACCCGCCAAAGGTTTGGTGGTGATAACTAAGAATGACAGGGTCCCTGTCGAGGGCCTGCTACTGTGCTAGAGCCTTTTACATTTATCTAACCTAATATCCACCATGACTATGCAAGCTCGATATTGTTATCCTCATTTTATATGAAATAATATGTGCAAGATCCCACAGCTGGTCAATGTCAGAACTAAAATGCAAGAGACACACTAAATTTCAGATTGTATTCACATTCGTTGTCATGAATCTAGATTAATTTTGCTGGATTACAAATAAATGGTTAAGGGTAGATTCTTATCTTAAACGTCATTCAAATTCAAAATTGCAAAACAATATGCATATAATGAAAAATGGTGTATATCTTTTTAATAAAACATGTTTTTTGATCATAAAAGAATATATGTTGACCATAAAACTAAGAAAACAAAGAAACTTATAGGTGGCAGTGGCTTGGGCACTTACTGTGAACCAGATACTTTGCTAATTGCTTTCCATGCATTATGCCATTTAATGCTTATAAGTAGAGAAGAAAGATTTTATTGTTATTTCTGTTTTACAAGTGAGGATACAAAGGTACAGAGAATTTAAATATCTTTCCTAAGGTATTAGACTTGTAAGCGTGGAGTAAAAATTCAAGTTCAAGCAGTTTAGTTTGAGAGCTTACACTCATATCCACTCAACTGCCAGTCATAATCCCAATATCCACAGAAAACAACTGTCAATATTTTCATTAATTTCTTTATATGAGATAATTCATTAAGGGCTGCTGTCAAAATTGTCTTCCATTTCCCACTCTTAAAGCTGGATTAAAACTATTAATCTTTCATGAATTCCACTTTTTCTAAGCTCTACTATATAGCCTTACATACATAAGGATATGAAATCACCAGAGTTATCTTTAGAAAACCACACATACCTTTTTATTTTTCATTTAGTGTATATCCTATATTTCTGTATTATGAGCCTGTCATTTGAAAAAGGAAATGTTTCATGGCACTGAATTTCCCAAATTTCCAATGTTTTGTTCTTTTTTCTTGATTTTTTCCATCCTGTAGAGATCCCTGGGATCTCTACAGGATTTCATTAGCCCTGGAACCCTCTTCCACTGATGCTTGACAAGCTTTTGCATTTGGGGACCCACTGCAAAGTGATATACATTCTGCCAGAAATCAAAATGTCACTAATAAGAAGCCCTGATCAAAATATTTTCCCAGTGCTAGAGCCTTGATCACTGTAGACTTTGTCTACAGGTTAGTCACAAATGAGTTTGCCTGTCCTGGCCTTACTAATATCAGATCTACTGGCTCCATGTGAGATTTTACTCCATAGCACCTTAAGATGTGCTCTCGGTTTTAAATAGTTTCCTTAATGGAAATTGAATTATTCCCCTGTGTAAAAGCCTATATATATATTTTTCCAGGTAGCTTATTACCCTCCCAAATTCCAGTGCCCTGGACTTATACTTACCTCATTCTATCCAATGAAAGTTAATTATAATGGAAAAATGAATGCTTGTGTATCTTCATGTGTAATGAACTGGTAGTCCTACCCATTTTATTTGCATGCCACCCCCCATCCTTCACCACTTCTCCAAAGCATTTATGCTGGTGTGTTCCAGAATACAACTGCTTGAGCCTTTCTACCCTGGCTTTCTCATCTTGCTTTTGCTTACATCTTCTGCTGGACTGTTCCCCATATATCTCTACTTTACTGGGCACAGGTATATTTATGAGTGAGCACTTCTAATGCCCATTTCAGATGCACATAGAAAAAGTATTTCTCAAGCATTGCTACCTTTTACAGATTCCAAGTACAGTCAGAAATCAGATCTGATTCATTGGAGCTAAAATACTTCAGAACTGCTCCCCAAGATATTGTCTGTCTCAGAAACTGTCCACTCCCTTATACTGCTTTTGCTGCTACTGATTCTTCTATTGCCACTTCCACTTGTATTTAAAAGCATAGGATCAGAGGGTGAGCCACGGTGGCTCACTGGCAGAGTTCTTACCTGCGATGCTGGAGACCTGTGTTTGATTCCCAGTGCCTGCTCATGTGAAAAAAAAAACAGAAACATAGGATCAGAAATGACACTTATGTCTGCCATGATCAGGAGCAGATCATCTCCATTACTGTAGATTCCCAGTTTGGGGAGGTATGAGTTCCCTTCAATCAATTGAATGGCCTATTTTATTTCATCCTCTAGGATTAGCCAATCTTGTTTAGAGGAAGTGAACGTTTTATTCATCAGGGTGTGGTATTTCTCCCGTGATCAAAACTATACAAACACAAAATATTACAGTGGTATATATCCCAGGTTTGACTATTTTTGCTTTATTCAAGGTCACACTGTTATACATGAATCCTTTACAAGCTGTCTACAATGGCTGCAACCAATATAATAAATAAAGAGATCCAAGACCCAGGAAGAAATACACAGTAATATTGGTACATGTATTAGATTCTTAGGGCTGCCATAACAAATTATCATAAACTGGATGACTTAGACATTTATTACCTTGCAATTCTGGAGACTAGACACTCAAAAACAGGCTGTCAGCATAACTACGCATACGTCCTCTGAGGGCTATAGGGAAGAATCTTCTCTTGCCTCTTTCAATGTTTGGTGGCCCCTAGCATTCCTTAGATTATGACAGCACAACTCCAAACTTTGTATTAATTTCTATATGGTCCTCTCCTCTTCGTGTCTCTGTCTCTGTGTCTTTTCTCCTCATGGGGACATCAGTCATAATGGATTAAGGACCCACCCTACTCCCATATGACAATCTTAACAAATCACATCTACGACAACCTTGTTTCCAAATAAGGTCACACTATAAGCTACTTGGAATTATGAATCCACCAACTTTTTTAGTTGTAGGAGCACAATTTAATTTATAACAGCAGAGCATATTGGTTGAATGTGCTCTAATGCTTTGGCCCTTATTCCCTACATATAACACAGGACTACAGTGAGATGGAAAACATAACAGCAATTGAATATTCCTTTTCCTAAGGATCTAGAAGATCCTTAGGCAGTCCTAAGTGACCTAGAAGATGCTTTCTATCCCCTGAACTTCACCCTATTTTCACTTTGCCTTCATAGAGTACGGGTCATCTAAAGTCAGAGGAAGACTCAGACCTGACTCATGGTGCCAGAACTTACAACATGATTCAAAAAAAGAAACTAAAATGACAAGTGAACAAAACAATATGGAAATGCCATACAGAAGCCTGAGCTTTTAAACTATTCACTTATACAAAAGGCTCCAACTGCCAGCATTGTGCTCCTTGATGTCCTTGTACTTAATCAATCATTAAGAATAGAATTTCTCCACAGAAATTGTGGGAACCTACTGTAACAACTTACATTGGAATACTAAATCCTCCTTTTAACATATTATTTTTTATGGTTTTTGTATTTGTGTTTAATTTAATTGCACACATTTTGTATTGTGCTTTGTTCAATAAATTTGATATTGTTACTATTATTAAAGGAGCATTTCCCCCATTATGGCTTCTACTTGCCTATTGTTTGCATGCATAAAACATAATGAGTTTTGTTAATTTTTTTACCACTTCTTAGAGCATTCATGATTCTAAGAGATTTTCAGATATTTCATTTTTTTTTTTTCTAACCAATTGTTGGCTAGAACTTCTGGAATCATGTCCAATAATCAAGGTGATAGGAAGACATTTCTATTGATAGTATGAATGACAGTTGATTTTGATGAGAATTTGTTTCTTGGCACTCATATATACAATGGTGGTAATCAATATATTGTAGGTGTATCATTTAAGGAACAAGTTATGGAAAACCCAGCTCAAACTGGTTTAAATAGTAAGCATGGAAGCATCTTCTTTCTCTTCTAGGTTCTGTTGACTTCCAGCTACTGGCTGTTCCCTGTGGCTTCTCTCTGTCTAAATTTCATTCTGCTTATAATGGATTCCAGTTTGTTAAGTGGTGGTTAAGGGCATTGTTGAGTAACTAATTATACCATGGCTATATTCTGCCCACACTACATTTAGATTTTCATTTATGTGAGATAAAAATGAAATTATAAAAAATACAAACAACCCAATTAAAAAATAGGCAAGGGACATCAATAGATATTTCTCCAAAGACATACATGAAAAGATGGTCAACACCATTAGCCATTAGGGAGATGCAAATCAAAACCACAATGAGATCCCACTTCACATCCACTAGGATGGCTATCATTAAAAATAGCAACAACAACAACAGAAAATAACAGGTATTGGTAAGTATGTGCAGAAAAAAGAACCCTCATACATTGTTAGTAGGAATGTAAAATAGTGTGATCACTGTGAAAAACAGTTTTGCAGTTCCTCAGAAAGTAAAGTATGCAAATAATTACCATATGATTTATCAATCTCACTTCTAGATCTAGGGACTAGATCTAAATCAGGAACATAGGCAGATAATTGCACTCCAATTTGTTTAATGACATTATTCATAATTGCCAAAAATTGGAAGCAATCCATATTTCATTAATGGAGGAATGGATGGGCAAAGCGTGGTATGTGCACATGGTGGGATATTGTTTGGACATGAGAAAAAAATGAGATTCTGATGTATGCTGCACTATGGATAAAACCTTGGGGAACTCAGGCTGAGTGAAGTAAGCTAGGCACAGGGTGGAAAATGTGGTATGATCTTACTTATGTGAATTAACTAGACTGTGCTGATTCATAAGAGTAAGAGATTAGAATACAGTTTGCCAAGGGAAGTGGTAGGGGTAGGGAGAGGAGATTTGGTGCATGATTGGTGCAAAGATTTTGTATGGGGTGATGGCAAAGTTTTGGTGATGGATGATGACTATGGTAGCATAATGTTGTGAATGTTATTAATGCCAATTAATTGTATATTTGAAAGTGGTTAAAATAGGAACTTTTAGGGTGCATATGTGTTATCAGAATAAATTAAAAAAACATTAGAATCAACTATGCAGCACAAAGAGTGAAGTCTACTGTAAGCTATGGACCATAATTATAATTATATTTCTTCATTAATTGTAACAAAGGCATCACACTAATGCAAAATGTCAAAAATAGGGGGAGCTGTGTGTGTGAGATGGGGTATATGGGTAATGGGTACACTGTACTTCCTGCACGATTTTTCTGCAAACCTACAACTGCTCTCATAAAAAAATTAAAATAAAAGATCATTATACGGCTTTGCTGTAAACCACTGCATGAATGATAAAACAGTAATGGCTTGCTTATTATTTAACCACCTTTAGCATTTCTTAGATTAACTTAAAATTTTTTATTTTACAATTGCTTATTTACGTTTTCTTTCTAGTTCTTAGCTATATTTACAGAGGTTTTCTTTTTTTCAAAAAGAGCTCTTAAATTTAGTAATGCTATTATTCCACTCAATTTTACTTTTATCTTTATTGTTTCTTTGCCCCTGTTTTTCTCTTTTTTCTTCAATTTGCAAAATTTTTTGAGTGCTTATTTACTAATTTTCATTTTCCCTGCTTAATAGTGGAAGTATTTATGTTCACTGATTACCTCTAAGTATGTCTTTGGTCACATCTTATAAATTTTGACACTTGGAGTTCCCATTTTTTTCATATTCTAATTCAGTGACCCAGCATGTTTCCCTCTAATCCTCAGCACACTAAAGGATATGACTTAGGCACATCAGTAAGACTGACACACTAGAGCAGTGATTTTCAAAGGAATGGGGTGAATGGCATGTTCAGAGTCTATGTGTAATTTGAAAAGGAGTGTTCTAGATGGATCTGATTAGCTACACTTTACTCTTGCCACCAAAGTAGTCATTGTTAGTAATAACCATTTTCCTAAACAGTCTGCAATTATAGATTTTTTGGAAAATTTTCCCTGTGGACTGAAGACCGTGGAAAAACCAAAGAACAAATAAAAAATATTCCATTACCCCTTCCAAATATATAAGTATCTTTCAAATGAACTCTTGTATCTTGTTCTTTTAAATTAAGACCTTGACCTAAACATGTTTTTGTCATGCAATATTTTCTACATCTTTTTATATGAGAAAATATCATTGCACCATATTAGGAAACCACAATTCACTTAACAAATCTACTATTGTTTTAATATTTAGGCAGTTTTTCACTTTTAATACTATGAATAACATTGTTGTAAATCTCTTGAAACATATATCTTTTTACCCAGCTCATTATTTCTTCAGAATGAATTCCTAATATTGGAAATACTGGGTCACAATTATGAATACTTTTAATATTTTAAGATGCATTTACAAATTGTTCTCCAGGAAAGCTATACTAATTTGCATTCCTGTTAGTGCTATATGTACTTCTTTTCACTATACTACTTCAACTTTAAGCATTTTTATTATCGTTATTATTGTTGTTTTAATCCTTGTTCAGCTGACAGTCAAAACTTGCATCATATTACTGTTTTAATTGCATTAAAAAGTTTCCAATAATGGTGAATATGATTTAATATACATCACTATTTTTTTGTAATTTTTTTGCATGAATTTCAGATTCACTTTTTTTTTGTATGGTGTTTGGCGGGAGTCACATTTCATTCAATTCTACCACTGAACTGCCCTTGCACCCCCCAGATCCACACATTTTGCCCAAACTTTTTTTGGTATTGATTTATAAGAAATTTTATACAATATGGATATTAAAGCACATAGAAAATATGTATCCCATTTCATGGTTTACATACATATTCCTTTATATTGTATATTTTAGTCATGCATAGGTTTTAATTTTAATATTTAATGATCTTCAAACCTATTACCCCTTTTCTATCTTTCTTTTAAGACATATTTCTTTGTTATCATCCTGGGAAAGACTTCCCCACAATATGACCAAATCTTTCAATTGCACTTCTTTTTCTTTGTATAGTTTTATTTTTACCTATTTTTAATTCAATCAGTAATTTATTTTGGCAAATTGTGTGAGGAAATGGATAAAGCTTCTTATAATCATTTGCCAAATGCATGAGGAACATTTGTTTACTAAAATATCTTTTATTCTCTGATTTGAAGTGTACCTTCAACAGATGTAAGTACTGAAATATTCCACATTTCTTTCTAATCTATTCCACTGATATCCATATACATTCTTTCACCAGTAGAATATTTTATGAACTACAGCATATATCTTATTTACTGCTTACTATGCAGTTTTAAATTATTCTGCTGAAATTTTAATTTTCTTGAAACATTTTTTGGGGGGCCATCATCCTTTTATCTACACCATCTCTGCATTTTCTTTTCATAAAATCTCATTTTTATGTTCCCTTATGCCTTTTCATACCTCATTCTCAGATGCTTTATTAACATGTTGATGCTACCAAACATTTCTTCAGAATATTTTTTTGGTTTCCTTAAGAAATGGTTTCAGAGATATGCTTTTATGCTTCTCCAAAATGATATAATAATTTATGGGAGCTATAATGTATATAGGAAATATTTCAAATTTTTGAAAGAAAATATTTTTCCTTTCCATGGAAAAACCAAAGAACAAATCAAAAGTATTCCACTACCCCCTTGAAATATATAAGTATCTTTCAAATGAACTCTTGTATCTTGTTCTTTTAAATTAAGACCTTCAGAATATTTTTCAAAGTCAGTGTTTGCCAACAGTCAACATACTTAGCTCACCCTTAATCCTGGGTGCTTTCAGTATGAAGATGAGTGGAATCATTTCTCAGATGTATTGTGGGAAAAGAGATTAACGGTATAGTGTCTAACTGAATTTCTGGTTCAGCATGCATTAATTTAGTCGCTTTCTGCTCTACTCAATTGTGATTATTTCTTAACTGTAATTAGTTGACTTTTGGCATCCTGAATCACTGGCACTCAATGTGTAGGCCTTCAACAAACAGTATCAGCATCACCTATAACCTCAACCTACTGAGTCAGAAATGCTGAGGGTTAGGCCCAGTCATCTGTCTTGTAATAAATGCTCTAGATGGTTCTGATGTAAGCTACATTTTGTGAACCACCATCCTAAACCAGGAGATTTCTCATCCTCTCTCCCTAGCCATACTCACCCTTTCCCCACTACATACACACAAATACAGGCACAAACACACACACATAACAATCCCTAGCTTTCTAGGCTGGGCTTTTCCAGTCTTCACCCTGAGCTACAGATTTTCTTGTAAGAACAGCACTTTTCTCTTCTTATCCCAACTCCTACATATGCAGAACACACTAGGTAACAAAAAAAAATTGTTGTCCAGTTTTTTCCTTTGCATTGACTCTGAGAGAAGTCATAAAGCATCTCCTACTTTCTTTCCAGTTAGAAGATTTGCACTACTTCAAATGGCCAGGCATATGCATCACCTAATGTCTTATTAATTCAGCTCAGCTTCGCAGACTACATTGTTTGCAAAATGTATTTCCAAATTCTAAAGCTGGGTTGACTTTTGACCTATTTTGGTGTTATTTTAACTTATCATTCCCAGCCCTGCTTACAGGGTTTCAGATTTGGTTTTTCTGCATTCAGAGTTTCTGTAGATTCCTGGGCCTAACCTGGGACCTATAGCATGTGGAACTTTTCTGAATAGGATTTGGGAATCTTTATTTTACCATAACCTTTGAGTACGTTTTATGTACACTAAGGTTGGCTAAAACTTCTTGGTATGGAAACATTTCATAAAGAGAATATAAAAGTTTACTGCTTCTTGGCTGCAAGCCCATGATTTTTTCTTTCCCTTTCACTGTATGCCGGGAAGTCAAGTGTTTTAATGTTTAAGATTTGTTTCTTTTATATCCCTTTGGTGTATATCTTTTGTATTCTCATACCTTCAGCAGCTTAATGCTTCAGTGATTTACTGAAAGATTAGTTCAGAGCATGTATGCACTTGCATGTGTGTTTCCCAGCTATCTGAATTAGAAAGAGCAATGAGCTAGGATCGAGGAGAAGGAGATTTAGTTTTATCTCTTGAGATTGCTAGCTGGTTTTGAGCCAGTTTATTTGCTCTATCTTATGGCATAGATAGGAATGAAAGAAGTACCTGCAGCTGAAAATTAAAGATGAAAAAGACAAACTAAAAATAAATATGCCCACAAAACATATTATCCAGAGAGAATGACAACAGAATGTATATGGTGTTAGCATTGATCTCCATGGAGAACTTGAGGCTGCAGGTGAAATCAGCATCTCAACAGATATGATTCCTTAAAATGAGGTACAAGATGGTGATTATAATCTAAACAAAATTACAAAAAGAAACAAGGCAGAATCTCAGTAATTGAAATATGGCATAAATTGGCAAAGAGCATTTTGGTTTGAGGCTAATTCATTCTAAAATAGAGTTCCCTAAATTCATTTTGCTTAAATTTAGGATTAGTTCCGTATCTGTGACTTTACACCTGGGCACCAAGTGGCCTCACCTGAAAACAGAATTTATAAAGATGGCTTAGTGCTGTTCTTTTATTAGAGATTCTAACCTTAGGGAGCAAGAGTGAGGGGCAAGGTGAGAAAAACATGAAAAAGGGAGAACTAATATGAATAATGTGCTAATAAGTATGGCTGATTTCTTGATTCTTGTAACTGATCACTGGCACTTCCCTATACTATATAGGCTATTTATAGACCTTCCTTGGAGGGGAGAGTTTTGGGAAATAAGCAGAAAGAAGTGTTTATCCACTGGTTCTTATTTCCTATTGGTCAAAGTTTTACTCATGGGGCTTTAATTACTCTCTATTTCTAGGTTACCCATATCTGGGCCAAGGCACTGATCCCACTGAACCCTGGGACAGGAAGCAAGAGCCATGCTTGGAGGGCAGGATGCAGGGACTCTGAAATTGCACTTGTGAAAACATCGTCAGAGTTAAGGTGACAAATTTTATCATCCAAAACGGAACACTTGTGAAAGTGAAAGAGGGCGATATTAATAATTAAGATAGGACCACATAAACCATGAACTCTTCCAGGAAAATGAAGATGTATGGCTGTTTATTCAGATCTCATGCAAAGTAGAACAAGAAATAAAAAAACTGAAAAGATCTTAAGTAATGCAATAAGAGGTGTCTGATACAGTTTGTTTCATCCACAAACACAATTCAATAAAAAATAAAGCTTTCTTTACATTTTTAATAACCTTTTTTTCAAACAAATCTTAAGTAGAATCCAACTGTATGTAACAAATTTAATCAGAGCTGCTCTTGTTGAAGAGTAGGAGCAAAGATTTGCCTATTTGGTCCCTCTCAACAGTTTTCTACTTTGGAACAACCTTTTAGAGCGGTGTTGTTCATTGGAAATATAATGTGACCTACGAGTGTGAGCTGCATACATGATTTTAGATATTCTTATAGCCAAATTTTTGAAAGTATGAATAAATAGGTGCAGTTAATTGTAGTGGAATACTTTAATTTAATCAATATATCCAAAATACTATAATTTCAGCATGTAATCAATATAAATTAATGAGGTGTACATTTTACACTAAATTTTAGAAATCCAGTGTATATTTTTTGATTACAGCACATCTCAAGTCAGACTAGCAACATTTCAAGTGCTCAATAGCCGCATAGGGCAAGTAGCAACCTTCTTAAACAGCACAGCACAGGATACCAAGAAAGCACAGTTTTAAATCTTTTGCAATAAAGGGATTCTTTACTAAGGACTGCTCATTTTTTCCTGATTTACCACTATCCACACAAAACTATTTTTCAAGTATTATATATTTATTCCAAATATCTATTTAAAATAGATATAGAAGGGTGGTGCACCAGTGGCTCAATGGCAGAATTCTCACCTGCTGTGCTGGAGATCCGGGTTCAACTCCTGGAGCCTGCCCATGTAAAAAAAATGTAAAAAAGTTATAGGAAAGGGAAAAGTTAATTTTTTCACTGTAAGTTTTCATTTGTGATGAATCTACCATTTTGACTTTCATACTTACCCAAATTCTCAAAGGAACAGAAGACATATTTGTTTGATTTGTCTTTCATGTTTGCATTTAATTCTAATGCCACTTAAATAATATAATAGAGCAATTATTGTTACTTCAAACTGCTTGAGTCAAAACTTTTTGTTTTGATTGTTCTAGATTTTAAAGTTTAATGCATTGATATTATGTTATTTTATAACTGTATTCAAATTAAGAAGAAATCAAAATTTTCACTTACCCTGTCTTTCTGACAGACTGAATGAAAACCCTCTCATATTGAGAGAACTTAAGAAATCCAACTTGCAGTTACACTTAGATGGCAAACTCTCATCTATTCCGCTTATCCTTATGAAGGCTTCATGGTGAATTGTTTTACCAATCATTAGGATACGTTGCTCTAGACCAGTGGTTTTCAGTTTTTTAACTTCAGGAATACTTTATATAAATGAAATGTTATGGAGCAAATCATTTCAAGAAATGTCACAGAGCCCCACTTTCTCCTTTCAGTTTCCTTCTTCAGGAAAATCTACATATCCTTAAGTTTTTCCTGGGCAGAGTTTGACAACCATGGCTTTAAATTACGTATTTCCTGTCTGATTACTTTCAAGGTCAATAGCTTGCACACATATATATATATATACATACACAAACATATTCCTAACAAAGTAAAGAAGACATACTCATAATATTATTTCTGCTTTCTGCAACTGGCCAAGTCATGTGGTCACAGCTGGTATTTGTTACTGTCTTCTTCCACCACCCATCTCATATTCTTTTTGCCCTCAGCAAGTCCTCAGTGCTAGTTCTTTACCTAGTGATGGGTTCATTCCTGAAGAGTCTGGGTCATTAGCAATCTTGCCTCAATTGGTTATTGTTGTTTTCCATTGAATTTAATCATAAGGCATGATAGTGCTAAGAAATGCCCTATGGGATCTCCTGTATTCCAAGAAAGCTCTTCCTTACTTCCATTGTGTTTTATTAATTCTATCTCCCATTAATACTTAGGATTCCCTTGCTAATTCAGTAATTCCCTTCATCTCCTGTTTATTCAGATGCATGAGAAAACTGAGTGGCACTTACTTTTCACTTCAATGGAATCATTATTCTTTCTCCTTGTGGAAACACTCTCCCTTTTGGAACTAAGACATGTAGGCCAGCAGAGCTTAAGGTCATGTGGACAGAAAGCAAATTTTTTTCTAGTGGTTAACTAAGGATAATAGTGAGTGGTGCCACTCTCATTTCCACCTCTGGATTCCTGGACCAGTGAAATCTGGCTATGGGAGAAATAACACCATAGGGCAGACACTGATTTAGAACATATACAGCCTCCTGAAGAACAATGCCCCAGCCCTTCAAGGTACTGCCAATCGGTGAATCTCCAAAAGGTCATTGCACCATTCTATCAATCCATCTGCTTCAGGACCATAAGGAACATGGTATGACCAGTGAATTCCATGAGCATTTGCCCTTTCCCACACTTAATTTGCTGTGAAGTGGGTTCCTTGATCAGAAACAATGCAGTGTAGAATAGCACTGTCTTGGATAAGGCACTCCGTAAATCCATGGATGGCAGTTATGGCAGAAGCATTGCATTTCAGGGAAGGCAGATCCATTTCTGGAATATATTTCTATTCCAGTAAGAACAAAATGCTGCCCTTTCCATGGCAAGAGTGGTAGAATGTAATCAACTTGTCACCAAGTTGGTTGGGGACTGAGTGTTGGTCTCTGCTACTTGTTAAGTCCAAGCCATTCAGGAATCCATGTAGGACAGTGAGTCAAAGCTTCACAGATTTATTGAAGGTAAAAAGCAGGTGGGAGAAAAAGAAAGCAGGTGGAAGCCAGTGAAACCTTCCAGGAGAAAGAAAGAAAATGGCTCTTGGGACTTGCAGGTGGTCAAGGCCTATTCCTGCTTGATAAACCTTGACTGTACATACAGCTGCACATCAAAGGAGAGCAGCAAATCAGAACCCTAGCAACCAATCAGATCATAAGGCAACAAGCCCATCCAGTCAAGGGATGACACACCACCTATTGGGCACCTTTCCCTCTCAGCATAGTTTTCCTTTTTAATGCAGCTCCCAGAACAAACAGCTGGAACCATTTTTTTTTTCCTTTCAGTGACTCCCAGGAGCCATTTCCTTTCCTTTCACTGGCAGATTTCACTGACTCCCACCTGCTTTCTCCCTTCAGTAAATCTGTTAAGCTTTGACTCGCTGTCCTGCATGGATTCTTTAGTGACTCCAACACAACATAATGGTGCCAAAACCTGTGAATGGAGGTCACACTGAGGCTTAGCTTTCCAGACCCTCAGGGTGATGGGACTGCCTTCCAGTCAACCCCATTTGGAGATTAGACTAGGGTTTGAGTCTCCAGTCCCTTGGGTGATGGGACAGCTTTCCAGTTGACTCCATTTTCCAAACTGCACAGCCATTCAGGTTTCTATCCATTCAATGCCTTGAGTCTGACTCAAACTATCTTGACATGATGCTGGCTCACATCCACAACACTCACATGTCTACAACTAATTCAGCCATAGGTAAGTGATGCCTTTCTGACCAGACCCTCCCCTTGAGAGTTTTATTCAGTGTCCCAATGAAACCTCAGCCTGCACCAGCATGCCTGGCCTAAAGTTTGAGCTCAATCAAAACTCTCCAACATTCCAGTAGCATTTTTCCCCATTGTTAACAGTCAAAAGTAGTTTGGGGACAGCTTGAGTGAAAGTCTATGCACAATTTCCTGGTCTCTGATGACAATCTGGGGATGCCTGCTTTGTTTCTGTGAAGAAATGTAGGTCTGATGGTTAGTCTCATTTGAACTATGTCTTGGGTAGTCCCATAAGCCTCTAAGTCTTGGTTACCATAAGCCTCCAGTGAAGCAGTAACTCATAAGCCTCTCATGAGCAGAATTCCATGAGCCTCCTGTAAGCAATACCCCAACACATGTCAGCCTCATGTCCACAAGGAGACTGTAAGCCTCTGAGGGAGCTGGGAATCATAAGTCTCCAGGGAGCACTAAGCCATAAGCTTCCTATGAGAAAAATTCTGTAAACCTCCCATGAGCAGACCTCCATAGGCCTTCCCTTCTAAAGCTACTCTTCCCCCTAAATCTACTTCCCCTTGGATGTTTACTCTGTAATCTCAGTAAACTCCTACTAGAAGGGGAAATAAAACCAAAGAAACATATTTTTTTCTGCAATACAGCTTGGCTGCAATATTCTGTAAAACAACAAAAATGATGGCCAGAACTTTTGATTGGCAAATTCTCACCAAACATAATAGTTTTATTCAGTGCAATGGCAAATGATTTGATGCTCCCTACTCCCAAGCTTTCTGGACTCTCAGATTTCAACCTTCTCTGTACCACTCTATCACTTTGTCTCCTTCATAAAAAACCTGAGCTTTCTGCCCTTCAGCAAGCCTCCTTAATGCTGAGGAATCCTCCAATAACTTCTCCTACTGCTGACCATCCCCCTCCTGAATATGTTCCCCCTCCACAGTCTTCCCCAACCCCCTCTGCCCCTTCCCTCTTTCTCTTTGAGAAATTAATCAATTGCAGAGTATTTTCTAGAACTTGATAGTCAACGTACTTTTAAAATTATTTGTATTTTCAGATATTATTAAAACAGATTTTTTCAACCTCTGATAAAAGGAATTTAATTATAAATTTTGAGTTGAACAAATGCGATTTTATTCTGCTTGGGTATGTTTTCCCTAAATCTGTATAAGCTTACTGATAAGTTAAGCTAGTATTGCAAATACATTCTTGAAATTCCTCTTAAAATAGCCCGAGTAGATAGGCTAGGTTAGGTGAACAGAGCAATGTACCAGCTAACAATAACACTTAGGTAAATTATAATAAAATTGAAAATATGCTAATGCTTCAAAGATTCTATTTAAAAAAATCAATTAAGTTTAGTAAAAATATAAACAGATTTTTATAACTTTGATTACCTGAATTTCAAAGAATCTGGCTTTTGGTTACTTGACCATTTGTTACCTCAGTATGGGAAAGAATCTGAATTAGTAGTGGATTTCTTAATATCAATCAGAATATTTATGTTAATAAATGCTGCCATAAATAGAGAAAACCTAATTCTTGGCTTTAAAAAGTTTATATACTAGTTAGAATATACTTACACCAGGGCATAGTGTAAAATAGTTATAATGAAAGAATAAAAATGCAGGAAGAATTGAAAAAGCAGAGAGATAAAGAATAACCTAAGAAGTCCTCATAGAGATGACACATGTAAGACCTTTAAATAAGAAAGTAGCATTTAAACAAATAGAACTCTGAACTAGTTTTTAGAAACTGTAACTTAATTGTGTGAATTAACATATTCCTGGCATTGTTTAGCAGTTGGGAACATTGCTGAGAAAAATTCAACTTCTTTTTCTGGGTATAAATCCCTTGAATATCAAAAAGCTGATTATATTTCAAACTTGGGGCTTTCCTGACCTCTGAAGGTAGTGCTGAATTGGACTAAGGGATTCTAGATATATTATAAAATAGTCATTTATATGTTCTAAGTATTAAGTATACAAATGCTTGGCTATGTTCTAAACCCAAGCATAAATTTCTCTCCTTCCTCCACTATTGTATAATATCTCTATCTCTTTACCCTTCATGAATACTTTTATTGAATGAAAATATATAGGTTCAAAAGCTTTGTATCATATATTTAATATAATAAAGCTTTGTATTAAGCTGAGTATTCATACAAAACTAAAGTTTAGTTTCCTCCCTGTTAAAATAACCTGGACATCAGAATAATATCCTTATTAATTTTTATGTTGTAATTATCCTTTATTTCAGAAGACAAGTCTTTTCACTTTTAGAGAAAAACTGTTACAAATAATTTGTTCTTTCACCTTGTATAAGTAAGGTGCTAAAATAACTTAACCTATTGCATAAGAAGTATTTGGAAAGTATTGCATACTGCATAAAATGGAAAAGATTAACCTGCCTTTTTGAATGTGTGAACTTATGGGTCACAATTTCTACATCATCTTTTGGTGCCTGCTGGTACTTGAGTCTCTTTATATGTATAGAAGTCAAGATGGATGTTAGAGTTGGATCCTAAGGAAAATCATCAGTGCCTTACCACCTAAAGAAGGCTATTAAAGATCTCTCAGGCAAAGCAAGTTTAATCTCCTTAAACATGGGGGAAAGGGTTGCTTCTACTCATGCAAAAAAAAAAAAATGTTCTCCAGAATTTAGTGATTCAGTGCCCTTGGCTTCATCAGGATCCTCTCCAGTCTATGCCCTCCCATTAACAGCTGTCACCCTGCAAGGTTGGGAATTCAATGTACATTGTAATTCAGTCACTTACAGTATGAGACTCTGTGTTCATTTTCCAGAAATCAACTCTGTGACTACGGATGCTTTTCTTTATGAAAGATATAAAATATTTCATATATTTAATATGTCATTCAGTCTGGGAATTTAAAGTGCTGAGCTGATTATTCCCTTTCTGAACTTCCTCCAATTAAGTTAGAAGTAACTATCTAATCTCATTATACTTTCCAGGTTGACAAAAATCTTCTAAAGTATAAAATACTTGGCCACCCAGAGACTTGCCTGTTATAAATATTTTTTATACAATAAAATCCAAATTTTATTAAGAATTTCAAATTATATTTCAAATTTCTAGAATGAATTGAGCAATTTTGGAATTGGAGAAAAGACTTAGATGAATATTGGCATACCTTGAAGCTAACTTTATTAAGAAAACAATTTTTCTGCAAACCATCTGTCCTTTTTTAACAAGATGAAATATTATCTACTCCTTCACTTTGGAAATAGCTATTTCTAAAAGAACAAAAAAAGTTGTGATTTTGCTACTTCTTAAATTTGTTCATAATTGGAATTTTTTTAAAAATAGGATTTTGTCATTAGATGAAACGTGTAAGTAGGGTAAAAGTTGTGATGATGAAAACTATGGCTACAAAACAACTTAAAAATCAGCACAGATGTCTAATCTGCACGAAAATCATTTTGAAAATAAAAAGGGAAAAAAGTTTTTCATGGCATTTTTTCTGATAAGCTATTGCAATTGGTTAAGGATTTATTTCCAGCAATCAATTAAAATCTAAGGAGAGAAAAGAGTAATGCTATGCAATAGTACACACATTCAAATTACAAGACCTCAATACTAAATATTCAAAAAAGGAAACCACTAAGAATTAATCACTTTAATTTTACTATAAACAGGAAATCTTAGCCTTTCTTCCTCTATATTAGTCCATCCTCACAGTCAAAGCTTTAAGTTCATCACAAAAAATTAACAGTAATTAGACTGATGTATTTAAAATGTGGCTCTACTTTCAAATTTTATGGCAATTTTTTTCAAAAATGGTCTTATTTCTACTTCAGTCCCATAACTAAAATTAGTATTTACTACATGGCCATGTAAAATATCTGAAAAATTCATTGAACTTTTGAAATAGTTGCTCATCCATTTATTCATATTAAAATAAGAGAGGTCTGCGAGTGTTACTGTCCAGATCCAGAAAGAGGTACATAACCTTTGTTTTCCAGTTAAGAATTATCAAGCTCTTGTGTAAATAAAATGATTAATTATCATCTGAGGTATACTAAATAGATCCAAATTTTTGAGCTATCAATGACATAGAGCAAACATTTTACAAAATTTTTCTCACTTTGCATGCATGCTTTTATAGAAGTTAAAACAATTTTTCAAAAAAATACAGAAAGATTAAAATAGATAAGATTGCTATAATCTGACTATATATAATATTCTCATTCTTGGTGGATCAGTAAAACATAACAAAGGATTTTTCTCTATGCAGATTTTAAGGTTGTGCAGTTAAACCATTATTTGGTATCCTTTGAAGAGGTTGACGTCTTAACAATTTATGTTCCTTCTCAGAAACATTCATATACTATATAGGAAACAGTCACAGTTTATTTGGGAAAATTCATATATTATACAGGATATACAAATTTGAGGCAGGACAATAAATTATAGCTACAATGCTATTCTAGCTACATTGTAGTGATTATGTTGTTCAGTTAATTATCCATTATATACAACTGGATTTTTTAATAATATCATCTACAGAGGGGCCCAAAGCACTCACCTAAATGTAAAAGTGTTCATATTTAATGTGCAGTTTCCATAGTCTGATGAACACGCAGCGACTATATACACTGTAAACAGCACAGGGCATGAAATCCATTTTTGACCACAAACATTATTCTCACAGAATCAAGCATATAAGGTCTAAAGTAAGGTGCCTGAGTTTTCCTCTTCAAGCAAACTTTTCATTTAAGAGGGCTGCTATGCATTTCACTGACACTATTTGCTTATTTCAAATATGGTGACAGTTTGAAAACATTTCTAGCATCCATTCTGGGGAGTGCCTGCTGAGTCTGCAGTGTACTCTTCTGATTGTCCTTGATGGGACACAAATCTTCATCCTTTGAGAACAGATTTGATTTTTTAAGAAGACAGGCATAGTTATTCACAGCCAAGTCAATCAAACTGGAATACCACCCTGGATCAAATGTGAAGTATCATTATAGAACAATAAGATCAATTTTCTTGTATAGCATATAGATTAGCATTTAAAAGATGCTGAACAATGGTAGTCCTAGTGGAGTAAGAGGTTCCTAGAGTGACTTTGATGACTCTGAGAGGCAATGTTCATTTGAATGGTATATCTGGTTAGCATGTTTGGAGTTTTAAAAGTCAGGCTTTATTGGTTGTTTCTCACATAGAGTTTAATATTCCTCTTCAGTTTCAGTCCATTTTGCTTTCTTATAGGTTATCTTATTAAAGCTGTGGCAGGCAGGGACCCAGTGATTGTCATGAAGCCTCAGCTTATAGTCAGGGAAGCCCTTCAAAACTGATGGGGAGCACATCAGTATCCTGCCCATAAGGCAATGCCTGCCAATAGGGTTTGGGGTGCCACCAGCACAGGGGCATATCCCCTTCCACATATTTTTTTCCTGCACTGCTTGCAAGGATCCTCTCTATAGTGTGGATCTTGAACCTGGTGAGAATCTGTTGGCCTGATGTTGTAGTGTTCAATGATAAACTTAACACAGGAGCAGGTACATTTAAGAGCCACTCAACTTTCAGTGGGAAATAACCTGAAGATTTTCACCATAATGTACTGGGGCAAAAAGGCCATGTACTGCTGAGGGTCCAAAGGCTGATAGACTTTAAAACTGGTCTCCAAAATATCATGAGACACCTGCTTTTTCCAACTGGATGCCTCATGAACCGTTAATGTATTTTGCACAGAAAGTGGGGGCAGGACAAATGGCTCAGCTGAAACATTTTTTTTCCTCAGATGCACTCATCCTCAGCATTATCTTCAGGCTAGCTGTCCTCTGCAGACTCTTTTGTTGTGCTTTCATTCAACTGGGGACAGTCCAACTGGAACTGACCAGGTGGCAAAAAAAAAAAAAAAGACAAAAAAATCAAATCCCTAATAGTGGGTCTTCACAGGGGTTTAAACTAGAAGGTTGTTCTTTCTCGACCTTGGACACAGTGATGCTAATGCACAAAGTTTCTTTTGTTTTTAATCAGGATTTAAGCTACTAAATGGTACACACTCCCTGCTTTTAAAATCATCAGCATTTGTGGGCAGTTCAGTGGCTTGGGGACAGATGTAAAGAGGAAAAAGTAATCCAACAAGTTCCTCTGTTCTTTCCACAAAAGAGCTATTGCTGTTTTTTCCTGGCAATTTGCTGACCTGGCTCGAATTCTGCCACTGTCTGTATGGAAATTCATATCTTCCTTTCCAGGGAAGCAGAAGGTAGACCAGTGCAGGCTATCCACAAGGCCATATACATCTTGCTTCAGTGCTGCTTACAGTCTTTGGATTTTTTTCCTTCCCAGGGTCATAACCTAGATCATTTTCCTCATCTCTTTCTTCTTCCCCTTCTTCATCTACTTCTTCACCTTCTTTATCATAACCATCACCATCATCCTCAGTAGCTTCTTCAGTAAAGTATAATACTGATCTTGGGATTATACATTCACTTAAGAAAGTGAGATTTCAGAATTTCACCTACTGTATGAGACCACAGGAAGAGAGGTTTAGGTTGTCCAAAACCTAAATTTTCTGTAGCACATAATCTAACTCAACCTGTCTGGATGGATAAGTTAAACAACCCAAACACCTGAGCCTAGAATGGGAATGAGGGCTTGTAATTCTGTATAGCTTAATATAGTACCTGGATATACCCAAGAGTATGTTGAGGAGATAATTAAAAATATTGGCAAAGTCCCTTGAGGGATGGAATAAGAAATATGGAACTATTAATCTTTACCTGATACTGCCTCAAATACTGGGTGCTCCCAAGTCAATAGGCCAAGTCCTTGATCTTGAGGATTGCCCCTGTGAAACCTAATTTTGTAGCAGAGAAACTAAGTCTACCTATAGTTATGCTTAAGTCTAACTTCCAGAAAATCACTTTTGCTGCTCTCTCTCGAAACCCAACTTTGCAAGTGAAATAATTACCCCCTCTCAGATGTGGGACATAACATTCAGGGGTGAAAGTCTCCTTGGCAATGTAGGTCATGACTCCCAAGGATGAGCCGGCCTTGGCACCATGGGATTGACAACACCTTCTTGACCAAAAGTGGGAAAATAAATGTAAAAAAATAATGTATTAGTGGCTAAGATTTCAAGTACCATCGAGAGGCTATTCTGGAGGCTACTCTTACACAAACTTCAGCCAGATATTTCTAATTACCAGGGTTTGCCAAACCCCAACCAAAACCATTCCTGCCAACCCTAAAGACCACCTAGGTCTTTATCTGAGATTCTACAAAAGTTTCACACCAAAGATTAGTTCCAGAAGCTTACAACCTCCAGATGGGTTCTTAGGTCAGATAACTCCTGAAATCCAGAAGGACCATCCTTTCCAAGAACATCATCTAGTTCCACCCCCCCATCCCATATTATCAACAGCCCCTTCCAACATGAAAAACTTAGAATGGGTATAGTTTAAATACCACTAAAGATTGGGAGAAGGATCAGAAGAGGAGGAGTAATAAACAGAGAAGATAGGATTTAGCAAATGAGTAAGACTGCTAGATCATTATATTGATATTTCTTTCAGTCTCCAGTATTTTGAAGCAGCTAGGAGGAAAAACCTAAAATTGTGGAACTATAGCCCATAACAATACTCAAATCTCTTCTATAACTACTTGTTAAAATATACTTTGAATTTTTTTGCTTTTTGTATATATGTTATATTTCACAATAAAAATGGTTTAAAAAATTGACCAATTTCAAAGTTTGCAGCAAGGATAGCTTCAGCAGCATCACACAAATCACCACTCTCAGGAACTTCAGAATGAGTCAAAAAATTAAAGTCATTGGAAACAGTTTTGGCCACAGTACCATCTGCCCCATGTCCCTTGTGTTTCTGTTTCTTGTTGATGGTTTTCAGTGTGACATTCTTCTTCTTTTCCAATCTATCTGACACCCATGGACAATCCATAATTTCTAGTTCATCAAAAGAAAAGGGATCAGAATCATCTGCTTCTAACTTTATCTTACATGTCTTTGTTGACACTTCATTTGTGAAATACCCATTGGGTTCACAGTGAAATTCTGAGAGAAAAACTCATAGGCTGACCAGCATCTGAGAATGTCTACCTTAATATCCTTCAAGTGCTTCAAAACAGATTCATCATTATCCTTAACCTTATCACTGAGTAACTCAACATTCTTAAAAACAGTCAAAAAAAAAAAAAAAAAACTCAGGAATTCCTTTGGAGTCTTCTTTTCCTTTATCCTTTTTCTCATCTTCAAGATTGGACTTTTCTTTCAGCTCCTCCAAAATTCCATCTTCCTTTTCTGGGTTCCATTCACATTCTTCTTCTGTAGATTTATAAATTGCATTAATGATCTCACTGATTATCAAATAGAGGCTGGTAGAGAACAGCACACTTTCTTTCAAGATCGCAAACTTTTTCACAGAATTTGGCATCTATCTGTGTACACTCAACTTGAAGGTTTTTTAGGGCATTTACTCATCTTTAAGTACCACAGACAAACTTTCAATGTTTCCTGTTGGTATTTCTACCAGACCATCAAGTCTTTCTTGAAGGGATGCAAGAATAAGGATTTTGCTTCATCTGAACAGTTAGCTGACATACTTTGATTTCTGTTTTTTCTCCAACATCACCCAAACATTGATCAAGTTCAGACTGTTCTCTGATGTCACATTCTGCCATGTTGTAAGAACTCCAAATATCAGCAGCTAGTACAGGGAGCCAGGAGGCCCAAGCTTCACAAGTGACTCAGTGTGGCAGAGGCATTGGGAGGCATAGGAGGCCATGCAACAAGCAGATGGAGCCACAAAAGACCAGAGAGCCCTATGCTTACTCTCATATACCTCTTATAAATATTTGATTGGGATTGTCCAATGATAATATTTTGCATAGCTCTGTTGCCACATAATCTATGGCATAGACTATCAGTGCTCTCTTTATTAATGTAAATGGAGTCATTAATTTAAAACTAATAAAATTGGAAAATCAATTCCAAGAACCCCAAAACCAATTTAGAATATTCATACTTAAGATTCCGTTCCTCTAGAAAATAAGAAAAATCTGTATCAGTCAGGTTCTCCAGAAAAACAGAACCAGCAAAATACAAACATATCATATATTCATTTTAAGTAATTGGCTCAAGCAATTGCGGGGATTGCCAAGTCAAAAATCTGCAGGGCATGCCTGCCTGCTGGAATCTCAGGCAACAGCTGATATAGTAGTTTTGAGGCAGAATTATTCTCCAGTCCAGGAAACCTCAAGTTTTACTCTTAAGGCTTTCAACTGATTGTATAAGGTCCACTCTTATTATTGGATGGTAATCTCCTCTACTTAAATTTAACTGAATATAGATGCTAATCACATGGACAAAATATTTTCACAGCAACAACCTTTGACCAATAAATTGGGCACCAGTGACTAGCCAAGGTAGAATACATAATTAGCCATCACAGATGGAAAATTGAATAAAATAACAATTTCATCCTCAAGGAAACCATAGTCAAGGAAGATAGAGTAATCATCTACACCTTAATGCTGATTCATACCTTAAGCAATTACTATTATTACATAACGTATACATATAGGATTTTGCATATGTGTGAGTTTTATCCTCAGAATTGTTTAATATCATGCTCTGGAAGAAATAATAACCAATTATTGCATTTTACTTTCTAGTGGAAACAGTAATAAATCTTTTAATTGTGGAAAATTAGAATGGTATTAAAACTCTAATTTTAAGACCTTGTAGTTGAGTAATTATACTGATGTCCCCAAATTAATGAGTAGAGTTAACGTTTCCATTAATCAGATTTCACATTTCAACTAAGTGTATCATAGGACACAAAATAAGCCAAACATTCCACTGAAGAGTGAAAATGATCATGACTGATCCAAAATAGTATACCTCTCTCAAACCATCATGGGGCAACCAAATTAATTAGCATTATTTGAAAAGTATGTTTGCTGATTTAATTATTTTTGTGAACTGCTTTAGTACAGTTAATATTGTAATATATTTGAGGCAGCATCTATGGGGAAGGTACATTATTAGACGTTGAAAGACTGACCAATAAAGAAGGAAAAGAGAGAGAGAGCAGAATCAACAACTATAGAACTCTGATTTGTGTGTTCCGATATGATAGCAAACATTCTTTAGCAGCTCAGTAACCCTGGATGGATACTAAAGATTGAAGCCCATAAGAGTGATCTGTCTTTTATCAGAGTATATTTTTAACAGAAATGGAACACCAACTAATAGCATGTTCCAGTCTGTCTGGGAAAGTTTGAAGAGGAAACCAGAGTCACTTACTACTGAGTTGGCATTCTATCCCCATCCTACCCACCCATCTTACTAGAAAGGACCAAACTCATCAGGGCTTAAATGGACACTTTGAAGAATTCCAAACTCCTTTGGAACATCTTCCAGAATGAGTAACAGCTGGCAGCTGTGAATAACCTTAAAATTTAATTTGGAAAGAAGTGGGATAATGTCTGAGAGTATGTTTTGATAAATTGTTATCCAGCAAAATAAGGGAATGAAGTATTTTGAGGAATCAAAAAGTCTATTTAGTATATATTTATCATAGACTGTATATATAGCACTCTTATTCATGGAATTAGATTACAAATAAAATAGATTTAATACAGGCTATGTGTTGGGTATAATTTAATCTTCCCTTGTTCCTTGAGAAAACACTTCAATATAGTGTATATATTTTGGTCTATATTATGAATATAAGTTTCCCCAGAAAATAGAGCATTCCAGTTGGGCCTTCCCTATTTACACAATTTTATTTGGTTTATGGAACATAGCCAAATGAATAGGAGCTTAATTTATTGCAAATAATCCATCCTAATTGGTCATCTGAACACTCAGTATCTCTCCTTCCAATATTCATGAAACAATGAAAAGAAAATTTTTATCAAAATGAATAAACATACACGTATTCTTTAAAAAATTAAGATTTGGCTAAAACTTTCATCATTTATACGTAACTCTAAAATATGGTAATGAGAACACATTTTCATTCTACCATTGACCTCATAGACAAGGAGAGAGTTTAACAGTATTATGATTCACTATACATAAAACATAGAAGGCTATTGTAAAATCTTTAAATCACAAATCCTCATGGATAAAAATGAACCAAAATGCAAGGTTATAAAAAAGTACTATCAACAAGTAAATGCCATGAGCATATAAATTATTTTTCACTCAGCAGAGTAACAACATGAATAAGAGAATATGTAATAAAAAATTTGTTATGATAAACTGCATACAATGAAACAATTCACCAAAAGCTTGTGATAAAATATTTGTTGTAAAACATGCCTAAAAATACCTTAGCACTGTTTAAAATGCCCCTTCACTTTAATGAGTCTTGTAAATTGCCAACAGTAATTTAAACAACTATGAAGAAGACTAAATCTGATAGTCCTTCATCATGATCTTTTTTCTTTTCATTCAAAAGACAAGAATGTCTTAAGTTTCAAAAATCGTGTGAAAAATTTTGAAGTCCCACATGTATTTCTGAATCTGATATTTAATATTATTTGGCATTGGTGGTCCTTACAATGAAAATGTTTAAAAAATCATCGCTTCCAATAACTTTTTCTCTTATTTCTTGGGGACCTAAAAGGAGTAATGTCGTTTTCAACTGTACCATATAACTTATTTCCTTCCTTTATATATTTAAATTGATATTAACATTTCAATATTTTGGTTATTAATTGAACACTGATATTTATTATATAAATATGAAATATGTACTACATTAAATATCTAATATTTAATAATCGACTAAATGTTAATATTTTAATATTTAATTATTAATATCTAAATTAATATTCCAAAATCAATACTTGTATGATAGTGTTTCTCAGTCTGATAGTATAAAAATCCTAAAATATTTTCCAGGTCCCATCTCAAATATGCTGAATCTAAATAGCTAGGCCTGGAGAAAATTTGAAAAATCTCTGATAAATCTATTCTGCAAAAAGGTCTTCAGTTTGAATACCAGGCTTTCCTCCTAAAAGAGCAAATAGGCTCCTTTAATTCAAGTCAACAAACAATTTAATAAGCATTTATTGAGTGCTATTAAATGGACAGTATAACAATAGTTCTCAGTGTTGCACAAAATCTGGAACCAAATTACCTAGACTGAAATTCTGCCTTAGCCATTTACTAGTTGTTGGCCTTTTCATGTGATATTTCAACCTCATCTTCATCCTTTGTAAAATGGGGATAACAATTTGCTTACTTCATGGTATGAGGATTAAATGTGTTGTTATGTGCAAAATAATATCTGGCACAAAAATAGTCAATGAATGCTAACCATTAATTTTTGTCTACTATTAATGGCTACTGATATAGGCCACGTGCTGTGTTGTGATTAGAGGAGATCTAAAAAGGAAAAGCATTTCTTTAATAACTCATAGATTACTAGCAGAATCAAACACACAAGTAAACAGATGTAATAATTATCTATTGTTGCCATATCAAATTAGCAGATGTGCATTGGCTTAAAAAATACCCATTTATTATCTGATCATTATTTCCATGGGTCAAAAGTCCGAGCACAATGTACCTCAGCTGGTTTGTCTGCTTAGGGTCTTGCAAGACCAAAGTAAACTTGTTGATCCAATTGGAATTTTTTTTTCTGGAAGCTCTGAGACAGAATCTGTTTCCAAGCTCATTCAGGTCATTGTCAGAAATCATTTTTTTTGAGGATATAGAAACTTCCCCCACTGGTGTCAGGCTTACTGCTCCTAGAGGCCACCTGTATTCTTTCTCTGGTAATTCTTTCCATTTTCAAACCAGCAATGGAATACCCTGTCCTTCTTAGGCCTAGAATTTCTCTGACCTCCCGTTCTTTCTTTCTCTTCTGCTTTTAAGGGATAGAGTGACTATATTGGGCCCCCCCGACAATCCATGATAATCATCCTTTTATTTGTTTTTTACTTTATTAGAGAAGTTGTAGGTTTATAGAACAACCATGCATAAAGTACAAGACTCCCATATACCACTCCACTACAAACACCTTGCACTGGTGTTATAATTTGTTACAATTGATGTTAGCACATTTTAATAATGGTACTATTAATTTAAGTCCATGATTTAACTTAGGGTTCACTGTGTAGTGTAGTTCCATGGATTTTTATTTAATTTTATTCTGTTACCATATATACAATCTAACATTTCCCCTTTTAATCATATTCAGGTTTATATTTCATTGTTGTTGATTGAGTTCATCATCTATTACCAAAACATTTCTAGCATTACAAATAGGAATCTGGTACATTATAAACCTTAATGTCCCATTCCCTATCTCTACTCTGTCATCTTGAGTACTTTTTTGGATCTTTCATGTACCCCCCAGAAAACCAGTGTTCTTTTTAAATGCAATTTTATTGAGATATATTCACACACTATATAATCATCCAAAGTGTATAATCAATGGTTCTCAGTATCATCATATAGTCTTGCATTCATCATCAAAATCAATTTTTGAATATTTTCATTATTCCAAAAACAATAAAAATAAGAATAAAAATAAAAGTAAAAGTAAAACCCAAAACTTCCCATACCTCCCCAACTCCCTTATTATTTCATTAATTTTTGTCTTTATCTTCTTACTCATCTGTCACTGGATGAGGGGATGTGTCAGTCACAAGTTTTTCACAATCACGGGTCACTCCTATATAAAAGCTATATAGTTATACAATCATCTTCAAAAATCAAGGCTTATGTCTCCAGAACAGCAACTAGTTCTATCCCCATATCCTATATTATTGACAGCTCCTTCCAACATAGCCCAAATAACCCTAAAAAGTCAGAGATAGATCAAAGATGATGGTAGAGTTATACAGAGAAAGTGGTGTTTAACAAATGAGTATGTTTGCTGAATCAATACATTGATATTTCTTTTAGTCTCCAGCATCTTAGAGCAGTTAGAAGTAAAAATTTTAAACTGTGGAATTGTAACCCATACCAAACTCTGAAATCTGTTCTATAACTAATTGTTGTTATGTGCTTTGAAATTTACTGCTTTTTTTGTATAAATGTTTTTTTCACAAAAGAATAAAAAAGTAGATTGTGATGATAAAAAAAAGTTTGAGTGGGCATAGCCCAAATACCCCTAAATATTGGAAGAAGGATCAAAGTAGAGGGCAGAGCTGTAACAGAGAAGTTAGTATTTAACAAATGATTATGACTACTGAATCACTATATTGATATTTCCCTTTAGTCTCCAGTGTCTTAGAGCAGTTAAAAGGAAAAACCTGAAAATGTAGAACTGTAACCCATACCAAACTTTGAAATCTGTTCTATAAGTATTTGTCAAAATTGTATTTTGAACTTTATTGCTTTTTTGTACATAGTTATATTTCACAATAAAAAATATGAAATTAAAAAAAGAATCAAGGTTACTGGATTACATTTCAGCAGTTTCAAGCACTTCCTTCTAGCTACTTCAATACAGTAAAAACCAAAAAGAGATATCAATGTAATGCATAAGAATAACCACCAGAATGAACACTTGTCTTTATTTGAAATCTGCCAGCAACTGAAACTTTATTTGGGTCTTTCCCAGGTGGGAAAGTTTAATATTTCCACATTTTCCCTCAGTCCCTCAAGGGGAATTTGCAAATACTTTTTTTTTTTTATCTTCTGCCAAAATTCCTCTGGGAGGTATCAGGGCACAACACTAACGTGCACAAACCAACAAGATCTCACTCCCTATTCAATCTTCCATGTATTATGGTGTTCAAATAAACTGACCATACAAGTTAAGTCAGATAGTGTGCTCCAGAAAATATAAATTTTGCAATAAATAAACATCTTTTCCTTTGGTCTCACACAGAAGTTGAAGTTCTAATATATACAGTCAATATCATCTGTTACCTTTAGTCTGATTTACCTTAGTCCCAACTAGATCTGCTTCATTCATATCTCTAATTGATGTCTGATCTCTTTTTCAGCTGTTTTAACAGTTGCTCTATCAGGTAATGTGGTCTTCCATAGTTGCAGAACTCTAACTCTGAGTCTCAGTTGTTGTACAGATACCCAAAATTCCAGGGAATGACCAGGTTATACACAAAGAGCTCAGCATCTCAGAATTTGGAAATAACAGTCACAACCTAGGAATAAAATGTGACTGATTTAAGAGATTAAAATCTAGGAACTTTTATAATAAGCCTTCTTCATATAACCTATGCTCTCGAATTAAATACTCAGAGTTTGCATATTATAATTAGTACCCTGAGGACATTACATTGAGGGAAATTAGCCAGAAACAAAAGGACACATACTATAGGCTCTCACTAATATGAACTAACATTAATGAGTGAATTTTGAGAGTTAGAGTTGAGAAGACAGGTTAACAGGAGATAGAAAGAGGTTAGAGACAGGGCATTTGATGTTAAAGGAGTACAAAATATTCAACAGGATCAAGTGTAAAGATTCCTAATGGATAGCACAATATTGGGTGATGGTAACACAATCTTGTGAGTAAAATGAACAACGCTGAGTGCGAGTATGGTTGAAAAGGAAGGATAATGGAATATAGATACCAGAAGAAAAGATAGAGGATAAAAACTGGGACTGTATAACTTAGCAAAACCGAGAGTGGACCATGATGTAATTCAATATACAAATATAAGGTTGTTTTTACAGGGGAAAGAGCAAATGAATGTCAATAGTGTTAGGTGTTGAACATGCGATGGTATATGGAAAAAATGCAACTGATGCAAGCTAGTGTCTACAGTTAACAGTAGTATTGTAATATGCTTTCCTTAAATTTAACAAAAACAATATACCAAAGCTAAATGTCAATAAGAAGGGGATATAAAGAAGGGGTATGGGATTCTGGGTGGTGGTGTTTCTCATTTTTATTTTAGTTTAATTTTTATTCTTCATTTTTTCCCTCTTCATTCTTTATAGAAGAATTGGAAATGTCCTCATAAAAATTGCAGTGGAGAATACATAACTATGTGATTATATGCATAGCTATTTGGCCCTTGTGATCCCCATCCTGCATGAGAATCATTGATTATACCAGGAATCATTGATTGTTTTCTAGGATGGATTGTACGGAATGAGAATAAAACTTTAAAAAAATATACAGAAAGTTACAAGTGCCGGAGATAATGTGGCCTGAGAGATGTACCTACATACTGTTGGTAGGGAAGTAGAATGGTGCAGTGCCTGTGGAGGGCAGTTTGTTGGTTCCACAGGAGGCTAAGTATAAGGTTGTTTTTTGATCCTGCAATCCAGTTACTAGGCATATACTTGGAAGAACTGAAAACAGGGAACCGAATGGACACAGGCACACTAGTGTTTATGGTGGCAGTATTCATAATTTGCAATTGATGGATGTGGCCAAAGCTTGCATTGACTGATGAGTGGAAGGGTGAACAGTTTAAGGTTAGCTGATTAGTAACCTTAATTACATCTGCAAAGTCCTTTTGGCCGTATAAATTAGCCAGGGTGTAGCAACACAGAATGGAGATCACAGTGGCCGAAATTCCCACAATGGGTTAATATAATACATAATATGTAATCTAAATAGCATAGAAATTTTATCAAAAGAGTTGGATTCAAATCCTAGCTCCATCATGCATACCAGTGATAAGAAGTTTGATTTCTTCCACCTAAACTTAGGGGATAAGAATATGTCAATTTCACATGACACTTAAAAAGGTTAATTGAGATGACGTGCAAAATCTTTGTAAGCTAAAACACTATTCAACTATTCATTTTTTAATATTATTGACTCAGTATATTTACATACAAGTTCAATGGGAACAGAAAGGAGTGATTCATACCATCTAAAAGAGTAGAGGAGAGCTTCAGATGAAATGATATTTATATCAGATCATGAATAAAGTATAGGTGTCTAAAGCTTCCCATTTTATAACTGATAGTAATATATATTTAAGACACAATACATATCAAAGGCTTTGCTAAAGGTCTTATATGCTAGATTTGCTAAATGATCATTGAATTTTGCTAACCCTAGAAAATATATCAGTAGATTTTATTAACTCTACTGTTATAATATGCAGTTGGTTTTCATAAATAGTATTCAAAGAGGAAGCGGGAATGTATGCTGGAATCCCTTTGGACATTTTCAAATAACTGTGGAAAAAATATATCTGGAAGACCACATGAGAATTTGTACACCATGTTTACACTAGAAACTAGGATGGGAACTTGAGCCTTTTACTTTTCACTTTGTGGCAAACATTGCTTATTGTCTCCTAGTAGATATTCTCACCTTCTGCAGTAACACTCTTAATTTTTAGCATGCCTAGAATAGACTCCATTTCTCAGCCTCCTTGAACCCAGGCGTGGCCATAGAACTGGTTTACTATCTAGCCTTATTGTATAAGCAGAAGGGTTTTGTGTTGTTTTGGAAAATGTCTTTAAAGGGAGAGGGGGTAAGATTTTCTTCAGCCTTTCCTCCTTCCTATAGAATGGAATGTGAATTTTTTTTTATTTTAACACTTGTTCCCCCTATTATTTATTTTTATTCCATATGTTTTACTCATCTGTTGATAAGGTAGATAAAAGGAGCATCAGGCACAAGGTTCTCACAATCACACAGTCACATTGTAGAAGCTATATCATTATACAATCATCTTCAAGAAACATGGCTACTGGAACACAGTTCTACATTTTTAGGCACTTCCCTCCAGCCTCTCCACTACACCTTGACTAACAAGGTGATACCTATTTAATGTGTAAGAATAACCTCCAGGATAACCTCTCGACACTGTTTGGAATCTCTCAGCCATTGACACTTCATTTTGTCTCATTTTGTTCTTCCCCCTTTTGGTCGAGAAAGTTTTCTCAATCCCTTGATGCTGAGCCTCAGCTCATTCTAGGGGTTTTCTCAATCCTTTGATGCTGAGTCTCAGTTTTGGAATGTGAATTTGATGGTTGGAATTCTATATGATTTCAGGATGAAGGTCATAGATGACAGAGCAATCATTTAAAAAGAGCCTAGGTACTTGAAAATTTGGAGGCAATCTGAGCAGCCCTGAACTATTCATCTAGAAATTTGGTTTACATGAGAAATAAATAAACTCCTGTCTTGTTTAATTAAATATTTTGGGTATTTTCATTCACTTGTAATTGAACCAATACCAGATTTAAAAAATCTTTTGTTATATTTTAAATTATTTTTCCACATACATTACTTTTAATTAAAAGTGTCACATTTTATCTTATTTAGTATATTTAAACTCATGAATTTTAAAACACTTCAACAGAACTTTTGGTAGAATTTTTCCATATCACAATTGTTTTTATGTAACTCATTTAATATATATTTTTTATTTTCCTCTCAAAATATGTTTTCTAGATAGGATATGATAAATCATTTCTACTAAAATATAAATGAATAATGAGATATTCTTCTCAGAAATATTTGTCTTTTAACATATGACAAGGAATATGGAGCCCAGTAAACATTTCTCTACTAGTAAATATAGACATATGGGAACTATGAGGTGAGGTGAGCATTAGAGTGGGAAGACTTCTATGAACCTTCTAGTTTTCCGTGTTTGAACTTGAATATTCATTAATATATAAACCTGGCCACATGATAGAATAATTCTTTATAATGAGGGTTTTTTCCCCTCATACATATAACTGTGACAGTATTTTGCCACCTTGGCTTTTTAATTATTTTGAGAGATTTGTCCTCTACTTTATTTAAAAGTTTGCATTAATTAAACTATGCTCTAATATTGTTCTAGTGTGCTTTCTTTGTATAAAGGATACATTTAGTGCATTTTTCATCTCAAAAATATTTCCATTTAAATGTTTGGTGCTTAAGTACCATTGAATGTATTTACTTATTAGGAATTATTATAGAATTTCTTCTGTGTGAAATTATGATCAGTGCCACCAAGAATCAAAATTTAATTAGTACTTGTTTTCCTTACTTAAAGAGAAAACATGATGAAATTTTGTTTCAATGTTTCATGTGTAAATGCAAAAATAATCATATACTGCATCATTTCAAGAATGGTTCTTTTCTCTAGTCATGAAAATCATTCCTCTTAGAATATTACATTTAGATTATTTTCATGATCATCTCATTGTAATGGCACAGTAAAATAAAAAGCAAATATTGGAATGGAAAGACTTAAGCAGTAATATTGAAAATGCAACAGAATAACTTCATTTATAAAGGGAGAACTAGCCAATAAGTCTTCTTTTATGTCCTTTTTAAGAGTAGGCTCCTTAAAATATTTTGCTGGAATGTTATTAAAGTTAGGGTATGATAGATTATGCAAAATAATACCAAAATTTAAATGGTTTATGATATTATCTTTCTATTGTCATATAGCAAATTACCAGTAACTCAACAACTTAAACAATATTCATTTATTATTTCTCAATTTCTATGGGCCAATGGGCACAACAACACTAGTTTCTTTGCTTAGGGTCCCATAGTCTGAAATCATAGTATCACTTGGATCTGTGATCTTATCTAAGGCTTGAGGTTGCTTTCCAATCTCATTCAAATAATTGGTAGAAGTTCTCTGCAGTTGTGTGACTGAGATACCAGCAATTTTGCTGGCCACCAACTGGGAGGGTGCTTTCAGTGCCTAGAGGCTGGCTTCAATTCCTAGCACATGGTCCTCTCACAATGCTAGCAGGAAAATCTCACTCCAGTTTACTGCAAGAAAGTAATATAATGTAACAAATGCAGTTAATCTATCACCTTTGCCATATAAGGAAGCCAATCAAGGAAGTATCCCATTAGAGTCACAGGGCCCACCCATACTCTAAGTGATGGGATTAGACAGGGCATGTATATCAGGAATATTTGGGACCAGCTTGTAATTCTGCTAAACACAGTTTATAATACCACAGTTTTGTTTAATCAAAACCTACTTGAAGTCTGCATAACTCTCCTGGGTAGCCATCTTTCATATTCAGCAATCTTGGCTGCTTCAATCATTTGGCCCTGCTATATATTCCTGAGATTTCCTCCTCAATTGTCTTGGAGGGAAAGAAGCGTTAAAGAGATAAGTACAAGCAATGAAATATTTCCAGCCTGGGGTGATATATACTACTTTGACTCACATTTCATTAGCCAGAGTGAACTGGCCATATCTAACTTCAAGGAAGCTTAAAATGGAATCTTATGTGCCCAGAAGTAAAGGATAACCAGGTATTGATAAACAGTGTAAATGGCTACCACAAAATGTCTACATCCATCTTAATTTTTTTTTGTTCATTGGTGGGTCATAGATTAGTGAAGGATGAGTCTTTTTTTATTTTAAACTGCTTTATCAAGATACCAAAAACAATATTCTTAAATGGGAATGGAAACTGCATTTATTGAACATCTACTGTGTGACAGCCACTATGTTGTGTGTTATGTATACTATGTGATGTAAGCGTCATAATAATCCTGTTTTCCCCAATTTTTACACATGTAGAAACTAAGGCTTAAAGATTTCAAATACATTGCTTAATTCCAAACAGAAATTGAGTCCAAATTCAATTTAAATTCTTTATGAATCTAAAATTCATGTTTGTTCTACTATACCATATAATCATACAAATTTATATAAACCCAGGGAACTGAGGCTTATCCAGGATACTTGCAGAACATCATTTTGAAAAAAGGGCTAGATATAGTATGGGAAATTGATGTGTCTGGGTGTGTGTGTTTGTGTGTGTGCACATCTGTGTATATATAGACCATACTTACCTTAGCTTTAAAAAATAGACTTTAGGCCTTGAGAAAAAATACTGGCATTCTCAAGCTTCCTTACATCTACTCTTTCTTTATAAAACATTCATATATTCATATATTCAATTAGAAAGCATTAATTGAGAACTCACTATGTCTCCTTCACCTACTATGCTAAGTAATGAGATATATACAATCTGATTTTTTTTCCTAAAGACATTACTATCATAAAGGTCTTATAAAACAAATAATAAAGGGAATACACAGTACTATGTAAGCTAAGAAGATAAGATGATTGGTAGCTGGGCTGATCAGATAAGTTTTCATAAAAATATAGTAGACTAGCAGATTCTAAAGCATAAAGAAGATTTTTGGACAGAGTAGGGGACAGAGAGGGTAGTTTATATAGGGTCAATGGCATAAGTAAAGTATCAGCAACAAGAAAGCAAAGATTTTATTTGTGGAACCATGCCACCAAGATTGTTGAAACAGGGACTATAAACCAGAGTGGCAGAAGATCATAGATGGTTTTAAATGCTGGGTTAGGGAGAATCACACCTGACAGTGGAATTAATGCTTTATATTGGTGGCAATCCTCTTCCACACTCTCAACTGAGCTGAGAAGAGATCCAGAATTTATAGAAAAACAATTGGTCTAAATGCCCTTCAAGATCAAGTTAATGAAAGAAGGTTTTTTGTTTTTTTTTAAAATGTAACCCAGAGTCACATGGGAAGAAAAATTCTTCTGGCCTTATAGGGTTGAAGTTATATTAATCAGAAAAATTCATCCCTTTTACAGACCTTTTGAGGGATTTTGGTAAGATACTATCCTCATCATGGGGAATGTGTCTAAGTTTTAGATATATAAAGAAATTACAAGTTACTGTCTGAAATAGGAGACTTATCTTCATCCCAAGATTCAGCCTTCTCTTCTACCTAGCAGCATAATTCTTATTGAAGAGACAATTCTGACTCACATTAAATACCTATAGGTGTACATTTTACAAGACATGTGAGAGAATTTCATACTTGTCTCTGAAAAAGAAATAGAATATCTTAGAGAAAAATTAACACAGAAAAGCTTGTTTCAGGGAAGGAATCAGTCAGGACAGGAACTGTAGGAAGAAGGCAGAAGGGATGACATAAGAAGAAAGGAGCTGCCATATAGGATACACTGAACATCCAGGTAACAAGGTCCAAGCATTCTTGCATTATACAAAGGTAAGAGGCAGCTAGACTAGGTATATAATGCCAAGTTTTCACCCCCATTTCTTTATATGGTTTGAATATGACTGTCCTTTCTAGACAGTTTGTATGTATCTGGAAGAGGTATAAAATAGTCTGATGACCACCTCCTCTTTCTCTGTCAATTGCTGTTATGGAATGAATTGGACTTTTTCCTCCCCCACCCCCCAAAAAACCAACATGTTAAAGCCCTAATTCTCAGCCCTGTGAATGTGAATTCACATTTGTAAATAAATGTTGGAGAAGCCATAAAATATCACTAACATGGCTGCCGTGGCTGATGCAAGGCAGCACAAAATGGCTGACCTGAAATCTGCCCTCCGCCCTAGCAACAATGGTGACCAATCCCAGAAATCTGCCCTCCAGCCTAGCAACAATGACCACCAATCCCAGCCCAACATGTGTCCCTGCATGTTGCCAGCCTATATAAGACTGTGCACTTCCTCAATAAAGCAGACGCTTTCCATTCTCCCTGAGGGTTGTCTCCTGAGTCATGTACTGTGTGCTCTGTGTCTGTGTGACTGACTCAGTACGGCCACTTACCCCCAGCCATCAGCTACCCCACAAATAAATATTTATTTGTAAATAAATATTTGTAAATAAAATTTTTGAAGTAAGACAAGGCCAAATCCAACATGACTGACTCTCTTATAAGGAGAAGAAATTTAGACACAGAAAGGAAGAGAGAGACAGAGAGACAGAGACAGAGAGAGAGAGAGAGAGAGAGAGAGAGAGAGAGAGAGAGAGAGACTGACCAAGAGAAAGACAGCCACATGACACTGACAGAGCTTGAGTTATGCCACAAGCCAAGGAAAATTACAGGCTGCCAGCAAACCTCAGATAAAGCATGGGAGAATGAAATCCTGACATAGATTTCTATACTTCAGAGCTGTAGGCCAATAAATTTCTGTTGCTTAAGACAACTGGTCTATGATACTATATTATAGCAGCCTTGGCAAACTAAGACACACAGGCAGGTATTAGAAACAGCATCATTAGATACTAGAAGGTGATCCACCTTTAAACAACTTTTCTGTATGAAACAACCACACTCAAAATCCTGCTTTAGAGAGGGTGAATTTGGGTGAGCCCTTGGACCACCAGCCTCCACCCTTCTAGGTTCAGGGTGCAAGGTGGTCAAAAACCCCTTGGTGATGTGAGCTGAGGTGGTCAACAGCTGTTTTTGTTTGCAGCCCTGAAAAGCCACTCTCAGGGAAGCGAGGCACTGCCTGTATGGAACCAAGGCCAGGGTGTCTGCCCCATGTGGGATGCAGAGCACATGACCCAATGACATGTTTGTTGGCATTTGAGAACGTGGCAGCAGTACTAAAGACAGCACCCACATTCCCCATGTAGATTCCTGGTGCCAGAAGGAGCAGAGTAGACTTTCTTAAAGAATTGTTATTGGTTGTTTTAACCTGAGTGGTGGCACCTTGAAGGAGTCATCTGACTTGGAATGTTCCCAAGCTAGAGTTGACTGCCTGAGAGGCACTTTTCAAAAGTGTTTAAAAGCAAATGAATTAGCCACTTCCACCTGGGGCAAGAAATAAGAGTTGAGGCAAACAGTAGATACCAAAAAGTCTGGGAAGGAAGGTTGGATATTTAAAAGCTTTGAAGGATAAGGGCTTTTAAGAGCTCCCCACTTAACTACAGTCAATCTAAAAGGCATATGCATGTCCAGAGTGGAGCACATTGCTACAAAAAGACCTGGGAAGGCCCCTAAGTCATCATCTTTGACTAACCTTCCAGCTCTGTGAAAGCAGCAAGTGAAGGCTGAGGCAGGAATTTAAACTGCCTAACTAAGCAATTGAAGGATATTGAAGGATGCACAAACACACATGAAGTCCACTGGTAAAGCTTAGGAGGTTTTTTTTTTATTAATTGTTATTGCTGTTGTTTTTTAGTTTCAGGTGTTTAAAGGAAATTGTCAAATCACTAGCTGACTATTAAGCTAACCAAACAGAGACTTCTAGGGCTACACAAAAGGAAGAATACAGACTTTACAATATTAGTTCAGAAAAGTCACTAAACAAACAGCAGCCACCACAACAGGCAGCAACAGCAAACTGAGGAATTGGAAGACTCTGATTCCAGAGTTTGCACCATTGTAATATTCAGAAGTTTCCAGCTTTCAACAAAGAATTACAAGGCAGACAAATAGTCAAGTATGTGCTCTCTACTGGGGGAAAAAAAAAGGAAAATGGAAATTCACCCTGCAAAACACCAGGCATCAAAACATGTTAACTCTAGTACTGAATACTCCATCATTGTAAATATGCTCAAAGGCTTACAGGAAATAATGAGAAATGTGAAAAATGAGTTCTCCGAAGAGTTGAAATCACACATAGTAGAACTAGTGAAGGTAAACAAACCACTGATATGTTTTGTCTGACAGGCATGACCCCATTGTCCCAGTGTACTGCATAGAAAATGAGCAAGAGTGTTGTGGAATCTGTATAAATGGAACTACTGCAGTCTGGACAAAAAGGGACAGAAAAGGGACAATTTGTAAGAAAAATAACTTCTGAGGCAAAACTAGGGAAGCTGAGGCCTGAAGTCAAGATAACTCAAGCCAGGAAAGTGGACTCACTCATATATGTGGAGAGGGTGAGTTTACCCCAAAGGCAAAGGACAGGCCTTCCACCTCATTGCTCAGGAAGAGTTGTGCCACCTTAGGACTTGGGGAGGGTGGAGTACATTCCCTGGGGATTGGGAAGAAACAGGCTGCCATCTCAACGCTCTGGAAGGGTTGAGCATATGTTCTGGAGATGGCAGAGAGCCTGGATGTGGCCCCAATGTTTAGAGAAGGTGGAGCTGAGAAAAGGTGGTTTCCCCAATGTCCCCCAAGGTTGCATTTGGACAGAGACAGGTGGCTGCATAGGCCATTGGAAAGGGTGGTACTGCTGCTTTCTAAAGCCCCAGGGAAAAATGACTTTCAGACTTTGAAATCTTATGGCCTCTGCCATGAAGTTTTCCAGAACTGTACGAGTCTGATTACCTCTGTGTTCCTTCCAATTCTTCCCAATTGGAAATGGGAATATGTAGCCTATGACTGTTCCTCCTTTGTGTACTTATTCTGAGCTTTACAGGTCCAGAGCCAGTACGAATTTTGCCTTAGGACAGATTGTGCCTGCAGCTGACATTGATGAGATTCTGTACTGTGTCTGACTTTATATTGTATTTGTATTGGTACTGAGATGGTTTAAGGATTTCTGATATTTTATGGAATGAATGTATTTTGCATTTTGAAAAAACATGACTTTTTGGGGTCCAAAGGATGGAATGAACAGGTTTGAAGCTATTATGTACCCCAGAAAAGCTAAATTCTTTAATCCTCATTCAATATTGTTAGGTGGAATCTCTTGATTGTTTCAATGGAGATACGACCCACCAATTGTGAGTGGTAACTTTTGATTAGATGGTTTCCTTGGATATGTCTCTATCCATTCAAGGTGTGGTTGCTTACTAGAGTCCTTTAAGGGGGGACAATTTGGGTAAAAGCTTTAATGCCACCAGAGCCAACAGAGCCCACACAAACAGAGACCGCTGGAGATGAGAAAAGAAAATGACCACAGGAAAGCCATTGGAGAAGCTTGCCATGTGCCTTTCCATTTGAGAGAGAAACTCCAAACATCACTGGCCTTCTTGAACCAAGTTATCTTTACATGACAACCTTAAGGTGGACGTTTTTATAGCCTTGCTTAATTTGGACATTTTCATGGACTTAGAACTGTAAACTTGCAACTTAATAAATTCCCCTTTTAATAGCTCTTCCATTTCATGTATATCATATTCCAGCAACTTTAGAAAACTAAAATAATTGGTAAGTTTAAGGATTTCTTTATGCATTCTAGATTTTTTTCCTTTGTGGGATATGTGGTTTCTAAATATTTTCTCTAAATTTATAGGTTGCCATTTTATTTTCATGTTAAAATGTTTTGAGACCCAAAGCTTTTAGTTTGATAAAGTCCCATTTATCTATTTTTTCTTTTGTTGCTTGTACATTGGGTAAAAATCTAAGAAGCCATTGCCTAACACAAAATCCTGAAGATGCTTCCATACGTTTTATCTGAGCAGTTCGATAGTTCTAGCTCTTGCATTAAGGTCTTTGATCCATTTTGAGTTAATTTTTGTATATAGTGTGAGGTAGGTGTAATTGTTCTATTTTTTTTTTTTTTTTTGCAATTGCTGATCTAGTTTTCTCAGCAGAATTTGTTGAAGAAACTATTATTTCCCAAATGTGTGGTCTTTTCCATCTTATAAAAAATCAGTTGGTCATAAATTTGAGGTATGATTGCTGAGCGCTTAATTGTATTTTAATGTTCTTTATGTCTGCACTTGTGCCAGAACCATGTTGTTTTTATTTTTGTGGCTTTGTAATGAGCTTTAAGAACAGGAAGTGTGAATATTACAAATTTATTCTTCCTTTGCAAAATGGCTTTAGCTATTCAATGGCTCTTAGACTTCCATATAAATGTAATGACAGGCTTTTCCATTTCTACAAAGAAGATGGTTGACAGTTTGATTGGGATTGCATTGAATCTATAAATTGCTTCAGGTAATATTAGACATCTTAATTATATTTGTCTTCCAATCCATGAACTCAGAATATCCTTCCATTTATATAGGTTTTCTTTCATTTGGTTTAGCAATGTTTTGTAGTTTTCTGTGCACATCTTGGTTAGATTTATTCCTAGGTATTTGATTCCTTTAGTTACTATTGTGAATGGAATTTTTTTCCTGATTTCTTTTTCCAATTGGTCATTGCTTCTGTAGAGAAACACTGTTTTTTTGGTGTTGATCTTGCACCCTGCCACTTTGCTGAAGTCATTATTAGCCCTAGGAACTTTGTTGTGGATTTTTCAGGATTTCTGTATATAAGATAATGTCATATGGAAATGGGGAAAGTTTTACTTCTTCTCTTCCAAATTGGATACTGTTCTAGTTTGCTAGCTGCCAGAATGCAATATACCAGGAACAGAAGGGCTTTTCAAAAGGGGAATTTAATAAGTTGCTAATTTATGGTTTTAAGGCCAAGAAAATGTCCCAATTAAAAGAAGTCCATAGAAATGTCCAATCTAAGGCATCCATCCAGGGAAAGATACCTTGGTTCAAGAAGGTCGATGAAGTTCACAGTTTTTCTCTCAAGTGGAAGGGCACATGGTGTACACAGTCAGAGTTTCTCTCTCATCTGGAAAGGCACATGGTGAACATGGTCAGAGTTCCTCTCTCATCTGGAAGGGCACAGGGTGAAGACGGCATCATCTCTTAGCTTCTTCTCCTGGCTTCCTGTTTCATGAAGTTCCCCAGGAGGCATTTTCCTTCTTCATCTCCAAAGGTCGCTGGCTGGTGGACTCTGCTTCTTGTGGCTATGTCGTTCTGCTCTGCTCTCCCTGAATTGCTCGCATTCTCCAAAATGTTTACACTTTTATAGGACTTCAAAACCTAATCAAGACCTACCCAAATGGGCGGAGACATGTCATCACCTAATCCAGTTTAACAATCACTCTTAATTAAATCACATCTCCAGGGAGATGATCTGATTACAGTTTCAAACATACAATACTGAATAAGGTTTAGAAGAAATGGCTGGCTTTACAAAATGGGATTAGGGTTAAAACATGGCTTTTCTAGGGTACATACATCCTTTCAAACCAGCACAGATACCTTTTAGTTCTTCTCTGTTTTTGCCTAACTGTACTTGTCTTATTCCTAATTTAGAAGGAAAACTTTCAGGCTTTCCCACTGTGGGAAGACATGGTGGAAGCATTTGTAAACTTGCTCTTTGTTTGCATGTCCTCCAACAGTGGAAAGCCACTGCACACGTCTGCACAATGACTTCATGCTGAAAACAGCTCAAAATGTTTGTCTGCTTTGCTTATTTGTGGCACTCTCTGACCTGGAATTCTCTTCTTGAACCTGGAGAAATTCCTGCTTTGTTCTTAGATTACTGATACTTTCTCAAGGTACTCTTTAACTTCCCTCATAATAGAAAAATAGCTTAACTATTATGCATTCCAGGTGGCCCTTTTATCCAATAAATAACTTGCAGAAAATAAATTTCAGGTTCTGGCTATCACTTGAGGCAGAGATTTCCTTGCTTTCTGAATGTCTTATCAAAGAGTTTTCTTCTCACACAAACTTTTTGTGGGACAAAGAATAACCGCTATAGGTGGTGTCACCCACAAATGGTGCCCTGTGCGATGAGAACACGGAGTAAGGCTTCAGCTATGAACATAGCATCAGGCATGGAAGATCAATACATGTAGTGGAGGAGAATCACAGCTGCAGCAGAGAAACTGAAGCCATTCATCCCAAGGTAAGGGACAGTAGCATTTGCTGGAGATAGCTGCCCACATACTTAGTTCAAGCAAGGAATTTCCTTTTACATCCCCTTCATAACAAGATGGGAATGGGGCTTTCCAAGGAACAAACTCTATTTATTATAACACTTCAATAGTTATTAAAGGCAGAGAATGCTCAATGAAAAGGAGACAGCTTCCATCAATGTTACTGGAAATAGTCCAGATTCACTGTCCCTGGTTCCCTGATAAGGGGACCTTAGACTTGGAGCTCTGAGAACAAGTAAGCAGAGTTTTAAAAGAAAACTATGAGCAGGGTGAGAAAATCACAACATTGATTCTTGTTACATGGAGACTTGTAAAACTGCTTTATATGCTCTACACACTCTATTCTATCCCATGGCTCCCCTGAGGTGCCAGAGTCAAAGCCACCCTCTGCTCCACGTCCTATTGAGGAAAATTCAACCCCCCTCACTTCTCCCAGCTCTCCTAGAAAATCTAGAAGAGCCACAACCAGCCATGGAAAAATTTCTAAAGGAAACCATTGCCCCAAAGAATAATCAAGCTTTCCCTGTGATTATTCAACATGGGCGACCTTAGCATGAATCCCTTCTTTATATGGTATTTAAAATAACTAAAAATAAGTGTTGAAAAAATGGACTCCAAAGGTCCCTTACAAAAGAAATTGTAGAATCTATTGCTCACAGTTATCAAATATGCCCATGGGATTGAAAAACTCTCATTAAAACAATTGTAACCTCTGCTTAATATAGTCTTTACAATTAGAATTTCAAAAAGGCTGTACCTAAAAAAACAAGCAAATTCCTATTGGAGCAGATATGCTCCTGGGTACTCCATTGCATGTCCTTGGTAAGAAATTGTTGAAATGTGTGCTCCAACTGGGAAGACTGGGTATCCTCCCAGAAGAAGATGTACTTTCATAAAGTTATCTAGGTCCCAGGAAGGTCCTCTCAGTCCCTAGCCAGTTGCCAGAGGACCAGCTGGGCCTGATCACATAAGCTAATTGGTACCTGGCCATTGTATAAATTGAACATCAATGAAAAACAGCAGAAAAATGAAACTTTAAATTTCAATGGTATCTTATAATTAAATTCATTTTGTAAAAAGTCACAAATGAAATGAGGTGCTTTATATTCAAGCTTTTAAAAAATTGTGCAATGATCATAAACCTTTAAGGAGATATAATTATTTAGAAAACAAATATAATATCTATATAAGCCATCAATCCTTATTAAAAATGTATATTAATGTTTCAAATATGCATTGACTAAA